>NC_140591.1:1513285114-1514758728 GCF_964204655.1 Triturus cristatus | reverse complement strand
ATTTAAGAAAAACAAAATTAATAACGTCACTGTGCAATGACTACGCAGTGATTTACAGTACGCATGTTGTTTCAACTGCATCTTTCGGTTTCTTTCTCTGTTCAGGTATAGGGGGTACATGTCAGAGACAAATTCGACCGATTCACCTTGGAGAGGACTTAAACAATCAAATTGTCTGACTTGTTAGACCGTAGTTTTAGTTTATATAGTTCCTTATTAGTCTGTTCAACCAAAGGAAGCTTTGAGTCAATCGGTGAAGACACGCGAGGTGTATCGTTTACATCGAACGGTAGTCCATAAAATTTCTTGATATGACTTGAATGTATCCAGCCTTTGCGACCTTCGATCTTCACGGCTGTCCTCGTGGTTAACAATACAAGTTGAGGCGATTTCCACCTAGGATCCAGCTGAGTCTTCCGGTCAAAATTTCTCACTAACACCAGGTCCCCGGGAACTACGTCATGGGGTTTCACCTCGGTGTTGTCGGGAAAGGCTGCAGCTACCTGTGAACGACAAGATTGTAGTGCAGACACCAAGGAAGCCAAGTAATCTGTCAGCATATTACAGTCAACATCAGTTATTTTGCGTGGTATAGGTGTCCCCCACATATTTGGTGGTCTGCCAAAGATCACCTCATAAGGGGATAGCCCTGTTCGAGAGTGTGCTACCATTCTCATGTAAAAGAGTGCAACGGGTAAGGCTACTACCCAGTCGACACCTTTCTCTCTACATATCTTGGACAATCTAATTTTCAGAGTTTGATTATGTCGCTCCACGAGACCTGCTGCCTCGGGGTGTCGAACACAGTGAAATTTCCACTGATAGCCTAACAAAAGTGAAACGTGTTTCATTAGTTCGGATGAGAACGGCTGGCCGTTATCTGAGTAGACAACACGTGGTAAACCGTGCCGTGGGAAAAATTCTCGAACCAACTGTTTGGCAGTAGTCGGGGCAGTGTAATCTGAAACCGGGTATGCCTCTGTCCAACGGGAAAGAGCACAGACAACTACAAGAACATATTTGAATCCTCGACATCGTTCCATCTGGATATAATCCATCTGGAGGACTTCAAAAGGGTGATCAGGAGGCTGAAATCCACCCTGTTCTACGGGGATGCTTTTACCTGGGTTAAACTGACAACAGATCATACAGGTACGAACTTTTTGTTTAGCTGCTGCTCGTAAATGTTTGTTGAACCAAATGTGTTGAATGCTGTCTAGCATAGCTTTTTCTCCTAGGTGCGCTGGACTATGTATTGTATTAATGATAACTTGGACCATTGAATCAGGAAGGAACCACACAGATTTTTCCTTCGTCATCCATCCTTGATCCGTTTGGATCCCTCCTAATTCAGTCCACTTCTTTATTTCATCTGGTGTAGCATGTGTCTGGATGTCAATTACGTCAAGAGCGGGATCCTTAACCGTCATGCAATGTGTTGGTGTCGGAACTATTGTCTTTGTCATGTCAGATGTGTGAGTTTGAGCAGTCCGTTTAGCTGTTCTGTCAGCTAGATCATTGCCTTGGGAAATGATATCAGTAACTTTCGTATGAGCTTTACATTTCATAATTGATATTGCAGTGGGTAGATGTATGGCATCTAATAAGGCATGAATGAGGGGTCCGTGCTGAATGTGGGCACCGTGAGAAGTTAAATAACCTCTCTCCCGCCACAGCACGCCGAAGTCATGTACAACTCCGAATGCATAACGTAAATCAGTGTATATGTTGACTTTTTTATTTGTGGCTTGAATACAGGCTTGTGTCAGAGCGATGAGCTCTGCTGCTTGAGCTGACAAGGTATTTATGCAATTTGTTTCAATGACTTCAGTGTCTGTTGTGACTGCATACGCGGCCACTAACTCTCCTGTACTTGTTCTCTTACATGAAGCATCTACATACAACGTCAGGTCTGGATCTGACAATGGGACGTCTGTCAAGTCTTGTCTGGGTTTCGTCGTGATAGTGATAACTTCAATACAATCATGTGCTAGTGGGTCTGTTCCGTTTACTGGTAACAGTGTGGCGGGATTCAATGTACTACAACGTCTGATTTCTATGTGTGGCTGGAACAATGTTAATTCGTAACCGGTGAGTCTTGCTATAGTCAAGTGTTGTGTTTGTGTGCGGTTCAAGAGAACCTCTACTGCATGTGGTACTTGTACTGTCAATTGGTGTCCTAACACTATGGCATCGCTTTGTCGGATTGCCAAAGCTGTCGCTGCCACTGATTTCAGGCACGCAGGCAGAGCCTGAGCTACGGGATCTAATGTACTAGAAAAATAAGCACATGGTTTATGTGATCCTGCTTGTTCCTGTGTGAGTACTGACAAGGCAGTACCTTCGCGTTCTGTAACAAAGAGTGTAAACTGTCTATTGTAACATGGTATTGCTAAAACAGGTGCTTGACATAAAGCTTTCTTTAGGCTTTCAAAAGCTTGTGCATGTTCCTGAGTCCAAGGGAGAACAGTCGATGTGGCTGCCTCCTGCGTTGTCAACTGAATGAGTGGTTTTGCTAGAAATGCATACTGAGGGATCCACTGCCTACAGTATGAAGTGAGGCCTATGAAAGCCCGTACCTCCTTTTGTGTCTTGGGTATTGGCATGTTAGCAATTAACTGGATGCGATCTGGTGTAAGCTGCCTTCCCTCCTTGGACAGCGAGTGCCCAAGGTAAACAACTCACTGGACACAGAATTGCAGCTTAGAAGGGGACACCTTGTGCCCCTTTTCGGCCAAAAATTGTAAAACCGTCAGTGAGGCTTTTTCACATTCAAGTTCGCTTCTAGCGGTGATCAGCAGATCATCGACATATTGAAGCAGGGCAGTGTTGACTGGCATGTGTATACTGTCAAGTTCTCGTTTCAGTGCTTGGCTATAGATGCTGGGGCTTTCTGTGAATCCTTGAGGTGCGCGTGTGAATTTAAAGCTTCGTCCATTTAAACTAAATCCGAACAAGTATTGGCTTTCCGGATCTATTGGGACGCTGAAAAAGGCATTCTTGAGATCAATTACAGTAAAGAATGTTGCTTCGGAATCAATGGCTGTCAGTAATGAAGAAATATCTGGGACTACGGGGTATTGTGGTACAATGCATTTATTTAATTTGCGCAGATCAATAACCAATCGATATACTGGCGGGGCTTTTGGATCAGTTCGTTTAAGAATCGGAATTATCGGGGAATTACATACATTGGAGTCGGTTTCCACAACCACTCCTTGGGTAATAAGCTCGTCAATGATTTGTAGTAAAGCCACTACAGCATCTGGGGGTAACTTGTATTGTCGCATTCGTGGTAATACCACTCCTGTCTTTAGTGTGACTCGATATGGTGTAATGTTCATGCAACCTACATCAGTGGGGCCTTGTGCCCATAAATGTGTGGGTAAAGTCTGCAGTCGGTGATCCATGTCTCGGGACACATAGTGCCCTTTGAAATCACGTAGAAACAATCTTATTCCTTCCGGAGAACAACATATTATAGCTCCTAGAGCTTTCAATGTTTTTATACCTAACAGGTTTTCTGGACATGATTTAGTAAGCAATAAATCTGTAGTTCGTGTCAAGGGACCAATCGTAAGTGGAAGAGGCTGTGATACTTCGTTAATGATAGGTTTTCCTGAAAAGCCAAGGGAAATATTCTGTGAGCCTGAGAGGGGTGCCCCTGGAACTTCACTACGTTTTATGGTTGTTCGGCTTGCCCCTGTATCAAGTAAAAACTTTCTATCTTGGCCTAATAGTTCACTGTGTACATAAGGTCCTTCTTGATCCACAGGGACCTCGATAAGGGGTAAGCCAACTTCCCTCTCTAGGCTGTTTCATGAGTATCGTTGATAATCAGGATAGTCATACTGTGCGGTCTGGTACATCTGTTGTGTCGTTGTTTGTGTGGCAGCAATAGGCTGCGGTGGGGGAGCTGGCATAGACTGTTGCGGAGCTGGCATGGACTGTGCATGCTGCGGGGCTCCTTGTTGGTTCTGATCCTGTCTAAGTGGCCGTGGTCTTTCTTTTGTATTACCTATGGCGATATTATGTTTTAAAACTGGACAATCATGTACATAATGACCTGGCTGTTTACAATAGTTGCATGTCCCTTTTACAGGACCTGCTGAAACACTGGACTGTGTCATACCCTTTTTATGACCGTCAGCTGGAACTGTCTGGGAAACTAGCATTTTTATTTTCGTGTCTTTCATGCGTCTGTGTTCATGTTCTTGCTCCTCTCTAATTCTATTGTGATGGTACTGTAGCATTTGTAACATTTGTGACGGAGTGTTACCTTGCCAGGTACTCTCGAATTTCAATACTCTATTCTTAACTTGGGGCAAGGAATTTTCAACTAATTTTGTCACAAACAGATGTGGATACGATTTGCTACTTGCTTTTATTCCACTATTTATACCAAAACATTTTTCGAATCGGGCATAGAAATCACTAGTGTCTTCATCTTGCTTTTGTTTACAGGCTGAGATTGCACCCCAGTCTTCCTTTTTCGTAGTTAATAAACGTGGCAGTACCTGTACTAGTAAACCTGGTAGTGTTTTGGTCTTGTCCCCAAGCCCTGAACCTGGACCTCGAGCCTTTTCTTCGTTTTCTAATGCTGTCCAATCTATCTTTTGGTCTCCCACCTCCCAATCCTTTTCCTTGAGTTTTTCGTAAATGCCCGTAGGCATTAATACTTTCAATATTTTCATAATGTCGGGATAGGTATATTCTCCCATGAGCAACATGTCTTTAATTTCTCGGTGGAAACCCGCTGGGTCTTTATCATGACTGGGTACCACTTTCTTCATTTCTAATAGTTTCTATTTTAGATATGGGTGTGTATACAAACACACGTTTAAACTGGTTGTCATCACCTTTTATCGGGTGCACTTCGCGTAAGGGATTCTGTCTATCCATGTAATACGTCATTCTTTCCTTGATGGGCAGTGAGACATGTTCGGGGCATACAAAAAGAATGTACTGCTTTCTGGATTCTAGTATTTCTCTAATTAACTCAGTACCTGAACCTCTCCATTTATTCGTAAGTAATTCAGTCAATATATTAGGTAAGGGACCAGGATCGGAGTGTTGGCTTTTATATAATATAAGGAGTTGTTGAATCATATAGATACCAGCTAAACGCTGTTCATCTGGGGTGAGGTTCAAAAACGTGTGCGCTAGTGTATCATCACTATATTTTCCGGGACTATCAACCCAGTGAACGGCTGACCTGGCTAATTCTTGTTCGTCCATAGAATCGAGTATATGATAGCCCCTTCGTTCTCGGAGTAATTTGTCAGCAGCTTGGAACGAATGCTCGGGGGACCTTATATTTATTATAGGGGTTTGGAAATTTCTGCTATTATCTGGACGTATCGGACGTATCGGATCAGTAAAGCATCTAGTATTATTGCAAGATCTTCCTCTACCTACATAGGCCATGGTTTCTAACTGTCCAGCGGGCAGTTCTAATTCTTCCTCCTCCTCGGTTTGTTCAGGCTGGTCTACTGCTAATCTTTCTTCGTGTATTCGTTCTACTTCTTTGCGGATCTTTCGGCACATAGCTACTATACTTAATAGTCTGTCATGTCTCCCCTCTGATATATTCCGACTCCATGTGGTAAGAATTCGCATTTCTTCCGGATTTACCCCTGGTCGGTCTTGATTTCTGATCACACAATTTATGAGGAATCGTAACAGTTCCCCCTGTATCTCCACTTTCTGGTATTCCATTGCTCGATTAATACTTTCAGAATCTCGCCCTGACTGGACAAAGTGATATATATTTTCTAAATGTGTAGTCATTCCTGGTAGCCTCCCTAAATATATTGCAGCTCGTCGGATACGTAATGATGCCAGCAGCATTTCGTCCTCTTTGCCGGGCACAGGGTCATATCTACAATCTACTAGAAGTTCCTTAAGCATGTCGGGAGTTACTAGTTTGGGCGTACGTTGGTGGGCTAATTCTTGAAAGGAAAGTTTATTTACTCTGGGTGGCGTGGAAAAAATGTTTGATGTACCTCCTGTAGCACCACCTGGGGTGCTAGATGTGAAAGGATTCGTTGAACGTGATATAGCAACCATAGGTGTGGATACAACTGTAGAAACAGATGTGCTTGCCGGAACTTGTGTCGGAGTTTGTGGTTGCGGAGGTACAGACGGAGGAGGGTCTTGGCGTTGAACCTCCTCGGCAGGCGGTCTATGTGGCGCAGTATTAGCATACTCGGGAGCTGCGTCGTCTAAATAAGAGGAAAGGAAAACATCTTCTGCGGTTCTGGGATGCCCTTTGGGATGTGCTTTTATCGGAAACAATGGGGGTGGCAAGTCTTTTGGTATCTCCGGAGTAGCCTTAGGTAACCCTTCGGCCAGAAGAGGATACATACTATTCATAAGGGCATTTCTTTGTCTGTCTACTTGTTCTGATTTTACTCGAGTACCTTCTTCAATTAATACATTTTCTCGGACTTTATTTGAATTCTCCTTACTTTTCTCTTCCTGTCTGAGTGCTTTTTCTGTACGTCTATATGATTCTTTACGCCATAATTCAATGGCATCTTTCTGTGACTGTCTAGCTTTCTTTTTCCATAATTCTTCCTCTACTTTCATGATGCAATCTGCATCCCAGGTCCCAGCTGCGGGCCACCTCTGACTTTCGGGTAATTCCTTGGTGTAGTCTACCCATAAATCAAGAAATAATATGGCGTCTAGGCCATGTTTATGATACATGAAGTACCCTGGAGTGTCCCTAGGAGGAATGGGAACAGCTTCTTCGAGTACCCCTTTTCTGGTTTTGATTTGTCTTAATTTCGAAAAGAGCGGCATATTGAGAACTGATCTGATACCTAATTTTGAACACGTTTAATACAACAAAACACAATAATGAACAGTCATTCACACCACAATATGCAGAACGTATTTAAAACATTTAACATTTTAACATTTAATGAACAACAATGATGGCCATTTAGGGAACTAGTCACTAAGCATAATACTCGGCACTAACTAGGTAATTCTGAATTATATACTAGACATACTAGATATACTGCTGAACAGTACAGATACACTGCTGAAACAGTGCAGACCGGATTTGTGTACCCAAACCCGTCTTGACCGGCACAACCTATGTGCACGTCAGAACGCCTCCCCGACAATGGTACTCACCGGGTAGCTCGGAACGGAAGGCCTCGGAACTGAACTGAACTGGACTTGAACCGGACTGGACTCGACTCGAAACTTCGGAACCTCGGAAACTGGTGGGCCTCTGTATACCTCGGATCTTGCTCTCTCAGCTAGGCTCTGGTCGGGATACTTCGCACTTCTCACCGCCTCGTCTGGGTGTTGATCGCAGCCTCAGTTATCCCCGCTCGGCAGGAGGGAGATACAGGAAATCCTGTGGGTACGCGTTGTTGTCCGTCCAGCTGTGGCAGGAGACCGGGCCTGCAACGCACCTCCGGCGCGTGAGATGAGAAAGTGTCCCTATTCGGGCACCATATATGTGGTAAATAATTTAATTACCGGAACTTAATTTGATGCGGAAAATTAATAATTATAGCTCAGTAAAATAAGAGGCAGAATCCGTGGTATTAGAGGTTCGGAACGGGCTTTATTCCAAAATCAATTCGAATTGATGGACTCCATATTCCATCACCACGAAGGTTCAGGAAGTGAAGGACATACTTTATTGACAGGTAATCATTTTTATACAGAGGCATTATAGTGGAAACAGATGCAAGAGGCGTAACAGGTGATAACAAAGATAAAAACATACATGCGTAACTAAAATGGGTGTAACGAGGCGTAACTAAAGAACGTCATCAGGTATGATGTCATAAATGGGTGTTTCCATGAAAGAATTTCGCAATGTCAGCAGAAATACTTGGCAGAGATGCGCGCGCAGCAGCATGACGTGTGATTGACGTGCAACTAGGGGGTGAAGGGGACTTGACATTTAGCTCTACATGTGGAGACAGAAGTCTGGGGGTCAAATCAACCTAATCCCAAATCATATCTAACATCCTATGTTTAAAGAACTACGTTATCCAAAAGGAAAGGTCTCTCGAATAAAATCTATTCTATACTGACTGTGAGTGCGTGTACAAGCGTCTAAGTGTCTACACTAGATGCAAGGGCAGAAATCTTCCATAGTAACAGGGCTATGAATTATTTGCATAAAGACAGAGAAGCCGGGCCTTTTGCTCGGTAGCTGGAAGAATGTTTACTTAAACTACTAGACAGGAATGCATTGGATGGGGAGCGGAGCAGATAATCTCGAAGGTGAAATACAGTTTTTGGCAAGCAGACAGGTCGAGTCAGGCACCGTTAGCCGCACAGGGAGTAGGACAAAGTTCATGGATACAGATGCGAGCTCAGACTGGAGCTTTCAGAGGCAGAAGGCAGGAAAAGGCTTAATAGCAGAATCAGGGCCTACTCGCCTGGACTGTAAAATGGGATAAATGAACCATATAAAGCCGGTGGCCTTTCATACTTAGGAATAGAATATCCGGCCCATTCATGGCGGATCTGAAAGAGGACATGTTGACGGTGGACGCACATGTGTTTGCGTCTTCATAACTGGAACTGGAAGGAACATACATGTACTTGTGATTTATACATGAAACCGTTGGGGTCCAAGATAGGGGACATAACTGATCATAAAAATCCATATTTCCACACCCCGCAACATACCCATACACAAGTGAACATTGAGGAGAATGCTAGGCACATACAACTACCTGGAGGAACAGTGCCAACTTGAATGTGTATGAAACATGCATGTTGCATCAAACAGCATTAACATTGTCTGCCTCTCACACACAGGGCAACGTGATGAACATCCCCTCAACAATGGGGGTGAAGAATCACAGTCACAGGCTCGGGAGGAACCGGATCCCACCAGCAGCGACGACTCTCAACACTCGGTGGATGACCCCGACCGACCTGGACCCGGACCCTCTGGTGTCCAAGCCCCTGCAGAACCTGGTTCAGGAACATCTGTGCCAACCACCCCCCAATTCCTGCCACATCACAGGAGACACCCAGGAGCCCTGCCCGCAATGAACAGAGCCAGTCTGACGAGGAGGGACAAGGTGTGGCGGGCACATAGGAGGAGGCAGACAACGCCGCCACTGCCATCCCTCAGGGATCCCGTCGACCCGATGTGCCCACAATGGCAGGCCAGGCTCATGTGGGCAGGGGTGGGGGGAGTGGAGGCAGGCGGAGTCGAGAACCTGACCAGCCAGCTGAAGGGACCGGTATGTCACACATCCGCAACATCATGGAGGCATACCGGCGTGACACCAGGGAGATCAGCCAGGTAGTGGTGACCCTCACAGAGATCAAAAACCAGCAAGCTGAGCAACACGCCAGTCAACAACAACACCAAGGACGGATGGAGGCAAGACTGGCTGAGCTCCTGGCGGTGCAAAGGGACATAAGCCATTCACTCCATCGGATCGCCGACAACATGGACAACCCTCCCTGTGCCACCAGGCGCAGACCACCACCAGCCACAGGGAGGGAGGAGGAGGAGGATTTGTCCGACGGAGCGTCTGAAGCATCGTCAAGGACTGCATCTGAGGGTCCCCCCAGAAAGGTTGGTCGTCCATGAAAAAGACCGTGAGAGGCAGCGGGACATCCACATCTCCCAGGTCACCTGGCCTGGCACCTGGCCTTCATGTGCGACAGCATCACCTCATTGATTGACATCATCTGCCACATGGACTTGCTGGTCACAGTCTGACCATTTAATGCCAACCACTGTGGGCTGGACTCTGATGACTTCAAATGCCAAGGATCCCATCTCCCCCTGTGAACTTTGGATTCTATGGTCCCTGCATTTCCCCTTTTTCTGTGCACAAATCACGCCCCAGAGCTAGAAATTAAAAAAATTTATAATTGAAATTTCATGTTGCAGTCATTTAGCATGAGTCCACAACATACGTGTGGGGATATGTCAAAGTATGCCTGAGTGTGGAACTAACTCCAGCCATCCATACTCTTGGATCTGAGTCCGGTCGAGGACACGCATGGCTCACAATGTATCACAAAATACAGACATGGAGCCCAACACTCACCCGTGATGGCCTCAAGCTGCTGAGGTGGGGCTTGCTATATTGCTCTGACAGACCAATTTGGAAGAGTTACATGAAGGTGTAGAGGTCATGGGTCATGTTGATGTGCCCGGGGAGGGAGTACCAGGTCTGTTTTTGCGAGGTGGGAGAACTATCTCCTGCATGCAGTTGTTCTGTGGATGTGATGAATGGTGGCCAGGGCAAGGTGGGCTGCATGGAGTTGGGCCAACGGGGTGTTGGATGACACACGTTCAAGGTCGGTTTGGGTCTGGGATTGTGGACTGCCTCCTGAGTGTGGTTGAGGAGTCTGAAGGTGATCCTACAGCACGCAGTGAGCCACTGTACCTCTCTCAGGTGGACGGTGATGTGGCTGGGGGGGGGGTGTTGCAGATGAGGTGTGCGGATGCACCCTGGATGTGGATAATTTCTCCTGCATGTTTGCTGTTGTCCTCCATAGAGGCCGGTGCTGTATTTGAGCCGGCTGGTGTCCTGGACCAGGGGGACGGTCTGTCTTGCCTTGGAGTGGATCTATCTGGGGGTCATTAGCAGCATGTGGAGGGTGTTGCAGCATGAGGTACAGATGTTGGTGAGTTGCATGTTAATTGTGAGCGATGGGTCCATGATGAACACCAGCTTGCCTGCGTGGCCACTGGGTGCTGGTGCGGTGCACAGACCAGTGGGACACAAGGAGTAGACCCAGCCATAAGGGGACAATCCTCATATGATGACCTCTGTCCTGTCCAAGTCCAGCCACAGATGGCTGATGTTCAGCCATTCATCAACGGATCTCAGCCTTTTTGAAGTTTGGATCTGGCAATGGCTGGCTCTTTGGTGAGTTTGAGGAGTAGCTGGGTGTCAATGGCATACGAGATGATGATGAGGTTGTGTGCGTATGTGACGGTGGAGAGACGGGGGTCATGAAGACATTGAAGATCGTCACGCTGAGAGAAGAGCCCTGTGGCATGGGCCAGATGTCCCCAGTGTACTACATGTTGCAGGGTGGAGGCGGACTCCCTGGTCCTTGCTGGTGAGCTACTTTCTGATTTAATCCTGGGCCGTCCTCTGGATACCAGTGTTGGAGATGTGTGAGCTGACAGTGTCGTAGCACATGGTGTAGAATGCCGTTGAGAGGTCAAGGGCGGTGGCCTCACCATTGTTAAGCAGGGCAAAGTAGTCGTTGGTGGTGGCAATGATGACGGTTGCTGTGGTATGATTACTGTGGAAAACGGTCTGGTGCCGGTTGGCTGGAGCTGGTTGCATGTAGTAAATTGGTCAGTTGCTTATTGAGTGTCTTCCTGGTGACATTTGCTGGGTATGGAAGTAGGGTGATGTACCATAAGATCCTGCGGTACTGCCGTCCGTTGTTTAAGAAGGGTCTGGGGCGCTGCATGCCTCCTGCAGCCATGGAATGTGGCTAACTCAAAGGAGACATTCGTGACGCGCTGGACGTGGGCTTCAAGGATGGCGAATGATGTGGTTGAGATGTTGTGTGGGAAGGGGCCTGATGGAGAGCCAGAGTGGATGGTGCACATGATCCCGGTTGTGTACTTGCTGCTGAGGGGAGTCCATGACCTGAGGGGGGTTTGTCCAGCGGATAATAGTGCTGTCTGCCTCTGTGTGCCAAGGCTGTTGTGTATGGCCATGAGCTTGCAGTGGTACAAAGTTGCAAGGGATGTGATCTGCCTTGCAAGGGTGGGGTGTCTTGGATGAAGATCTACTGTCAGTTCACTCACAATGCTGATGAGCTCCTTGATGTCGTGTGTTTGGGTGTCTCGGCACTATCTGAAGTATCCCCACTTGTCCTTGCTGATGATATGGTGATGGCTGTGTGTGGTGTTTTCCAGGGCTGTAAGGAAAATGATGTCTCTTTGTGTTGCAAGGATTGCACAAGAGTCCGGCTAGGTCTGTAGGAGTCCAGTAGGTCTGCCTTGTCCCAGGTGCCTTAACTGTTGTTGTGCTTCACAATCAATCAGTAGATTTATAAAGCGTGCTACTCACCCGAAGGGTCTCAAGGCGCTGGGGGGGGGGGCGCTACTGCTCAAAGAGCCAGGTCTTGAGCTGTTTCCTGAAGGAGAGATGGTTCTTGGTCAGACGTAGGTGGGTGGGGAGGGAGTTCCAAGTCTTAGCCGCCAGGTTGGAGAAGGATCTTCCTCCGGCGGTGGTCTTGTGGATGCGTGGGACGGTGGCGAGGCGAGGCTGGCGGAGCGGAGCTGGCGGGTTGGCGTGTAGAATGTGAGTCGGTTGTTGAGGTATGCAGGGCCCATGTCGTGGAGAGTCCGTCAATGTGGCAAGATTGTTGGATCAGTTGCTGATCCAGTGTGTGAGTTTGCAGGGTGTGGCAGTGGTGTTGTTTTGAGTGTCCCACACAGCTTGTCTGTGGTGACTTACATCAAGCACCTTTGGGGGATCGGTAGCGGGGTGTGTGGCGCTGTGTTGCTTGTTGGAGACGTGGATTCAAATGTTGATGGACCATTGATGGATGGTGGTGTGTTTCCCCTCCAGCAAGAAGTTACTGGCCCCCAGCCACATGTATCCTGTGGAGGTGAGGGCTTGCGTGCAGATGTACGTATTGATGGCTTAGCGGAATTGTGGATGTAGGCCTGCAGATCTGTAGATGAGTGTTACTCCGAGGGTTGCCAGGGAGTTGCAGCGAACCCGGACTTGTGACTCTGAGGGTGCACTTGTGAATAAATAGCAATTTAGCCACCGGGATTGGTGTTGGCGTCCTTGCGGGTGATCTTGGATCCGTCTGAGATGGCAATGAAGACGTCATGTGCTGAGGATGCTTTTGTCCAGGTTACTGTCATGAAGGTGATGTGTGGGGCTGTAGTGTTGAGGAGGTGACAGAGTCCAATGGCGTGCTGGTGGATGGAGCGGGTGTGGAGTAGGAGGCACATTACCTGGTTGTCCTGACAGGGTCTGGTAGGCTGGGCTGCGCTGTGTAGGCAGTTGGAGTAGCACACTCAGCATGCAAAGGTGTCGTGTGTGTGCTTAGGGGTTGCCTGATGGCAGGAGGATGATTGTCACGAGGACATTGATTGGAGAGTGGCTGCAGCATGAGCCTGTTGTGTGACATGGGTCATGCAAAGACTAGAGGGTCGTGCACTGTGCATGTTGCAGGCGCAGACGGTCCTGCCTTTGGCACGGCGCTGGGGCTACAGTGGCACAGAAAAGCTGCTGGCTGCATTTCAAATGGGTGGAGGAGGAAGGGCTCAGCATTTTTGAGGCGTGGGGGTTGCAGAATCAGGGCACTCGGAGTAGCGGGGCCGCAGGTGAGGCAGCAGCAGGCGGAAGGGGAGGTCTGCAAGGCACAGTGCAAAAGGTGTATGTCAAGGAAGGAGTGTCAGCTCACTCATGGGTCACTCCCAGAAAGTGTATGATCAATCACCATAAATTACACCCACTGTATCAGGCAACAAAATGCGGAGATGCGCAAAGGAGATACGCCATCAGCAGGCATTCACGTCCCATTGTGGGGAGCAACCTGCACAAATACATACACAACCAGGTACTTCATGCACAATAGAGATCATTAGCCATGAAGCACTGCATGCATATTGCCAAAGTACACATACACTCATATGCTCAATCTTTGTCAATTATGCCATAGATGACGCATGCAAACTGGTAAGAGATCTGCAGTGACCGAGATGAGGCACTTTGGATTGTGCTGAACACCTTTATTCCACATACACACACAAAGGGATATGCATCCATATTAACAGACTTACAGGTCAGTTGACAGAACATGTGGGACATACTCTGGACCCCCCCTTCACAACACGGATGATGTCAATCCCAATGAACTGGCACACAAGGTAAGGGAATGAGCAAAATACATCCTACTGCACACGGAGAGGCTGCAATTACCCATAGAGCATGTTGTTGTGATGTTCCCCACTATGTCCACCCGTAGCATCTGCAATGTTTCAGAGCCAAGGTTCACACACATTGATGCCTTCATCAGACGCCATATTCCACTACAGATGACTGTCAAGAAGGCTGACTATCATGTCATGGGAGTGATGCTACATGTTATATGTTCCATGGTGAGAAGACATGTATGCATGGTACCACAACATGCACAGATGCAGTCACCACACATACCCAACCTGTACCACCACCAAAAAGCCTTGCTGCAATACTTACCCAAACTGACATTTCCACATGTCCGTGCATGGAACGCTGATTCAGCACACGTTACAATCCTCACGAGTAATAGCAGGAGGACAACAATGACACAACCAGACAACAGGTGCAAAATACCTGGGAATGACAGACACACGAGAAGTACCTAAAACAATTCTCAACGCACACATGGAAGTGTACAAAACAAGAACAATGTTGGACACATGTAAATTGCCAATCAAGTCTCTCCGCAAAACTGTGTTGCATGACATCATCACTCGAGTGACACATCAGAACACACATCCAAGTCACTTTGCATTCAGTCAGCTGGACACACACATTGCAGCACATGACAATCAATGCTACAAGCTTGCACACTCATAGCCAGTGACTCACCATTATGAGAAGAAGTTGCGTATGAGCTGACTCCGGATATCATCCCCCTCCTCCTCCTCATCACTAGCCTCGTGACCAAGCCCTTGATCCTTCACGGGTGGATGCTCCTGCTCATCTGGATCCAGGATGAGTGGCACTGCCTTCTCAACTGCCATGTTGTGCATCATGCAGCACACAAAGATTTTGCAGACCTTCTCCGGGGCATAAGGGAGGGACCTGCCTGTCTTGTCCAGGCACCGGAATCGGCTCTTCAGGAGTCCAAACGTCCTCTCAATCACTGGTCTGCCCGTGTGCATCATTGTACCGGTGATCTGCAGCTGTTGTTGGGTTGCGGAGAGGTGTCATCAGCCATGACATGTTGGGATAGCCAGAGTCCCCTACATGGAAACATCATGTAAATAAGTGGGTCAGGAGATGCCGTAAGAGACAAAGATACCGCAACACATAGGACAAAAAGACTATACCCACCAACAAGACATGCAGCCGCAGCATCATTTCTGGCACCTTGCTATGCCTCATGATGTAGGCATTGTGTGCTTATCCTGGAAAACGTGCACAGACATGGGAAATCAGCATGTTAGCAAGACACACCACAAGGGCATTTATCGAGTGGTAATGTTTGCGGTTGCGATAGGCTTGTTCCTGTGCCTGTGGTGGTACAAAAGCCACATGTGTACCATCAATTGACCCAATTACATGGGGCATCCCACCCAGGGCATAGAAATCCCCCTTGACATCCCTCAACCCCTCTGGAGTCGGAAATTTGATGAATTCATCAAGGTGCTCCAACATGGCTGCTAAAACATCACGCAGGACACGGCTGAACATAGTCTGGGACATCCCACCCACATCAGCTATGGTCAATTGAAACGTACCTGTGGCAAAAAAATGTAAGGCTGCCATCACCTTCATCTTGGGGGTCAGCGCAGTAGGATACCAGTTTTGCGGTTGGAGGTGTGGTGCCAGCTTGTTTGTCAGGTCCTCAATCAACTGTTGAGTGAATCTGTAACGGCGGATGCAAGCACGTTCCCTCATGGAAGCCAAGTCTGGCATTAGTCTTGGGACAGGTGGTGCCCTGCAAAACATAGTTTTGTAGAATGAAGATTGAGAGTCAGCAAACATCAATGTCAATGAACATAGCACATGCTACACTGCTAATACACATCAAGTAACTATGGAGTCGGGTGTGTGCAATACATCCAGGACACAGATGCCAGCTTGCTGGCACTCCTACAAAAAGCCTGATACACCTGTTGATTGTCAAGTCTACATGACATGCTCTGAAATGATTTGGGGGCCAGTCTGAGTGAAGAGCCACAGATATCACCGGAGTGACACCCAACCACATAGCTGCATTTGAAGGATGTCATCTCATCCAGACAGCTGACTGCAAGGCACACGCACAGGTCACATGGAATCTCAAATGTACATATCAAACACAGTGCGATGAAGGGGAACACGTGACAACACAAAGACACAGCCATTGAGACAACAAACACATGTATGACTGAAAATATATGATGTCCCATGCACACAGACCCTACAGCGTTGGGAATCCACATGTGGCATGGTGTGCGTAGATGCGTTACATGCCCATCTCCACACAGACTCCTGTTGGATGCACCAACAGCAGATGCCGTTGACGGGACACTGACATCAAGCTCATGGGAACACATGACACACACCTGACATAGTCCCAAAGGGGCACGCTGATCGTGACAAGTCAGTAGATAGAGTGTCCCTGTCCCTGGCATCAGGAGACAGGTGCGGGTGTTGATGACTGTGCCACCCACTGCTGCTATGCATGACACAGTTGGACTACAGACACACATATGGCAAGTGTCAAGGTGATGTGTGCCACATCGTGCCCCATCACACATGACATGTGTCCACAGGTCAGAACACATCAATTGTGCAACTAGATGAGAGGACCTGTGCAATATCACTGGCTAACACACCTAGGGCCTGCACATGAAAGTATGCAATGACAAGTACTTGATGCACATTCATGTGCGACTCGTAGCCCTCCATTCCTGGCATGTGTACGCCTGTATTACCATTGTAAGCATGTGAAATGCGTACCCGTACGTGTACGCACTGGTAGTACACGTACGTGTCCAACTAGTGCGTACACGTACTTGTACATGTACGTGTGCTACCTTAGTACACGTATGTGTACAAGTACTTGTACAACTAGTGCATACACGTACGTGTACAAGTACGTGTACAACTAGTGCGTACACGTACTTGTACACGTACGTGTACTAAGGTAGTATATGTACGTGTACAAGTACGTGTCCAACTAGTGCGTACACGTATTTGTACATGTAAGTGTACTACCTTAGTACAAGTACGTGTACAAGTGCGTGTCCAACTAGTGCATACACGTACTTGTACACGTACGTGTGCTACCTTAGTACACGTACAAGTTCATGTCCAATACGTGCACTACCAGTGCGTACACGTACTTGTACACGTACGTGTACTAAGGGAGTATACGTACGTGTACTAGTACGTGTACGCACTAGTTGGACACGTACGTGTACTACCGGTGCGTACACGTACTTGTACACATGTACTAAGGTAGTACACGTATGTGTACAAATACGTGTACAACTAGTGCGTACACGTACTTGTACACGTACGTGTACAAGTACGTGTACACACTAGTTGGACACGTACGTGTACTACCAGTGCGTACACATACGTGTCAAACGCACTGTGCAACTGGTGCCGTACGGGTACGTGTGAAACGCACCGTACCTGTGTGTGGATTTAAAAATTACATGGGGGACACATAAGGGGCATGTATTAGGCCCTAAATGCATGGAGGTTGTCATGGATACCGAGTTTTCAGTTCAAATTTTTCCATCAGGTGTCCTGGAAAAGTCAGTTGGCCACAAAATACAATGTTGCAAAGTGGTTATTGACTTGACATGATGCTCAAAATTTGAACGATGCAAATGCTGTCACTGGTGCATGTTTAAAGGGATTGGAGTAAACTTAAGATGCGAATGATTCTGACCAATCACTATGTACTCCTCAAAATGAATGCCCCTCAGCAACACAGATATAAGGCAGCCAGAACCCATGAAAGGGCACTTGCCTGCACAACTTTCCTGTCAACAAAATTGCTGCTGTCTTTGCTTCCCTGGCACATGTCTCATGCTGTGGAGAGGGCCCAGCCATTCACCCAGGAGGAGAACGATGCCTTGCTGGACGCCATCCTCCCAAAGTACACCAGCCTGTATGGGAGACCAGGGGAGCAAGTGAGTGCTCAGCCTACTACCTTTGCCTATGCACCTGTTGTGTGACTGTCAATATTGTGTCCAGGTGGGACTGACATGCAATGTTATTTAGAGTGTGTCCCGGGGTGGGAGGGTCATGCTTATGGCTCTCATGCAGAGCATCATGTATTTCCTGTTTGCACTCCTCACTTGCATAGTGCTTACAGTGACTTTCACTGCATAGTGCATGACACATTCAGCCTGGCAAATCCTTGGGGGATTTTGTTCCTGTTGTCCTGAGGTGATTCAGTGTTCCCCCCGGTGTGACGGTGACTGTACCCACAGATGTGTATGAGTTGAGTGGACCTGTTGTGAGAGTGTCCAAATGATGTGTACGACCTCATGGACATTGATGTGTGTGAATGTGCCTTGTCATGTGGCTGAGTGTCTATGTGAAGTGTTGCACCACAGCTGCATGTTTGAGGCTACAGATCTACCCATCTGATGTGACAAGTGAGCCGTGCTTAGTGTCTGACTTGCAGAGCTAGCACCACACCTGTGACTCCCCACTGGCAAATGGCACATGTGCAGAGTGAGGGTTGTATCTGCTGTTGTCAATGACAGGCCAGTGATCTGTGGCTGGGTGTGTTTGTCTAGTCTGCTGAGGGTGCGTCAGTGGAGTGGGACATGTGACTGCATGGCATGTGCTGGCCATCAGCATGCTGTTGCATGTGCAGCACAGTGTGTGGCATGTTCATTGAGTGTGTTGCACCC
Source organism: Triturus cristatus (assembly GCF_964204655.1). Taxonomy (NCBI): domain Eukaryota; kingdom Metazoa; phylum Chordata; class Amphibia; order Caudata; family Salamandridae; genus Triturus; species Triturus cristatus. The sequence continues at coordinate 1,514,740,148 of NC_140591.1, read as the reverse complement.
CTCATGCCATCTGTAGACTTTCAATGCCATGTAGTGCATTGGTGCTTGCACACAGGCCAATTTCATGTTGTGAATGAGGCTATTCATGTCAGCATCCTATGCCCTGTTCAACATTTCAATGATGTTCTAATGTGTGTCTCTGGGACATGGAGCAGCTGTATTGATGTTGTGTCACTTTGTCATCCTGAAAGGTAACTGCCTATGAGAAGGGGGAGATCTGGACCAGCGTCGTCATGGCCGTGAGGACTGCAGGGGGGCATGATCGCCAGCTGGCCCAGGTCCTCAAGAGGTGGCCGGACATCCGGTGCTGGACCCGGCGGATCGCCCGGGTCCAGCTCAAGCTCTCGCCTCCTCGCCCCCATGGCGGCCGCTGAAGCCTCACCACCCAGATGAAACATGTCCTGGCGGTGGTCTTCCCTGAGCTCTATAGGCCGTTACTGGAGAGACTGCAGCAAGGAGGGGGTAGGTACATGGCTTTCTGTCGTGTTATGTGTTGCCAGCTTTAAGAGGTGCTATTTTGCATGAATACACTCACGGAGTGTGCAGTGCATTTTCTGTTCCCAAATGTCACCTGGGGCTCTTTTTCATCCCTTCCTCTCCTTGACATGTGTCCCCTGCTATGTGTGTAATCACATTTGCACATGGTCATCTAGGGTGCCAGTACATCTAAGTGCACATTGCTTTCTGCATCATGTGGGAGGGTGGTCTGTGTCTTGTGTTGGTACCTTGCCTGTGCCATGACCTGTTCACTATGTTGGGGGTCCATAGTTGTTGTCACTGATGCTGATTCTCAACATAGGAGTGTGAGCTTTCAACTGGACACCCTTGCAGCATGCATGAACAATGTTGTTGCCTCAGACATGATGTGCATGAGTGTGAGATATGCATAGTGCCATGACAGTCGAACATGGTACAGTCAGCTCATTCCAGGACCATGGAGCAGTGTGCCCACTACAGTCCCCTGAGACACCCCGGCCTCCTAATCATGTGTGTCATCCAACACTGTGCACATTCTCTGTGGGTTCTGCATCGGTCTGCCTCTGTTGTATTGTTCCCAGGCCTAGTTTGTATTTTGATAATGTGTGCTACATGTGTCCACTGGACAGGGATACACAATTTTGCTTGTGCATACTCACACTGGGCAGTGCCTGTGTGGCTATTCACAACAATCTGTTGATGGTTGTTTGTCACAAATATGTGTTGCCAGCCCCACGAGGTGATGTGGTGTAAATGAAGCAATTTTTCAGGCACAGTTGTTGTAACCCTGAATAAGAGATGCCACTTCTTGATCTGTATCAATCACATTGACTCAGGGATTGGGTGGGGGATGCGGGAGAGGCATACATGTGCAACCCTGATTTTTCATTGCCAGGTCTGACTTGTGTGTGAGAATAGCCTGGACTCAAATACACTGTGCAGTGCCCCTGTGATGCTGGCCAATGCTTAATGTACGTGCTTTGCAGCCTGTGTCATTTTTTTACCGACAAGAATCCTGCGCATACATTTTTGGCATGTGTGTGGTTCTGATGCAACACAGTTTTGACTTTGTGTGCTGACATCTGTGTGTACATTCTGGCTTGCCATGAGGGTGTCCCCACAGTACATTTGGTCTTTTTTACCACCCAATTGCAGGCCCATTAGCTTATGCATTGTCCTGGGTGTGGACATATGTGCCACTCCAGATGACAGGCAGTAGGTCATATGTGTAGCCAACTGTGTAATCAGGTGACGGATGGTCTGGTGACAACTGACATGATTCAAGTTGTTACTCTTCATAAATTGTACCTTGGCACTCACAGCACTTGTCAACAGTTGTTCATGTTTTAAATGGGGACATTTGATGATTTGTGTTAAGGACAATGATGTGCCTGCACCTTTTCAAAGAAGCCACTGTTCTAATTAAATGGTGTTGCAGATTCTCCATATATATGTTCCCACAGTGGTCTTGATTTTGTGAGACTCCTTAGTTGTCGGTGATACAAACTAACGAGTGTCAAGACATCCAGACCTCCGTGGGCCCATGTATATGTACTTTCAGCAACACCATTTATTTCTAACAGTGGCTTCTCAGAAAAGGTGCCAGCTTCTTCAATGACAGTGTCAATGTACTTTTGTGTGCATTGCCTTGCTTGTGCGACAAATTGCATGCAGGCACATGAGTGTTATTTTCACGAAATGGCCAATTGGCACATTCAAAACATGTAGATTGGGTAAAGTATTGTGAGTCCCAAGGTACCAACATTAGTTTATTTTGGGTTCCAAAGGACTTACAGGGCGCTGAGTGTGGTGACACCTTGAGTATTGAGGTGTGTTAGTTTACCTTGAGTGCACCACTACTCTTTCTTTCAGGGTAAACAAGAGGTGTCATGACTTCATTGTATTGCTGGGCTCACCGGTTCACAGACACTAGCTTCTCAGTGTATTTCTCATTCAAGTTGTGGCCTTTTGTGTATTTATTTTCCTGGTGTCCAAGTGGCATGGTGGGTCTACCAACTGGGCAGTACAGGGCTTACATATGTGCGGAGTAATCTAGCTGTTACTCATGATGCATTGCCTGATATGCACTGTGACCAATTGTTGTTGTGCTCATGTGTCAGATGTATACAGGTGACTGATGCATTTTGTTTTCTTCTCCTTGCCCACAGCATCATCATCCGCAAGCGAGGGAGACACCTGCATGGACCTTGAGGAGGGACACAGCGACAGTGCCACCAGTGCTGTGGAGGCAGAAGGAGCCAGTGGCCTGAAGGGCGAGGGGAGTCAGTCGGAGGACCTGTCTGGAGGCGAGAGCATCTACGACACCGACAGGTCCGAGGCTGACATCCTTGAGGAGGCGGAGGATGCAACAACAACTGGCAGCATCCCACCATCTGTACCCGCCTCCTCCATTGCCATCTCCGCCCTGCCAGTTGCTCCCGTCCCTTCGTCCGTGCAGGGTCCCACCATGTCTCCTTCGGACCAGGCACCGCACCCCCTGCCCCTGTCACCCCTGCTGTCCTCAGTGAAGAGTCTGTGGATACACTGCACCAGTTGCAGGTGGTCAGGCATTGGTGCTGCATGTCCTCCATGAACACACTAAACTGCTCACACAATTGGTGTCGTTCGTGGAGGGCATGTCATCAACGATGTCTGGCCAAAGCAGGATTCTGCAGTCCATGGACTCTTCACTGATGGAAGCAGTTTCTTTCCTGCGGCGCTCCATCCCCCCCTACCCCAGACCCATCCACACTGCCCTCTCCCATGCCTGACCAACACACACACAGACAGTCACGGGCATGCACCCCAACAGACACATCCAGCACACCCCCAAGTAAGGCACAGCGCACACCTCCTGGCACGCACACTCAGGGGGATGTAGTCACACCCACAGGGTCTGGGGGCAAATGGCAGACACGCAGCCACAGTCAGAGTCCGCAGCCCTCACAACCCACTTCCTCCAAATCCACTCCCCTTAGCTCCCCTGCCACACAAAGAGACCTACATGGCTTATCTGTCACTCAGCCCCACTGTGACCCCCACCCCGCAAGCAGTCAAGGAAGTCCACGGGCAGGGGAGTTGAGTCCCCCCCATGTCCACCCCCTCCCCCATGAGCGCTGCACCCCATCCCTCGGACACCCCCCTCCGTTGGCCCTGGTGTTTCTTCCGGTGCAGGGGTTCCTCTGGACGCCCTGGCAGCAGTGTGCAGCGAGCTGCTCACCACCACCTTTGGCACTGCCCCACCCCCTGTGGTGGATACGTCCAGCCCTGCACCCATCACACCTACCCAACCCACTCCTGTCCCTGCGGTGCCTGGTACTCCCACTGATGATGCCCCCCCGGTCGACAAACCTTGAGGTGACTTTGTGCAGGCAAGGTAGGGGTGGACACAGTCGCATTCGTCCACCCTTGGACTCGAACTATGGACTGGCCATTGGCCTGTGTAAATAGTGTATTCTTCAAATTTTTATTTGTGTGCTGAATAAAGCCTTTTCATTTAGTTTCAACACTATTGCATTTCAGGTACTTGATGTTGGTGATGAGGCCCATGAAGTTGGTGTTCTGGTAATGTGCTAGGGTTCTGAGAAATGCTTTAGTATGATGGTCATGAGGTGGATCATGGTATCTGTGTGCCATCACAATGTCTGTGAAAATATTAATTGTTAGTGTGTGTTCCTATGGATTGGGAGACATTGTCCCAAGGAGCGTTCCTTCCTCTGTGGCACCTGACATGTTCCCTGCAAACAGTTGCACAATTGTTGTGCTGACCTGTGTCAACATATCCTTTGTTGGTGACGGATCCCTTCAACAATGGCCATGCATGCTCCCCGATGTTTCCTGCTGAATCGTCTGTGCCATCCTTGCCAGTCACTGTACTTGTGTTTTGGGTATGTAGGAATGGCATCAGGGACCAATTGTCCATTTTCAGCACTATGCATGTGTGTAATCACAGCCTAACACCTCATATGTCTGTCCACTGCTGGGAGTCCTCTGCACCCACCCCTCATATGTCTGTCCACTGCTGGGAGTCCTCTGCACCCACCCCTCATATGTCTGTCCACTGCTGGGAGTCCTCGGCACCCACCCCTCATATGTCTCTCCACTGCTGGTAGTGATATACACCCACCCCTCATATGTCTGTCCACTGCTGGGAGTCCTCTGCACTCCCCCTCATATGTCTGTCCACTGCTGGTAGTGATATGCACCCACCCCTCATATGTCTGTCCACTGCTGGGAGTCCTCTGCACCCACCCACACACCCCCTTGGAGCTGTACACTGCTGGCCAGGACCTACACACACAACAATATGAAGGTAACATGCTGGGCCGGTCCTCTATGCCCACATTCCTGGCATGTGTACGCCTTGTATCCATAATTTTCTGCTGCCGTAACAGGATACGTGTGGTACGGACCGTACCCACGCATGTATGCGTGGGTACGGTCCGTACCTGAGTACTCATGGGGCCGTAGGGGTACGCACCGTACCCACGCATGTATGCATGGGTACGGTCCATACCCGAGTACTCATGGAGTCGTAGGGGTACGCACCGTACCCACGCATGTATGCGTGGGTACGGTCTGTACCTGAGTACTCATGGGGCCGTAGGGGTACGCACCGTACCCACGCATTCATGCGTGGGTATGGTCCGTACCACTGTTGTAATGGTGCCGTAGGGGTACTTGTGGTACGCACCGTACCCACGCATTCATGCATGGGTATGGTCCGTACCACTGTTGTCATGGTGCCGTAGGGGTACGTGTGGTACGCACCCTACCCACGCATTCATGCGTGGGTATGGTCCGTACCACTGTTGCCATGGTGCTGTAGGGGCACGTGTGGTACGCACCGTACCCACGCATTCATGCGTGGGTACGGTCCGCACCACTGTTGTCATGGTGCCATAGGGGTACGTGTGGTATGCACCATACATGTCCACTTCCGTTGTTGCGGTACGCAGGGGTTGCTGGACATGCCCTCCAAGTGACCAGTCCCAGCTGGTAATGTATGGCCTCCATATTATAGATTTGTGTTTGCGTATGGGGTATGTTTCCTGGCCCTCCCCCCCACCCTGACCCCTGAGTGTTGTTCTCACCTTCTGCGGCATGTGCGTCCGGTGCGGTGCACCAGGTCGTAGGCCAAGAGGACCGGGATGACACGTACGATGGGGTTCATGGCTGTACGTCGCGTACCGGGGCTCCGTGACATAGGGTTCTGCTTTCCCGGCAGTTTTTCGCTCCCGTAATCACAGCGAGGTACGTAGTGACGTCGGTACGAATCGTACTTGCTGGGCCGGAAAACGCTGCTGAAATACATGCGGACGTCGCGTACAAGCAGTTCCGGATCGGAATCGTGGGTATTTTTTTGCTGTATGGTCTTTTGTACGATTCGTACAGAAAAAGGCTTTCTGTACGAATCGTACTTCCTAGTTTGTAGAATGAGTTTACCTGGTAAGAGTCTTACGGAGAAAACGCTCCATACGACTATTCGTACAGCCTTTTTCCAGGATTGGAATCGGCCCCTAGGTAATTAAATATTCTCCAACAGTTTGCGTGTGTAATTAATTAAAATGCCACCTGGCAAATACATGTTTTAACAGAGATATCATTCGTGTGGTCAAAAAACATTTGGTTAATGGAAAATTCTACAACAATTTGCTTGTTTAATTCATTAAAAAACCCTGGGCAAATACATGTTTCAACAAACGGAGATGTCATTCGTATGGTCAAAAACAGTAATTCTTGCACAGTGTTCTCTGCATTTATACATATCCCAACTGAAAAAACCTCATCGGAGGAAGCACATGCTTAAACAGTTATTGAATGTTTTCATGCAACAGTATGAGTGAACATAGTCAGGATTGGTCCGCAAGCGCCAAAACCCTCCTTTACCGTTGTTCTCAGATATAGTACATGTATACAAATATATAGCATAGTATATGTTCATTAGGTGCCGGTGTTACTAAACATTACATGTATACTAGTTCTGGCATTGTACATGTTCAATAGGGCCGTTGTTGATGTTGCACGTAATAATGTGTGGCTCAATGATTGTGGAGAAGTGTGGCTCAATGATTAGAGCGGCAGACCCTGATGCAGATGTCTAGCCTGGGACCAGGGTTCAATTCCCCGCCTCGGCGGGTCTTGGGCTCAAAATTCCACGGACCTGATAATTCTCGCCTCGGTGCCATTCCAATCATGGAGTGCAACTCTGGGCAATAGCTTGCTTAATCTCCACAACGGCCCCCACAACGCTAAGGATGCCTGGCCTCTACCTTGGGGGTGCCCAGGAGTGGACGCCTCACAGGGAAAGCCAGGATGGGTTCCACAGCGGTATTCGTACAAGCGCCTTGAGACCCTTGCGGGTGAGTAGTGCGCTATACAAGTATCAATTAAAAAAAATAATAATTAATGCAATGCTAGGATTGGATGAGTAATATGGTACCCTATGAAAGGGCTCCCATATTACAATTGGCCCATCTGTCTTGCAGTCTCTTCAAATTCATTTAGTCCCACCATTACAGTGTTCAGAGAATGGATCCTCCTACATTCTTTGCGATTGAGGGCTAATGCTAAGGAACCTCCTCTTCGATGCGGACATATTTTCTCAATTACCCACCATCATACTCTCTGGGGGATGGTTGTGTGTTATGAAGTGATCAACTAAGGGAGCTCCCTGCACCTTACATCTCACTCTGCTCATGTGTTGCAATATCCTTGCCTTGACCTCCTGGGTGGTCTGCTCTACATAAAGCAGGTTAAATGGGCAGTGAATTAAGTATATCACATTTGTGCTGTTGCAGTTGGTAAATTGTAGCGACTTACATTTTTTGTTGTTATACATGTAAGTTGAATCCTCAATTGTCAGGCAGCAAGCTTTACACTGACTACATTTATGATGACCAGACACTGGTGGTAGGCCCAGCTGGCCCCTGAGATCTAATGGTTTAGGGGGTTCAAGGTAAGCTTTTACCACATTGTCTTTGATATCCTTCCCCTTTTGAAGGCAAAGATGGGGTCTTCAGTTGTATTTAATTCACTGGCCACCAGGTTCCAGTATTTCTTCACAATCTTTTTCATGTTATTGCTTTTATTGTTGAAGGTTGTTACACAGATAATGTTTTCGGTCTTTGTCTGTTTTTGTTTAACTTGCAGTAGCTGGTCACGCGGACAGTACCAAGCTTGTTTGCGTGCCCGTTGCAACAATCCTGTTGGATATCCTGTCTCTTTCAGGCAAAAAGTAAGGGTTTCGATTTCCTTAAAAAAGTCTGTCCTGCGTGTACAGTTCTACCTAAGCCTGAGGTACTGGGCATAAGGTAAGTTATCCCTCAGACTTCTGGGATGGTGCGAGTCGTACTTCAGTAGGGTATTTCTTTCTGTGGGTTTCCGGTAGAGATCGCAGAATAAGACGCCTTCTTCAACTCGGAAAGTGAGGTCTAGGAAGTCAATGGCTTTATTCATTATTGCTGGTCATGGTGAACTGGATGTCACTCATTCTGGTGTTGAGCCAGTCATGGAATGCTTTGAGAACTTCTTCAGTACTGGACCAGATAATTATGACGTCATCTATATATCTTTTCCATGCGGCAATCTGGCTTAAATGTGGATTATCGTGACAGTACAAATGTTCTTCCTCATAGTCATCCATGAAGATGTTAGCCAGGCTTGGTGCATATGTAGCGCCCATTGCAACACCCTTGCATTGGTAATAGAATTGATTCCTGAATATAAAGAAGTTGTGTTTCATCGCAATCTCCAGCAGGGCAATCAGAAAATCTGTTGGCATCCAGTGTGGTCTGGGTCTCTTATTCAATGTGGCTCTGACCACGTCCAGTGCTTTAGCCTGGGGAATGGAGATGTACAAGAAGACACATCAAGTGTTACTAGTAGTTGAGTTTGGGTATTGTATGGTTGACCCTCCAGTAGTTGGATAAGGTGTGTTGTTTCTCTTACAAAAGATTTAGTCTCCAGGACACATGACTGCAAGTGGTCAATGAACTGATTGAGCGGCTCAAGGATGGAGGTTTGAAAGGTGTGGCAGCTGACTTTTGATCATACGTGTTATTCCTGAAGTAGTACTTGAATCTGATTTTCCTGAAAAACCTCTGCAGCTCGAGTTTGACATTAAAGGAGCCAGGAGCAGCTGTGGGTACGAATGACAACCCTTTTGAAAGTACTTCTGTTTCTGCTATGGACATCGTGTAGTTTGAGAGATTGATTATGGGATCCATACAATTGGATCCATGGGGACTATCCTGCTGTTCAAGTGATCCTTGCTGGGAGTCTAGGTCTGGCATTGATTCTGTGTGAGTTCAAAGATAAATGTATGAAAGAACTACTGCCATTAATCCAGGATTTTGTAATGTATTTTTGCACATATCGTTTGCACTGGTATTGCACATTTAGGCTCTTTTTCACGCTTATGTACTGTGACTGGCACTGGCACCTTACTATACAGAACAGCTTTGGTATTTGCACCATGATATATCTTGACTTGATCCGCGTATTTGCACATGATTAAAGCATTTGTGCACATGTTAATTGATTTGCACAATTTTGGAAAGGAAAATGCCCAATTTGCACAATTGCGACCTTTGCACATATTTTAGAGGTTGTTGTAATATTTATATATTTATTGGTTTCATCAAGCATGAATTTAAATTTGATGTATCAAATTTTGCATTTTGCACTTTCATCTGTACAACTATCGATTTAAATGATATTACTATTGGATAGACCTTTAACATATGGTAAAAAACATGGATATATGTGTGTACAAGGGAGATATCTAACAGGGTTAATGGCATATGAAGGTAAATGTGTTAATCACATTGCGCAGTATGTGGTATAGAATGTGTATTTGTACACCAGTATAATGTTGTAGTACTTGGATCTGTACGAAATGTGTTCTGATTTATATAAAAGATGTAGGTTTACATAGTATTTCCTTTATGTTTACCAGTGCCTTACCACGATTCTGATACCGGTTCATCATGTGATCAAGGACACCGTCTTGTGTCCGAAACGCGTCAGAGACAGCACCGTTGAAAATCACTGCAATAAAAGAATCTGGCACCAGCTATGCAGTGTGTCCGTGTTCCTATTTGTGCATGATCGCACTTGGGAGTTATGCTTTGGATGTGTTTCAGGAAGTTGGTTTGTTCCTGAAATCCATGGACCCCTCGCCCGGAAGTAGGCTGACCGCCATTTCAAACCTATTAGGATTTTTCTGCTCAGTGGAGAGCAACTGATGGTCAGCCCCCTGTGAACGAAGATATCTTTGCAACAGCGCGGAAGCAGAGGAGGTTTGCTGGAGTCGGAGGACTCGGTAAAATCACCGTCTGTACATGGTAAATCATTGAGAGGAGTTATCTCAGGTGGGGAGGTGCTGGAGAGGCCAGTACGGGCTGCGTTTTCAAGACAAAACAGCCCAATAAGCAAAGTCTGCAACTTTACATTAGGTGCGATGTCTAGTGATGTATTACGGGAACGGGAGATGGCGGCGAGGAACTTTTCCTCAATCTACCCAAGGTTCCACAAGGAGGAGGAGGCAGCAAGACAAATTATGTTAGTGGCAATAATGATGTCAAAAGCCTTATAAAAGCATTAGAGAAGAATAGGCGCAGCGAACTCACCAAATGGTGGGAAATTAAATCTCTTGAGAAATATTATGAAGTTGGGAGGATTCCTAGAGGCCTACGGATAATGCTAGCACCTAGTTTTGATAGCCCTAAACCCCTCCTTTTAAAGGAGTGGCCCAAAAGTAATTTGGAAGTGTCTATGCGCTTGGTATGTCTGCTGGTGAAATATGCCAAGATAGATCGTGACAAAAACATGGAGGAAATTATAAGGATTAACAATTAACTGAGCAAACCGGAACATCAAAGCCATAAAGAATACATTGACAAAAGTGTTAAGGAGATTAAAGACCGCCTAAAAAAACAGGAAGAAGTGATAAAAACCAGGAAGGCGTTTACATTTGACAGAGACAAAAACGACTACGATCAGGGGCAAATTTTTACGTTTGCACAGAAGTTCGATAGTCTGCGGAAACAAAAGGGCAGTTTCACAAATAAATCAGTGGCAAATGCAAGAAAACCGGACCTGGCAACAAGCGATTCCAACATATCTACCTCGGATGCTAGTTTGGTTCCAAGTGAGGCGGAGTCCGATTACAGCAACCCTGGTTCAGAGTGAGGGGATTTGGGCCAACTAACATTAGCAGAGGAATTGGATTACATCAGAATGGAATGCAAGCAGTCATTACGGCCACATAATCCAAATGCCTTAGCACGCAAAGGCAAAATGCAAGGAGGTGCGAACAAAGGAGATGCTGCAGGAACAAGGGGAAGGCGGCAACAAAATCGCTATAGAAAGAAAAGCAAGCAATAGACCTTAACACTATTGTCAATCTTACGAACATCAACTTAGATCTGGCAGAGAAACAGCTTCTGGCACTGGGCTTATCCTGCTGCCCGGAAAGCAATTGTGGATACTGTAACACTCGCAGAGATGTCTATAAATGTATTAGAAAAATCAAACTAAGGAATTACTTCACAATAAAAAACCACTTGGAGCATGGAAAGAAAAAAAAACAAGAGTGCAATGTTAACACCAACAGACAAGTTAAAAACATGTCACTTGTTCAGACTTTACATGCACTGAGTGAAGATGATATCCAATACGACAACACACAAGAGGTAGCAGAGGCAGAAGGAATGAATAGCTCTAAACCCGCCCACAGTCCTTTTAAGCCAGTTCAACGTGTGTCCCTACTACGCCACGTGACGCAATTGATATTTATCATGATTGAGTCACAGAGAAGTTGAAAAAATTACAACGTAAGACCAAGGCACAACATATCCCGCCTAACGATCAAATGAAACAGTACACTGCTTTAATGAATACATTTAAAAAAAGAACAACACCATTGGCCTCAATAAATGGACAAATGGGGGAATGTTGTGCTGTGGGACAAAAAAGACTATATCAAAGAGGCATATAGACATCTTAACGATGAGGCTTGCTATAAGAAAACATATATGGCACATGTAAGAGCTATACTAAAAAACTATAGGGACGATTTGAGTGCATGGAAAAAAGAAGGTCTCATTTCACGAGATGAATTTAGTTTTCTTAACAAGTATTTTCCAATTTTATCGAATATATATTTCATACCGAAGGTACATAAAGATGAGTTACCTGTTCCAGGAAGACCTAAAGTGTCATCGATTAACAGCACCTTTGAAAATACATCAAATATGTTGACTTTTACCTCCAGGAGTTTGTCAATAACTTACCAGCGTATATTAAGGAAACTACAGATTTTCTGTTTCAATTGAGTAATGTTAAGTGGTCGGAAGAGTACCTTTTCCTTACCATGGATATTACCGCCTTGTATACAAGCATTGCCCACCCAGATGGACTATGAGCTGTAGAATAATTTTTGGGCAAGAGACCTATTGAAATGTACGGTCACAACCAAATGCTCATCAAAATGATTCATTGGTGTTAATATAACAACGTTTTTATGTTTGACAGTGCAGTTTTTCAACAACTAAGAGGAGTGGCCATGGAGGCATGCTTCTCACCCAGTTACGCATGTCTTCATGTGGGTTGGTGGGAGGAGCATGTCCTAATGTCAAAATATGCCTCAGTATGGTCTAAACATGTGATTAAATACTGGTGATACATCGATGATATTTTTATTGTATGGCATGGGACTTTGATCAGGCCAGTAGATTTGTAGAAACTATTTACAACAACAATCTCAACCTACATTTTACTGCCAACATAGATGCTACATTTGCCAATTTTCTTGACATCATGGTTGAAGCAGTACAGGGCCAAATAGTGACGTGCCTATTTAGGAAACCTACATCAGGCAATACTGTGTTACATGCAGGGAGTTTTCAACCTCAGCATACAATATCGAGCATTCCATATGATGAATTTATTTGCATACATAAGGCATGTAGTACACCAGAAGCCCGGGTACATCATCAAATGGAGACAAAAAAAAGACTGCTAGCTAGGGGGTATGAATCCACCAAATTGGACATAGTCATGAGGAAGGCGAATGCTATAGATCGAGCTTCCTTACTCGACGCCAATAGGCACACAGCATCAGCTAGAATTGGTTTAAGTGAAAACAAGGACAGTGGGAAGGTTGATTTGAGGCTTATTACAGGTTATAGCAGACAGGCCAACAATATTAAGACCATTATTAAAAAGGAATGGCCGATCATTCTGACCGATCACACCTTAAAAGGGGTCCTTCCGACTACTCCCACCATCACTTTCAGAAGAGCATATTCAATGCGTAACGATTTAGTGAGGAACAGCCCAGAAACCAACAAAACAGAAAACTGGTTGTCCCCCAAAAAGGGTTTTTTCAGGTGCAGCTCTTGCAGGGCAGGTAAGTTTGGCATTAATACTGCCACTTACATGACACCTTTCTCAGATATACCTATTGCCCTGAGAGCACATTATACTTGCAGAACTGAATATGCTATTTACGTCTTGAAATACAGCTGCAATTTGTGCTACGTGGGCAGCACAAAACTGCAAGTATATGTTCGGATATTACAACATCTGCGTGCAATAGTGAACTCCGACCCAGCCTACCCAGTGGCCAGGCATTTCAAGGCAATACATAACAACAACTTGATTTGTTTGAAATATTTTGTAATTGATGCAGTGGCACAAAACAAATGAGGTAACAGGGAGAGGAGTTTGCACCAGCTCAAATCTCAATATATTGTCGAGCTGGATACTGAGACCCCCATGGGGTTATATATTGGAGAAGATTTGTATAATTTTCTATAATCCAAATTTTTGTGAGAAAGAATTCTGATATTTGACCTTGCTAAAGTAAGCAACTTGGGGGGAAGATCTGAGACTGATGATTATAGATTATATATTTCTGACCCAGTATGAACAATGTCCTCTAGGCATTCCATTAGCATCACAATGATGGATTTTTAAGATCATTCCCACACTAACTTTGATGTGACTTACATTTTATACTATTTATGACTTTATATTTATATAGTTTGTTGCTATGTAGATCCTAGTAGTGGCAGGGGGCTCCCTCTACACTTACGCCCCAGCGGGCATGTGGTTCTCTATTGTGGTCCGAAGTTCAGCTGATGTGAATATGAAAGAAGTATTTATACTGATAATATTGACATTATCCACAGTTGACTGAAGATGAGAACAAGGTTTAAATTCAAATATAAATTTATGATATTAAGAACTACTGCCATTAATCCAGGATTTTTAATGTATTTTTGACATATTTTTTGCACTAGTATTGCACATTTAGGCACTTTTTCGCGCTTATGTACTGTGACTTGCACTGGCACCTTACTATACAGAACAGCTTTGGTATTTACACCATGATATATCTTGACTTGATCAGCCTATTTACACATGATTAAAGGATTGTGTGCACATGTTAATTGGTTTGCACAATTTTGTAAAGGAAAATGCCCACTTTGCTCTATTACGTCCTTTGCACATATTTTAAAGGTTGTTTTAATATTTACATATTTATTGGTTTTATCTAGCATGAATTTAAATTTTATGTATCAAATTTTGCATTTTGCACTTTCATCTGTACAACTGTCGATTTAAATGATATTACTATGGGATAGACCTTTAACATATGATAAAAAACATGAATATATGTGTGTAAAAGGGAGATATATAACGGGGTTAAAGGCATATGAAGGTACATTTGTTAATCACATTATGCAGTATGTGGTATAGAATGTGTATTTGTTCACCAGTATAATGTTGTAGTACTTGGATCTGCACGAAATGTGTTCTGATTTATATGAAAGATGTAGGTTTGCATAGTATTTATTTTATGTTTACCAGTGCCTTACCACATCACTGTAAGCACCGTTGTCCCTTTAAATTTCCATTTCTGATACCTGTTCATCATGTGATCAAGGACACCGTCTTGGGTCCGAAACGTATCAGAGACAGCACCGTTGAAAATCACCGGAATAAAAGAATCTGGCACCAGCTATACAGTGTGTCCGTGTTCCTGTTTGTGCATGATCGCACTTGGGAGTTACGCGTTGGATATATATATAACATCACTGTGGGGATGTGAGTTATAGTTAGCTGAACTAACTATAACAGGGGAATTTCACAGGTTTTGTACGAGTGAAATGTCCAACTAACTATAACTTTTCCTAAAACCTATGGTTTTTTATATGCTAATTTCTAACAATAACATGCCTGAAACCTATGGTTTTTTGTCAGTGAATATATATATATACACTCGTACAAAACCCGTGAAATTCCCCTGTTATAGTTAGTTCAGCTAACTATAACTCACGTCCCCACAGTGATGTCATTTGAGATGTAATCAGGGATGTCACTGACCATGTCATGAGTGATGTAATATGTGACATCATCAGCAGTGCATTGCGGGGGGGCGAGTTATAGTTAGCTGAACTAACTATAACGGGGGAATTTCACGGGTTTTATACGAGTGAAATGTCCAACTAACTATAACTTTCCCTAAAACCTATGGTTTTTTCAGTGAATTCCGAAGGTTTTTTAAATACTCATTCCTAACTATAACGTGCCTGAAACCTATGGTTTTTTCAGTGAATTTCAAAGGTTTTTTAAATGCTAATTTCTAACTATAACGTGCCTGAAACCTATGTTTTTTTCAGTGAATTTCAAAGGTTTTTCAAATGCTAGTTTCTAACTATGCCTACAGAGGTGGGACATGTGAAGAAAGAAGAAACAACGCAAAGAAAGAAGCAAAAGAAATGTAGAAAGAAGCTACAGAAGTACACAAAGACGAAGAAAAGTGCAGGATGAACCAAGACATGTGCAGAAAGAACCAACAGAGGAGCAGAAAGAGGCCTTCTTGCAAAATCATCCTGTGCCCACAACTTTTTCAGACGGGTACTGGTGGTAACTGACTCTGACTAACCAGGTCTAGAGCCAGTGCTATGCTAAAAGACACTTAGAATACAGTGAAAACACCTACATACACTAGGGAACACTATGCGTTGGGGTACCCATGTGATTAGCATGACCTCCTCTGTAAGTTCCTAGTACATAATAGGGCAGGGGGATTAAAACTACCTCTTAAAACGTGCTACGGGGTGTGTTTGTACAGTGATGAAGGGAGGGGGGCCTGAGGCGATATGTGTGCAAACACGCCCTGTGGCCGTTTTAAGTTGGGAGAGTAAGTCCCCTTGAATCATGAGGGTCCCTGGAGTACAACTAGCCAACCAGGCACCTCCAGTAAGTGCCACAGAGAGGTATAAAAAGGGGCGTGGCCTGGCTCACCTCTCTGCAACTCAGCGGCTTGTTGGCCCCCAGGGACCCTCGGGTTTGAAGAGGAATTAATTCCCCATCTTAAAATGCGCCACAAGGTGTGTTTGCACACATCACCTCAGGCCCCGCACCCTCCCTTCACCACTTTGCAAACGCGCCACGCGGCACGTTTTAAGTTGGGAGATTAAGTCGCCGTGAATACTGAGGGTCTCTGATGTACAACTAGCCCACTAGGCACCTCCAAGTAAGCGCCACAGAGCTGCGTTGCAGAGAGGTGTACAAAGGGGCGTGGCCTGGACCACCTCTTTGCAACGCAGGCCTGTGGTGCTTACTGGAGGTACCTGGTAGCCTAGTTGGCCCCCAGGGGCCCTCAGGATTGAAGAGGAATTAATTCCCCAACTTAAAACGTGCCACAGGGCATGTTTCCACACATGCCACCCCAGGCCCCGCCCCTCCCTTCACCACTGTGCAAACGCACCCCGTTGCGTGTTTTAAGTAGTGGGATAAAGTCCTCTTGAATCTTGAGGGTCCCTGGGGTCCATCTAGCCCACCAGGTACCTCCAGTAAGCGCCACAGAGCTGCGTTGCAGAGAGGAGTCAAAAGGGGCATCGCCTAGACAACCTCTCTGCAATGCAGCCCTGTGGCGCTTACTGGAAGTACCTGGTGGGCTAGTTGGCCCCCAAGGACCCCCAGTATTGAAGGGGAATTAATTTCCCAACTTAAAACGTGCCACAGGCCGCGTTTGCAGAGTGTTACTGGGAGGGGTGGGGCCTCTGGCACGATCATGTGTTTTTTTATTTTTAGGAAGGGGGGCTGTGTGGCCCCCCTTCTTTTTATTTTTTTGGAGCCCTGGGGACCCCATCCCCCAGGGCCTGACCCCCATTTAAAAAAAAACATGTTAACGGGAAGGGGGCTGCGTGGGGCCTGGCCATTGCTTTTTTTTTCGGAGGGGGGCCGCGTCCTCAGGCCAATTATGGCCCCAGAGACCCCATCCCCTGGGGCCGGCCTGCCTTTTTTGGGGGGGAGGGTGGGCTGCATGGCCCCCCTCCCAGGCCACTTTTGGCCCTAGGGACCCCATCCCCCGGGACCGGCACTATCCGTTGGGAACTGTGGAGGGGTCCCCAATCCCCCCCACGGTCCCGCCGGCTCCCTGTGGGAGCCGGCATTGCTTTTACACAAGGGGAGCTGCTGACATGCAGCTCCCATTATGGAAAAGCAATTCTGCTTTGCTTCATTGAAGCGAGAGCAGGTTTCCTGCTCTCACTTCAATGAAGCAAAGCAGAGTTTGCAATGACAGGGCGGGAGCCAAGCGGCTCCCGTCCTGTCATTGCATACAGCAGTGTCCCAGGGGTGGGCACCCCGGGACACTGCAGGAGCCGGCCCTGGGGGGTGGTGGTCCCCAGGGCCATGAAGGACTCCAGGAGGGGGGCCGCGTGGCCCCTCCTCCCAACAATTGCACAGCCCCCAGTATGTGGGAGGGCTCGAGCACCCTCACACAGGTCTATTATTTTTTTTTAAAAGCACCGGGGGTGGCGGTCCTTGGGGCAGCGGGTGGGCCGTGTGCCCCCGCTAAATAATTAATCAAAGCCCCGGGAGGTGGCAGTCCCCGGGGCTTGGGCAGGCACAGATTAAAAAAGCAAAGCCACGGGGATGCAGGGGGCCGTGAGCCCCCAACAAATATTTGATGAAAGCCCGGGCTGGCGGTTCCCGGGGCTGCCGGTGCCTGCCTGGGCCCCCGCAATTTAAATTTTTCAATTTTTCACTGCTCTCGGGACTTGGCCCACCCGGAGACTAAATAATAACGAAGCGCGGGAGCCCGCTCTTCGTTTTTTTTATTTTCACGGCAGGATCCGCGGATCCTCCGTGGGTTTTGCCGATTTTTTTTAAAATGCTTTTTTCAGCCCTGGGGGTCCTTGTGGGACCCCCTGAGCAGGCCTAGGGGGTCAGGGTAATTCTACCCTGCCCCCTTTTCCTGTTTGGCATGTTTGTTTTACAGTTTTCTTGTGCCTCGGTTCTACCGAGGCATAAGATGGCTGCCAACACATCCTGGTTTGAAGTGTTGACAGCCAATTAGAATGCAGCTCGCGATCGGCAGGGTGCGCGGATCCACCGCGGCCATAGATATCGAAACTTTTATTTTTTATCTTCTCAGCAACTACTGAACAGATTTACACCATTTAAAAAAAAGGGCGCGTTCTGAACCAAGCACTACGTTTTGCCAAATTTGGTTTAATTCCGTTCAGCAGTTCGAGCTATAGCCGTGTCTAAAGTTTCCTATGGGAAATTGATTTTCCGACCGCTATTCTTTTAATTTCTCAGAAACTACTGAGCGGATTTTCACCATTTAAAATAAAGGTCTCTTTCTGAACCAAGGGCTACCTTTTTGCCAAATTTGGTGTAATTCTGTTCAGCAGTTCGGGCTGTAGTCGTGTCTAAAATTTCCTATGGGAATTAACATGGAGAAAACACGTTTTGGGACCCCCTTTTTTCTCGGCCCCCGCTTGCCGAATCACCCCAAAACTTTCAAGATAGGAGCTGACCGTAACGGGCCAACAGTTTTGAAAATTTCACGAAGATTCGTCAACCGGCGCCAAAGCTGTTGCGAAAACAAAAAATGAGTTTCCTATGGTAACTAGGTCCTAACTATAACTATCTACTGGAGACCGCCAGTAGATAATATATACATTACCTACTGGCAGTCGCCAGTAGGTAGCTATAGTTAGGACCTCGTTGGTATTCAAAAAGTGTTTTTTCTTTTCCCAATAACTTTGGTGCCGGTTGATGAATCTTCGCAAAATTTTCAAAACTGGTGGCCCTCTCCGGTCAGCTCCTGTCTTGAACGTTTCCGGGTGAATCAGCAAGTGGGGGCTGGAAAATAGGGGTACACAAAATGCGTTTTCCCCATGTTAATTTCCATAGGAAACTTTAGACAAAGCTACAGCCCGAACTGCTGAACGGAATTACACCAATTTTGGAAGGAAGGTAGGTCTAGGTTCAGAAAGAGGCCTTCTTTTTAAATGATGTAAATCATTCAGTAGTTTCTGAGACATTCAAAAATAAAAAAATAGCGATATCTGGGTGGAGCCTAACCACACATCTCATCGTGAGTTCTGATTGGCTGTCAGCACTTCATACTGGATTTACTGGCAGCCATTTTGGGACCAACATACATGATAGCACCCCAATGAAATGCATTGTAGTGAATAGAAGGTTGTGAGGGTCACCAAAAGGAGAACTATAAAGGGTGATAACAGACTTTAGTTACATTAGAATTCATTTGTTGATGGTACCATACTAATTTTAGGAATTGTTGTGTGTTCTAAGGTGATTTTACCCTGTGAAAAATTTTCTGCTGGGATATCATGAATCATGTTTGAGGGAAAACTATATTCTCATGCTTGTCCCATAGAGATTTGGAAGGTGCTCCAGAAGCTAAAATGAGAGCATATTTTCTGTAAATTCACATTATCTTTCTCAGTCATGTGAGAATGAAGTCTGACATTCTCAGTAAAACATGTACATCCAACAAGGGGAAACACGGTAAGTTGATTCCTTTGTGTTATACTGCAGGTTCCCAGAGTTTTCTAAATAACAACTAGAGAGCTAACAATCTTACTTATGACAAAAGTATTGCACACCTGAAGCCATCTTGATTGGAAGAAACTGATAACACTTAAAACATTTAATTAAAAAAGGAAAAAGATTAGGCGGTTCATTTTGTCATAGCAATTATGGTTAGTGCTGTAGAAAGAAAAATTAGGACATATTTTTAAGTGAGATCTCAAATATCTAACCATTATATTTCAACAGGAGCAGCCTGTAAGTTGATTTCTTTGTGTTCTAATACAGCTTCCTGGGGTGTTCTAAAGAATAACTAAAGTGCTAACAGTCTTACTTATGACAACATTATGGCACACCTGAAGCCATCTTGATTGGAATAATCTGGTAACACTTAAAAAACATTTAATTTAAACAGTAATATACTGAGGGGGTTCATTTTGCCATAGAAATTATGGTTAGTGAAAAATTAGGGCATGTTTTAAGTGAGATCTCAAATCCTCTTCTATTTCATTAGAACATTCTGACATGCTGACATGCAGACTGAAACAATCACTTTCAATACCAGCAGTAGACTTCCAGTTAACTCCCTGGTGAGCAGTAGCTTTACTACAGTGATCTAATGAGCAACTAGAGTGCTAACATTCTGAATTTATGGCAAATGTATGACATATCTGATTACCTTCTTGATGGAATCAAAGTAAAAAACTGAAAGCATTTCCTACTGAGGAGACTGCAGTAAATGAGGAAATTAGGAAACTTCATAACAAATAAGTCTCCCAAGATGACCACCAGAGAAAAAAGAGACCAAATGTAGCACACATCACCCGGATGTAGCCCATATATAACCCAAAGACAGAAGTGTGCAAAACACTCTTTAATTTTTGTTTTTTTTTCAGTTTTATATAGTGCAGACTGGTCAGGTATTGGAGCCTTGCATCTTACTTCGACCCCTTATAGTGTATTTTCCACAAAGTACATGAGATTGATCTTGCGAAACATTGAACTTTACTATTCTGTTAACCTGAAGTTGCTCTGAACCGAGCTTGGTAACACCCGTTTTTACCTACTGGTTTTAATTAATTCTCACTGTATTGTATTAAGAAAGAGGATTTACTGTTTTTATGTACACTTTTATGATCTATGCTTCTAAATGAGATCGAATAACGTTTAATGAATTAAATTGAAGTCTCCCAAGATGGCCACCAGAGAAAAAGGAGCGCAAATGCAGTACAAATATCACCCAGATGTAGCCCACATATAGCCCAATGACAGAAGTGTGGAAAATACTTTTTATCCTTTGTTTTTTTGCAGTTTTATATAGTGTAGGCTGGTCAGATATTGGAGTGCTTTACATGAGCATTGGAACATCATACAAGAACAAACTCATTTTTGTGGTAGGCATGGAGAGATTAAGTGATTTGACCAGAATCACAGAATGGCGAGCTGAAGCAGAAACTCCAACATGGTTCCCCAGTTGCAAAGTCTGCAGCTCTGGAAGTAACACCACATTCTCTCCCCTAAGCGTAGCCTTTAATCAAGTGGTCAACTGGATAAAAAAAGATAACAAATAATTCAAAAGTTCTTTGTCGCTATTTGAGAACTCAGAAAAAATGTCCTATGCAAATAATACCTTCTCATTCCTATAATTTCTAAGGGAAATGCTTTATGTATTACAATTTTGATTACACTTTTGTAATAAATATAGAATGTTAGCAATCTAGTTGTTCATTAGGATACTGTTGGGACACAGAGGTCAGGGGTACGGACTCAAAAAATTGAAGGCAGGGAGGAGGGGGCAGAGGCAACAATTTGACCACACTGCTCTGACAGGAAGGGCAGTGGCAGCACAACATGGAGGGCAGTGGAAAGGGGGGCATGGGCAACAAACCAACAATTCAGGACAGGCAAGAGAGGTTGGGACAATATAATAGACCATTGAGGGCAGGAGGAAGAGGCAGTGGTAGTACAACCATACATGCCAACGGAGACAATTCAGGCAGGAAACATGTCGTAAATATAGTATTACGCACTCAGAATTTCTATTATATCAATATGATCATGCATAAAGCAAGAGGCTGAGTCTGTGGTATCAGGTTCAAAAGGGCTTTATTCCAATAACTCGAGTTAGAGGGAGAATAGTTCCATCACCCAAAGGGATCAGGAAGGGTCATCTGCTAATTCTCAAACTTTATTCACAGAGTACAGTATATATACATTCAATATTATACGTAAGCAGGAGTGCTTCAGGCAGAACAAGAGAGAATGAGATAGGAGCATGTGGGCATGTAAGTAGGCATGAAGGTGGGCGTCCATGTGGGCGTCCACTTGATGATCATAGGTGGATGTCATATGTGGGAGGATACCTGGAGGGGGTTGCGTGATCAGCTGGAACTTTACTGGAACTTTGCCTTACTTGTGCTCAACTCGAGCATGACGTGTAATTGACGTGGGGGAAGGCTGCTTGTGCAGTCGGGGAGTCTGGAAGAGAGACCTTCAGTATCAGGACGACCAGTACATCTTGTATTATCTGATATCTAAAGTCCGGAGCAGGGACTGATCTGTGACATAGGTTGCCCATCACCAAGAGCCGATGTGGCATCTATTTCTTCATTCACTGCGTAGGCCTTACATGGGGGCTAGGGGCTTTTCACTGACGTGAGCTTTGCAATCACACAAAAAGAGACAGAAAGGCTAAGCTCTATCCTTTGCAGACGGGTTGTTTATTCCTCCTTTTCCAGGCAGGAATGTGGTTCAGTAGGAGTAAGCAGATAACCGTGCTCAATACTGTCTCGGCACCTCGGACAGGGCCCCTTTGGCTGAGGCCCAAGTGTGCAAGGACAAGGATATGCAGCTGCAGCTTTCAGAGCGTCTGAGGCTTGAAAACCTCTTTTCAGCTCTGCCACAAAAATGGGCTTTTATGAAAATGACACGAGTGCAAAAAAACATGATGCAAAACGTGTAGGCCTCAATGCAGATTTGTCGTTTCTCTCGTGGGAGACTTGATGATGGCAGGCCATGGAGGGGAAATACATGGGATACATGCATGTGTACATAAAGCGTTGGGGGGCACATAGGGGACACATAGACCTCATAATTTTTATTTCCTCAAACACCCAATGTATTTAAGCCCTAAAGGGCTTTATTTTATCTGTCTCTTGTCTACAATCTCCTCTTTTTCTATGCAAGTCAATGGGAAAAATAAATTCCCCAGTTTGTTTTTTCAAAATCGCCCTCTTACCAAGTTCAAAATGTTAGCAAGTATGGTACATTGGATCATGGAAGGCAGGAGGAATTGGGGTAGAGACATGGACTTGGATAACAGAGGACAGGAGGGACATGGACAGGTGCACCTAACAGAACTTACAGGGCAGGCATCAGGGTTTGCAGCAGCACAATACACCACACAGGGCATGTGGGACGGCAGTGCAGCACAACAAACCATGGAAAGCAATAGGGAGGGGACAGGAACATGCACATGGACAACAGAGAACAGAGGAGAAAGAGGCAATGGCAGCAAGCTGACCATACTGAACAGACAGAAGAGAAAGCTGCAGCATAACGGACTATAAAGGGCAGGAGGGAGGGATCAGGGGCATGACAATGGAACAGACAAGCCAAGAGGGAGGGGATAGGGGTCTGCACATGAAAAGGGAGGGCAGGGGGCAAGGGGGCAGGAGTAGCAGCCTGACCATGGAGGTCAGGCAGCATGGGCATTAGAAGCACAACACACCATGGAGGGAAGGTGGGAGGGGGTCAGGAGCAGCTAGCTGACCACACAGGGAAGGTGGGGGCCATGTCAGCATAGAAGACAATGCATGGCAAACAAGAAGGTTAGTGGCAGTACAATTTGGCCATGATAGTAAAGAAGGAGGGTGTGGGACATGCACAAAGGATCATGGAGGTTAGAAGGGAGGGGTAGGAGCTGGGCACAGACAAGAGAGTTCAGGGGAAGGAACCTCACAACAGACCACGCAGGGCAGGAAGGAGGAGCAGTTGCAGCACAACAGACCAGGGAGGGCAGAAGGATGTGGCAATAAAATAGACCATGGAGGACAGGAGGAAGGGGATAGGGGCATGGAACGTGGACAGGCAGGGTGGAGGTGGCAGGGAGAGGTTACAGTCATCTGACAATGCTAGGCAGGTGGGAGGGAAGTGGCAGCTCAACACAAAACTTGGAGTAGATAGGAGGGGCAGGTCCATGGAACATGGTGGGCAAAAAGGATAGATCAAGGGCATGCACACAGACATCGGAGGGCAGGGGGAAGGAGAGTAGGGGCAGCAAGCTAAGCACAGAGGCTAAGCAGGAGAGCAATGATGGGCAGGAGGAGTAGACTGGGACATCATGCTAAATGGAGGGCAGTGGCAGCACATCAGACCATGCATGACATGAGAGAGGAGGCTAGTGCATGGATTCAGACAACAGAGGATAGTAGAAAGTGGATGGGGCAGCAAGCTAACTGTTCAGAGAAGGTGAGAAGGCCAGTGGAAGAACAACCGCCACACAGGGCTGTAATAAGGGAACAGGGGCATAGGCTTGTACAATGGATGGCAAGGAGGAGGGGAGGCTGGAGTAGCAAGCTTGGGTGGGCGCAGCTCAAAGCCAGGCCAGGCCTGGCTTCCAACCCCCACATTCCATTGTGATAGGCATCTTGCATAAAATTTTTAAAAAACTAGAAATTCTCTGAAAAAAACAAAGATTACAGGGACGTTATAGTTAGACTCAGATTTCACTCGTACAAAACCACTGAAATTCAGCAGTTACAGTTACCTGAGCTAACTATAACTTACACCCCCACAATGCACTGCATATGACCTCAGACATTACATTATTTATGACATGGTCAGTGACATCACTCAAGACATCACTCATGACATCTCAAATGAGCTGTGAATGGAATGGAACTATAATCACTGGAACTTTATGGTGGGATAGTGTGTGAATATTAACACCCCTTTTTATTTATTTTCTTTCGTGTAAGAATCTCTATAGTATGCGACATGCCCAGATCAATATATCCGATAGCTTTTCACTTCAAAGTAATGTGTAGTCCATTGTTTATGTTGATGTCTGCAATCGTAAGTATGTTTATTATGAACAAGTCACGTTGACAAACATACAGGTACGGCGGTCACGGGGCAAAATATGCTGAAATTACATTGTGTGCATATTAACACTCGTTTTCTTTTCTTTATTGTATGAATTCCTGAATTTTCACATTGTGACCAGGCAAATATGGCTGTCAGCTTTTTGGTTTAATGTAATATGTAGTCCCTTGTTAATGTTGGTAACTGAAGCCATTTCTACTTTTAAATAAGGAAGCTATATTGACATCTGGTATCGTGATCAAGGATCGGACTAGCTGAAACACATGGATTGCGTCCTTTGTAGATTAAATGCTTCCAAACTACAATCGGAGTGCTGATTCCTTCCTTGTAAGAGTGAGAGGAGAATGAATATATACATACATA
Source organism: Triturus cristatus (assembly GCF_964204655.1). Lineage (NCBI taxonomy): Eukaryota > Metazoa > Chordata > Amphibia > Caudata > Salamandridae > Triturus > Triturus cristatus. The sequence continues at coordinate 1,514,715,332 of NC_140591.1, read as the reverse complement.
TATATATATATATATATATATATATATATATATATATATATATATATATATATATATATATATATATATATATATATATACCTCTCTTGCTTCTTTCTGCACCTATCTTGCCTCTTTCTGCAACTCTCTTGCCTCTTTCTGAACCTCTCTTGCCTCTTTCTGCAGCTCACGCTCTTCTTGCTGCAGCTCTCTTCTTTCTGCACTTCTCTTGCAGCTCACTTCTGCAGCTCACTCTTCTTTCTGCTCTTCTCTTGCCTCTTTCTGTACTTCTCATGCCTCTTTCTGAACCTCTCTTGCCTCTTTCTGCAGCTCACTCTTCTTTCTGCACCTCTCTTGCTTCTTTCTGTACCTCTATTGCCTCTTTCTAACTCTCACTCTCCTGTTTCTGTACCCTCTTGCCTCTTTCTGCACCTCTCTTGCCTTATTCTGTACCTTCCTTCTTCTTTCTGCGCCTCTCTTGCCTCTTTCTGCACCGCTCTTGCCTCTTTCTGCACATTTCTTGCTCTTTATGTACCTCTCTTGCCTCTTTCTGCACCTCTCTTGCCTCCTTCTGCACTTCTCTTGCCTCTTTCTGAACCTCACTTGCCTCTTTCTAACCTCTAAACCTCTTTCTGCACCACGGTTGCGTCTTTCTGCACCTCTCTTGCCTCTTTCTGCACCTCTCTTGCCTCTTTCTGTACCTCTCTGGCCTCTTTCTGCAGCTCACTCTCTTCTTTCTGTACCTCTCTTTCCTCTTTCTACACCTCTCTTCCCTCTTTCTGCAGCTCACTCTGTTCTTTCTATACCTCTCTTGCCTCTTTCTGCACCTCTTTTTCCTCTTTCTGCACCTCTCTTGCCCCTTTCTGTATCAATCTTGTCTTTTTATACACCTCTCTTGCCTCTTTCTGCACATCTCATGACACTTTCTGCACTTCTCGTGGTTCTTTCTGAAGCTCACTCTCTTCTTTCTGCACCTCTCCAACCTTTTTCTGTATCTCTCTTGCCTCTTTCTGAACATTTCTTCCTCTTTCTGCACCTCTCTTGCCTCTTGGTGCACCTCTCTTGAATGGTTTTACTCTTCGCTTGCCTCTTTCTTCAGCACACATGCTTCATTTTGTGCCTTTCTGGCCTCTTTCTGTACCTCTCTTGCCTCTTTCTTTACCTCCCTTCCCTCTATCTGTACCTCTCTTGGCTTTCAACTCAACTCTTGACTCTTTCTGCACCTCTCACCTCTTTCTGCCCTTCTCTGGCCTCTTTCTGCACCTCTCTTGAATCTTTCTGTACCTCACTCTCTTCTTTATGGACATCTCTTGCCTCTTTCTGCAACTCTCTTGCTTCTTTCTGAGCTTCTCTTGCTTCTTTCTGTACCTTTCTTCCTTTTTCTGCATTTTTCTTGCCTCTTTCTGCCCCTTTATTCCTCTTTCTGGACCTCTCTTGCCTCTTTCTGCACCTCTCTTGCCTCTTTCTGCACCTCTCTGGTCTCTTCCTGCACCTCTCTGGTCTCTTCCTGCACCTCTGCTGCCTCTTTCTGTACCACTCTTCCCTCTTTCTGTACCTCTCTTTCCTCTTTATGTCCCTCTTTCTGCAGCTCACTCTTCTTTATGCACCTCCCTTGCCTCTTTATGCACCTCTCTTGCTTATTACTGCATCTCTCTAGCCTCTGTAGGCACCTCCCTTGCCTCTTTCTGAACCTCTCTTGCCTCTTTCTACACTTCTCTTGCGTCTTTCTGCAGCTCACTCTTCTTTCTGATCCTCTCTTGCCTCTTTCTGTACTTCTCATGCCTCTTTCTGCACCTCTCTTGCATCTTTCTGCAGTTCACTTGCCTCTTTCTGCACCTCTCTTCCCTCTTTCTACAGCTCTCTTGCCTCATTCTGTACCTTCCTTCTTCTTTCTGCACCTCTTGCCTCTTTCTGCACCTCTCTTGCCTCCTTCTGCTCCTCTCTTGCCTCTTTCTGCACTTCACTTGCCTCTTTCTAACCTCTAAACCTCTTTCTGCACCACTTTTGCGTCTTTATGCACCTCTCTTGCCTCTTTCTGCACATCTCTTCCCTCTTTCTGCAGCTCACTCTCTTCTATCAGCACCTCTCTTGCCTCTTTCTGCACCTCTCTTGTCTCTTTCTTTACCTCCCTTCCCTCTATCTGTACCTCTCTTGGCTTTCAACTCCACTCTTGCCTCTTTCTGCACCTCTCTTGCCTCTTTCTGCACTTCTCTGGCCTCTTTCTGTACCTTTCTTCCTTTTTCTGCATTTTTCTTGCCTCTTTCTGCCACTTTCTTCCTCTTTCTGGACCTCTCTTGCCTCTTTCTGCACCTCTCTTGCCTCTTTCTGCACCTCTCTGGTCTCTTCCTGCACCTCTCTGGTCTCTTCCTGCACCTCTGCTGCCTCTTTCTGTACCGCTCTTCCCTCTTTCTGCACCTCTCTGGTCTCTTCCTGCACCTCTCTGGTCTCTTCCTGCACCTCTGCTGCCTCTTTCTGTACCTCACTCTCTTCTTTATGGACATCTCTTTCCACTTTCTGCAACTCTCTTGCTTCTTTCTGAGCTTCTCTTGCTTCTTTCTGTACCTTTCTTCCTTTTTCTGCATTCTTCTTGCCTCTTTCTGCCACTTTCTTCCTCTTTCTGGACCTCTCTTGCCTCTTTCTGCACCTCTCTTGCCTCTTTCTGCACCTCTCTGGTCTCTTCCTGCACCTCCCTGGTCTCTTCCTGCACCTCTGCTGCCTCTTTCTGTACCGCTCTTCCCTCTTTCTGCACCTCTCTTTCCTCTTTATGTCCCTCTTTCTGCAGCTCACTCTTCTTTATGCACCTCCCTTGCCTCTTTATGCACCTCTCTTGCTTATTTCTGCATCTCTCTAGCCTCTTTATGCACCTCCCTTGCCTCTTTCTACACTTCTCTTGCGTCTTTCTGCAGCTCACTATTCTTTCTGCTCCTCTCTTGCCTCTTTCTGTACTTCTCATGCCTCTTTCTGCACCTCTCTTGCATCTTTCTGCAGCTCACTCTCTTCTTTCTGCACCTCTCTTGCTTCTTTCTGCACCTCGCTTGCCTCTTTCTGCACCTCTCTTGCCTCATTCTGTACCTTCCTTCTTCTTTCTGCACCTCTTGCCTCTTTCTGTACCTCTCTTGCCTCCTTCTGCTCTTCTCTTGCCTCTTTCTGCACTTCACTTGCCTCTTTCTAACCTCTAAACCTCTTTCTGCACCACTTTTGCGTCTTTCTGCACCTCTCTTGCCTCTTTCTGCACCTCTCTTGCCTCTTTCTTTACCTACCTTCACTCTATCTGTACCTCTCTTGGCTTTCAACTCCACTCTTGCCTCTTTCTGCACCTCTCTTGCCTCTTTCTGCACTTCTCTGGCCTATTTCTGTACCTTTCTTCCTTTTTCTGCATTTTTCTTGCCTCTTTCTGCCACTTTCTTCCTCTTTCTGGACCTCTCTTGCCTCTTTCTGCACCTCTCTTGCCTCTTTCTGCACCTCTCTGGTCTCTTCCTGCACCTCTCTGGTCTCTTCCTGCACCTCTGCTGCCTCTTTCTGTACCGCTCTTCCCTCTTTCCACACCTCTCTGGTCTCTTCCTGCACCTCTCTGGTCTCTTCCTGCACCTCTGCTGCCTCTTTCTGAACCTCACTCTCTTCTTTATGGACATCTCTTGCCTCTTTCTGCAACTCTCTTGCTTCTTTCTGAACTTCTCTTGCTTCTTTCTGTACCTTTCTTCCTTTTTCTGCATTTTTCTTGCCTCTTTCTGCCACGTTCTTCCTCTTTCTGGACCTCTCTTGCCTCTTTGTGCACCTCTCTTGCCTCTCTCTGCACCTCTCTGGTCTCTTCCTGCACCTCTCTGGTCTCTTCCTGCACCTCTGCTGCCTCTTTCTGTACCGCTCTTCCCTCTTTCTGCACCTCTCTTTCCTCTTTATGTCCCTCTTTCTGCAGCTCACTCTTCTTTTTGCACCTCCCTTGCCTCTTTATGCACCTCTCTTGCTTATTTCTGCATCTCTCCAGCCTCTTTATGCACCTCCCTTGCCTCTTTCTACACTTCTCTTGCGTCTTTCTGCAGCTCACTATTCTTTCTGCTCCTCTCTTGCCTCTTTCTGTACTTCTCATGCCTCTTTCTGCACCTCTCTTGCATCTTTCTGCAGCTCGCTCTCTTCTTTCTGCACCTCTCTTGCTTCTTTCTGCACCTCGCTTGCCTCTTTCTGCACCTCTCTTGCCTCTTTCTGTAGCTCACTCTCTTCTTTCTGTACCTCTCCTGCCTCTTTATGCACCTCTCTTGCCTCTTTCTGAACACCTTTTCCTCTTTCTGCACCTCTCTTGCCTCTTGGTGCACCTCTTTTTGACTCGTTTTGCCCTTCTCTTGCCTCTTTTGTCAGCTCACATGCTTCTTTCTGTGCCTTTCTTCCTATTTCTGTACCTCTCTTGACTCTTTCTACAGCTCTTACCTCTTTCTGCACTTTTATTGCCTCTTTCTGCACCTCTCTTGTCTCTTTCTGAACCTCTCTTTCCTCTTTCTGCAACTCACTCTCTTCATTCTGTACCTCTCTTGCCTCTTTCTGCACCTCTCTTGCCTCTTTCTACAGCTCTCTTGCCTCATTCTGTACCTTCCTTCTTCTTTCTGCACCTCTTGCCTCTTTCTGCACCTCTCTTGCCTCCTTCTGCTCTTCTCTTGCCTCTTTCTGCACTTCACTTGCCTCTTTCGAACCTCTAAACCTCTTTCTGCACCACTTGTGCGTCTTTCTGCACCTCTCTTGCCTCTTTCTGCACATCTCTTCCCTCTTTCTGCAGCTCATTCTCTTCTATCAGCACCTCTCTTGCCTCTTTATGCACCTCTCTTGTCTATTTCTGTACCTCTCTGGACTCTTTCTGCAGCTCACTCTCTTCTTTCTGCACCTTTCTTGCCTCTTTCTGCACCTTTCTTTTTATTTCTACACCTCTCATGCCTCTTTCTGTACCTCTCTTGCATCTGTCTGCTCTTCTCTTGCCTCTTTCTGTGCCTTTATTCCCCTTTCTGCACCTCTCTTGCCTCATTCTATACCTCTTACCTCTTTCTGTGCTTCTCTTGCCACTTTCTGTACTTATCTTGCCTCTTTCTCTACCTATCTTGCCTCTTTCTGCACCTCTCTTGTCTCTTTCTGCACCTCGCTTGCCTCTTTCTGCACCTCGCTTGCCTCTTTCTGCATGTCTCTTCCCTCTTTCTGCAGCTCACTTTAATCTTTCTGCACCTCTCTTTCCTCTCTCTGCACCTCTCCTGCCTATTTATGTACCTTTCTTCCTCTTTCTGTACCTCTCTTGCCTCTTTCTGCACCCCTCTTGCCTTCTTCTGCACTTCTCTTGCCTCTTTCTGTACCTCACTTGCCTCTTTCTGCACCTTTCTTCCTCATACTGTACCTCTCTTGCCTCTTTCTGCACCCCTCTTGCCTCCTTCTGCTCTTCTCTTGCCTCTTTCTATACCTCTTACCTCTTTCTGCACCCCTCTTGCTTCTTTCTGCACAGCTCTTGCCTATTTCTGAACTTTTCTTGCCTCTTTCAGCAGCTCACTCTCTTCTTTCTGTACCTCTCTTGCCTCTTTCCACACTTCTCTTCCCTCTTTCTGCAGCTCACTCTCTTCTATCAGCACCTCTTTTGCCTCTTTACGCACCTGTCTTGCCTCTACTGCACCTCTCTTGCCTCCTTTGGCACATCTCTTGTCTCTTCCTACACCTCTGTTGACTCTTCCTGTAACTCTCTTTCCTCTTTCTGCACATCTTTTGCCTCTTTCTGCACCTCTCTTTCCTCTTTCTGCACCTCTCTTGCCTTCTTCTATAGCTCACTCTCCTCTTTCTGAACCTCTCTTGCCTCTTTCTGCACCTCACTTGCCTCTTTTTGCACCTTTCTTCTTCTTTCTGCAGTTCTCTTGTCTCTTTCTAACCTCTAAACCTCTTTCTGCACCACATTTGCCTCTTTCTGCACCTCTCTTGCCTCTTTCTGTACCCCTCTTGCCTCTTTCTACAGTTCACTTTCTTCTTTCTGCACCTATCTTGCCTTTCTCCACTGCTCTTGCCTCTTTCTGCTCTTCTCTTGCCTCTTTCTGCACCTCTCTTGCCTCTTTCTGTAGCTCACTCTCTTCTTGCTGTACCTCTCTTGCCTCATTCTGCACCTCTCTTCCCTCTTTCTGTAGCTCACTCTCCTCTTTCTGCACCTCTCTTGCTTCTTTCTACACCTCTCTTGTCACGTTCTGCACCTCTCTTGCCTCTTTCTGCACATCTCATGACTCTTTCTGCAGCTCACTCTCTTCTTTATGCACCTCTCCTACCTTTTTCTGTACCTTTCTTGCCTCTTTCTAAACTATCTTTCTTCCTCTTTCTGCACCTCTCTTGCTTCTTGGTGCACCTCTCTTGACTCTTTTTGCTCATCTCTTGCCCTTCTTCAGCTCACATGCTTCATTCTGTACCTTTTTTCCTCTTTTTCTGTAACTCTCTTGACTCGTTCTACACCTCTTACCTCTTTCTGCACCTCTCTTGCCTCTTTCTGCACCTGTCTTGCCTCTTTCTGCAGCTCACTCTCTTCTTTCTGTACCTTTCTTTCCTCTTTCTACACCTCTCTTCCCTCTTTCTGCAGCTCACTCTCTTCTTTCTATACCTCTCTTGCCTCTTTCTGCACCTCTTTTTCCTCTTTCTGCACCTCTCTTGCCCCTTTCTGTATGAGTCTTGTCATTTTATACACCTCTCTTGCCTCTTTCTGCACATCTCATGACTCTTTCTGCACTTCTCGTGGTTATTTCTGGAGCTCACTCTCTTCTTTCTGCACTTCTCCTACCTTTTTATGTATCTCTCTTACCTCTTTCTGAACATTTCTTCCTCTTTCTGCACCTCTCTTGCCTCTTGGTGCACCTCTCTTGACTCTTTTTACTCTTCGCTTGCCTCTTTCTTCAGCACACATGCTTCATTCTGTGCCTTTTTTCCTCTTTCTGTACCTCTCTTGCCTCTTTCTGCACCCCTCTCTCCTCTTTCTGCACCTCTCTTGCCCCTTTCTGCACCAGTCTTGTTTTTTTTATTTACACCTCTCTTGCCTCTTTCTGCACCAGTATTTTATCTTTCTACACCTCTCTTGCCCCTTTCTGTACCTCTCTTGCCTCTTTCTGCACCTCTCTTGCCTCTTTCTTTACCTCCCTTCCCTCTATCTGTACCTCTCTTGGCTTTCTACTCCACTCTTGCCTCTTTCAGCACCTCTCTTACCTCTTTCTGCACATCTCTTGCTTCTTTCTGCAACTCTGTTGCTTCTTTCTGAGCTTCTCTTGCTTCTTTCTGTACCTTTCTTCCTTTTTCTGCATTTTTCTGGCCTCTTTCTGCCCCTTTCTTCCTCTTTCTGGACCTCTCTTGCCTCTTTCTGCACCCCTCTCTCCTCTTTCTGCACCTCTCTTGCCCCTTTCTGCACCAGTCTTGTTTTTTTTATTTACACCTCTCTTGCCTCTTTCTGCACCAGTATTTTATCTTTCTATACCTCTCTTGCTCCTTTCTGTACCTCTCTTGCCTCTTTCTGCACCTCTCTTGCCTCTTTCTTTACCTCCCTTCCCTCTATCTGTACCTCTCTTGGCTTTCTACTCCACTCTTGCCTCTTTCAGCACCTCTCTTACCTCTTTCTGCACATCTCTTGCTTCTTTCTGCAACTCTGTTGCTTCTTTCTGAGCTTCTCTTGCTTCTTTCTGTACCTTTCTTCCTTTTTCTGCATTTTTCTGGCCTCTTTCTGCCCCTTTCTTCCTCTTTCTGGACCTCTCTTGCCTCTTCCTGCACCCCTCTTGCCACTTCCTTTACCTCTCTTCCCTCTATCTGCACCTCTCTTGGCTTTCTACTCCACTCGTGCCTCTTTCTGTACCTCTCTTGCCCCTTTCTGCACCTCTCTCGCCTCTTTCTGCACATCTCTTGCTTCTTTCTGCAAATCTCTTGCTTCTTTCTGAGCTTCTCTTGCTTCTTTCTGTACCTTTCTTCCTTTTTCTTCATTTTTCTTGCCTCTTTCTGCACCTTTCTTCCTCTTTCTGAGCCTCTCTTGCCTGTTTCTGCACCTCTCTTGCCTCTTTCTGCACCTCTCTTGTCTCTTTCTGCACATCTCTTGTCTCTTCCTGCACCTCTGCTGCCTCTTTCTGTACCGCTCTTCCCTCTTTCTGCACCTATCTTTCCTCTTTATGTCCCTCTTTCTGCAGCTCACTCTTCTTTTTGTACCTCCCTTGCCTCTTAATGCACCTCTCTTGCTTATTTCTGCATCTCTCTAGCCTCTTTATGCACCTCCCTTGCCGCTTTCTGAACCTCTCTTGCCTCTTTCTACACTTCTCTTGTGTCTTTCTGCAGCTCACTCTTCTTTCTCCACCTCTCTTGCCTCTTTCTGTACTTCTCTTGCCTCTTTCTGCACCTCTCTTGCATCTTTCTGCAGCTCACTCTCTTCTTTCTGCACCTCTCTTGCTTCGTTCTGCACTTCTCTTGCCGTTTTCTGCACCTCTCTTGCCTCTTTCTGCACATCTCATGCCTCTTTGTGCACCTCTCTTGCCTCTTTCTGAACATGTTTTCTTCTTTCTGCACCTCTCTTGCCTCTTGGTGCACCTCTTTTGACTCTTTTTGCCCTTCTCTTGACTCTTTCTACAGCTCTTACCTCTTTCTGCACTTCTATTGCCTCTTTCTGCACCTCTCTTGCCTCTTTCCATACCCCTTGCCTCTTTCTACAGCTCACTCTCTTCTTTCTGCACCTCTCTTGCCTCTTTCTACACCTTGCTTCCCTCTTTCTGCAGCTCACTCTCTTATTTCTGTATCCCTCTTGCCTCTTGTTGGACAGGCCTCACAGACGGCTTGCTCCCTCCCCGCTCGACAGGGCCCGAACTCCGGCCCACCTGGCATATCCCCGCAACAAGCACCTGTACTCCGTCTCCCGACGGACCCTCTGCCCTCGGACCCCTACTCATCACGGGGTCCGGCCCCACCGGCTTTCCCGGCCGGGTCAAGCCGCCATCTTGGGCCCTGCACCACGCGGCCGCATGGCCTCCCCTCGACCCTAACCCCGGGCCTGGCCGGCCCCGACATCCCGGCACCACCATCCACCCAGGAGGTGAGCGGACCACTTGGCAGGTCAATGGGAGAATGAAGTGTCAAGGGCTCTCCCCCGCCAGGTGCCGATCGCCCCCAGCTCCCCCAGGCACTGGCTCCACCCCCTGCTGGGTGTCTGGACACCTTCATCCCGGACCCTCCGACCTCCAAGTGCGAGGGTCCGGACATCAAAGGGCACCAGCCCTATAACTGAGCCAGCTCCGGAGCAGGAAGGCAGTTGTATCCTGGAGTCGAGAGACACCGAGTGAACTCAACCCTGACGGTCTACTGGCGCTGCCGTAGCCCGCTCTTGTGAACCATCGTCCTGCCTGCTGGCGCTGCCGCGGCCTTCTGCAACCTTCATCTTCCTGGGACCTGCTGGCGCTGCCGCGGCCCGTTGTAACGACCATCCTCACCGGGACCTGCTGGCGCTGCAGCGGCCTTCTGCAACAGTCATCTTCCTGGGACCTGCTGGCGCTGCCGCGGCCCGTTGTAACGACCATCCTCACCGGGACCTGCTGGCGCTGCCGCGGACCGTATATCTTCCGGGGACCTGCTGGCGCTGCCGCGGCCCGTTGTATCGACCATCCACACCGGGACCTGCTGGCGCTGCCGCGGCCCATACCATCTAACCACCACGCTCGAGGATTGTGAGCTCATCATCATCTCATCCGAACTACCTGATTGGGAAATAGACTGTCCCGCTACCCCCTTCCCTACCTTGCGAGACTCTAATCGAGGGGACCCCTGAGTCCAGACCTCCTTGTACCATTTAACCGTACCTTAAATAAGTGCTTATAAAGAACACTGAACCTTATCCGTGTGTGATATCTGTCTGTGGGGGGGAAGTTACTTGTCTGTACGATCGCTGGAGACGGCTCTCCCCGGAGACCTCTCCTCCTGACCCCGGCCGACCCTCCCGGTCCATCTACCTTTTCTAACATTGGTGGCCAGCGGCGCGATCCGAATCAACGCGTAATCGTACAGAGAGTAGCTCACCCCACGACAAAGCACAATGTCGACCAAAGATAGCAGCTCCACCGAGAAGTTCCAAATGGAGAAATTAGAAGAATACAACCACCGCGAACTGAGACAATTTTGCATAGAACTTGGCATTGCTACCACCGGCCTGAGTACCAAGGATGATCTAAAGCGCGCTCTTGAGTCATGGACAGAAACTGGGGTCGCAGGACCCTCCGACCAAAGCAGCGTCACACCAGACCAAAACAGCATCACACCAGAGGGGAACGCCACGGCTCCCGAGGAGCGGGGAACGGGCCTCTCACAGGAGGAGATACGAGAAAGAGACAGAGTCAGATTACACGAATTAGAGATGGCACGACTCAAGATGGATGGGGAACTTAAGTTAGCTGAACAGAAAATCAACCTCGAGCATATGCGGCTTCGAGAGGAACGAGAAGAAAAGCAGAGGCAAAGAGAGCTGGAAGAGAAAAAAATAACGCTCGAGCACGAGCGCCGACTGGCGGAAATAGAACTGCGCAAACAGAATAAGGAACTGGGGGTGCCTGAGCGACCACTCATCCCGGGGCCTGTTGAGAAAAAAGTTCACATCCCCAAGGATGTGGTCCGCGAGTATGTCCGAGAAGACGACATACAACAGTGGTTTAAAGCCTATGAGATCGCAATGACCTCCCACCGGATCGACCGGAGTGATTGGGGAGCCGGACTTTGGGGGAGATTCATCAACGAGGGTCGCGATGCCCTGCTGCAGCTCCCCGATCACCAAATGTCGTCCTACGACCACATGAAGGCTGCCCTCCTCACCCGCTACGGCCTCACGCCCGAGATGTACCGCCAGAGGTTCAGAGATTGCACCCGGATCCCAGGTACAACTTGGGTGGAATACGTGAACTATTTCAGCCGGGCCTTCGAGGGTTGGATCAAGGGAAATCAGGTCACCACCTACGAACAACTCTTCAACCTTATGGTATGGGAGCACCTGTCAAACAACTGTTTCGTCGAGCTCAGGCAGCACCTACTCGACAGTAAGCTGACTGACCCCCGGCAGCTCGCCGCCGAAGCTGACCGGTGGGAAAGCACCCGAGTGGGCCGGAAAGGGCCACACGACCAGAACAGAAGCAACCAAGGCCAGCACCGTCCTCGGGGAGGAGGAGGGGGCCAGGGGCGAGGGAGAGACGCCCTACCAGCAACACCCGTGGCCAGCACCCCACCTCCGGCCGGCCGGGGCAACCCCCCGTTGCGGCCTGGGTACCGAGCCAACGTCACGTGCCACCGGTGCCAGCGACTAGGCCACTACGCCAACGATCCGAACTGCCCGCTAAACCAACCACCCAAGCCCCGCCAGGTAGCTGCCGCTGCCCTGGGGGAAGAGCAATCATCGGAGGGACCCGAGGAGTATGAGCCGGACCAGCAAGGGTGGGAACCAGCCGCCATGGTCCTGGCATGCTTAGGGGGAAGGGACATGGTTCCGCGGGCTCCCCTACCCGCCAACACCAGAAAATACGGTCAGTGGGTGACCATTAATGGACAGAGAGCCGAGGCCTTGCATGACACCGGCGCCAGCGTGACGGCCGTCCGCTGTCACCTGGTGAAGCCCGAGCAGATCCTGCCGAACATTCTCTGCCCCGTCCGCTCGGCAGATAACTCTGAGAGCATGTGTAAGATGGCCTGCGTCCCGTTTGAATGGGGAGGGGTCTCCGGCCTACTGAAGGTGACGGTCCGGGACGATGCCCCCGTGGACTGCCTCCTGGGGAATGACCTCGAGAGTTCCCCGTGGGCCACCGTCGAGAGAAGAGAGCACTTGGGGATGCTGGGCCTCCCGGACTGGGCCTGCATAACCACCCGATCCATGGCCGCCCGTGCCGCCCCCCGATCAGAAGAAACCGAATGGCCAGCACCTCCGCCCCCGGTTGCCCCCGTAGAGGACAACGGCGAGTCCGACCTCCCGGACCCGACTACCGAAGAAGACGCGCAACACCAGGACCTTCCGGATCTGGCTCAGTGGCGGCAAGAAGGGGGGCCCACCCAAGAACAGTTCCGCCAGGAACAAAAGACCTGTCCCTCCCTCGAGGGACTCCGCCAGCAAGCCAGCACCCAAACCGCCGGGGACACCACCGGAACCCACTGGGTCTACTGGGATAACGACCTGCTCTACAGCGAGCAAAGAATCGCCGAGCTGGGGGCCGGTCGAGTTCTGGTGGTACCGCTCCGCTTCCGAGACTTTCTGCTCAACCTAGCCCACGATGTCCCCCTGGCTGGACACCTGGGCCAGGACAAAACGTACAGTCGCCTGGTGACCCACTTTTTTTGGCCAAAAATGAGGAATGACGTCCTGAACCACTGCCGTTCGTGCCCCACATGCCAAGCCAGCGGGAAGAGTGGCCGGAAGCTGAAGGCCCCTCTACAACCCTTCCCGGTGGTCACCACCCCGTTCGAGCGGGTGGGGATAGACATTGTGGGACCTCTGGACCCCCGCACGGCACAAGGACACAGGTTCATCTTGGTACTAGTGGACCATGCCACCCGCTACCCCGAGGCGGTGCCCCTACGGACAGTGACCGCTCCAGTGGTTGGCCGGGCCCTGATGGGGATCTTCTCCCGGGTAGGCTTCCCCCGAGAAGTCGTCAGCGACCGAGGCACGAATTTCATATCAAAATACATGAAGTCCCTCTGGCAACAATGCGGGGTCACCTACAGATTCACAACCCCCTATCACCCCCAAGGGAACGGACTAGTGGAGCGTTTTAACCGCACTCTCAAAGGGATGATTGGGGGATTGGAAGAACCTCTCCGTCGCCAGTGGGATGTACTGCTCCCGTGCCTCCTCTTCGCCTACCGGGAAGTTCCCCAGAAGTCCCTCTGTTTTAGCCCCTTTGAACTCCTATACGGACACCCTGTGCGAGGGCCCCTCAGCCTAGTCAAGGAAGGTTGGGAGATGGCTCCCCTAACGACCCCTCCAGACGTCTTCAAATACATCCTGGCCTTACGAAACCAGACCCGGCGCTTCAGGGAGATGGCCAAGGCGAACCTCGAGGCCAGCCAGGAGGACATGAAGAGGTGGTATGATCACAATGCCTCCTCCGTTGAATTCGAGCCTGGGCAGCAAGTATGGGTGATGTCCCCCACCGAACCATGTGCCCTGCAAGATAAGTGGACGGGGCCCTTCAAGGTGGTCGAGCGCAAAAGCCCCGTCACTTACCTCATCGACATGGGGTCCTCCCGGAACCCCCTTCGGGTCCTCCACACCAACCGGCTCAAACCGCACTTTGTGCGCTCCGAACTAAGCCTCTTGATGGCTACAGACAGTGGCACAGAAGAAGACTCCGAGCCCCTCCCGGATCTCCTGAGGACTCAGGAGAAGGACGGCTCCGTGGACGGGGTCCGGCTCTCTGACGCCCTCACTTCGGAGCAACGCCAGGACTGCCGGAACCTCCTGCTGCAGTTCGCTGCCCTGTTCTCCCTCACCCCCGGGGTCACCCCCTGGTGTTTGCACGACGTAGACACCGGGGACAGTCCCCCTGTCCGGCACCGGGCCTACCGCGTACCAGATCGGGTACGGGCCTGCATACAGGAGGAAGTGGCCAAGATGCTCACGATCGGGGTCATCGAGCCCTCGGACAGTCCCTGGGCCAGTCCGGTCGTATTAGTGCCCAAGGCCGCTGCCCCCGGCTCCGCCCCTGAACTGAGATTCTGCGTCGACTACCGGGGCTTGAACGCTGTCACCCGGACCGACGCTCATCCCATCCCCCGAGCAGACGAGCTGATCGACCGGCTGGGGGCCGCCCGCTACCTTAGTATCTTCGACCTAACGGCGGGCTACTGGCAGATCGGCCTCACACCCAGGGCTCAGGAACGGTCAGCCTTCTCTACCCCCGATGGCCACTATCAATTTAAGGTCATGCCCTTTGGCATGAAGAATGCCCCCGCCACGTTCCAACGCCTTGTGAACCAGGTCTTGGCAGGGCTTGAAGAATTCAGTGCTGCCTACCTGGACGATATCGCTGTATACAGCCGCCACTGGTCCGACCACCTCTGTCACCTCCAAGAGGTCCTACAAGCCCTCCAGCGGGCCGGCCTCACCATTAAGGCCGGCAAGTGCCAGATTGGCCAAGGGTCTGTGACCTACCTTGGGCACCAAGTGGGGAGCGGGCTGGTGGCCCCACTACAACTTAAGATTGCTGCCATCCAGTCCTGGCAGCCCCCCGTCACCCAGACCGAGGTCCGAGCCTTCTTGGGGCTCACCGGCTACTACCGGCGGTTCGTGAAGGACTACGGCAGCATCGTGGGGCCCCTCACGGGTCTCACATCCAAGAACCAGCCGAAGCGGGTCAACTGGACTCCTGATTGCCAAGCGGCCTTCGAGGAGCTGAAGGCCGCCCTGTGCACCGCCCCGGTGCTCCAGGCCCCCGATTACAGTCGGGAATTTGTGGTGCAGACCGACGCCTCCGACCACGGCATCGGAGCCGTCCTCTCTCAGTTGAACCCCGAAGGTCATGACCAGCCGGTGGCCTTCATCAGTCGACGTCTCCTGGCCCGAGAACAGCGTTGGAGCACCATCGAGAGGGAGGCATTTGCAGTAGTGTGGGCCCTCAAAAAGCTCCGACCCTATCTCTTCGGTACCCACTTCCGGGTACAAACCGACCATCGACCCCTGCAATGGCTGATGCAGATGCGGGGGGAGAACCCAAAACTCTTGCGCTGGTCCATTTCCCTGCAGGGAATGGACTTCACCGTGGAGCACCGACCAGGCCAAGACCACGCCAACGCAGATGGCCTGTCCCGCTTTTTCCGCCTCGACGAAGAGAGTCCCCAAGGAGATGGGTGACTCTCCCCGCCTTCAGCTGGGGGGGATGCATGTTGGACAGGCCTCACAGACGGCTTGCTCCCTCCCCGCTCGACAGGGCCCGAACTCCGGCCCACCTGGCATATCCCCGCAACAAGCACCTGTACTCCGTCTCCCGACGGACCCTCTGCCCTCGGACCCCTACTCATCACGGGGTCCGGCCCCACCGGCTTTCCCGGCCGGGTCAAGCCGCCATCTTGGGCCCTGCACCACGCGGCCGCATGGCCTCCCCTCGACCCTAACCCCGGGCCTGGCCGGCCCCGACATCCCGGCACCACCATCCACCCAGGAGGTGAGCGGACCACTTGGCAGGTCAATGGGAGAACGAAGTGTCAAGGGCTCTCCCCCGCCAGGTGCCGATCGCCCCCAGCTCCCCCAGGCACTGGCTCCACCCCCTGCTGGGTGTCTGGACACCTTCATCCCGGACCCTCCGACCTCCAAGTGCGAGGGTCCGGACATCAAAGGGCACCAGCCCTATAACTGAGCCAGCTCCGGAGCAGGAAGGCAGTTGTATCCCTTTTCTAACACCTCTTTAAGCACCTCTCTTGTCTGTTTCTGCGCCTCTCTTTCCTCTTTCTGCACCAGTCTTGTCTTTCTCTATGCCTCTCTTGACTATTTCCGCACCTCTCTTGACTCTTTGTTCACCTCCCTTGCCTCTATCTGCACCTCTCTTGGCTTTGTACTCCAATCTTGCCTCCTTCTGAACCTCTCTTGCATCTTTCTGCACTTCTCTTGCCTCATTCTGCACTTCTCTTGCCTCTTCCTGCACCTCTCCTGCCTCTTTCTGTACCTTTCTTCCTTTTTCTGTACCTCACTCTGTTCTTTCTGCACATCTCTTTCTTCTTTCTGCAACTCTCTTGCTTCTTTCTGCGCTTCTCTTGCTTCTTTCTGCACCTTTCTTCCTTTTTCTGCATTTTTCTTGCCTCTTTCTGCACCTTTCTTCTTCTTTCTGGACCTCTCTTGCCTCATTTTGCTCCTCTCTTGTCTCTTTCTGTACCTCACTTGCCTCTTTCTGTACCTCACTTGCCTCTTTCTGCGCCTTTCTTCCTCATTCTGCATCTCACTCTTTTTTTTGCAACTCTCTTGCTTCTTTCTGTGCCTCTCTTGCTTCTTTCCCCACTTGTCTTGCTTATTTCTGCACCTCTCTTGCCTCTTCCATCATTTCTCCTGCTTCTTTCTGTGCCTTTCTCTTTTTGTACCTATCTTGCTTTTTTTTGCACTTTTCTTGCCTTTTTCTGTACTTCGCTTGCTTCTTTCTGCACTTCTCTTGCTTCTTTCTGCACCTTTCTTTCTCTTTCTGCCCATATCAGAGCTATCTAGTTGTAGTTAGAAATTAGCATTTAAAAAACCTTAGAAATTCACTGAAAAAATCACAGGTTTCAGGGATTAGAAATTAGCATTTAAAAAACCTTAGAAATTCACTGAAAAAATCACAAGTTTCAGGGACGTTCTAGATAGAAATTAGCATTTGAAAAACATTTGAAATTCACTGAAAAAACCATAGGTTTCAGGGACGTTATAGTTAGAAATTAGCATGTAAAAAACCTTTTTAATTCACTGAAAAAAACATAGGTTTCAGGGACTTTATAGTTAGAAATTATCATTAAAAAACCCTTTGAAATTCACTGTAAAAAGCATAGGTTTCAGGGATGTTCTAGTTAGAAATTAGCATTTTAAAAAACCATAGAAATTCACTGAAAAATCATAGGTTTCAAGGACGTTATAGCTAGTTGGACATTTCACTAGTACAAAACCAGAGAAATTCGCCTGTTATAGTTAGTTAGTTGAGCTAACTATTACTCATGTCCCCGCAATGCACTGCTGATGACATCACATATTACATCATTCATTACATGGTCAGTGACATCACTGATGACATCACTGATGATATCATTCAGTGACTATGTGTTTCTGTAAAGTTTAAATATGTTTTATATATATATATATATATATAAAACATAATTATATATATATGTGTATGTATGTTTGTATGTATATATATATATATATATATATATGCAAAGTCCACAGTTACCCAAAGGTGCGGGCGCACTCTCCCATCAGCGCGTTCAAATTAAGGCACGGAACAGGAGCATCCAGCGCCAGCAGCGCATGACGCGTTTCGGCTAAGCCCTTCTTCTGAGGCTTGCTGCTTACTCAATGACTGCCAACAAAAGGACTCCAGAAATACCCCCATATTTATTCAAATATTGCACTCAGGTGAGTATAATAATCACAAAGCCTTCTGGGACTGGTAGTCCTTAACATGAAACCCCAGTGGGCTGAAGCAAGGCATTAAGTAAAATATAATTCCAAATCATGGGTGCTTCTGCTCAGTTCTCACCCTTTCAAGTAGACACCAGATGTATCTGCAGTGCTGATCTAAAGACCAGCAGCGGAGCCATTACGATCCACGGCGGTGCGCCCCCCGGCCGGGTCAGCCGTAATTTATGCAAAGTCCACAGTTACCCAAAGGTGCGGGGCGCACTCTCCCATCAGCGCGTTCAAATTAAGGCAAGGAACAGGAGCATCCAGCGCCAGCAGCGCCTGACGCGTTTCGGGCTACGCCCTTCTTCTGAGGCTTGCTGCTTACTCAATGACTGCCAACAAAAGGACTCCAGAAATACTCCCATATTTATTCAAATATTGCACTCAGGTGACTATAATAGTCACAAAGCCTTCTGGGACTGGTAGTCCTTAACATGAAACCCCAGTGGGCTGAAGGCAGGCATTAAGTAAAATATAATTCCAAATCACGGGTGCTTCTGCTCAGTTCTCACCCTTTCAAGTGGACGCCAGATGTATCTGCAGTGCTGATCTTAAGACCAGCAGCAGAGCCGTTAGAATCCACGCCGGTGCGCCCCCTGGCCGGGTCGGCCGTAATGTATGCAAAGTCCACGGTTACCCAAAGGTGCGGGGCGCACTCTCCCATCAGCACGTTCAAATTAAGGCAAGGAACAGGAGCATCCAGCACCTGTCGCATTTCGGGCTACGCCCTTCTTCTGAGGCTTGCTGCTTACTCAATGACTGCCAACAAAAGAACTCCAGAAATACTCCCATATTTATTCAAATATTGCACTCAGGTGAGTATAATAATCACAAAGCCTTCTTGGACTTGTAGTCCTTAACATGAAACCCCAGTGGCCTGAAGGCAGGCATTAAGTAAAATATAATTCCAAATCACGGGTGCTTCTGCTCAGTTCTCACCCCTTCAAGTAGAAGCCAGATGTCTCCGCAGTGCTGATCTTAAGACCAGCAGCGGAGCCGTTAGAATCCACGGCGGTGCGCCCCCCGGCCGGGTCGGCAGTAATTTATGCAAAGTCCACAGTTACCCAAAGGTGCGGGGCGCACTCTCCCATCAGCGCGTTCAAATTAAGGCAAGGAACAGGAGCATTCAGCGCCAGCAGCGCCTGACGCGTTTCGGGCTACGCCCTTCTTCTGAGGCTTGCTGCTTTCTCAATGACTGCCAACAAAAGGACTCCAGAAATACTCCCATATTGATTCAAATATTGCACTCAGGTGAGTATAATAATCACAAAGCCTTCTGGGACTGGTAGTCCTTAACATGATACCCCAGTGGGCTGAAGGCAGGCATTAAGTAAAATATAATTCCAAATCACGGGTGCTTCTGCTCAGTTCTCACCCTTTCAAGTAGACGCCAGGTGTATCTGCAGTGCTGATCTTAAGACCAGCAGCGGAGCCTTTAGAATCCACGGCGGTGCGCCCCCTGGCCGGGTCGGCCGTAATTCATGCAAAGTCCACATTTACCTAAAGGTGCGGGGCACACTCTTCCATCAGCGCGCTCAAATTAAGGCAAGGAACAGGAGCATCCAGCGCCAGCAGCGCCGGACACGTTTCGGGCTACGCCCTTCTTCTGAGGCTTGCTGCTTACTCAATGACTGCCAACAAAAGGACTCCAGAAATACTCCCATATTTATTCAAATATTGCACTCAGGTGAGAATAATAATCACAAAGCCTTCTGGGACTGGTAGTCCTTAACATGAAACCCCAGTGGGCTGAAAGCAGGCATTAAGTAAAATATAATTCCAAATCACGGGTGCTTCTCCTGCCTTTTGCTTAAATGGTGTAAATCCGTTCAGTAGTTCCTGAGAAAATTAGAGTTAGAAAAATAGATATATCTATGGCCTCGGAGGATCCGCGCACCCTCCCCGCACCCAGCGTGCACCCTGCCGTGCACAAGCTGTATTCTAATTGGCTGTCAACACTCCAGATCAGGAAGTGTTGGCAGCCATCAGTGATGTCATTTGAGCTGTCATTAGTGATGTCACTGACCATGTCATGAATGATGTAATATGTGACATCATCAGCAGTGGATTGCGGGCGCGCGAGATGTAGTTAGTACAGCTAACTATATCAGAGGAATTTCAATGGTTTTGTTCGAGTGAAATGTCCAGCTAACTATAACACCCCTAAAACCCATTGTTTTTTCAGTGAAGTTCTAAGGTTTTTTAAATGCTAATTCCTAACTATATCAGGCCTGAAACCTATGTTTTTTTCAGTGAATATATATATCAAAGCTACCTGTTGCCCCCTCGGCAAGGCATCACTCGAGCAGCAGTCATCGCGGGTATAGCACATCCCCGCACGCCGAGAACTCTCTCCGGCACTCATGTCTTTGATGTTCAGCCTGACGCGTTTCTGAGCCTTCGCTCTCATCAGAGGCTCGACTTGAGGTGAGTATTTGGACACTCCTACTTGGCAAATTAATGGCCCTCCAGTGGGCGATTCGGGTGTGACCCGCACTGCCTGATGGAATTCGTAGTTCGTGTCTTTGCTTGTGCTCACTACTGTTGTAGATGTGTGGCCCTTGGATGGGCCTCGGGGTGCCTTCATCCCTCAACTGCTCCTTCACATAGGGCAGTGCGGGTCACACCCGAATCGCCCATTGGAGGGCCATTAATTTGCCAAGTAGGAGTGTCCAAATACTCACCTCAAGTCGAGCCTCTGATGAGAGCGAAGGCTCAGAAACGCGTCAGGCTGAACATCAAAGACATGAGTGCCGGAGAGAGTTCTCGGCGTGCGGGGATGTGCTGTACCCGCGATGACTGCTGCTCGAGTGATGCCTTGCCGAGGGGGCAACAGGTAGCTTTGATTTTCACGCAGCAAGCCCAGCCGCGAAGGCACGCACCACCCCAAAGAAAATGGGGGTCACGAGCTCGGAATCATGCCGAGCTCTCTATGTGAAGGAGCAGTTGAGGGATGAAGGCACACCTCGCACCCCGAGGCCCATCCAAGGGCCACACATCTACAACAGTAGTGAGCACAAGCAAAGACACGAACTACGAATTCCATCAGGCAGTGCGGGTCACACCCGAATCGCCCATTGGAGGGCCATTAATTTGCCAAGTAGGAGTGTCCAAATACTCACCTCAAGTCGAGCCTCTGATGAGAGCGAAGGCTCAGAAACGCATCAGGCTGAACATCAAAGACATGAGTGCCAGAGAGAGTTCTCGGCGTGCGGGGATGTGCTGTACCCGCGATGACTGCTGCTCGAGTGATGCCTTGCCGACGGGGCATCAGGTAGCTTTGATATATATATATATATATATATATATATATATATATATATAGATTCACTGAAAAAAAACCTAGGTTTTAGGGAAAGGTATAGTTAGTTGGACATTTCACTCGTACAAAACCAGAGAAATTCCCCTGTTATAGTTAGTTCAGCTAACTATAACTCGCGCCCCCGCAATGCACAGCTGATGACGTCACATATTACATCACTCATGACATGGTCAGTGATATCACTGATGACATCACTGATGACATCTCAAATGACATCATCCAGTGACTGTGTGTTTCTGTAAAGTTTAAATATGTTTAATATATATAGGGAAAGGTGTATTGAAGAATGAGTGGGTGTATAAGTGTGTGAATGGATGATTTAGTAGGTGTGTGACTGACTCTATAAGTGAGTGATTAAATGTATCTTCCTGCACCTCTGCTGCCTCTTTCTGTACCGCTCTTCCCCCTTTCTGCACCTCTCTGGTCTCTTCCTGCACCTCTCTGGTCTCTTCCTGCACCTCTGCTGCCTCTTTCTGTACCTCACTCTCTTCTTTATGGACATCTCTTTCCACTTTCTGCAACTCTCTTGCTTCTTTCTGAGCTTCTCTTGCTTCTTTCTGTACCTTTCTTCCTTTTTCTGCATTCTTCTTGCCTCTTTCTGCCACTTTCTTCCTCTTTCTGGACCTCTCTTGCCTCTTTCTGCACCTCTCTTGCCTCTTTCTGCACCTCTCTGGTCTCTTCCTGCACCTCTCTGGTCTCTTCCTGCACCTCTGCTGCCTCTTTCTGTACCGCTCTTCCCTCTTTCTGCACCTCTCTTTCCTCTTTATGTCCCTCTTTCTGCAGCTCACTCTTCTTTATGCACCTCCCTTGCCTCTTTATGCACCTCTCTTGCTTATTTCTGCATCTCTCTAGCCTCTTTATGCACCTCCCTTGCCTCTTTCTACACTTCTCTTGCGTCTTTCTGCAGCTCACTATTCTTTCTGCTCCTCTCTTGCCTCTTTCTGTACTTCTCATGCCTCTTTCTGCACCTCTCTTGCATCTTTCTGCAGCTCACTCTCTTCTTTCTGCACCTCTCTTGCTTCTTTCTGCACCTCGCTTGCCTCTTTCTGCACCTCTCTTGCCTCATTCTGTACCTTCCTTCTTCTTTCTGCACCTCTTGCCTCTTTCTGCACCTCTCTTGCCTCCTTCTGCTCTTCTCTTGCCTCTTTCTGCACTTCACTTGCCTCTTTCTAACCTCTAAACCTCTTTCTGCACCACTTTTGCGTCTTTCTGCAACTCTCTTGCCTCTTTCTGCACCTCTCTTGCCTCTTTCTTTACCTCCCTTCCCTATATCTGTACCTCTCTTGGCTTTCAACTCCACTCTTGCCTCTTTCTGCACCTCTCTTGCCTCTTTCTGCACTTCTCTGGCCTATTTCTGTACCTTTCTTCCTTTTTCTGCATTTTTCTTGCCTCTTTCTGCCACTTTCTTCCTCTTTCTGGAGCTCTCTTGCCTCTTTCTGCACCTCTCTTGCCTCTTTCTGCACCTCTCTGGTCTCTTCCTGCACCTCTCTGGTCTCTTCCTGCACCTCTGCTGCCTCTTTCTGTACCGCTCTTGCCTCTTTCTGCACCTCTCTGGTCTCTTCCTGCACCTCTCTGGTCTCTTCCTGCACCTCTGCTGCCTCTTTCTGTACCTCACTCTCTTCTTTATGGACATCTCTTGCCTCTTTCTGCAACTCTCTTGCTTCTTTCTGAGCTTCTCTTGCTTCTTTCTGTACCTTTCTTCCTTTTTCTGCATTTTTCTTGCCTCTTTCTGCCACTTTCTTCCTCTTTCTGGACCTCTCTTGCCTCTTTCTGCACCTCACTTGCCTCTTTCTGCACCTCTCTGGTCTCTTCCTGCACCTCTCTGGTCTCTTCCTGCACCTCTGCTGCCTCTTTCTGTACCGCTCCTCCCTCTTTCTGCACCTCTCTTTCCTCTTTATGTCCCTCTTTCTGCAGCTCACTCTTCTTTATGCACCTCCCTTGCCTCTTTATGCACCTCTCTTGCTTATTTCTGCATCTCTCCAGCCTCTTTATGCACCTCCCTTGCCTCTTTCTACACTTCTCTTGCGTCTTTCTGCAGCTCACTATTCTTTCTGCTCCTCTCTTGCCTCTTTCTGTACTTCTCGTGTTTCTTTCTGCACCTCTCTTGCATCTTTCTGCAGCTCACTCTCTTCTTTCTGCACCTCTCTTGCTTCTTTCTGCACCTCGCTTGCCTCTTTCTGCACCTCTCTTGCCTCTTTCTGTAGCTCACTCTCTTCTTTCTGTACCTCTCCTGCCTCTTTATGCACCTCTCTTGCCTCTTTCTGAATACATTTTCCTCTTTCTGCACCTCTCTTGCCTCTTGGTGCACCTCTTTTTGACTCGTTTTGCCCTTCTCTTGCCTCTTTTGTCAGCTCACATGCTTCTTTCTGTGCCTTTCTTCCTATTTCTGTACCTCTCTTGACTCTTTCTACAGCTCTTACCTCTTTCTGCACTTCTATTGCCTCTTTCTGCACCTCTCTTGTCTCTTTCTGAACCTCTCTTGCCTCTTTCTGCAACTCACTCTCTTCATTCTGTACCTCTCTTGCCTCTTTCTGCACCTCTCTTGCCTCTTTCTACAGCTCTCTTGCCTCATTCTGTACCTTCCTTCTTCTTTCTGCACCTCTTGCCTCTTTCTGCACCTCTCTTGCCTCCTTCTGCTCTTCTCTTGCCTCTTTCTGCACTTCACTTGCCTCTTTCGAACCTCTAAACCTCTTTCTGCACCACTTTTGCGTCTTTCTGCACCTCTCTTGGCTCTTTCTGCACATCTCTTCCCTCTTTCTGCAGCTCACTCTCTTCTATCAGCACCTCTCTTGCCTCTTTATGCACCTCTCTTGTCTATTTCTGTACCTCTCTGGACTCTTTCTGCAGCTCACTCTCTTCTTTCTGCACCTTTCTTGCCTCTTTCTGCACCTTTCTTTTTATTTCTACACCTCTCATGCCTCTTTCTGTACCTCTCTTGCATCTGTCTGCTCTTGTGTTGCCTCTTTCTGTGCCTTTATTCCCCTTTCTGCACCTCTCTTGCCTCTTTCTATACCTCTTACCTCTTTCTGTGCTTCTCTTGCCACTTTCTGTACTTCTCTTGCCTCTTTCTCTACCTATCTTGCCTCTTTCTGCACCTCTCTTGTCTCTTTCTGCACCTCGCTTGCCTCTTTCTGCATGTCTCTTCCCTCTTTCTGCAGCTCACTTTAATCTTTCTGCACCTCTCTTTCCTCTCTCTGCACCTCTCCTGCCTATTTATGTACCTTTCTTCCTCTTTCTGTACCTCTCTTGCCTCTTTCTGCACCCCTCTTGCCTTCTTCTGCACTTCTCTTGCCTCTTTCTGCACCCCTCTTGCCTACTTCTGCTCTTCTCTTGCCTCTTTCTATACCTCTTACCTCTTTCTTCACCCCTCTTGCTTCTTTCTGCACAGCTCTTGCCTATTTCTGAACTTCTCTTGCCTCTTTCTGCAGCTCACTCTCTTCTTTCTGTACCTCTCTTGCCTCTTTCCACACTTCTCTTCCCTCTTTCTGAAGCTCACTCTCTTCTATCAGCACCTCTTTTGCCTCTTTACGCACCTGTCTTGCCTCTACTGCACCTCTCTTGCCTCTTTTGGCACATCTCTTGTCTCTTCCTACACCTCTGTTGACTCTTCCTGTAACTCTCTTTCCTCTTTCTGCACATCTTTTGCCTCTTTCTGCACCTCTCTTTCCTCTTTCTGCACCTCTCTTGCCTTCTTCTATAGCTCACTCTCCTCTTTCTGAACCTCTCTTGCCTCTTTCTGCACCTCACTTGCCTCTTTTTGCACCTTTCTTCATCTTTCTGCAGTTCTCTTGTCTCTTTCTAACCTCTAAACCTCTTTCTGCACCACCTTTGCCTCTTTCTGCACCTCTCTTGCCTCTTTCTGTACCCCTCTTGCCTCTTTCTACAGTTCACTTTCTTCTTTCTGCACCTATCTTGCCTTTCTCCACTGCTCTTGCCTCTTTCTGCTCTTCTCTTGCCTCTTTCTGCACCTCTCTTGCCTCTTTCAGTAGCTCACTCTCTTCTTGCTGTACCTCTCTTGCCTCATTCTGCACCTCTCTTCCCTCTTTCTGTAGCTCACTCTCCTCTTTCTGCACCTCTCTTGCTTCTTTCTACACCTCTCTTGTCACGTTCTGCACCTCTCTTGCCTCTTTCTGCACATCTCATGACTCTTTCTGCAGCTCACTCTCTTCTTTATGCACCTCTCCTACCTTTTTCTGTACCTCTCTTGCCTCTTTCTAAACTATCTTTCTTCCTCTTTCTGCACCTCTCTTGCTTCTTGGTGCACCTCTCTTGACTCTTTTTGCTCATCTCTTGCCTTTCTTCAGCTCACATGCTTCATTCTGTACCTTTTTTCCTCTTTTTCTGTAACTCTCTTGACTCGTTCTACACCTCTTACCTCTTTCTGCACCTCTCTTGCCTCTTTCTGCACCTGTCTTGCCTCTTTCTGCAGCTCACTCTCTTCTTTCTGTACCTTTCTTTCCTCTTTCTACACCTCTCTTCCCTCTTTCTGCAGCTCACTCTCTTCTTTCATACCTCTCTTGCCTCTTTCTGCACCTCTTTTTCCTCTTTCTGCACCTCTCTTGCCCCTTTCTGTACCAGTCTTGTCATTTTATACACCTCTCTTGCCTCTTTCTGCACATCTCATGACTCTTTCTGCACTTCTCGTGGTTATTTCTGGAGCTCATTCTCTTCTTTCTGCACTTCTCCTACCTTTTTGTGTATCTCTCTTACCTCTTTCTGAACATTTCTTCCTCTTTCTGCACCTCTCTTGCCTCTTGGTGCACCTCTCTTGACTCTTTTTACTCTTCGCTTGCCTCTTTCTTCAGCACACATGCTTCATTCTGTGCCTTTTTTCATCTTTCTGTACCTCTCTTGCCTCTTTCTGCACCCCTCTCTCCTCTTTCTGCACCTCTCTTGCCCCTTTCTGCACCAGTCTTGTTTTTTTTATTTACACCTCTCTTGCCTCTTTCTGCACCAGTATTTTAACTTTCTATACCTCTCTTGCCCCTTTCTGTACCTCTCTTGCCTCTTTCTGCACCTCTCTTGCCTCTTTCTTTACCTCCCTTCCCTCTATCTGTACCTCTCTTGGCTTTCTACTCCACTCTTGCCTCTTTCAGCACCTCTCTTACCTCTTTCTGCACATCTCTTGCTTCTTTCTGCAACTCTGTTGCTTCTTTCTGAGCTTCTCTTGCTTCTTTCTGTACCTTTCTTCCTTTTTCTGCATTTTTCTGGCCTCTTTCTGCCCCTTTCTTCCTCTTTCTGGACCTCTCTTGCCTCTTCCTGCACCCCTCTTGCCTCTTCCTTTACCTCTCTTCCCTCTATCTGCACCTCTCTTGGCTTTCTACTCCACTCGTGCCTCTTTCTGTACCTCTCTTGCCCCTTTCTGCACCTCTCTCGCCTCTTTCTGCACATCTCTTGCTTCTTTCTGCAAATCTCTTGCTTCTTTCTGAGCATCTCTTGCTTCTTTCTGTACCTTTCTTCCTTTTTCTTCATTTTTCTTGCCTCTTTCTGCACCTTTCTTCCTCTTTCTGAGCCTCTCTTGCCTGTTTCTGCACCTCTCTTGCCTCTTTCTGCACCTCTCTTGTCTCTTTCTGCACATCTCTTGTCTCTTCCTGCACCTCTGCTGCCTCTTTCTGTACCGCTCTTCCCTCTTTCTACACCTATCTTTCCTCTTTATGTCCCTCTTTCTGCAGCTCACTCTTCTTTTTGTACCTCCCTTGCCTCTTTATGCACCTCTCTTGCTTATTTCTGCATCTCTCTAGCCTCTTTATGCACATCCCTTGCCGCTTTCTGAACCTCTCTTGCCTCTTTCTACACTTCTCTTGTGTCTTTCTGCAGCTCACTCTTCTTTCTCCACCTCTCTTGCCTCTTTCTGTACTTCTCTTGCCTCTTTCTGCACCTCTCTTGCATCTTTCTGCAGCTCACTCTCTTCTTTCTGCACCTCTCTTGCTTCGTTCTGCACTTCTCTTGCCGTTTTCTGCACCTCTCTTGCCTCTTTCTGCACATCTCATGCCTCTTTGTGCACCTCTCTTGTCTCTTTCTGAACATGTTTTCTTCTTTCTGCACCTCTCTTGCCTCTTGGTGCACCTCTTTTGACTCGTTTTGCCCTTCTCTTGACTCTTTCTACAGCTCTTACCTCTTTCTGCACTTCTATTGCCTCTTTCTGCACCTCTCTTGCCTCTTTCCATACCCCTTGCCTCTTTCTACAGCTCACTCTCTTCTTTCTGCACCTCTCTTGCCTCTTTCTACACCTTGCTTCCCTCTTTCTGCAGCTCACTCTCTTCTTTCTGTATCCCTCTTGCCTCTTTCAGCACCTCTCTTGTCTGTTTCTGCGCCTCTCTTTCCTCTTTCTGCACCGGTCTTGTCTTTCTCTATGCCTCTCTTGACTATTTCCGCACCTCTCTTGACTCTTTGTTCACCTCCCTTGCCTCTATCTGCACCTCTCTTGGCTTTGTACTCCAATCTTGCCTCCTTCTGAACCTCTCTTGTATCTTTCTGCACTTCTCTTGCCTCATTCTGCACTTCTCATGCCTCTTCCTGCACCTCTCCTGCCTCTTTCTGTACCTTTCTTCCTTTTTCTGTACCTCACTCTGTTCTTTCTGCACATCTCTTTCTTCTTTCTGCAACTCTCTTGCTTCTTTCTGCGCTTCTCTTGCTTCTTTCTGCACCTTTCTTCCTTTTTCTGCATTTTTCTTGCCTCTTTCTGCACCTTTCTTCTTCTTTCTGGACCTCTCTTGCCTCATTTTGCTCCTCTCTTGTCTCTTTCTGTACCTCACTTGCCTCTTTCTATACCTCACTTGCCTCTTTCTGCGCCTTTCTTCCTCATTCTGCATCTCACTCTTTTTTTTGCAACTCTCTTGCTTCTTTCTGTGCCTCTTTTGCTTCTTTCCCCACTTGTCTTGCTTATTTCTGCACCTCTCTTGCCTCTTCCATCATTTCTCCTGCTTCTTTCTGTGCCTTTCTCTTTTTGTACCTATCTTGCTTTTTTTTGCACTTTTCTTGCCTTTTTCTGTACTTCTCTTGCTTCTTTCTGCACTTCTCTTGCTTCTTTCTGCACCTTTCTTTCTCTTTCTGCCCATATCAGAGCTATCTAGTTGTAGTTAGAAATTAGCATTTAAAAAACCTTAGAAATTCACTGAAAAAATCACAGGTTTCAGGGATTAGAAATTAGCATTTAAAAAACCTTAGAAATTCACTGAAAAAATCACAAGTTTCAGGGACGTTCTAGATAGAAATTAGCATTTGAAAAACATTTGAAATTCACTGAAGAAACCATAGGTTTTAGGGACGTTATAGTTAGAAATTAGCATGTAAAAAACCTTTTTAATTCACTGAAAAAAACATAGGTTTCAGGGACTTTATAGTTAGAAATTATCATTAAAAAACCCTTTGAAATTCACTGTAAAAAGCATAGGTTACAGGGATGTTCTAGTTAGAAATTAGCATTTTAAAAAAACATAGAAATTCACTGAAAAATCATAGGTTTCAAGGACGTTATAGCTAGTTGGACATTTCACTAGTACAAAACCAGAGAAATTCGCCTGTTATAGTTAGTTAGTTGAGCTAACTATTACTCATGTCCCCGCAATGCACTGCTGATGACATCACATATTACATCATTCATTACATGGTCAGTGACATCACTGATGACATCACTGATGATATCATTCAGTGACTATGTGTTTCTGTAAAGTTTAAATATGTTTTATATATATATATATATATATAAAACATAATTATATATATGTGTATGTATGTTTGTATGTATATATATATATATATATATATATGCAAAGTCCACAGTTAGCCAAAGGTGCGGGCGCACTCTCCCATCAGCGCGTTCAAATTAAGGCACGGAACAGGAGCATTCAGCGCCAGCAGCACGCGTTTCGGCTAAGCCCTTCTTCTGAGGCTTGCTGCTTACTCAATGACTGCCAACAAAAGGACTCCAGAAATACTCCCATATTTATTCAAATATTGCACTCAGGTGAGTATAATAATCACAAAGCCTTCTGGGACTGGTAGTCCTCAACATGAAACCCCAGTGGGCTGAAGCAAGGCATTAAGTAAAATATAATTCCAAATCATGGGTGCTTCTGCTCAGTTCTCACCCTTTCAAGTAGACACCAGATGTATCTGCAGTGCTGATCTAAAGACCAGCAGCGGAGCCATTACAATCCACGGCGGTGCGCCCCCCGGCCGGGTCAGCAGTAATTTATGCAAAGTCCACAGTTACCCAAAGGTGCGGGCGCACTCTCCCATCAGCGCGTTCAAATTAAGGCAAGGAACAGGAGCATCCAGCGCCAGCAGCGCCTGACGCGTTTCGGGCTACGCCCTTCTTCTGAGGCTTGCTGCTTACTCAATGACTGCCAACAAAAGGACTCCAGAAATACTCCCATATTTATTCAAATATTGCACTCAGGTGACTATAATAGTCACAAAGCCTTCTGGGACTGGTAGTCCTTAACATGAAACCCCAGTGGGCTGAAGGCAGGCATTAAGTAAAATATAATTCCAAATCACGGGTGCTTCTGCTCAGTTCTCACCCTTTCAAGTGGACGCCAGATGTATCTGCAGTGCTGATCTTAAGACCAGCAGCAGAGCCGTTAGAATCCACGCCGGTGCGCCCCCCGGCCGGGTCGGACGTAATGTATGCAAAGTCCACGGTTACCCAAAGGTGCGGGGCGCACTCTCCCATCAGCACGTTCAAATTAAGGCAAGGAACAGGAGCATCCAGCACCTGTCGCATTTTGGGCTACGCCCTTCTTCTGAGGCTTGCTGCTTACTCAATGACTGCCAACAAAAGAACTCCAGAAATACTCCCATATTTATTCAAATATTGCACTCAGGTGAGTATAATAATCACAAAGCCTTCTTGGACTTGTAGTCCTTAACATGAAACCCCAGTGGCCTGAAGGCAGGCATTAAGTAAAATATAATTCCAAATCACGGGTGCTTCTGCTCAGTTCTCACCCCTTCAAGTAGAAGCCAGATGTCTCCGCAGTGCTGATCTTAAGACCAGCAGCGGAGCCGTTAGAATCCACGGCGGTGCGCCCCCCGGCCGGGTCGGCAGTAATTTATGCAAAGTCCACAGTTACCCAAAGGTGCGGGGCGCACTCTCCCATCAGCGCGTTCAAATTAAGGCAAGGAACAGGAGCATTCAGCGCCAGCAGCGCCTGACGCGTTTCGGGCTACGCCCTTCTTCTGAGGCTTGCTGCTTTCTCAATGACTGCCAACAAAAGGACTCCAGAAATACTCCCATATTGATTCAAATATTGCACTCAGGTGAGTATAATAATCACAAAGCCTTCTGGGACTGGTAGTCCTTAACATGATACCCCAGTGGGCTGAAGGCAGGCATTAAGTAAAATATAATTCCAAATCACGGGTGCTTCTGCTCAGTTCTTACCCTTTCAAGTAGACGCCAGGTGTATCTGCAGTGCTGATCTTAAGACCAGCAGCGGAGCCGTTAGAATCCACGGCGGTGCGCCCCCTGGCCGGGTCGGCCGTAATTCATGCAAAGTCCACATTTACCTAAAGGTGCGGGGCACACTCTTCCATCAGCACGCTCAAATTAAGGCAAGGAACAGGAGCATCCAGCGCCAGCAGCGCCGGACACGTTTCGGGCTACGCCCTTCTTCTGAGGCTTGCTGCTTACTCAATGACTGCCAACAAAAGGACTCCAGAAATACTCCCATATTTATTCAAATATTGCACTCAGGTGAGAATAATAATCACAAAGCCTTCTGGGACTGGTAGTCCTTAACATGAAACCCCAGTGGGCTGAAAGCAGGCATTAAGTAAAATATAATTCCAAATCACGGGTGCTTCTCCTGCCTTTTGCTTAAATGGTGTAAATCCGTTCAGTAGTTCCTGAGAAAATTAGAGTTAGAAAAATAGATATATCTATGCCTCGGAGGATCCGCGCACCCTCCCCGCACCCAGCGTGCACCCTGCCGTGCACAAGCTGTATTCTAATTGGCTGTCAACACTCCAGATCAGGAAGTGTTGGCAGCCATCAGTGATGTCATTTGAGCTGTCATTAGTGATGTCACTGACCATGTCATGAATGATGTAATATGTGACAACATCAGCAGTGGATTGCGGGCGCGCGAGATGTAGTTAGTACAATTAACTATATCAGAGGAATTTCAATGGTTTTGTTCGAGTGAAATGTCCAGCTAACTATAACACCCCTAAAACCCATTGTTTTTTCAGTGAATTTCTAAGGTTTTTTAAATGCTAATTCCTAACTATATCAGGCCTGAAACCTATGTTTTTTTCAGTGAATCTATATATATATATATTAGGGAAAGGTATAGTTAGTTGGACATTTCACTCGTACAAAACCAGAGAAATTCCCCTGTTATAGTTAGTTCAGCTAACTATAACTCGCGCCCCCGCAATGCACAGCTGATGACGTCACATATTACATCACTCATGACATGGTCATTGATATCACTGATGACATCACTGATGACATCTCAAATGACATCATCCAGTGACTGTGTGTTTCTGTCAAGTTTAAATATGTTTAATATATATAGGGAAAGGTGTATTGAAGAATGAGTGGGTGTATAAGTGTGTGAATGGATGATTTAGTAGGTGTGTGACTGACTCTATAAGTGAGTGATTAAATGTATCTTCCTGCACCTCTGCTGCCTCTTTCTGTACCGCTCTTCCCCCTTTCTGCACCTCTCTGGTCTCTTCCTGCGCCTCTCTGGTCTCTTCCTGCACCTCTGCTGCCTCTTTCTGTACCTCATTCTCTTCTTTATGGACATCTCTTTCCACTTTCTGCAACTCTCTTGCTTCTTTCTGAGCTTCTCTTGCTTCTTTCTGTACCTTTCTTCCTTTTTCTGCATTCTTCTTGCCTCTTTCTGCCACTTTCTTCCTCTTTCTGGACCTCTCTTGCCTCTTTCTGCACCTCTCTTGCCTCTTTCTGCACCTCTCTGGTCTCTTCCTGCACCTCTCTGGTCTCTTCCTGCACCTCTGCTGCCTCTTTCTGTACCGCTCTTCCCTCTTTCTGCACCTCTCTTTCCTCTTTATGTCCCTCTTTCTGCAGCTCACTCTTCTTTATGCACCTCCCTTGCCTCTTTATGCACCTCTCTTGCTTATTTCTGCATCTCTCTAGCCTCTTTATGCACCTCCCTTGCCTCTTTCTACACTTCTCTTGCGTCTTTCTGCAGCTCACTATTCTTTCTGCTCCTCTCTTGCCTCTTTCTGTACTTCTCATGCCTCTTTCTGCACCTCTCTTGCATCTTTCTGCAGCTCACTCTCTTTTTTCTGCACCTCTCTTGCTTCTTTCTGCACCTCGCTTGCCTCTTTCTGCACCTCTCTTGCCTCATTCTGTACCTTCCTTCTTCTTTCTGCACCTCTTGCCTCTTTCTGCACCTCTCTTGCCTCCTTCTGCTCTTCTCTTGCCTCTTTCTGCACTTCACTTGCCTCTTTCTAACCTCTAAACCTCTTTCTGCACCACTTTTGCGTCTTTCTGCACCTCTCTTGCCTCTTTCTGTACCTCTCTTGCCTCTTTCTTTACCTCCCTTCCCTCTATCTGTACCTCTCTTGGCTTTCAACTCCACTCTTGCCTCTTTCTGCACCTCTCTTGCCTCTTTCTGCACTTCTCTGGCCTATTTCTGTACCTTTCTTCCTTTTTCTGCATTTTTCTTGCCTCTTTCTGCCACTTTCTTCCTCTTTCTGGAGCTCTCTTGCCTCTTTCTGCACCTCTCTTGCCTCTTTCTGCACCTCTCTGGTCTCTTCCTGCACCTCTCTGGTCTCTTCCTGCACCTCTGCTGCCTCTTTCTGTACCGCTCTTCCCTCTTTATGCACCTCTCTGGTCTCTTCCTGCACCTCTCTGGTCTCTTCCTGCACCTCTGCTGCCTCTTTCTGTACCTCACTCTCTTCTTTATGGACATCTCTTGCCTCTTTCTGCAACTCTCTTGCTTCTTTCTGAGCTTCTCTTGCTTCTTTCTGTACCTTTCTTCCTTTTTCTGCATTTTTCTTGCCTCTTTCTGCCACTTTCTTCCTCTTTCTGGACCTCTCTTGCCTCTTTCTGCACCTCACTTGCCTCTTTCTGCACCTATCTGGTCTCTTCCTGCACCTCTCTGGTCTCTTCCTGCACCTCTGCTGCCTCTTTCTGTACCGCTCTTCCCTCTTTCTGCACCTCTCTTTCCTCTTTATGTCCCTCTTTCTGCAGCTCACTCTTCTTTATGCACCTCCCTTGCCTCTTTATGCACCTCTCTTGCTTATTTCTGCATCTCTCCAGCCTCTTTATGCACCTCCCTTGCCTCTTTCTACACTTCTCTTGCGTCTTTCTGCAGCTCACTATTCTTTCTGCTCCTCTCTTGCCTCTTTCTGTACTTCTCATGCCTCTTTCTGCACCTCTCTTGCATCTTTCTGCAGCTCACTCTCTTCTTTCTGCACCTCTCTTGCTTCTTTCTGCACCTCGCTTGCCTCTTTCTGCACCTCTCTTGCCTCTTTCTGTAGCTCACTCTCTTCTTTCTGTACCTCTCCTGCCTCTTTATGCACCTCTCTTGCCTCTTTCTGAATACCTTTTCCTCTTTCTGCACCTCTCTTGCCTCTTGGTGCACCTCTTTTTGACTCGTTTTGCCCTTCGCTTGCCTCTTTTGTCAGCTCACATGCTTCTTTCTGTGCCTTTCTTCCTATTTCTGTACCTCTCTTGACTCTTTCTACAGCTCTTACCTCTTTCTGCACTTCTATTGCCTCTTTCTGCACCTCTCTTGTCTCTTTCTGAACCTCTCTTGCCTCTTTCTGCAACTCACTCTCTTCATTCTGTACCTCTCTTGCCTCTTTCTGCACCTCTCTTGCCTCTTTCTACAGCTCTCTTGCCTCATTCTGTACCTTCCTTCTTCTTTCTGCACCTCTTGCCTCTTTCTGCACCTCTCTTGCCTCCTTCTGCTCTTCTCTTGCCTCTTTCTGCACTTCACATGCCTCTTTCGAACCTCTAAACCTCTTTCTGCACCACTTTTGCGTCTTTCTGCACCTCTCTTGGCTCTTTCTGCACATCTCTTCCCTCTTTCTCCAGCTCACTCTCTTCTATCAGCACCTCTCTTGCCTCTTTATGCACCTCTCGTGTCTATTTCTGTACCTCTCTGGACTCTTTCTGCAGCTCACTCTCTTCTTTCTGCACCTTTCTTGCCTCTTTCTGCACCTTTCTTTTTATTTCTACACCTCTCATGCCTCTTTCTGTACCTCTCTTGCATCTGTCTGCTCTTGTGTTGCCTCTTTCTGTGCCTTTATTCCCCTTTCTGCACCTCTCTTGCCTCTTTCTATACCTCTTACCTCTTTCTGTGCTTCTCTTGCCACTTTCCGTACTTCTCTTGCCTCTTTCTCTACCTATCTTGCCTCTTTCTACACCTCTCTTGTCTCTTTCTGCACCTCGCTTGCCTCTTTCTGCACCTCGCTTGCCTCTTTCTGCATGTCTCTTCCCTCTTTCTGCAGCTCACTTTAATCTTTCTGCACCTCTCTTTCCTCTCTCTGCACCTCTCCTGCCTATTTATGTACCTTTCTTCCTCTTTCTGTACCTCTCTTGCCTCTTTCTGCACCCCTCTTGCCTTCTTCTGCACTTCTCTTGCCTCTTTCTGTACCTCACTTGCCTCTTTCTGCACCTTTCTTCCTCATACTGTACCTCTCTTGCCTCTTTCTGCACCCCTCTTGCCTCCTTCTGCTCTTCTCTTGCCTCTTTCTATACCTCTTACCTCTTTCTGCACCCCTCTTGCTTCTTTCTGCACAGCTCTTGCCTATTTCTGAACTTCTCTTGCCTCTTTCTGCAGCTCACTCTCTTCTTTCTGTACCTCTCTTGCCTCTTTCCACACTTCTCTTCCCTCTTTCTGCAGCTCACTCTCTTCTATCAGCACCTCTTTTGCCTCTTTACGCACCTGTCTTGCCTCTACTGCACCTCTCTTGCCTCTTTTGGCACATCTCTTGTCTCTTCCTACACCTCTGTTGACTCTTCCTGTAACTCTCTTTCCTCTTTCTGCACATCTTTTGCCTCTTTCTGCACCTCTCTTTCCTCTTTCTGCACCTCTCTTGCCTTCTTCTATAGCTCACTCTCCTCTTTCTGAACCTCTCTTGCCTCTTTCTGCACCTCTCTTGTCTCTTTCTGCACCTCGCTTGCCTCTTTCTGCACCTCGCTTGCCTCTTTCTGCATGTCTCTTCCCTCTTTCTGCAGCTCACTTTAATCTTTCTGCACCTCTCTTTCCTCTCTCTGCACCTCTCCTGCCTATTTATGTACCTTTCTTCCTCTTTCTGTACCTCTCTTGCCTCTTTCTGCACCCCTCTTGCCTTCTTCTGCACTTCTCTTGCCTCTTTCTGTACCTCACTTGCCTCTTTCTGCACCTTTCTTCCTCATACTGTACCTCTCTTGCCTCTTTCTGCACCCCCTTGCCTCCTTCTGCTCTTCTCTTGCCTCTTTCTATACCTCTTACCTCTTTCTGCACCCCTCTTGCTTCTTTCTGCACAGCTCTTGCCTATTTCTGAACTTCTCTTGCCTCTTTCTGCAGCTCACTCTCTTCTTTCTGTACCTCTATTGCCTCTTTCCACACTTCTCTTCCCTCTTTCTGCAGCTCACTCTCTTCTATCAGCACCTCTTTTGCCTCTTTACGCACCTGTCTTGCCTCTACTGCACCTCTCTTGCCTCTTTTGGCACATCTCTTGTCTCTTCCTACACCTCTGTTGACTCTTCCTGTAACTCTCTTTCCTCTTTCTGCACATCTGTTGCCTCTTTCTGCACCTCTCTTTCCTCTTTCTGCACCTCTCTTGCCTTCTTCTATAGCTCACTCTCCTCTTTCTGCACCACCTTTGCCTCTTTCTGTACCTCTCTTGCCTCTTTCTGTACCCCTCTTGCCTCTTTCTACAGTTCACTTTCTTCTTTCTGCACCTATCTTGCCTTTCTCCACTGCTCTTGCCTCTTTCTGCTCTTCTCTTGCCTCTTTCTGCACCTCTCTTGCCTCTTTCTGTAGCTCACTCTCTTCTTGCTGTACCTCTCTTGCCTCATTCTGCACCTCTCTTCCCTCTTTCTGTAGCTCACTCTCCTCTTTCTGCACCTCTCTTGCTTCTTTCTACAACTCTCTTGTCACGTTCTGCACCTCTCTTGCCTCTTTCTGCACATCTCATGACTCTTTCTGCAGCTCACTCTCTTCTTTATGCACCTCTCCTACCTTTTTCTGTACCTCTCTTGCCTCTTTCTAAACTATCTTTCTTCCTCTTTCTGCACCTTTCTTGCTTCTTGGTGCACCTCTCTTGACTCTTTTTGCTCATCTCTTGCCTTTCTTCAGCTCACATGCTTCATTCTGTACCTTTTTTCCTCTTTTTCTGTAACTCTCTTGACTCGTTCTACACCTCTTACCTCTTTCTGCACACCTCTTACTACCTTTTCTGTATATATATATATATATATATATATATACAGAAAAGGTTGCCCTCGAGTGGATCCGCACACCAACCAGGTAAACACACATTTATTGAGGGTGACACCGTAGTAAGCAGGAAACCGGGAGACAGTTCAGTTGCCTGATGCGTTTCGGGCCGTGCGCCCTTGTTCACAGGCCTCCAGAGTTAGCAAACAGCTGCCAGTCACATGACGCTGTTTAAATAAATATTTTGTATCGCTATATTTTTCGAGTGACACTTGTCTGAGGAAAGACTTGTTTGACAATAAGTATTTCTTTCATGCTAATTGTTTGTTGATAGGTTGCCAAGTAATTGGGGGGTGTGTATTTTGTGCACATAATCAGCTTATAAGCAGTGTATGTGAACTGGGTCAGACACAGTGAGCAAGGCGGACTCGTTCGCCGAAACGCGTCTGAGCCACAGCTTTTGAAATAAAGCATTTCTTTAAAAATCACCCCACGGAGTCGGTGCCTGATTCGTATGCAAGGAACCCAGTTTGGAGATAATATATATATATAAATATATATATATATATATATATATATATATATATATATATATATATATATATATATATATATATATATATATTTGTGTGTTTATAAATATGTGTGTGTGTATATATATATATAAAGTAATACTTTATAAATTATAAGGGTTTTCAACGTAGTGATATCTTGTAGCACAATACAACTAAATAGTACGGAAACCCAAAAAATAAACTAGACTGCACATGTAAAGTTTCAGATTTACTACATGAACAACTGAAAGACCCATTTATGATAAGCCTGGGCAAAGCACTACGCTACGCTCGCATAGTTTGTGAAGTTCGCACTACTTCGCACTACGCGAATAGCACGTAGCACAGTGCGAACACGCGTAGCGTAGTGTTGCGTAGTGCTGCGGTCATTTCTTGTTGCTCGCGGTCCTCAACGTCAAGTTGGCGACCGCGAGCAAGCAAAATGACATCCCGGCGAGACTTTTTCCTTGTTCGCGATCAGCAACATCAAGTTGGTGATCGCGAGCATGGAAAATAAACCTCCCGGCGAGATTCCCAACGCGAGGAGGTCAGGTTTCTCATT
Organism: Triturus cristatus; assembly: GCF_964204655.1. Lineage (NCBI taxonomy): Eukaryota > Metazoa > Chordata > Amphibia > Caudata > Salamandridae > Triturus > Triturus cristatus. The sequence goes on along the minus strand of NC_140591.1, from coordinate 1,514,678,446 downwards.
GCGAGTGGTCGCGTATGCTCGTGACCGCTCGCGATGAGAAACTACTAGTTCGCGTTGAGAAAGCTGCCGCTCGAGTAAAAATCTACTCGAGCAGCAAAAAACTACAGCTCGCACTGTGCAAGATGCCATTTTCAATGATTGCACAGTGCCGGTTGCTTGTTCGCACTGTGCAATCATTGAAAACGACATCTGGCACAGTGTGAACAAGGTACTACACAGTTCGCGAAGTGCTACGCGTAGCTCGCGTAGTGCGAACTGCACTTTGCGTAGCTTCGCGAAGTGCTACTTCACGAACTACGCCCAGGGTTAATTTATGGTCACATGTTGATGGAAACTTATAGACAAAAACATAACACATAGAAAACATTTTAATCTACACAAGTATTCTTTGCATGCTCTCTAGCTCACAAAATAAAACTGGTCCAATAAGCCAAACAAAAAACATATTTCCAATGCACCCCATGCAACAAAATGAAAAATTGCCTTAGCAGTAAGCCACACACTATACTATTTGGGGTACAAGATAATTGGCCACTAGGAAAAAAATAATAATCTTAATTTTTATACCAACAATGACTAGCTTTTTTTTCACTTTGGGCTTCCTATGTTTCACAATCCTACCTACATTTGCAAAGTTTCAGATTTACTAGATAAACAACTAAAAGACACATTCATATTCACATTGTTATTTAAACCAATAAACAAATACATAACAAATACAATAAATGAAAAGAAAGAAATCACCGGAAAGCCGGAAAGCCGGAATCTCCTGAGGCTTGAGCCGGGAGAAGCGCTGGCTTGCGCCTGCTTTAGCGGTATCATTTTAGTCTGAGCTTTTAAACTACTCATTCGCTGCTACTGTTTTTAAATTCCTGAAAGCTGTTTTTTAATTATCTTTGCTGCTACTGGGGTCACAGTGTTGACTTCCTCCTTACTTGTATCTCAGCATTCTACAGCCTCGCCGAGTTGGTGAAGTTCGGCTGGGGCCGCCATACAAAGAGGCAATCAAAATCTATAAATCCGAGGTTAAATATGCCCAATCTATATACTTTTCTGATAAAATCATACAAGCCAAGTCCAAACCTAAGGAAATTTTTCAAATACTGAAAAATCTCACTAAACTTCCCTCTTCTAGCAGGCCTCAGGACATAACTACAGCCCACTGCAATGATTTGGCAGAATTCTTCCACCAGAAAGTGAATAAAATATATTCATCTTTCCCCCCTATAGCTATGGTTCCCATAGCTCAGGGCCAGACTAAATTGAGGGACACTCCATCTCAACCCTTGATAACTTTGAATCACTTTCCCCCATTAGACCCTGAATCTTTGGACTCTATAGCCCGCAAGGTAAAATCTGGGTCTCCATGTGATCCAGCCCCTCCAGAAGTCATGATGTTGGCATCTCAGGCCATCCTACCGACCATCATGGACCTCCTGAATGCCTCCATCAACTCTGGTACTGTTCCTCCTGCTTGAAAGCGGGCCATGGTCCGGGCTCTGTTAAAAAAAAACAAATCTGGACCCTACTGACTTTAGTAACTACCGGCCGATTTCTCTGCTTCCATGGGTGAGCAAAATTCTCGAGAGATACATCAACCTCCATTTGGTAAATTTTCTCGAGAATAATCAGCTGTTAGATGCCACCCAGACGGGCTTCAGACCCAGACATGGAACAGAGACCGCCCTACTGGCAGTCACTGAGGAAACCAGAAAAATCTTGGATCAGGGAGGATCAGTGGCAGTGATCCTCCTAGTGTATATATTGAGAGGGTAGCTGTTCCTAAAGAGGGTCGTGTGTACTTTAGAAGTGTAGACAGATCGGGTAGAAAGTGGGGAATTTCTCCTTTTAAATATAGTGCCCTCACACACCCTTTCGGGTGTCTTGCTTCATCATTGAGCGTTGCTCCTCGTGGGGGTGGCGCTGCAGTCCCCCACGGGCCCCGCGAGAGGGCTCTTTGTCGGAGATCTTTTGTTCGGAGACGCCGCAGTTGTGCATGGGGGTGTGTGGGCCTGTCTAAAAGGTGGTGAGTGGTGTGTTTAAAAATTACTGGATAAAGTATTTGACCTTTATTCGCAACTATACCTAGTAAAGGTTAAAATGGTGATCCTGGAGCTCCTCTTGGAAAAGAAATAAAGAGGGCAGATGTGATGATTACTGCTGCTCTCAGGAAAGTGCATGTGAGTCCTAATAAAAAATGGTCAACATGTTTCGCGCTTCAAGGTGGGTCCTTAAGGGATCCCGATGCGCTTCGTCAGGACCGAACTATAAGTGAATGAAACAATAGTGAAATAAAGGGGAACAGGTTTCAAAAGAGGGTTCTGTGTTGTAAACCTGTGATACCTCAATAATAGGTAAATGCAGCGTCCACGCGCTGGTAGGTAGTCCTTCTTGTATGGATAACCTTTACCCAACCTAGATGGGGTAGAAATACACAAAGAAAGACACACAAATGGATAGGGGAGAGAGAGAAAGAAATAAAACATAACATCTGGTAAACAGGATCTTTTGTGATCGCACTGTGACCCAGCACGAGCAGTAAAGTAAAAACCATGCTTCACAATGATTGCATGCAGGTACAGGTAACTAGTGTTGGAAACGTATTCAACATCATGCTCGGGACTGCTATGGTGGGGTGCGAGTAAAATTGAATCTAGTAACAATACTCGAGTGCCACCAATGAGTATTCAACAACCTGTGTAAAAGGACTAATAACGGTCATGACGTGAGCTTGGAATACTATTGACTGTGAGGTTCTTTTCCAAGTGCAGAGCTACATGATTCAGCCTACCCTGCAAGTATAGGGAATGGGCTCCATCAGCAGCGCGGAGTAGGCAAAAAGAGAAACTGGATAAAGGAAACAGAGATTATCAAGGGTGTTGATAAACTGTCAACAGAAGCATAGCGAATGAGCTCACCTCATAGGATTCGAGTGAATACTCACGGGTGCTCTTTCGCCAAGGGTGAAGTGACCTACCCCTCCTCCGAACAACGCTGGGATGGAAGAAGGAAGCTTCGAAGCCCCGTATATAAGTACGTTAATACGTGATTGTTAGTTCCGGGTGGGGGCGGTCCCGGGACACTGAGTGATGACGTCATGACGTAGCGTCATGGGTAGTCAAGGTGATTCTTGGTCCTGCCGGGCCTGATTGGTCGTTATGTTATTTGTCAGTCCTGGTAACCATGGGGATTGTTCATGACGTGGTATTACTGAACATTCGGTTGTTATAGAGACCGGGGGGGTGTCTGGCAGGAGGATCTGATTGCACACGTCGCGGGACTTCTAAAAAGTTCCCGGCATGTTCATGACGTGGTATTACTGAGCATACGGTTGTCATTGAGACCGGGGGTGTGTCTGGCAGAGAGATCTGATTGCACACGTCGCGGGACGTCAAAAAAAGTTCCCGGCATGTGAGAGGGGCTACGTAGAATCTATATGGTGTCTTTATAAAATAGGGGAGTTTGTTATTATGCCATGTGGGTTATAAACCAGAGTAGTGTGGAAACCCCTAAAATGGACCGTGTTGGGGATCATAAAGGGTCTATCATCTATAGTTTCTAAATAAAGCCTGGGAGTTTTCAAACATGGTTTGAGTCATTGAGGATCGTGATTGTCTCTAAAATTAGAACAATGTATCAAGGTATGGATCCTTATAAGATGTGCGGAATGGAATGAAGGTGTCAAATTAGCTCGACCCATGGAATTTCATCATTCAAGCCCTTGGTATCACATGCCAATCTGTGGACCCATCGTTGCTCCTGTCTGAACAGGGTACGTTTTGTCCAGTTAGGATTAGAGACAATGATGGTCCATCTTAAGCTGTTCGCTGTGTGTCCTTGTTCTGCGAAATGTGTCAATAATTTCGTGTTCGTTTTGCCACGTCTTATGGTACTTTTGTGCTCCCCTATACGAATCTTAACTGCTCTTGTGGTCATACCCACATATCTCATGTTGCAAGGGCAGACGATGGTATAGACACAGTTGGTCGTGTTGCAATTCGTGTGTCTTGTTTGGCGCCAAGGTGTCTCAAGGCCCAAATCGATTTCTTTAGAAACCATGGTCTCAGCACATGTGGAACAGGAGCCACACGGATAATGGCCTACTACTGGTGGTAAAGACCAGAGTGTTGATTGTGGTGTAGTTTGTGGTTTTGGCCTAGTGTGTACCAGGTGGTCTCTCAAGTTCTGTGTTCGTCTAAATGCGAACAAAGGTGGTGGACCAGGGTCAAATGATCCTGAATTCAGTATAGACCAATGTTTTTTGATGGCCTTTCGTACATTGTTGGAACTGGGAGTGAAGGTTGTTACACAAGTAATAGTGTCTAATGCAGGTTTTTCTTTTATTTTTAAGAAGAGATTCCCTGGGGCTGTTCCTGGCTCTCTTATGAGCTTGGCGGATAATGTTTTTAGGGTATTGTCGTTGAGCCAAATTGTTACTGAGAAGATCAGACTGTAGCTCAAATTCCTTTTTGGTGTCACAATTCCTCCGCAGGCGTAGGAATTGGCCAACTGGAAGGTTATTTCTCAGTGCTCTCGGGTGGTGACTGTCATAGATCAGGAGATTGTTCCTGTCTGTCGGCTTCTTGTAGTTGGTCGTGTGTAGGCAACCATTCTCCAATGAGATAAGGAGATCCAGGAAGCGAATTTTTTGGCGTGATCTTGTGCTGGTAAATTTCAAATAGGGGTTGAGAGTGTTAACCCAGTTGCAGAATTCCATGCACTGTTCTTCAGTCCCCCGCCAGAATAAAATGACATCGTCAATGTAACGACGCCATAAAAGAATGTGTTCATTAAAGGGGTTGTTCTCTCCTAGAATGTGTTGTTCCTCAAAATGAGCCATGTAAAGGCATGCCAGACTCGGCGCGAATGTGCTTCCCATGCTCGTGCCTTGTATCTGGTGGAATAGTTGGGATTTAAAGGCAAAGAAATTTTCTTTAAGAGCAAGGGAAGCACAGTCGCAAATGAATTGTATGGGGGTGATGTAAGGCCAAGGGTTGATGTTTCTGAGGATGTCCTCTAATACTTCCAATGTGGCATCTTGTGGTATGTTCGTGTAAAGGGCTTCCACGTCCATTGTCACTAGGAAGTCTATTTCGTCTGCATTTGGAAAGAGATCGATGAGATTGAGGACTTCTGTGGTGTCCCTCAGGTAGGTGGGGGTCTTACTCACAAGGGGGCGTAGATAGAAGTCGCAAAATTTACTTAATGGTTCTAGAACAGAATCAATGCCAGAGACGATCGGACGGCCCGGAGGGGGGTTCACCCCCTTGTGTATCTTGGGAAGTGTGTAGAAATATGGGGTCCGAGGGTCTTCTGTCGTGAGAAAATTGGCTTCTTGTTGTGAGATCCAGCCTTCAGTGGATGCTTCACAGACCATGCTCTTAATCCTGGTCAAAAGGCGCTTTGTGGGATCTTCTGTGATTACTTCGTAATATGTGGTATTGACCAATTGGCGGGTGCATTCTCTATCGTAGATCTCTTGGTCTTGGATGACAATTGCCCCTCCCTTGTCAGCCGGTTTGATTATGATATCTCTATCTTTCTTCCTTTGATAGATTATCGAACGGTCGCTTTGGATTCAGGGCTCCAATTTCTTTAAGGACCGCTTGTTCGTAGGTGAGGACCTCATGTGGTGTCATAGCGGTTGTGGGTGTAAACTTTGATGGTTTTTTCAGACCAGTCTCCGTGGGAGGGTTGTCCGGTTTTCCTTGGAAGAAAGCCTTCAGTCTAACTTTTCTGAAGAATTGATGAAGTTCTTGTTGGAGCCTAAAGGGATCTTCTCTGGGTGTGGGGACAAATCCCAACCCCTTTTCCAGTAGCGTGATCTCTTTGTCTGTTAGTGGTCTTGATGAAAGGTTCACCACTAAGGTCTCTGACCTCTGGTCTGGCTCCGTAGCGTCATTGGTTCCTGGTCTTGCCATTGTACCTTCTTGTAATTTCCTCTTCTTCTGCCTCTTCCTTTGCCCCTCCCTCTGTTGTGAAAAGGTGGGTTCGGGAATTGTTGAAAATGAGTCGGCAGAAGATGATGATTGGGAGGTATGTGCCACATGGGTGGAGGTCCCATCCATTGTCCTGGATAGACTGGTGGTTGGAAAGATGGATGAGAGAATTGAGGGGGTGGTGGAGGATTCTGGAACAAGGGAGGGCGTGTTGATTGTGGTGTTCCTCTGGTGTGTTGGATGTATCGTTGCCCTTCATGGCTTGAGTCGCTACCGAATGATCCGGTTCTGCTAGATCTTGTGCTACTCCTTTCATCAGAAGTTGTTTCATAGTTCTGAAAGATATAATCCTCTTTTGTATAGGGGTAAACCTTCTCTTTGTTGAACCTTTTCAGGTCTTTTTGGAACTTTGTGATTTTCTGCTTAGTTAGGAAGTCTTTATGTTCATTCATTTCTTCATTTATTTCCGCTAATCTTGATTTAAATGAAGAGATAGACTCCTGCTTTTAGGCCATTCTCTGCTATGGTAATTTGGATAAGTAGTTCATCCGACAGGCGTTTCGCCGTGTTAATTATTAACACGAGCCAGTCTCGTGTGCACTTCCATGCAATTTGGGACCATTCCGTGCGTAATGTTAAGTCTTCAAGGAAGATTCTCGGAGATAAGGTAACTAAGAGTTAGGTGCTACATTGGCCCTCAGGTATTCTGTCATCATCAGTCCATGTAAAGCTGTCTTAATTTGTAGTTTCCTAAGTGATGTCAGTGATTTCCAGTCGTCTGCTTTACTGCCTGTTGCTGCGCTGCCATCTTCTCCTAGTAGTGAGGGTGCCCGCAGTATTTCTGCTACCGTGGCGTCATCAAAGCTGAGACCAACGGTATCCATCTTGGTATGGATGTGGATTTTGTATATGCAGGCTACCTGGATGGTATGACTAAGGAGTGGTCAGAAGTATTTGTTAGGAAAAGGAAAGAGGAGGTAAAGATAACTAGGTCCCACGGCTGACTGCCGTACGTTAAATTATGCTACAATAAGAGGGGGGGACCGGGAGCGTAATTGGAGATAGGTCCAGTACCCGTGCTCCCTCAGACTCACGTGTATATATTGAGAGGGTAGCTGTTCCTAAAGAGGGTCATGTGTACTTTAGAAGTGTAGACAGATCGGGTAGAAAGTGGGGAATTTCTCCTTTTAAATATAGTGCCCTCACACACCCTTTCGGGTGTCTTGCTTCATCATTGGGCGTTGCTCCTCGTGGGGGTGGCGCTGCAGTCCCCCACGGGCCCCGCGAGAGGGCTCTTTGTCGGAGATCTTTTGTTCGGAGACGCCGCAGTTGTGCATGGGGGTGTGTGGGCCTGTCTAAAAGGTGGTGAGTGGTGTGTTTAAAAATTACTGGATAAAGTATTTGACCTTTATTCGCAACTATACCTAGTAAAGGTTAAAATGGTGATCCTGGAGCTCCTCTTGGAAAAGAAATAAAGAGGGCAGATGTGATGATTACTGCTGCTCTCAGGAAAGTGCATGTGAGTACTAATAAAAAATGGTCAACATGTTTCGCGCTTCAAGGTGGGTCCTTAAGGGATCCCGATGCGCTTCGTCAGGACCGCCGGTCTCTATAACAACCGAATGTTCAGTAATACCACGTCATGAACAATCCCCATGGTTACCAGGACTGACAAATAACATAACGACCAATCAGGCCCGGCAGGACCAAGAATCACCTTGACTACCCATGACGCTACGTCATGACGTCATCACTCAGTGTCCCGGGACCGCCCCCACCCGGAACTAACAATCACGTATTAACGTACTTATATACAGGGCTTCGAAGCTTCCTTCTTCCATCCCAGCGTTGTTCGGAGGAGGGGTAGGTCACTTCACCCTTGGCGAAAGAGCACCCGTGAGTATTCACTCGAATCCTATGAGGTGAGCTCATTCGCTATGCTTCTGTTGACAGTTTATCAACACCCTTGATAATCTCTGTTTCCTTTATCCAGTTTCTCTTTTTGCCTACTCCGCGCTGCTGATGGAGCCCATTCCCTATACTTGCAGGGTAGGCTGAATCATGTAGCTCTGCACTTGGAAAAGAACCTCACAGTCAATAGTATTCCAAGCTCACGTCATGACCGTTATTAGTCCTTTTACACAGGTTGTTGAATACTCATTGGTGGCACTCGAGTATTGTTACTAGATTCAATTTTACTCGCACCCCACCATAGCAGTCCCGAGCATGATGTTGAATACGTTTCCAACACTAGTTACCTGTACCTGCATGCAATCATTGTGAAGCATGGTTTTTACTTTACTGCTCGTGCTGGGTCACAGTGCGATCACAAAAGATCCTGTTTACCAGATGTTATGTTTTATTTCTTTCTCTCTCTCCCCTATCCATTTGTGTGTCTTTCTTTGTGTATTTCTACCCCATCTAGGTTGGGTAAAGGTTATCCATACAAGAAGGACTACCTACCAGCGCGTGGACGCTGCATTTACCTATTATTGAGGTATCACAGGTTTACAACACAGAACCCTCTTTTGAAACCTGTTCCCCTTTATTTCACTATTGTTTCATTCACTTATAGTTCGGTCCTGACGAAGCGCATCGGGATCCCTTAAGGACCCACCTTGAAGCGCGAAACATGTTGACCATTTTTTATTAGGACTCACATGCACTTTCCTGAGAGCAGCAGTAATCATCACATCTGCCCTCTTTATTTCTTTTCCAAGAGGAGCTCCAGGATCACCATTTTAACCTTTACTAGGTATAGTTGCGAATAAAGGTCAAATACTTTATCCAGTAATTTTTAAACACACCACTCACCACCTTTTAGACAGGCCCACACACCCCCATGCACAACTGCGGCGTCTCCGAACAAAAGATCTCCGACAAAGAGCCCTCTCGCGGGGCCCGTGGGGGACTGCAGCGCCACCCCCACGAGGAGCAACGCCCAATGATGAAGCAAGACACCGGAAAGGGTGTGTGAGGGCACTATATTTAAAAGGAGAAATTCCCCACTTTCTACCCGATCTGTCTACACTTCTAAAGTACACACGACCCTCTTTAGGAACAGCTACCCTCTCAATATATACACGTGAGTCTGAGGGAGCACGGGTACTGGACCTATCTCCAATTACGCTCCCGGTCCCCCCCTCTTATTGTAGCATAGTGATCCTCCTAGATCTAAGTGCGGCATTCGATACGGTCAGCCACGACACCTTGCTGAGCCGTCTCGCTAGTGTCGGAATAGTTGATGGAGCTTGGCTATGGCTCAAATCCTTTTTGAGTGACAGGTCCTTCCAAGTTTTTGAAGGCGAAACTGTATCCATGAGCAGACCGTTGAGGTGTGGAGTCCCACAGGGCTCCTCCTTAAGCCCCGCGCTTTTTAACATCTACATGAGACCACTGGTTGAGGTTGTCCGCCCGTTTGGGGTTAAAATAATTTCTTATGCGGACGATACCCCGCTAGTGATTTCCCTGGCGCAGGAGGCTGGTCTGCCTTCCTCAGGAGGGCTAACAAAATGCTTAGAGGAGGTAAAGGGATGGATGACTTCCTCTTCCCTCAAGCTCAATGGGGACAAAACTGAGCTGATGCTTTTGGGTCCCACAAATCCCTCCTTTTTCAACTCCTTGTAGCCCCCTTGCCTAGGTCCCCCCCCTTTAGCCAAAGATAACATTAAGAGCCTGGGGGTGTGTCTTGATAAAACCCTTTCATTTAACACCCAGGCTACAAAACTCTTGGCTACCTGCTTTAGACTTCTTAGGATGTTGAAGAAAGTTCTCCCCCTTCTACCAATGGAGGCAAAGCAGGTGGCCATCCAAGGCCTGATTCAGTCCGTTTAGACTTCAACAATGTTCTTTATCTCGGGGCCCCGGAATACACCTTGCGCAAACTACAGATAGTTCAGAATTGTGCGGCTTGCACACTGCTCCAGCTGCCGCGCAGACAGTCAGCAAAACCTGGACTGAGTAGGTTGCACTGGCTTCCAGTTCGACAAAGAATCACCTTTAAGGCCATGTGTATTTCTCACCAGGCCTTCTGGGACACAGGACCGATGATTGCCCGTGATTTAGTAAAACAGTACCAACCTAGTAGAAACCTCCGCTCTAGCCAGGCATGTATTGCCACACTTCCCAGAATAAAAAAGGCAAGAGCAAGCGGCAGGATGTTTGCTTACAATGCCGCCAAAACATGGAATTCTCTTCCTCTTCTTCTTCGGTCTAACTCCAATCTCTCTTCTTTTCGAAAACAGCTGGAGACTTTTCTGTTTAACGCCTTTTATTAATTTCCCGCTATTGCCTTCTCTGGCCAAGCATCTCACAATTCCGGCTTCTAGCGCTTGGACGCCTCTGGGCAGCAACCGCGCTATATAAATTTACTTTTCATTTCATTTCATTACATTGAATCTGATTTCCACTCTGTAGTTACAGTTAGCATTCCCAAAGATAGGAATTACTCAAAAATTTAGCACCCAAATAACTTTCCACCCATTTGACAAATCACAAAATCCTTTCCAGACCCATAGCACTTTCTACATTTTGTGTATTTTTGTGGTCAATCGTTAAAGGGGTGCACAGATAAAATGAGGTCCCAAAACTCAGTTTTCCACCAATACATTTTTCATAGATTATTGTATTTCCCGTTGCGCGAAAAGGGCTGAATAAATGTGCATGAAATTTGACAGGAGTATATATTATGCTGCAGAGATTATGCTTTTTAGGTATTGAAATTAAGTTGGGTAAGTATTTTTTAAGTTATAAGGCATTTAAACTTAGTGATATCTGCCACAGCATTACTTACCAGGAATTTCACAAAATTTGTGAAACTACCGTGGTACATGGCCGTAACGTTATTTAAAGATACATTAAAAAAATATTTAACATTTCCCAACCTATCACCACTTTAATAAAGTGGTAATAGGTAGGGGCCTACTACCTGTCTGTATCTATGGCCCTAACACTGAACAGAGCCGAAGAATTATAAAAACAGTATGGCTGCCTTGTCATTCTCTAAAAGCCCTCTGCTACCCAAATATATACTGACTTGTCATCACTATGTACCACGGTATACTGCAAATTTATCATGTTATACTATGGCCCAAAATATAACTAAGGCCAGGCTGTATTATAGAATGCAGTATCCTTACTTCACTCATGGTGTTGCCTGGGCAATGCAATACTTAAGTCAGATTTACAAAGGAACTCAAGACCACCATGCGTGGCCCTGTGTTTATTGGTGAATCAGGAGAAACGCAAAGCAGCACAATTATCTGTTTTGCGTTACTCTGCACACCATAATCGATTTTGTTTCTAAATTTCACATACATTTGTATAAAACACCACTGTAGACACTCCACTATATGCTATTCCACTCTATTCCACTCCACTCTATGCTTCTCCACTGTCCGAGATTCCACTCTATGCCTCTCCATTCTATTACACAGTACGCAGCGCAGCTGTATGCCACTCCAGTCTACACCACTTCAGTGAATGTTACTTCACTATACAGTATTACATTCTATGCCACTCCACTGTAGAACACCCTGCTCTATGCCACGCCACTCTATGCTATTACACTGTACACAACTCTACTCTATGCTAGTCCCCTCTACGCTGTATGCAACTTCATTCTACGCCTCTTCAGTGCATGCCACTCCACTGTGCAAAATCTTTCTCCGCTATATGCTATTCTACTCTAGGCCACTCCACTCTATGCTATTCCACTCTATGCCACTCCAGTGTACATCACTTAATTTTACCCCACTCTACACTAATCTATTCACTGGATGCTATTCCACTGTATGCCACTCCACTGAATGCTACCCTGTATGCTTACACTCTATCCCATTTCAGTGTATGCCACTCCAGTTTACACCACTTCTTTTTATGCCAGTGCACTGTATGCTACTCCACTATACGCTATTCCAGTGTAAGCCACTCTACTATACAATATTCCACTCTACACTATTTCAAGAGTTTTATATAGTGCCAACTTGACCCAAATCGGGTTTCAGAGCGCTTTACACAGCACCAGTTACGTTACACGAGGACACAGATTCATTTTTGTTAGGGACGGGGAGATTAAGTGATTTGCTTAGAATCACAGGATGTTCAGCGTCATTGCCGAGACTCTAACCCAGCTCCCCAGATTCAAGGTTGACCGCCCTAGCCGTTAGGCCAACTCCTCTCCCCAATGTATTTCTATCCACTATACACTGTTCCACTCTATGCCATTCCTGTGTACACCACTCCACTCTATATCACTCTATTCGACACCATTCCAATATATGCAATTTCACTTTACCCCACTCTACTGTACACTACTCCCGTCTACTCCACTCCACTGCATGCCACTCCACTCTAGGCTATTCTACTCTACTCTATTCCACTCAATGCTGTTCTACTCTAAGCCACTCCACTATACTCCACTCTATTCTATTCCACTGTACTCCACTCCATTCAAAGCTACTACACTGTACGCAACTTCAATTTTGCCTCTCTACTGTATGGTATTCCACTATACCCCACTCTACTGTATGCCACTCCACTGTATTTGACTTAACTCTACTCCACCCCACAGTACACCGCTTCAGTTGAAACTACTTCACTGTACACCACTCCACTGTATGCTACTACACTATACACTACTACACTTTATGCCACTCACCTGTATGATAATACATTATACACAATTAAACTCTATGTCACTCCACTGTACACCACTCCAGCCTACGCTACTTCACCCTGCGATATTCCACTTCATGCCACTCCACTGTATGCTACTAAACTCTACACCATTCTAGTTCTCTCCTCCACTCTATATAACTCCACTCTACAAATCTCTAATACACTCTATGCCATTCTACTTGACTCTACTGCACTTCATCTCTGTACACTCCACTGTCCAGATTTGCACTCAATTCTGTGTCCATATGCTCTATTGTACATCACTCTACTGCAGTCTACAACAGTTTCAAACACTGTATGACTCAGCACTCCACTCGACTGCATGTGTTGTCACTCCAATTTATAACAGTTTGCTTGTACTCTATGCTATCCACTTCAATGTTTGCCACCCCACTCTACGCTAATCTACTTTACCATACTCAACTCTGTGCCATTCTACTGTACACCACTCCACTGTACAAAGTTCCACTCTATAAAACTCCACTCTTCTACATTCCACTGCACAGTATTCCACTGTATGCTACTCAACTTTACGGTAATCCACTTTACTCCACAACAGTAGACACTCTCTTCCACTCTATGTAACTCTACTCTATAGAAGTCTACCACACTTCATGTTACTCTATGACATTCTACTCCACTCTATCCACATACACTTCACTGCCCAACTCTATTTTCCCCTCTATGCCCAACAATCCACTGCACAACACACTGTATAGCCTCTACTTCACTATATGACACTTTTCTATACAAGATAGCACTCCACTCTACTGTACAAGATCCCACTCTAATTTATAACAGTTTACTAACTACACTATGCTAGTACACTCCACTCCATGCCACTCTACCCTACAACACACCAATACACTCTATGGTACTCCACTTGAATCTGCTCCACTGTATGAGACTTTACCTCACTCTACGCTAATATACAGCAATCCACTCTACACAGCTCCACTGTTTCACACACTACTGTACTCAATGCAACTCCAATCTCCAACACTCAACTATAATGTATGCCACTCTCCGACACTTGCTCATGTCGTTGCCCCTTCACTCTACTTCACAACACTATACTATGCTGTGTGCTACTGTACAACACTTGACTCCTCTGCACTCTACGATACTCTAGTCCACTATACAACACTGTACCCAACTCTTTGTGTGCAACTGCACCCCACTTTACTCCATTCTATTGTGACACAGTACTCCACTCCGCTGCCACCCAGTATACTCAATGCATTGTACTCTATAACACTGTATGTCACTCCACTGTACCTCACTCTACAACACTGTACTGTACTGTACACACCTCCACTCTACAAAAATCAACTAGACTATATGCCATTCTACTCTACTGTAGTCTACATCGCTTTCCAATACTGTACGACACCCCTCTACATTCTACTGGACAACACTGTTCTCCAATTTATGACACTTTACTCAACTGTATGCTACAATAGTCCAATCTGCTCCACTCTATGGCACTATGAATGATTGAATGAAATAAATGTATATAGCGTGCAATACCAGAAGGTGTCTTAGCACTAGACGGATCAAAACCAGGAAGGCCTTCAGCCTAAAGGTATACCTTTGGTGTGGCTCAGATACCTATTGCGAAAATAACCCAGTCTTCAACTGTGTTCTGAATTGCTACCTAATGGGTTGCGAGCACTGGGCAAGAGGCAAGGAGTTCCATAGCTTACCTCCACGGTACCAGAGCATTCTTCCACCCCATTTCACTTTGCTAATTCTTGGGACCGTGATCCTTCGCACAGAGCTCGATCTGAGGTTCCTACACGGAATATACAAGGAGAATCTATCCTGAAAGAAGAATGGACTAGCTCTGTAGAGGACCTTGTTAATTAAACACAGAGCCTTGAAAGAAATCCTCTTTTCCACTTGCAACCAATGGAGGCCAAGCATTAGATGAGAGATTGGTTTGAATTTGGGGACCATCAGTAGCGTTCTTGCTACAGCGTTCTGCAAGGACTGCAGTTTTTTTACCAGATATTTAGAGGTGCCTAGATAAAGAGTATTGCATTAATCCATCTTCGAGGAGATGACTGCTATCATCACCGTTTTCTGTAAATCAAACAGAATAAATGGGAAAAGTTTCTTGAGAGCCCTCATCATAAAAGACGGCTGTGGTCACTGCATTGATTTGATCAGAGAAACATAAATTGCTGTTGAAAACGACTCCCAGGTTTCTTGCCTTCTGCACTGGCCTTGGTAGAGTGCCCAGGTTCGAGGGCCACCAAGATGCATTCTAAGAGGAGGTCTCCTTTCCAAAAAGCAGAAACTCAGTTTTGTCCGAGTTAACTTCAGACAATTTATCTGCTTCCAGCCTGCAACTGGGCCATGCATCTGCAGAAATTGTGTGCATCCTTTTCCACCTGTGACAAAATAGATGCCACTATCTGTGTATCATCGGCATAGACGAATACAGCCAGGCCAAAACTGTGAATAAGAATAACGAGAGGGGTGACATACACATTAAATAAGGTGGAGCTAAGCACAGAGCCCTGCTGTGCCCCACAGGGGAGAGAGAAAGGTCTTGAACTTGCATCTCCCATCTCTACCGACTATTGTCTATCATTAAGAAACAAGCTAAGCAATATTAGTGCAGTGTTCCTAAAACCGAGTGAATGAAGTGGTTTAACAAGAAGTGCGTGATGAACCATATCAAAGGCGGCAGAGAGATCCAATAGGATTACGGGAGGTCTGCCACCCTTGTCCACTACTCCTTTTATTTCCTCAGATGCTAGCATCAGTGATGATTCAGTACAATGGTTTGCTCTAAAACCGCATTGAGAAGAGTCAAGCAACTGATTGGTATCTAAAAAGGATAATATTTCCTCGTTCATTGCCTTCTCAAAGATCTTTGCAGGAAACGGAAGACTAAGGTGGGTATATAGTTTTCCACCTGCTTAGGGTCCAGGGAAAGTTTTTTGACCAGAGGGAGGATGGAAGCTCTTTTCCAAATAGTTGGGTATTTTCCAGAGCCGAGTGTCTCATTTATCAGATCCATCAGTGGTCCGGCTACCGTGCTGGCCTCAAGATTGATGTCCAAAGGGGGACAAGGGTCTGAGCGGGCCCCAGATTTAATAGAGCTTATGAGACCGATTCTTTTTTCCCAGGTAAGAGGTAAAAACCTTTCGAATTTGGGTGTTTCGCATGGCTCAGAGGCTAATCCAGAGTTCAAGACCTCTCCCTGATTAGAAACTACGTCAACACTTAGTATGTTCAAAGAAAATGCCTGAAAACAAATAATTGACTTTCAATTGGAAAAAATCAACCAGCTGATTGCAAAATAATTCATCAGGAATGAAGATGTTGCTGTTATTCAATTTGGACAGGGATTTGACTGTTTTAAAAAGTTGTCTACCAATAGAATCCACAAGGATCCCAGTAAAAACCTACCTTAAATTAGGTACTCTAAAATTGGTAGAGTCCTAGACTAAATATTCCTGGAAAAACACTTGTTTTTCTAGAGTCTCCTCACTCACCTAGGGTTGCCCCAGGGTGACATGCTTCATCATAGGGGTCCTCCCAGGCATCTACTGTCTGGGGCGTGCTGCAACTTGCGGATTACGTAGGAGCACTATTTTATTTATACTATGTGTAGTGCAGTGCATGTGGAGTGAATAACGTGAAAAATAAAAATTACCTAGATATTGAGCCCTGACTTTATTCTGCTCCTATCTGGTAAATGTTTAATAAAATGGGGCGAGTGACAGAGAACAGTAACAGTTATGTGAAGCTGTCCCTATTTACTTTGTCGACATGTTTCGTGGTTACCCCAACCACTTCCTCAGGACCACACAAGGACCAGCCCTGTGTGTACCACTCCGTGCCCTAAATAAAAATAAATTGTATTTATACTTTTACAACAAACGTACTAGGTCTGCTTATTTGGTTCCATACATACGATTCCCTTGTGGAAAGATATTCGTAGTCACATTAGGTTGATGTATTTTTTAGAAAGCAATATTATACTTCATGGTGTTGCTGGGGTGGAGGGTCTCTAGATACTTGTCTAGGTAGCACCTCCAGCCGTAAAGCCTACTGTCTCCCAGGAACACCGCATACTGAGAGGGAATCGTATGTATGGAACCAAAAAAGGCAGACCTAGTACGTTTGTTGTAAAAGTATAAATACAATCCGTTATCCGCAATTTGCAGCACGCCCCAGACAGTAGATGCCTGGGAGGACCCCTATGATGAAGCATGTCACCCTGGGGCAACCCTAGGTGAGTGAGGGGACTCTAGAAAAACAAGTGTTTTTCCAGGAATATTTAGTCAAGGACTCTACCAATTTTAGAGTACCTAATTTAAGGTAGATTTTTACTGGGATCCTTGTGGATTCTATTGGTAGACATATCATAGTAGGAGGCAAAAAACCTACCTCCCTATCCTCCAACTCCCTTCTCTTACCTCAGTGTTTTGAAAAGTTCCCTGGTAGAGTTTGTAGCTAATCTTATTTTCCATAGAAATATAGTCTATAGTCTACTACATACTACTTCCCTCTATGAAACTTTAATCTACCCTACACTACCCCACTCCAGTGAACTCCTTCCCACTATCAGCACTCTGCTCCACTTTATACCACTCTATGTCACTGTACTATTCTCCGCTCCATTGTACCATTCTACTCCACTATATGCAACTCCACTCTACGATACTGTACTATACTATATGCCACTCTATAGCATTCTACTCCACTCTGTGCCACTGTACTACTCTGTATGACACACAACCACACGTCACTCAACTTCTCCTTACGATACCCCACTCCACTATATACATTGGCACTTCACTTTACGACATTCTCCTCCACTGTACTCTACGGCACTCCACTTGATGATACTCCACTCTATGACACTCTAATTCACCATACTCCACTCTAAAACACTCTGTTATAGTCTACGAGTCTACGACACCCTACTCTACTATCCGACATGCCATTACACTGTACAACTTGCTGATCCAACCTATGGTACTTGACTCCAGTATATGAGACAACATGTCACTACACTATATAACACTTAACTACACTGTACGATACGCTACTACACTCTACTCTAATTCACTTGATCCCAATCCACAATATTCTAGTCTTTGGAAATATACTTTAAAAACTCTCCTATACTGTACTGTATGACACATAACAGCTCTCCACTTGCAACACTGGTCTCTACGATTCCAAACACATTTTATTTAAAATTTTAAAAAAACATTGAAATTAAATTAAAGAAACAAAGGTTAAAGCTTAGTTATAGTTAGAAAAAGCTTTTTCCTATCACAAACAAAGTTTAAACTACCCGAACTTTAAAATTCTATTGATCCTCAACCTTCAAATTGTTATAATTAGCAGACTTCATTACACACTCTGTTCAGCTCACTAACCAGACAACACTAACTATAACTTGCCACTGTAACATGCACTGTGTTCTCAAATCTAATAATAGGTCACTCTACACATCACTGTACGAGACTCTCTGTCACTCTACTGTACCACACTACTCTAGACAACAGTGAACTATACAACACTCCACTGAACTCCACTCTTTGCCACTTCACTATACAACACTCTGCTACCATCTATCCCACTCTACAACAATCTACTCGATGACACTCCACTACAACACAATCCATTTCATGACACCCCAGTCGACGACACTCCACTGTACAACACTCAGCTCTGATGTTCGACATGCCACTACACTGTACAACATGCCACCCCACTCTACGATACTCCACGATACAACACAACACGCCAATCCACTGTTTAACACTTTACTCCAGTGTATGCAACGTCACGCCACTCTACTCAACTCCACTCTATTCCACTCTACAATACTCCACTCTTCGACACTAGACTCTACAGCACTCTCTTTCACTGTACTGTACTACACTCCACTTTACAACACTCCTATCAATGTCACTCCACACTACAATTTGAAACAAGTTTTTACTAAAAAATGAAAACAATTAACATCAATAAAAAAAGGTTAAGGATAAATTAGTTAGAAAAACCTTATTTATTCTTTTTTACAAACCTAACTTAAAATACACAAATATTAAACATTGTAAAGTTATTATTGTAACTTCAATCTATAATTTACTCACCACCATCAAATTGCTATGTCACATACCTCTGAACACTCTTGTCACAGCACTAGCCACACAAGATTGACTGTCACGATGCCCTGCCCAAGCAATGTTTGTACCTTTGCAAACTACATGCATTATATGTGAAACCATAGCATTCATAACAAAACGTATAACTTCTCAAATTAAATTATTTGTCACAACACAGTGCTTGATAGAGTGGTGAGTTATAGTAAGTGTCTGGTCAGCGGGCTGAAAAGTGTATGTAAGGAGGTCCGCTACTTATAATAATTGGAAGGTGGTGAATAAATTGTAAGTGAAAGTAGTAACTATAACTTCAGAATTTTGAATTTAAAATGTGTCTAGTTTAAACTGTGTATAGGGAAAATAGGGTTTCCAAACAATGAGTAAGCTTTGACCTTGGGTTTATGAATTATGAAATGTACAGGCCGATAGAGCGAGTTAGACATTTACTTACTACAGGTTTATATCAGCAACACTTAAAATGTCAACAAACAAATGAAAAATTACATTATTTTAGGTTAGATTTTATAATTTTTTATTTTTAAATGTTGAGCCAGATGACATTTTAACAGATATATATTTCTGAACGGGGGATAAAAATATTAATACAAAGATTACTTTAATTTGGTGTTACAGCATGTTGCTAACTGAATAGTGAATGGGAAATAAAAAAAATACTTGTGTAGCCTGTAACTTTGCCTATGCAATATTGGTTGTGTTGGTACAAGTGGTGGTTGAGGTGATGTTGGTTGAGATGGTAGTGGGGACGCACGAAACCTACCTTCTTCACTGCCATCGGGCGCTGTGAGGGGAACGGCTAGCATCTCTGCCTTCGGGCGCCGTAAGGGGAACAGCTGGGTGCTCTCCTGCGCGCTGTGAGAGAAACAGACAGCGCAAGGAAGAAGACTGCAATTCCCAGCAGCCCCCTGTAATCCGAGGCGCACCTCTGATGCACCAGCTTGCGCCCGGAGGTGCTACAAATAGGTTGAGCGCCCCCCGCAGCACGGGGTGCACAAAACCTACCTTCTTCACTGCCATCGGGTGCCATGAGGGGAACAGCCAGCATCTCTGCCATTGGGCGCAGTGAGGGGAATGGCTGGGTGCTCTCCTGCATGCCGTGAGGGAAACGGACAGCGCAAGGAAGAAGACTGCAATTCCCAGCAGCCCTCTGCAATCCGAGGCACACCTCGGATGCACCAGCTTGCAACCGGAGGCGCTACAAATAGCTCGAGCGCCCCCCGATGCGCGGGACGTGAGCGGGCGGCGTCCGGGCAAAGCCCGGGCCAAGGGCAGGCGTGTGCTTGCTCGCCTGAGCCCGGAGGAGACTGGGCTGGGCCACCCCTTTATCTTCCAAGTCCCGGGATATAATTGGGAACAACGGGCAAGGTACTGTTTCTGTGCTTTCTGAGCGCTGCTAACCCGCAGGCATCCCTTGAACCTTGCCCCACTTTGAAGTTTGTATCTCAGTCGTAGTTTACATCCCAAATGATCACTTGCTAACAAATCTGGACTTGGTACTTTGTATCTACCTTGTGCACACGCATGTTTGATTCCTTCCTGAGTCTTATTAGTATTCCTTCTTTCCTTCTTCCTCTAGTGTGTAGGTCCCAGATAGAGCTCCCCATTATAGGTAACACTCCACGGTGGTTTTGTGTATTCTGGCTGTTTATTTTCATGGTGTCTTGCAGTAGGCATTATTAACATCTACCATCAGTGCCCACTCTTAATTTGAGCCCTTAATCAATGCCAGTGTCCACCTAGAATAATTTAGTGATACTGCAGAATGGGGAGACAAATCTGTGTTGAAAAGAAACAGGACCCACCTATGTCTAAACCTAATACCAAACCGACCTCCATTGATAGGATGTTGGAAAAGGCTTTAGGAGCTGTGGCTACTGAAATTGAGAGGACAGAAAGACGTCTGTCCCCGACCCCAAATTTAGAAACCCCATTGATCAACCCCAATATCTCACAAATCTCAGGGGTGTCGATAACTGATTCTCCTAGGGATCGAACACCAATAGTTGATGTAACCAACACTGACCAAACCAGGCCAGATATACCCACTCAACCAGGTAAAAAAGGGAAACCTAAGCTAAAAGCTAAAATGGCAGTAAGAAGAAAGAAGTCCACAGGAGAGACACCAGAAAGTAGGAAGTCGGGTCGGGAAATTTAGTCGATAGCACAGAAGGAATAAGCGAACAGCCTGTGTGGGTCACAAAGCTAGTGGTGGACTTGCAGATCCAAATGAGGGACATAGTTAAGGATGAACTTAAACCACTTCTAGAAAGGGTTGACAGGTTGACTTCACTTTTTAATGACTGGTTAAACACTAGGGGGGCAACACTCAGTAATGTAGATCCTGAAGCTAGAACAGGTGACCAGATTGCCACAAATATTCCAGTGGCTATCCCAGATCCCATAATCCACGAGCACCTCCTGTTACAAGTACCAAGCGAGAGACAGCAACCTGTGGTTTCTACTAGATATAGCAACACGCGGCTACCTACTACCACACATAATCAAGCCAACTGTCTATCGTTATTACAACAACCTAGAAGACAGTTGCAACCATTTAGACAGCAGGCAGGGGCGGATGCCTTTACACACATAGAAGCCACAAAGGATAACCTCCCTACATCAGTCATTAACCTTCCCCCTGCATCAACCCCTTATGTTCTAATCCTTGCAGGTACACCGGAACTTAGAAGGGATCAACATGAAACTCATGAGGAACTTAAGAACAAATGTGTACACTGGCTTGCTAATTACAGGCACTTTAGGTATGATCAGGTGGTAGAGATTTTAACCACACGCAGAGTAGGTTGGATAGGCAGGCGACCTAAGGATTTACATGGAGACTGTATAGTGATCAATTTTAGAAACCCTTTTTAGGACCAAGAAGTCTTAACTAGAGACGATGGGAGACAATTAGGTACTATCCAAGTTCTCCCACTGAGTTATTTTTATCCCCCTAATAGGGTCCACCAAGATACAATGTACTACGGGCGGGACTGGAGAGGTGATGCTAATATTTGCGAGCTAACTCCCCCGGTTCAGTATTGGCCAAGGCAACCTGCTTTTAATATCCCTTTAGCAAATAGGTACAGTAGTCTGGAAGGCGTAGGTTGACTTCAGGCCCCAAATATCAAAGCCCAACCCTGGCCCCCGCCACTGATAACTAGGGCAAGGGCTTTTTCAACAGGACTCTGCATGCCGTGTGAGGAAGGAGAACCTTGCGGGTGCATGAGCGGCTCCCCAGGCTCAAATCCCGACAGCTGTGATATGGTGCAGACTGGCAACCTAAAATCTCCACTAACCTTAGGGACTGATTTGAAAGAAAACATTGGACCAAACAAGGCCTTACCACAACTAACCCCCACAGTGGCTAACAAAGGCAATTGCCCTAATTGCCCAAAGAAAAGGGTCCTTTCTTGGAACATAGCGGGTCTGAATAGTAAGATAGATGACCCCAATTGGGGCCTTTTCATTGATCAACATGAGATCTACATGTTTCAGGAGACGTGGGCCAGAGGGGATGTTTCAAAACTGGGCTTTGCCACCTTTAGCATCCCTGCAACAACAGGGGGAAAAGGGAGACCATCGGGAGGGCTTAGTATATGGGTGGGAGTACATTTAGGCTGTACGGCCAAACAGATTGACACAGCTTCTAATGATATCTTGTGTGTCATTCTGTATTTCCCTTCAAAGATCTCTATGGTCCTTCTAAATGTGTATTCTAGACCAGTCAGCCAGGGTAAGGAGTCAAAAACATTGGAAGATCTAACTATTTTTTTAGCCAACATTGCAGATGAACATGTGGTGATTCTAGGAGGGGATTTTAATTGTCAGTTCGATCCACTTGAGGGAATGCACTATGATAGCCTTTACGATGAGGACAAATATTGGGCTATCCAGGAGACTAGGTGTCCGCCGGTTAAAAAATGGTACCCTCTGGTGATGCAGATGAACTGTTTAGTCCTAAATCACTTCTGAAGAGCTTGCAATGGTAGAACACCGTCTGACACTTCCTGCAATAATACCTTCCATAGAAACGATCGAGGTTCTTTATATTATATTTTAATTGACTCTAAATCCTGACACAGGCTAATCGATTTTAAAGTTATATCACGGTTTGATAGTGACCACAACGCCCTAGTACTTGAACTCAATGAGCTTAACCCTGGGAGTGTCACAATACTTATAACCCCATCGATGATAGGCTGACATTCTCAAACTGCAGGAGAAGAGTACGCTGGTCGGATATTAGTCAGTCACAAGCCAAACATAGCGCCCTTTATGAAGCTATGATTCCGGTGCTTCTGACTGCATCTAACTCAATTTCCCCCAATGGGGATAGAATCGATCCCCAGATGGCCGCCACGAACCATGTCAAACTAGGAGAAGTCACATTAGACTTTTTATTCCCCTCAAAAAACATCAGGCCAAACCGGAAGATCCCCCATCCGTGGTATAACAAGCATTGCCGCAAATCCAAAAGAACCTTGGTACTGTCTATTAAGGCCAATGACCGTCCCCTAATCAAATCATCAAGAACGGCCTATAAGGCCGCAGGTACCGAGGCCAAAAAAGGGTGGGAATCTGATAAGTGGGACACTTTGAGAAGTTCCCTGGGTTCTAGGGACATGAGGACCTTCTGGAAAGCTGTCAACATAGGTAGCTCTGGTGCCAAACCACCAATAGAGCCGAATCTGGATCCAGAGATCTGGCGGGATCACTTTGAGGCCCTTTATTCAAGGGGAGAGACACTGGAAGAAGGGGCAACTAAGGGATGCTCTGTGGGGTCTGATTATTCGACCCGAACAGAGCTCTCCAATGATAACGATGGTGAAATCCCCAGTATAACTCTAAATAAGATTAGCGGTGCTCTCTCTAACATAGCCCCAGGCAAAGCCCCTGGACTAGATAAGATCCCTGGGGATTTATTTTGTTGTGAACCGACTATATGGGCACCATACCTCTGGGTGTTATTCAACGCCATACTCCAAGGCATGAAGATCCCTGCCAGTTGGGCTGGGGCCAAATTAATCCCCATCCACAAAAAGGGCTCACCGTTGCTGCCAACCAATTATAGGCCAATTAGCCTCATTAACATTACGCAAAAAAAATGTGCACAGGTGTTGCTGCTTAGGCTGCATACCTGGATGGAGGAACAGAAGATACTCACCCCCCTACAGGCAGGGTTTCGAGAAAAAATGGCCACACTTGACCAAATCCTCAGGCTACAAATATTACACTGGAAGACCGTCTGTTTGGAGGGTGGCAGCCTCTACTTAATATTTGTAGACCTGAGGTCAGCTTTTGATTTGGTCCCTAGAGAAAAGCTGTGGGCAGTTCTTCATGAGATGGGGGTTCCACCATACCTATCCCAAGTTATAAAGTGGCTCCACGAGGACAATTATGCCCAAATCAGGTTTGGCAAGGAGGGAAAGCTAACAGCTCCCATCCCGATAAACCGTGGTGTTCGACAGGGTTGTGTGTGCTTTCCCCCACTCTTTTTAGCCTCTATATTAATGGTCTAGTAGACTTTCTGCTTGCAGAGAAAGATCTTGATGCCCCTAAGTTGGCATCACGCAAAATCCCTGTAATGATGTTTGCCGATGATACCTTATTAGTCTTCTAATCACCTATGGGGATCCAGAGGGTACTCAATAAATTTGAAGCGTTCTGTAGTGAGAGAGGATTAGAAATTAATCTACAGAAAACCAAATTTATGGCATTTAACATCACTAAAAGAACCCATGCAAATCCTACTCTAAACAGTATACCCCTCGAGAAAGTTTCCTCTTTTGATTATCTCGGCATCACCATTACAGAAACCATGGATTGGGGGGCGCAAATTTAAAAATCAACTCTGAAATTGGCACAATTCCACAAGTCTAGCCACAAACCGGTAAGCCCTGCTATCGAAATATATAAGGTTCAAGCAAGGGGAGGGGCGTTATATGGTGCTGAATTACGGGGCCATTGTAGCTCTGAGAGCCTCACCCGGATAGAAAACAACTTTCTTAGATAGTTGTTCAACCTCCCACAGAGCACCCCTCTCACCCCGCTCCGATTAGATCTGGGTGTAAGGGCAATCGCTGAAGAATCTAATCTTAGACCTCTTTTATATTGGCGGCGTCTGTGGGTCACTCCAGAACTTGCAGTATACAGGGAGGAACTAAAAGAGGTGATGAATCTACGGGGGGCGGGTAAGCTCCAGTGGCTTGCGTACATACAGCACATGACAGCTAGTTTGGGGCGGGATGATCTCTGGGTCGACCCGGAGCTCGCCTGCTCCTCACTTTCAAGGAAATCATTAAAGGTCCACTACCGGGAGTTCAATCTAGCACAGCTCCACCGTAACCCCCTAATAGGCAAGTTGACCTCAGCCTTTGTAGAAATTAAAGATAGATATAGCTTTGAGCCGGCCTTAGATGATATCAAGCCGGCAGCTGCAAGAAAGCTTTTTCTACAATTTAGATATGGGTCCCTGCCTCTTCGCTCTTTTACACACAAATGGGGAGGGGGCCTGCAAGCTTTGAAATGCCCGGCATGCGACTGCCCCGCGGAGACAGTCCTTCACGTGTTTTTTAGCTGCCCCGTATATCATAAGGCAAGAAAGCCCTGGTTGCCACAGATTTGCAGAAACTTGGGAACAAGGAGCTGCTCTGAGGCCTTCAGGATTCTGAAACATGACTGTAGCATCCCGATAGTATACTCAGTAGCAGGATTCCTTTTTCCATGTGGTGTACCCGCAGAGTACTTTTAAAATTATCTTAAATAGTACAGACCATGGCTCTGCACAAAGGAAATGGGGTTTCTTCTTAGGACCCCCCTATATTACCGGCCATCTGTAAAGAATGTACACATCTATGGACCCATTCTGCACCTAGGCCCTATTGTCTAATGACTAGCTGTACCTGAGTTACGTATTCAGTGTTTGATATCACGCCTCTGGAGAAACTGACTTTTTAATTATTTATTTGTTTTAACTATTTACCTACCATACATTATGCACTTTTTAATGTTAGTACTGTTTTTCGCCCTGATTAATTTATTGTCATACTAGATGTGATTATTTCTTGGTGAAATAACCCGAAATGAGGGCACCTTAGAATTATGGCAGACAATACTTTTTTTTACAAACATTTGCCATATATAATGTCAATAACTGTTTTAATTAAATCCTTTCTATGTAGTATCTGAGACTATGTTTTAGGATAAGTTGTTCTTTTAAATTATTTATTCATTTCGCACTATGCACTTTCAAATGTGACCACTGCCTCCTGTCCTGACTAATCACTGCCATACTCGAAGTGATCATTTTTTCTGGTGAAGTAAACTGATTAGAGGACATCCTAAAACTGTGTTAAGCAATCCCTATCGACAAATGTGTGTGTCAAGTTATGCCTACTCTTGTTTAATCAACTGTCTTTTATTTCAACATCTTTTTTTTTTTTTAGCTCTGAAAAAATCTGTATGTATTGTCATTTGCACTTTTAAGGTCATACTAACCGAAATAAAGTTTTTATTTAATTGAATTGAATTGGTAGTGGTTGAGGTGGTAGGTTGCTGGTTACAGGTGATGCAAAAAGATTGACATCAGGGTTTATGGTTGGTTTGGGCCTCATACATTGTGGCACCTCTGTAGAATTCTGAGCATGCCTTGGCCATGCAGATTGACTCTGGCTCTTCTTTGTTATTTCCTCCATTATCTTCATAGTCACAGCCTTGCACTCTCTAACGTCATAACTACGAAGATGTTCACAATACATCTTTACCGTGTCTTACTAAGGCAATATTTCACAATGTTAACCAAGGTATGGGCAGCTTGTCAACCATCTCATGCAAAAAGAACAGATGATGGATGGAATGCAGAATAAATCAAACGTTCACCCTCAGCCACAGATCTGCATTAAATCCATCATTCTTTTGCTCACCATGCCACCCCGGTTTAGACCCAGCCATGTACAAATTCGTCTTGACCCTGTGCCTCATGGGAACAGTCCAGCCCGAACTGCCAATCCAGGTCCTCCTTGGACCAAAAACAAGTATCCTGGGACTGGGATTGGGGCATCACTCTTCATCAGCCAGGCTAGCTTGAATCCAGTGGCACAGTGTACTGCGGACCCATATCTGGGCCTACCCGGTTCACTGAGGGCAAACGACACACAGATGATGGATGGAATGCAGAGCAAATCAAACATTCAACCCCAGTCAAGAGATCTGGATTAAATCCATTGTTCTTTTGCTCAACCTGGCCACCCAAGTTTAGACCCAGCCAAATGCAAATCAGCCTTGATCCTGTGCCTGTGTTACCCCAAAACTGGTCCCAGAATGATTGTTTCTGGTCCAGGACAGACCTGGCCTGGCATCTTGGGCTGGACTGTTCCAAAGGGGAACAGGGTCAAGACTGATTTGCATATTGCTGGGTCTAAACTGAAATGGCTTAGCATGCAAAAAAACGATGGATTTAACCCAGATCTGTGACTGGGTGTGATTGTTGGATTAATTAGGCATTCCGTCCATAATCTGTTCTTTTTGCATTTGCTGCCCTAAGTGAGAAGGGTATGCCCAGATGTGGGTCCCGTGCCCGCTATGCCACCAGATTCAAGCTAGCCTGGCTGATGAGGGGTGTTAGCCTGAAACCGGTCCCAGGATGCTTGTTTCTGGTTCAAGGAAGACCAGGCTTGGCAGTTCGGGATGTTAATATAAATATATTGTTTTAGAACTGTTTGAGTGTGAATTGTAATTTTTGTCTCTCCGCTATCCAACGTTTTCCCTACTGTTGCACTCACTCGTTTGGGAATAGTAATTTTACCATTTTTGCTATCCAACTCTTGCCCCACTGGTACACTGACCGGGGTGGGAATAAACATTTTTACCCCTCTGCTATGCCCTTTTTGCTATCCAACACTTTCCCCACTGTTGCACTGACCGGAGTGGAAATAAAAAAATGTTACCCCTCTAGTATCCAACACTTATCCTACTGTTGCATTCAGTGGAGAGGGACTAGTAATGTTTACCCCTCTGCTATCCAACACATTCCCTACTGTTGCACTCTTTGGAATGGGAATAGTAATTTTTGTCCCTACGCTATCTAACACTTTCCCTACTGTTGCCTTCACTGTAGTGGGATTAGTCATTGTTACCCCTCTGCTATCCAACACTTACCCTACTGTTGCACTCATTGGAGTGGAAATAGTTATTTTACCCCTTTGCTAGCCAACATTGTCCCTACTGTTGCACTGATTATATTGTGAAATTTAATTTTTTTTTTAATAGTTTACTGTTTTCATTTACTATAGATTTAAAAATATATATTTTTAATCATTAATATATATATTTTTATTTTTTTTAACATTTGACATCAATTAAAAATAATAGTTTATTAATTGTTTTATAGTAAATATATATGTATACATTATTATCTTTGTGTGGTTATTTTTTATTAAGTGTATTTGTTGTAGTTTATTAAAATGGTTATTACATATATGTTATTTATGTTTAAATTATAGTTAATATATATAATTGTATTTTATATTTATATAACAGTCGATATTTTATACATCTATATTTTTTACATCAGTAGTTTTTTGGCGATAATTTTGTACTTACCTGTTTAAGTATAGAAGTCGATATTTATTTGTGTCCATATTTTGTACTCAATATTTTTTACATCGATCTTTTTTACATCGATATTGTGTTAGTGAACTGTATTTTGTTCAAGTTCCTAGTTCTTACGATTAGAGGCTTACATCAGGCATATCCCAAATATCTTACAGCTAGAGCTGACTCCTACCTTCTTTCTAGTGAGCCTCGCTCCTCTGGCATGGAACTGGCAATTTGTGGCTAGCAGTCTGTTCCATCCCAACCCCAGCCCAGGCACCTCCATGGAAGGCAGCAGACGGTTCACTATATAAAAATAATTTCATAAAACACACAGTGCTCGTGGTTACAAAATGGGCAATCTTCAGTCGTCCCACGTGTCCTCTTGCCTAGTGGTACTCACTGATAGTCTGTGACTTCCATGACCCTGATGGTCTGATGAAGCATCTAATAAACTGGCCTTGTTTCCTGACTTACATGTCTATGGAGGTAGCAACACTTCACACACAATTATGGAAACTGGGCAACAGTCATGTTTAAAAGTTTAGATTTTTTGTTATGCCTCTAGAAAGTGTATCTGCCCTCTTTCCAATATTCAAGAACAATTCAAACTCCTCTCCTAACTCTTGATAGCGTAAGGTCTACAAACTGCTAAGTCAAAAAGAAATCCCAAAACATTTTTTTCTCATTGTGATTCAAAGCTTTTCCGTTATAAATGTGTTTTACTTTAACACAAACAATTTTACTTAAGGAAACATGTAATAAAAAATTCTAAACTCATTTAATGACAGTTCGGGAAGGCGCTTAAAAGACAATCTGATTCCTGCATCTTTCCATTTTTTTAAATGCATACAGACAGTAAATCATTATTTTAAGCCCCTATGTGTACAGATGTGTGAAAAACGGAATCCTTTGGGGCATATTATCAAGCACGGCGGTAAAATTATCGCCACTTTAGCGGCAAAAAACTGAAGCTAAAGCGGCGATAATGGGCTTGATAATATGCTGCAGAGAATTCCAGTAGAAGCCCATGTTGACACCAGAACATGGGCTTCTATGGGAATTCTCAAGGGCATATTATCAAGCCCATTATCGCCGCTTTAGGCAGTTTTCTGCCGCTAAAGCGGCGATAATTTTAACGCCGTTTCTTGATAATATGCCCCTTTGAGTCTTAATTTCAACCCTAAAATTTGCCTTCTAAATTGATTTGCGTTAAATTGCTTACGTTTTCTGTAATAACTGAAAAAAGTGTTGTGCTTATTACTCGAGCACAAATTCCACTTTTATTGTTCATATCTGTATCAGCCGACAAAAGCTCTAGAGGGTGCAAGAGTGGAATTATTGAAGTGAGAAG
This sequence comes from Triturus cristatus, assembly GCF_964204655.1. Lineage (NCBI taxonomy): Eukaryota > Metazoa > Chordata > Amphibia > Caudata > Salamandridae > Triturus > Triturus cristatus. The sequence continues at coordinate 1,514,648,723 of NC_140591.1, read as the reverse complement.
AATGGGGCCTAGTTGGTCACCATGTAACATGATGACAAATAAAGGCACACCATCATATGTGCACTGCCAAAGCCAAGAGGTCTCAGCTTTACATACAAGCTATAGCTATCCATGTTTGCACGAGCATGCAAACTCTTGAGCCAAAACGTGTGCACTCCTATGTTCAGCAATCTTTGAATGGCTTTCCTATTATAGGTAACCCATGCTAAGATGGCCGCCATGCCCCAGGTATCTGTAGCCAAGACGAAAGAAGGGTAACACAAGTCACTGCTCTTGTCTGACCTTGGAAGTCTTTCTCTTAGTGGTCGCTTCCTTGTATACTGATCTTAATTGTAATTATTGTTATTAACCATCCACACATTCAGTCTGAATCTGTCTCACATGATATTCGCAGAGCTCCCTGGAAAACAATAATTATCCAGTGCTACTGAATGATAGAGGCACCTCTATGAAATGGTGAGTGAGGACCACGGGCCTCCGGAAATAAATGCATTTCTGGCATCAATGTTCAAAGGAGCAGTCACCCATTGCATGTCGTGGTGCTCGAAGGGACATCTCAAAGGGTGACCTTCTTTAAAAATAAATTCAAACATGGAACTGCACACTGCATGCTGAGATGCATTCGCTGCACATATTAATGCAGGTCAAACAGAGACAAGAATGGCATCTGGGGTGATGGACACAATGTATAAGGATGGATGGACACATTCCTTTCAATTATTGAATCTGGAATTATTTAACAGATAGAAATAGCACCAGAGAATATCAGTAAAAGTGAAGGTGTACACTAATTTTTACCATGGGTTTCGCCCTTTTTTTAGCGTCTGTGGTTATAATTACACGTCTCCATTTTACATAAACGGGAGGAATGGTGCTTTAGAAATGGGAATGCGCAGGTTTCTGAAGCAGGGCCTGAAATGACCTGAAATGCATTGTGCTATCATAAGCTACTGGACAGAATGATGTTATACCTTCTGCTGAGGAAGACAGTTAATGGCAAAGCTTTAGGCTTTTCAAGAATGGATGTTTGTAGGAATAAATAATTTCGAATGGAAATCAAGAGTTTAATTTGGATTGGAATTAGATTGTGAATTTTGCAAAAACCTTCACGCTCGACGCCTAAGTGCTCATTGACTTGGCCACTGCTGCTCCAAGCATTCCTTTTAATTCACCAAGGTGCCATCCATCTTCTTAAAATGCTGATTGAATAAATATGATATATTGCACAGACATATTACTGCTGCCACCTACCACCTCTGCCATCTCACCCCCGGCTCCCTCACATCGAGACTTTTGGTTAAAGAGCATTTATATGTAGGAGATGACTTCTGTCTGGAATTACAGACCCCGAACGGGCTGCAGTCCACAGACCGTTCTTTATTGCGACTATATCTATCTTTCTTATGGATCCAAAAACAATGTTCGACTTTAGTGTTCCTTTGTCGAATTTTCTAACCAAATCACTTTCAGAAAACATTGAACTCCCTGCAGAGCTTGGCTCGCTCTCTTTAATGTAATAACATAAATACATATCAGTAAAATCTGTGCTAAATAAAAACACTTCAGGAGTTAACATTTTGTGGATAAGATGAGTGAGGAGGAAAAAAACATTTTCCCCAAGATCGAGCTGTGCATATGCGGTGAAGCAGGAGCGCAACGTGCAGTGGGCTAAAGGGACTTCACCACCCGCCCATTGTGTGTCTTAACCCGGCTGCTGCTTCCAGGACACAGACAATTATTTATTTCACTGGTGCGTGCTGGTGCTTGCTGGTGCGTGCTGGTGCTTGCTGGTGCGTGCTGGTGCGCGCTGGTGCGCGCTGGGCTGTGCTGCAGATGGGACCAGTGACGGCCCCGACGAAGTGTTTCACTTCCGGAGGATTAAGTGCATAATAAGTATGGGGACTGTGATCCTGCGTGCAAAGGGGAAGGGCAGACAGGGGGCTAAAAAAGAACAAAAGTACCCTACAACTACTGTGTTGACGTTTCACCTCCAGCGTAAATGCGGACAACATGGGGAAATGCATTCTTTAATGTTAAGAAACCTCAATTGGTGAACATGATTCTGACAGATGTATGTGTAACAAGACTGTGAAATAAATGAATCTTGGTGGGTGCACTGGAGTATGGTGAGGTGTATTTACAGTGCTACGAGGTCCCACCCTGTGGCAAAAGCACTGTCAATAAGCAAGCCAATATTTTAAAATGTTCTACGATAGGCTGCTTCAAAATATGCGGATATCCTGCCTGGTTTCGGGCTTGGAGGAGGAAGTAAAGGCAGGCAGGGATGGCAGGGGACTTTACATCCGCTACCCTGCCTTTACTCCAGGCGCTACATTTACAAATGTCTGTTGGCCCTGCAAACAACTCAATACCTTAGCAGGAAATGACCTCATTGCCGTTCCTATCAAGGTAAGACAGGTTTGATTAGTGGCTCTATCAACCATGAGGGCACCCATAGAACCTTTCCAAAGATTTTTGTTTTTCAAAAACAAACACTCCAAAACAAAAGGTTTGTATAAAAAATATAAATATTAACTCCAACACTGGTTTTCTTCCGCAGTGTGGGAGTCATTTTCTTTTATTTTACTGCCCCTCCCCCCCAGGATATACCTGGCAGTGAGGGACAGTAAAGAAATAGCCGTCCGACCAATCTGACGTGTTAGCCCACCTGAATTTTAGGTCTAGTTGCCCCCTGTGGTGAGCCAGCAAGTGAGAACATAGCAGCAACACCTACAAATGTTTAGACGCTGAACTGCACCATTTAAACCCGTCTGCCCTTGCATTCCCATTTCCACCTCTAGTTAAAACTGAATTTATTATTAACCATTGGCAAGAACCAATGGTCAGAGTGCATTAAAAAATGTAAGGGAATTGTGATGCTGTGCACAGTAGGGGCAGGGTGAGTGAGCGCGGGAGGTGAGGTCGAAGGAGTGCCTAAAACAAAATATTCTGTCACTTTTTTCGGTCTTTCACCTTCAGATATGTAGGCATAAAATAAAATAACACACAGCTTACATGTCAAATAAATGCAAGTTAAGTTAATCAGTGGGAAATGCCTATGTACGTAATGACATCTCTATTAGAGGTTTGTGTCTGTAGAGCCACAGAACTGAATCCTGGTTGGAGCATTGGAGAATAGTTAGGGGCTAACATAGGCTACTGCAGTCCTTGCGGTGCAGGGGCCTATGTTCATACTCCTTTAAAAAGCACACACTCGACAGCTCGGCTGGTAACTCCTTTCCAAAACCACTCCAAAATAATAAATCAGTTTCATCAGGAAGTGTTAAGTGATTCCATTAATTAAAGCCTATAAGATATCGGAGCACCCTTTGCCTTTGCAGATCGACCCATTGTACAAATTTACATTTCTTTCACGTAAGAAGGCACCCTGCTAAGAAGGTTTATTTAGCGTTCTGCCCACCTTAAGTTTCACAGCACAGAAGACTCCCTGCCTTACACTGCAGCTGAAGCATTTCACTCTCGGAATTAACTGCCTGGCACGGTTGTCTTTTCACAGAAAGTAGGGGAACTGTTTTCCTTAAATTAAAAAAGTATGGGCACCTTGTGCCCCCCTGATCCCGTCCACTACAACCTCAGGCATGATCTTTCACTCAAGCTTCTATCTTCCAATATCTCCCTTCACTTACTTGTTTTGGATTAAACGGAGAATGTAAAATGACAGACTGTCGCCACCGCCTGATACAGCCCTCAGAACCCGGTACCCGAAGTGCTCTGAGATCTCACATTTATATTCTGTCTTTCCCTTCCACTGCACAGCAATGCACCTGCCTCTCACTGGCATCCTTCCCCAAAGAGCATGAAGGATTTCAAGTCCAGGCGTTGCAACTTGTGCTCCTGTAGCTTCCTGATGGACCAGGCACTCATTAATACACATGTTCCATGAGGACTTTTAATAATCTGTTAATGAGCAAGGTTAAGGCGAGCCTGCCCATGCAAGCTAATGAGCAAGGCCGATCAGGGCACAGATAGAGGCGAGCAATAGAGTTGTTTTTGAGGAACGTGGCACCACCAAACTAAGCCATTGTTGTATCATTCAGTCTTCATTATTTTTTATTATGTAATGGTATGTTGTTGTATGTTATGTTAACCCCTTCAGTGCGGTGCGGATTACCGCGCTGTGCTGAAGGATTCGTGTGCGGGCGGGGCCATGACGGAGCGGTTCCATCATCCGCACAGCGCAACCGATGCGCATGACGGAACCGCTCCGTCATGCGCATCGAAAGGGGTTAAGGTATGTAATGTTATGTTAGATTATGTTATGTTAAGTTATGTAATGTTATGTCACTTTATGTTTTGCTATGCTATTTTTTGATGAGCTGTGATGCTATGCTATGCTGTGTCATGTGGCATACATTTGTATAGCATATGTCTACCATTTCCAAGCTTCCATTGCTCCAGTGCTCGTGCTCTCTCCCTAAGAATGATGTACGTAAATTGGTAACCCCAATTGACAAGGACGTTAACCCCCTGGTAAGTGGGGCTAGTGGTACCCATGGCATGGGAGTTAAAGAGGTCACCAGGGCTTGAAGCACTGATTGTGCCACTCTGAGTGACCCAAGTAAACAGATACCAGCAGTCCTACCATTGCAGACTGCAGGAGCAGTGCAAAGAGCTCAGACTCGACTTTGCTTTCACTATGAGTGACAAGGTCAAAGCACTTTTTTAAATATATGTCAGTCCCCCCTAAGGTAGGCCTCCTGAGCCCAAGAGGCAGGGTGCATCATATTAAATGAGTGGACACATGAGTGCAAGCTTATCTGTCCCTCTATTAGCCTCTTCCCATTAAGGGCTACTATAAATTATCAGGAGGCCATATGATAACTTGGGCCGGTGCCTGTGCACCTCAAGGTTGCCAGCTCAGTTATGGCCCCACGCAAAGTGTCATGTTTTGTATCAAACAACATGTCTCATTAAATCTGATGTTTTTCTAAAGTCAGATTCAATGTGACATACACCATGCTATTTCAAAGGTTGCCCACCTAATTGTCTCAGCCTTTCTTGTGCCCTGACTGGCAGGCTGCAGCAGCTATCACCAAGACAGGAATCTGACCCTTACAACCACTCAAACAGAGGGGGCCCTTAAACAGAATATAGGTAGAGAACAACAGGGGAAATGAACAAACTACTCAAATGAAAGATTCTCTACCTGTATAGACCATCATGCCCAATGCGTCACACATTTATAATCACCTGGAAAGCTGGCCTACTAACAAAGACATATCAAAATTTGAATATCAAAACATATCAAAATGTATTAGTTGTCGATTCATAATGCTTAATTATTAAATAGAAAGTTGACACAGACAGGGCACATCCCACCCCACGCACACTCATCCATTCAAGCAAAGAAACACATACCCCCACATACTCATACGTCCTGAGATTCAGGAATCCAACAATGCATGCATAATCAATAAAGAAGTACACAATAACAGGTGGACCAGTTTCCCCATGCAAAATTGACATCAATAATAATACATTAATGTTAGACCTGGCACCATTGGCGTGAGTCTCCCTTCAATTTTTCGCTGTGTCTCCTCTGTTTTTGCTGGTAATAGATGCTGTGGGCGCTGTGCCACTGCCATTCAGTGCCACAGCGCGAATGCTCCCTGTGTAAAGATGACATATGAATTGATGTATCCATGATTGGCTTATTTGGTGTGCCTGTTAGTCCCTAGTAGCGTGGCCTGTGTGTGCCCATGGCTGGTAAACCAAATGCTGCTGGTGGGCCTGCAGCGCTGGTTTGCGCCACCCAGAGAAGCAGCTTGTAAAGTGTGTCTCAGACCTGCCACTGCAGTGTCTGCGTGCAGTCCAGAACTGCCATCTTGGCTGTGAAGTGTACCCACTTCCCAGCCCCTGAACCTTCCCTTGGCATCATGTAAGCCACCCTTATGGTAGGGTGCATTGTATGTGTAAGGTAGGACATGCTCTGATGTGTGTAGCATGTCCTGGTAGTGAATTACACCCAATTTCGTTTTTCACTACTGTAAGGCCACCTGTTCTCTATGGGCCAGAATGGGAGGTTTGGCTATTACATTCTATAGTCCTAACTGACCCACAGACCATGATAGAAAAACAAATTTAGTATGCCTGAGCTCGGAATATTAAAATACATCTTTTAGAGAAGTTTATTTTTATATTCTTTTAGAAATTAGGTATTTTCTTGCCTAAGCCTTCAAGTGTGCTCTGCTATTATGTGTATTGGCTGTCTGGTTTTGGAGGGACAGGGCAGGCTGAGTCAGACCTGGGTTGAATAGAGAGATCTGCCTTGGAGTATGGGGAGGGGTAGCTCCTGGACCTGAATAGGGCTGTGCCTGGCAAGGTGAATGCTGGCTCCACCTCCCACTCTGCGTCTGATGGCAGACCCCCTCTTTCTGAAAGGAAGGATGCAGCCTGGTAAACAAAGTGCTCCAGGACTGGGCAGAACTGGTTCTGGCTGGGTTTAGTGACTAGTGGCTTCTAAGAACAAAGACTTCTGGGGTATAAATATTTGTGCCCAAACCACTAAAATTTGTATTGCTCCTGGACAACAAGAAGAACCTCTGTCCGTGTAACTACAGGAATCTGCAGGAGAAGGACTGTCCTTGTGCTTGTGTGCTGTTTCTTTGACTGGCCTGCAGTGGTTATTACTGGACTTGGAAGAAGAGGAAAAGGACTTTGAAGTAACTTTTATATTTGCTACAGCAATCACCCAAGGGCTAGAAGAGAGCTAGCCTCCTGCAGGAGTCTCAGGCACATCAGACTCCACCACCAGCCTCCTGTTTCCCCCCAGCGAGGATTTCTATCTGCAGGTGAGGCTCCTGTGAGTTCCAGGGCCTCTAGTTCTACTGTGGAGAAGAGAGCACTGAAAATCGTCGCTAACCCCCGTTAGCGAGCCGCTGCAGCTGGAAAGCGTGAGGAAAATCGTCGCTCTGCTGCCGCCGAGTGCTCGCTACCGGAGATCATCGCATCACCTGTCAGCAGGCCTGAAAACGCTCGCTAACCCGAAGATTATCGCATTATATATCAGCACAGCGGGCCCCAAAACGCTCTCTAACCCAAGTTCATTGTATCATCTGTCTGCTAGCCTGAAAACGCTCGCTATCCTGAAGATTATCGCATTGCATGTTAGCGGGCCTCAAAACGCTCGCTATTCAAAGATCATAGCATCGACTTCATCGCTTCTCGACATCGCAACGCGGACACCGAGCGTTCGCCATTTTCATCGCATCGCATCAGGATCGTCGCTCCCTCGCAGAGCGCCATTTTCTTTCATCGCAACAAGATCGCACACGCAACAGGCTTGGCGCATCATCCTCCCTTCGCGGCAAGGATTTTATCGCATCGCCGGCTTAGCGTGCAGAGGTTTGTCGCTTTGTCCTGACCGCAAACCAGCGCATCATCCTCCCTTGCGGTAAGGATTCAACGCATCGCTGTTTAGCGTGAGGAAAATCATCGCTACAACTCCTTAGCGACATTTTTGCTGCTTTGCTACAGAATCCAGGTACCTTGTGAGTAAAAGGGTCGCAGAGACCACTGCCTTGAACTGAACACCTCTTTGTGCACCTTGAACTATTTTTACAGCCTTTTCAGAGTAACCCTATTTTCTAGTATCGTGGATTTTTACTGTTATTGGTCTTGTGTTAAGTCTATATATAAAGATACTTATTTAATATAACTACTTGAGTGGTGTCCATTTGTAGTGTTCTTCACTGTGTTACTGTGTATGGTCATAAATGCTTCACACACTGCCTCTGAGAAAAGCCTAGCTGCTCGTGCTACGTTATCACAGGGTTGAGCAGGGGTTATCAAAGGGTGTAGTCTGCTTACTCTGACTTAGGAAGAAGGGTCCCTACTTGGACAGTGGCCAGCCATTGCCAACCAGAGACCCCAATTTCTAACATTGGTGGTCAGCGGTGAGGATCTGGACTTGCATTTATGATTGCATACAGTAATTATAGCGTACACTACTAGTGAGTGCAGACCATAACATAACCACGTACTTTTTTGAGGTTTTTGATTCTGTTTTTGATTGTTATTGCTACAATGGCCAAGCCTAGATCCAATGCCCCTGAGGATCTCTCCTGGGAAGAAGAGAAAATAGACACCTACACTTCTAAGCAGCTCAGATATTTTTGCAAACAATTCACAGTCCCTATCACAGGTCTCACTAAGAGGGAAGAGTATTACAAGGCGCTGAAGGCTTGGTTAGAAGGCAGGGATGCCCCTAGGAATATGGAAGAGCCTGTGGAGGGGGGAGAGAATGCAGGAGAGCAGCAGGATGAAGTGGTAGATTTGGTAAGAGATAAAGCAGTTTCCAGCCCGGGCACTAGTGTGTCCTCAAGGGGCCTGACTCCAGAAGAGATGGAAGACAGGGAGAGAGATAGGCGGCATAATATGGAGATGGCTAAGCTTAAATTGGATGGTCAGAGAGACCTAGAGAATAAGAAGTTAGAATTTGAGATGATGAAAGTGAAACTTGAACATGAGAGAATTTTGAGGGAGTTGGAGATTAAAGCAAAGAGTATAGAGATCTCCCCCTCTGGTGACAGCATACCAGTAGTGCATACCTCGAGCAGAGTGTATATACCTAAAGAGGTTATTAAGGATTTCCATAAAAGTGAAGATATTGGGCAATGGTTTGCCGCTTATGAATTAGCTATGGTTTCCCACCGGGTCCCTGAGAAGGATTGGGGAGCGGGTAAAGGTGTAAACCAAGGGGAGTTCCACAAAGGGCCCCAAAGTAATTCCCAAGGGAACCAAGCAGTGGTGTCCCAGCCTCCCCAGGATAAGAAGCCAGTGCCCTCAACAGGTAGGCCTGTTCAGAGGGGGCCCCCTACTTGTTTCAAATGTGGCCAGGTGGGCCACAGGTACTTTGATCCACAGTGTCCTCAAAAGGATGCTCCTGCACCATCCCGTACACTACCCCGCCAGCTTGCTAGTGTAGCCCTGGAGGGGAGGAGATGGGTGCCCAAGGTGGGTGGGATCCCGTAGAATTGACCCTTGTCTCACTAGGAGACTTTGAGATGGTCCCTAAGCCTGCACTGCCTGATAACACTGAAAAGTACAGGCAGTGGGTAACCATCAATGGCCATAGAGTGGAGGCTCTGAGGGACAAAGGAGCCAGTGTAACTGCTGTCACCTCCCGGTTGGTGTCCAAAGAGCAGGTTGTTCCCCATGCATTCTACCCAGTAGTGTCCGCAGACAACACAGAGACAATGTGAGGTGGTTCAGGTTCCCTTTGAGTGGGGGGGGGGTCTCTGGAACTCTTCAGGTGGTTGTGAGGCCCGCTATGCCTGTAGACCGTGTGTTGGGCAATGATTTAGAGAACTCCCCGTGGGCTATGGTGGAGAGGAAATCTTACTTGGAAATATTGGGTCTGCCTGAGTGAGCGTATGCTACCACTCGGTCCATGGCAGCCAGAGAGGGTGTTGAGAAAGACCTGGAGCCTGAGAGTATAGCCCAGGTCCCTGCCTTAGAGAGAAGGGGCAGGGCGCGTGGGAAGCCGGCCCCTTGGTTCCCACGGCCCAGGAGGGAGCAGACCCTGAGGAGGATGCCCTGGAGCCTACCGGGGAGCAGAGTGCCAACCTGCAGGTCCTGCCTGAGCTGACCCATTGGCAGCAGGAAGGAGGGCCCTCCAGGGAGGAGTTTTGTGAGCAGCAAAGAGTTTGCCCTTCTCTTGAGGGTATGAGGCGACAGGCTGCAGCCCAGGCAGCAGGTGAAATGTCTGGTTCACATCTGATTTATTGGGAGAACAGTTTCCTGTATAGCGAGCCTAAGGCTGCTGAGCTGGGGTCGGCCCGTGTGCTGGTGGTACCCGAGTGCTTCAGAGCCTTCCTACTGGGGTTGGCTCATGACATTCCATTGGCAGGACATCTGGGGCAGACCAAGACCGTTGAGAGGCTGGTCACCCACTTTTATTGGCCCCAGATGCACAAGAGCTCAGATGCGTATTGTAGGACCTGTGAGATTTGCCAGGCAAGTGGGAAGAGTGGGGGGAAGATCAAAGCCCCATTCTAGCCCTTTCCAGTTGTAAGTACCCCATTCGAGCGAGTGGGCATTGACATTGTGGGGCCTCTGGACCCCAAGACAGCCATGGGCAACAGGTACATCCTGGTCTTGGTGGACCATGCCACCCGGTACCCTGAAGCCATACCGCTCAGGACAGTGATGACCCCCGTGGTGAGACGTGCACTGATAGGGATCTTCTCCCGTGTGGGGTTCCCCAGAGAGGTGGTGAGCGACAGGGGGACCAAATTCATCTCCCAGTTTATGAAGTCTCTGTGGAAGGAGTGTGGGGTAACTTACAAGTTTCAAAAACCAACAAGTATTAAGAGGGTCACAGGGAAGTTTAAAGACCAGCACAGACACAACCCCTATTTACTCAATATATATCAAAAAAGATCCGTGGGTCTTCAAAAAACAAAGAGAAAAAAGAAAAAACAGGCAAATATTACGGTCAACCAGCCAAATGTTCGAAAGAAATGTTCAGAAAAAAAGTCCTAACAAAGAGGACGGAGTCCCATCACCCACCGAAGTGGTATGCTTCATCATCTGGGGCCTCCTCTTAACCGCACCTAGTGCCAGTTAAGGAGCTACAACTCCTAGCAGATGTACACAGGAGGAGCTCGCAGAAATTTTGATATGTATCAGGAGGACTAAATCTCCGAAAGGACAAGGGAGCTGCCTCACGTGTGGTGAAGTGTATTATAATAAAGAAGTGTGCAGTGTGAAGAACCAGTAAAATTAACTACCCAGAGAAAAACAATTTGATTCAGTATCTCTGAGTGTTCACGTAAAAGACATGATAGCGTACGCTCGATGTGTGCGAGAATGCGTTAATATCATGGGACGGTCAACATGTTTCAGCCAGCTAGAATCAAGAAGTATAATCGTGGCTTTCTTCAAGACCAATGTATAACACTACTGTAGATAAGTGAATATAGAGTGAATAAATCACAGGAACGATACAACCAACTCATGTACCTGTGTGTGAATTTACAATTCTGCAGGGAGAATCACTCATCACCTGTCAGGTGAAACAAACATAAAGAACAAATCACGAACACTGAAGAGTATCCCAACAATAAAAGGCAGATGCAGCTATGTTCAGAACATATTAACATGCATTAAATCAAACACATGGACAATCTTACCCGCACCGAGTCGGGGATACCATCCTCCGCTCCTGGTAACCACTCAGGGCGTGAGGCAATGCTCTACAAAACAGAAAATCATAAAAATACTAAACAACTGAAAAACAAACAAGCTCAAGGTCTCTGGAGAACTATCAACTCAGTCTACTGATCACACCATAAAGAAAAAACAGTCAAAATGATTGATTTAGACCGAAAAGTGTGCAGCTGCCAGATATGCCCGAAAAGGGAGTGTCATTACTATAATGCTAGAGTGACTAGAGCAAGCCTGGGTAATGAAAAAAACAATAGGAATGTTTGTATAAAGAGATTGTGAAAACGTGGCGAAGCACCACCGTCTCATATTAACAAGATGTCAAATATTCAATAAAGACTCACAGGCGCTGCAAGTAAAGATGACAGTAAAAAAACTGGGATAAACCTGCATAATGCAAAACTAAACTGATGGGGACAGTGTCCAAGGCTTGGGACAGACCTTATCAGCAAGTTTCAACAGGTCACAGTGATCACTATCCCACCAAAACACTCACACTGTGCTCTATCCAGAGAACACGACAAAGAATGTAAGCAAAGCACAGGGCTCAACGCTGGCTGCCTTACCTGTCCGTCATTACCCCGGGCTGTCTTCCTGAGTACATCGGGCGGTAACGGGACGGCAGTCAGCACGCTGCTATAAAGGCCATTCTGATTGGAAGTTTCCGAGCGTCGCCGTTAAGTGACGTCAAATGACAAGGCTCATCTGGCGCACTCTTACGTATCATCATGCTAAGCCTCATGGGAAATGTAGTATTCACCAGGCGCACATCGGAGAGCTGGATATAAAGCCCATAACACTACTTAAAACCATCCGTACACTACTTATTAAAGACAAAAATGAACTGCCATCAAAAACCGGCTCAAAGATGTTAAGAAAAAAGATATTCAGTGTCTAAAGAAAGTGCCTTGTCTCAATTAGTAACAATGGCTATAAACTCATTATAAACCGCACCTCGCATAATGGATTATTTCAGCTACGTGAACAGGATAATAAATCACAAAAGACAATGAGAGTGCAGTGACGTAAGCAATGAAGCGCCACAAATGCATTACGGAAAGCGACCGTCTCTTGTGTTAGTAACTATGGGTACACCAACCATTCACCAATCTGTATTCGTAAAACACACCCCCAAGACATCAGAACTATGAAATGTCATAAGACAATAACCTCGAAGACGGGGGAACATACACCTCAAAGAGGGGGGAAAACAAAGGACACTATCAACAAGAGAGGAACTAATATTCTCAGCAGAAAAAGTGGGAACCATTGTCTCAGATCGCATAAGTAATAAGGCTTATCTTTGTAGGACCAAAAAAGGAAACAGACAAGCTAAAGTGATGTTAGACAAAAGCTGAACAAAATCATAGCATCAAACAGAGGGTAAAATATAGGTATCAGATCTTTAGCGCACGGAAATCCAGGGAATGGCATCATTTAGTCCATCAGCATCACTGTGCAACCTAAACACCCAACGCAGTTCTCTCTTGAATAGAAAATGGGATATATCCGTAACATGTGCAGGAAGCGAAGGTTGCTCAAGGATAGTCCATGAGATTTCCTCAGGTGTATGCTTATGTTCCAGAAAATGATTGGTCAGACGAGTAGATTGTTTCTTACATCTGATAGTGCTTTTATGTTCCATAATTCTCTGTTTATCTTTTCTGGTTGTCATCCCTACATATCTCTTGGTGCAAGGACATGTTATAAGATAAATGACGTGTTCACTATTACAATTAGTGTGTCTGATTTGTCTCCAAGGTTTCGCAGTGCCGACATTGATTTCAGTGGTGTGTTTCGTTTGGGGACAAACTGAACAATTGCCGCAAGCAAAATGTCCCTGTATAGGTGGTAAATTCCACAGGGTGTTGGTGGGGCGGCCACCACATTCATAGGTCAAGTATGCACTAATGTGTCACGAAGATTAGCAATTCTTTTGAAGGAGAAGAGAGGAGGAGCAAGTTTGACATCTCCTATATTCAAAATGCGCCAATGCTTACGCACGATCTTTTGAATAGTGTTGGATTGAGTTCAAGTAAGGCTTCATGATCATTATTGGAAGCCCTTTTGTAGGATTGTCGAATGAGTTTAGATGGATACTGTCTGGAGCGGAGATTATGCATCAGCATGTTTCACAAAGTTCTCAGTAGTAGAACAGTTCCCCCACAGCCTTAACAATTGTCCAAACGGAAAACCAGAATGCAGGGCCTTAGGATGGAAACTATCATACGATAATAATGAATTTCTGGCCCTGGGTTTAGTGTATAGTTCACTCTCCAGACCCCTCATAGTTGGAAAAATACGGAGGTCTAAAAAAGGAATGTTCAATTTGCTGCTGTGCATTGTAAAGTTAAGAAAACTGTTCTGGGTATTCAACCGTGCATGAAACCCAGTCAATGTGGAGAGATCGCCTCTCCAAATGACGAAGATGTTGTCAATATAGCGTTTCCACTCAACAATGCAGCCACTAAATGGATTCCCATCATTAAGTACACAACTCTCTTCAAACAAGTGTACGTACAGATTGGCAAGACTGGGGGCAAAAACACTCCCCATCTAAGTACCAGAAAACTGGAGAAAGATCTGGTCTTCGAACTTGAAAAAATTTTCAGTCATAGCCAACCTGGCACATTCCATGATAAAAGGGACCGGTGAACTAAGTTCACCCGAATTAACATCCAGCTGATGGCCTCAAGTGTTTCTAGCTGAGGAATACAAGTATAAAGGGATTCCCCGTCAAAACTGACGAGGAAATCCGTCTCGATGTCAAACCTGATCGTAGGTAGTAGTTGTAATATATCCTTGGTGTCCTTTAGGTAGGTAGGCATAACCTTAACTAAAGGCCTCAGAAAAGTATCAACAAATGTAGAAAGAGGTTCCAATAGTGAACCCAACCCAGAAATGATGGGTCTCCCTGGTGGAGGCCGTTGTGTCTTGTGTACCTTGGGTAACACATAGAAATACGGAGTCACCGGATATTTCGTGACCAGGAAGGCAGCCTCATGTGTAGAGATCCAGCCTTCTATTTTAGCCTCTTCAACCAAAGTATCGATTTCTTTCTGAATCCTAGATGTAGGATCGCTGGAGAGTGATCTATAAAAATGCTCATCATTCAATTGTCTAAGACATTCAGCTCTATAGTCAGAAGTATTCAAGACTACAATAGCTCCGCCTTTATCGGCTGGCTTGATGGTAATATCAGAATTTCTAGACAAGGACGCCAGAGCCTGTTTTTCCAATTTTGGTAAATTCTGAAAGTGTCCAGGGGATACAGTACCTAAAACTGAGATTTCTTTGGTGAAAGCTGTCTCAAATGTAAGGACATGGGCTGGAATGGAATGTGACGGGGGGTTGAAGGTGGATCTTACCCTCAAACCGCTATCTCTATTGTCTTGAGATGACCCAGTAATTTCCTCACTTTTGTCCTGAAAGAAAAAATGTAGTCTTATTTTACGGAAAAAGGTGGCCATCTCGCATTGGAGAGTAAAAGGATCGCCATTGTTGGTATGTACAAAGCCTAAGCCCCTATTAAGAACCTTATTTTCCATCTCTGTCAAAGAGTATGTACTCAAATTCACCACTAATTGCTGCTGGAGCCTGGTACCGCCGGTGTCTTCATTGCACTGCGTAAGTTGCGGGGGGATGTCGGTGGACTCCAATGGACTCGTACTTGAGGCTGTTGCCCTCTCCTCCGTCCTCGGGAGCGTCCCCTGCCTTGACCTAAAAAAGGCTGGCTTGGAAAAAATTGTGGTGGAGGGTTGAACGGCATCATTTGCGGATGGAAAGGTGGATGAGGATATTGCCAAGGGGCAGGCTGCCACCACTGTGCCTGTTGGTTTCCTCTCCTGTTCCGTCTAGAACCCTTTCCTCTGCCTCTATTACGTGTAGCGGTTTGTTCGGCAGAGTCTGAATCACTCGACCAGTCTTCTGATCCGGAGGAGGAGTAGTTGGAACCATATCTCCTTCCCCTCTTGTTAAACTTGGGTGGTGTGTAATTATCTTGAGTGTAAGGATAGATTTTTTCTAATGAGAACTTCGCTAGGTCTTTCTTGAATTTGTCGATTTTGGTGATCAAAATGCTGTCTTTGAATTCCTTATTTGATTTGTTGGTCTCATCTAAATTTTTTTTATATACTGTGTTAGACAATGTGGTCTTAATCTGTCCTTCAAGAAGTTGTATTTCGATTAATATAGCATCAGCGATGCATTTCGCAGTACTGATGATCAAAATCAACCAGTCGCGGGTACACCTCCGTGCTATTAAGGACCAATGTTTCAAAAAGGCTTTATCTTGCAAAAAGAGGCGCGGGGTGTTCATAACAATCAAGCCAGTGGGTGCGCAATTGTTACTTAAATACTCAGTCATAATGGCACCATGAATCCCAGTGCGGGTGTGTGATTTCTTCAGGATCAATAGTTTGGACCAATCATCTCCAGTATCCACTGTCGCTGTAATGATGGTGTCGACAATACTGGGAGTAGAGGTCAAAATGAGCCTAGCCATATCATCATCAAATGCTAGACCAGTCATTTCAGCCATGGTGGAATTATTATAGATGACAGAATGTCAAAAATAACAGAGACAAAGACCTATATAGCAAAACAGAAATAGAAAATGCAGTTTAGAGCGTAAACAAGCACAACAGCATTGCTGTATGCAAAATGTCAAATTGACCCGCAGCCGTAGCACGGCTGCGGGTCAATTTGACATTTTAACATCTTTGAGCCGGTTTTTGCTGGCAGTTCAAAAAATTTTGTCTTTAATAAGTAGTGTACGGATGGTTTTAAGTAGTGTTATGGGCTTTATATCCAGCTCTCCGATGTGCGCCTGGTGAATACTACATTTCCCATGAGGCTTAGCATGATGATACGTAAGAGTGCCCCAGATGAACGTGACGCCTTGTCATTTGACGTCACTTAACGGCGACGCTCTTTATACAAACATTCCTATTAGTTTTTTCATTACCCAGGCTTGCTCCAGTCACTCGAGCATTATAGTAATGACACTCCCTTTTCGAGCATATCCGGCAGCTGCACACTTTTCGGTCTAAGTCAATCATTTTGACTGTTTTTTCTTTATGGTGTGATCAGTAGACTGAGTTGATAGTTTTTGGGAGACCTTGACCTGTCCGTTTTTTAGCTTGTTAGTTTTTCAGTTGTTTTGTATTTTTATGATTTTCTGTTTTGTAGAGCGTTGCCTCACGCCCTGAGCGATTACCAGGAGCGGAGGATGGTATCCCCTACTTGGTGCGGGTAAGATTGTCCATGTGTTGGATTTAATGCATGTTAATATGTTCTGAACATAGCTGCATCTGCCTTTTATTGTTGGTATACTCTTCAGTGTTCGTGATTTGTTCTTTATATTTGTTTCTCCTGACAGGTGATGAGTGATTCTCCCTGCAGAATTATAAATTCACACACAGGTACATGAGCTGGTTGTATCGTTCCTGTGATTTATTCACTCTATATTCACTTATCTGCAGTAGTGTTATACTTTGGTCCTGAAGAAAGCCACGATTATACTTCTTGATTCTAGCTGGCTGAAACATGTTGACCGTCCCATGATATTAACGCATTCTCGCACACATCGAGCATACGCTATCATGTCTTTTACGTTAACACTCAGAGATACTGAATCAAATTGTTTTTCTCTGGGTAGTTAATTTTACTGGTTCTTCACACTGCACACTTCTTTATTATAATACACTTCACCACACGTTAGGCAGCTCCCTTGTCCTTTCGGAGATTTAGTCCTCCTGATACATATCAAAACGTCCGCGAGCTCCTCCTGTGGACATCTGCTAGGAGTTGTAGCTCCTTAACTGGCACTAGGTGCAGTTAAGAGGAGGCCCCGGATGATGAAGCATGCCACTGCGGTGGTTGATGGGACTCCGCCCTCTTTGTTAGGACTTTTTTTCTGAACATTTATTTCGAACATTTGGCTGGTTGACCGTAATATTGGCCTGTTTTTTCTTTTTTCTCTTTGTTTTGTTAAGACCCACAGATCTTTTTTGATATATAACTTACAAGTTCACCACTCCTTACCACCCCCAAGGTAACAGTCTGGTGGAAAGTTTCAACCGGACCTTGAAGGGCATGATCATGGGCCTAGAAGAGCCCCTGAGGCAGAAGTGGGACGTCCTCTTGCCATGCCTGTTGTTTTCATACCGTGAGGTGCCACAAAAGTCCTTAGGGTTCAGTCCCTTTGAACTGCTCTATGGCCATCCGGTAAGAGGGCCTCTGAGTCTGGTCAAGGAAGGCTGAGAGCAATCTCCCAGGAAACCTCCCCAGCATGTATTTAGCTACATCATGGCCTTCAGGAACCAGACTCGGCGTTTCAGAAAAATTGCTGAGGCAAATCTGGAAGCCAGCCAGGAGGAGATGAAACATTGGCACAACCAGAATGCCACTCTGGTCGAGTTTCAACCTGGTCAGATGGTTTGGGTACTGGCCCCAGTGGAGCCTTGTGCGCACCAAGATAAGTGGACCGGTCCATTTGAGGTGGTGGAGCGCAAAAGTCCAGTTACCTATTTGGTGGACTTTAAATCTCCCAGGAACCCCCTGCGGGTCCTGCATGTGAATCGCCCAAAGCCCCACTTTCAGAGGTCTGAAGTGGGCATGCTTCTTGCCACAGATGCAAGGATGAAGGAGGAGAGTGAGCCTCTTCCTGACCTCCTGTGTGCAGGAGAGAAGGATGGGTCAGTGGAGGGTGTGGTCCTCTCCACCACACTGACCCCTGAGCAGCAGAGAGATTGCCATCAGCTGTTGGGGCAATTTTATGATTTATTTTCCCTGGTACCTGGTGTCACTGATTGGTGCGTCCATGAGGTAGACACCGGGGACAGTCCTCCTGTCAAGCACAAGGCTTACAGAGTGACTGACAGGGTAAGGGCCTGCATTAAGGAGGAGGTCTCCAAAATGTTTGCCCTAGGGGTGATTGAGTCCTCTAGCAGCCCTTGGTCCAGCCCCGTGATCTTGGTACCAAAAGCTGCAGCGCCTGGTGACACTCCAGAACTTAGGTTCTGTGTGGACTACCGAGGTCTCAATTCGGTCACGAGGACCGACGCACACCCCATCCCCAGAGCTGATGAGCTCATAGATCGGTTAGGGACTGCCCGGTACCTCAGCACGTTTGATCTGACATCTGGGTACTGGCAGATCGCCTTAACTGATGGGGCAAAGGAGGGGTCAGCATTCTCCACACCAGATGGGCACTACCAGTTCCGTGTGATACCCTTTGGGATGAAGAATGCCCCTGCCACCTTTCAGAGGTTGGTCAACCAGGTGTTGGCTGGGCTGGAGGATTTCAGTGCCGCCTACCTGGATGACATTGCAGTGTTTAGTTCCTCATGGGAGGACCACTTGCACCACCTCTGGGAAGTGTTGATGGCGCTGCGCAGAGCAGGGCTCACAATCAAGGCCAGTAAGTGCCAGATTGGGCAGGGTTCTGTGGTGTACTTAGGACACGAGGTAGGGAGTGGCCAGGTGCCACCCCTAGAGCCCAAGATTGAAACCATCGTGGCTTGGGAGCCCCCATGGACCCAGACCCAGGTGAGGGTCTTCTTAGGACTCACAGGTTATTACAGAAGGTTTGTCAAGGGGTATGGCAACATTGTTGCACCTTTGACTGAGCTGACTTCTAAGAAGCGGCCAAAGATTGTGAACTGGACTGACACCTGTCAGAAAGCTTTTGATGCCCTCAAGACTGCCATGTGTACAGCACCTGTACTCCAGGCGCCCAACTTTGCTAAGGAATTTATTGTCTAGACAGACGCTTCAGAGCATGGGGTGGGGGCTGTTCTGTCACAGATGAATGAGGAGGGACTAGACCAACCTGTAGCCTTCATCAGTGGGAGGTTACTTCCACGGGAACAGAGGTAGAGTGCAATTGAGTGAGAGGCATTTGCTGTGGTCTGGGCACTGAAGAAGCTGAGACCATAACTGTTTGGGACTCACTTCTGGGTTCAGACAGACCACAGGCCCCTCAGATGGTTGATGCAGATGAGGGGTGAGAATCCCAAGTTGTTAAGGTGGTCCATTTCCCTACAGGGTATGGACTTCACGGTGGAACATCGTCCTGGTACAGAACACGCCAATGCTGATGGTCTGTCCAGATTTCTCTGCCTTAGTGATGAGAACTTCCAAGGGGATGGGTAGTTCTCCCCACATTTCAGCTGGAGGGGACGCGTGTTAGACCTGGCACCATTGGCGTGAGTCTCCCTTCCATTATTCTCTGTGTCTCCTCTGTTTTTGCTGATAATAGATGCTCTGGGCGCTGTTCCACTGCCATTCAGTGCCACAACGCGAATGCTCCCTGTGTAAAGATGACATATGAATTGGTGTATCCGTGATTGGCTTCTTTGGTTTGCCTGTTAGTTCCTAGTAGCGTGGCCTGTTTGCGCCACCCACAGAAGCAGCTTATAAAGTGTGTCTCAGACCTGCCACTGCAGTGTCTGCGTGCAGTCCAGAACTGCCATCTTGGCTATGAAGGGCACCCACTTCCCAGCCCCTGATCCTTCCCTTGACATCATGTAAGCCACCCCTATGGTAGGGTGCATTGTATGTGTAAGGTAGGACATGCTCTGATGTGTGTAGCATGTTCTGGTAGTGAATTACACCCAATTTCGTTTTTCACTACTGTAAGGCTACCCGTTCTCCATAGGCCAGAAAGGGAGGTTTGGCTATTACATTCTATAGTCCTAACTGACCCACAGAACATGGTAGAAAAACAAATTTAGTATGCCTGAGCTCAGAATATTAAAATACATCTTTTAGTGAAGTTTATTTTTATATTCTATGTTTGAAAATACCACTTTTAGGTATTTTCTTGCCTAAGACTTCCAGTGTGCTCTGCTAATTTGTGTATTGGTTTTGGAGGGACAGGGCAGGCTGAGTCAGACCTGGGTTGAATAGAGAGATCTGCCTTGGAGTATGGGGAGGGGTAGCTCCTGAACCGGAAAAGGGCTGTGCCTGGCAAGGTGAATGCTGGCTCCACCTCCCACTCTGCGTCTGATGGCAGACCCCCTCTTTCTGAAAGGAAGGATGCAGCCTGGTAAACAAAGTGCTCCAGGACTGGGCAGAACTGGTTCTGGCTGGGATCAGTGACTAGTAGCTTCTAAGAACAAAGACTTTTGGGGTATAAATATCTGTGCCCAAACCCCTACAATTTGTATTGCTCCTGGACAACAAGAAGAACCTCTGTCCGTGTAACTACAGGAATCTGCAGGAGAAGGACTGTCCTTGTGCTTGTGTGCTGTTTCTTGGACTGGCCTGCAGTGGTTATTACTGGACTTTGAAGAAGAGGAAAAGGACTTTGAAGGAACTTTTATTTTTGCTACAGCAATCACCCAAGGGCTAGAAGAGAGCTAGCCTCCTGCAGGAGTCTCAGGCACATCAGACTCCACCACCAGCCTCCTGTTTCCTCCCAGCGAGGATTTCTATCTGCAGGTGAGGCTCCTATGAGTTCCAGGGCCTCTAGTTCTACTGTGGAGAAGAGAGCGCTGAAAATCATTGCTAACCCCCGTTAGCGAACCGCTGCAGCTGGAAAGCGTGAGGAAAATCGTTGCTCTGCTGCCGCCGAGTGCTCGCTACCGGAGATCATCGCATCACCTGTCGGCGGGCCTGAAAACGCTCGCTAACCAGAAGATTATCACATTATATATCAGCGGGCCCCAAAACGCTCGCTAACCCAAGTGCATCGCATCACCTGTCTGCGGGCCTGAAAACGCTTGCTTTACCGAAGATTATCGCTTTGCCTGTTAGCGGGCCCCAAAACGCTCGGTAACCCAAGTTCATTGTATCATCTGACTGCGGGCCTGAAAACGCTCGCTAACCTGAAGATTATCGCATTGCATGTTAGCGGGCCTCAAAACGCTCGCTAACCAAAGATCATCACATCGAGTTCATCGCTTCACGACATCGCAGACGCCGAGCATTCGCCATTTTCATCGCATCACATCAGGATCGTCGCTCCCTCGTGAAGCGCCATTTTCTTTCATCGCAACAAGATTGCACACGCAACAGGCTTGGCGCATCATCCTCCCTTCGCGGCAAGGATTTTATCGCATCGCCGTCTTAGTGGGCAGAAGTTTGTCGCTTTGTCCTGACCGCAAACCAGCGCATCATCCTCCCTTGTGGTAAAGATTCAACACATCGTTGGTTAGCGTGAGGAAAATCATCGCTACAACTCCTTAGCAACATTTTTGTTGCTTTGCTACAGAATACAGGTACCTTGTGAGATAAAGGGTCGCAGAGACCACTGCCTTGAACTGAACACCTCTTTGTGCATCTTAAACTATTTTTACAGCCTTTTCAGAGTAACCCTATTTTCTAGTATCGTGGATTTTTACTGTTATTGGTCTTGTGTTAAGTCTATATATAAAGATACTTCTTTTTTATAACTACTTGAGTGGTGTCCATTTGTAGTGTTCTTCACTGTGTTACTGTGTATGGTCATAAATGCTTCAAACACTGCTTCTGAGATAAGCCTTGCTGCTCGTGCTACGTTACCACAGGGTTGAGCAGGGTTTATCAAAGGGTGTAGTCTGCTTACTCTGATTTAGGAAGAAGGGTCCCTACTTGGACAGTGGCCAGCCATTGCCAACCAGAGACCCCCATTTCTAACAATTAAAAAGCAGGGAGTATTTTGAACAAGAACATTAAAAATGGTGAATAAAATCAACAATATATGTTCAGATAATCCAAGTTCAGATTAACATCTTCAAAAATATGGCTATGAGATTAATCATAAGTATTTGTGGTCCATGAAGGTATTTCAGCACCAACAAGCGTTTCGGTGTTCTACCCCAATGCGAGTCTCACCTTCCTCAGGGCATATGTACCAAAGGCAAAGACCGTGGGACGTGCCAAGGATAAATAAATGACAATTTGGCACAGTATATATATTGAGTGGATAAAAATGGATCAGAGGGCCATAAATGGGCTTTAATAGTTAATGATCCAAAGATTTAATCAGGAGGCACAGCTTCAGAAAAGATTGTAAGGATAAATACCCGGGTAGCTAGTGCACACTGAGGGTCAATAAGACACGGAGTATAGAAAATAGAAAGCAACAACCCTTCAACTGGTATCACAGAAGAGTGAAGACTGCAATAGATAGCATCAAAATGAACACAAAATAGGATAGAAAAAGTACCAATAGCTTTTACCTCAGGAAGGTTGAAAAAATTATGAATGTTAAAGAGAAAGAAAAAAACGCAAGGGCATGAACATATAAGGGGAATGAAACAGAACAGACAAGTTGCAATACCTGGGCTCTGCAATACTCGAACCAACAACAACCAACAGCATCCCAGAATGGGAACAATGTAGGAGTATGGAAATCCTGAATGGGACCTGATAATAAAATCATGCATACAAAGTAAGACATAGGGATAAAACGTAATAAAACAAAGGTATGGCAAATGGTAGGCAAAACATATAATGCAGGTTTACCGCAAAAAGAATGCAGTGGTCGAATTAATCACACTAAGACAAAATCTGGAAGCCTATACGGCAGCGCATCAATGCATGGGGTTCTGCGGTTCTGGCGTAAAAGCCAATACAACGAGAGCAGCTCCGTTGACTTAAAGATAAGGCTGCTCGTAGGAAAACAGGCACACACTTCAAATCAAGCATGCGTTCCAGTGCCTGAGTAGAGAAGCGGAGAGAGGCATAAATGAAGAGTAGAAGTCACGCAGGGAAAGCGGTTTTGTCACTAAGCTCACGGGGGCTCAGGAGACTCACCTGTTGAGAGGAGAAACACTTTGTGGACAGGCCGGTCGGGCGCTGGATCAGCTGGGCCGCCATTAGTGAGAAGGTGGAGTTTAAATGTAAGGACATTCTGCAATGGCTAACGTCGGAACGGGGCGTGGTGACGCCCACAATTGCGACGTACCTCACACAACGCGGGGAAGTGCAGATGCAGAAGGGCTCTTCTCAAAAGTGAGCACCCAATTGTTTAGTAAGGGAATAAGGCAAAGCTACAGGCTCTTCGATGGAAGAGAACCCCAATCGAGTAAGAGAAAAAAATGAGGCAACTAGGTACTATAAGTAAAAACACAGGAGGTTCAAGGGAATTTTAATACAGATATGAGCATGTCAAGAAGTTAGTACATGACAAACACCCTTGAGTCCAGGTGCATAATTCAAGTAATGGCATTCTCCCATGGGAGACTCTCATTCAGTCTCTTATCTTTTGTAGTCAGAGTATATATCCAGAACACTTCTCTTTTCTTACGAGTAGTGTTCACATCAATGTCCATTTGGATATGAATTTTTTCCAGTATTGTCCATCGGATGTCACCTTCAGTATGATGGGCCTCAATCCAGTGGCTGACCAAGGGGGCTGCTTGTTTGAGTGAACTGATATTAGATTTATGATCCCCAATATGTTTTCTGCACTCCATTCCGGTTTCTCCGACATATGCTAGATTGCAGGGGCATAAAATGATATAAATGATGCTTGACGATCGACAGTTCATCATTTCTTTGAGAAATACCTTGCGGTCATTGACACGGATGTGGTAATTGAAAATGGCATTGGGGCAGGCTTGGCCTGTTCCACATTTGTGGTTGCCCTTAACGGGTTGATCCTCCGTAATGGACTTCTGCATGAGATAGTTTTTGTCAGGTCTATTGACCTTCACCCGAATGTTTCTGAGTTTCTTATTGCTTTTAAAGGCAAAAATTGACTTTTGTATGGATTGTGCCTGTTGGCCCAGGTTGAAGATGTGCCATTGTGTATTGTTTATGTGGCGTATCTTGTGATCAAAGTTTGAGTGTTTGATAACACAAACCAATTGATCAATCTGTTCCTTGTGTCTAGGTTGAAACATGGCCTCACGATCGTAGTACTTTGCCCTTTTGAGGGCATCTTTGATGCCCTTGTTGGGGTATCCCCTCAGGATAAGCTTATTTTTCAAAATTTCAGCATGTGCCTTATACTTTTTCTCGGTAGTACAGATTATGTGCAAGCGTAGATATTGACTAAACGGGATGCCATCCTTCTGGCATTTCGGATGGAAACTGCTGTAGTGCCAGAGGGAGTTTCTTGCCGTGGGCTTGTTGAATAGAGAGACCAATAATTGAGAGTTAGAATGTTCAATCCAAACATCAAGGAATTCCAGTTTGTTGTTACTCGTGTGTGTGGTGAATATTAAATTGGAGTCCACTGCATTGATCACCAAGATAAATTAATCCAAAGTTTCCTGGTCACCCTTCCAGATGAAACAAATATCATCTATGAAGTGTAACCAATGGCACACGTTCTCGCTGAATGGGGCAAATTTATTATAGATGTTGAGATTCTCAAAGTGTCCCATGTGAATACATGCTACACTAGGGGGCATATGCTGCCCCCATGCTGACTCCCTTCAATTGTTGGTAGAAGCAGACCCCTGTCAGGAGGTGTGAACACTCTCAGGAGTCATAAACAAAGGACTGTTTAGGAAGGAGGTAATACCTACCTCTCTGATAGGAAGGCTAGTGAAGTGGCACATCAAGGTGGTGAACTTAAAAGGTTTCACAGCCTCTGATATGCAACCAGGCTACCTCCCAAAGGAGGAAACAGCACTCCCCCTGCACTCAGGTATATTTGCACCTGGGAGGGTAGGAAAATTAGATAGCCAGAAGTGTACCCCAGAAAACTAGCCACACCTCTAAGGTGGGCTACCTGGTCTGTACAGCCAATGAAGGGTTCTGCCCCTTTTGGAAGTGCCACAGTAGAGGGCTCTGGATAGCAGAGGTGCCACAAACCTCTGGATGTGGTCACCTCAGGGGTGGATAAGCCCTCGGGAATAGAAGCCCATTAGCTACTTGCACCCCCACCCCATTATCTAGGATTTGAGGGACAACCCTGGAAACCAGAACCTCAGATCTGAAACAACTTGCAAAAAGGGCAAAGAAGAGACCCAAGTCTGTGACTTCTGGGGGTGCACAAAGCAAAGACGCTATAACCTGCAACTGTGCAACCACCCTGCTACTACATGACAGCTACTTGTCCCAGACCAGCGACCAGCTCCAAAGTAATGAGGAACCTCTACTAGCACCAAAAGTAACTCCAAAACTGTCTTGGACTAGAGGTACTAGTCTCATGCAGCCTGCAGGTAAAAGCACGCTCCCAGAACCAAAGTATCACTGGCCATTGTGCCAGCTGATGGATCGCCCAAAAGTAAATGGTTTAGTGCATTGTGTGAAATGTAGTCTTGACCTCCAGCCAGCTTCAGGCAGCTACCATTTTACCCCGGACTCCAGGATGTTAAAGTAACCCAAGACTGAGCTTGCCATAGTCAAGGATTGCTGGTGCTCAGTGCAGCTAACACTACCTTTGTTCGTCGCTGTGCCTCGAAGGAACTCCGCAACATCTTCACCTACTCACCTCAGTGGTCTTGTTGTTGAGATTTTGCATCCATTTACTCACCAGATCTATCTAAGGGGCTGATTACGATCTCATTCGGAAGGGCTCCAGATGGGATTTGTTAATATCGAGTCCGATTCGGAACCCTTGTATCCGACCGAATTTGTTAATCTTCCGAAAGACTGAGTATGATGCAATGAAACCATCCGGGCTGTCCGAATAGGTTCCGAACGCGCTCCAAACAGCCCGAGTCTTTCGGTGCCGAATTGTACAGTCCAATGGAGACGGTTTCTGAACGAGCGAGTACAATTACCGATTCGGACAGCCGTTCCAAATTGGTTTGCCTGAGATTGAACAGCTTTGGGAATCGGTCTTTGGGGGCCTGTTGCAGTCCTCCCTTCACCGGGAGGCAACCAAATGTGGCCCCTGGGGGTACCTAAGGGACCCCTCTTCCCAAGCATGCACAAGGTGGCAGGTACCATTGGGTGCCCACCACAGAGTGCCTGTTTTTTTCCCAACCAACCCTTTTGTCAATGGGAGCCTGTGTTCACATCCGGTACAGAGGCTCCCATTGAAGCTAATGTGAATCGGAATGAACCGAGGCTGTAAGCATCCAGACCCATCGAAATTGGTCACTAGGACTCCCCAAATACAATTTTTTAGGAAAGCATTCCGACCCCTTTTCGTTGGGAATGCTTTCCTAACATCATTGTAATCGGGCACTAAGTGGTGAAATCAGCACCCCTGTGACTCCATCTTCAGCACCAAGGACAGCCAGGACAACTCTGCACCCGAGCCCAACAAGCCTAGTAAAAATGTATATGACTTGGTGGCTTGGTCCTGGGAAACAGCATCACCTTAACTCCCAGTGGTACTGCATCACCTTAACTCCCAGTACTTTCCACTGGACATGACCTGCAAGTGACCAATTGTTGTTAGTCATTTCTCCTTTGACCACAACGTTAAAGTTTTGCTGTAGTGAATTGCACTGATTTATTTTGCCTTTTAAATTCCATAACTAAAGTTACACTTATCAGATTGTGTTTTTTTGTGAGTCTGAATTTATATAAAATTCTGCTCTATTTTTATAAATTGCTTTTGAATTTCTTTTAAGTCATGTCTATTCTTATTGTCTATGTTGGTACTCTGAAATACTTAATACATGCTGTTCAAAAGCCTGACGATTCTGGGCCACACTACTAGGACTGAGCTAGGGCCTTATTATTGTGAATCCAAATGACCTATCTCTAGGAGTTTTCTGTGGGTATTACATAGAGAAGCCAAACCAGCCTCACTACATAATACTCCACTTTCCTACATACATTACAGGTTATAAAGATATAAAACAATACCTATGCAGGGGTGGGGTTCGACTGATG
The DNA here is from genome assembly GCF_964204655.1 of Triturus cristatus. Classification (NCBI taxonomy): domain Eukaryota; kingdom Metazoa; phylum Chordata; class Amphibia; order Caudata; family Salamandridae; genus Triturus; species Triturus cristatus. The sequence continues at coordinate 1,514,621,798 of NC_140591.1, read as the reverse complement.
GATCGGTGCAAACAGTGACTCTTCGCAGAAGCATACAGAAGCTAAAGCTTCAGTATACTTTGTAGTGCAGCAAGGCGGAATCCTGGTATAGACATATTAAGGAAAAGCCATGAGTAGTGAAAGATCCTATTTTATCTGGAACACATCATATGACTTGCCAGCCATATACTTGAGTATGTGTTCCCATATGAATATATCTCCCCCTAAACGCAAACTCTATGTAGCAATCATTGTGAAAGAATAACTATAATACACCACACTCACTGGCACACAACATTGCCTCAAAGCCACATAACTTCCTGAGATGCCTGAGAGACAACCATGCATTCAAGTAGAACAAAATAAACTTCTTGGGTACGAACATCCATATATATATTAGGATCAGTTCTGACTTATAGCACAGTCTACCCAGCCACCTTAGAAAAAAATAATGACTAAATAATACGTTAGTCTATTCTAGTCTCAAAGGTCAAATCTTAATATAATTTTCTCTAAACATTGTGAAACATGACCAGAAACTTTGGCTACAGAACACTTTGACTCCGGCCAATGAGAATCCCAGTACACTAGGGTACGTGGGTTACAAATGCGCAATGGAACAATGCTGTACTATGTTATGTTACATACATTTGTATAGCATATATTTATGTCAGCCATGGGGGAAAAATTGTTGGAATCACTATATAAAAAGGGCATTTTCCAACAACTACCTGAAAGACAATAAGAAGAGATTTTAAGATTACATGATCTGGATTTGGGAGCTGATAAAGACATTTCAGCACATTCCTCCAGCTTTATTCTGAAGCATCTCTAGCTTTTTTAATTAGCCTTGCCTAGTACCATGCTTCAGGAGTTAGACTCACATATTTTAGTGCTGGTGTCCGCCCAATGACAGGTTTTGCCTATTAGAACAAAAGCATCCACAGCCAGCAGATTTGGCTCTGCTGGCTACTGAGCACCGCAATAAGGTGCTAGGGCCAAGTGTCAAAAATATGTTCATGTAAACAGTGTAACACACCCAAAACAAATCTGCACCACACCTGGCCCTGTCTGGACCACTTAGCCATTTAGGGCCATATTTATGATTAGGTTTGCTTTGCTCTTGCACCACGCAATGCGGCACAAGAGTGAAGCAAACCTAAAGTTAGATTTTTGAAGCCATGCAAAGCCATTTTGCATGGCTTTGTGTGGATGCCGCACCCATTGCTGTGTTGCATTACTCTGCCCCAGGTAGGTGTTCCGTGGATGTTGTGTGGGTGTACCCACGCAACTCCCATGGGTTTTAACTCACTCCCAGATTAACAAGACCGTGTAAACTCGGGAATGCACCAAAGTGATATGGCTCCCCAGGAGAGGTGTAACAAGGAGAAATATATTTATTTCTCCTTGTTACTTACTCTTTCTGGGTGTGCTGCAGTGTGCAGCACACATGGAAAGAGGAAAATGTGTCCCAGGATTGCTTTTGTGCAGGAAGTTGTCCCTTCTTGCAGAAAAACAATCCTGCATGCAATGTAGGCACCCTTGCACCATGGTGCAAGGGTTTCTGCAATGGAGTTACACTGCCTAAAGGGCACCAGTGCAGGGTGTAAGGAATACCCAGCATGCCTTAATTATAGTGCATTCCCTCCCTTTCGCATTGACTCAATGAATCACTGTAAGCTGGCTTGCTGTGCTGCATTCTGCCACTATTCCATAAAGATGCCCCTTAGTGTCAGAATATAAACAGGATCTAAACTCAGCCTTATGTAGACCTGGCACTGTCTGTACCTGCACCGTACCCACAGTGATTGACCCAGACCATGGGCAGCACATTTTTTTGTTTGTTTGTTTATCGTATCTGCTCCCACCCAGACAAGACGGCACTCTGTGACCCTCTCAGACTGCTATGTCTTCTGGCAGTGCTGCTGGTGGGCATCAAGCATCACAGAATCATTTTGCTACCAGATGCCAGACTGATTCCCCTCCCACCAGTCAGCCCTCCAGCCCTCCGAACACTTTGATCCAGGCAAAAATGATGTTACAATTAGTCATCACCTTCCCTCATCAAGTGCATGAGTCACGCAGAGTGGGTCCCTGTAGTCCAGTCTGGCAGAAGCAGCACGCACAGTTTAAAAGTACTGCTGCCAGCACCAGGCAACAGCTTAGCCTGCCCTCACCTACTGCTTCAGCCAGGACTCACCTCCAAGGAACTCAGAAGCAGTGACAACAGAGAGATACCAGAGTCTGCCAGAACGACAATGCCTCAGAAGCAACCACAGGCTCATTGCGCAGTTAGCTGGCCTCCTCGGTCAGAGCACATTCTGACAGTGAGTGATGGTAAAAATCACCATCCTAGGCCAAGAGCTGACTTTCCTGGTAGGCCCTCAGCTTGCATACCAGTCCAGCTCACCGGATTCGAAGACGCTCCCTCCTGGCTGAACCTGGCAATCACTACCTGTTACCACAGTTGTGTCCAGCAGAGGTGAGCTCTCAAACTTCAGTGCTGCAATGGGCGCAGTGTCAGGGTGCGGTCAAAGCAGTGGCTTCAAAGAACAACATTCCTCACATAGTAGGCGCACAACGTGACATTCACTCTTCCCATTTGCCCAAGAACTCTCAGAAACAGAGGGTGTTGTTCATGGTGTAGCCTCTTTATTCTCGAAACAGGTAATTCACCATTGACCAACACGAGAGTAACAGTATCCCTTTGGATATAAAATTATCAAAGCATCATTCTTAGCGGTATTAACATGTCGAAGGCTGCAAGGCAATTGGGCACGACATTACACTTGAACTTGAGCTTGACCGTACACTTTGGTGGCCTTGGCCTGTCAAAGGCAGTAAAGAAGATATGCACCACATTACATTGGAACTCTTGAACTTGGCCATACGCTTGAACTTGGCAGACTCGGCCCACCAAGCCCCCCCTCTGCTGTGCACATTGTGCCAGCAAGCCCCAACGCGCTACAGCGAACAGTTGCACTACTTGAAAACCAGGGCCCCGCATGGCACGCTGGCATGCCCACCGGGGTACCTGCACTCAGGCAGCCTCCGCAAGGTTCACCTCAGTCCATACGTTGTGGGGTTAGGGCAGAAGAGTCCAGGACCACCAGCAGGTCAGTCCCCCCTTCCGCCTACCCTCTGCACACGTGGCTCCTACCCCTTCCTGGGGGCCATCCAGTTGCTGAACCGCCGCCCTCGCTTTCTTGCCGGGTGGGTGGGTGGTCGACGATGTGCTCCTGCAGCTTGCCGGAGGTTCAAGGGTACAAAGAGGCTGACGATCGCCGGGCGCGGACTTAAATAACCTTCCCGCGCGCCCCGATGACGTCACCTCATTCAGCCCCCCTTTTCGGCCCTGGGGGAAGGTCCAGTCCCGTGGCGCTACTAAGGGCGCCCCTCCTCTAGGCGCGGGGGGCTCCTAACATAGAAGGCGCACAACGTGACATTCACTCTTCCCATTTGCCCAAGAACTCTCAGAAACAGAGCGTGTTGTTCATGGCGTAGCCTCTTTATTCTCGAAACAGGTAATTCACCATTGACCAACACGAGAGTAACAGTATCCCTTTGGATATAAAATTATCAAAGCATCATTCTTAGCGGTATTAACATGTTGAAGGCTGCAAGGCAATTGGGCACGACATTACACTTGAACTTGAGCTTGACCGTACACTTTAGTGGCCTTGGCCTGTCAAAGGCAGTAAAGAAGATATGCACCACATTACATTGGAACTCTTGAACTTGGCCATACGCTTGAACTTGGCCGACTCGGCCCACCAAGCCCCCCCTCTGCTGTGCACATTGCGCCAGCAGGCCCCAACGCGCTACAGCGAACAGTTGCACTACTTGAAAACCAGGGCCCCGCATGGCACGCTGGCATGCCCACTGGGGTACCTGCACTCAGGCAGCCTCCCCAAGGTTCACCTCAGTCCATACGTTGTGGGGTTAGGGCAGAAGAGTCCAGAAGCACCAGCAGGTCAGTCCCCCCTTCCGCCTACCCTCTGCACACGTGGCTCCTACCCCTTCCTGGGGGCCATCCAGTTGCTGAACCGCCACAGGGCGAGAAGCTCCCTGGCGCGCTCGCCCTCCCCCCGGCGCTAACTGTGCTCCCCAATGGCCCCTAGTATGGTTGTATAATGAGCCACTGCCCGTCTACCAAAATATGCCCTCTATCCTGCTGCCACTGCTCCATGTTTTCATCCAGGGCAGTCCTGTGATAAATTACCTACCCCCCCTCAGTGCCATCGAGTTGTGAAGGCCCTAGTTTACACTATCTCCTGATTTCCCTGAATTAATCGATGTCCCCCTGCCAGGAACCCGAAACCAGCTGTATTCCCACCACTTGTATCCCAAAAAGGGGAACTACCCCCAGGCCCCCCATTAAAATTCCACCCGTAAGGGCGCCTGCATGCTAGCGCAACCCGATTAGACTCCCCTGGGCTACTGGGGCAGGGAGGAAGTGTTGGACCCGCTGCCCTTCCCTTACTGATCGCCTGTATCATTTTCTTCACCAACCTGTCCGCGGCCTTAACCAGAACCCCCTTAACTTATACTGCCTGCGTTATTGCCACCGACCACCTATAGAAGGTTCCCTTCAGACCATTGGTCATTGAGCGGTGGCGTAATAAAGCACCCTCCTACTGCCTTGTGATAATTTACCGGGCCCAAGAATGCTTTATGTAATTACGTCTTGACAACTACCTTCAGGAACTGGCACATTGTCCAGAAGCCTCTCTTAATGCCCACCGAGTTGGGAAGGCCCCATTACACTATCTCCACCTCCATCCCCAAGGAAACTAGTCCTCTAGGGTCCTCCAATAGCAATTCTGCCCACCAGGGTGCCCGAAACCTTAGCGCAGCCCTAAATATCCTCTCCCGAGCCTCTTCGGTATGTCCAGGAAGTCCGGAACCGACAGCAGGTCTGACCTCTCTGTCACCAGCCAGGTGACGTCGGGGACCACCAGCAGGTCAGTCCCTTCTGTCGCCAGCCAGATGCCCCAGACGCTAAGTCTAGGCTGATGACAGCCATAGGCAACTTCCCCAGAACCTCTGGGAATCCCCATGACACACAGCGTGTGTGGATGCCTGTGTTGTGACCCATCTCCCAGCAGCTCCAATCCCAAAGAAGAACTGCCGCCCAATACCCTTACCTGCTGGCGTCAGTCATAGTCAACTTACCAACCAGGCACCTCCTTGTGCCTAAAAACCACTCAGCTATGCTACATATTTTATGTCCATCAAAAGACCCTCTTGTGCAGGACTTTTACTGGCCTGGACTCCTGCACAACCGCCATCTGAGCTATTGCTCTGCCCACTGACAAAGGCTGCTCACTCTGTGAGAGGTGTTGCTAAGCCCCTTACTGTTAAGACCTGTGGTTATAGGCCGCCACAGGGGTATACAAGGCTGGTTTTGCTTTGCCTCTTACTGTTAGGACCTGTGGTTATAGGGTGCCACAGGGGTATACATGGCTGGTTTTGCCATGTTAATATAACACATGCTGCGTAATTACTCTGTACCCGGAGGGAAGTTTGTTAATTATACTCCATCACCACCTTACCAGGGAGCCTCCAGTTACCGTATCCTCTGCTATGTGTCTCTTAAGCTTATTAATCCTCCCACCCCCGCATGGCCAACACTATGTGGAGATGGCGTTGCCCTTGGTCAAGGGAAGCAGAGGCTGGATGATTTAATATTTGCCTGGTAACTAGCCAGACCCGGTAACCCACGCAACAATACTCACCGCTCAGCCCCAAACAGACTAATACCCTGACGGTTATTATGTCCCCCGTAAAAACCCTCTATTTGAAAGGAATAAATACTTTTCCATATGGGCACCAACTGGTGATTGTAAACTCGGGTTTGAAAGAGGGCCTTCTGCAAAAAATGCCTTGAGAATGATTTTTGCACCGTCTCCTCATACTTATTAGCATAACCGTGAGAACATAATGAGAAACGACATCCACCAAATCGTATCTGAGACACATTGCATGACTTATATTCGCACCGCGCATCATCACCCCCACGAGCAAGTGTTGTGCCTTAGGGCAGCAGCCGAAAAAGGCGGTCACTACCAGGTAGCCACAGCACAATCATATTTGTGACACATAGCATGACTTGTATCAGCACCGTGCATTGGTGCCCCAAAAGGGGCCATCTTGGCGCCGAATAACAGATGCTTATGTTCCAACTGAATGGCGCTTATTTGCCAACCTCCGTGAAGATGAAATGCTACGTGTGCCTGTCGTGAATGGAACCTGCGACCTAAAGATCGAACACCGGCCCCAGCAATGGATGTGTTAATCGGCCAATCCCCCCGCGTGACGACAGAACCTGCAATTAATTTAAATAATTTGATTGAGAATCATTTTCTTTTTATATAAATACATAATTCATACCAACTATTGATAAACACACCTATTTATAACCCTGAACCTGTGAACGTCGGCTTCCTTTGTCGAAACTGTCCCCAAAACCATAACCACCTCCGCAGGGCATGGAAAACCCCCACCCCATTCCAGTAAAGAGTTAAGTAGCTGGCAAACGGCCCCAATCAGGCGTGTACTAAATAATCGAACGGCACTCACCGCCAAGACACCGCCCTGCTTCTGTAATTTCTTACCCAACCTTATGCACTGTCTCCCCAGATGGTCGGGTGGGTCACTACGATTACCGCAGAGTACCATATTCGGAACATTGTGTGTGTCCCCGTCAGAAACATACATAAATATATGTTAGCACATATGTTGACAGAGTGCTTTCCGTAATGAAAAGTCGATGCTCAGTTTCATTGAGCAAAACCGAAAACCCCCACTGCTCATGAGGGTATCTGATCCAAGTCACTCCACCTGCTCGTAATTTAACCGATCGCTACCGCAGATTTTGGTTCCCAGACTCCGCTGATTTCAGTGTAATTACACATACTTAGAGTACCCGGCATCCCGAGATAACTGTGGTCTGTTGTATCCGCATAACCCCGGAGCCTCAAATAAAACTCCTTTTAATCCCACAAACATGCATCAGTACTACCTATGCCTGAACGTCTGGTTGTTAACCATTAGTCGGCCACTAACATGTCCTCTAATAATTACATTTTCACGTGGCCCACTAGGTTAGCTGTGAAGGAACAACGCTACTGCTCCCTTTCCGAAGCCAAGTCCGGAATGACTCCCATGAACTTTGTTTAACAATAGCGCAAAAGCTGAAAGAAACAATTTCTTAGCAATTCTCCTTGCCACCCTTCTTCCACCTGGATTCCAACCTAGGTCAACTTCCTCGTCCCAGCCAGGGAAACCTGGACTCCAATGATGCGCTCTAATTATCTCCAGGAGCATCGTAGGTAAGCAACTACATAACCCTACTGCCCCCTTCCCAAAAGCCAAGTCTGGAATGACTCCCATGAACGTTTGCTTCAAATTAGCGCAAAAGCTGAAAGAAAATAATTTCCAAAGTGAATTGCTTTGCTACCCTGTTCCACTTCCTCGTCCCCGACCGGTAAACCTGGAATCCTTTGAGGCACTATAATCACCCCCTGGCCCCTGATAGGAATGCAAGTCAGGTCCCACTTACAACCAACGTTGTAGTTAAGGATAATCCCACCAACATCGTAACTGGGGCTTCCAGGGCAACGACCCTGTATACATTTACAACGAGCATTCTTATTCAAGAAAATTAAATATTATTCGTAACTGTGGCCTGGAGGGCAAAGATTACCCCATAATTAGGATGTGCAAGGCCACAGCTCTTCCCATAACATGCATTTAAAACAGTGTAGTTGTGACAACACATTGAGCTAAAATAGTGATCTTATGACGCAAGTATAACAAATTGCTCTTTTATTACCTCAGCGATAATCTCAACTGCGTTTGCACCAATGCCCTCGAGGTTATACAGTAATTTCATCAGTAAATGAAATACGTTCCCCAGCGATAGTAGCTGAAGTTACAAACAATACCATAACTCCTTGACACCTTCTTCCAAAGAAAAATGTTCCAGAACTGAAAAATGGCAAAACAACAGGTATTTAACAACTGTGACTGCCATGCTAATTATACGCTTTGAGTCGGGTCTTCGAATTTGAAATACCTAATCCGTAATAGCACATGTTGCTGTATTGGCCCACGATACCTTACACATGATTTAAATGTGTACCTCTAAGGCCGATACCTGGGGAACGAGGGCATCTGTCTGACCTTGTCTCTGTTAAACTGATCACATTGATCCGTCGACCGCTCCTTCAATTGCGCCCCATCTTGCTGGACTAAACTGGGCTCCTCTGGGTTGAAATCGACCGCCCAATCAATGGAGCCCCACCCCCTGCAAATACGGGCACAGCCTCTCACCCGCAAGGCAGCTGCACCAAATAACACCGATCCCGATAATAGTATCAAAGCTGCATTACCTTTTGATAAAAGCCGACGGCACTATTAAATACATTGTTAACTATTGGCTTATTAATTGATCTTATTCTCGCCCACTCTGCCGCTCGACCTGGGTCTCCTGGACCACAGGCGAGCATTCTGATAATTGAACCACACTCTAATACAGGCTCAACCTCATACCCGCGGCTTCTAATCTCACCTACCGCTTGACCAGAGACACAGCCCCAGCTTGCGATAAATAATGCCCAACAATCTTTATTAACCACCCGCGCAACACTGCCATCCCAACTCTGCATGTGCGGCTGCACTCTCAGGTAAATAAACCCCATATACCACCCCATATTGCGGGACGAACCCGGGTTCCTCCGGGTTGAAATCGACCGCCCTATCAATGGAACCCCACCCCTGCAAATACTGGCACAGCCTCTCACCGCAAGGCAGCTGCACCAAATAACACCGATCTCGATAATAGAATCAAAGCTGCATTACTTTTTGCTAAATACCGATGGCACTATTAAATACATTAAATACATTGTTAAATACTGGCTTTTTAATTGATGTTGTTCCCCCCCACGCTGCCGCTCGAACCTGGGTCTCCCAGACCAGAGGCGACTGCTCTGATAATTGAACCACACACTCATGCAGGCTCAAGCTCATACCCGCGGCTTCTAATCTCACCTACCGCTTGACGCTGCACTGCCATCCCAAAGTTACATGTGGGGCTGCATTTCAGGCAAATTATCACCATATACCGCAGTCCGCCACCGCCTATTCATGGCGCGAAGCGAGTTTTATTTATTTATTTATTTATTTTTTAAAGAACCAACCGCTCTAAGAGTATCGCCACCACTCTGAAAATGAGAACACCTCTCCCGTATATCGCAGCTGTTCCTTGACTAACCCATATATCACCACGCCTCCCCGCCGACCTTCCAGCTATTCTCGGCGCGAAGCGAGTTTATTCAAAACATTCTAATATAAAGCCCAAAAAAGCCCCCTAATGTGGGTGACACGCTACGCCTGGGCCCCCTCAAACCTCCCATGCCATGCTCTGCTCCACCGCCGACGGGTAACCTTGATTGGTCGTCGATGTGCCCCTGCAGCTTGCCGGAGGTTCAAGGGGACAAAGAGGCTGACGATCGCCGGGCGCGGACTTAAAGAACCTTCCTGCACGCCCCGATGACGTCACCTCATTCAGCCCCCCTTTTCGGCCCTGGGGGAAGGTCCAGTCCCGTGGCGCTACTAAGGGCGCCCCTTCTCTAGGCGCCCGGGGCTCCTAACCCTGCTGGCTGAGTGTCAGGGCCAGGGCCTTCGTCTCCCTCCGACGAAAGCCTCCTCCGAAGACCACGACCATGACGGCAGGAGGGCCCGGCCGCTGGGTGAAAGCTGTACGAGCGCTCGTGCAGCTGCTGTCGGACAGCGGCCGCGAGAGAGCGCGCCCTGGGCCAGGCACGGAGGCGGCCCAGTTAGTTCCGGGTGCAGCCTGTGTCTGCCCAACGGGCCCCACTTGCTAGGCTCGATCACTGATCAGGTGGGTGAGGACTTTGCTTTCCTGCCCCCTCCCTGATTCTTGGCTGAAGCCCAGGACCCTCATAATAGTTACAGTGTCAGGGTGGGGTCAAAGCAGTGACTACAAAGAACAAAATACTTTTATTCTGACACTATGCATTTTGGCCTTCAGCTTTAAAATAACAGTGCACAGTTGAAATGAAATTTAAAGTTAAAGCAGGGGTCTCCAAGCTTTCCTCTAGTAAGAGTTACTATGAAAGTCATAACGAGCTACTAATATTACTTGTGTTTTAACAGTGACCGCATCAAACAAGATTACATTAGTGTCAACCTATTCCCAGATACAAGCAGTAATGAGCCCAACGCATCAGAAAAGCTTGCCAGCAGTAATGTAAAACAGGCTTTGTAAAAGTGGAATGGCTCTACATTGGTAATACACTAGCAGGCACATGCATCATCATAGGGTTTTGCGATTCCTTAATAGCGATTATTAAGGAATCGCAATTAAGGAATAGCAAAACCCTATGCATGTAGGAATCGCTAAAGAAATTGCGATTCCCACAAATTCCTTAATTGCGACTAGCAAATTGCGAGTCGCAATTAAGGAATGTCTTCCCATTCATTCCTATGGGCCTCCAGGCCCATAAGAATGAATTAGAGATTGCGGGAGCAATTTGCGAGTACCAGTAGGTACTCGCAAATTGCTCCCGCAATTTCGATGGTGCAAGGGTGTCAAAATGACACCCTATTGCACCCATGTATGTTCACTCTGCACAAATGTTGCATACACACATGCTCTAAGGGCATGTGTGTGGGCAACATGAAACTTAGAAAAATGCAAATAAGTGCATTTTTCTAAGTTTTCGCAAATTACCATGAGGTCCAGCCTCATGGTAATTTGCTCACGCTAATAGCGAAATCGCTATTTTTTAAACTGTAATGCATTGCATTTAAGGAATCTCAATTAGGGATTCCTTAAATGCAATCGCTATTTAAGGAATCCCAATTTTGAGATTCCTTAAATAGCGATTTTTGCATTTGGGATGATGCATCCCAAATGCAAAAATACCGGGAGCAAAGGGTCAGATTCTGAGAATCTGCCCGTTTGCGACCGGTATTTTGCTTGATGCATGTGCCTGAAAAGCCACAATTGCAATGCCCCCGCTATAAAGGTAATAGTACTAGTAGTAGGTCTCCCCAACGTCACATGAGTGTTCACTCAAATATCAGGCGTAAATTTGTTTTGGAAATAAAGTCAACCATTTTTCTCCAAACTTCAGCTTATCAGCTCTGAAAATGCACAAAGTTCTGTTTCAAATACACAGTTTTCAGCGGTGCTGTACAAACATTAATTCAGCCTTTACAAAAGCGGGCCATTATTTGTGTGACGTGCACAAGTACTGGTTCCATATTTGTCATCCTTTGGCAACAAAACAACCCCTTGTAGCACTTGACCTTCTCAGGGTAATGGAGCAGAGCAGTCTAAGGCATACTCAAGGAAGGTGGTGTGGGCTAGTAATCACCTTTCGCCGGTACCCAGTAATAACACTCAATAAATTATTGTCCAGTCTGTGCTTTTTCTTTAAAAAAAGGAAAAGTACATTTATTACACACATACTACTCAATACTACGCAGCAATTTAAAAATATACATAAGGCTGATGGAAGTATCTTTTGACATTACGTAATCACTTCTGACCCTCTAAAGGGGGTGCAGTTCAACAAACCACATGTTAGAACATTATCTTGTACTTAAATGCAATAATTTAATATATAACCACAAATGAATGCACTCATTGCTGGCAATAAAGCATATATACTTTGATTGTATGGCTGTCAATATCCTTATTTCATTAAAAGATTCACAAGAACAATATGTATTTATGTCTTAATAGTATGTGCACTCATGATAAATTTGTAACATGGAAATCGCATTTGTAAACATTGCCGCTAGCAATGAATATTTTATTAGCTGCTCTCTCGCTGAGCCAGGGGAGAGCTGCATCCTTGATGTTCTATGTTTTCGTTTTGCTGCACAGCCTAGCGCAGCACAGGTTTTTCTTTTTGTTTGGGCGCCCAGTTCCACCGGTGCACCCGCACTGTTTTTATTGGGGAAGCCCATTGAGCCTATCATAGCTGTCTCTGCTGGCTCCTCACCCAGGCAGCACTTCTTTGTGCTGCCGCTGGAGCTGACAGGTTTCTTTTGCCCTGCCCACTCCTGCATGCAGGGTGCTGTGGCACATGGTAGCCTCATGCTCCCCCCAGACATGGGCATGAGGGCTGGGGCAGGCCAGCCCTGCTGCGGGGAGCACAGCAGCAATCTCTCTCCATTGTTTTGCTCTAGGGCCCAGGGACGGGATCCTGGGGCCCCTTGCTTCTTCTGCCTGGTGTTGTAGAAGCATAACGGTGCTTATTCTCATTTGCTGCCATCAGGGGCCTGTAGCTGGGGTCCCGGCCCCCAATTATAAACCAGGCCTAGGGACTCCTGGCTCAATTTTTGGGGAATTCTCCTAATGGTGACATCTCGGCCCTGGCCCAACCCTGGGAGTTAGAAAGGCTTCGGCAGTAGAGCCCAACATGCTCTGGGCCTGGCGGGAGAGTCTAAGGTCAAATCCTTTTCAGACTCATATCTTGGGCCCCCTTGGGCCGTTTTTCTTGATCTTGGTCTTGAGTTGCTCCTGGCGGTGAGTCCTAGTCACCTAGAGCACTATTTTCCATATCTCCTGGCCTCAAAGGTGATGGACTTTGCAGGGAGCTGGATTCACTGGCTCCCTGTGCCAGTGGTCCCTGTGGCAGTCTTTTTTCTTGTTTTCCTTTGGGCCTCTCTCCTTCCTGGCGCAGAATCCCAGTCTTTACCCCAACTATTCCTCAGAGTCGATATTTCATACATCTATATTTTTTACATCAATATTTTTTACAATGATGTTGTGAACCATATTTTGTTCAAGTCTCTAGTTCTTATGTTTAGAGCCTCACATCAGGCAGGTCCCAAATATCTTACTGCTAGAGCTGACTCCTATCTTCCTTCAAGTGAGCCTTGCTCCTCTATCATGGAACTGGCAATGGTACCAAGGATCTATCGCTCCAGGATGGATGGCTGTTCTTTCCCTTCTCCGGGTTATTCTGCCTGGTATACACATCCCCTTGACCTTTGCCATGTAAGATCTGAACAGATCCTTAATAAGAAGCTAAAAACATGGCTTTTTGCTCAGACTCAAGTGCTTGCCTACAAGGACCAGCAACGGGGCACTCCTTGCAGCATCTGTGTGCTGTATAAATTGCTGTATAAATTTCTTTCTATCATCTCATGTGTGACACTTTCCATCGCACATTTTTACAAACTTTGGGTCACTTATATATCTTGGCAGTATGCATACTCGGTTGCAGCAGCAACAAAGTATACATACCATCAAGACACCGGTCCACCTGGCAAAGTCCTAGATGGGAAGACCATAGGTTTAATCATGGCAGAGATTACTTTGTCTCCACCGCGATAATACCTCTCTGACTGTCATGCAAAGAAAGGCTGTTGGAGGCTGACCTGTAATTCAGACCACCTAAATTAAATGGGTGGAATTAGAGGTCAGTTTTTACTGCCTGTTACCGCCAGTAACGCCCTGGCAGTAAGGCAAAACTGCTAAATGCTCCCCTTGCCATGGGAGGGGACTCCAGGGGCAAGGGGGGAATTTTCTTTTTGATTTAAAAAAAAAAATCTCCCAGTTTACTACTTTGCCCTAATGTAACAATGAGTCGTATGCCAGGAAATACATCTGACCCTTAGTCATTGACCAAAGCTGAGAAATGTCATCCACCAGTAGCAGGAAGTTTCCCCTGAGGTGAACTCACTGACCCATAACAGAAGAATTGCACTTAGAGCTGTGGGAATTAATTGCTTTGAGGTCTACAGTCACCCTGCCCTGTCTACGAAACACATGTGCTAGGTCGCCTTTCCCACAAGTCCCTAGTCCATGCATGCTTTGAGGTTAAAAGTAAATTAATGTTCTGTAGGAGTTACCCATGTGAAAACACAAATTTGCCTAAAAGATACGTTGAAGGAGATGGACCATGACTCATGAATGTGCCCAAGAAATATTTTAATATCCCTTTGAAGCTAGAACTCATATTCTTCTCTGTGAGATTATTTGGTAGTTAACCATTGCATTATGGTACTTGCAGTCCTGCATCTGTGATAGGAAAAGTAAAATAACAAGTACCACAGTTCAAAGAAAAATGTACAGGTCTTGCACCTGATATGAGATATCTTGAGATGTCTGTTTTACAATGCAAAGGCTTTACATTAGAATCTTCATAATTCAATTCACTGAAGCTTTATATGAAAATCTAAAATTTTGTGTCTGGTTCATTTAGCTTTGTGTTTGCAAAACGTGGCGTGCTTCTAAATAACACAATTGCCAAATACTATAGTCAAAATGTGTTTTAAAAATATTTGCATTTTCCTGGAAAGTTTTGGGGGACCATCAAGCAAGGGCCGAGAAAAATCGATTGTCCCAAAATGCATTTTCCCATGCAATCAAGCTGAACACCTGAAGAGGGTTGGGTGCAGGCCTGGTCCTGCACCCAACCCCACACTACCCATGGCCAAATGCTGTGCGCAGCAGGTGGAGGCATATACAAGGGGTTGAGTACGGCCTGCTCAGAGGCCGGGCCCTGCACCCAACACTTCACCACGTGGCCACATTGCCAAAGGCAAGGGGTTGGCTGCCCACGACGGGTTGGGTGCAGTTTTTATGGCCTATTAAGAGCTTTTGATGTAGCACTATCTCCTTGCTATGCAAGATCATAGCGGTATACGGTACTTAATTTGAGGCGGTGGTTTCTGGTGCTCGGCACCGGCACTTAATTGCCAACACCGACACTTATAACAGCTGCCACATGGTGGTGCTGTTTGTGTAATTTAAAAATTAACACAAAAACGGTTGTTTAATACTAACTCAAAATACATTGTAAACAACTAATACCTTTCTCCCAAGTCATTCGTATAGCTTTGGGGTCCTCGAAAAGTCTGAATTGTCACACTTGTAGCAATGTGATGGCTAGGAGTTGTCTAGGCACTGTCATTGGCAGTGCTGACAGTGACAATATGTGGTGGAAGCTGCTGAGGCCTCCTGACGAGGGCCCTGGAACTTATTTTTTTACAAATTAAGCACAGGTGGTAAAGGGAGAATGGTGCGGCAACCATTCTGGTACAGAAGTCTGGTTCAATGACGCGTATGCCAACACAAATTAGGAACTTCATGAAGAAAGGATTTTGGTACTTTAAGTACCATCAGGCATACCTATACATAAGTATAGGTACCATTGTTGTCAATGACATGTATTTTTTTTAAGTTTGAGTTTATTAAAAGAAAAAAGAAGGGAAGGGGAAGGGGAGGGAACAAGGTATGATCATCATGGTGAGCATGTACAAAGAGTAAGTAGTTCAATAAGATTTCTCAATAATAACAAAAATAACAAGCATGAAATTTTACATGAGTAGAACCTACGTACAAGAATGAAATGAAAAAATCCCATATAATATAGTAGAACATAATATCATAGCAAAAAGGCAATGCGGAAACAAGAAAATCATGGAGGTTCACGCACCTCAACTATGTCAGGGCTTGGAGAAGTGTGTGGTGGAGCAAAGGAGGAGAGGTAGGATACCAAAGGAGACCAAATCAGGTCTCGTTTAATTGCCAAAGAGATGGGAGATACGTAATTAGTATCTAGGCGGTGATGGAAGCAGACTGCATTCCACCAAGAGTGATAGGAGACATTTGCAGCCTGCTTCCAATTGGAGGTAATGGTATGGAAAGCCACAGCAACTAGAAGATCAAGTAGTAGATAATGGGAGGAAGATTGCGGGAGGTTCGGGGAAAGGGAACCTAGAAAAACTTGCAAAGGGAAAAAGGGAGTTTGGAGTTGGAATATCTTTTGTACTTGCGCCCAAACTAAATGCCAGAACTTGGAGATAGGAGGGCAATCAAACAACATATGTTTGAGATCAGCAACGGGACAGGGACAGGACCAACAAATGGGGGATGAGTCAGGTGAAAAACGGGATAATGCATGCGGGGTGCATAAAGTTCTGTTATAAATGAAATATAAGGTTTGGGTAGTATTAGCAGCTCTAGAAGTCTTATGAAGCTTAGCCCATATTCTGTCCCAAAAGGGCACTGGCCAATCCTGAAAGAGATCTAGCTCCCACGCAATCTCTATTTTAGATTTCAGCCTATCAGCAGAGGACCGAAAAGAATTATAAATAGCCGAGGCCGAGGGAGATGTCTCTAATAATACAGAAGTGACTTTGCGGTTCAAAGGGATATCGGCAGATGGCGCCAAGGAGCGAAGATAAGAGATAAGGACTGGGAGAAGGGCATTGTATTGTGAGCGGGCGGCAGAGGGCAATGAGAAAGTGGATTGAAGTTCCTGAAATGAAAGAGGAGTGTCCTGGGAGACTAATTGAGAAACCCAGGACAATCCTCTGGAATGCCATGAGTTCCAAAATATGGTGTGATTCCGGATTTTGAAAAGGGAGTTATGCCATATCGGTTGTTCATGAATGGAAAGGAAGGAAGGATAAGATGATATTATGTAAGGAAAGAGGAGAGTACGGGAATGAGAAATAACAGGTGTACGAAAACGAACTAATGAAGACGTGAAGGACAAGAACTCGCGATAGCTAAAGGGGGATAGAAAGGAAGATTCCATACTTAACCAGACGGGTGGATAATGCGGAAGGTCAGAAGAGAACCAACGAGCCGATTGTTTCAAGGAAAAAGCTCGATGATATTCTCTGAAATCTGGAAAGAGCACACCAGACTGGGCTTTATCCTTGCGTAATGAAGCCAGAGCTATCCGAGACCGCCTGCCATTCCATAAGAATTTCAACAACAAGGAGTCAATCCGTTTAAATAAAGAAACTGGAATGTGTACTGGAAGCATAGAAATAGTATAAAGAAGAAGAGGAGATAACATAATTTTTATAGAATTGAGCCGGCCCCACCAAGACAGAAAGAGCGGGTTCCAACGCTGAATAGCTGTGTCCATTTTCTTGAAGACGTTATCAAAATTAAGTTTGAGCGTATCCCACAGGAGAGGGGCGAACCAAACACCCAGATACTTGATCTTAGATGGTTGCCAGGAGAAACCCGTTTGGGAAAAAAGATGTTTTTGACAAATAGAGTTCAAAGGTAAAACCTCGCACTTGTCAGCATTTAGGCGATAACCAGAGACCGCAGAGAAGGAAGATACTTGCTGGAGAAAGGAGGGAATAGAGGAAACAGGATCAGAACAATAAAAAAGAATGTCGTCAGCATAGACCGAGAGCTTAACCTGGCGGGTACCAAATTCAAAACCGGAAATACTGTTGTCTAGACGAATTTTGGTAAGAAAAGGTTCCAAGGCTAAAACAAAAAGTAGGGGGGATAGAGGGCAACCTTGTCGCACTCCTCTATGTAACGAGAAATAATCCGAGGTCATCCCGTTGGCAAAGATAGAAGCCTGGGGATTAGAATAGAGTAAAGAAATAATAGAGATAAATTTGGAAGAAAAACCAAACCAACGTAGGGCCTGAAACATAAAATCCCATCCAATCCTGTCAAAGGCCTTCTCCGCGTCTAAAGAATTAGCCACGAAAGGAGATGACAAAGAAGAAGCTTTGCTAAGTATATTGAGAAAAACACGGGAATTGTCCGTTGAGAGACGGCCCTTGACAAAGCCGGATTGCTCATGACCAATGAGGTTGGGTAGAAAGGGATCCATCCGTAATGCCAAAATTGTAGCCAGGATTTTATAACCCGTATTAACCAGGGAAATTGGTCTGTAATTTTTGCATAATGAGTGGTCTTTATCTTCTTTGGGTATTAAACAGATTAAAGCCTCTTGAAAGGAACCGCTAGAAGAACCCGCCGCAAGGAAGGATTGAAATAACAGTAATAGTTTAGGGAGAAGTAGAGAGGCGAAGTGGCTGTAAAATTCAATAGTGAAACCATCAGGGCCTGGAGATTTACCGTGTCGTAGTTTAGAAACAGCATGGGAGATTTCGGAGAGCGAGATGGCCCGATCCAAAGCAGTGACATCAACGTGGGAAGTCGAGGGGGAGGGAAGCGAATGAAAGTATGAAAGAAGATCCGCAGTCTCAGGGATGTGTTCGGGGAATACAGATTGCTATAAAATTTAACAAACTCAGAAAGAATGTCCTTATCTTTAAAACAGGAGTTCCCAGTGGAAGTTTTAATGGACTCGATCTTTGTACGCTCCTTTCTTATTTTTAAGTAGTTGGCCAAAAACTTCCCCATTTTGTTCTTACCTCCGTAATATCTGGAATTACACTTGAGCAAAAGGTTAGAAGCAGCATTAGTTGTGAACTTATTGAAAGAAATTTTCGCGTCAATAAGCTTTTTAAGGGAAATCTCAGACTTAGAAGCGTGATAATCGAGCTCTAGAGTCTTAATATCAGCTAAAATGCGTGCAGATTTGGTCTTACGAAATTTCTTTCGTCGGGCTACAAAGTTAATGATAAAACCTCTAGAGGCCGCTTTAAACGAATCCCAAACAGTAACAAAAGAGGAGTCAGGGACATGGTTAAGAAGAAAAAATTCAGTGGCAAATGCAACAAATTCGGAACAAAAAGTGGGTTCCAAGAGCAAAGCATTATTGAAACGCCATCTGCCAGGGTGGGGGGAAAGAGGAAGCAGATCAAGGTCCACATGAATCGGAGCATGGTCCGAGATCAGGATGGAACCAATATCAAAGCGGATAGCATGTTGGGAAAGGGGTTTACTAAGGAAAATGTGGTCAATACGGGATTGTGATTGATGAGGAGGGGAATAAAAACTGTATTCTCTAAGATCAGGATTGCACAATCTCCAGATATCCGCCAAGGCATTATTTTGAATGGTGTTAACAAATTGAGAGTGCATCCTAGAGGGGACAAATCTAACATTGGAGTGACGGTCAAGGAAAGGATCAACAACTTGGTTACAGTCCCCCCCAAGAAGTATGTAATCACCAGAAAGGGAGGACAGCTTAGCTGAGATAGAGGGCCAGAATGATCTGTCTATTCCAGTTGGAGCGTACACGTTAAAAAGAGTGATAGGGATATTATCTATAAGCAGTGTAACAATGACCCATCGACCGTCAACATCACATTCGTGAGAAATTGAGGAAACATTTAACTTTTTGTGTAGTAAAATCACAACACCATTTTCTTAGAAACTGTGGAAACTGTGGGGGAGCAAAAAACATGACCCACCCAACAACGCTTGAGTTTCAGAGCCTCGGTTTCAGAGAGATGAGTCTCCTGAAGGAGGGCAACATCAGTCTTAAGTCTCGCTAAATGTGATAAAACCCTTTGCCTTTTGATGGGATTAATTAAACCTTTAACGTTCCATGATGTAACACGGAATGGTACAACAAGGAGAAACAACTAACAGCAACATGCTCATTAATGCAGGAAAAGTAAATTGAGAAAACTGAGAAAGTTGTAACGAATTGGTGAAGGAGAGAGGGCAGAGGGAGAGAAAGCAAGGAAGAAGGAAAGGAAAGGAAAAGAAGGAAGGAACCACAATGACTATAGTACTGAATCCAAGGAAAGAATGGCACAAGAAAGGGAAATGGGAGGAGGAGGAAAATGAAAAAGCAAAGAAAGAAGCAAAAGGTAAGAGATCTAGTGTAGAAAAAAGGACAGAAACAAAAACCAACAAAAAGACAGTACACGTTCGGAATGAACGACTGAAAAACATACTTACGGAGCGAAAAATGCAAACGAAGATGGGGCGATGACGCCGGGAGACAGCGACGACAACATCCAGTGTGAACAATCAAACCTCAAATTCCACGACTCCAAAAACGCAATATACAAAAAGTAGTATGGCACATCAGGGTAGAAGAAAGGAAGAAGATATCTGTATAAACAAAGAGAAATACAATTGAAGAGAAGACGTATCACAGAGAAGCAAAAAGGAACAAATTACAATTGAACTACAAAAGGGACACATGAAAGTGAAACAACCGGTAAAAGAAAAGAGAAAGAGGAAGTCACAACATCAGCGATGAATGTAAGACAACAAAATCGTAGCATAACGAATTCCAAGAAGGAGAAGCAGAACATGTCAACCAGGCCTGGATACATCCATAACATCTGAGCCTTGTCTTTGGAGAAACGCCTGCAAGGCTGCAGGATCCTCATACGTGGTTGTTCTATCTTTATATGTGACCTTGAAGAGACAGGGATGTAGTAGTCCATATCTGGCGTTCAGGGCCCGTAGTTGAGGCCGCATATCCAAAAATTTCTTCCTTCGATCAGCAGTGGCCTTGGAGACATCTTGTGAAAGATAAAGGCGATGGCCTTCCCACATAATTTGTTTCTTAAGCTTGGCTGCTGAAAGGACCTGTAGGAGGTCAGTAAATTGCAGGAATAACATAATGACACCTCTAGGTTTAGTAGCAACCTTCGGTCCAAGGCGATGAGCTCTTTGGATGTTAACGGAAGCCAGTGCCGGAGCATCTAAGATCTTGGCCAAAAAGGATTGGAAGAAGACGGTGGGGTTCGACCCTTCTGTAAGTTCTGGAAGACCGTATAGGCGTAGATTGTTTCTACGGTTCCTGTTTTCCAAATCCTCCGTCTGGCGTTTGAGTAGAAGTATCTCCGCCTCCATTGATGGAATATGTGAACAAGAGGAGTGCAGTGAATCCGCGGAAGATTCTAAGATCTGAACACGCGACTCCAGAGATGACCATTTTTCCTGCATGGCCTGCATGTTCTTTGTGGTAGCCTCCATAAAGGGTTTGAAAGCACAAAGTTCTTCCAAAATAAGATCCATGGAAGCGGACGAGGAGGTACTTCCTGGGGATGGTGGGTCTTTCTTCAGGCGTTTAGAGGAAGCTAGAGCGGACTGCGGCTTTTCTTTGTTGCGTGCTTTAGGAATGGCTCCCCGAATTGAATCTGTTTTCGGTGCTGCGGTATCCACCATGTCTCGAGGAGAAGAGTCGGAATCTGAGTCCACAGGTAACTGAGAAGTAGTAGCCACCTTTAAATTTCTGAGTTTCCCCATGAAGATTCTTGTAAAATAGACGTGTTCTGTTCTGGTGGTCAGTAAACAAAGTCTTCCTGAAAGAGCGTGGTACGTCAGCGGGGAGGCCCTCCGGTTAGCTACATATCAAGAAGCCAGTGAATGCGAACTCATCAAGCCATTTCCGGGGGCTTCCCCCCAACGCCATCGTACTCTCCAGACGATGATCACGTCCCTCCAATATCACGATAGTAGAATATCACAGGTACATGAACCAAGTCAACCACCGCAGGGTCCAGCCACAGTTACAATAGTATTTCCTCAGATAGCGCTGGAAGTCAGGGAGCCCACCCCATACGTCAAGAGAAAACTCTTCCGACTATTCACATCACCTGTGCAGGTTAACAAAAATTATGTTGTTGCCTCTCCCTCTCCTTTGCAATATTCCACTGAACAAGTATTCAGACTTTTTGGGTTTAATAAGCAGACTGAATCTGAAGGAAGTCTGTGCGAATGTTTGCGTCACATATCAGTACTTTTGTAGAGAAGGAAACGGCATTAGAACGTTAAAGACGTTCTACAAGAAGGAGGAGAAGCAGTATGTTAAATATAGAGTATTGAGGTAAGTATTGCGCCAAAGTACTGCTCTCCTTGATGTACGCCCTATTGTATATAATCAATAAATGAGGTAACAGTCTGTGGTAACTCCCCAATAGCAGAAAAGCACATTCCTCGCTGACAGAGGATTAGAGCAATACACTCCACAGTTGCCACAACACACCTTCGTTTCTAAATTGTTGTTAGTTCCTTGTGAGGCAGTTGGGCAGTAGATGGCAGCATTCACATGTGACATAGAAGGGAAGCGCAAATATAAGAGACCTGGAGGTTGAATGTATTATTGCAAATTGCCAGAAAAAATACGCTTCGAGAGTGAGACATCCTCATTAGTTAGGCAAAGCAGTCACCCCTCAGAAGAAGCCAGACAAAAAGAAGAAATGAGGTACTTTTACTGTGGCAGCGACAAGAATTTAGTGAACTGAGGGACATGCAGGTGAAATGTGAAGAAATTTGCTGAATCAGAATGTGGCAAAAATCCTCACAGAAATGCCAATTAAAATGGCGGCCGTCTCTGTGACGGAACCGCCGCGACGAGCAAACAAGGGAAGCTTCGCTTACGTTGTGATGCCGCTGTTCAAAGACATCTCATTATGCGGAGCACACCTTCCACCGAGTGAAATGCGTTTTTGAAAGTCCGCGTAGTTGTCAGCGTCGCGGTAGGTCTTTCATTCTCTCCCGCGCCTCGGGAGAGTTAGGAACGGTCCGCCATCTTCTACGGGCGTTAGCCACGCCCCCCGTCAATGACATGTATGATATAGTCGTGGACACCTGAATATATTTCCTTTTCTAACTCTCCCCCATTGCACCTCCATGCAGTAGATGACTGAAAAAGCATCTGCTCTGCATACATCTGAATGATGCGACTCCCCATTAACTGCAGGGACTCTCCTTCAATGCGAGTACAGAAATCGTGTTGTTTTCTTGTGCCTACTGCATGTCTGTTACCTCTTTATTCTATCTCCTAGTTCTCTATAAAGCAAACCTGTGTCTTACAGAGAAAGAACACTATAAAAACACTAACTAAAATAATTAAATGTTACCATGATTGATGGCTTTGATTAGATGTGAATGACTCAGTTCTGACTGTAAGAACTAAATGTCCTTTCTAAGCTCAACTCTAGGCTGTAGGTTCTTACTGCAGGGCAAATAACTTGATCATTACCACCACCAAACCAAAAGCCTGGGAATTCAAGTGACACCAAAGAAGCAATAAATTCAGAAACTTGTATCTAAGTGAAGAGAGCCCGAGAGGTTATGAAAACCGAAGCAAGCCTGATGATGGCTTGTGCTTGATTAGAAAAACCCACAGTGCATTTTCTGAACATGTTGATAAGGTAGATCTTGCCACAATGGGGACTTTAACCATCTCTGGAGCAGACGTTTGTGACCTTCACAACAACACCTACATCTTAGGTATGTGGAAGAGACTTTGCTCCTTCAAATGGGCTGTTCTATAGCAGCCCTGGAGTCAGACTTGGGTTTTTCTCCCATTTTATGTGCATTAAGAGAAAAAACTCCAAGGAGAACAAATGTATTCCAGGATCTTGGGTGGACGATCAATCTGCCTTAAATCCTGCAACACCGGGAAAGGTACTTCAGGGGAAATTCGTAGATTGATGACTCAGTTTCGATTACTGAGATCTCTTCCGTATGGCTGAAAATAGCACAAATGCAAAGGAAAATAAAGAGGATGGAGCAAATAGAAGAATCAGAATTTCTCGTCATGGGAAGTGCTTTCAAATACTGCAGCAGAGCAGTAGGATGTATTAACTGGTGTTAAATCCTCAGCAACAAATGTTCTGTGCTGTGTCTAGAACCAAAAGCCTCCTACTCGTAATACTCCTAGAGAAAAATGTACAAAACAGGATGAAGAATGTCTCTGCTGCAAAACACCAAATTGGGACCTGTTGTGCCCGACATACAACCCTCTCGGCAGAAGGAATATATGACCACAGAGGCATTACAGATAATGTCACAGCAATCTTCTTCCTCCTTAGTCACCTTATTCAGAAAGTCAGAAAATCAATGGGTGGATGCTTTGTGGCTAGCAGTTTGTTCCATCCCAACACCAGCCCATGCGCCTCCATGAAATGGCAGCAGACGGTTCACTATATAAAAATAATTTCATGAAGCACAGTGCTTGTGGTTACAAAATGGACAATCTTCAGTCTTCCCACGTGTCCTGTTGCCTAGTAGTACTCACTAATAGTCTATGACTTCCATGACCCTGATCGTCTGATGGAGCATCTAATAAACTGGCCTTGTTTCCTGAGTTACATGTTTATGGAGGTAGCGGCTGAGCAGCAAGGGACAGAGTAGCAATGAGGAAGATGCACACAACACAACAGGTTATAACACAACACTTCACACACAATTATGGAAATGGAAGCCGTGGCACTTTCACAAACTGGGGAACAGACACGTTGCAAGTTTAGACTCAGCTTCGAAGAAGGACGAAAGACGTTGCAGCCTGGATGAGCGACAGGTGCCTAAAACTGAACTCGGAGAAGACCGAAGTCCTTGTCCTTGGACCCTCCCCATGGCGTGGGACAGCTCCTGGTGGCACCCTGCTCTCGGAAACCTTCCCACTCCGAAGGACCATGCCCCGAAACTTGGCATCATCCTAGACTCCTCCCTCAACATGACCCGCCAGATCAACGCCGTCACCTCTACCTGCTTCAACTCCCTCCGCATCCTCCGAAAGACCTTCAAGTAGATTCCCCATGAATGCAGAAAGACCATCACCCATGCACTCGTAACTAGCAGACTGGACTACGGTAACGCCCTCTACGCCAGAATCAACAAAACCTGCTACACAAGCTCCAAACCATCCAGAACACCGTGGCCAGACACGTCCTCGGAACCCCACAACACGAGCACATGACCCCGCACCTATGAGACCTCCACTGGCTCCCCATCGAGAAGAGAGTAACCTTCAAGCTACTCACCCACACTGACAAATCCTTCACAACATAGGACCCAAGTACCTCAATGAAAGAGTCTTCTTCCCCTTACCCAAAAGGAACCTCCGCCCCTTCAACCTAACCCTAGCAGAGACCTCACGCATCTGCAGAACCAGAGCCGGTGGAAGAGCCTTCTCCTATGTCGCAGCAAAGACCTGGAACAAGCTCCCAGTCAACATAAGATGCTCCCCCACTCTGAACACCTTCAGGAAGAGCAAGAGCTTGCTCTTTGACTGACCCGGGGCTGCACCACCCAGCGCCTTCAGACCCTCACGGGTGAGTGGCGCACTTTATAAACCCCTGATTGATTGATTGGTTGATTGATAGATAGAATTTTTTTATGCCTCTAGAAATGTATCTGACCTCTTTCCAATAGCCCAGGAAAATTCAAACTCCTTCCCTTACACTTGATAGCATGAGTTCTACAAACTGTTAAGTCCAAAAGAAACCACAAACCATTTTTTCTCATTGTAATTCAAAGCTTTTTCATTATAAATGATTTTTACTTTGGGACACACGATTCTACGTAAGGACACTTGTAATAAAAAATTCTAAACTGATTTACTGACAGTTTTGGAAGATGTCTAAAAGACAATCTGATTCCTGCATCTTTCCATTTTTTTAAAATACATACAGACAGCGAATCATTATTTTAAGCCCCTATGTGTACAGATGTGTGAAAAAGTGAATACTTTGGGGGATATTAGCAGGAAGTGGCGATAATTATTGCTAACAGGCATTAGCGTGACTTTTTTTATCGCCGTCTACCGCGGGAAATTATAGCCGTGTTAGCGGCGTATTAACAACACGCTGCTAACAGGCGATAGATTCTCTTACTGGTTAAAATGACCGGCGATAAAATTAGCAAGATGGTGATAAAAATCCTCGCGCTAACGTTAAAAAAGTGGTGATAAGCTCATTAGCGGTAAAAAGACACACGTTAGGCAGCCCAACATGAGTGATTTTTCCCTCTAACTTTAAAAATAGCCTAACAGTCCACCTCCCATAGAAAAGATGCCCCAACAAAAAGTTTAATGCAGATTGGAGCAGCCAGGGCCAAGTGCAGCACACATCAACAACCCCCTCAAGCCACCCAACATCCAGGATGAAGGCCTGGATGCCTCCTTTGACCTGCGCCTGGAGCCTGGATGCCCAGCTGGACCTGTGTCTTGAGTCTGGATGCCTTCCTGGACCTGCATCTGGAGCCTGGATGCCCTGCTGGACCTGCGTCTGGAACCCGGATGCCTCGCTGGACATGCGTCTTGAGCCTGGTTGCCTCCCTGGACCTGCGCCTGGAGGGCCCGCTGGGCCAGCGTCTGGAACCTGGATGCCCCGCTGGAACTGCGTCTTGAGCCTGGATGCCTCCCCGGAGCTGCGTTTGGAGCCTGGATGCCCCGCTGGACCTGCATCTGGAGCCTGGATGCCCGCTGGACCTGCGTCGGGAGCATAGATGCCTCGCCGGACCTGCGTCTTGAGCCGGGATGCCTCCCTGGACCTGTGTCTTGAGCCAGGATGCCCCGCTGGACCTGCGTCTAGGTTTCCAAGCTGCCAGCTGAGCTAGGGCCCAAAATGGACAGCTAGGCACATTGCAAAAAAAGGTTCAGTTTTCACTGGAAAAATGTGCTGTGTCTTTGTTGAGTTTTGGGCCATTTCCAGATGCAGGAACTCGGCCTACCCACAAAAGTGAGGTACCATTTTTATTGAGAGACTTGGGGGAGTACTGGGTAGTGGATGTTTTTGGCTCCCCTCAGATTCCTGAACTTTCCATCACAGAAGTGTGAGGAAAATGTTTTGTTGTTTACAAAGTTTGAGCTTTGCAAAGCATCCTGGGTAACAGAACCTGGTGAAAAGCACTAAAAGTAACCCCATCCTGGATTTCTCTGGGTGTCTTGTTTTAAAAACATATACAGGTTTTCTAGGTTTCCCTAGGTGTCGGCTGAGCTAGGGCCCAAACTGCACAGCTAGGCACATTGCAAAAAAAGGGTCAGTTTCCACTGGAAAAATGATATGTGTCCATGTTGCATTTTGGCCAGTTTCCATTAACAGGCACTAAGCCTACCCACACAAGTGAGGTACTATTTTTATTGGAAGACTTGGGTGAATGCAGGGTGAATAGAAGTTTGTGGCTCTCTGCAGATTTTCCATCACAGAAATGTGAGAAAATGTGTTTTTTTTAACAAAGTTTGAGGATTGCCAGGGATGCTGGGTGACAGACCTTGGTGAGAGCCACACAAGTCTCCTGAATTCCCCTGGGTGTCTGGTCTTCAAACATGTACAGGTTTGGTAGGTTTCCCTGGCTGCCGGCTGCGCTAGAGCCCAAAATCCACAGTTAGGCACATTGCGCAAAATGTGTCAGTTTTCAGTGAAAATATGTGATGTGTCCACGTTGCGTTTTGGACCATTTCATGTCGCAGACACTACACCCATCCACACAAGTGAGGTATCATTTTTATCAAGAGACTTGAGGGAACACAGAAGCGTAGAAAAAGCTTTATTACCATTTGTCTTTCTATTCACTTCTGCCTTCCAAAATGCAAGATAGTGTGTAAAAAAAAATAATTTTGAACAAAACCCTCCAATTTGCATGCTAATATGGGCACCCACAAATTCAGAGATGCACAAATAACCACTGCTTCTAAACTCAATATCTTGTACCCATTTCAGATATACATACGTTTCCTTGATTACTATTTTTCACTCTTTATATTTTACTAAATGAAATACTGTATATCCGGGACACAATGAAAAGCCATTGCAAGGTGCAACTCAGTTATTGGCTAGCTCAGGTTCTTGGTGAACCTACACGCCTCATATATCTCCACAACCATAAAGGTATTTTGCTTTAAAAAATCTAAAATAATAACAGGTGAAAATATTGGGACAAATGACTGCTATGTTCAACTAAATTTCAGTATTGTTTTATATCAACTGCTACTTTCTGTAGGAAAACCTTGAAGGATATACACAAATGACCCCTTTCTGATTCCGAATTTTGTCTTCTTTTCAGAAATGTATAGCTATCCGTAATACATTATTGGTTTCACACCCACTTCTACCACTAACTGGAAGGAGGCTAAAAGCACAAAAAATAGTACAAATAGGCTTGGTCCCAGTAAAATGCCAAAACTGAGTAGAAAATGTTGGTTTTCTGACAAAGGTCTGCGTGTCCCCGAAAGCTGAGAAGATGGTGATTGATTTTAGCACAACAGAACTCTTGTTGATACCATTTGCAGGGGAAAAAAAACAGGCACTTTCTTCTGCAACACTCCTTTGCCATTTTCCCCAAAAAACCTCATGCAAATCTGCAAACCATGAGTACCTTTAGAATCCTCAGGATGTTGTCAGAAAAGGAAGCAAATTTTGCATGGATACATTATGTGGACAAAAAGGTATGGGGTTCTAAGAGCGAACCACCCCAAACAGTCAAAAAAGTGCATGGCACGGGGGAGGCCTGGCAGCTAAAGTTTAAAAACAAATTAATAGGTAATTTCAAAAAATGGGAAAAAGAAAGGAGAAAGTAATTACATTTTGGCAAAATAAATCAGAAAATATTGTAAATAATAAAAAAACAGCAAGGCAAATGCAGTGACAATACCAGAAAAATCAATAACAAAACAGTGACAATAACGGCAAAATATATACAACAAAAATAAATAAAGTTGGACAATTGTACAGAATTAATAATCTACTCAAAACTATTAGCACTGTGTTTTTTTTTTTTTAAATAAATTGGTGGTTCTGCGGATTTCCTGTGGAACTATATATTTCCCTCTGCAATACTCTATGGTTTTTGTTCCGATCACGTGACAGTAACAAATCGACAGAGCTGCTCCGTAGATTTGCCAAATTCCCCAAAAAATATTTTGGGACATAGGAGTCTTTAAATTAAATTATACTGTAAGGATAACATTATTTAAAAACTTATAAATCATCGTTTTTGTTTTTTCCTGTACAAATGAAGTGTTTTATCTAAGTGGCGAATCTGAAGATCTGCGGCATGATCCGTGGGCTTGCTCGATATCAAAATTTAAAGCTTCATTGTTATCGGTCCTTCTTCTACCTCACCAAATGTTTGGGAAACCCACACTCTAAACAGTCTCTTTTATGTTAGCTGTTGCTGCAGAATTTTTGAAAGCTTAATGCTGGGAAATATCACGACAGAGGCTAAAAGTCCAGATGGTTCTTTTGCACCAGAGGAAGAAGGAGAAGCAGAAGTACAAGTTGCTCCTAACTGAAAAGAGAGTGATGTATGGACATGTTCCCTGTACCATCAGGACAAAAGAAGGCCTGTGCAAGATATGTGGAATGTAAGCTCTGTGGGAAACAGCTTTCAAGAGGCACCATGAAAACGTACAGTTATCGCACATCATCGATGTGGAAGCACATCAAAAGCAACCATGAGCGTGTTTATTTAAGAAACCTGAGAGATGAAGCAATTTACTCAACTCACTCAGGAGTATCAGCATTTTCCATCGGTCAACATTTTGGAAATGTTATTATTCCACCAACCTGCCCCTATCTGAATGAAATGGCAAGTGGAAAAATGACGACATTATCACCATGTTGCAGAAGGTGAAGAGTCACCAGGGTTATCTTGGTTTTTTTCCTCTTACTGTTCTAAAGCTATGAACTTTTTTAGTTTGATACTGTTTTGTATACAATTTTGTTCTTTTCAGTTATTCAATTCAATATGGTAATTTTCACACACACAAAAATGGTTTATAAAAAAAGGTTCTATTTTGAACCACCATATTGTCCATACAGGGTTGTGTCCATCTTCCTATTTCCTGCCGATCTATTTTACTGTGTATGGGAGTGAGTACATAGATGTATTTTTCTACAAATCAGTGTGTCTGTGGGTGCATCACTATATGAGTGTGTGAATTAATGGATTAGTCAATCCATGAGTGCCTGGTTGTGTGTGTTGTTGTATTTATTACTGGGTCTTTAGTTATGTTAACATATCAATCAATGTGCACCAGGGTGTGTTAGCGTAAGCTTTACTATGTGCCTGGGTCTGTCAACGTATGCATCAGTGTGTGTATGGATGTGTTACCTTATCAATCAGTGTGTGCCTGGATGTGTTACTGTATGCATCAGTGTGTGTCTGGGTGTGTTAGTGTATGAATCATTAGATTCTTGAGTGTGTCAGTGTATGTAACATTGCCTGGGTGTCTCGGTGTATGCATCAGTGTGTGTCTGGGTGTGTTTGTATATGAATCAGTGTGTGCCTGGGTGTGTTAGTGCATGTATTAGTATGTCCCTGGGTGTGTCAGTGCATGCACTAGTATGTACTTGGGTGTGTTAGTGTATGCATTAGTGTTTGTCTGGGTGTGTCAGCGTATACATTAGTGTGCATTTAGGTTTGTCAGTATTTGCATGAGTGTGTGACTGAGTGTGTCAGCGTATAAATTAATGTGTGCTTGGATATGTAAGTGTCTGCATTTCGATCTATGATTTTTTGGATGTGCAGGTATACACTGTAAACAATAGATTGTCAACATCTTGCTTCCGTAAACAAACTGCTAGCATCGCAGTATTGCATGCATCTAACTCACACCCCTTCACCTTATACAAAGCATCCCCTACGGTGAGATGCTAAGGATAAGACATATCTGCAGTGAAGACAGTGATATGCTTGTCAAGCAATATGAATGTAGGACAAGATTTTTGGAGAAAGGTTACAGTACTAGCTCTATCAATGCAGCAATTTTGAAATCAAAAAGCCAAGCTACACAGGATTTACTCCAGTACAAGTCTAAATCTAAACCCAAGGGTGCCAAAGACAAAAGATCAGACACGCCAAATAGATTGATACTGTCATATTCAAGACTAGAAGGACAGATTAGGTCCATCATAAGACGCAACTTGCCTATAATATTGAAGGATCCAATTATAGGAGGTCTCCTTCCCAAGAAGCCAGCCCGAACTGCTGAACGGAATTACACCAAATGTGGCAAAAAGGTAGCCTTTGGTTCAGAAAGAGTCCTTTTTGTTAAATGATGTAAATCCATTCAGTAGTTCCTGAGGTATTAAAAAAATAAAAAGTCATCAGCAGTGCATTGTGGGGGCGCGAGTTATAGTTAACTGGACCAACTACAACTGGGTAATTTCTCTGGTTTTGTACGAGTGAAATGTCCAACTAACTATAACTTTCCCTAAAACCTATGGTTTTTTCAGTGAAAATATATATATATATATATATATATATATATATATATATATATATATATATTAATTATCTACTGGCAGTCGCCGGTAGATAGTTATAGTTAGGACCTATTTTCCGTAGGAAATCCGCAACATTCTATTGGGAATATCTATGGTGCCGCACCCTCCCGATCGCGCACTGAATGCTAATTGGCTGTCGAGCGTCTCTCTGCATTCGAAACCAGAAACTGTAGGCGGCCATTTTCTGCCTCTGTAGAAGCGAGGCTGAAGAAGCAAGGGGAATAAGTGCGTAAAACATATAAAGGGGGCACAGTGGAAATACTCTGACCCTCTAGAGGTGCTTAGGGTGTCCCAGAAGGACCCCCTGGGGCCCCCATTTTTTAAAAAATCAGCGGCGAAATGCGCGCACGAAGCGCGCATCCTATCGCGTTGGATGAACGGATCCTCTCGCTGCGGATCCACGGCAACGTTTTTTGAACAACTTTCTACACTGAAAGGTATTAATATTGGTTAATAAAAGCAGATCGTAAGGAACATTATATATGATACGCTGATATGTTGAAAAGTCAAGCTCACTTCCTGTCTTGCGTAGGAACATTGTGTGCTGAACCTGTGAGCTCAGTGCATGTTTCCATGACCTGTTTCTATGGTAACAGGCAAAAGGCAGATTGGGGGAAGGGTTGAAATGTATTTCAGTTGGAAAGGGTTGAAATGATTAACCAATAGAAATGTGTGTTTGCTTTTGAGTTTATGAGTGAAGGATTGTGATTTGATGTTTACATGTATATGTGGGGAAAATTTTTCATTCTTTGCTTTTGCTGAGAGGTGCACAGTGCAGAGATTCTGTAAAAGAAAATATGGTGAGTGATTGATATACTCCTTAATCTACAAAAGAACTTGAAAGATGAGTTATTTAATTGTGAGGGGATGTATGTAGACTATTTTAATCAGACTAATGTATTTTTCCTGCTAAAGTGTAGGGAGTACTTTTTTTCTCTACAATGTGTGTGCATGTAGAAACCATTCTGTGATAGGCATATGTGTTTTTCATGTGTTTGTAGAGAGATAACTGTGCAGTTTTTATATTTTGGTAGAATTAGAAACCAGTCATTGTTTATGAATTTGTGAAATGAGTTATGTTATATTTCTATACTAAAATGTAGTACTTTTTCTAGATGAAGAAATGTGTTTTGATATAGTGCAAGGGATAGTGTTGTTTGTCTAAAATCACACAGTGAGTCTGTGTGCATTTGGGAACCACTGTGAGAGAAGCGTTTGGTAACATCGTGTATTTACTGACAGATAACTGTTTTAAAACATGTTATGTTGTCTAGTTTTAGTAGCATTAGAAGACAGTTATGGCGTATGCTTTCATTAAATGAGTCAGGCTTTGACATAAAAGTGCAGTCCTGAAATATGTAGATTGTGTGCAGTTCCCTTACCACTTGCACTGTAGTGAATGAGTTTTGGTAAACTCATAGGGATAGTGGTGCTTGTCTAGAATCAGACTGTGAGTTAGTGTGTATTTGGCATCAGTGTGAGAGAATCATTTGGTAAAATCATGTATTTACTGACAGATAACTGTTTTAAAATCTGTCATGTTGTGAAGTTTTAGTAGCATTAGAATCCAGTCAAGGCTTATATGTTGATTAAATGAGTCATGCCTTGACACTGATGTGCTGTACTTAAATATGTAGATTGTGTGCAGTCCCCTTACCCCTTCCACAGTAGTGAATGATTTTTGGTAAAGTCCTAGGATAGTGTTGATTGTCTAAAATCACACTGTGAGTCTGTGTTCATTTGGGTAAGGATTGTGAGAGAAGCATTTGGTAACATTGTGTATTACTGACAGATAACTGTTTTAAAACCTGTAATGTTGTCAAGTTTTAGTAGCATTAGAAGCCAGTCTTTGCTTATGCGTTGATTAAATTAGTCAGGCATTGACATTAAAGTGTAATCGTGAAATATATAGATTGTATGCAGTTCCTTTACCACTTCTACTGTAGTGAATGAGTTTTGGTAAACTCCTAGGGATAGTGTTGTTTGTCTAGAATCACACTGTGAGTCTGTGTGCATTTGGGAACCACTGTGAGAGAAGTGTTTGGTCAGATCGTGCATTTACTGACAGATAAGTGTTGTAAAACATGTCATGTAGTCAAGTTTTAGTAGCATTAGAAGACAGTAATGGCTTATGCTTTCATTATATGAGTCAGGCATTGACAGTAAATTGCATTTGTGAAATATGTAGATTGTTTGCAGTTCGCTTACCACTTGCATTGTAGTGAATGAGTTTTGGTAAACTCATAGGGATAGTGGTGCTTATCTAGAATCACACTGTGAGTTAGTGTGTATTTGGGATCACTGTGAGAGAAGCATTTGGTAACATCATGTATTTGCTGACAGATAACTGTTTTAAAACCTGTCATGTTGTGAAGTTTTGGTAGGATTAGAATCCAGTCTTTGCTTATGCGTTGATTAAATGAGTCATGCTTTGACACTGATGTGTTGTACTTAAATATGTAGATTGTGTGCAGTACCATTAACTCTTCCAGAGTAGTGAATGCGTTTTGGTAAACTCATAGGGATAGTGGTGCTTATCTAGAATCACACTGTGAGTTAGTGTGTATTTGGGATCACTGTGAGAGAAGCATTTGGTAATATCATGTATTTGTTGACAGATAACTGTTTTAAAATCTGTCATGTTGTGAAGTTTTAGTAGGATTAGAATCCAGTCTTTGCTTATGCGTTGATTTAATGAGTCATGCTTTGACACTGATGTGGTGTACTTAAATATGTAGATTGTGTGCAGTACAATTAACTCTTCCAGAGTAGTGAATGAGTTTTGGTAAACTCCTAGGATAGTGTTGCTTGTCTAAAATCACACTGTGAGTCTGTGTGCATTTGGGTAAGGATTGTGAGAGAAGCATTTGGTAACATCGTGTATTTGCTGACATATACCTGTTTTAAAACCGGTCATGTTGTGAAGTTTTAGTAGAATTAGACGTGCCTGGAACCTATGGTTTTTTCAGTGAATATATATATATATATATATATTCACTGAAAAAAACATAGGTTTCAGGCCTGATATAGTTAGGAATTAGCATTTAAAAAACCTTAGAAATTCACTGAAAAAACAATAGGTTTTAGGGGTGTTTTAGTTAGCTGGACATTTCACTCGAACAAAACCATTGAAATTCCTCCGATATAGTTAGTTGTACTAACTACATCTCGCCCGCAATCTACTGATGATGATGTCACATATTACATCATTCATGACATGGTCAGTGACATCACTAATGACATCTCAATTGACATCACTGATGGCTGCCAACACTTCCTGATCTGGAGTGTTGACAGCCAATTAGAATACAGCTCGTGCACGGCAGGGTGCGTGCTGGGTGCGCGGATCCTTCGAGGCCATAGATATATCTATTTTTCTAACTCTGATTTTCTCAGGAACTACTCAACGGATTTACACCATTTAAGCAAAAGGCATGAGTCTGAACTGAGGACAACCTCTTTGCCAAATTTGGTGTAATTCCGTTCAGCAGTTCGGGCTGTAGCTGCATCAACAGGTCCTAAGGGAAAATGCATGGGGAAAAT
This sequence comes from Triturus cristatus, assembly GCF_964204655.1. Taxonomy (NCBI): domain Eukaryota; kingdom Metazoa; phylum Chordata; class Amphibia; order Caudata; family Salamandridae; genus Triturus; species Triturus cristatus. The sequence continues at coordinate 1,514,587,565 of NC_140591.1, read as the reverse complement.
ACGTTTTGGGACCGCCCTTTTTTCTCGGCCCCCGCTTGACGAATCACCGTAAAATTTTCAGGATAGGAGCGGACCAGAGCTGGCCAAAAGTTTGGAAAATTTCGCAAAGATTCGTAAAATCGGCGCCAACGTTATTCCAAATAGAATTTTGTGGATTTCCTATGGAAAATAGGTCCTAACTATATCTACCTACTGGTGACTGCCAGTAGGTAATATATATATATACACCTATATATATATATTCACTTAAAAAACCATAGGTTTCACACATGATATAGTTAGCTGGACATTTCAATCGTGAAAAACCATTGAAATTCCCCCGTTATAGTTAGTGCAGGCAACTATAACTCACGCAACCGCAATCCTCTGCTGATGACGTCAGATATTACATCACTGTATTTAGACACTTATTTACCCATGTCTTCTTCCATTAATCTTTAGCTATACATATATTACAAATATTTTTTTTTCAGAAAGACACATATGTCATCAGTGATGTAATATCTGACTTCATCAGCAGAGGATTGCGGTCGCGTGAATTATAGTTGCCTGCACTAACTATAACGGGGGAATTTCAATGGTCTTTCATGAGTGAAATGTCCAGCTAACTATAACGTGTGAAACTTATGGTTTTTTAAGTGAATTTGCAAGGTTTTTTAAATGCTAATTCCTAACTATAACGTGTGTGAAACCTATGGTTTTTTCAGTGAATTTCAAAGGTTTTTTAAATGCTAATTTATGTATGTATTTTTTATTTTTTTTAATTGAATTTTCAGCTTGCGCGCACCATGCGCGCACGGTGCGCGAACTTCGCGGAATTTTTTCCGTTTCTACTGTGCGCGCATGCTGCGCGCACTCCGCGAATTTTCGTAAAAAAATAAAACAATTTTTGGCCCTTGGGGGTCATTCTGGGACACCCTGACAAAGGCTAGGGGGTCAGGAACTGTCCACCCTGCCCTCTTTTCACGTTCTCCACCTTTGTTTTTCACCCCCTCAGACTGCGAGAGACAAAATGGCAGCCGACACTTCCTGGTTTCGACCGATTCCAATGTTTACTAAGATCTAACAACCAATCAGAAATGCGCTCGCGCACGGCAGGGTGCTCGCACCGTGCGCACACGGTGCGCGCCTATAGATATGTATATGCTTTTAAATGCTTTTTTCTCAGGAAATACTGAACAGATTTACACCAGACCTGCAAAAGGCACATCCCTGACCCGAGGACTACCTCTCTGCCAAATTTCAAGTAATTCTGTTCAGCCGTTCGGGCTGTAGCTTGGACTAAAGGTCCCTTGGAAAAATGCATGGGGAAAACGTGTTTTGGGACCCCCCTTTTTCTCAGCCCCCACTTGACGAATCCCCTCGAGACTTTCAGGGAAGGAGCAGAGCAGAGCGCCCCACCTATTTTGAAAATTTCGCGAGGATTCGTCAATCGGCGCCAAAGTTATTCCAAATAGAATGTTCCGGATTTCCTATGGAAACACGATCCTAACTATAACTATCTACTGGTGACCGCCAGTAGATAATATATATTCACTTAAAAAACCATAGGTTTCACACATGTTATAGTTAGCTGGACATTTCACTGGTAAAAAACCAATGAAATTCCACCGTTATAATTAGTTCAGGTAACTATAACTCACGCGACCGCAATCCAGTGCTGATGACGTCACATATTACATCACTGTTTCTAGACACCTATTTACCCATTTATTCTTCCAAGATATACATATATTAAAAATATTTATTTTACAGAAAGACACATTTTCACTGCATGATGGCATCAGTGATGTAATATGTGACGTCATCAGCACTGGATTGCGGTCGCATGAGTTATAGTTACCTGAACTAACTATAACGGTGGAATTTCATTGGTTTTTTACGAGTGAAATGTCCAGCTAACTATAACATGTGTGAAACCTATGGTTTTTTAAGTGAATTTGCAAGGTTTTTTAAATGCTAATTCCTAACTATAACGTGTGTGAAACCTATGGATTTTTCAGTGAATTTTAAAGGTTTTTTAAATGCTAATTTATGAATGTTTTATTATATTTTTAAAATATTTATTTTACAATAAGCTACCTATGTATATAGTTATAGATTGTCTGTAGTTGAACAGCATAGTTAATATCTTGTATAAACTTATGTACACTTAAATTTTTTCTTTTTAAGGTTTTTCACCGTGTGCGCTCCGTGCGCGCACGGTGCTTGCACTGTCATCGTACGCGCTCGGTGTGCGCACGCTGTACGCATCCGTACGTGCTCCTTGTGCGCATGCGTACGTGCTCCACGTACGCATTCGTACGTCGTGCGTGCTCCGCGCGCAAGTGCTCCGCGTGCTACGTACGCGCATGCTCCGTAAGCGCATGCGCGCGCGCACCGTATGCACATGCGCTCGTGCTTCGTGCGTGCTCCGTGCGCGATCCGTGTGCGCACGGAGCTCGCACGGCAAGTCATGTGATTAAGAAACAACACTTTTCATTGGTTCATAGTAATTTCACTTCCAGAATCTTCCAACACCACACCCATTCCCTCACTTTCTCTTCTGATTGCCTGGGAGAAGGAGCTAATCTGTTTTTGGGATACAATGGCAGAGCAGCACTCATCTTCTAGCAATGAGGAGGAGACCTCTGTTCCACAAAGACAGAGGAAACAGAAGGATTCTTTTATATGGAGGTATTATACATTTCCAGAGGGCCAGAAAAAGGTGAATGCTCCTAAGGTCACCTGCACTCTTTGTGGAGTTGTTTTATCTAGGGGAGACCCTACGAAAAAATACTCTTTCAGTATTTATTCTATGATAAGACACTTCAAAAAACTGCATCGAGCACATCTTCTGCGCCGGCACCAGCAGTACAGCCGAGCACATCTTCTGCGCCGGCACCTTCACCTTCTTCTGGACCTCTGGATCTGCGCCCTCTTTTTCACAGAGTGCAGATACGGTGCAATGCCTGCCATGCTCTACTCTGTATTGGTGAAACCAGTATCAACCTAATAGAGGAGAGGATACGGCAGCACACTTGCACCCCTCCATAATTTTTTTCTTTTTGTCCCTCTGTTCCTCTATCAACACAACAGTTCTTTTCAGAGCCACATAACATCTGAACACTTAAAATTGATTTTTCATGTAACTTCTTTTCAATTTTTTTCACCGTCCGCGTACCATGCGTGCACGGTGCACGCACCTCGTGAATTTTTGAAAAAAAATAAAACTATTTTTTTCACCCTTCGGGGTCCTTCTGAGAGCTCCTCACAAAGGCTAGGGGGTCAGGAACACTCTACCCTGCCCCCTTTTCACGTTCTTATATGTTTTTTTTGTGTTTTAAAGGTTTTTCACCGTGCGCGCACGGTGCGCGCACCCCGCAATTTAAAAAAAAAAAAAATTGTTTTTTTCACCCTTCGGGGTCCTTCTGTGACCCCCTGACAAAGGCTAGGGGGTCAGGAACTCCCTACCCTGCCCCCTGTTCATGTTCTCCACCTTTCCTTTTCAGTGCGACAGACAAAATGGCGGCCGACACTTCCTGATTTCGACCGATTCGAATGTTTACTGACATCTAACAACCAATCAGAATTTCACTTGCGCACGGCACCGTGCGCGCACGGTGCGCGCCTATAGATATTTATATGCTTTTAAATGCAATTTTCTCAGGAAATACTGAACAGATTGACACCAGATATGCAAAAGGCACTTCCCTGACCTCAGGACTACCTCTCTGCCAAATTTCAAGTATTTCTGTTCAGCCGTTCGGGCTGTACCTTCAACTAAAGGTCCTATGGGAAAATGCATGGGGAAAACTTGTTTTGGGACCCCCTTTTTTCTCGGCGCCCGCTTGATGAATCACACCGAGATTTTCAGGGTAGGAGCTGAACGGAGCGCCCCATTAATTTTGAAAATTTCGCGAGGATTCGTCATTTGGCGCCAAAGTTATTCAAAATAGAATTTTGAGATTTCCTATGGAAACGCGACCGCCAGTAGATAATATATATATATATATATATATATATATATGTATATATATATATATATATATATAAAATTCACTGAAAAAACCATAGGTTTCACACATGTTATAGTTAGCTGGACATTTTACTGAGAAAAAAACCAATAAAATTCCCCCGTTATAGTTAGTGCAGGCAACTATAACTCACGCGACCGCAATCCTCTGCTGATGACATATGTGTCTTTATGAAAAAAATTTGTAATATATGTATAGCTAAAATTTAATGGAAGAAGACATGGGCAAATAAGTGTCTAAATACAGTATTAGCATCAGCAGAGGATTGCGGTCGCGTGAGTTATAGTTGCCTGCACTAACTATAACGGGGGAATTTCATTGTTTTTTTCTCAGTAAAATGTCCAGCTTACTATAACATGTGTGAAACCTATGGTTTTTTCAGTGAATTTGCAAGGTTTTTTAAATGCTAATTCCTAACTATAACGTGTGTGAAACCTATGGTTTTTTCAGTGAATTTGTACGTTTTTTTAAATGCTAAGTTACTTTGCGCCATTCGTGGTGTGCGCGCCCACTTAACACAGTTTGTTCCGTGCGCGCACGGTGCGCTTTGTGCACCGTGCGCGCACAGTGAGCACGCGGTGCGCTTCGTGCACCGCGCGCCCACTTTACGCAGTTAGTGCCGTGCACGCACGGTGGGCATGCGGTGCGCTACGCGCACAGCGTTCCCACGTTACGCTCGATGGGCCATGTACGCACGATGTGCTTCGCGCACCGTCCGCACATGGAGGACATATTATGCGCTTCGTTGTGAAAAGTAATGTTTGATTATTTGTGACGGTGAATATGCCATGCACAAATGGTGGCCTTAGGGCACCATTTGCACACGGGGTGTGGAGAGTGTGGATATTTATTTATTTTTAAAAAAATTTTACCATACGCATACGGTAAGCGTAATCGGCGATTTTTCAAAAAAAATTAAAATTGAATTTTTTGCCTTGGGGGTTCTTTGGGGACACCTTCATCAAGGCGAGGTGGTTGGGAGCAGTCTAAACAGCCCCTTTACATGTTTTTTGCCTTTGTTTTTCCTCCCCCCCTCAGAGTGCGAGATAAAAAATGGCGGCCGCCGCTTCCTGGTTTCGACTGATTCGAATGTTTACTAAGATCTAACAGCCAATCAGAATCGCGCTCGGGCACGGCACCGTACGCGTACGGTAGGCTTACCGTAAGCGCACGGTAAGCGCACCGTAAGCTGCCACAGATATATATATTGATTTAAAGGCTATTTTCTCAGGATCTACTGAACAGATTTACACCAAACCTACAAAAGGCACTTCCTTGACCTGTAGACTACCTCTCTGCCAAATTTCAAGTAACTCTGTTCAGCCGTTCGGTCTGTAGCTGTGTCTGAAATGAAATGAAAAAAGATTTCTAAAGCACATGGCTGCCCTAGAGCGTCCCAGCGCTAGCAATGTACTGAACCACTACCCCAAGACACAGGGGGAGACCTACAGAGGAAAGAGGTAAGTCTTCAATGCTTTGCGGAATTTTGCCAAGTTGGGTTCTTTACGCAGAGCCATCGGCAAAGCATTCCATAGTTGACCTGCATTAATGGAAAACCGACGTCCACCCGATTTCGCCTTTTTAGCTCTGGGTATCATTACTAGATTCCCATCTTCAGAGCGAAGGGCTCGCGTAGGTTTGTAGGAGAGGACCAAATCTCTTAGAATGGGAGGACCCGATCCTTGTAAGGCTTTGAACACTATGCATAGAGATTTAAATTTAATGCGCTCTCTAATAGGTAGCCAGTGCAAGGCCTTCAAGGCAGGCCGAGCTGAAGAGCATTTGGCAGTACCAGTGAGCATCCGTGCCGCTGCATTTTGAGCTCTTTGGAGAACATTCAGTGAGGATTCAGGTGCCGCCAGGAAAAGGGCATTGCTATAATCAAGCCTGGAAAGCACCAATCCCTGAACTAATAGTTTCCTGGAATTATCAGGGAGAAGCGACAGGACTTTTCGGGCTGACCGGAGCAGCCCATAACACGTCCCTGCCACTCGTTTGGCTTGTGTGATCATGGACAGCTCTGGTTCGAGCCATACGCCTAGACTTTTAATGATGCCCTTAGGGGCTGGGGGGGCGCCTAGACTAGCTGGCCACATACATTTGGGCAATGATGAGCATAAATTGCCAAGGAGCATAAGCTCCGTTTTCGTCCCATTCAGTTTTAGCCGGGAGTCCGACATCCATGCCATAATGTTGGTAAGGCAAGCCGCAAACTTCGCCCCCTGGCGTTCCGACGGGGACAGAGAGACAATCAGTTGAGTGTCGTCTGCATAGGTTGCCATTGTCACCCCGAAGGGGGCCACCACCTCGTCCAATGGGGCCATATAGACGTTAAAGAGCGTCGTGCTCAATGAGGAGCCCTGCGGGACTCCACATAGGAGGGGGGTAGGCAGAGATCTAAAATCGCCATCGCAGACCTGATAGGAACGATCACTCAAATAAGACTGAAGCCACTGGAGGGCCGACCCTCCTATTCCCATCTTTCCCAGACGGTGGATCAAGATATTATGGTCCACCGTGTCGAAAGCAGCGCTTAGGTCCAGGAGGACCATTGCAGCAGATCCTCCTGAATCCAAGATACATCTGCCTTCTTCGACCATTGCTATCAAAGCCGAGTCGGTTCCCTGGCCAGGTCGAAAGCCAGTCTGCGTCCGACCTAGTAAGTTGTTAGTTTCTAGGAAACAGGAGAGCTGGCGGTTGACAAACTTCTCAGCGATCTTATTCAGGCCAGGCAGAAGCGAGATGGGACGGTAATTTGCCAAGTCAGCAGGGTCAAGGTCGGGCTTTTTCAAAAGAGCCTTGACAGTGGCCTGCTTCCAGCTAGGTGGAACTATGCCATAGGTGAAGGAGGCATTCAGGAGATCAGTTGCGGGACCAGCAATGAGATCAGCAAATTGTTTGAGGATCCGGATGGGCATGGGGTCCGAGGGGGAGCCACTCTTCAGCGCCGAAAGCTCCTTACAGAAATCTTCCCTTGTAATGGGAGAGATGGTGTCTAGTCCCTTCCCAACTGGAACCTCTTCAGGGACTGTTATGGCCATGATTCCTGGACTGGGGGTGGGAAGGCTATCTAAGATGATCCGTATTTTGGTGTCAAAAAACTGAGCCAGTTGGTTACATTTGTTAGAATTCAACACCTGAGAGGTCGAAGGGGTGGGAACCGTGATAAGTTCTTTAAAAATCTTATAAGTTTCCTTTGAAGAATTGGCTGCCTTAATTATTCTATCTTCAAAGTGGGAGGCCTTAGTTGATTTACGTGCCGCCTTATAAGATCTCATGGCTTCACGGTACTTGTCTTTACTATTAACGGCCCAGTCCTTCCGCCATTCCCGTTCAAGCCTTTTGCATTTCTTTCTCATCATCCCCAGCTCTGGGGTATACCAGGATGACCTGTGGCTGTTACTTTTATTGGTAAATTTTTTGGCAGGCAGAACTGCATCTAAGGCATGACAGAGCCAGTCATGGAAAGCAGTGTCCGCTTCCAGAGGACCAAGACCAGGGGGGGGAGTGGACTCAGCGAGAGAACGTGAGATGCTATCAATAGGGAGTTGAGCCCAAATTCTCTTATAAATAGGGGGTGTCTTCTGGTAGTGAGAGAGAAAAGGGTCCAAGCTGACGTTAAGCTCCCCTGCCACCAGGAAATGGTCCGACCAAGGCAAGGGAAAGGGGGAACCTATCTGAAGATGTGCAATGTTAGAGAAAACATAATCTAAAGGTCCTATGGAAAAATGCATGGGAAAAACGCGTTTTGGGACCCCCCTTTTTTCTCAGCCCCCGCTTGACGAATCCCCCCGAGACTTTCAGGGTAGGAGCGGAGCATAGCGCCCCACCTATTTTGAAAATCTCGCGAGGATTCGTCGACCGGCGCCAAAGTTATTCCAAATAGAATGTTGCGGATTTCCTATGGAAACGTGGTCCTAACCATAACTATCTACTGGCGACCGCCAGTAGATAATATATATATACAATATACAAGAGAAGAGGCAGAGGACAATGGAGAGGCAACAAGTAATCATCGATGAAACCTCAATAATCAACTTGACCGCTACAATACTTACCGAGGAAGAAGAGAGTATTTTAAAATTGGGCCTCTCCTATGCCCCACCTACCAACATGAACTACATCAATACAAGGTTTGACATGTACAAAGCTGTACGCAAATTGAAACTCCGCAAATTTCACTTGTTGAAAAATAAAACCATGGCTGAAACAGCAGAACCCGAGCTCTCTGGGGATATCACAGCATCAGGGTCGACAATACCCAGTGGTATACTAGAGCTGTGGATGAGTAAGGAAGTGGATGCTATGGAGACCCAATCTGGGGGAACGGATGTTCCAATCAGTGGGAGTTCTTTGAAACAAACAGCACCAGTTACACCTTTCAAACCTACCTCAACCTTCACCCCAATTTTGGCACGGGACTCTATCGACATATTCAATGAGAATGTGATTTCGCAAATCAAAGAAATGCACAAGAAAAATAGTCACAGGAAACCTAAATTTGATATCAGAAAGAAGCACTACGACACTTTAATTCACAAACTGAGCAAGGATATTAAAATGGTGATACGGTCAAGTGACAAAGGAGGAAACATCGTATTGATGACCAAGACAATGTATGATCGTGAGGCGTATTCCCAGCTTAATAACAGGGAACACTACGAACGGAGCAATGTATCCAAGATGAAGCAGTTGCAAGCCGAATACCACAAGAAACTGTCTAGATGGAAAAACAGGGCTATGCTGTCAGATGATGAACACAAATTTTTAAGAAATGAGCATCCAATAACTCCCTTTATCTATTTTATCCCCAAAGTTCACAAAGACATAAAAAACCCGCCAGGCAGGCCTATTATCTCTGCCAGAGGTGGGTTACTGGAAAAGACATCAGTCTATATACACTACTTTTTACAAGGAGCAGTGAAGTCATTGGACTCCTATGTGCAGGACACAGGGGATTTTTTGTACAAACTACAAGCGGTACAATGGAAAGACGATTACTGGATGCTAGCATTGGATGTCTCATCACTTTACACCAGTATAGTGCACAAAGATGGTATAGCAGCTGTTATGTACTACCTGTCCAGACGAGAGGAACAGTTCAGTGATCATACCGCTATGCTATTGGAAATGCTCAATATTTGTTTGAACAACAATGTATTCATGTACAATAACTTGCTATACCGCCAACTACAGGGCGTAGCTATGGGGGCCAGTTTTTCCCCAAGCTACGCTTGTCTACACATGGGGGCTTGGGAGGAACTGGTCCTCAGGGTGCAATATGAAGAGATTATGAGATCCAACATTGTTGTTTGGTATCGATATATTGATGATTTATTTGTAATCTGGCAGGGTGACAGGGAATCGGCTGAAACCTTTGTCAATGCCATTAATATCAATACATTGAACCTTAATTTCACTGTAACTATGAGCCAAACTAATGTTATGTTTCTAGACACAGAGGTCTATATAAATAAGGGAACAATTGAAACGAGACTTTTTAGGAAAGCCACGGCCGGCAACACCATTTTGCATGCGGCCAGTGCTCATCCTCAACACCTAATTGCAAGCATACCTTTTGGTGAGATGCTGCGCCTACGTAGAATCTGTAGCAATGAGGAAGAATGGAATAAAGCTCAGGCATCCAGTAAGGTCAGGTTTCTACAACGTGGCTACTCTGAATCAGTGATTGACAAGGCCATAACCAAAGCTCAGGCAAGGGAGAGACAGGGGCTATTGGTGAAATATGGTCCACCTGCTATCAGTGATCTGGTACCTGTCAATACCGACAATCTATCTAATGAATTTAGATTCATTACAGGGTACAATAATCAACATCGGGAATTGTACCGTATAATTAACAGAAATTGGCCAACATTAAAAAGTGATTCGGTACTAGGTCCTAATCTGCCTCGAAGGGCTACCCTCACCTTCAGTCGGGCCCCCTCAATGAGGGATAGCCTTGTCAATACCAACCCTGAGACCATAGAAAAATCCACGTGGCTGCAAACCAATGGGGGTTTTTATAAATGTAAGGTATGTAAGGCTTGTACACACGGGGTAAACACAAAAACTTACAAAGATGGATTCAGTGAAAGAAAAAACAAAATTGAGAAGGTACTAACCTGTAAAACAGAGTATGCTATATATGTCCTTCAGTGCCCCTGTGCACTTAGATATGTGGGCAGCACCAAGCTAGAAGTACACAAACGTATTCTGCAACATCTTAGGGCCATCACGAACCAAGATAATACGTATCCGGTGGCCCGCCATTTCAGGGAGGCACACCACAGTAACAACAAAGAATTATCATTCTTTGTTATTGATGCAATACCAGCTAGCAGACGAGGAGGCAATAGGGAAGCATTGCTTCGCAAGTTAGAAACAAAATATATACTCCGTCTTGACAGTAAATGGCCTACTGGTTTAAATGTTACTGAGGATTTGTATACTGGCCTCCACTAGAATTAGTAGTCTAGCTATAATGTACATAACTAGGAAAGGCTGCTGTTTTACTGTAACTTCTTGATATATTGGTCCAAATGTGCACACTGATTTTATGGAATGTCTTATTGAATATTTTATGAATTATATTATGGAATATTTTATGGAACATTTTAGTAATATTTTAAGGGTTTTTTAAAAACGCAGAGGTTGACATTTTATCTTCTCATGTATTATGTATTATTTATCATTTTAGGTACAATAATGTTTACCAATTCTTAATTTTAGGCAATGAATTTTTATGATCTATAGGCGGTTTTACATATTGAGTTACAACTTATGAATGCGTGATACCTTATAAACCCTTGCACATTTGCACACTCTGCACTTTAGCACTGCAGACACTTTATTCTAATTTAGTCTAATTTAACCTCGTGATTGACAAAGTATCTGTCTACATACACAGTGACTTATGACCACTAGCAATAGCAAAGATTGAAGCTATAAGACCCACTATTCTCATCTGTTCATCGAGAAGTTATCTACTGATAGCACATTTATACATGTATATACTGGAGGTAAGTCTGGGCTCAGACTACCCACTATATTTATTACCTGAAACAGGTAATTGCTGCTATCCTGGTTTTTAAAATTTTTTAAATTGTTAAAATTCGAATCAATACAATAAGTAAAAATACACTAATGGCACATTAGGTTGGTTCTCTTTTTTCGCTATTTGCACATATCACTAGGCACTTTATCACACCCTTTCAGGCTGACATAACTGCAGGAATCAGTAGATTGATGCAAATGCTGATTTAAACAGTGGCAATATAGAGGGATTGATCCCGTCAGAAACTGTCATTCATAGATGAGATCAAACATATAGTTTGAAAGTACCAACACGAAAGGCATATTGAACATACAATACAATATATGTTATTGACAGCAGTGAATTGACGAAGATAATAATGTATTCACATATCTGTAACCTGGATTTAACTATGTTACGGTCTTTTCATGAACTGCCACAAATGTATGTTTGCGTGTTGTAATCTCTTTACACTTACCTGTGGTAAGAGTATTCCTCATATGAATGATGCACTACTCGCAATCTTTCTTCCATGTCTATGCATCTGTGCCAGCATCACGTGCAGAGTGAGTTACGCCTACATAAGGGTGGTTCTTTATTCAACACGTTGTCATGTGAACAAGGCTCAGGTGGAGCCGAAACGTTATGGCGACTAGCACGCGAGATTTATAAATAAAAAAATTGCACTGAAGACCGAGGTCCGTGTCTGTATTGTTGTGGACTGGCACCAGAAGCGGGCGGACGCAACGCAAACTACGGAAAGTAACGGATATATATATATATATACACCTATATATATATTACCTACATATAACTATATATTACATACTGGCGGTTGCCAGTAGGTAGTTATAGTTAGGACCTATTATCCCTAGGAAATCCGCAACATTTTATTTGGAATAACTTTGGCGCCGGTTGATGAATCTTTGCGAAAGTTTCAAAACTGGTGGGACGCTCCATTCTGCTCCTATTCTGAAAGTCTCAGAGTGATTCGTCAAGCGGGGGCTGAGAAAAAAGGGGGGTCCCTAATCGTGTTTTCCCCATGCAATTTTCCATAGAAACCGTTATTCGCAGCTGCACCCCGAACTGCTTAATGGAATTACACAAAATTTAACAAAGAGGTAGCCCTTGGTTCACACTCATGCCTTTTGGTTAAATGGTGTAAATCTGTTCAGTAGTTGCTGAGAAAATCAAAAGTAAAATCATAGATATATCTATGGCCTCGGAGGATCCGTGCACCCTATGCGCACCCAGTGCGCACCATTCCAATCACGAGCTGCATGCTAATTTCCATTTTGTGCCTCGGTAGAAGCGAGGCTTAAGAAATCAGTGGATGAAGTGTGCAGAACATATAAAGGGGACAGGGTAGAAATACCCCGACCCTCAAGATCTGCTTAGGGGGTCTTTTAAATGTCAAAATGCACGCTAGGTGCGCGGATTCTGACGTTAAAAAAAACGAAGCGCTTCTTTAATAATTAGCCCCCAGGGGGCCGAATACCGGGGGCAAAAACTATAAAATTTGATGGGGGGCCCAGAAGGGCCCCCCAGCCCCGGGGACCGCCACCCCCTGGGGCTACAAAATAAATGGGTTGGGGGCTCAAAGGCCCCCCCAAGCCCTGAGGACCACCACCCCCGGGGATTTTTATATTGTGGAAGGGGGCCGTCGATGGCCCTGGGGGACCACCACCCCCCAGGGCCGGCTCCTGCAGTATCTCGGGGTGCCCACCCCGGGACACTGCTGTTTGCTATGGCAGGGCGTGAGCCGAGGCTCCCGACCTGTCATAGCAAACTTGGTTTGGATTTTGAAAGAGAGAGCAGGAAACCTGCTCTCTCTTTCAAAATGCAAACCATATTGCTTTTCCACACGGGGAGCTGCATGTTAGCAGCTCCCCGTGTGGAAAAGCAATGCTGGCTCCCGAAGGATGCGGGGAGCCGGCTGGGACTGTGGGGGCATTGGGGCTCCCCCCATGGTCCCCAACGTTATATATAGGCCCCGGGAGATGGGGTCCCCGGGGAGAATAGAAATTAGTGATAGGTGCTATTGATTTTTTTACGGGCAAATTATGAGTCGCGCACCCAGTGCGGCGCTCAGCACTGCCCCCTGGTGTGCACGCGTTGGGTACACGTCTCCTCTCGCGTTGGGTGCACGATTCCGCTCGCAAAAAACTGGTGTGCACGCGTTGGGTGCACGACTCCTCTCGCGTTGGGTGCGCGATTCCTAACGTGTCGGGTGTGCGACTCCAAGCAAAAAAAATTTATATATTTTTCAGATAAACATCAAGCTTATGTGTGGCTCTAAAAAGAGCCGTTGTGTTTATTGACAGATTTTGGTACCTACAAGTAAGTACCTATACAGAATCTAAAGTTGTTGAGGAAGACTGTGTTACCCTCATCAGTAAAATGTACACCATCTCTCCTGTAGATGCCTTGCATATTAAAATGCAGATTGTTGTTGTAAATGGACCCCATCCTATAATCTCTGAGATAAGCAGAAACAGCTTTATTGACATGTTTCCTAGCTTTCTCAATCTGTGGACAAAAATGATTGGACCAGTTCCATTTCTGTCTTTGGCATATGTTAGAATACACAAAGGCAGTTTTGGGGAAAAGTTACATTAATTCACCAAAGGTGTCCTTCATAAACATTTCCAGACCTACCCCAGTCAAAGTGCCTAGGTCATTGCCACCACAGTGCACAATTATGAGGTCAGGGTGCTGGAGATGCAAAAAGGATTTAAACAATGGCATCAACTGGTGCCACTTTAATCCTCTCTGACCAATACATTTAATGTCAACATTTGGCAAAGCTAGGTCATTGTCAATACCTGTGTTTTCTGCATAGCTTTGGCTCCAGAAAATATAGCTGTGTCCCACAATCCACACTCTAAGCATCTTGGAAGTAGGTCTGGATGCACTCAGAAGGTGTCTGTATGTGAAATGGCAGTTTTAAAAGTAAGAGTTTTCTAAAATGGTGGATTAGATGCAGTTATGAAAAAAGAAAAGAAATGATTGGCTGTTTGAGAACGTTCTAGACTGAAAAGTAGGGTGCATGTTTGTATTTGTTAAAAGCATGTTTCTTATTGGTTAACAAAAACTATTTGAAAGAAACATTGTATAGGATAAGCTGATATTTTGAAAAGTCAAGCACACTTGCTGTTTGGAGTAGCAACATTGTGTGCTGAACTTGTGACCTTTGTGCTCAGTTGACTGTTCTATGAACTGTTACCGTGGTAACAGGTAGTAAGCAGGTTGGGGGTAGGGTTCAAACTTATGTCAATTGGAAAGGGTTAAAATGTGTAACTAATAGAAATGTGGTGAGGGTTGGTTTTGAGTAGAGACATGTAGAAGAACTGCGTTTGAATGATAATCACTTTGAATCGGGGGAGCCACTGTGTGTCACTGTGGAGCAGAGTTACAGGGAGCGAGTGTTCGCGCAGAGGGCCTCCACCGCCGCCGCCATTGCTGTAAGGCTGAGAGCCGCCGAGAACCGCAAGCTGAACCCCCGCTGAATTTCCGCCGAATCTCTGCCACATTTTTACCATCTTCTGCCGCTGGGGACCTCCCCGGGAGAGGACGTGCCGCTGGTGTGGGCCTGCGGCGGATGCGCTCGCAGTCGCAGGTCACTGGAGCTGAGCGGCTTGGCTTCATGGGCGGGGAGGGCACGGAGAGCCAGTGCGATCCATGGTCTGTTGCTGGTTTACTGCAGAAGCCCCCGCCTACATTGTACCGCAGGCCACTGGGCCACCGCAATCTAGAAGCTGTAGGAAGCTGGGGGAGTTGGGGGAGTTGGAACGCTGTTGGGCTGAAGGAACCGGAGGAATCAGCAGTGGTGCACGGAGCTGGGAGCCGGGAGCCTCCCTCCATCTGCCTCTGCGCCTGCCTTTGCCTCTACCTTTGCCTTGCTCCCCTTCCCTCGCTCCTTACACACTGGCACCAACAACAGCAGTGACAGCGACAGCGACGGAACTGATTCCACTTTCGCTCGCAGGCTTGCCACTGCTTTCAATCCGCTTGGGCTACTGTTGCTGGACCATTGTGGGCTCTGCCCGAGGACGCTGTGCTGCTTGGGGGGTGCTATTTACCTGGACCATTTTAAACCAGGACTGCGAGGACCAGGCTGCTTGGCGGCGATCGCAGCTGTCTCCTCTTCCCGACTCCTCCCTTTCCGCCCCCCTGCCATTATAGCACAGCCCTGTTCTCGTGCGCAAGCGGGACTCATGCGGGGCCTAGTCTGGGGCGAAGACCGGGCAAAGAGCGGGCCGTTTGAGGCCGTCGAGTACGGGCGAGCCAGGCCCAGGCCCCACTACTTTCACTCATTGTGGTAAGCCAAGGGCTCCTTGAGGTTCCCTGCCTGATCCCAACCATGTCTGCTAGAGAAACCAGAAGTAAATCTGCGCTAGCTGCTGGAGCTGCCTCCGGCACTTTGGATATGTATTTCGCTAAGGCCGGCTCTTTGCTTATTGATGAAATTACTATCTTAGAAAGGCGCATCTCCCAGGAGATTGATTGGGTAAGGAGATCTTCCATGGGACCTCTTGCACAGGCTATTTCTCCAGCTCACGCCCATGATTTCACGGTACCTAATGCAGCCCCTGAACCCGGTACCTCTGAACCAGATTTTCTGATTACTTCTGTTACTGATCACGACATTTCAGCCCCAACTGAGTTAAGTATTTCTTCCCTTCCCCCACCTAGATTGCACCCCGCTCAACATAATTTAAATCTTCTCATCCCTGATCAGGCTAATACCCTTTGTAGTAACTCTTCAACTAAACAACCCAGTCAGGGGGAGCGGGAAGGTGCAATCCCGAAGAGGAAAAGAAAGGTGCAAACTATTAGAGGGCAAAAGCCCAAAATTGCCAAGCCTAACCCGAGGAGTGTATCTAATCAATTAAGGCTAACTGAAACAGGGTCAGATCCACTAGATATACCTGCCTACACACTCCAGAATCATAACCCAACATCATGTGTGGCTGGCTTCTCTTTCTTGGATTTAAGTTCTCTTCTGAAGAAATCACTCATTCCACTACTAGACCGTTTGGTTCTAATAGAAACATCTCTAGTGAACCTTCAGAGGGGAATCCAATCACTCCTAGAAGTATCCAGATCAGATAGCCGACAGGCAAACACCACCCAAACACTTCCAGTAAAAGAAGGCTGTCCTCCATCCAAGCTTTCCCAGCCACGCAACCTTAGCGCACCTATCCCTCACATAACTGAACCCTTGACCGCACCTTGCACTACTGACTCCAGCTCTCACGGGTTGGCATTGGAATCCTTAGCAGGGACGCAAGATACTGACATTGGACACAGGCCAATCCATCTGCCGCCGGAGGCTGCCCCCTACACTGTCATTTTAACCGGCATTCCCGAACTACGACCTTTTGCTAAAGAACCAGTTGACGCTTTAAAAAACAAGGTCATCCACTGGCTCTCTCTAAATAGACCCCTCCCCCAGGGCATTCATAGTGATGTTCTCATGGTGAGGAGGGCCCCATGGCTGGGAAACACCAGCAAATCCATCAAAGGAGACTGTGTATTGATTAATTTCAGGGACCCCCGCACGGTTTCTCATATTTCCAGGTGGCCTCAAATCACCCAGGGATCCCCTATCCAACCCTACCCACTGTCATTCTTCTACCCGGATACAACGCCCGACCAGGAGGAAGAACGCTGGGTACTGGTTGGCAGGAGAGGGAAACGGGGTGGCCAAGGGTTCAGTAGGGACCACCCTTCCATGGTTCCTCCTCGTTATGACTATTTCCCCACTTACAATAGGTTTAGTTCTTTAGATATGGTGGATTGACCACCCGCTTGGGGGGGTGGCGCAGCCCTGCACCAAACCATGTCTTGCATTTCTCCTGCCCACTTTGATACTTTAACTGTGCAGGAGTACTCGACTCACTTGGATTGTAATCACCAAAATACAGAAGGTCCCGTGGGGGTTATCTGTTCTCCGCTTATCTCGGCCATGGCTATGAATCCTCATATCCCCAATTCCTTTTCTAACCTACACAAGGGCCCGAGCCCCGAACCGGCCCATATCCCAGTTGCACATCCCGCGACGGATGCTTTGTCTCCCCTCAAGATTTTATCTTGGAACGTCGCGGGCTTAGCCACTAAATGGATCAACCCGGCCTGGAGCTCCTTCATTGGGGACAAAGATATTTGCCTGCTCCAGGAGACCTGGGCAAGGGAGGAGATCTCCCATATTGGCTTCGCTGCATTTTCTGTACACGCGACCTGGAGGGGGAAAGGCCGCCCGTCCGGAGGCCTAGCCATATGGGTGGCTATTGATCTGGGGTGTAAGGCCTCCATTTTCCCGACAGATTCTGTAGATATTTTAGCTGTACTGTTGGAATGGCCCAACTCTCATAATCTTCTACTGATTACCATTTATGCTAGGCCAGTGAACATTGCACAGGAATTGTCTACAATTGCGGAGCTAGTGA
Source organism: Triturus cristatus (assembly GCF_964204655.1). Taxonomy (NCBI): domain Eukaryota; kingdom Metazoa; phylum Chordata; class Amphibia; order Caudata; family Salamandridae; genus Triturus; species Triturus cristatus. The sequence goes on along the minus strand of NC_140591.1, from coordinate 1,514,570,061 downwards.
CGGTCCTGGAAGCAATCCCGGAGGGCACCCCCTTTATAATGGGTGGCGATCTAAACTGCCAGTACGAGCCCCTCCCAGGTATATTGGAGGGGTTGACCTCGGAAGAAGATCTCCTGTGGTCTATCCCTCCCTCACAGGCCCCGGCTGCAAGAGCATGCTCCCCCCTAGCCTTACAAATTACTTCCCTGTCCCTGCAATTTGGCCTTAGGGCCTGCAATGGAAGGTTCAAGTCAGACATCCCTTCCAGATGTACTTTTAATCGAATGGGCAGTGAATCGCGTTTAGACTATGTTATGGTTCCCCTGTCTTTATGGACACACATAAGGGATTTTAGTGTCTTAGCCAGGGAGGACAGCGACCACAATGCCCTTCAACTAGTCTATGATCACCCTGGGTTGGAGGCTAGAGACATTCCAAGGACTAATGCGGAGAACTCCTTGGATCTCGCTAATAATAGGCGTAGAATAAGATGGGAGCATCTAGCCTCACATCATGGGAAGATACCTTTACTATACGCTCAGGTTGTTCCCATATTCGAAAAGCTTGAGGCACTCAAAACGGAAGAAACTTCCCAGAACACTTTTACGCAATTGGGGCAGATTCACGAGGATTTGATCAAACATCTTTCCAAATGTCTAACTCAAAACACAAATAGGCTTGGCAGGAAAATTTCCCTTCCCCTCTGGTTTAATAATGCTTGTCGGAAGGCAAAAACCGAACTTTTGCTCCACATTAAAGAGGGAAAGGATAAAGACGAAATCAGGGCAAGTAGAGCAGCCTATAAATCCCTGATTACTAATGCTAAAAGTGAATGGGAGCATGACAAATGGGCAAGATTGACTTCCTTCCTGGCCAGTGGAGACTCACGCAAATTCTGGTGTTGTGTCAACTCTAGCCTGGAGGAGCTGGCCCCGGCCACACTATCTAACATATCACCAAAGGTCTGGCAGGACCACTTCCAGTCTCTTTATAAATTACCGCAGGACGCCCCGACTAGTACCACTTCTATTCTACAGCAAGGAGGGACGGGGGAACTCTTCAAGGTGGGTGAGGTGCATGTGGCTGTAGTCGGCCTGGCATCTGGAAAGGCACCAGGGTTGGATGGTATGCCTGGTGATTTATTTAAACAGGAGCCGGATGTTTGGGCGCCCTATCTTACGATCCTCTTTAATGCCATCCTTGAAGGCATGGCTATTTCCGGTACTTGGCTGGGCGCAGAGATTGTCCCAATCTTTAAGAAGGGTTCTCCTCTGCTCCCAGCCAACTACAGACCCATTAGCCTCATTGATGTCCCACAAAAGATCTTTGGTAGACTCATGTTAAATCGCCTCTAGGATTGGATCGAAACAAATGAGATCTTGAGCCCATACCAGGCAGGTTTCCAAAGGGGCATCTCGACTACTGATCAAATCTTCCGCTTGCACCTCACCTACTGGAAGACGGTTCTCTCCGAGGGTAGCAGTCTATACACGGTTTTCGTGGATTTACGTGCCGCCTTCGATTTGGTCCCAAGGGACAAACTGTGGGCAGTCCTATTAGACCTAGGGGTCCCGGCTGACATCCTAACGATTCTAAGGAGACTGCACCAGGGGAACTTTGCCAGGGTAAGGTGTGGCAGGGATGGTTCCCTCTCTGATGCTTTCCCCATTGACAGGGGGGTCAGACAGGGGTGCGTTCTTGCACCTACCCTCTTCTGCCTCTTTGTCAACGGGGTCATAAGCTTCCTTCAAGAGCTGAGTAACATCGACGCCCCCAAGCTCGACGGCAGCAGGGTTCCCGCAATTATGTTTGCGGATGATACCCTGCTGCTTTCTAAATCCCCCATGGGCTTGCAGAGGGTCTTGGACGGGTTCGCGTGTTTCTGTGCGGACCGAGGATTGGAGATCAATGCCGCAAAAACAAAATATATGATCTTCAATCCCCCCCCAGGACCCGAGCACCCCCCTCTATAGGGACATCAAGTCTAGAACGGGTGTATACGTTTGAATACTTGGGGTTGGTATTAAATCAGTCCATGTCATGGGACCCTCACTTAACTAAGATGAATATGAAACTCTCCCAGCTTGTGTTGGGCATTGCAAGGATGGCGAAAGGATTAACGTATAGCCCATTTGCGCCCCGCTTGCAGATTTACAAAACCCAAGCCAGATTATCAGCGACATATGGAGCTGAGTTATGGGGCCATACTTTGGGACTGAAGCTCCAGACCACGGAGAAAAATTTCCTCAGACAACTGACAGTCTTACCAATTAGCACCCCACTCTTGCCGCTAAGATTGGATCTGGGTTTAAGACCGATTTCAGAGGTCCTGGGTCTCAAACCCTTGACCTTCTGGTGTAAAATCTGGTCTTCCCCGGATCTTTTGAAAAATAGAGCTGAGCTGGTGGAGATTCTGCGTTTGTGCAAAAGTATTCCAGTCCCATGGCTCAGCTATATTAAACGCATCTGTGAAGCACTTGGCAGACCAGAATTGTGGTCTGATCCGGCATCGGTCTGTCCTAAGGTCTCCCGAAGGTTCATTTCCAAAGTTTATTATGAGTACCATTTGAGTGTGGCCATTACGAGCGCACGAGAGGGCTCACAAACAGCACATTTCTTAGGATTCAAAGATTTTTTCCATCTCGAGCTCACTTACAATGATATGGGCCCGCCCTTAACGAGGAAACTCTTTATGCAATGGCGTTATAACACACTGCCCCTAAGGGCCTAAACGGCTCGGTGGGCACACTCAAACCACACTGCTCAATGCCCCATATGTTCACTCCCTGAGGAAACGGATCTACACATTATATTTTTCTGCCCGGCCTACCGCAGAGCAAGGAATTACTGGCCCCGCCCCCTTCTCACTAACATGGGTTTTAGACATTATGCCCCCACCCTCAGAATACTGAAATCAGACCTCTCCCCTTCAATAGTATTTGCGGTGGCAACATTTTTAACTTCAATGTGGTTTACTCGCATGCGCTACCTCAAGTCTTTCCCATCGAGTCCAATATCCTGATGATCTTAATTTATTGCTCATGAACTGTTTTTATTGTCTTTTATTTTGTCTAAGTAATGATGTATACTTGTACTCTTTTATGGCCCTGGTGGCCGAAATAAAGACTTGATGATGATGAAATGTGTGTTAGCTTTTGAATTAATGTGGGAAGCAATGTGATTTGATATTTACATGTATATGTGTGCAGAATGAGAGCATTGCAGTACAGATATTCTGTATAAGAAAATCTGGTGTGAGACTAACATACTTCTTAATCTACAAATCAATTTGAAAGGTGAGTTAAAAAATTGTGAGGGGTTGTATGTGGTGCCTTTCTTTTTAATAATAGTAATGTGTTTCTCCTGCTAAAAGTCCAGGGAATAGTTTTGCTTGTGTAGTATCACATTGTGAGTCTGTGTGTATTTGGGAACCATTGAGACAGAAACATTTGGGTATTTGTTGTCTTTGTATACACATAACTGCTTAAAAACCTATCCTGTTCTCAAGTTCTGGTAGAATTAGAAGCCAGTCATTGCTTATGCATTTGGAAAATGAGTCAGGCTTTGACACTAGAGTGCAGTACTGAAATATGTAGAATGTGTGCAGTTATCTTACCCCTTCCAGAGTAGTGAATGTGTTTTGGTAAAGTCCAAGGGATAGTGTTACTTGTCTAGAATCACACTGTGAGTTTGTGTGCATTTGGGTAACTATTATGAGAGAAGCATTTGGAAACATCGCGTATTTGCTGACAGATAATTGCTTTCAAACTTGTAATGTTGTCAAGTTTTAGTAGCATTAGAAGCCAGTCATTGCTTATGCATTCACAAAATTAGTCAGCTTTTCACAGTATTGAGCAGTATTGAAATATGTAGAATGTGTGCAGTCACCTTACCCCTTCCAGAGTACTAAATGTGTCTTTGTAAAGTAGAAGGTATAGTGTTGCTTGTCTAGAATCACACTGCGAGTCTGTGTGCATTTTGGGAACCATTGTGAGAGGAGCATTTGGTAACATCATGTATTTGCTGACAGATAACTGCTTTAAAACCTGTCATGTTGTCAAGTTTTTGTAGCATCAGAAGCCAGTCATTGCTTATGCATTCACAAAATGAATCAGACGTTTACAGTACTGTGCAGTATTCAAATATGTAGAATGTGTGCAGTTACCTTACCTATTCCAGAGTACTAAATGTGTCTTGGTAAAGTAGAGGGGATAGTGTTGCTTGTCTAGCATCATACTGTGAGTCTGTGTGCATTTGGGCAACCATTCTGAGGAAAGCATTTGGTAACATTATGTATTTGCTGACAGATAACTGCTTTAAAACCTGTTATGTTGTCAAGTTTTTATAGCATTAGAAGCCAGTCATTGCTTATGCATTCACAAAATGAATCAGGATTTTACAGTAGTGTGCAGTATTGAAATATTTAGAATGTTTGCAGTTACCTTACCCGTTCCAGACTACTAAATGTGTCTTGGAAAAGTACAAGGGATAGTGTTGCTTGCCTAGAATCACACTGTGAGTCTGTGTGCATTTGGGAAACATTGAGAGAGAAGCATTTGGGTACTTCATGTCTTTGCATAGACATAACTGCTTAAAATCCTTTCCTGTTCTCAAGTTTTGGTAGAATGAGAAGCCAGTCATTGCTTATGCATTCGTAAAATGAGTCAGGCTTTGACACTAAAGTGCAGTACTGAAATATGTAGAATGTGTGCAGTTACCTTATCCCTTCCAAAATAGTGAATGTGTTTTGGTAAGGTACAAGGGATAGTTGGATGTCTAGAATTATACTGTGAATCTGTGTGCATTTGGACAACTATTGTGAGAAAAGCATTTGGTAACATCAGGTATTTGCTGGCAGATAACTGCTTTAAAACGTGTCATGTTGTCAAGTTTTACGAGCATTAGAGGGCAAGGCTTTCACAGTAGTGTGCAGTATTGAAATATGTAGAAGGTGTGCAGTCACCATACCCCTTTCAGACTAGTAAATGTGCCTTGGTAAAGTATAAGGGATAGTATTGCTTGTCTAGAATCACACTGTGAGTCTGTCTGTATTTGGGCAAACATTGTGAGAGAAGTATTTGGGTACTTCATGTCTTTGGAAAAACATAACTGCTTAAAAGAAATCGGTTCTCAAGTTTTAGTAGTATTAAAGCTGGTCATTGCTTATGCATTTGCAGAATGAGTGAGGTATTCAAACTAGAGTGCAGTAGTGAAATATGTATAATGTGTGCTGTTACCTTACCCCTTCCACTCTAGTGAGTTTCTCCTGCTAATGTCTAGGGAATAGTGTTGCTTGCTTAGAATCACACTGTGAGTCTATGTGCACTTCTGCAACCCTTGTGACAGAAGCATGTGGTTACCTCATGTCTTTGCTGAGAAATAACTGCTGAAAAACCTATCCTGTTGTCAACTTTCAGTAGTATTAGAACCCAGTCATTGCTTATGCATTCACAGAATGAGTCAGGCATTCACTATTCAGCACCATGTACTAATCCGTTCACTGAGCAAAAACCCAAACACATATAAATTCACCCAGGCACTCTCCTTACAGTACTCTAATCATTCAGTCAGTACCCAAGAAGTCATGCAGTGAGCCAGGCCTTAACACATGGAGTGATTCAAACCCCTATCCAGTATGCATGCAGTCCTCTAACGACCTACACACTTGTCTTTCACCCTTTCAATGCCTCAGTCAGTATCCATACACTTCCAGCAAACACCCTGTCACTCTCCTTGCACTCCTCTAGTGACCCATTCAGCACCATGTACTAATCCATTCAGTGCGCCAAAACCCAACCACTTATAAATTCACCCAGGCACTCTCCTTGCAGTACTCTAATCATTCAGTCAGTACCCAAGAACTCATACAGTGACCCTGACCTTAGCACATGAACTGCTTCAAACCCCTATCCACTATGCATGCAGTCTTCTAACCAACTACACACTTGTCTTTCACACCTTCAACTCTCCAGTCAGTATCCATACACTTCCAGCAAACACCATGTCACTCCCCTAGCACTCCTCTAGTCACTCATTCAGCACCATGTACTAATCCATTTACTGCGCCAAAACTCAACCACTTATAAATTCACCCAGGCACTCTCCTTGAAGTACTCTAATCATTCAGTCAGTATTCAAGTACTCATGCACTGAGCCAGGCCTTAGCACATGGACTGCTTCAAACCTCTATGCACTATGCATGCAGTCCTCTAACCACCTACACACTTGTCTTTTACACCTTCAATTGCCCAGTCAGTATCTATACACTCCAGCAAACACCCTGTCACTCTCCTTGCACTCCTCTAGTGACCCATTCAGAACCATGTACTAATCCATTCAGTGCGCCAAAACCCAACCACTTATAAATTCACCCAGGCACTCTCCTTGCAGTACTCTAATCATTCAGTCAGTACCCAAGAACTCATACAGTGACCCTGACCTTAGCACATGAACTGCTTCAAACCCCTATCCACTATGCATGCAGTCTTCTAACCAACTACACACTTGTCTTTCACACCTTCAACTCTCCAGTCAGTATCCATACACTTCCAGCAAACACCATGTCACTCCCCTAGCACTCCTCTAGTCACTCATTCAGCACCATGTACTAATCCATTTACTGCGCCAAAACTCAACCACTTATAAATTCACCCAGGCACTCTCCTTGCAGTACTCTAATCATTCAGTCAGTACCCAAGAACTCATACAGTGACCCTGACCTTAGCACATGAACTGCTTCAAACCCCTATCCACTATGCATGCAGTCCTCTAACCACCTACACACTTGTCTTTTACACCTTCAATTGCCCAGTCAGTATCTATACACTCCAGCAAACACCCTGTCACTCTCCTTGCACTCCTCTAGTGACCCATTCAGAACCATGTACTAATCCATTCAGTGCGCCAAAACCCAACCACTTATAAATTCACCCAGGCACTCTCCTTGCAGTACTCTAATCATTCAGTCAGTACCCAAGAACTCATACAGTGACCCTGACCTTAGCACATGAACTGCTTCAAACCCCTATCCACTATGCATGCAGTCTTCTAACCAACTACACACTTGTCTTTCACACCTTCAACTCTCCAGTCAGTATCCATACACTTCCAGCAAACACCATGTCACTCCCCTAGCACTCCTCTAGTCACTCATTCAGCACCATGTACTAATCCATTTACTGCGCCAAAACTCAACCACTTATAAATTCACCCAGGCACTCTCCTTGCAGTACTCTAATCATTCAGTCAGTACCCAAGAACTCATACAGTGACCCTGACCTTAGCACATGAACTGCTTCAAACCCCTATCCACTATGCATGCAGTCTTCTAACCAACTACACACTTGTCTTTCACACCTTCAACTCTCCAGTCAGTATCCATACACTTCCAGCAAACACCATGTCACTCCCCTAGCACTCCTCTAGTCACTCATTCAGCACCATGTACTAATCCATTCACTGCGCCAAAACCCAACAACTTAAAAATTCACCCAGGCACTCTCCTTGCAGTACTCTAATCACTCAGTCAGTACCCAAGTACTCATGCAGTGAGCCAGGCCTTAGCACATGGACTGCTTCAAATGCCTATCCACTATGCATGCAGATGTCTAACCACCTACACATTTGTATTTCACACCTTCAATTCCCTAGTCAGTATTCATACCGTTGCAGCGAAAACCCTAACACTCACCTTGCACTCCTCCAGTGACCCATTCAGCACCATGAACTAATCCATTCACTGCGCCAAAACCGAACCACTTTTAAATTCACCCAGGCACTCTTTTTGCAGTATTCTAATCATTCAGTCAGTACCCAAGTACTCATGCAGTGAGCCAGGCCTTAGCACATGGACTGCTTCAAATACCTATTTACTATACATGCAGTCCTGTAACCACCTACACACTTGTCTTTCACACCTTCAATTTCCCAGTCAGTATCAATTCACTTCCAGCAAACACCCTGTCGCTCCTCCTGCACTCCTCTAGTGACCCATTCAGCAAAATGTACTAATCCATTCACTGAGCAAAAACCCAAACACTTATAAATTCACCGAGGCACTCTCCTTGCAGTATTCTACTCATACAGTCAGTGTGTAAGTTGTCATATGATGTTTCAGGGCTTAACACAAACACTGGTAGGAACCTTTTTCTATTACACATGCAAACATGTAATCACCTATACAGTTAAATATACACCTTGAATTACAATTTCAATTAGTGATGAGAAAAGAACGTGTTTAAATGGTTTTTATATAGAATATGTTTGTATAATAATTGACAAGTATAATTTATAATTTTATTAAAATACATTTGTTTATGTTAATTTTTTACAGATATTGTTTATCATCATTACAATAAAGTTATCATGCCTGAAAAATCAAGAAAGAGAAAAGAACGGTTAAAGGACACTTATGCGAAGAAAATTCAACAAGTATTGGATGACCAACATCATGTGGCTAAAAAGAAAAAGTTTTCCGGTAAGACAACAAAAGCATTCATTAAAAAACTTACAAAGCCTAGAAGCAGTGTGCGGAATGTGCAAACTACTGAGAATCGTTCGACCACAAATAAGAGTACTAATTACAGGAAAGGAAAAAAAGAAAATTTAAATTCAAAAGATTTGATATATGGTAAAAGAAGGCAAAATCAGTATAAAGAAATCCGTAAAACATTTTTTATAATAGAGTTGTTTTTAACCGGCTTAAAAATGTGAAAAAATATAGAAAAAGAGCACTGTTTTATAAAAAGAAGAAGCATATTGAATCCGTCGTTCAAAAGGCTTTTGAACTAAAAAGGAAACTATTTATTTTAGTTTTGAAACAGAATTCGATCATTGGATAAACAAATCCATTTAATGAAGGCCAAAAGCAAGAGGAAAAGAGTAATTAACAGAACTAATTTTTGTGATTTATTTTGGGTGAAGGGAAACACAGTTCAAGTTCAGAGCCTTTCTTTAATGAAGAGAGTTATTTACAGAGCAATAATTTATTGGATGCAGTTGATACCAGTGGTCGAGCTTATGAGGTTAGAAATGGTTGTCCAATTGAGAAAGAGAAGTTGGTTCCCAGAAATGTAGAAGAAGTGTTAGCTGATGAAGTTCTAGGGAGACGACCTAAAGCCCCAGTGTACACTTGGGATTGCGGTAGTATTTGTAGTGTACGACAAGAATCTATTGATATTTTACGCAATTTCTTACGAGAATATAGTAAAAAAAAGTGTTAAACAAAAGATTAAGATATTGCAAGGACTAGACCCTTGTAGAGTGAAAAAAATTAGTGGTTTGCAAGGTAATTCTCTGGCTTGTCTTTCTAGGAAAGTATGTCAAAGTGTTTTTCACCATTTCAGGATATTAGCAGTACATCATTCTCAGATGCGGAAGTTAGTCAGAAGATTGTATTATGCATAAAGTCCAGCACTAATGGTAAATGAGTTGAACATTGCTCTTTTGCGTGGATCAGTATCAGATGTGAAGAAGGTTTGTGATGAAATTGAGTTTTGTTACTTTTGACCTCAACAGGAGAGTGCAGAAACTGACACATTAATTGAAGAAAATGTTGAAGAGAATGTGCAACATACTACTACCAAAAATGTTGAAGATCAAATTACAAAGTTTAAGGTGATATCATGTGAAAGGCCAAATTATTCTTGTATTTGTTGTCGGTGAACTCACAATACAAATCAGACTAGGACTGTTGATCTATATTTAATAAGTGAAACAGAAAATAATGATAAGTGGAAGGAAATTGCAATTTATTTGTTGGTAGAGAATTGTTTTGATTTGGGTTCTGATCAGCGTATTTGTAAATATTGTTCTAATAAATTGGATGAGAATAAAATGCCTGCTAGAGCTGTGCATAATAATCTAGATTTGGTAACTATTCATCCAGAACTGTTAGATTTAAATACTTATGAGTATAGTCTCATTCAATGTGTGCACCCATTTCAGGCTATTGTTCGTATGGAGCCTAAAACAGGTAAATTGCCTCCTTCAGATTTACAGAGAGGATTAAAAAGAAGAGTTGTATATTTAACTCTAGATTTAAAGAAAAATATTGAAACAATTGGTGTAGAGAATGTAGAAAATGAACCACTGGTTATTCTAGTTAATGGCGTTCATACTAAGAGCAAGAAAATCTGGCAAGAGTTAGTGGATGTTAGTAAAGTGCAAAAGGCAACATTGTATTTGATTAAAAACAATGAGTACTATGAAAATGTGTATATGGAAGAAGAAGAAATTCTTTGAGGAATTGATACTGAAACGTCAAGTGGTCTAATTGAAAAAGTGGACATGTCCAAAAGTGAAGAAATCTATGAGCATTACAGTGTACATCCGCTTCATTCCAAAAAAGTGATGGGGAATACTACTGAGTTATTCCAAATGAAAAAAGCAAAGGGAACTCCAATGAGTGTATGGGAAAAAAGCTTGGAAGCTTGTTGTTTTCCACAGTTGTTCCCAACAGGAAAAGGTGGACGATATGATGAACGACCCGTGCAGATTCCAGCATCTGAATATCGCACAACAAGATTGTACGTAGAAGATCCAAGATTTCGACAATGTATTCCATATATATTTCATCTTTTGTTTGAGAGTGACTTGTCTGGACTTTCATATGCAGTGAATCACATATTGAAAACAGGAGTATATTTTCAAAATGTTTCTGCAAAGGAATTTATTGATAAAGTACATCAAAGAGATGATCATTTAGAATCTCAGCTGATTAATCTGACGGCATGTCAGCGTGGCACTAATGAGTATTGGTACCGTCATCATGGAGAACTTAAATGTATGCTAAGGAACTTAGGAACTCCTACATGGTTCCTTACCCTAAGCTGTGCTGAATACGCTTGGGATGATTTACTTGAATTTCTTCGAGAGGCAAATTCGAATATAAAAAATATTGAATACAAGACACCTGGAGAATTGTGCTCTTTGGATACTGTTAATGTATGCAGGTATTTCAATCAGAGATTTGAAGCTATGACGTCTTTTATCTGTAATAAAAAGAATCCTCCTCTTGGAGAAGTTGTGGATTTCTTTTGGAGAAAGGAGTATCAAGCAAGAGGTGCTCCTCATATACATATGTTGTTATGAATCAAAGATGCCCCCAAATTTGAGACTGATTCTGATGATACTGTTTTGTCGTTCACTGAAGAATATGCCACATGTGCCATATCCAAAAGCACAGAAGAAAACATCGATGTGGAAAATATTGTCGACGAAAGTACAAGTGTAAGGAAAAGTTTTATACCAAATGTCGTTTTGGATTTCCACGTCCTGTAATATCAAAAGGAAGAGTAAACAGTTTTATGTCAGCAGTGAGACATACTATCACTAGAAAGTCTCCCAAAAATTCCAACAATTTGAGAAGATGTGAAGAATCAAAAAATATAAATGATTACAATCCGGTTATTCTCTCTATGTGGAATGCTAACATGGATATTCAGTACGTAGCAGATAATTCCATTGCTGTCGCTTGGTATGTAACATCCTACATTACAAAATCAGAAAAGACGTAATTAAAAGAAATGTGGGAAGAGATTTCTCACAAGAAGAATCTAAGTAAGAAATTATACAGTTTCAGTATGAAGATGTTATCCTATCGAGAGATTGGAGCGTATGAATACTCAGATCGGTTATCATCTGCAAGTTTATACTCCAAATCTAGAAGAATCATTTGGGTGAATCTAGGTCTTGCTGCAACACGAAATCGAGTTCTTAAATCTTGAATATTCAGCCGTAACTCCTAAAGAGGAACCGAGTCGCCAGGAAGCAGTATCCATAGCAGTTTGCGGCATGACAAGTACGATGCATACTTCCTACGTGCCGGACGGGTGGTCACGTACGTCACGTCACAGCATCCGGGAAACAAGCATATCAGCTACGATTCGTGCCACAAATCAATACACGGGTACGAGACGGACCAGCTTGCAGCGGGTAAGAGACGGAGCAACAAGCAGCGTGTACGACACGAACACATCATGAATCCCATTGCGCAGGTCATACCAGTACTATACATCTATGACCGGATCAGGGACCGACGCCGACTGCGCAGACGGTAAGTCAGACACCTACAACACAAACAAACGACACGTACCCGCAAAATGGCACACACACACAGGGGATCCACATCCTGGCCACTAACAACAGCCCACCATAGGGGTTGCATGGCCAGAACCACTAACACCCCCACCCATAGGGGGCCTGTTGCCCATCACTGCTGCCACCCCCACTCACAGGGGACCTGTTGCCCATCACCCCTGCCACACCCACTCACAGGGGACCTATTGCCAATCACCCCGGCCACCCACACCCATAGGGGACCTGTTGCCCATCACCCCTGCCACCCCCACTCACAGGGGACCTGTTGCCCATCACCCCTGCCACCCCCACTCACAGGGGACCTGTTGCCTATCGCCCCTGCCACCCACACCCATAGGGGACCTGTTGCCCATCACCCCTGCCACCCCCAGCCATAGGGCTTATTTTGCCCATCACCCCTGCCACCCCCAGCTATAGGGCTTATGTTGCCCATCACCCCTGCCACCCCCACTCACAGGGGACCTGTTGCCCATCTCCCCTGCCACCCCCACTCACAGGGGACCTGTTGCCGATCACCCCTGCCACCCCCACTCACAGGGGAACTGTTGCCCATCACCCCTGCCACCCACACCCATAGGGAACCTGTTGCCCATCACCCCTGCCACCCCCTGCCATAGGGCTTATGTTGACCATCACCCCTTCCACCCCCAGCTATAGGGCTTATGTTGACCATCACTCCTGCCACCCCCAGCTATAGGGCTTATGTTGCCCATCACCCCTGCCACCCCCACTCACAGGGGACCTGTTGCCCATCACCCCTGACACCCCCACTCACAGGGGACCTGTTGCCCATCACCCCTGCCACCCCCACTCACAGGGCTTATGTTGCCCATCACCCCTGCCACCCCCAATCATAGGTCTTATGTTGCCCATCACCCCTGCCGCCCCCACTCAGAGGGGACCTGTTGCCCATCACCCCTGCCACCCCCAGCTATAGGGCTTATGTTGCCCATCACCCCTGCCACCCCCACTCACAGGGCTTATGTTGCCCATCACCCCTGCCACCCCCAGCTATAGGGCTTATGTTGTCCATCACCCCTGCCACCCCCACTCACAGGGGACCTGTTGCCTATCACCCCTGCCACCCCCACTCACAGGGCTTATGTTGTCCATCACCCCTGCCACCCCCACTCACAGGGCACCTGTTGCCCATCACCCCTGCCACCCCCACTCACAGGGGACCTGTTGCCCATCACCCCTGCCACCCACACTTATAGGGGAGCTGTTGCCCATCACCCCTGCTACCCCCAGCCATAGGATGTGTGATGCGCAACACATCCAGCATACGCAAACATCAGGTATGTCCGCAAAATACATCCCCCATGACCTCATGACAACAGTGTGTAGTCTTTGACAAATGCCCACAACAGTGAATATGGCTACACGCATACAATGTAAGTAACAGCACATGTGTGACCAACACATGAGTGTGACATACACAAGGCAAGCATCATATAGCACTGTGGCAATGTAAAAAGAACACCCCCTCACTGTGTAGAGCAAAAGTTAAGTGGGGGCTCACAAAATGCAGCAGATGTGGAGCATTGTGGTGATGGGGACCAAGCCCCCCTCATCAAAGTGACCAAAAGGTAAGTGTCATCATGGTCAAAGCTGCAAATAACAAACAGCACATATGATCCCTGCCCCCAACACATCAAACACTTCTGCGTCAAACTAGTGGTTGTGTCCCATACACACAGAGATGTGGTGAGGCTAACAGTGCTGAGAAAACATAACACTCTTGGCCATGTGCAGACAAGCATCACACATGGGGGCTGACAATGCATACAGTGTGCAATGACACAACAGCAGAAGTGACCATCACCAAGCATGCATACATCTCGAAAATAGACACACCAATCAAAACAACATGTGTAGACTGTAGGTGTCAGCTCACAAACTCACATTCCATGCCGGCAATGGCACCCAACAACCAGGATGAATGTGCCCAATGATGTGAAATGAATCACAGGGACAGCATGCAAAATCACAGAAACAGCATCCAGACCAAGGCCCACAACAGCAATACCAATGCACTGGTGCAGATGCACAAACAGGCAAACTCACACTGCACATCGGACACAACATGTGTGTGTGTGTGTCACAGTATCCCCAGGCAACTACACAACACATGAGGGGGGCTGAAGCACAGTGACACAGATATGGACACCGTGCCATACAAAAGTAAACCATCATTGGGACACCCTCATTGGCAATCAGGTGTTGGGAGATGAGAGGAAGCACAACAGACACATGTGACACAAGCTGGAATGAACACCAACTAACACAGCAAGAGACTGACACACAGCACCACTACCCCCAGGGAACAGACAGTGGGGGGACACAAGCATGCATGACACCTCCACTGTGATGACAAAGGCAGATGTCATACAAACTGGGAAACACAGACATGTGTCCTGTGCCACAAACGTACATCACACATACACAAACACAAATCACTCAGCATGGCCCCTCATCCATGGACAAACGGGAGCTCGGGGACCATCCATGCAAAGATTCACATCAGTCCACCCTCAACACCACACACCTGAACTGCAACAATGTTTATCTGTGAAGTCCACATGGACAGGTGACATTGCACATGCACCCAAGACAAACACAGGAATGTTGGAAGGAACTAAGGTGCACAGACACATCACACAAGGACTGTTTACAACCCTGGGGAATGACAGGCATACTGCACAGTATGCGGTACATGACCCTTGACCTCAAAGGTCATGTAATCTTCAGAATCCCTGCCACAGTCCCAGTACTGTGCAGATGCCAAGGAGAAAAACAAGGCACCCATGCTGACACCTGCCAGCATCGCAGCTGTGAACCCGACAAGTGGGAGCAGGCACACACACATACAAATGTCTCAATCACTGAAAACTACCACCTAGGGACAACTACATGATATTGTGAACAAACAAGTGCCTTGAGGAACCCTCACTGTGTCCCATCTGTGTCTGACAGCATCATCACCACTCAGAACTGACAAATCCCAATGATGATACACCAATTAACAGTAGTGTGTCATGCACCCACACATCTGGTAGCCCATTGGAAAAGCAGTGGGATGAAACCAGTACCACTCAGCAAGAATCAACAACAGGAACATATCAAGGGAACACTGTCTGTGTTTGAACAGGGATGTGGACACACACACATGCACATACAACACACACCATGGGCCCAGGCCATGTCACTGGACAACACACTAACTTGAGGGGACCCACCTCCTGTGGGAGCCCAGCTGTGCAAAACATATTCACCACAAGTCCCACTCATGTCTGCAGAACACTTGGTCAGTCAGCTATCAGTTACCACACAATGAAGGCTCTGGTCACAACAGCCTGGGTACGTGAGTCTCCCCTAAGTTATCTGCACATACCCAAAACACATGTCTAGCAAGTTGCACAGAGGCCCCAGTTGCTCCTTTTACAATGATGCCCACACCTGTAGGTCCAGTCTTGATGAGCACGAAGTATGTGGAAGTGACAATTTGGACAATGGAAAGCACATCATATGTGCAGGGGTGCAAGCCACAGATGTGACCATGCCAATGAAATGCTCACAGAGAGATGTACACAAATAGTTGATCCTGACACACCCAGGTAGCTGCTGTCGTAAATAAAATATTACGCTCCCATAATTTCTATAATATCAATATGATCATGCATAAAGCAAGAGGCTGAGTCTGTGGTATCAGGTTCAAAAGGGCTTTATTCCAAATAACTCGAGTTAAAGGGAGAATAGCTCCATCACCACGAGGGATCAGGAAGGGACTCAAAGTATTCTCAGAATATCCTCAATATTCTCAAACTTTATTCACAGAGTACAGTATATATACATTCTATATTATACGTAAGCAGAAGAGCAAGAGAGAATGAGATAAGAGCATGTGGGCGTGTAAGTAGGCGTGAAGGTGGGCGTCCATGTGGGCGTCCACTTGATGATAATAGGTAATTGTCATAGGTGGGTGGATACCTGGAGGGGGTTGCGTGATCAGCTGGAATTGTACTGGAACTTTGCCTTACTTGTGCTCAACTCGAGCATGACGTGTAACTGACGTGGGGAAGGGTTGCTGTGCAACCGGGGAGTCTGGAAGTGAGGCCTTCAGTGGGGCCTTCAGTGTCAGGACGACCAGCACATCTTGTTTTATCTGATATCCGATGTCTGGAGCAGGGACTGATTTGTGACATAGGTTGCCCAACACCAAGAGCCGATGTGGCATCTATTTCTTCATTTACTTCATTTACTGCAGAGGCCTTACATGGGGGCTATGGGCTTTTTACTGACGTGAGCTTTGCAATCTCACAGAAAGAGACAGAAAGGCTAGGCTTTCTCCTTTGCAGATGGGTTATGTTTATCCCTCCTTCTCCAGGCAGGAATGCGGCTCTGTAGGAGTAAGCAGATAACCGTGCTCAATACTGTCTCGGCACCTTTGACAGGGCCCCTTTGGCTGAGGCCCAAGTGTGCAAGGCCAAGGATACGCAGCTGCAGCTTTCTGAGCGTCTGAGGCCTGAAACCTCGTTTCGGGTCTGGCTGAGCCACAAAACACGGGTTTTCATGTGGTGCAGGAAAACATGATGCAAAACGTGTAGGCCTCAATACAGATTTGTCGTTTCTCTCATGGGAGACTGGATGATGGCAGGCCACGTTATAGCATAAGCATCATGATAGAAAGGCCATGGAGGGGAAATGCATAGGTTACATGCATGTGCACATAAGCGTTGGGGGGGCACATGGGGACACATAGGCCTCATAATTTTTTATTTTCCTCATTCCCTCCTTGTCCCCTAGTGGACCCTTCATGTCACATCTATTCTCATGAGACAGTCAATCTGTTCTTGCAGCATTACGTTTCCATTTTCAATGCTCTGTAAATGGGGATGTGGAACACATGCAGTAGCACACAGGCCGCAAATGGCCGGGCCACACTGCAGACATAGGCAACAACTGAATATCATTAGTAGTATTAATCCACAGACGGTCAACACTTTCCATACCCATGCCGATATTACTCCCCAGAGCCAACTGGACCAAGTCCACGTGCCTGGGTCTTGATGTATGTTTTGGGCAATCTTGTGGAGCCTTGTTATTGCTTTGTATACAGACGGTGCATTATTAGGAATAAAAGAAATGATATGTAGTACGTCCCACCCCAGTCTAAGGGCAGCTGCAAATAGGCTGTCTGGCCACAAATAAAGTAGGTGTGTCGTGATGCTCTGAAATAGGACTTTCCTTTGTCTTTAAACTCTATTACAGTATTACACTCGCTGTGCCCCAAATGTACTGAGCCTTCTTTCCTGACACACAAGTTCCCTTTTACTGGCAGGACTGGAATTGAGGATGGGCCTAAATTGTGTATGGGCTTGACATTCAACACTATAAAGTCGAGGGTCGCATTTCCTTGCAGATACTCTTCATTTTCTAGATCTGTACCTTTTCTTTGGGGAAGACCTTCTTCATCTGGGAAACATGCTTCATTCATGACTTTATTCAAGTTACCCCATACCCACTCGCCCCTACACTCCTCGTCTTGACATTCTTTGGCATCACCGTTGATGGATGTCATTAAGGCAAACCATGCTCCGCAAGAACCATTATGGGAGAACGGAAAAGGGAAAAGAGGCAACACTCCCTTCACCTTCTGATACGGGGGAAGTCGGCCACAGACCCAGCAGTCTGTAGCATTGCTAGTCTGATGTGAATGGTGCAGCATCTGAATAAAGGTATTGTTGCGTAGGGCAAGTCGATATGATAGCTCATGGGATGGCAGATCACTAAATGTGTGCTTTATAGTATCATTAGTGGAGGAGTGTAAGAGTGAGGCAATAGGAGGAAAAATAGCATGTAGTATTAAGCTGATACATATTATCGTGATGCACAGAAGAGATAGAAAAATCAAAGTCACTATACATCTACCACGCAATATTTTACAGTATTTGCTTTTTATCTTGCTCTTTTTTATCAATGTTATTGTCCAAGATCTTATGCAAGCCAGAATACATGTTCAACCGCTTCACCACCTAGTGGACTTAATTGATCAAACGGGTTCTGACTTTTTAGATCTACGTTTAGCTTTGTACTCCTGCTGGGGAGTCTCCTCTAGTAAAGGGGGCTCAAAATCCGAAAAGTTAGTGTCCTTTTTGAAAGAATCGTTATTCCCGAAGTAGCGTTTACAATGATGAAGATGAACCCATCCTTTCCGTCCTTTAACTTTAACGACTTCGGCGCCTTCCACCTCGGCTCAAGAGGGCTCGATCTATCAAAGTTCCTTATTAGCGATGGAGTGTCCCTTGACCTGGGTGTTGTCAGGGAAGGCGGCAGCAACCTGCGAACGACAAGAGAGTAGTGCACAGACATCAAGGAAGCCAGGTAGTCTGTCAGCATGTTACTATCAACATCAGTAATCTTTTTAGGCATTGGAGTGCCCCACATATTCGGTGGTCTACCAAAGACCACTTCATAGGGAGATAAGCCTGTTCTAGAATGGGCTACCATTCGCATGTAAAAGAGGGCAACCGGCAGGGCTACCATCCAATCTACACCTTTGTCTGCGCAAATCTTTGCTAGTTTTATCTTTAATGTCTGATTATGTCTTTCTACAAGGCCTGCTGCCTCAGGATGTCGCACACAATGGAACTTCCAGGTATACCCTAACAGAAGGGACACCTGCTTCATGAGTACCAGGACATATTTGTAACCTCTACATCTGTTCATTTGGATATAATCCATTTGGAGGACCTCAAAAGGATGGTCAGGTGGATGGAATCCACCTTGTTCCATCGGTATGCCTTTACCTGGATTGAATTGGCAACAGATCATACATGTTCTGACCTTTTGTTTCGCTGCTGCACGCAGGTGCTTGTTGAACCATATATTCTGTAAGCTGTCTAGCATTGCTTTCTCTCCTAAGTGTGCAGGACTATGTGCGGTATTTATGATCACTTGTACCATCGAATCAGGAAGAAACCATGTTGTTTTGCCCTTAGTCATCCAACCCTGATCAGTCAGTACCCCTCCTTGTTCCGACCATTTCTTTAATTCGTCTAGAGTAGCATGTGTCTGTATGTCTTGTACATCCCTGGAAGGATCCCTAACTGTCATGGCTTTGGACACTGATGGTACCTGTGACTTTGTCATGTCTAGTGGGGTCTGAGTTGTCTGTTTAGCAGTTCGGTCTGCCAGATCGTTGCCTTGAGAAATGATATCTGTGGCTTTAGTATGTGCTTTGCATTTCAGGATAGCTATGGTTGTTGGTAAATGTATTGCTTCCAGAAGGGCTTGAATAAGGGGGCCATGCTGTATCTTGGCCCCGTGAGAGGTCAAGAAACCTCTTTCTCTCCATAGCACTCCGAAGTCATGAACTACCCCATATGCGTATTGTGAGTCGGTGTAAATGTTTACTCTCAGGTGCTTAGCTCTTATGCACGCTTGTGTCAGGGCGATGAGCTCTGCTGCTTGTGCTGACAGTATGTCTATTCTTTTAGTCTCTATGATTTCAGTAGCAGTGGTCACTGCATACGCTGCCACTAATTCTCCCGCCCCCGTCCTCATGCTTGAGCCGTCAACATATAGTGTTAGGTCAGGGTCTGGGAGTGCAACGTCTGTCAAGTCTTGTCTTGGCTTAGTCACGGTATGTATTACTTCAACACAGTCATGTGGTGGAACGTTTTCTGTACTAGAGGGCAAAAGAGTTGCAGGATTTAGTATGTTGCATCGTCTGATCTCTATGTGTGGTTGAAATAACGTCAGCTCATAACCTGTCAGTCTCGCTACAGTCAGGTGTTGTGTTTGTGTCTGGTTCAAGAGAACCTCCACTGCGTGCGGTACTTGTACTGTCAGGGGGTGGCCCAGCACTATGGAGTCACTTTGTCTTATGGCTAAGGCCGTTGCTGCAACAGATTTTAAGCACGCAGGCAAAGCCTGTGTTACTGGGTCCAATGTACTAGAAAAATAAGCACAGGGCTTGTGTTTTCCTGCATGATCTTGTGTTAGGACAGAGAGTGCTGTTCCATCCCGCTCTGTCACAAAAAGCATAAAAGATTTGTTGTAATCAGGGATCGCTAAAACTGGTGCTTGACATAAAGCTCTTTTTAATCCTTCAAATGCCACAGTGTGTTCTTGTGTCCAAGGGAGGACATTAGTAGAAGCTGCCTCCTGTATCGTCAACTGTATTAGGGGCTTGGCTATGTAAGCATACTGGGGAATCCACTGCCTGCAATATGAAGTGAGGCCAATGAATGCACGTACCTCCTTTTGTGTCTTGGGCTGTGAAAAACCAGAAATCAATTGAATACGTTCCGGTGCCCACAACTAATTCCCCTGAAAGATCACAATAAAACATGAGAAAAGGGGAAAGCACCATACCTATTTCCTCGGCTTAATTCCTAAGGGGGCTAATTTCTAAGGGGCTTAATTTCTAAGGGGCTAGCGGGAAGCGAACCTCCTCAGGGGCCAGCAGGAAGCCAATATTCTCCTCCTTCCCCCCTTTTTGACAGGAGGAAATCTGAAACAGATTTCACTGCTGTCAAACACTATCAAACCCTGTGTGTAGCAACTGGGCGTAAGCAAAATTATAGGAGATACACAGCGTATTTGAAATGGCGAGAAATCCTTCTAACAAATGTACAAACCCCATTGTGCGAGCTCATAGGCTGGCCAAATGACATCTCATATGCAAATGTCCCTATTATGTGAACCTACACCAACCTGAAGGCAATATTAATGCTAGGAGGCCCTAATAGGAATGCTAAGTTTCCTAAATATTTGGATAACCAAGTTTAAGAACATTTATTAATGTTGATAATTCCATAATTAATAATTTATCTGCTAAAGAAACCAGTCATTTTGCAATAATTTTCACCTATACAATAAACCGCATCCCTCGCCTTTCATATTCAAACTCCTCCCTTCAGAAGCCCAAACCCAATAGCCTAATTTAAAAACATGTCAACTTGTGGCGCCACCATTTACAAGAATGAGCTTACTAAAGCAAACTTGAAAGCTTGCGGAAGCCCATGTACAACATTCTAAAAGGCAGAGTTGTCACTCTGGGGTGGCAGTCCTTATTTAAAACAGGCATCTCAAGAGTTAAGATGCGAGTGTACAGATCATAATGGTTCCTTAATGTCCAATCTGGAAACATATGACCGAGGCTGCCTGTCTATAAGAGAAGGGCAGTGATGTGAAACATATTTTAGCCTTTTGTTTTATTCATCTCCAATACCAATTAGACATACACTGATAACGTGTAGTCTGCTATTTTGACAGCATGATAATGTTAATATCATGTCTGTGAAATTTAGTAATTGTGAACAAGTTCCAGTCAAGCGCCGCGCAAAGATCGACGTCGTCACGACCATCTCTGTACCGCACAGGACAAGAACAAAACATATATAAAATACATATGCCAAGCCATCAGTATACCAAGCACAGAAAGCATAGACAAATTTATAATAACATATATAAATGAGCAGTGATGCGCAATTACCATACCTACAGCTCAGAGGCGAACATTCTGGCCTGCTTAATTTGTCAGGCTTATAATCAATAACTGATTTTCCTGCCCTATTCACCCCCATCTGACAGTAGGTCATCTCAATGATGACCTGCTGTCAGTTGAACTGACTGTGTTATTTCTGACACACAGGACCAGCAAGAATAATCAAAAAAGAAAAACACACGAACTCTTCTTGTTGGAAAGGTGTTATGCATTTATTTCAACACAATGTACCCTGATTTCCTATTTGAAGGCGCATATCTCATGTGTCTTCTCATACTTGTAACCATTGGATCATTTTTCCAATCCACCGGTCGCAGCTTTGGGCCACAATTTAAAATTGTCTGAATTTGAAAATCGTTTTTATATGGGCATATTGCCCTTAAAATTTCAAGCAAGAGCATCATTATACTTTTTCTCTAGAAGCAATGTAACATTTGCTAAAAAATAAAACAAAACCTCCCCATAGACATTTCCTCGGGGCACTGGTTTTGCACAGAATAGAACAAAGGAATGTTTCTCGACTTACATTTCTCAGCTGCCCTGTCATATCAGAGAAGCCAAAAATAGCCCCTCAGCGCGGCTTGAGCCTGGGCTGCCAGCCATTTTTTTTTTTCTTTGATCTACTCCTGGCCCTCAAGGCTCTCCGGCTGTAGGCATTACACAGATGCTATGTCAGAGAAGCTTTCTAAGCAGTGCCTCCGTTCTGCTCCTTTACCGGCCCCCACTTTACTTCCTTCAAGGTCAGAATCTGTCTCCGATTTCTGCATCACATTCTGCTCTATTCAGCCCCCACCTTCTCCTCACTCTGAAGCTGTCAAAGACAAAAAGTCTTCTCAATTCCATATAAACTGCAATAATTCGCCCTACTGAAAGATCGTTTTTATATACAATTTGTTCCCAGGTGGTCGTAATCTTATTTTTCTAATCCCAGTTTAGTAGAAACGCTCACTGTGAATAATGTACAGCACATAACTTACTAGTACAGAGCAGATATTGGATAGTGCCTCACACAATGGTACTAATTTTATCAACCTCTAATAAGTGGGAGTCACTGCATGTTCAGCGTGAATCAGGACCCACAACCGTCTGGACCCAGCACATTGGCTCACCGAACCACCAAGAACACAAACCTGTATTCTTGAACAAATTGCAAATTCGAAATACCCACAAATTTTTTCTCAAGCTAAACTCTTAACCGATCACTAATTATTTTCGGTAACACTTTGCACATTAGGAGTGTCATCAAATCACAGGTGTTGCTCTTTCTCTAGCTACACCCCTCTCAATTTCCTTTTGACAACGTAATCAAATGTTGGACCATGTAAACACCAGCTATGCGATGTTCTCTTGGTGGGAGGCGCAAGAACATGTGAGCTACTATATCAATATTATATGTATCGGGGTACTTGCGGTGGCACTCCAACTGGTCTTTCTACTGGGGCCACTCTTGCTAGTTCCTCTGAAAGGACGGGATAAATACCAGCAACGTCAGTATTTCTTTCTCTTTCAGTCAGTTATCTGTTTACCCGCTCCCCTTCCTCCTGTAACATCTTTTCTTTGGCTTTTTCAGACTCCTGTCTACTTCTCTCTGCTTTGTGAAACACTTACTCTGTCCTTCAATGTGACTCCTTGCGCCAAAACTCAATGGCAGCCTTCTGAGCAGGTCTACATTTTCTCTTCCATATCTCTTCCCCTACCTTCATGATGCATACCGCATCCCACGTTCCCTGATAGGCCATCTATACTTTGTCTCTAAATCCTTTGTGTAATCCACCCATAGTTCTAAAAATAACACGGCATCTACACCATGCTTACAGCACATGAAATGTCCAGGTGTGTCTCTAGGCGGAATGTTAACTGGTTCCTCTAGTACACCTTTTCTGGTACATATCTTACGCAGTTTTGAAAACAACGGCATGTTGGAATGTAACCGAAAACAAAAATCACAATGACCCAAAAAACAAAAATCACTGAGCCTAAGACACAAAAATCACAATGAAACAAACTTACATAAAAACCTGACACATTCAAACCTAACTGAACCTGACTAAGACAATAACATTCATACAGTTAAATCGGTGCACCTGAAAACTTGGACTTTAATTCTTGAATGCATGCTCTTGAACATACCGGTCTCACAAGTGAGACACGTCTTTACCGTGTTCATTAAATGAACCCGTCTTGATTGCAACCCCCATGAGAAAACTCACCGGGAAGCGGAACTTGAACTTGAACTTGAAGGCCTCGGATACTTGACGCTGCGCAGGGAATGGCGTATCTTGGGTGGATCTCTAGAAACCTCGGACACAGCTCTCTCGCAGGTGGGCTCTGGGTCAGGACGATCCGCAATCCTCACCGCCTCGTATGGATGCCTGGTCGCAGTCCTCCTCCTTCGGTGGCCTGAGGGAGTTGGCGGGAAAAAACCCGCGACGTGTGCACTTGAAGTCCGTCACGGCTGTGGAAGGGGGCAAAACTGGACCTTCATCTCCGGCGTGTGGGGAAAGAGAATGATCTGTTCGGGCGCCATTAATGTCGTAAATAAAATATTACGCTCCCATAATTTCTATAATATCAATATGATCATGCATAAAGCAAGAGGCTGAGTCTGTGGTATCAGGTTCAAAAGGGCTTTATTCCAATAACTCGAGTTAAAGGGAGAATAGCTCCATCACCACTAGGGATCAGGAAGGGACTCAAAGTATTCTCAGAATATCCTCAATATTCTCAAACTTTATTCACAGAGTACAGTATATATACATTCTATATTATATGTAAGCAGAAGAGCAAGAGAGAATGAGATAAGAGCATGTGGGCGTGTAAGTAGGCGTGAAGGTGGGCGTCCATGTGGGCGTCCACTTGATGATAATAGGAAATTGTCATAGGTGGGTGGATACCTGGAGGGGGTTGCGTGATCAGCTGGAATTGTACTGGAACTTTGCCTTACTTGTGCTCAACTCGAGCATGACGTGTAACTGACGTGGGGAAGGGTTGCTGTGCAACCGGGGAGTCTGGAAGTGAGGCCTTCAGTGGGGCCTTCAGTGTCAGGACGACCAGCACATCTTGTTTTATCTGATATCCGATGTCTGGAGCAGGGACTGATTTGTGACATAGGTTGCCCACCACCAAGAGCCGATGTGGCATCTATTTCTTCATTTACTTCATTTACTGCAGAGGCCTTACATGGGGGCTATGGGCTTTTTACTGACGTGAGCTTTGCAATCTCACAGAAAGAGACAGAAAGGCTAGGCTTTCTCTTTTGCAGATGGGTTATGTTTATCCCTCCTTCTCCAGGCAGGAATGCGGCTCTGTAGGAGTAAGCAGATAACCGTGCTCAATACTGTCTCGGCACCTTTGACAGGGCCCCTTTGGCTGAGGCCCAAGTGTGCAAGGCCAAGGATACGCAGCTGCAGCTTTCTGAGCGTCTGAGGCCTGAAACCTCTTTTCGGGCCTGGCTGAGCCACAAAACACGGGTTTTCATGTGGTGCAGGAAAACATGATGCAAAACGTGTAGGCCTCAATACAGATTTGTCGTTTCTCTCATGGGAGACTGGATGATGGCAGGCCACGTTATAGCATAAGCATCATAATAGAAAGGCCATGGAGGGGAAATGCATAGGTTACATGCATGTGCACATAAGCGTTGGGGGGGCACATGGGAACACATAGGCCTCATAATGTTTTATCTTCCTCACTGCGAAGGATGACATGGATACCCACCAGAATAGGATACATATCTCATGGACAACAGGGAGTACCTCACATCAACATATCAGTATGCAACATTGTAAACCAAGCATCACAGGTGCAAGGGCATGTAAAACAACATCAACATGATGTGCAGCTAAATCAAGTTCACAGGGACAAAGAAAAAAGCTTTATTTAGCATATTAAAAGTGAAACATCTGTTCCAACAAAAGGCCAATGGCCAGTCCATGTCCAAATGGCAAGGAGTGAACTAGAGTGACAAATTCAGTATATGAAATTCTAAACGCCTGTTCCAACAAAAGGCCAATGGCCAGTCCATGTCCATATGCCAAGGAGTTAACTAGAGTGACAACTGTCACACCTTGCTTGCCTGCAATGCTAAGGACCGGGGTCATCCCCTCGGAGGGGCATAAATGGGGGCAGGCCAGGCACTGCGGGGACAGGATCAGGGCGCAGCAGAAGGAGGAAGTGAAGAGGTGGGGGATGCAGGCGAGACACTTGCAACTGCAGTGGAGATGACTGAAGTGGTGGGTGTTGTCACAACTGTGGGGCATAAGCCAGATGGGGTGGGTGCCGGCACAACTCCAGTGGGCAGGTCAGATGGAGTGGATTGGCTCACCACTGCAGTGCCCAAGTCAGACAGGGTAGTCATGGACTCTAAAGCAGTGCCTACATCCATGGGAGCGGAATGGGGGACAGGTGAGGTTGGCAGGACAGGTGGGGGGAAACGGTCCCCACATCAGTGGCACCAACTGTCTGACCAGGTGTGGAGGAGCAAGTGCTAGGGGGGATGGCCTTAGCATTTTGGGGATGGTGTATTTGTGTGTGGGGGAACCCGGGGCATGGAGTGATGGGAGAACCTCTGGAGTGGTGGCCTGGGGGATAGAGGACGGAGACATTGCCTTGGAGCTGGGTGTTGGCGGGGGGCTCTTGCTCTTCTTGTGCTGGGGGACTTACGGGCCGCGTCTCGGTCTGACTGCACCTGGGGGAGGGTGTCCGGGTGTGAGGTGCACTCCCTTCTGTGTGCGAGGATTTCCTCTTGCCCTTGTAATCAGGATCTGCTGGGTCAGTGGGGAAGAGTCCAAGGTCACAGAGGAGCTTCTGGGGGGATGGGGTTGCAGGTGAGGCAAGGGAAGGGGGCTGGGAGGGAGAGGTCTCGGAGGACTGTGAAGTGGTTGTGGATGACTGTGTGTTTGTCTGCAAACCAGCCCCTGTGATTGTGGAATCAGTCCTCTGCGCTTGCTTGTGTGCATGTCTAGCCCTTGGTTTGGGGGTTTCTGTGTTTGGGACAGGTAGGGTGCTAGGAATCGTGGGTGGAGCAGGGGTAGAAGGGGTGTGGGACTGTTGGAGGAGGGACACTGCTGCCGTCAGGGAGGAGGCCACGGACTGGTTGGTCCTCTGTAGGGCAGACATGCCCGAGGAAATGCCCTCCATGAATGACACCAATTGTGTCAACAGACCTGTGTGTGCATGGAGGACCTTCAGCATCGACGCCTGCCCTACATGGATCTGTCGAAGTAGGTACACAGACTCCTCACTCAGGGCAGCAGGGGACACAGGGGCAGGGGGTGCGGTGCCGGGCACAAAGGAGACATGCTCACGAACACGGGAGCCCACAGGGACCCCTGGGATGGGAGCTTATGGGAGGGTGGTGGTGGTGGCGGACACAGCCTCACTAGTTGGGGTTTGGTGACTGCTGACACCCACCTCCACAAGGGAGTCATCCTCAGAGCTGCTGTGGCCCTCAGCTGAGGGGGGGATGGTGCTGACGACTCCTCTGTGTGGCTCAACTCGCCCTCTGTGCCATTGGGACCACCTGACTCCTCCCATTATGTCTCTGTAAGGCTCTGTGGCTCCTCCTGGTCCATGGAGCTGTCCCCTCCTGTGGCCGTGGATGTATCTGGATAGGAATAGGAAGAAACAGAACTACATCAGTCACCTGCACCGACTGCACATACCACAGTGAGTACATCACATCACAGGGCAAGCCCTGGCATCATCATCTGAACACAGCTCAAAGTGCCAACACTGTTCAGTATAAGACAATTGTCATTCTCAACATCAACCATGGCACACATATGCCTCTTTGACTTTCACACATATGTCCATTGCATGTTGGATGCTAACACACCAATGTGCCAACATGCACCACCCACACATTGATTGGACATGCAAGTGAACATGTAGGAGTATGTCACTATACACACATCACATCTCTTGCAACTGACTCAGTACAGGTGTCCGGATGAAGGGATGGGCAGAGACTCATTTCACATGCTTGGGATGCATGCCAGCAACACACACTATGATGTACTCATGTCCTGATGGGCAAGGCCACAATGGGGTGCATGGTGCACACCTGAACACAACGCAGGATCACTCATAGCAAGTTAAATGCCATGGCACTGGGATGCCCTGACAGTCAGTCAACCCTGTCTCCTGTCACAGGGGCAGGGCATCCAGACAACAACAATATGCACTGACTCACAATCCTAGCTCAGGTGTAAAGCTGACTCTGCAGATGACCAGCGCACTTGCCCATCCCATGTAAACAACATATCCAGGACCCAGAAAACCCCACATCATGCAAATCATTCATATGAGTCTCAGGAAACACAAATCCCTGTACATTAACACATCACAGTCTGCCATGCATGTAAGCTAGCTGCATGAAGGACACAGTTGCATATACCCTTGTGCGCTGTCAGATGATCTAACACCTATATGTCACACAGGTCTTGTCTCCCACAGTCACATTGCAGATGTCATGCTGACCCTCTGATTCATGGACACCCCAGTTGTACGTAGCAACAAGCCACACCCTAATGACACAGAGGCAGACACCTGAGGGCACATGTCACTAAGCACAACCTGCAATTTCATACACAGGATTACAGAGTGTTTCTGAATGCCCTTGAGGGGGCATGACTGGGCAGGACTAAGTGAAACAGTGTTTTGCCCCGGACAATAGTCAGGTGGCTAAGCAATTGTGACATACTTGATATACATACTCCTGAGGCCCACAATTTGGAGTCCCATGCTGCATGGGTTTGTTTGGAATACCCCATGCACATGTTACGAGTCAGACCAGCAATTGGTACACATCTCAAGGGCACACAGAGTTCACATGTCAGATATCAGGCATTATGTAAACAATTGACCCACCAATTAAACACACAACAGAGTCACGGGAACTGATGCTGACCGGTACCTGAAGCATAGCTGACTGCAGGGACACAGTGCCCTAGTGACACAAGCAACAGACTAAAGGGGCCACACCTATGGAACAGATGAGGGGGGTGCATCACACAAATGAGGGACCTGAGTTTGGGACTACAAGATCTACATAATGTGGAAGTGTGACCAGGACAAAAGACTGCTATTTGCATGTCAGACATAGTACACAGATCAGGGATGGACTTACCCCCTTCCTGCTGCTGTCTGGCCTTCAGCTGTCTATCCAGGTCTGGGAAGACCACCGCCAGTATCAGGAGCATGTGGGGAGTCAGGGTCCAGTGTCCGCCCCTCCTGCGTGGACGTGACAGCTTCAGCTGGACTCTAGCTATCCTCCGGGTCCAGCCCCGAAGGTCCTGCCACCTCTTCTGGCAGTTGCGGATGCGGCGCTTGTAGACCCCCACAGAACGAACAGCCTGGGCGATGGTCAGCCAGATCTCCTGCTTCTGGTGGGCATCAGCCTGTGAGGATGACAAAGTGAAAAGTACACAAACACACATGCCCCAGATTTGTGCAGCACCCAATTGGATAGACATGTCATCATCACAAAGGGAAATTAATTACACAGGTAGTGCAACCATGGGGAATGAAAACTCACATGCATGTCTGACTTGTTAACAATGCCTGGATAGTTTAAGCTTGCAATAATGCACTTTAGCAGCAGGAAAACTATTCATTACATGTACCTAAACACTTTGGGGGATGACAGTAGTCAGTGAGAATGCTTGCCACTGATGTACACACTGCTAGTACTGCTAGTCAGACAACATGCATAATTAGGAAGGCAGTGGACAGCACACTCACTTGCTCCCCTGGTGTCCCATAGAGCTTTCTGTACTCTGGTAGGAGCCCATCCAGCAGGGTCTGGTTATGCTCCTCGGTGAAAGCTGGGGCCCTCTCCAGAGTATGTGCCATAGCAGGAGCCAGAGGATGCAGAGACAGCAGCAGTGGTAGCAGGGATGTGGTCCAGTAGCATGTAGTGCTGGCAAGTGAGCTCCCTGGGGGACAGCCAGCCTTATATCTGTGCTGCAGAGGCAGAATCTGTGCCATGTGTCCCAAGTGATAGGTCCAACACGGTTGCATTCTATGAATCTGGCCAATCCATTCATAAGTACGACTCGTACATACCTTCCGCATCGTTCAAATCTTCATCTTCATGGAACACTTGAAATTGCAACAGTGTGGTAGTCATCCAACTGATTTTCCAGTGCACAACTCGTACAAATTTTGAATCCGCATCCGTCTCCATGACAGTCCTGAGCCAATGGGTGCGCCGGGCTCGTTCAACTGACTGTACAACGCGTATTTTGAATATACACATGCACCCGTCTCCATACGATTCAATGGCCAAGGCGTACGGCTGTCTCGGACCATGCCTGTCTGACGCGTATGCATGATAGTCACCCGCGTCGGACCTCATTGGATTCAATGACAAAGCGTACGAACGGCTCGGTCACGAACCATGCAATGCGTACGCATTGTCACCCGCGTCGGACCTCATTAGTGTGACTATTATACGGATGCAACACACATATACTGGCCATGGACACCTGTGCACACCTGCCACACTATAGCATTGGCCACACAGTGTCCCATGGCATGTAAGGCTGCATTCCCTGGTAGTTTAGGGGGGGCACAGCTTTTTTTTGACTGGCACTTTGTGCAGCCACTCCCAGGCTGTTATCTTGTACATAGGGGCAGAATCCTTTGTGTGTTGTGCACATTACCACTGTGATGTGCAATTGGACAGTAATGGGCATGAGTGAAGGCCACAGTGTCAGGTTGGATATGTTTATGACATGTCACATACACCCTGAGTCCTTTGGGTGATGGCATGTACGTCACAGTGAGGTTCTGTAGCAATCCGAACCCGTGAATTCGGTATCCTAGTACTGACACGATTTTGGTACCAATGAACCGCAAATGATCCATTGTATACGTGACAGTGTTTTCGCTGCGCAACTAGCATGAATTCACTGGAAAATAGGGCATTCTCTCATAAACGCCATGGCATCCATTTTAGTTATGGCATCCATCTTGTTTCTTGCCCTCACATAGTCAATGAACGGACGATGACCCCGGCAAGATCACCTTGTTAAGGACACGTAAGCTCGAGCCCGAGAAAGGCTGATGCTACATGACTCGGCAGAATCAAGCTGCCTCCCTTGCCTGAGGCCAGTCCTGCTATACTGGTTCTCGTGTCCGTTGTCCTGATTGAAAGGCCGAAGACGATTGCCCTGCCCGTTTATGATCCATAAACACCTCTTATCCTACATTTCAATCCTTTGCACCTGGCACTGCTCCTTTCCTTCTGGGCTTTTACAATGGGGAGGTTACGATTTTTATGGTGGGGAGGATCGGGCGAAGAATGAAAAACTGTCGAGAGGACCTGATCGAATACCGAAAACCTACAACTAATCATTGTTTGATATTTATTTATTGTCTGTTTGGGATACCGGGTTGGGCATGAGAAATATTTGTGTAATGTTGCCCCGAGACATTTTTCTTGTATTTAAGACACAACCCACTTAATGCAATTTGAACAGTTTCCTAGATTCTGCCTCTGTGTGGTTCCTATGACTTCTGTATCCCTGCAGTAATAAACCTTGGTCTTTGACGCCGCCATCGAGAAGCCCGTGTCTCTGTTTATTTGTGCACCGAGACAGGAGGAACTCAGGGGTCTTCGGGTGTTGTTTCCCTGACACCTCTGGACTCTTAAAAGTCCAGAACCTCAAATTGGCGCCCAACGTGGGGTGACGTCATCCGGTACCGGTCCAAAGCCTGAAAAGTTCGAGAAGTTTCGTGTGAAGATTCCGGAGGGAGGTACCCCGCTTCATCGATCCCTGCATGTCGTAAAAGTGGCCCGACGATCTCTTCCACGAGGGTTCCCGTTCCCAGACGGCTACAGAGGACCGCTGCCTTGACTGTCGCCCTGTCTTGGACCCGAGGTGCAGACCTTAGTACGGCGAGACGTAGACGGGTTCTCCTTGGTGACGTCTTCCACATTTCAGTTAAGTATTAAGTGGGTCGTGCTCAGTCTGGTTATTTGGATACGTTTGTTTTGGATTCGTAGATTATCATTGGTTGCTCTTGTTCGATAATCTTAGTTTTGGTATTGGTTCATTTTGGTAGGCCTAAGTTCTTTGCGCATATTTGTTGGAATTTGTTTTTGTTGTCATGACCACCAGTAGTAATTGTTTGTTGTCCTGGTTACGTTGCAACGGGGATTCCCGGTTGGAGGTTTCGTGTTCGGTTCCTCCGATTGGAACTCCTACATATGAGCTCTATTGTAAACATGGTGTGGGTCCTATTACGTACAATGAAGTATGGGTCCGTTATACCAAGAAAGATGGTGTCCTTAATTGGCCACCGCATGGTAGTTTCGAAACGGAAATACTAGACAATTTAGAAATGAAGTTGTTCAAGAGAAAAGCCCGGCCGGCAATGTTTGATTCTTTTCGCGTATGGCGCAAAGAAGCCAAACAGAGAGAAATTAGGAAAACGAAGAAAGAACAGAAAGAGAAAGGGTTGGCCTTAATGGAGTCTGCTAGGCAGCTGCATGTCAACGAGACCAAAAAAGCAATAGAAATAGCGAATAGAAAACATAATTTGGCGATCGATAAATGCTACCCTGTCTTGCCATCTTGTCCTGTTAAGCCGATAGAGGACCCTGATAAGGATCCTCTGTTGTCTTACCTGTTAAGTTCACCTCCACCGTACGCACAGGGTATTACAGCACCACAGTTACTACCTGTTGTACAGCCAGCTGCTGGTCAGCCTGGAATAGGTGCTCCACTTCCTTTGAATCCAGCTCCTGTCTATCCCGTGATCAATGATCCTACGGCACCCCCTCTCCCTGGGTCGCCTGTTCCGCCTTTGCCTGTCGTTTCACAAACTGCTTTACCTGCTACACCCACCCTTACTATTTCGTCTGCTCCAACTGCCCTGTCCCCAAGCCCTGTCATTCTGACTCCGCTTTCCGTTCGTCGGAAGATAACCGACTCTGTAACTAATATCTTAACTCCTCTCTACAGGTCTTTAATTGGGACCCCCGTTTCTGACTCTATACAGAGACGTAGCCAGCTTCCTGGTCCCGAAGAACGAGACACGTTAGATTCGACAGCTCTTAGGTGGATGTCGAAAGCTGCGAAGTATGATGCACGAAGAGTGTTAGACACATTTATGCAGTGGAATGAACCAACTCAACGTTATGTTTTTGACGTGATGTGTACTCTTTTGCGTGAAGAATGGGAAGATGATGACTTAGATACAGTACCCTCTGATTTAATAAATATTCAGCAGAAATTCGCCGCAGGAATGGTGATAGGTTCAGAAGTAGGGAGAGCGATAGAATTGGTTTTAGCTTATAGGGATGAGTCCCCTTTCAGGGCAACAAGAGACCCTGATGGTACACCGGTAACTAGAAAAAGACGAGGTCAGTATCCAATGAGGGAAGTTCCGCCCATATGGCGCGAAGCAGTTGCCGCTGATGGGAACTTGAATATTGCAGCTGCTCCAGCACAATTCCAGAGAGTGTGGATACACATCCCTTGGAAGCGAGCTGAAGTACTAGCAGTAAAACAAGCATTGCCAGATCCTCGTAAAAATCCTGCTGGTTATTACAAGGAATTAACGCAGACAGTCCAAGCATGTATCATGAATTTGGCAGACATTGAAATGCTATTTGGTAATGTAGTGCCACAGCCTATATGGGCCAAGATTCGGCAAGAGAACCACCCAGTCGCCTTAGGAGGCGATTGGCCAGCTATTGTAGCAGCAGACGCACAGCAGGTTGGCGGAGCTAAACCCGAACCTCTGATTGCTGCCTTACCTGGCAGAATAATTACTCTGATGAAAACGCTGATGCCAGCGTTGCGAGTAAATTGGGATAAACTATCAGCATGTAAGCAAAAGAAGGACGAAAGCGTCTCTGACTTTTTCACTAGATTTGAAGAGACTTTCGTAGATCACAGTGGGCAAGATATGAGTACCGAGGGAGGTCAGAGGTTGTTTGTTGATAAGTTCGTGTTTAATTTATTACCTGAGCTTAGTAACAAGTTAAAAGATTCAGAAAGTGCATGGGCAGTGTCGACGACAGCACAAATACTTGCAACTGCACAGTACTACGAGAATAGAGAGAAAGAAGAGAAGGAAAAATCAGAAAAGAAAACGAAAGATTTAAAAACCAAAGTTCTGTTGCAACAAGCATATCCACCTCGTTCGAATCAGTCAGATTCACAGCAGCGACCTCAGTTTCAACCGCAGCCACAATTCCAGCAAGGGGCGACCCAAAGATTTAATTATAATTTTCCCCGACAACAGTTAGCATGGAATCAGTGTGCCTATTGTAAAAAGGAGGGTCATTATAAGAACGAGTGTCCAGTACTACACCCACAAACTAGTGGTATCCCAGCTCAGAGAGGAAATGTTAGGTTTATGCAAGCTCCTAGAGGTAGAGGGCGTGGTACGATGACACCACAGGCTGATCGACAATTGAATTATTTCGACCAGCGAAATATACAACCTACGCAACTAGGTAGATCTCCACAGTATCATGTTGAAGATTACTACGATCATAATGAAGAGATTCATAGAAGCGAGCAATAGGACAGCCGTAGGCAGAGAGAGGGAGTAGTATCAGTTCCAGTTGATCAGAGTGGACCTTATGTCGCAGTAGCTACCTCAGGCGTGGTCGAACCGTTTCTGTTGGATACTGGTGCGGCAAAAAGTTCAATCATGCGTGCGAAACTCCCTGGCGCACCTTTGTCCGGCTTAACGAACACTTCAGTAGGTTTCTCAGGCGCCCCTGTTCACAATCCTGTGTCTAGTCCTTTATCTATCTCTGTTGGGCCATGCGAGCTAGAAGCACCCCTCATCCTAACTACCGGTTGTAATGAGAATCTGCTTGGTTTAGACCTGTTGAAACGCCTGCATGCGACACTGTACTGTTCTCCTTCGGGAGCACAGCTCACATTAGGCAAAAGAGTCATCTCTCCGATGTACATGTCAATGGACAAGCTCCCACCGGAGCTGCGTTCTCTCCCTGATACTCTTTGGGCAACTGGTCCTAACGATGTAGGTCTATTGGAAATTCCCCCTTACGTGGTAAGTCTAAAAGCGAATGTTAAATTTCCACGAATCCCACAGTATCGGATTTCACATGAAGGTGAACAAGAACTTTTACTGATTGTAAAGGATTTGATACGAAAGGATGTGATAGAAGAAACGAGAGGAAACGTCTGCAATAGTCCTGTCCTGCCGATTTTGAAACGCACTGATCCTTCCAAACCTCCAATCTACAGATTTGTAATTGACCTCAGAGAGGTTAACAAAATTGTGATTCCACAGTTTCCAGTGGTACCAGATATCACTGCATTACTGATGTTGATTCCTGCATCGGCATCGTGGTTTACGGTGATCGACTTGAAAAATGCATTTTTCAGCATTCCGATAGCAGAAGAAAGTAGACATTTTTGGTTTCTCCTTAGGAGGACGCAGTTTCAGATTCAAACGCGCTCCACAAGGTTATTGTGAAAGTCCTTCCATTTACAGCCAAGCATTAAAAAGTCAATTAGATACTCTTGTACTTCCTCATGGTGTTGCTCTGATCCAGTACGTAGACGATCTTTTACTAGCCGCTGACGACAAGGAAACTTGCAAAGCAGCTACTATTTCTTTATTACGTCATTTGTCCGATTTACATCACAAGGTGTCACCATCTAAACTGCAATATTGTTGCCAAGAAGTGACCTACTTAGGTCATCTTTTGTCAAAGGAGGGAAGAAGGTTGACCCCAGAGAGAATCAAAGCAATTTCGCAGATGACTGTACCAAGCACACAGAGCGAAGTGCGTGCGTTTTTGGGTATTACGTCATACTGTAGGCAATGGATTCCAAATTTTTCTCTCATAGCAAAACCATTGGTAGCCCTGACTAGAAAAGGTGTTCCGAGCCCTTTGCCATGGTCTGACGAATGTCAACAGAGTTTCTCTGACTTACGTGATGCGCTGTGTTCAGCTCCTGTGTTGGGTACTCCTGACTACAGTAAGCCGTTTACACTATATGTCCATGAAAGAGAAGGTTGTGCATTGAGCGTATTAACGCAACAATTTGGCGACAAACAGCGGCCTTGTGCATATTTTTCATCCACGTTAGATCCGGTAGCCAGAGCATTGCCAAGTTGTTTGAGAGCCACAGCAGTAGCCGCAGTGTCTATTCGACAGTCTGCTGGATTAGTCATGAACAACATGCTAGTAGTCATGGTTCCACATGCTGTGGATACACTCATGAATCGAACGAAAACTCAGCACCTCACCAGTGCTAGATTATCAGGCTACGAGCTGACACTTTTGACAAGTCACATTCAGATCAAGCGATGCAACATATTGAATCCAGCAACGCTGTTGCCGATTGCTCAGGAGTCGAGTGATTCAGAGCCCCATGATTGTTGTTTCAGAACTGAGGAAGAGACAAAAGGTAGAATCGATTTAAAAGATACTCCGTTATCAGACCCAGACGGCACGTTATATGTCGATGGGTCCTGCTTCAAACTCCAGAATGGTGATGTGACGGCCGCGTATGCAGTTACGACTTTGAGTACGATTGTTGAAACTGCAAGAGTGAGTCAGAATTCTGCCCAAGCAGCAGAATTAATTGCATTGACAAGAGCGTGTGTTTTAGCTGAGGGAAAGAGAGTGAATGTGTTTACCGACAGCCAGTACGCCTTCGGCGTTGCACATAGTTTTGGACGTCTCTGGAAAGAAAGAGGTTTTCTCACGTCCCATGGAACTAAGATCCAACATGGACAGTTAGTCAGCGATCTATTAGAATCCCTGACCCTACCGAATGAAGTTGCGATTGTGAAGTGCAGTGCACATCGAAAGATTACGGATGATGTTGGCCGAGGGAATGCGTTTGCTGATGAGGCCGCTAAAGAAACGGCCAAGAACATGATGAGCCGAATGTACGTTGCAACTTCTGCAAGATGGATTGCTGAATCAGGAATGTGTGAGAATACGATTGACAGTGTGAAAGCAATCCAAAATGAGGCAACTGAAGATGAGAAGAATGAATGGAAGGAGAAAACGGGTAAAATAGATTTGAGTGGATGTTGGATTGATCTGTCTGAGCAGCAACGTTGGATGTTACCCAATGCGTATGTACTTGCAGTAGTCACGATGGCGCATGGAGCGGCGCACATCAGTTCAAATGGGATCTGTAAAATGTTAGCTCCAGTATGGAAGAACGATGGAATTACTAAGTGTGCGGAGAGAGTGGTGAAAAATTGCATGGTATGCCTGATGCATAATCCTGGCAAGGGAACCCCAACCCCAACTGGTCATTTTGCTCCCCCTTCTTGTCCTTTTGAAGTGATTCAGTTGGATTATATCCACATGGACAGGTGTAACAACCTTAAGTATGTCCTAGTGGTGGTATGTGCCTTTTCGAGATGGATTGAGGCATACCCGTTAAAGGATAACACTGCCATGTCCACTGCCAAAATCCTCCTCAAAGAATACTTCCCTAGGTATGGTATGCCACGGATTGTTTGGTCAGACAACGGAAGTGAGTTTGTAGGGAAAGTTATGAAGAGTGTGTGTGCAGGCCTAGGAATTGTACAGAAATTCCACAGTGCGAATCATCCACAGTCAGCAGGTTTGGTGGAAGGGTACAATGGCACCCTGAAATTGAAACTTGCGAAAATTCAAGCTTCCACTGGTCTCTCTTGGCCAGACGCACTGCCTCTAGCTTTACTGTCCACCAGAGCGACTGTACACTCTCGAGTAGGGCTTAGCCCATATGAGATTGTGTTCGGCCGCCCTGCTAATGTTTGGGGAGTCCCTAGGCCAAAGGAATTTAGACAAATAGAATACCCAATGTTGATTGATTACCTTTATGATCTGACTGCTAAACTGAGCCTTATTCATCAACAGGTATTCGAATCTTTGCCTAAACTGCCGGAGAGTCCAGGCCATACGTTGAAACCCGGGGACCAGGTGGTGGTGCAGAACTTTGAACGCACCCGAAACCTTCAGCCAAGATTCGTAGGCCCGTTCCAGGTCCTCCTTGTAACCAGAACTGCAGTACGCCTGGCCGGCAGGAAAAATTGGGTGCATGCCAGCCACACAAAGCGTGTCCCTCTTCCACTTCCCTATGACAACTGGGTTAGACGAGGAATTGGTGTATCCGAGACAGAACCTGTTCCTAGACACATCCCTTTCAGTTATGCAGAGTACCTAACGGACCCTCCACGAACTGAAACGCAGAACTTTGACACTTTAGCAGAAACCGTTCCTCTGAATCCTGAACCAAGCATTGCACAAAGTGAACATTTGTCACCTGTGGAGTCGAACATTTCTGCACCTGTGGACCAGCTATTTCAAGACCAAACAAGACCTGGAAAGTACAGCTACAATCTACGTTCTCATGTGATAAACTGATGACACTGCATGTTTACATTTGTTTGAAAACTGTAAAACTGTCTTGATCGCATTGCATCCCGTACAATCAGGAAGTTTGCTCCTATTCTTTGCTATCCTCTTACCTCGCCGTCTGGGTTACCGTAGGGTCGTAACGTGTGCCTTGTTTTAATTTACAGGGAATCAGACATTAGGTCGGTTTCTTCTGTTTGTCTTGGGAACTCCCAGGATAGACAGAGGTAAGTTTCTAACAGGTACAAACCATCCGTTGCGAACGGTTGTAGACGATGGAGCTTCCTGAACTACGACGAGTTAAAGTCATAAATGTGCACAAGACAAAATTATATGACATATTATACAGTAAATGTTTCCTAATGCAATGTGCTCTGACACTTCTGATTGTTTTTATAACTCTAGTAGGCGGAATTATTTTTGGTATTCAATTAATCTTTGCACCTGTTACATTCACAGTATCTCCCCATAATCCTGTTTCCCCAACTATTGGTACTATTCACTCTTTCCACCCTTTTCCTGCTCACGAGCAAGCTCGACGCTCTGAGTTTATAAATAACACTTTCATCCAGCTCTTGCACCAACATCAACTAGTGGTTAACACAACAAACTGCTGGGTATGTGGCCTGATACCACATACCATGGACAAGGGCATCCCTTATTTGGTTCTGCCTTTCAGTTATAATGGATCATTCTGGGCATTTCAGACCATGTTCGCCTATGCTCTAGAGACCTACCCTCCACGACCTCCGCGTTCCACCCGGTATAACTCTGCTAATAGAGCCTTGGTAAAAGGAATCACTGACATGGTGAGAGATGTCAATAATACTCCGTACATTCCCAAGGATGAGCTGCGAGTTTACATGGGATGGAACATTACAGAATATGGCATTACTCTGGGCGAGAACAAGCGTAAGAGCTCAACTCTGATCTGGGTCGTACCCCACCAAGGTCAGGTCTGTTTGCAAGGGAATGGGAGGAATCCGAAAGCTCGACTGGGGAAGAGTGACTGTATTGAAACATACGTGTTCCCGTCACAATCTTCCCCTGCATTCTTAGCCGCTAAGGGTACCTATTTTGTTTGTCAAGACAGAGCATATACATGGCTGCCCGCTGACTTCTCAGGCTCATGTTATATCGCTCGACTGTTACCTCCGACATACACTGCTGCACCGGACTAGCACAAAATGAGAGTTGTGAGAGGTGTATTCAGTAAAGAAGATACTGCTGGCCAAGAAGCAGGAGACTTTTTCAAAGGTTACCTTCCGTTCTGGGGGCCTATGGTCAACAGTAGAAACCTGCGTCAACTAACACGAGTAGTTGAATCCACCATTACCGAAACTGCGGGTGCCCTTAGTAACCTAACGGCTGAGCTTCAAGTGGATCGCCTCATGACGTTACAGAACCGTATGGTTCTTGATGTGTTACTTGCAGATCGAGGTGGGGTATGCAAAATGATCCAATCAAGTTGCTGCGTTTTTATACCAGATAATGCGCCAACAGTATACAAGGCCATCTCTAAGTTACACACAATTTCCGACTCCATTCATGTAGAGGAAGGTGACTGGTCACTTATGGGATGGTTCTGGAATCTGTTATCTGCATGGGGGTGGAAGGTACTAATGGTCATGGGTGTTACGTTGGTATTTCTATTCTCGTGCTGTCTTATTATTCAGTGTGGCCCTGCCTTATGTAGCGTTTGTGTTTCATCATGCGTAAGAAGACCACCTGTTTTCAGAGATACGCCACGGGATAAAGTAATGCTACAACAACATATCAGTGACCTGATGAACATAGAACTGGACTCTGACATAGAGTGAGTTATTGCCTATGTAAGGGCAAAAGGACGGTCTGAGGTTCTGTAGCAATCCGAACCCGTGAATTCGGTATGATAGTACTGACACGATTTTGGTACCAATGAACCGCAAATGATCCATTGTATACGCGACAGTGTTTTCGCTGCGCAACTAGCATGAATTCACTGGAAAATAGGGCATTCTCTCGTAAACGCCATGGCATCCATTTTAGTTATGGCATCCATCTTGTTTCTTGCCCTCACATAGTCAATGAACGGACGATGACCCCGGCAAGATCACCTTGTTAAGGACACGTAAGCTCGAGCCCGAGAAAGGCTGACGCTACATGACTCGGCAGAATCAAGCTGCCTCCCTTGCCTGAGGCCAGTCCTGCTATACTGGTTCTCGTGTCCGTTGTCCTGATTGAAAGGCCGAAGACGATTGCCCTGCCCGTTTATGATCCATAAACACCTCTTATCCTACATTTCAATCCTTTGCACCTGGCACTGCTCCTTTCCTTCTGGGCTTTTACAATGGGGAGGTTACGATTTTTATGGTGGGGAGGATCGGGCGAAGAATGAAAAACTGTCGAGAGGACCTGATCGAATACCGAAAACCTACAACTAATCATTGTTTGATATTTATTTATTGTCTGTTTGGGATACCGGGTTGGGCATGAGAAATATTTGTGTAATGTTGCCCCGAGACATTTTTCTTGTATTTAAGACACAACCCACTTAATGCAATTTGAACAGTTTCTTAGATTCTGCCTCTGTGTGGTTCCTATGACTTCTGTATCCCTGCAGTAATAAACCTTGGTCTTTGACGCCGCCATCGAGAAGCCTGTGTCTCTGTTTATTTGTGCACCGAGACAGGAGGAACTCAGGGGTCTTCGGGTGTTGTTTCCCTGACACCTCTGGACTCTTAAAACTCCAGAACCTCAACAGTGAGACCTGTAGCCCCAATACTGATGTGCACCCACAGTCTGTGTGCATGTTGTGTCTCAGATGTGTCTGATCACATGTTACCAATGAGTGACAGTCTCCACATCCATGTGGTATATGCATCAACCTTGATGGGGTGTGTGTCTAAGAGACGTACATGTAGGGCTGGCAGGGACAACAGTGGCCACTACCTGTGGGACTTACGCTTGCCTTGTGGTGTGGTGTCTACGTGCTACACCATGCCCATTGCTGTGTTGATGTGGCAATACAGGGAGCATGGGTTTCTGCATGGCAAAGATCTATGATGCCTGGGAGACATCAGGCCACAATTGTCACAGGGGTGTGTTTTTTGAACGTTGCAGCAGCACATAGGTTGGGTGACACAGCCAGATGATTAGCCCATTGCACTACATGAAAAATGAAAAACTTTTGAAGCTAGAAATTGAACATATAATAAAAATGGAAGCCATTGATAAAATAGAGCATGAAGGAATCACTATTATTTTGAGGGACAAATTGAAAAAAAAGTTGGATTCTTTAGAAAAAACTATTTCTAAAACTGCAGGTTTAGAAAATAATTTTTATGTATGTGTAAACTGCCAGATTATTTTGCGGCGTAATTTGGATGTTGAAAAAGGGTTAGTAAATGGAGCAATGGGAAAAGTTGTTGATTTTGTGAATTATCCCAAATAAAATTGGGAATTGAATGTTTAAAAATTAAATTTGATCAGATTTAAGAAGTGAAACAAATTGCTCGTTGTTCTGCTAGTTTTTTGCTTGTTAACGATTTGTATGTACGTTGAAAACAGTTTCCTCTTTCTTTGGCATATGCAGTGACTATTCATAAATCTCAAGGATTAAGTGTAGACAGTGCTTTGGTGAACATTGAAAGTTCCGTGTTTAAAGAGGGTATGGCACATGTTGCTTTGTCGTGAGTCAGAAGTTTATCTGTTTTTTTTTTTATTGATTTTGATGAGTCAAAGATTACTGCAGATGCAAACTGTGTAAAAGAGTACAATAGGTTAAAAAGAGTGTATGCTCCCCATTTAG
Organism: Triturus cristatus; assembly: GCF_964204655.1. Lineage (NCBI taxonomy): Eukaryota > Metazoa > Chordata > Amphibia > Caudata > Salamandridae > Triturus > Triturus cristatus. Next base: position 1,514,528,310 of record NC_140591.1, on the reverse strand, counting down.
GGAAATATCCTGTGTTTGAAAAGCATGTTGTAGGTCGAAAAAGAAGATATGAGAATATCTGTAGTGAAGTTATAGAGAAGGAACAAAATCATAATAATGTTGAGATTGCAAGCAAAAAGAAAAAGGATACTGTAGAAGTGATTGTTTGGTTATCTGTTTGAAAATACTTCTGGTATCAACTGATATGCTAATGTAGTGGTCTATGTTGTTGTTTTTCTTGAAAGATTGCAACAGCAAATTGAGGAGAATCGGGAGAAAAGATTTTGTTCCTTGCTGCATTCTGTTTATGAAAAATTGAGAACAGATAAAACTAAAATGCAAAGCGTTTCTGATATTCGTAATCTTTTGGATATATGTTCCGGTTCTATACAATTTACACAGAACATCCAACAAGATGCTCAGGAAGTTCTAATGTATATGCTTACCGTATTGGAAAATGAAGGCACAGAAATTGAAAATCTTTTTGGCTTTTGTTATTAATGGGAACATCAATGTGAAAATTGTATGTTCACATGTAGCACTGACATATACACTGAAAGATTTATATATTTGACAGTACCAGACTGTAAATCATTGTCTTTCAACTAACTAGTTAAAGCAGCAAATCAGAACATGGACTGTAGCCAATGCAACTCAGAAATGTTATCAACATTATGGGGTCGATTCCGATCCTGTAAAAAGGCCCTACGAATCATCGTACGGAGCGTTTTCTCCATACAACTCGCACCCGGTAAATTGTCCCTACAACCTAGGAAGTACGATTCGTACAGAAAGCATATTTCCGTACAAATCGTACAAAAGACCGTACGTTGAAAAATACCTATGATTCTGATCCGGAACAGCTTGTACGCGACGTCTGGACGTATTCAGGCAGCGGCTTCTGGCCCAGCAAGTACGATTCATCCCTACATCACTCCGTACGGCCCCTTTTTTACGGGAGTCAAATACAGCCGGAAAAGCAGAGTTCGACGCGAACCGCTACGCAACGGAGCCCCGGTACGCGACGTACACGCCATGAACCCCATCGTACTTGTCATCCCGGTCCTCTTGGCCTATGACCTGGTGCACCACACACGATGCACACGCCACAGAAGGTGAGAACAACACTCAGTGGCCAGGTGGGGCGGTGAGGGGCAAGAAACATACCCTATACACAAACCCAAACTTATAATATGCAGGCAATACATTATCACCAGGCTCTGGCCACTTGGGGGGGCTTGTCCAGCAACCCCTGCGTACCGCAACAACGGAAGTGGACGTGTATGGTGCGTACCACATATACCCCTATGGCACCATGGCAACTCAGGTACGGACCGTACCCACGCATGAATGCGTGGGTACGGTGCGTACCACACGTACCCCTTCGGCACCATTACAACAGTGGTACGGACCGTACCCACGCATGAATGCGTGTGTATGGTGCATACCACACGTGCCCCTACGGCACCATTACAACTCAGGTACGGACCCTACCCACGCATGAATGCGTGGGTATGGTGCGTACCACGCGTACCCCTACGGCACCATTACAACAGTGGTACGGACCATACCCACACATGAATGTGTGGGTACGGTGCGTACCACACGTACCCCTACGGCACCATTACAACAGTGGTACAGACCGTACCCACGCATGAATGCGTGGGTACGGTACGTACCACACGTACCCCTACGGCATCAGTACATTTGGGATACGAGGCGTACACACGCCATGAATGTGGGCTTAGAGGACTGGCCAAGCATGTTAACATCATATTGGTGTGTGTGTAGGTCCAGGCCAGCAGTGTACAGCTCCAAGGGGGTGCGTGAGTGGGTGCATATGACTCCCAGCAGTGTCCAGACATATGAGGGATGGGTGCATATGACTCCCAGCAGTGTCCAGACATATGAGGGGTGGGTGCAGAGGACTCCCAGCAGTGGACAGACATATGGGGGTGGGTGCATATCACTACCAGCAGTGGACAGACATATGGGGGTGGGTGCATATGACTCCCAGCAGTGGACAGAGATATGAGGGGTGGGTGCATATCACTACCAGCAGTGGACAGACATATGGGGGTGGGTGCATATCACTACCAGCAGTGTCCAGACAAATGGGGGTGGGTGCATATGACTCCCAGCAGTGTCCAGACATATGGGGGTGGGTGCATATGACTCCCAGCAGTGTCCAAACATATGGGGGTGGGTGCATATCACCACCAGCAGTGTCCAGACATATGGGGGTGGGTGCATATGACTCCCAGCAGTGTCCAGACTTATGGGGTGGGTGCATATGACTACCAGCAGTGTCCAGACATATGGGGGTGGGTGCATATCACCACCAGCAGTGTCCAGACATATGGGGGTGGGTGCATATGACTCCCAGCAGTGTCCAGACTTATGGGGTGGGTGCATATGACTACCAGCAGTGTCCAGACATATGGGGGTGGGTGCATATCACTACCAGCAGTGGACAGACATATGAGGGGTGGGTGCAGAGGACTCCCAGCAATGTCACACTCCCAGGAGGATGGATGTCTTTCACATACTGCATGATACACCACATGTGGGTGTGAGGACATATAACACATGCATACACACCCATGGCGGATGCAGCAATACACACCCTGATTTCATGCCAACAGACTGTATAGTCATGTAACTGCATACAAATCTAAGATAGCCAAAGGGAACACACACTGTCACGCACATCCCAGGACTGATAGGAATGTTCAGGTGCTCGTCCAGCCACCAAGATGTTGTCTTTCATGCAAGGAATAGGGTTCAATGCCACTAGATACAATGCCCACAATTGTGAGTCAGGTGCCCAAATACCCTGCATAACACATACCATTTGTGTGTTAGGCCGTGATTACACAAATGCATAGTGCTGAAAAGGGGCAATTTGTCCCTGATGCCATTCCTACATACCCAAAACACAAGTACAGTGACTAGCAAGGATGACACAGAGGATTCAGCGTGAGACATTGGTGAGCAGGCATGGCCATTGTTGAAGGGATCCGTCACCAACAAAGGAAATGTGGACACAGGTCAGCACAACAATTGTGCAACTGTTTGCAGGGACGATGTCAGGTGCCACAGAGGAAGGAACACTCCTTGGGACAATGTCTCCAAAGGAAATGAACACACACTAACAATGATTATTTGCACAGACATTGTGATGGCACACAGATACCATGGTCCACCTCATGACCATCATACAAAAACATATCTCAGAACCCTAACACATTGCCAGAACACCAACTTCATGAGCCTCATCACCAACATCAAGTACCTGAAATGCAATAGTGTTGAAAGTAAAAGAAAAGGCTTTATTCAGCACAGAAAAATAATAAATTAATAAGACTATGTACAAAGGTCAATGGCCAGTCCATTTATGGAGTCCAAGGGTGGACGTAGGGGACCGCGTCCACCCCTACCTTGCTTGCACAAACGAACCTAAAGGTTTGTCGACCAGGGGGGCATCATCTGTGGCAGGACCAGGCACCGCAGGGACAGGAGGGGGTTGGGTAGGTGTGGTGGGAGCAGGGGTGGACGTCTCCACCACAGGGGGTGGGGCCGTGCCAAAGGTGGAGGTGAACACAGTGCTGCACACTTCTGCTAGGGCCTCCATCCTAACCCCTGCACCTGAAGATACCCCAGGGCCAACGGAGGGTGTGGTGGCCGAGGGATGGGGTGCAGCGCTCTTTGGGGAGGGGGTGGACATGGGGGGGATTCAACTCCCCTGCCCGGGGACTTCTTCGCACGCTTGTGGGGTGGTGTCACAGTGGGGATGAGGGCCAGACCAGCCATGTAGCTGTCCTTGGGTGAAAGTTTGGCAGGGGAGCTAAGGGGAGTGGTTTTGGAGGAACCGGGTTGTGAGGACTGCGGACTATGACTGTGGCTGCGTGTCTGTTGTCTTCCCCCAGACCCTGTGGGTGCGCCTACATCCCCCTGAGTGTGTGTGCCAGGAGGTGTGCGCTGTGCCTTACTTGTGGGTGTGCTGGATGTGTCTGTTGGGGTGCGTGCCCGTGCCTGTCTGGGTGTGCGTTGGGCAGGCATGGGAGAGGGCAGCGTGGATGAGTCCAGGGTAGGGGGGACGGAGCGCTGCAGGGCAGTAACTGCTGCCGTCAGTGAAGATTCCATGGACCGCAGAATCCTGCGTTGGTCAGACATCGTTGCTGACATGCCCTCCATGAACGACACCACCTGTGTGAGCAGTCTAGTGTGGTCATGGAGGGAATTCAGCATCGATGCCGGCCCATCCTGCAACTCCCACAGTATGTCCACAGACTCTTCACTGAGGGCAGCAGGGGTGACAGGGGCAGGGGGTGCGGTGCCTGGCACGAAAGAGACATGGTGGGACGCTGCATGGACAGGAGGGACAGGAGCAACTGGGAGGGAGGAGATGGGAATGGAGGAGGCGGGGATGGATGTGGGGATGCTGCCAGTTGGTGTTGCAGCCTCTGCCTCCTCAGGGAGTTCAGCCTCGGACCCGTCGGCGTCGCAGCTGCTCTCGCCTCCAGACAGGTCCTCCAACTGACTCCTCTCGCCCTCCATGCCACTTGCTCCTGCTGACTCCACAGCACTGGCGGCACTGTCATTGGGTCCCTCCTCCAGGTCCATGCAGGTGTCTCCCTTGTTTTCGGTTGATGATGCTGTGGGCAAGGATAAGAAACCACAATGCATCAGTCACCTGTATACATCTGACATATGAGCACAAAACAATTGGTCACAGTGCATATCCGGCAATGCATCATGAGTAACAGCTATATAACAACAACAAGGACTTCCTACACCTATATACTTCAATTTAAGGCAGTGCGTCTATATGAATAAGATAATACCCACAGACAAGGTGTACAAAAAGTATGACTAATTCATTTATTAAATTGTTTCATTTTTTGTGAGAGACAAATACTTGTCCATTTTGAATTGAAAATAAATTGAGTAAAATACATATCAGATATCAACATTAGACAAAATCATCATGTCAACAACAAAACACACCATAATGACATAAATAAAAAACATCAAAACACCATACAGGACTAACAGCAATAAGGAAAAAAATCATGTGGTACAATACAATTTTTCTTAAAAAGACAATACATCATAAAAATACAACAATAAGCAAACGCCAAGACAAGCGCTTGTCTTGGCGTTTGCTTATTGTTGTATTTTTATGATGTATTGTCTTTTTAAGAAAAATTGTATTGTACCACATGATTTTTTTCCTTATTGCTGTTAGTCATGTATGGTGTTTTGATGTTATTTATTTATGTCATTATGGTGTGTTTTGCTGTTGACATGATGATTTTGTCTAATGTTGATATCTGATATGTATTTTACTCAAATTTATTTTCAATTCAAAATGGACAATTATTTGTCTCTCACAAAAAATAAAAAAATTTAATAAATGAATTAGTCATACTTTTTGTACACCTTGTCTGTGGGCATTATCTTATTCATATAGACGCACTGCCTTAAATTGAAGTATATAGTTGTAGGAAGTCCTTGTTGTTGTTATATAGAATTTTTCCCTGATACTTTCCTCACATCATGAGTAACAGCTACATTACTCCGCACATATGTATGCCCTGTACTGCCCAGTTGGTAGACCCACTATGCCACTTGGACACCATGAAAAAAAGAACACACCAGGCCACAACTTGAATGAGAAATACACTGAGAAGCTAGTGTCTGTGAACCGGTGAGCACAGCAATACAATGAAGTCATGCCACCTCTTGTTTACCCTCAAAGAAAAAGTAGTGGTGCACCCAAGGTAAACTAACACACCTCAATACTCAAGTTGTCACCACACTCGGAGACCTGTAAGTACTTTGGAACACAAAACAAAAAAATGTGGTTACCTTGGAACTCACAATACTTTACACAATCGACATGTTTTGAATGTGGAAATTTGCCGTTCTCGTGAAAAGAACACTCATGTGCCTGGATGAAATATGTCGCACAAGGCAGTGCACACAAAAGTACATTTACCCTGTCATTGAAGAAGCTGACACCTTTTCTAAGAAGCCACAGTTAGAAATAAATGGTGTTGCAGAAAGTACATATACATGTGCCGACGGAGGTCTGGATGTCTTGACACTCGTTAGATCGTATCACCAACAACAAAGGAGTCTCACAAAATCCAGACCACAGTGGGAACATGTACATGGAGAATCAGCAGCACCAATTAATTCTAACATTGGCTTCTTCGAAAATGTGCCAGTGTGTTCAATGAAAGTGGAAATGCCGTTTGGTGTGCACTTCCTTGGGAGATATCTTTCATGCAGGCACATCATTGTTCTTAACACAAATCATCAAATTATCACATTTAAAACATGAAGAAATGTTGACAAGTGCTGTGAGTGCCAAGGTACAATTTTTTTAGAGTAACAACTTGAATTATGTAATTTGTCACATGGCTATCCGTCACCTGATTACACAGTTGGCTTCACATATGACCTACTGCCTGTCATCTGTGGCACACATGTCCACACCCAGGACAATGCATTAGCTAATGGGCCTGCAATTGGTTGGACAAAAAGCCTAGCTGTACTGTGGGGACACCCTCATGGCAAGCCAGAATGTACACACAGATGTCAGCACACAAAGTCAAAACTGCGTTGCATCTGAACCACACACAGGTGCCAAAAATGTATGAGCACGATACATGTTTGTAAAAAACTGACACAGGCTGCAAAGCTCGAACATTAAGCACTGGCCACCATCACAGGGGCACTGCACGTTGATTTTCTGTACAGCCAATTCTCACACACAAGTCAGACCTGGCAATGAAAAATCAGGGTTGCACATGTATGCCCCTCCCGCACACCCCCCCATACCTGAGTCAATGTGACTGATAGAGATCAAGAAGTGACACCTCTTATTCAGGGTTACAATAACTGTGCTTGAAAACTTGCTCCATTGACACAACATCACCTTGTGGGGCTGGCAACACATATTTGTGACAAACAACCATCAACAGATTGTTGTGAATAGCCACAAAGGCACTGCCCAGTGTGAGTATGCACAAGCAAAATGGTGTATCCCTGTCCACTGGACACATATAGCACACATTTGAAAAATACAAACTAGGCCAGAGACCAATGCCACAGAGGCAGACCTATGCTGAACCCACAGTGAATGCGCACAGTGTTGGATGACACACATGATTAGGAGGCCAGGGTGCCTCAGGGGACTGTAGTGGGCACACTGCTCCGTGGTCCTGGAATGAGCTGACTGTACCATGCTCAACCGTCATGGCACTATGCATATCTCCCACTCATGCACATCATGTCTGAGGCCACAACATTGGTCATGCATGCTGCAAGGGGGTTCAGTTGAAAGCTCACACTCCTATGTTGAGAATCATCATCAGTGACAACAAATATGAACCCCCAACATAGTGAACAGGTCATGGCACAGGCAAGGTACCAGCACAAGTCACAGACCACCCTCCTACATGATGCAGAAAGCTATGTGCACTTAGATTTACTGGCACCCTAGTTGACCATGTGCAAATGTGATTACACACAGACCAGGAGACACATGTCAAGGAGGGGAAGGGATGAAAAAGAGCCCCTGGTGACATTTGGGAAGAGAAAATGCACTGCACATATCAACTCTGGGAGTGTATTCATGCGAAAGAGCACTTTCCTAAAGCTGGCGACACATAACAGGACCAAAAGCCATGTACCTACCCCCTCCTTGCTGCAGTCTCTCCTGTAACTGCCTATCGAGGTCAGGGAAGACCACCACCAGGACACTTCTCATGTGGGGGGTCAGGTGTCGGCGGCCACCGTGGGGGCAAGGAAGGTCGAGCCCCAGCTGGACCCGGGCGATCCGCCGGGTCAAGCACCGGATGTCCTGCCAACTCTTGCAGACCTGTGGCAGCTGCCGACTACGCTCCCCCGCAGTTCTCACGGCCCTGACGACGTTGTTCCAGATCACCCCTTCTTGTAGGCAGTTACCTGTCAGGATGACAAAGTGATACAACATCAATACACCTGCTCCATGTCCCAGAGACACACATTAGAACATCTTTGAAATGTTGAGCAGGGCATAGGATGCTGACATGAATTGCCTCATTTACAACAAGAAAGAGCCCTGTATGCAAGCGCCAATTCACTACATGGCATTGAAAGTCAACAGGTGGCATGAGGGGTGCAACACCTCACTGATCATGCCACACATTGTGCAGCACATGCAACAGCAGGATGATGGCCAGCACGTGCCAAGCAGTCACATGTCCCACTCCACTGATGCACCCTCAGCAGACTAGAGAGACACACCCAGGCACAGATCACTTGCCTGTCATTGATAACAGCGGATACAACCCTCACTCTGCACATGTGCCATTTGCCAGTGGGGAGTCACAGGTGTCGTGCTAGCTCTGCAAGTCAGACACAAAGCACAGCTTACTTGTCACATCAGATGGGTAGATCTGTTGCCTCCACCATGCAGCTGCGGTGCAACACTTCACATAGACACTCACCCACATGACAAGGAACATTCACACACATCAAAGTCCATGAGGCCGTACACATCATTTGGACACTCTCACCACAGGTCCACTCAACTCATACAGATGTGTGGTTACAGTTACCTGTCACACTGGGGGGACCACTGAATCACCTCAGGACAACAGGAAAAATGTTGGCTGAATGTGTCATGCACTATACAGTGATAGTCACTGTAAGCACTATGCAAGTGAGGAGTGCGCACAGGAACTACATCATGCTCTGCATGTGAGCCATAAGCATGACCCCCCCCCAGGACACACTCTAAACAACATTGTATGTGTGTCCCACCTGGACACTATATTGACTGTCACACAACAGGTGCATAGGCAAAGGTAGTCGAGTCAGCACTCACCTGCTCCCCTGGTTTCCCATACAGGCTGGTGTACTGTGGGAGGAGGACATCCAACAAGGCCTCATTCTCCTCCTGGGTGAATGGCTGGGCCCTCTTCACAGCACGTGACATGGCCAGGGGAAGCAGAGACAGCAGCAGTGTTGTCGACTCTTGAGTTGTGCAGGCAAGTGCCCTCTCATGGGTTCTGGCTGCCTTATATCTGTCTTACTGAGGGGCATACACTTGTCCCTTATGTGTCACCTATGTAATTTTTAAATCCACACACAGGTACTGTGCGTTTCACACGTACCCCTACGGCACCTGTTGTACAGTGCGTTTCACACGTACGCGTAACGTACATGTACTACTAGTGCGCACTAGTAGTACACGTACGTGTACTACTAGTGCGATCCCCTTACGGGTATGCACTATTAGTACACGTACGTGTACTACTAGTGCAATCCCCTTACGGGTACGCACTAGTTGTACCCGTAAGGGGATCGCAATAGTAGTACACGTACGTATACTACTAGTGCGATCCCCTTATGGGAACGCACTAGTAGTACACGTACGTGTACTACTAGTACGATCCCCTTACGGGTATGCACTAGTAGTACACGTACGTGTACTACTAGTGCACTGTACAACAGGTGCCGTAGTACCAATAGTACCCGTAAGGGGATCGCAATAGTAGTACACGTACGTGTACTACTAGTGCGTACCCGTAAGGCGATCGCACTAGTAGTACACATACGTGTACTACTAGTGTGATCCCCTTATGGGAATGCACTAGTAGTACACGTACGTGTACTACTAGTGCGATCCCCTTACGGGAACGCACTAGTAGCACCCATAAGGGGATCGCAGTAGTAGTACACATAGGTGTACTACTAGTGCGATCCCCTTCTGGGTACGCACTAGTAGTCCACGTACGTGTACTACTAGTGCGTACAGGTACGTGTACTAATATTGCGATCCCCTTACGGGTACGCACTAGTAGTGCATGTACGTGGACTACTAGTGCGTACCCGTAAGGGGATTGCAATAGTAGTACACGTACGTATACTACTATTGCGATCCCCTTACGGGTATGCACTAGTAGTACACGTATGTGTACTACTAGTGCGTACCCGTAAGGGGATCACAATAGTAGTATACATACATGTACTACTAGTGCGTACATGTATGTGTACTACTATTGCGATCCCCTTACGGGTACGCATTGCAATCCCCTTACGGGTACTCACTAGTAGTACATGTATGTGTACTACTAGTGCGTACCCGTAAGGGGATCGCAATAGTAGTACACATCATTTGGACACTCTCACCACAGGTCCACTCAACTAATACACATGTGTGTGTACAGTCACCTGTCACACCGGGGGGACCACTGAATCACCTCCGGACAACAGGAAAAATGTTGGCTGAATGTGTCATGCACTATGCAGTGAAAGTCACTGTAAGCACTATGCAAGTGAGGAGTGCACACGGGAACTACATCATCCTCTGCATGTGAGACATAAGCATGACCCCCCCACGGGACACACTCTAAACAACATTGTATGTGTGTCCCACCTGGACACTATATTGACTGTCACACAACAGGTGCATAGGCAAAGGTAGTCGAGTCAGCACTCACCTGCTCCCCTGGTCTCCCATACAGGCTGGTGTACTGTGGGACGAGGACGTCCAGCAAGGCCTCATTCTCCTCCTGGGTAAATGGCTGGGCCCTCTCCACAGCACGTGACATGGCCAGAGGAAGCACAGACAGCAGCAGTGTTGTCGACTCTTGAGTTGTGCAGACAAGTGCCCTCTCATGGGTTCTGGCTGCCTTATATCTGTCTTGCTGAGGGGCATACACTTGTCCCTTATGTGTCCCCTATGTTATTTTTAAATCCACACACAGGTACTGTGCGTTTCACACGTACCCCTACGGCGCCTGTTGTACAGTGCGTTTGACACGTACATGTAACGTATGTGTACTACTAGTAGTACCCGTAAGGGGATCGCAATAGTAGTACACATATGTGTACTACTAGTGCGTACCCATAAGGTGATCGCACTAGTAGTACATGTACGTGTACTACTAGTGTGATCCCCTTACGGGTATGCACTAGTAGTACACGTACGTGTACTACTAGTGCGATCCTCTTACGGTTACGCACTAGTAGTACCCGTAAGGGGATCGCAATAGTAGTACACGTAGGTGTACTACTAGTGTGATCCCCTTATGGGTACGCACTAGTAGTACACGTATGTGTACTACTAGTGCGTACAGGTATGTGTACTACTATTGCGATCCCCTTACGGGTACGTACTAGTAGTACATGTACGTGTACTACTAGTGCATAACCGTAAGGGGATCGCAATAGTAGTACACATACGTGTACTACTAGTGCGTACAGGTATGTGTACTACTATTGCGATCCCTTTACGGGTACGCATTGCGATCTCCTTACGGGTACGCACTAGTAGTACATGTATGTGTTCTACTAGTGCGTACCCGTAAGGGGATCGCAATAGAAGTACACGTACGTGTACAACTAGTGAGATCCCCTTACGGGAACGCACTAGTAGTACACATACGTGTACTACTAGTGTGTACCCGTAAGGGGATCGCAATAGTAGTATACGTTTGTGTACTACTAGTGCATACAGGTACGTGTACTACTATTGCGATCCCCTTATGGGTACGCACTAGTAGTACACGTTCGTGTACTACTAGTGCGATCCCCTTATGCACTTCCCTTAAGGGGATCGCACTAGTAGTACACGTACGTGTACTACTAGTGCGTACACGTACAGGTACGCATTTCATACGCTTACAATGGTAATACAGGCATACGCATGCCAGGAATGGAGGGCTACTACTCGCACAAGGATGTCCATCAAGTACTTGTCATTGCATACTGTTATGTGCAGGCCCTAGGTGTGGCAGCCAGTGATATTGCACAGGTCATCTCATCTAGTTGCACAATTGATGTGTGATGACCTGTGTACACATGTCATGTGTGATGTGGCACTATGTGGCACACATCACCTTGACACTTGCCACATGTGTGTCTGTAGTCCAACTGTGTCATGCACAGCAGCAGTGGGATGGCACAGTCATCACCACCCGCACCTGTCTCCTGATGCCAGGGACAGGGACACTCAATCAACTGACATGTCACGATCTGCGTGCCCCTTTGTGACTATGTCAGGTGTGTGTCATGTGTTCCCATGAGCTTGATGTCAGTGTTCCGTCAACTGCATCTGCTGTTGGTGCATCCAACATGGCTCTGTGTGGAGATGGGCATGGGACACATCTACGCACACCATGCCACATGTGTATTCCCACTGCTGTAGGGTCTGTGTGCATCGTACATCATATTTTCCCAGTCATACATGTCTGCGTTGTCTCAATGGCTGTGTCTTTCTCTTGTCACGTGTACCCCTTCATCGCAATGTGTTTGATATGTGCATTTGACATTCCTTGTGACCTGTGCGTGTGCCTTGCAGTCAGCTGTGTGAATGAGATGACATCCTTCCTATGCAGCTATGTGGTTGTGTGTCACTCCGATGATATCTGTGGCTCTTCACTCAGACTGGCCACCAACTCATTTCAGGGCATGTCATGTAGACTTGACAATCAACAGGTGTATCTGGCTTTTTGTAGGAGTGCCAGCAAGGTGGCATATGTGTCCTGGATGCATTGCACACACCCGACTCCATAGTTACCTGCTTTGTATTAGCAGTGTAGCATGTGCTATGTTCATTGACATTGATATTGGCAGACTCTCAATCTTCATTCTTACAAACAATGTCAGACTTGGGTGCCATGAGGGAACGTGCCACCATCCGACGTTACAGATTCACTCAACAGTTGATTGAGGACTTGACCGACAGGCTGGCACCACACCTCCAACCGCGACACAGGTATCCTACTGCACTGACCCCAAAGATGAAGGTGATGGCAGCCCTACATTTTTTTGCCACAGGTACGTTTCAATTCATCACATTTCCTACTCCTGAGGAGTTGACAGATGTCAAGGGTGATTTCTATGCCCTGGGAGGGATGCCCCATGTCATTGGGTCCATTGATGGTACACATGTGGCTTTGGTACCACCACAGGCACAGGAACAAACCTATCGCAATAGAAAACATTACCACTCGATAAATGCCCTTGTGGTGTGTCTTGCTAACATGCTGATTTCCCATGTCTGCGCACGTTTTCCAGGATCAGCACACGATGCCTACATCATGAGGCGTAGCAGGGTGGCACAAATGATGCTGCAGCTGCACAACGAACGAGCATGTCTTGTTGGTGGGTATACTCTGTTTGTCCTGTGTGTTGCGGTATCTTTGGCTCTTAAGGCATCTCCTGACCCCCTTTTTTACATGATGTTTCCATGTAGGGGACTCTGGATATCCCAACATGCCATGGCTAATGACACCTCTCCGCAACCCAAGAACAGCTGCAGATCACAGGTACAACAATGCACACGGGCAGACCAGGCGAGTGATTGAGAGGACGTTTGGCCTCCTGAAGAGCCGATTCCGGTGCCTTGACAAGACAGGCGGGTCCCTCCCTTATGCCCCGGAGAAGGTCTGCCAAATCTTCCTCGTGTGCTGCATGCTGCACAACATGGCAGTTGAGAAGGCAGTGCCACTCATCCTGGATCCGGATGAGCAGGAACATCCACCCATGGAGGATCAAGGGCTTGCACACGAGGCTAGTGATGAGGAGGAGGAGGAGGATGATATCCGGAGTCAGCTCATATGCAACTTCTTCTCATAATGGTGAGTCACTGGGTATGGGTGTGCAAGCTTGTAGCATTGAGTGGCATGTGTTGCAATGTGTGTGTCCAGCTGACTGAATGCAAAGTGACTTGGATGTGTGTTCTGATGTGTCACTCGAGTGATGATGTCATGCCACATAGTTTTGCAGAGAGACTTACTTTGCAATTTACATGTGTCAAACATTGTTCATGTTTGGCAAATGTCCATGTATGCGGTGAGAATTGTTTTAGGTGACTTCTTGTGTGTCTGTCATTCCCAGGTATGTTGCGCCTGTTGTCTGCTCATGTCATCGTTGTCCTCCTGCTATTGCTCATGAGGATTTCAACGTGTGCTGAATCAGCGTTCCATGCACGGACATGTGGAAAGGTCAGTCTTGGTAAGGTTTGCAGCAAGGATTTTTTGTGGTGGTATGGGTTTGGAATGTGTGGGGACTGCTTCTGTGCATGTTGTGGTACCATGCATACATGTCTTCTCACCATGGAGCATATTACATGCATCATCACTCCCATGACATGATAGTCACCCTTCTTGACAGTCATCTGTAGCGGAGTGTGGCATCTGATGAAGGCATCAATGTGTGTAAACCTTGCCTCTGACACGTGAACGCCTGCTGATGGTGTGTCTCCTTTGCGCAGCTCCGCATTTTGTTGCCTGATCAAGTGGCTGTAATTTATGTTGATTGTTTATACATTTTCTCGGAGTGACCCATGAGTAACCTGACACTCCTTCCTTTACATACACCTGTTGCACTGTGCCTTTCAGACCTTGTCTTTGTGTGCTACCTTTTGCCTAATTTCTAACCCCTTCCGCCTGCTGTTGCCTCACCTGCGGCACCGCCCCACCGAGTGCCCTGATGCTGCAACCCCCACGCCTCAAAAATGCTCTGCCCTTCCCCCTCCACCCATTAGAAATGCAGGCAGCAGCTTTTCTGTGCCACTGTAGCCCCAGCGCCGTGCCAAAGGCAGGAACGTCTGCGCCTACAACATGCACAGTGTACGACCCTCTAGTCTTTGCATGACCCACGTCACACAACAGGCTCATGCTGCAGCCACTCTCCAAGCAATGTCATCGTGACAATCATCCTCCTGCTATCAGGCAACCCCTAAGCACACACACGACACCTTCGCATGCTGAGTGTGCTACTCCAACTGCCTACACAGCGCTGCCCAGCCTACAAGACCCTGTCAGAACAACCAGGTAATGTGCCTCCTACTCCACACCTGCTCCGTCCACCAGCACGCCATTGGACTTCGTTACCTCCTCAACACAACAGCTCCACACATCACCTTCATGACAGTAACCTGGACAAAAGCATCCACAGCACATGACATCTTCATTGCCATCTCAGACGGATGAAGACCACCCGCAGGGATGGCAACACCAATCCCGGGGGATGAATTGCTATGTCTTCACAAGTACACCCTCAGAGTCACAAATCCCGGCTTGCAGCAACTCCATAGCAACCCTCAGTGTAACACTCCTCTACAGATCTGCAGGCCTACATCCACTATTCCGCTAAGCCATCAACACGTACATCTGCATGCACGCCCTCACCTCCACGGGCTACATGTGGCTGGGGGCCAGTAACTTCTTGCTGGAGGGGAACCACACCACCATCCATCATTGGTTCATCAACATTTGAATCCACTTCTCCGACTAGCAACACACTGCCCCACACCCCGCTACCGATCCCCCAAAGATGCTTGATGTAAGTCACCACAGACAAGCTGTGTGGGACACTCAAAACAACACCCCCGCCACACCCTGCAACCTCACGCACTGGATCAGTAACTGATCCAACAATCTTGCCACATTGACGGACTTTCCTGTGAAGCACAACAACAGTTAAGGCACCTGGGACTCCTACAGACTTAGGCGGACTCTTGTGCAAACCTTGCAACACAAAGAGCCATCATTTGCCTTACAGCCCTGGAAAACACCACACACAGCCATCACCATATCATCAGAAAGGACAAGTGGAGATCCTTCAGATAGTGCCGAAACACCCAAACACACGACATCAAGGAGCTCATCAGCATTGTGAGAGAATTGACAGCAGATCTCCATCCAAGACACCCCATCCTTGCAAGGCAGATCACATCCCTTGCAACTTTGTACCACTGCAAGCTCATGGGCATACACGACAGCCTTGGCACCAAGAGGCAGACAGTACTATTATCCGCAGGACAAACCCCCATCAGGTTATGGACTCCCATCAGCAGCAATGACACAACCTGGCTCATGTGCAACATACACTCTGGCTCTCCATCAGGCCCCTTCCCACACAACATCTAAACCACATCATTCCACCCTGCAACATGTAGTACACTGGGGTCATCTGGCCCATGACACAGGGCTCTTCTCTCAGCGTGATGATCTTCAATGTCTCCATGACCCCCCTCTCCACCATCACATGCGCACATGACCTCATCATCATCTCGGATGCCATTGACACCCAGCTGCTCCTCAAACTCACCAAAGAGCCAGCCATTGCCAGATCCAAACTTCAAGAAGGCATGAGATCCGTTGAGGAATTGGTGAACATCAACCACCTGAGGCTGGACGTGGACAGGACAGAGGTCATCATTTGAGGATTGTCCCCTTTCAGCTGGGTCAACTCCTTGTGTCCCACTGGTCTGTGCACCGCACCAGCACCCAGGAGCCACGCACGCAAGCTGGTGTTCATCATGGACCCATCGCTCACAATTACCATGCAACTCACCACCATCTGTACCTCATGCTGCAACACCCTCCACATGCTGCAAATGACCCACAGATGGATCCACTCCAAGGCAAGACAGACCATCCCCCTGGTCCACGACACCAGCCGCCTCAACTACAGCACCGGCCTCTACGGAGAACAACAGCAAAACTGCAGAAGAAGTTGTCCACATCCAGGGTGCATCCGCACACCTCATCTGCAACATCCCCCGCCCCAGCCACATCACCGTCCATCTGAGATAGGTACAATGGCTCACTGTGTGCTGCAGGATCACCTTCAGACTCCTCAACCACACTCAGGAGGCAGTCCACAACCCCAGACCCAACACCGACCTTGGATGTCTGTCATCCAACACCCCGTTGGCCCAACTCCATGCAGCCCACCTTGCCCTGGCCACCATTCATCACATCCACATAAAAACTGCATGCAGGAGATAGTTCACCCACCTCGCCAAACAGACCAGGGACTCCCTCCCCGGGCACATTAACATGACCCATGACCTCTACACCTTCATGATACTCTTCCAAATTGGTCTCTCTGAGCAGTATTGCAAGCACCCCCTCAGCAGCTTGAGGCCATCACGGGTGAGTATTGGGCTCCATGTCTGTATTTTGTGATACATTGTGTCCCATGTGTGTCCTCGACACTCAGGCATACTTCAACATATCCCCACACGTATGTTGTGGACTCTTGCTAAATGACTGCAACATAAAATGTAATGTCTTAATTTTTTATTTATAGCTCTGGGGCGTGATTTGTGCACAGAAAAAGGTGCTATGCAGGGACCATAGAATCCAAAGTTCACAGGGGGAGATGGGATCCTTGGCATTTGAAGTCATCAGAGTCCAGACCACAGTGTTTGGCATCATTGGTCAGACTGTGACCAGCAAGTCCATGTGGGAGATGATGTCAGTCAATGAGGTGATGCTGTCGCACATGAAGGCCAGGTGCCATGCCAGGAGACCTGGGAGATGTTGATGGGCCGCTGCCTCTCATGGTCTTTTCCATGGACGACCCTCCTTCCTCTGGGGACCCTCAGATGCAGGCCTTGATGATGCATGGGACGCTCCATCGGACAAATCCTCCTCCTCCTCCCTCCCTGTGGCTGGTGGTGGTCTTCGCCTGGTGGCACAGGGAGAGTTGGCCATGTTGTCGGCGATCCGATGGAGTGAATGGCTTATGTCCCTATGCACCGCCAGGAGCTCAGCCAGTCTTGCCTCCATCCGTCCTTGGTGTTCTTGTTGACTGGCGTGTTGCTCGGCCTGCTGGTTCTTGATCTCTGTGAGGGTCACCACTACCTGGCTGAACTCCCTGGTGTCACGCCGGTATGCCTCCATGATGTTGTGGATGTGTGACATACCGGTCCCTTCAGCTGGCTGGTCAGGTTCTCGCCTCTGCCGTCCTCCACTCCCAACACCCCTGCCCACACGAGCCTGGCCTGCCGTTGTGGGCACATCGGGTCTATGGGACCACTGAGGGATGGCAGTGGCGGTGTTGTCTGCCTCCTCCTGGGTGCCCGCCGCACCTTGTCCCTCCTGGTCAGACTGGCTCAGTTGTTCACTGCGGGCAGGGCTCCTCGGTGTCTCCTGGGATGTGGCAGGAATGGGGGTGGTGGTTGGCACAGATGTTCCTGAACCAGGTTCTGCAGGGGCTTGGACACCAGAGGGTCCAGGTCGGTCGGGGTCATCCGCGGAGTGTTGAGAGGCGTTGCTGCCGGTGGGATCAGGTTCCTCCCGAGCCTGTGACTGTGATTCTCCCCCCCCATTGTTGGGGGGATATTCATCACGTTGCCCTGTGTGACAGACAATTTTAATGCTGTTTCATGCAACATGCATGTTTCATACACATTCAAGTTGGCACTGTTCCTCCAGGTAGTTGTATGTGCCTAGCATTCTCCTCAATGTTCACTTGTGGATGGGTATGTTGCGGGGGACAGATTGATATATTCTCCTGAGTCTTTGACATGTCGATTTGTGGCTTGGATGCTTCTTCGGCTATGTATTGGTCTTGTTGTGTTGCATATCCATTGTGACAGTGGGTAAATCCATTGCCTGTCCTGGTTGTGGCTGCTTGTTTAAGGGGTGTGTGTGACAGGGCCTGCTGGTGGGTGTAGTGTGATTTGGCCCTGTGTCTCCCAGGTGATGTAGCTGTCCCCCATGGAGCATGCTGCCATGACAGTGAGTGTGAGTTCCTGTCCTAGATATCTGACCTTGTTGTCTTGGTGTTTGTGTTTGCACTGGTCACAGGAGGGCCTTGTGCTGCCTACACCAGGGCCAAGTGTGAGCTATCTTGTCAGTACTTTCCCAATCCCTGTGCATTGCGCATGGTGCATGGGTATGTAGTTGGACATATGGGATGAGGGCAATTGTGTCTGATTTATGATTCAAACATGTGTTTTGTGCCACCCACCCTCCCAGCATACCAGACATCCATTCTTGGATTGGTGCTTCATATAGCATGGGACATAGCATGGCCTTGCTTTCTCAATAGGCATACACATGTTATTGGCATTAGCGTAGTTTTTTACTGTGGTTCTGGCCAGTGATGGCTTGGTGGTAGTTGCATGCATTTGGTGTAGTTGGGGTGTGGATGCCATTACCCCCATGTTACTTAAGTTGTTTGTGTACTCACCAGGCTCTGCTACTCCTTGGAGTCCATGTACTCCCACCGGCAGAAGTATGATCATCACCTTCTCCTCCCAGGGATGGTAATGTACTGGTCTGCAGGGTGCACCACCTCCAGTGATGTTGCTCTGGGCGTAGTCCTCATTCATTTTGCGCTTGACCGCCCTCCGCAGATCATACCACCTGGCTTGGCATTCATTCCTGGTCCTTCTGATGGGTGCAACAGCATTCACCCTATCGACAATCCTCTGCCACAGGCGTGATTTTTCAGCTATGCTGGTCTGTCTGACCAATGTTCCAAACAGCTGTGGCTCGACTTTGATGACTTCATTGACAAGGATTTCCAGCTCCTCCCTTGTGAACTTTGGATTCTTGTCTGTGGGCATGGTGTAGGGTGAGGGTGTGGATGGTTGTGGGTGTGTGGGTCTGAATGTGACGGTGTGGGAGTGAATGTGTAGAGGGGGTATGTGTGAAGGAGGTTGTGTGAAGGTGTATATGTTAAGGTGGATGGGTGCAGTTGTTGGTGTGTGCTCTCTAGCTGCAGTGAGTCTGTCGCAAAGGCTCATGGTGTGTGTGTGTGGGCCCTTTTTATTGGTCCATTTGTGGGTGTGGCTCAGTTTGAATTTTTGGTGGGTGTGTCATAAGAGGTGGTTGTGAGTTTGCCCCTCTGTTTGCCTGTCTGGATGTGTCCAGGTCAGTCCTTTCCATTTTATGTGCAGTGTAGATGTGTTTTGTGGTGTTGTGTGAGTCGAATAGACCCTCCTTGTGCTGTTTTACAGTGTCCGTGGTTCAGTACGGTACAGGGGTACGAGTCGTACAGACACACACACCCCCATGCGTTGTGTATGTACGGTGCGTACACCGCCATTGCTATGTACGCTGCGTACACCACCATTGCTAGGCACGGTGCGAACACCCCATTGCTATGTACGGTGCGTACACCGCCATTGCTTATGTACGGTGCGTACACCGCCATCGCTATGTACAGTATGTACAACGCCATCGCTTATGTACAGGGCAAACACCCCCATCGCTATGTACGGTGCTACACCCTCATTGATATGTACGGTGCGTACACCACCATCGCTTATGTACGGTGCGTACACCACCATTGCTATGTACGGTGCGTACACCACCATCGCTTATGTATGGTGCGTACACCGCCATCGCTAATGTATGGTGCGAACACCCCCATCGCTATGTACGGTGCGTACACCCCTATTGCTATGTACGGTGCGTACACCACCATCGCTTATGTACGGTGCGTACACCACCATCGCTTATGTACGGTGTGTACACCCCCATTGCTATGTACGGTGCGTACACCGCCATCGCTTATGTACGATGCGTACACTGCCATTGCTATGTACGGTGCGTACACCGCCATTGCTATGTACGGTGCATACACCGCCATCGCTATGTATGGTGCGTATGCCCCCATTGCTATGTACGGTGCGTACAACCCCATTGCTATGTATGGTGCGTACACCGCCATCGCTTATGTACGGTGCATACACCGACAGTGCTACTGTACGGTGCGTACACAGACATTGCATATGTACAAGTCATTCCCCGTGTACAGGACAGACGTTTTCCGTACAAATCGTAAATCGGAAAGCCGGTCCGGATCCTACTAGTACGGTCGGACTGCATTTTTACGATTCGTACGGAAAAGTGTCCGGGTACGTCTCGTACAACTTTTCCCGATCTGATTCGTACGGATAGGGCTGATCCGTATGTACTTTTTCCCATACGAATCGTAATTCACGGGTCGGACGTGACTTGTACGATTCGTACGGAAAAAATACGGATACGAGTCGTACGGGAAAAAAAAATACAGGATCGGAATCGGCCCCTATTTATACAAAGATATGGACAATATATAATTTTAATGATGCAACGTTGTACAGCTGATGGAAGAAAATTGGAAACTTTGATTAAAAAAAATTGTAGCAAGTCCACTATCAATTTCAGGAAGAACTTTTGTAGCAGTAGCAATAATTTCTCCATGATGGTCCTTCTACAACATCTGGAGATTACACTGTGTTTTTAAAATGTGATAATTGATGGACATATTGTAATGATGCTCAATTGGATTTTAAACAACGTTTGCCTCGCGAATTACTAAATTCCTAAGTAATATTTTTAAAGCCAAAGTTTTAGGAACATATTTCAGTGTATTAGGAATATGTTAAAATGTCTTAATATGATTACTATTGGACAATTTCAGATTAAAGGATTTCAGCAATACCATTTGGCCCTGAGGAAAGGTATACATTTGAATCATGGACTTTTTGTTGCACATTCTCACAGCATATATTTTTAAAAACCTAATTTACAGTGTACAGAAATTATAAAAAGAATTCTTTATTGAATCATTATTTGAGTACTTCCAGATTCAAGTAAAACAATTCGCTTAGAAGGAACCATTTTAAATATATGTGTGATTTGAATGAAATGGTTTGTTATTGACGATGTATGAGTAATAGTTTATCGTATTATTTGATTTCTTTCATATTCAAGTAAGAAATTTCTCTCAGAAGAAAGCATTTTACATATGGGTGATTTGTATTATATGGTTTGTTATTGAGGATGTAGTGTTTGTGGAATATTCAAAAACAGTTGGATATATGATAAATATGTCAGATAGAGTTTTTTTTTTTTAAACAATCTAATTGATTGGGTTTTTTTGCCCGCTGTTATGTGATGAGTATGATTGAAATCACTGTTTGTAGTGAAATTCAATTTATTCTGAGAACAGCAAAAAAGGCAAAGAAAATAATTTAACAAAATGTTAAAATAATGTTGTGTTGTAAAAAACATATTATTATATATTATAACTGTATTTTTTCATCTCTTTCACAGATACTAATTCTAACATTTGAAATTTTCTGAAATTAAATTATAAAAAAAAGGAAAAAATGTGTTGCATTTTTTTTTTCAATGAATGTGAAGGTAAGTTTAACTAAGTATTAATATGCACAATGGGCCATGTTTCCACACTGGTGAAGAAAGGGGGGATGGATGGAGTAGATATGTCTGGAAAGATGCTCAGTGTGCGTTTTAATTTACAGGATAAAGTTAACATGAATACTGAGTTTCCCTGTGGCCAAGTAACCCACCAGATATATGCAGAAAGTCTCAAAGACTTGTATTGGAGAGAGGTATAAAATGGGACATGGTTTGCCACAACGTAAGTATTTATATATGTATCTTGTTCTCTGTTTGCAGTACTGAAATTACACTACTTATTACTCATATATTTAAGGATTGGCCTAGCCATTAACCCTAGTACAAGAACATTTCTTTATATACTTTGCAAAAAGATCTGCAAAAAGCATTAAAGTATTAATACAGTCTTCAAAACAGCAAGTTTATATCTATGTAGGTTTGGAATCTCCTTGTCATAGGATAACATGTGACCTGAAAAAAAAAAGATTTGACTGGTTAATAATATTTCCCATTCTACCTATTGAAGGACCGCAACCTTTTCAATCATTCTTCTTTGAGCATCTTTGGAGACAATAGTCTGTGCTTAGCTCCTATCATTCTTGTACTATTTTTAAAACAATGTACTACCAAAATGTTGTTATTGTAATAGTCTGCCAATCCCTAAGCATTTATAGGGCAATCTTAGAAGCATCCTGTGCCAAAAAGATATCACTTTTTGTAACATACTTATAGCGCAAGACACTCTTTCATATTTACAAAGAGAGGAAAAGGGACTATGTGTACCTTTTCTTCTCCATATAAATACAACTTCAACATACACACCACTTTGGTGCCGATTCCGATCCTGTAAAACCCGGGTACGAGTCGTCGTACGGAGAGTATTCTCCGTACGACTCGTACCCGGAAAATCCACCGTACAATCCAGCAAGTACGATTCGTACAGAAATACCATTTCCGTACGATTCGTAAAAAACACCGTACGGCTAAAAATACCTACTATTCTGATCCTGGACTGCGCGTACGCGACGTCCGTATGGAGTCAGGCAGCGTTTTACGGACCAGCAAGTACGATTCGTCCCTACGTCATTCCGCACAGCAATTTTTTTAAGGCAGCTAAAAAAAAACGGAAACCTGAGTCCGATGCGAAAACGGAGCCCCGGTACGCGACGGACAGCCATGGACCCCATCCTACGTGTCATCCCGGCCCTCTTAGCCTACGACCTGGTGCACCGAACCCGACGCACACGCCGCAGAAGGTGAGAACAACACCCAGTGGTCAAGGGGGGGTGAGGGGCAGGAAACATACCCCCTACCCAAATTAAAACCTACAATATTGAGGACATACATTACCTCCAGGGTCTGGTCACTTCGGGGGGCGTGTCCACCAATCCCTGCGTACCGCAACAACGGAAGTGGACGTGTACGCGTACCCCTATGGCAACGCTACAATAGTGATACGCACCGTACTCACACATCCATAGCGTGGGTACGGTCCGTATCACGATTGTAGTGGTGCAGTAGGGGTGCGTGTGGTACGGACCGTACACACGCACTCAGAGCGTGTGTACGGTGCGTATCACAATTGTAGTGGTGCCACCGGGGTACGCGTGGTACGGCCCGTACACACACAATTGTAGTGGTGCCATAGGGGTATGCGTGGTACGGACCATACACACTCTCTCAGAGCGTGTGTACAGTGCGTATCACGATTGTAGTGGTGCCGTAGGGGTACGCGTGGTATGGCCCATACACACGCTCTGAGAGCGTGTGAATGGTGTGTATCACGATTTTAGTGCCGTACCACGCGTACTCCTACGGCACCAATACAATCGTGATACGGACTGTACACACATATTCATAGCGTGGGTATGGGCCGTATCACTATTGGATTGGGGCCGTAGGGGTACCATGGTATGGACCGTACACACCCTATGAATTCGGGGGTACGGTCCGTATCACACGTACCCCTACGGCACCAGTACATTTGGGATACAAGGCGTACATACGCCACAAATGTTTGCTTACGGCCTGGCGCAGCATATTACCTTTAGTGTAGGCCCAGGACAGCAGTGTACTGCACCAAAGGGCCCGGAGGGTGAACGGGTGGCTGCATAGGATTCCCAGCAGTGGACAGACATGTGAGGGGTGGGTGCAGAGGACTCCCAGCAGTGGATAGAGACATGAGGGTAGGTCTGGGCTAAAATTTCGTTCCGTTCGCGGAAATTGGGATAATTTGACATTTTCGCGTTCCGCGGAAAGCGCGAAAATATTAAAATTAAAATTTCCGCATTCCGCAGGTTGATGATAATTTGTTTCTTGCTCGCGCTGTAAAATAGTACAATCGCCTTACCTGAATCCCTGCGTTCGCCGACAAGTTTTCTTGATCCGGTCGCGTTCTCCATGAGATGTTGTATTCTTTTTAGCCATTTGCGCTGTCTTGCAACAGTTCGCGCCCGCAGTGACGTCTTTTTTCTCGCGATCATGCACCGCGAGACAACTCAAAACAAGATGGCCGCGCCCGTGAGCAACCAGATGGGTAAGTTGGCGAGCAGCAACCATGCAGAAAATCTCGCGAACATGCTGGAAAAAACTTCTTCATCTTCACGATATTTCCGCGTGTTTGCGATAATTTTGAACATTTTCGCGATAATTTGCGAAAGTGGATTTCGCAAATTCCGCCCACCCCTACATGAGGGTGGGTGCATATCACTACCAGCAGTGGACAGAGACATGGGGGTGGGTGCATATCACTACCAGCAGTGGACAGACATATGTGGGTGGGTGCAGAGGAATACCAGCAGTGGACAGAGAGATGAGGGTGGGTGCATATCACTACCAGCAGTGGACAGAGACATGGGGTGGATGCATATCACTCCCAGCAGTGGACAGACATGTGAGGGGGGGTGTATATCGCTCCCAGCAGTGGCCTGCAATATGAGGGGTAGGTGCAGGTGACTCCCAGCAGTGGACAGACATGTGAGGGGTGGGTGCAGAGGACTCCCAGCAGAGGACAGGCATGTGAGGGGTGGGTGCAGAGGACTCCCAGCAGTGGACAGACATGGGAGGGGTGGGTGCAGAGGACTCCCAGCAGTGGACAGAGACATGGGGGTGGGTGCATATCACTCCCAGCAGTGGACAGACATATGTAGGTGGGTGCAGAGGAATACCAGCTGTGGACAGAGACATGGGGGTGGGTGCATATCACTACCAGCAGTGGACAGACATTTGTGGGTGGGTGCAGAGGAATACCAGCAGTGGACAGAGATATGAGGGTGGGTGCATATCACTACCAGCAGTGGGCAGAGACATGGGAGTGGATGCATTTCACTCCCAGCAGTGGACAGACATGTGAGGGGGGGTATATCACTCCCAGCAGTGGCCTGCAATATGAGGGGTGGGTGCAGAGGACTGCCAGCAGTGGACAGAGACATGAGGGTGGGTGCATATCACTACCAGCAGTGAACAGAGACATGGGGGTGGGTGCATATCACTACCAGCAGTGGACAGAGACATGGGGGTGAGTGCATATCACTCCCAGCAGTGGACAGACATGTGAGGGGGTGTATATCACTCCCAGCAGTGGCGTGCAATATGAGGGGAGGGTACAGAGGACTGTCAGCAGTGGACAGACATGTGAGGGGTGGGTGCAGAGGACTCCCAGCAGTGGACAGAGACATGGGGTGGGTGCATATCACTACCAGCAGTGGACAGACATATGTGGGTGGGTGCAGAGGACTCCCAGCAGTGGACAGAGACATGGGGGTGGGTGCATATCACTCCCAGCAGTGGACAGACATATGGGGGTGGGTGCAGAGGACTCCCAGCAGTGGACAGACATGTGAGGGGTGGGTGCAGAGGACTCCCAGCAGAGGACAGGCATTAACTCCTCTTTAATTTTAAAGAATTCTATCAAATCTGAATCCTTGCAATCATGCACATTCCAGCCCTGAACAATTCTCAACTTTACCTTTTCCAACACCGGATCATTCTTCATAGCTCTCTTCCAATCTTCAGACAACAAAGCAGACACTCCTACATTACCACATACATCACCACTTACATCACCACATACTTCATCAAAAACTTCCTCCAAAGGCATCCTCGATAAACAATCCGCAATCACATTCTTTTCTCCCTTAACATATTCCACCTCATAGTTAAACTCCATGACCGATAGTAACCATCTAGAGATTCTTGGTGTCACACTTCCTTCCAAACCTTTCCCTCCTTTAAAGATATATACTAAGGGCTTGTGGTCAGTTCGTACTTTGAACGGGATACCCCACAAATAAAATTTGAAATGACACATACCCCAGCAACACGCTAACGCTTCTCTCTCTATCACTGAATATGACCTCTCTGCGCCTTGCAGCCTTCTACTTGCAAACCCAATAATTTTTTCTTCACCTTTAATTACTTGAGACAACACTGCCCCGATTCCAACACCGCTAGCATCTGTGGTTAAAAACGTTCTCCCACCAACTTCAAACCGTCCTAACGGTGGGTGCAGAGGACTCCCAGCAGTGGACAGACATGGGAGGGGTGGGTGCAGAGGACTCCCAGCAGTGGACAGAGACATGGGGGTGGGTGCATATCACTCCCAGCAGTGGACAGACATATGTGGGTGGGTGCAGAGGAATACCAGCTGTGGACAGAGACATGGGGGTGGGTGCATATCACTACCAGCAGTGGACAGACATTTGTGGGTGGGTGCAGAGGAATACCAGCAGTGGACAGAGATATGAGGGTGGGTGCATATCACTACCAGTAGTGGACAGAGACATGGGGGTGGGTGCATTTCACTCCCAGCAGTGGACAGACATGTGAGGGGGGTATATCACTCCCAGCAGTGGCCTGCAATATGAGGGGTGGGTGCAGAGGACTGCCAGCAGTGGACAGAGACATGAGGGTGGGTGCATATCACTACCAGCAGTGAACAGAGACATGGGGGTGGGTGCATATCACTACCAGCAGTGGACAGACATATGTGGGTGGGTGCAGAGGAATACCAGCAGTGGACAGAGACATGAGGGTGGGTGCATATCACTCCCAGCAGTGGACAGACATGTGAGGGGTGGGTGCAGAGGACTCCCAGCAGTGGACAGACATGTGAGGGGTGGGTACAGAGGACTCCCAGCAGTGGACAGAGACATGGGGGTGGGTGCATATCACTCCCACCAGTGGGCAGATAATTGAGGGGTGGGTGCAGAGGACTCCCAGCAGTGGACAGACATGTGAGGGGTGGGTGCAGAGGACTCCCAGCAGTGGAAAGACATGTGAGGGGTGGGTGCAGAGGACTCCCAGCAGTGGACAGAGACATGGGGGTGGGTGCATATCACTCCCAGCAGTGGACAGACATATGTGGGTGAGTGCAGAGGAATACCAGCAGTGGACAGAGACATGGGGGTGCGGAATTTGCGGAATTTGCGTAATTTCGCGTTCCGCGGAGAACGCGAAATTGCTCAAAAGTCTGCTTTCCGCGATTTCGCGAAATTTTTGTTTGTTCGCGTTCTCAAAATGCGTGTTCGCGAGATATTTCTCCCCGAGCACGCAAACAGCAATTGTGAACAGGAAAAAAGCATCGCGAACAAGTAATTCCGCGTGTTCGCGGAATTTCTGCGTGTTCGCGGAGATTTTTTACCGTTTCGCGGAGATTTGCGTAACACAATTACGCAAATTCCGCCCACCCCTACTCTCAATCCTCGTTATTCATTACAATTTTCTGCAGGGCAACGCCTGTCCCCCGACCAATGCCAGACTTGGGTGCCATGAGGTAACATGCCTGCATCCGACGTTACAGATTCACTCAACAGTTGATTGAGGACTTGACCGCCAAGGTGGCACCACACCTCCAACCGCGACACAGGTATCATACTGCGCTGACCCCCAAGATGAAGGTGATGGCAGCCCTATATTTTTTTGCCACAGGTACGTTTCAATTCAATATAGCTGATGTTGGTGGCATGTCACAGACAATGTTCAGCCGTGTCCTGCATGATGTTTTGGCAGCCATGTTGGAGTACCTTGATGAATTCATTTATTTTCCAACTCCTGAGGAGTTGACAGGTGTCAAGGGTGATTTCTTTGCCCTGGGTGGGATGCCCCATGTCATTGGGTCCATTGATAGGACACATGTGGCTTTGGTACCACCACAGGCACAGGAGGTAGCCTATCACAACCGTAAACATTACCACTCTATAAATGCCCTTGTGGTTTGTCTTGCTAACATGCTGATTTCCCATGTCTGTGCACGTTTTCCAGGGTCAGCACATGATGCCTACATCATGAGGCATAGCAGGGTGCCAGAAATTATGCTGCGGCTGCACAACGAACAAGCATGTCTTGTTGGTGGGTATACTCTGTTTGTCCTGTGTGTTGCGGTATCTTTGGCTCTTACGGCATCTCCTGACCCACTTATTTACATGATGTTTCCATGTAGGGGACTCTGGCTATCCCAACATGCCATGGCTGATTAAGCCTCTCCGCAACCCAAGGTCAACTGCAGATCACCGTTACAACAATGCACATGGGCAGACCAGGCGAGTGATCGAGAGGACGTTTGGCCTCCTGAAGAGCCGATTCCAGTGCCTTCACAAGACAGGTGGGTCCCTCCCATATGCACCGGTGAAGGTCTGCAAAATCTTCCTCGTGTGCTGCATGCTGCACAACATGGCAGTGGAGAAGGCAGTGCCACTCATCCTGGAGCAGGATGAGCAGGAACATCCACCCGTGGAGGATGAAGGGCTTTGTCATGAGGCAACTGAGGAGGAGGAGGAGGAGGAGGAAGAGGAGGATATCCGGAGTCAGCTCATACGCAACTTCTTCTCATAATGGTGAGTCACTGAGTCTGAGTGTGCACGCTTGTAGCCTTGGGTGGCATGTGTTGCAATG
Organism: Triturus cristatus; assembly: GCF_964204655.1. Taxonomy (NCBI): domain Eukaryota; kingdom Metazoa; phylum Chordata; class Amphibia; order Caudata; family Salamandridae; genus Triturus; species Triturus cristatus. The sequence continues at coordinate 1,514,499,496 of NC_140591.1, read as the reverse complement.
TGTGTGTCCAGCTGACTGTATGCTAAGTGACTTAGATGTGTGTTCTGATGTGTCACTCGAGTGATGATGTCATTCCACACATTTTAGCTGAGACACTTTCTTTTAAATTAGCATGGGGACAACATTGTTCCTGTTGAGTAACTGACCATGTATGCGGAGAAAAATCTTTTAGCTGACTTCTTGTGTGTCTGTCATTCCCAGGTTCTTGCGCATGTTGTCTGCTCGTGTCATCGTTGTCCTCCTGCTATTCCTCATGAGTATTGCAACGTGTACTGAATCAGCGTTCCATGCACGGACATGGGGAAATGTCATTTTGGGTAAGGATTGCAGCAAGGCATTTTGGGGGTGGTACGTGTTTGGAATGTGTGAGGACTGCTCCTGTGCATGTTGTGTTACCATACATACATGTCGACTCACAATGGGGCACAGAACATGTAGCATGACTCCCATGAATTGATAGTCAGCCTTCGTGACAGTCATCTGTAATGGTTTTTGGATTCTGATAAAGGCTTCAATGTGTGTAAAACTTCCCTCTGAAACATATGGGATGCTACGGGTGGACATAGTATGGGACATCCCCATAATAGGCTCAATGGGGAATTGCAGCCTCTCTGTGTGCAGCAGGAGGTGTTTGGCTCATCCCCTTAACTTGTGTGCCAGTTCATTTGCATTTACAACATCCGTGTTGTGAAGGGGGTGTCCAGCGTAGGTCCCACATGTTCAGTCAAATGACCTGTGAGTCTGTTCATATTGATGCATTTCCCTTATTGTGAGCCTGAGTAATAAAGGTGTTCCTCACCCTCCAAAGTGCTTTATCTCTGTCAATGCAGGTCTCTTGCCACTTTGCATGCTTCATCTCTGGCATAGTTGTCAAAGATTGTGCATATGAGTCTATGTGTAGTTTGGCAACATGCATGCAGTTCTTCATGGATTATAATCTCTATTGTGCATGAAGTCCATGGTTGTGTATGTATTTTGGCCGGATGGTCCCCCCCAACGGGCCGTCAATGCCTGCTGAGGGTGTGTCTCCTGTGCGCTGCTCGGCCTTCTGTTTCCTGATCCTGTGTCAGTCATCTTTGGTGATTGTTCATCCATTTTCTCTGAGTGTGCCATGAGTAACCGGACACTCCTTCCTTTACATACGCCTGTTGCAGTTGTCCTTTCTGACATCCTTGTCTTTGTGTGCTACTTTGTGGACTAGTATCCAGTGCATGCCACCTGCTGCGGCGGCCCCTGCAGCAAGGGCCCACCAAGTTCCCGGATTCGGCAACCCACACGCCTCCAAGATGCTCCTCCCTTCCTCCCTCCACCCATTCATTTGGCTGTCATCAGCTTGTCTGTGCCACTGTTGCGGCCATGTGGTGCCAAAGGCAGGACCGTCAGCGCATGCAACGTGCACATTGCCCGACCCTCATGTCCTTGCATGACCCACATCACACAACAGTCTCATGTTGCAGCCACCCTCCAAGCAATGTCCAACCGAAAATCAACCGCCTGCTCTCAGGCATACCCTAAGCGCACACACGACACCTTCGCATGCTGAGTGTGCAACTTCAACTGCCTACACAGCGCTGCCCCGCCTTCCAGGCCCTGTCACACCAACCAGGTCATGTCCCTCCTACTCCACACCGGCTCTGTCCACCAGCACACCATGGGACTCTGTTACCTCCTCAACACAACAGGCCCACACATCACCTTCATGACAGTGACCTGGATGAAAGCATCCTCAGCACACAACTTCTTCATTGCCATCTCAGACGGATACAAGAGCACCCGCAGGGACGGCACTAACATTCCCGGATGATGATTTGATATCTATTCCCAAGTACGCAGTCAGGGTCACAAATCCGGTTTAGCACAAACCCCTGCAAACCCTCAGAGTAACACTCATCGACAGATCTCCAGGCCTACATCTACAATTCCACAAAGCCATCAACACGTCCATTGTCACACACACCCTCCCATCCACAATATACATGTGGCTGTGGGCCAGGAACTTCTGGATGGATGAGAACCACACCAGCATCCATCATTGGTCCATCCACATTAGCATCCACGTCTCCGACGAGCAACACACTGCCACACACCCCGCTATCAATCCCCCAAAGATGCTTGATGTAAGTCAACACAGAGATGCTGTGTGGGACACTGGAACCAACACCATCGCCACACTCTGCAACCTCACATACTGGATCAGCAACTGAGGCAACAATCTAGCCACGTTGACGGACTTACCTGTGACGCACATCAACAATTAAGCCACCTGGGACAAGGCAGACCTACTGGACACATACACATCTAGCAGGACTCTTGTGCACAGCTTGCAACACAAATAACCATCAGTGGCCTTACAACCCTGGAAAACGGCACACACAGCCATCATCATATCATCAGCAAGGACAATTGGAGATCCTTCAGATGGGGCCGAGGCCAAAAAACGGCACGACATCAAGGAGCTCATCAGTATCGTGAGTGCACTGACATCAGCTCTCTATCCAAAAGACACCCCACCCTTGCAAGGCTGAGCCAATCCCTTGCAACTTTCTAACACTCCAAGCTCATGGACATACACGCAAGCCTTGGCACACAGAGGCAGAACCCACTATTATATGCGGGGCAAACCCCCCTCAGGTTTTGGACTTCCATCATCACCCGGCTCATGTGTAACATCCCCTGGGGATCTCCATCAGGCACCTTCCCACACAACATCTCAACCACATCATTCCCCATCCTTGTAGCCCCCGTCCAGCACTTCATGTATGTATCATTTGAGTTAGCCACATTCCATGGTAGATAGAGGCATGCAGTGACCCAGGCACTTCTTAGACAATGGACGGCAGGATCGCTGTCTCTCAAGGGACATCACCGTGCTTCCCTAGCCAGGTAATGTCATCAGGAAGACAGTCAACGAGCAACCGACAAACTTCCTCCATGCAAAGAGCTCCAGGCAACCTGCACAAGACCGTCTTCCACAGTAATCACCCCACTGCAAGCATCATCATTGCCACCAACACCGACAACTTTGCCCTGCTCAACAATGGTGAGGCCACCCCCCTTGACCTCTCCTAAGCATTATGCACGATGTGCTCACACACTGTCAGCTCACACATCTCAAACACTGGTATCCAGGAGATGGACCAGGATGAAATCACTAAGTAGCTCACCAGCAAGGCCATGGGAGTGGGACTCAAGCATTCAGCATGTAGTATAGTGGCGTCATCTGGCACATGGCTCAGGGATCATCTCTCAGCGTGTCAATCTTCAATGTGTCCAGGATCCCCCTCTCCACCATCACATGCGCACACAACCTCATCATCATCTCGTATGCCATTGACAGCCAGCTGCTCCTCACCCTCACCAAAGACGCAGCCATTGCCAGTTCCAACCTTCAAGAAGGCATGAGGTCCGTTGATGAATGGCTGAACATCAGCCACCTGAGGCTGGACTTGTACAGGACTGAGGTGATCATCTGAGGATTGTCCCCTTACAGCTGGGTCAACTCCTTGTGTCCCACCCACCAGGGCACTGCACCAGCACCCAGTGGCCACGCACGCAAGATGGTGTGCATCATGGACTCTTCGCTCACAATTGCCATGCAACTCACCAGCATCTGTACCTCATGCTGCAACACCCTCCGCATGATGCACATGGTCCAAAGATAGATCCACTCCAAGGCAAGACAGATCGTCATCCCCCAGGTCCACGACACCAGCCGTGTCAACTATAACCCCGCCCTCTAAGGAGCAAGTACAGCCAAACTCCCGGAAAACTTGTCCACATCCAGGGTGCATCTGCACACCTCAGCTGCAACATCCCGCAGCCCAGCCACATCACCGTCCACCTGAGATAGCTGCAATGGATCACTGTCTGCTGTAGGATGACCTTGAGACTCCTCACCCACACTCAGGAGGCAGTCCACAACCCCAGACCCCAAACCAACCTTGGACGTCTGTCATCCGAGACCCCGTTGGGCCAACTCCGTGCATCCAACCTTGCCCTGCCCACCATTCTTCACATCCACCGAACTCCAGCATGCAGGAGAGAGTTCTCCCACCTGGCCAAACATACCTGGGACTCCCTCCCCGGGACCCTCCACATGAGCCATGACCTCTATGCCTTAATGATCCTCTTCCAAATTGGTCTGTCCGCACAGTATTGCAACCCCCACTCAGCAGCTTGAGGCCATCACGGGTGAGTATTGTGCTCCATGTCCGTATTGGATGATACATTGTGACCCATGGGTGTCCTGTACCGTACTCAGATCCCAGGGTATGGATGGCTGGAGTAAGTCCCCACACGTATGTTGTTGACTCATGCTAAATGACAGCAACATCTAATTAAAGAAATTTAGTTTTATTCTCGGTGGGCGGCGTGTTTGGTATGAAAAAATAGGTGCTATACAGTGTGCCTAGAATCCAAAGTTCACAGGGGGAAATGGGATCCTTGTAATTTGAAGTCATCAGAGTCCAGACCACAGTGTTTGTCATCATTGGTCAGACTGAGACCAGCAAGTCCATGTGGCAGAGAATGTCAGTGGATGAGGTGCTGCTGTTGCGCATGAAGGCCAGGTGCCAGGCCAGGTGACCTGGGAGATGTGGATGGTCCGCTGCCTCTCACGGTCTTTTCCGTGGACGACCCACCTTCCTCGCGGGACCCTCAGATGCAGGCCTTGACGGTGTTTGGGACGCTCTGTCGGACAAATCCTCCTCCTCCTCCCTCCCTGTGGCTGGTGGTGGTCTTCGCCTGGTGGCACAGGGAGGGTGGGCCATGTTGTGGGCGATCCGACGGAGTGAACGGCTTATGTCCATTTGCACCGCCAGGAGCTCAGCCAGTCTTGCCTCCATCCGTTCTTGGTGTTGTTGTTGACTGGCGTGTTGCTCGGCCTGCTGGTTCTTAATCTCTGTGAGGGTCTCCACTACCTGGCTGATGGCCCTGGTGTCACACCGGTATGCCTCCATGATGTTGCGTATGTGTGACATACCGGTCCCTTCAGCTGGCTGGTCAGGTTCTCGCCTCCGCCTGCCTCCACTCCCACCACCCCTGCCCACACAAGCCTGGCCTGCCATTGTGGGCACATCGGGTCTACGGGAACCCTGAGGGATGGCAGTTGCGGGGTTTTCTGCCTCCTCCTGGGTGCCCGGAGAACCTTGTCCCTCCAGGTCAGACTGGCTCAGTTGTTCTGTGTGGGCAGGGCTCCTGGGTGTCTCCTGGGATGTGGCAGTAATGGGGGTGGTGGTTGGCAAAGATGTACCTGAAGCAGGTGCTGCAGGGGCTTGGGCACCAGGGGGTCCAGGTGGGTTGGGGTCATCCGCGGAGTGTTGAGAGGTGTCGCTGCCGGTGGGATCAGGTTCCTCCCGAGCCTGGGACTGTGATTCATCCCCCCATTGTTGGGAGGAGATCCATGATGTTGCCCTGTGTGTGAAAGAGAGACAATGTTGATGCTGTTTCATGCGACATCCATGTTTCATACATGTTCCAGTTGGCACAGTTCCTCCAGGTAGTTGTATGTGCCTAGCATTCCCCTAAATGTTCACTTGTGGATGGGTATGTTGCGGGGGACAGATTGATATGTTCTCCTGAGTGTTTGACATGTATAATTTTTGCTTGGATGCTTCTTTGGCTATGGATTGATCTTGTTGTGTCACATGTCCATTGTGAGAGTGGGTAAATCCATTGCCTGCCCCGGGGGGGTGTGCTTGTGTATCGAGTGTGTGTGACAGGGCTTGCTGGTGGGTGTAGTGTGATTTGGCATTGGGTCTCCCAGGTGATGTATCTGTCCCCTCATGGAGCATGCTGCCGTTAGAGTGAGTGTGAGTTCTTGTCCTAGATATCTGAGCTTGTGGTGTTGGTGTTTGAGTTTACAGTAGTCACAGGAGGGCCTTGTGCTGCCTACAGCAGGGCCAAGTGTCAGCTACCTTGTCAGTACTTAGCCAGTCCCTGTGCATTGAGCATGGTGCATGGGTATGTACCTGGGCCATATGGGCTGAGGGCAATGGTGTCTGCTTCTGAGTTGAACAATGTGTTTTGTGAGCCCCACCCTCCCATCATCCCGGACATCCAGTCTTGTGTTTGTGGTTCGTGTAGCCTGGGACATGGCATGGCCTTGCTTTGTGAATGGGGCATACACATGTTAGTGGCATGAGCGTTGTTTTTTAGTGTGGTTGTGTCCGGTGAGGGCTTGGGGGTAGTTGCGTGCATTTGGTGTAGTTGGGGTGTGGATGCCATTACCCCCCATGTTACGTAAGTTGTTTGTGTACTCACCAGGCTCTGCAACTCCTTCGACTCCATGTACTCCCACCGGCGGAAGCAGGGCCATCACCTTCTCCTCCCAGGGATGGTAATGTACCGGTCTGCGGGACAGCCCACCTCCAGTGATGTTGCTCTGGGCGTAGTCCTCGTTCATTTTGCTCTTGACTGCACTCCGCAGATCGTACCACCTGGCTTGGCATTCATTCCTGGTCCTTCTGATGGGCGCAACAGCATTCACCCTATCGACGATCCTCTGCCACAGGCGTGATTTTTCGGCTATGCTGGTCTGTCTGACCAATGTTCCAAACAGCTGTGGCTCGACTCTGATGACTTCATTGACAAGGATCTCCAGCTCCTCCCTTGTGAACTTTGGATTCTTGTCTGTGGGCATGGTGTGGGGTGAGGGTGTGGATGGTTGTGGGTGTGAATGTGAAGGTGTGTGTGGGAATGTGAAGAGGAGGTATGGGTGAAGGAGTGTGTGTGAAGGTGTATATGTTAAGGTGTATGGGTGCAATTGTTGGGGTATGCTCTGTAGCTGCAGTGAGTCTGTTGCAAAGGCTCATGGTTTGTGTGTGTGGGCCCTTTTTATTGGTCCATTTGTGGGTATGCCTGATTTTGAAATTTTGGTGGGTGTGTTATAAGAGGTGGTTGTGAGTTTGGGCCTCTGTTTGCCTGTTTGGATGTGCCAGGTCAGCCATTTAGATGTATTTTCTACTGTAGACGTGTTTTGTGGTGGTGTGCGAGTCAAATTGACCCTCCTTGTGCTGTTTTACAGTGTCCTGGTTCAGTACGAGTTGTTTTCGCGTATGTAAGGTGCGTACATACTCGATGTTATACCGTGCTCGCATATGCAATGTTGTTGTAAGGTCCGTACATACGTGATGCTGGGGGAGGGTCCTGGGTACGGTGCGTCCAAGTACGGGGCTGGGGTACGTTGCGTACAAGTACGGGGCTGGGGTACGGTGCATCCAAGTACGGGGCTGGGGTACGGGTCTGGGGTACGGTGCATACAAGTATGTTACTGGGGTATGGGGCTGGGGTATGGTGCGTACAAGTACAGGGCTGGGGTTCGGTGGTGGGGTACGGTGCGAACAAGTACGGGGCTGGGGTACGGTGCTGGGGTACGGTGCGTACAAGTACAGGGCTGGGGTACAGTGGGGGGTACGGTGCATACAAGTACGGGGCTGGGGTACGGTGTGGACATGGGGGTAAGGTGCTCACATACGGGTGGTACGGTGCTGACATACGGGGGTACGTGCGGACATATGCGGGGGGAGGAGGGGGCCGTACGACTCGTATCCCGGGCACAAGTTTACCCGGATACGAGTGGTACGGAGTTCGCTCTGTACAGGACGTTTTCCATATGCTTGTGTATTCGGAAGGACGGTACAGATCGTACTTGTGCGCTCGTACTTCAGTTTTACGATTTGTACGTAAAACTGTCCGGCTACGTCTCGTAGACCCTTTCCCAAAGCGATTCATATGTATTTTTCACATACGAATCGTACTTCACCGGTGGGACGAGACTTGTACGATTCGTACGTAAAAATATATGGATACAAGTCGTATGGGAATTTTGTTTACCCGATCGGAATCGGCACCTTGGTGTTGAAAGGCCGTTCTATTGGTGTTGCTGTGCGTGATTGCACAGAACATTCATAGGACAAGATACATCTCCAGATTTATCAGAAATAATAAATCTGGACATGTGTGTGAATGGTGCACCATCCTCCAATTGGTGTAGCAAGGCACAACAAGGAGATTTGTTTACATTTCACCTCATTTTTTCTCTTTCAATATATGCTACAATGCTCAGCATACATTGAAGGAGAAAAATGCCTTTACTGATTGTTTTTGTGCTGGAAGATGTGTCTTCCAGCACAGGGCTTGCTGGTGGGTGTAGTGTGATTTGGCATTGGGTCTCCCAGGTGATGTATCTGTCCCCTCATGGAGCATGCTGCCATTAGAGTGAGTGTGAGTTCTTGTCCACGATATCTGAGCTTGTGGTGTTGGTGTTTGAGTTTACAGTAGTCACAGGAGGGCCTTGTGCTGCCTACAGCAGGGCCAAGTGTCAGCTACCTTGTCAGTACTTAGCCAGTCCCTGTGCATTGAGCATGGTGCATGGGTATGTACCTGGGCCATATGGGCTGAGGGCAATGGTGTCTGCTTCTGAGTTGAACAATGTGTTTTGTGAGCCCCACCCTCCCATCATCCCGGACATCCAGTCTTGTGTTTGTGGTTCGTGTAGCCTGGGACATGGCATGGCCTTGCTTTGTGAATGGGGCATACACATGTTAGTGGCATGAGCGTTGTTTTTTAGTGTGGTTGTGTCCGGTGAGGGCTTGGGGGTAGTTGCGTGCATTTGGTGTAGTTGGGGTGTGGATGCCATTACCCCCCATGTTACGTAAGTTGTTTGTGTACTCACCAGGCTCTGCAAATCCTTCGACTCCGTGTACTCCCACCGGCGGAAGCAGGGCCATCACCTTCTCCTCCCAGGGATGGTAATGTACCGGTCTGCGGGACAGCCCACCTCCAGTGATGTTGCTCTGGGCGTAGTCCTCGTTCATTTTGCTCTTGACTGCACTCCGCAGATCGTACCACCTGGCTTGGCATTCATTCCTGGTCCTTCTGATGGGCGCAACAGCATTCACCCTATCGACGATCCTCTGCCACAGGCGTGATTTTTCGGCTATGCTGGTCTGTCTGACCAATGTTCCAAACAGCTGTGGCTCGACTCTGATGACTTCATTGACAAGGATCTCCAGCTCCTCCATTGTGAACTTTGGATTCTTGTCTGTGGGCATGGTGTGGGGTGAGGGTGTGGATGGTTGTGGGTGTGAATGTGAAGGTGTGTGTGGGAATGTGAAGAGGAGGTATGGGGGAAGGAGTGTGTGTGAAGGTGTATATGTTAAGGTGTATGGGTGCAATTGTTGGGGTATGCTCTGTTGCTGCAGTGAGTCTGTTGCAAAGGCTCATGGTTTGTGTGTGTGGGCCCTTTTTATTGGTCCATTTGTAGGTATGCCTGATTTTGAAATTTTGGTGGGTGTGTTATAAGAGGTGGTTGTGAGTTTGGGCCTCTGTTTGCCTGTTTGGATGTGCCAGGTCAGCCATTTAGATGTATTTTCTACTGTAGACGTGTTTTGTGGTGGTGTGCGAGTCAAATTGACCCTCCTTGTGCTGTTTTACAGTGTCCTGGTTCAGTACGAGTTGTTTTCGCGTATGTAAGGTGCGTACATACTCGATGTTATACCGTGCTCGCATATGCAATGTTGTTTTAAGGTCCGTACATACGTGATGCTGGGGGAGGGTCCTGGGTACGGTGCGTCCAAGTACGGGGCTGGGGTACGGTGCGTCCAAGTACGGGGCTGGGGTACGGTGCATCCAAGTACGGGGCTGGGGTACGGGTCTGGGGTACGGTGCATACAAGTATGTTGCTGGGGTATGGGGCTGGGGTATGGTGCGTACAAGTACAGGGCTGGGTTCGGTGGTGGGGTACGGTGCGAACAAGTACGGGGCTGGGGTACGGTGCTGGGGTACGGTGCGTACAAGTACAGGGCTGGGGTACAGTGGGGGGTACGGTGCATACAAGTACGGGGCTGGGGTACGGTGTGGACATGGGGGTAAGGTGCTCACATACGGGTGGTACGGTGCTGACATACGGGGGTACGTGCGGACATATGCGGGGGGAGGAGGGGGCCGTACGACTCGTATCCCGGGCACAAGTTTACCCGGATACGAGTGGTACGGAGTTCGCTCTGTACAGGACGTTTTCCATATGCTTGTGTATTCGGAAGAACGGTACAGATCGTACTTGTGCGCTCGTACTTCAGTTTTACGATTTGTACGTAAAACTGTCCGGCTACGTCTCGTAGACCCTTTCCCGAAGCGATTCGTATGTATTTTTCACATACGAATCGTACTTCACCGGTGGGACGAGACTTGTACGATTCGTACGTAAAAATATACGGATACAAGTCGTATGGGAATTTTGTTTACCCGATCGGAATCGGCACCTTGGTGTTGAAAGGCCGTTCTATTGGTGTTGCTGTGCGTGATTGCACAGAACATTCATAGGACAAGATACATCTCCAGATTTATCAGAAATAATAAATCTGGACATGTGTGTGAATGGTGCACCATCCTCCAATTGATGTAGCAAGGCACAACAAGGAGATTTGTTTAAATTTCACCTCATTTTTTCTCTTTCAATATATGCTACAATGCTCAGCATACATTGAAGGAGAAAAATGCTTTTACTGATTGTTTTTGTGCTGGGAGATGTGTCTTCCTGCACAAAAACAAACTCCACACGACACAGATATCCTTGCACCATTGTCCAAGGGTGCCTGTGTCACCACATGGCTGCTGTTTAAGCAGCAGTGCAGAGAGAAGCATAGACTTGCAACATATTTATGTAAATATGTTGCATCCCTGTACCTCAGAAGTACCACAGCACACTGCAGCTAAAGAACTTACTGTGCGATGATGCTGCACTTCCTCATAGTTCTGCACTTATACATTCACCATACACTACTAACGCATTCTTTCAGTCAAATATGCACTACACATACATTAATCTCAACTTTCACACACTATCATACAAATATATCTCTTTTTTAAACAGACAAGTTAGTTCTGACAAGAACTTTTTTCTTCTTCTTTTTTGTTTTATATAATTTTTTTGATTTTCTGAACAATTTCTTGATTTTTTTGTTTTTTCTTCAAAAAGGAAAAAAACAGAACTGGAGGAACAAAACAATGAACTTCAGGGAAAAAAAAACCTCTAACACTGATGATTCTCTTGCAACCGGCAAATTAAATCAATGGACTGCTCTCCATAGCACAGTAATTTGCAGCACTTCATGCAGAGCACTTTTAGGGTTGCAAATTGTGAAAGTATGTCCAGATCTTCTTCAGAGGCAGACGTCCTGGAAGTACTCGGTGATGCAGGTGGTGGAAAAACTTGCATTCTTCGACACTCTTCACGTGCCAGGTTAACAGGATGCAAAGTCTTCAGATGTTTCATAATGCTTGCTCTCTCGCATAAGTACTTTTTTGTGGGATCATCGCATGACAGCACTCTTTGCATGTCACTTTGGTGGCATTGGTCTTATTTTGTCCCTCTGGGAACGAAAATTTTTTCCACACAACAGATGTATACCTCTCAGGGCGTTGAGGTTCAGCCAAAAATGCATCAACTGATGAATGCTGAGATTGAGGTGATGACTGCTGTCCTGAAGCCATTGTTTCAGTAAAAAAATCAGTACTAAGTGTCCACTTAGCCAAAAAAAGGTTCTTCAAAGAATAGAGGTGCTCCTTCAAAGACGGCCTAAGAAGAGTGATTGAAATGGGGGGGGTCTTTCAACAGGAAGTCTAATGAACCAATCAAATCTCTTTTTTCTAGGTCACATGCGGTCCGCGCACCTTGCGCATAGGCAGCACGCACCCAGCGCGACTTCGCGAAATTGCATTAATAAGTAATATAGGTTTATTAAAAGTAAAAATACATTATTTTTGTTAGTAGCTCAGATTATGTCTTGCCTTAATATTTATATTAAATACATATATATATCTTTTTGACATTACATTTTTTTGCGGGACTCGCGCACCCACCATGCCAAATACTTATATGACGTCACGCGGAAGCGCGCGAGCGTTGTGTAACGTACAATGTATGCGTTGCGTATGCGCTTGAAGTCACGTAAGGGTCACATAGCAATCGCGCTGGAAAATACGTATCCATCGCACACCCTACGTGGATCCTGAACAACAGTTGTAAGTTGGCGGCTAGGTTCTGCGCATTGTTCGTGAACGGTACGCATTGGGAGCACGACTTCCTAAAAAAAAAATAAAAAACATTAAAAAAATATTAACAATATATTTAAAAAAAAAATATTTTAAAATTTTTTTACATTAAAAACATGTAATGTAATTAAAAAACATGTAAACAAATAAGTTTAAAACATGAAGAAAAACAGTATAAAAAACGTAAATAAAACAATTATTGCACTTAAATATTATGATTTAAAAAACCTATGAAATTCAGTAAAAAAACCATAGGTTTCAGGTATGTTATAGTTAGAAATTAGCATTTAAAAACCTTTGAAATTCACTGGGTATTCCCAGACGTGGGACCCGTGCTCACTACGCCACTGGAGTCAAGCTATCCTGGCTGATGACGGCTGATAGCTAGAAACCGGTCCTAGTATGCGTGATTCCGGTCCAGGGAGGACATGGCTTGGCAGTTCGGGCTGGACTGTTCCCATGAGGCACAGGGTCAAGACTGATTTGCATATGGACATGTCTAAACTGGGGTGGTGTAGTGGGCAAAAGAACGATGGATTTAACCCAGATCTCTTGACTGGGGGAGAATGTACGCATTGTCAGCATTCCGTCCATCACTTGTTTGTTGTAACGCCTTTCGCTCTAAGTGCGATGGGTATTCCCAGACGTGGGACCCGTGCTCACTACGCCACTGGAGTCAAGCTATCCTGGCTGATGACGGCTGATAGCCAGAAACCGGTCCTAGGATGCGTGATTCCAGTCCAGGGAAGACATGGCTTGGCAGTTCGGGCTGGACTGTTCCCATGAGGCACAGGGTCAAGACTGATTTGCATATGGCCATGTCTAAACTGGGGTGGTGTAGTGGGCAAAAGAACGATGGATTTAACCCAGATCCCTTGACTGGGGGAGAATGTATGCATTGTCAGCATTCCGTCCATCACTTGTTTGTTGTAACGCCTTTCGCCCTAAGTGGGATGGGTATTCCCAGACGTGGGACCCCTGCTCACTACGCCACTGGAGTCAAGCTATCCTGGCTGATGACGGCTGATAGCCAGAAACCGGTCCTAGGATGCGTGATTCCAGTCCAGGGAAGACATGGCTTGGCAGTTCGGGCTGGACTGTTCCCATGAGGCACAGGGTCAAGACTGATTTGCATATGGCCATGTCTAAACTGGGGTGGTGTAGTGAGCAAAAGAACGATGGATTTAACCCAGATCTCTTGACTGGGGGAGAATGTATGCATTGTCAGCATTCCGTCCATCACTTGTTTGTTGTAACGCCTTTCGCCCTAAGTGGGATGGGTATTCCCAGACGTGGGACCCGTGCTCACTACGCCACTGGAGTCAAGCTATCCTGGCTGATGACGGCTGATAGCCAGAAACCGGTCCTAGGATGCGTGATTTCGGTCCAGGGAAGACATTGCTTGGCAGTTTGGGCTGGACTGTTCCCATGAGGCACAGGGTCAAGACTGATTTGCATATGGCCATGTCTAAACTGGGGTGGTGTAGTGGGCAAAAGAACGATGGATTTAACCCAGATCTCTTGACTGGGGGAGAATGTATGCATTGTCAGCATTCCGTCCATGACTTGTTTGTTGTAACGCCTTTCCCCCTAAGTGGGATGGGTATTCCCAGACGTGGGACCCGTACTCACTACGCCACTGGAGTCAAGCTATCCTGGCTGATGACGGCTCATAGCCAGAAACCGGTACTAGGATGCGTGATTCCGGTCCAGGGAAGACATGGCTTGGCAGTTCAGGCTGGACTGTTCCCATGAGGCACAGGGTCAAGACTGATTTGCATATGGCCATGTCTAAACTGGGGTGGTGTAGTGGGCAAAAGAACGATGGATTTAACCCAGATCTCTTGACTGCGGGAGAATGTATGCATTGTCAGCATTCCATCAATCCCTTGTTTGTTGTAACGCCTTTCGCCCTAAGTGGGATGGATATTCCCAGACGTGGGACCCGTGCTCACTACGCCACTGGAGTCAAGCTATCCTGGCTGATGACGGCTGATAGCCAGAAACCGGTCCTAGGATGCGTGATTCCGGTCCAGGGAAGACATGGCTTGGCAGTTCGGGCTGGACTGTTCCCATGAGGCACAGGGTCAAGACTGATTTGCATATGCCCATGTCTAAACTGGGGTGGTGTAGTGGGCAAAAGAACGATGGATTTAACCCAGATCTCTTGACTGGGGGAGAATGTATGCATTGTCAGCATTCCGTCCATCACTTGTTTGTTGTAACGCCTTTCGCCCTAAGTGGGATGGATATTCCCAGACGTGGGACCCGTGCTCACTACGCCACTGGAGTCAAGCTATCCTGGCTGATGACGGCTGATAGCCAGAAACCGGTCCTAGGATGCGTGATTCCGGTCCAGGGAAGACATGGCTTGGCAGTTCGGGCTGGACTGTTCCCATGAGGCACAGGGTCAAGACTGATTTGCATATGCCCATGTCTAAACTGGGGTGGTGTAGTGGGCAAAAGAAAGATGGATTTAACCCAGATCTCTTGACTGGGGGAGAATGTATGCATTGTCAGCATTCCGTCCATCACTTGTTTGTTGTAACGCCTTTCGCCCTAAGTGGGATGGGTATTCCCAGACGTGGGACCCGTGCTCACTACGCCACTGGAGTCAAGCTATCCTGGCTGATGACGGCTGATAGCCAGAAACCGGTCCTAGGATGCGTGATTCCAGTCCAGGGAAGACATGGCTTGGCAGTTCGGGCTGGACTGTTCCCATGAGGCACAGGGTCAAGACTGATTTGCATATGGCCATGTCTAAACTGGGGTGGTGTAGTGAGCAAAAGAATGATGGATTTAACCCAGATCTCTTGACTGGGGGAGAATGTATGCATTGTCAGCATTCCGTCCATCACTTGTTTGTTGTAACGCCTTTCGCCCTAAGTGGGATGGGTATTCCCAGACGTGGGACCCGTGCTCACTACGCCACTGGAGTCAAGCTATCCTGGCTGATGACGGCTGATAGCCAGAAACCGGTCCTAGGATGCGTGATTTCGGTCCAGGGAAGACATGGCTTGGCAGTTTGGGCTGGACTGTTCCCATGAGGCACAGGGTCAAGACTGATTTGCATATGGCCATGTCTAAACTGGGGTGGTGTAGTGGGCAAAAGAACGATGGATTTAACCAAGATCTCTTGACTGGGGGAGAATGTATGCATTGTCAGCATTCCGTCCATCACTTGTTTGTTGTAACGCCTTTCCCCCTAAGTGGGATGGGTATTCCCAGACGTGGGACCCGTGCTCACTACGCCACTGGAGTCAAGCTATCCTGGCTGATGACGGCTCATAGCCAGAAACCGGTACTAGGATGCGTGATTCCGGTCCAGGGAAGACATGGCTTGGCAGTTCAGGCTGGACTGTTCCCATGAGGCACAGGGTCAAGACTGATTTGCATATGGCCATGTCTAAACTGGGGTGGTGTAGTGGGCAAAAGAACGATGGATTTAACCCAGATCTCTTGACTGTGGGAGAATGTATGCATTGTCAGCATTCCGTCAATCCCTTGTTTGTTGTAACGCCTTTCGCCCTAAGTGGGATGGATATTCCCAGACGTGGGACCCGTGCTCACTACGCCACTGGAGTCAAGCTATCCTGGCTGATGACGGCTGATAGCCAGAAACCGGTCCTAGGATGCGTGATTCCGGTCCAGGGAAGACATGGCTTGGCAGTTCGGGCTGGACTGTTCCCATGAGGCACAGGGTCAAGACTGATTTGCATATGCCCATGTCTAAACTGGGGTGGTGTAGTGGGCAAAAGAACGATGGATTTAACCCAGATCTCTTGACTGGGGGAGAATGTATGCATTGTCAGCATTCCGTCCATCACTTGTTTGTTGTAACGCCTTTCGCCCTAAGTGGGATGGGTATTCCCAGACGTGGGACCCGTGCTCACTACGCCACTGGAGTCAAGCTATCCTGGCTGATGACGGCTGATAGCCAGAAACCGGTCCTAGGATGCGTGATTCCGGTCCAGGGAAGACATGGCTTGGCAGTCCGGGCTGGACTGTTCCCATGAGGCACAGGGTCAAGACTGATTTGCATATGGCCATGTCTAAACTGGGGTGGTGTAGTGGGCAAAAGAACGATGGATTTAACCCAGATCTCTTGACTGGGGGAGAATGTATGCATTGTCAGCATTCCGTCCATCAGTTGTTTGTTGTAACGCCTTTCGCCCTAAGTGGGATGGGTATTCCCAGATGTGGGACCCGTGCTCACTAAGCCACTGGAGTCAAGCTATCCTGGCTGATGATGGCTGATAGCCAGAAACCGGTCCTAGGATGCGTGATTCCGGTCCAGGGAAGACATGGCTTGGCAGTTCGGGCTGCACTGTTCCCATGAGGCACAGGGTCCAGACTGATTTGCATATGGCCATGTCTAAACTGGGGTGGTGTAGTGGGCAAAAGAACGATGGATTTAACCCAGATCTCTTGACTGGGGGAGAATGTATGCATTGTCAGCATTCCGTCAATCCCTTGTTTGTTGTAACGCCTTTCGCCCTAAGTGGGATGGATATTCCCAGACGTGGGACCCGTGCTCACTACGCCACTGGAGTCAAGCTATCCTGGCTGATGACGGCTGATAGCCAGAAACCGGTCCTAGGATGCGTGATTCCGGTCCAGGGAAGACATGGCTTGGCAGTTCAGGCTGGACTGTTCCCATGAATCACAGGGTCAAGACTGATTTGCATATGGCCATGTCTAAACTGGGGTGGTGTAGTGGGCAAAAGAACGATGGATTTAACCCAGATCTCTTGACTGGGGGAGAATGTATGCATTGTCAGCATTCCGTCCATCACTTGTTTGTTGTAACGCCTTTCGCCCTAAGCGGGATGGGTATTCCCAGATGTGGGACCCGTGCTCACTAAGCCACTGGAGTCAAGCTATCCTGGCTGATGACGGCTGATAGCCAGAAACCGGTCCTAGGATGCGTGATTCCGGTCCAGGGAAGACATGGCTTGGCAGTTCGGGCTGGACTGTTCCCATGAGGCACAGGGTCAAGACTGATTTGCATATGGCCATGTCTAAACTGGGGTGGTGTAGTGGGCAAAAGAACAATGGATTTAACCCAGATCTCTTGACTGGGGGAGAATGTATGCATTGTCAGCATTCCGTCCATCACTTGTTTGTTGTAACGCCTTTCGCCCTAAGTGGGATGGGTATTCCCAGACGTGGGACCCGTGCTCACTACGCCACTGGAGTCAAGCTATCCTGGCTGATGACGGCTGATAGCCAGAAACCGGTCCTAGGATGCGTGATTCCAGTCCAGGGAAGACATGGCTTGGCAGTTCGGGCTGGACTGTTCCCATGAGGCACAGGGTCAAGACTGATTTGCATATGGCCATGTCTAAACTGGGGTGGTGTAGTGGGCAAAAGAACGATGGATTTAACCCAGATCTCTTGACTGGGGGAGAATGTATGCATTGTCAGCATTCCGTCCATCACTTGTTTGTTGTAACGCCTTTCGCCCTAAGTGGGATGGGTATTCCCAGACGTGGGACCCGTGCTCACTACGCCACTGGAGTCAAGCTATCCTGGCTGATGACGGCTGATAGCCAGAAACCGGTCCTACGATGCGTGATTCCGGTCCAGGGAAGACATGGCTTGGCAGTTCGGGCTGGACTGTTCCCATGAGGCACAGGGTCAAGACTGATTTGCATATGGCCATGTCTAAACTGGGGTGGTGTAGTGGGCAAAAGAACGATGGATTTAACCCAGATCTCTTGACTGGGGGAGAATGTATGCATTGTCAGCATTCCGTCCATGACTTGTTTGTTGTAACGCCTTTCCCCCTAAGTGGGATGGGTATTCCCAGACGTGGGACCCGTGCTCACTACGCCACTGGAGTCAAGCTATCCTGGCTGATGACGGCTCATAGCCAGAAACCGGTACTAGGATGCGTGATTCCGGTCCAGGGAAGACATGGCTTGGCAGTTCAGGCTGGACTGTTCCCATGAGGCACAGGGTCAAGACTGATTTGCATATGGCCATGTCTAAACTGGGGTGGTGTAGTGGGCAAAAGAACGATGGATTTAACCCAGATCTCTTGACTGCGGGAGAATGTATGCATTGTCAGCATTCCATCAATCCCTTGTTTGTTGTAACGCCTTTCGCCCTAAGTGGGATGGATATTCCCAGACGTGGGACCCGTGCTCACTACGCCACTGGAGTCAAGCTATCCTGGCTGATGACGGCTGATAGCCAGAAACCGGTCCTAGGATGCGTGATTCCGGTCCAGGGAAGACATGGCTTGGCAGTTCGGGCTGGACTGTTCCCATGAGGCACAGGGTCAAGACTGATTTGCATATGCCCATGTCTAAACTGGGGTGGTGTAGTGGGCAAAAGAATGATGGATTTAACCCAGATCTCTTGACTGGGGGAGAATGTATGCATTGTCAGCATTCCGTCCATCACTTGTTTGTTGTAACGCCTTTCGCCCTAAGTGGGATGGATATTCCCAGACGTGGGACCCGTGCTCACTACGCCACTGGAGTCAAGCTATCCTGGCTGATGACGGCTGATAGCCAGAAACCGGTCCTAGGATGCGTGATTCCGGTCCAGGGAAGACATGGCTTGGCAGTTCGGGCTGGACTGTTCCCATGAGGCACAGGGTCAAGACTGATTTGCATATGCCCATGTCTAAACTGGGGTGGTGTAGTGGGCAAAAGAAAGATGGATTTAACCCAGATCTCTTGACTGGGGGAGAATGTATGCATTGTCAGCATTCCGTCCATCACTTGTTTGTTGTAACGCCTTTCGCCCTAAGTGGGATGGGTATTCCCAGACGTGGGACCCGTGCTCACTACGCCACTGGAGTCAAGCTATCCTGGCTGATGACGGCTGATAGCCAGAAACCGGTCCTAGGATGCGTGATTCCAGTCCAGGGAAGACATGGCTTGGCAGTTCGGGCTGGACTGTTCCCATGAGGCACAGGGTCAAGACTGATTTGCATATGGCCATGTCTAAACTGGGGTGGTGTAGTGAGCAAAAGAATGATGGATTTAACCCAGATCTCTTGACTGGGGGAGAATGTATGCATTGTCAGCATTCCGTCCATCACTTGTTTGTTGTAACGCCTTTCGCCCTAAGTGGGATGGGTATTCCCAGACGTGGGACCCGTGCTCACTACGCCACTGGAGTCAAGCTATCCTGGCTGATGACGGCTGATAGCCAGAAACCGGTCCTAGGATGCGTGATTTCGGTCCAGGGAAGACATGGCTTGGCAGTTTGGGCTGGACTGTTCCCATGAGGCACAGGGTCAAGACTGATTTGCATATGGCCATGTCTAAACTGGGGTGGTGTAGTGGGCAAAAGAACGATGGATTTAACCAAGATCTCTTGACTGGGGGAGAATGTATGCATTGTCAGCATTCCGTCCATCACTTGTTTGTTGTAACGCCTTTCCCCCTAAGTGGGATGGGTATTCCCAGACGTGGGACCCGTGCTCACTACGCCACTGGAGTCAAGCTATCCTGGCTGATGACGGCTCATAGCCAGAAACCGGTACTAGGATGCGTGATTCCGGTCCAGGGAAGACATGGCTTGGCAGTTCAGGCTGGACTGTTCCCATGAGGCACAGGGTCAAGACTGATTTGCATATGGCCATGTCTAAACTGGGGTGGTGTAGTGGGCAAAAGAACGATGGATTTAACCCAGATCTCTTGACTGTGGGAGAATGTATGCATTGTCAGCATTCCGTCAATCCCTTGTTTGTTGTAACGCCTTTCGCCCTAAGTGGGATGGATATTCCCAGACGTGGGACCCGTGCTCACTACGCCACTGGAGTCAAGCTATCCTGGCTGATGACGACTGATAGCCAGAAACCGGTCCTAGGATGCGTGATTCCGGTCCAGGGAAGACATGGCTTGGCAGTTCGGGCTGGACTGTTCCCATGAGGCACAGGGTCAAGACTGATTTGCATATGCCCATGTCTAAACTGGGGTGGTGTAGTGGGCAAAAGAACGATGGATTTAACCCAGATCTCTTGACTGGGGGAGAATGTATGCATTGTCAGCATTCCGTCCATCACTTGTTTGTTGTAACGCCTTTCGCCCTAAGTGGGATGGGTATTCCCAGACGTGGGACCCGTGCTCACTACGCCACTGGAGTCAAGCTATCCTGGCTGATGACGGCTGATAGCCAGAAACCGGTCCTAGGATGCGTGATTCCGGTCCAGGGAAGACATGGCTTGGCAGTCCGGGCTGGACTGTTCCCATGAGGCACAGGGTCAAGACTGATTTGCATATGGCCATGTCTAAACTGGGGTGGTGTAGTGGGCAAAAGAACGATGGATTTAACCCAGATCTCTTGACTGGGGGAGAATGTATGCATTGTCAGCATTCCGTCCATCAGTTGTTTGTTGTAACGCCTTTCGCCCTAAGTGGGATGGGTATTCCCAGATGTGGGACCCGTGCTCACTAAGCCACTGGAGTCAAGCTATCCTGGCTGATGATGGCTGATAGCCAGAAACCGGTCCTAGGATGCGTGATTCCGGTCCAGGGAAGACATGGCTTGGCAGTTCGGGCTGCACTGTTCCCATGAGGCACAGGGTCCAGACTGATTTGCATATGGCCATGTCTAAACTGGGGTGGTGTAGTGGGCAAAAGAACGATGGATTTAACCCAGATCTCTTGACTGGGGGAGAATGTATGCATTGTCAGCATTCCGTCAATCCCTTGTTTGTTGTAACGCCTTTCGCCCTAAGTGGGATGGATATTCCCAGACGTGGGACCCGTGCTCACTACGCCACTGGAGTCAAGCTATCCTGGCTGATGACGGCTGATAGCCAGAAACCGGTCCTAGGATGCGTGATTCCGGTCCAGGGAAGACATGGCTTGGCAGTTCGGGCTGGACTGTTCCCATGAATCACAGGGTCAAGACTGATTTGCATATGGCCATGTCTAAACTGGGGTGGTGTAGTGGGCAAAAGAACGATGGATTTAACCCAGATCTCTTGACTGGGGGAGAATGTATGCATTGTCAGCATTCCGTCCATCACTTGTTTGTTGTAACGCCTTTCGCCCTAAGCGGGATGGGTATTCCCAGATGTGGGACCCGTGCTCACTAAGCCACTGGAGTCAAGCTATCCTGGCTGATGACGGCTGATAGCCAGAAACCGGTCCTAGGATGCGTGATTCCGGTCCAGGGAAGACATGGCTTGGCAGTTCGGGCTGGACTGTTCCCATGAGGCACAGGGTCAAGACTGATTTGCATATGGCCATGTCTAAACTGGGGTGGTGTAGTGGGCAAAAGAATAATGGATTTAACCCAGATCTCTTGACTGGGGGAGAATGTATGCATTGTCAGCATTCCGTCCATCACTTGTTTGTTGTAACGCCTTTCGCCCTAAGTGGGATGGGTATTCCCAGACGTGGGACCCGTGCTCACTACGCCACTGGAGTCAAGCTATCCTGGCTGATGACGGCTGATAGCCAGAAACCGGTCCTAGGATGCGTGATTCCAGTCCAGGGAAGACATGGCTTGGCAGTTCGGGCTGGACTGTTCCCATGAGGCACAGGGTCAAGACTGATTTGCATATGGCCATGTCTAAACTGGGGTGGTGTAGTGGGCAAAAGAACGATGGATTTAACCCAGATCTCTTGACTGGGGGAGAATGTATGCATTGTCAGCATTCCGTCCATCACTTGTTTGTTGTAACGCCTTTCGCCCTAAGTGGGATGGGTATTCCCAGACGTGGGACCCGTGCTCACTACGCCACTGGAGTCAAGCTATCCTGGCTGATGACGGCTGATAGCCAGAAACCGGTCCTACGATGCGTGATTCCGGTCCAGGGAAGACATGGCTTGGCAGTTCGGGCTGGACTGTTCCCATGAGGCACAGGGTCAAGACTGATTTGCATATGGCCATGTGTAAACTGGGGTGGTGTAGTGCGCAAAAGAACGATGGATTTAACCCAGATCTCTTGACTGGGGGAGAATGTATGCATTGTCAGCATTCCGTCCATCACTTGTTTGTTGTAACGCCTTTCGCCCTAAGTGGGATGGGTATTCCCAGACGTGGGACCCGTGCTCACTACGCCACTGGAGTCAAGCTAACCTGGCTGATGACGGCTCATAGCCAGAAACCGGTCCTAGGATGTGTGATTCCGGTCCAGGGAAGACATGGCTTGGCAGTTCGGGCTGGACTGTACCCATGAGGCACAGGGTCAAGACTGATTTGCATATGGCCATGTCTAAACTGGGGTGGTGTAGTGGGCAAAAGAACGATGGATTTAACCCAGATCTCTTGACTGGGGGAGAATGTATGCATTGTCAGCATTCCGTCAATCCCTTGTTTGTTGTAACGCCTTTCGCCCTAAGTGGGATGGGTATTCCCAGACGTGGGACCCGTGCTCACTACGCCACTGGAGTCAAGCTATCCTGGCTGATGACGGCTGATATCCAGAAACCGGTCCTAGGATGCGTGATTCCAGTCCAGGGAAGACATGGCTTGGCAGTTCGGGCTGGACTATTCCCATGAGGCACAGGGTCAAGACTGATTTGCATATGGCCATGTCTAAACTGGGGTGGTGTAGTGGGCAAAAGAACGATGGATTTAACCCAGATCTCTTGACTGGGGGAGAATGTATGCATTGTCAGCATTCCGTCCATCAATTGTTTGTTGTAACGCCTTTCGCCCTAAGTGGGATGGGTATTCCCAGACGTGGGACCCGTGCTCACTACGCCACTGGAGTCAAGCTATCCTGGCTGATGACAGCTGATAGCCAGAAACCGGTCCTAGGATGCGTGATTCCGGTCCAGGGAAGACATGGCTTGGCAGTTCGGGCTGGACTGTTCCCATGAGGCACAGGGTCAAGACTGATTTGCATATGGCCATGTCTAAACTGGGGTGGTGTAGTGGGCAAAAGAACGATGGATTTAACCCAGATCTCTTGACTGGGGGAGAATGTATGCATTGTCAGCATTCCGTCCATCACTTGTTTGTTGTAACGCCTTTCGCCCTAAGTGGGATGGGTATTCCCAGACGTGGGACCGGTGCTCACTACGCCACTGGAGTCAAGCTAACCTGGCTGATAACGGCTCATAGCCAGAAACCGTTCCTAGGATGTGTGATTCCGGTCCAGGGAAGACATGGCTTGGCAGTTCGGGCTGGACTGTACCCATGAGGCACAGGGTCAAGACTGATTTGCATATGGCCATGTCTAAACTGGGGTGGTGTAGTGGGCAAAAGAACGATGGATTTAACCCAGATCTCTTGACTGGGGGAGAATGTATGCATTGTCAGCATTCCGTCCATCACTTGTTTGTTGTAACGCCTTTCGCCCTAAGTGGGATGGGTATTCCCAGACGTGGGACCCGTGCTCACTAAGCCACTGGAGTCAAGCTATCCTGGCTGATGACGGCTGATAGCCAGAAACCGGTCCTAGGATGCGTGATTCCGGTCTAGGAAAGACATGGCTTGGCAGTTCGGGCTGGACTGTTCCCATGAGGCACAGGGTCAAGACTGATTTGCATATGGCCATATCTAAACTGGGGTGGTGTAGTGGGCAAAAGAACAATGGATTTAACCCAGATCTCTTGACTGGGGGAGAATGTATGCATTGTCAGCATTCCGTCCATCACTTGTTTGTTGTAACGCCTTTCGCCCTAAGTGGGATGGGTATTCCCAGATGTGGGACCCGTGCTCACTAAGCCACTGGAGTCAAGCTATCCTGGCTGATGACGGCTGATAGCCAGAAACCGGTCCTAGGATGCGTGATTCCGTTCCAGGGAAGACATGGCTTGGCAGTTCGGGCTGGACTGTTCCCATGAGGCACAGGGTCAAGACTGATTTGCATATGGCCATGTCTAAACTGGGGTGGTGTAGTGGGCAAAAGAACGATGGATTTAACCCAGAACTCTTGACTGGGGGAGAATGTATGCATTGGCAGCATTCCGTCAATCCCTTGTTTGTTGTAACGCCTTTCGCCCTAAGTGGGATGGATATTCCCAGACGTGGGACCCGTGCTCACTACGCCACTGGAGTCAAGCTATCCTGGCTGATGACGGCTGATAGCCAGAAACCGGTCCTAGGATGCGTGATTCCGGTCCCGGGAAAACATGGCTTGGCAGTTCGGGCTGGACTGTTCCCATGAGGCACAGGGTCAAGACTGATTTGCATATGGCCATGTCTAAACTGGGGTGGTGTAGTGGGCAAAAGAACGATGGATTTAACCCAGATCTCTTGACTGGGGGAGAATGTATGCATTGTCAGCATTCCGTCCGTCACTTGTTTGTTGTAACGCCTTTCGCCCTAAGTGGGATGGGTATTCCCAGACGTGGGACCGGTGCTCACTACGCCACTGGAGTCAAGCTAACCTGGCTGATAACGGCTCATAGCCAGAAACCGGTCCTAGGATGTGTGATTCCGGTCCAGGGAAGACATGGCTTGGCAGTTCGGGCTGGACTGTACCCATGAGGCACAGGGTCAAGACTGATTTGCATATGGCCATGTCTAAACTGGGGTGGTGTAGTGGGCAAAAGAACGATGGATTTAACCCAGATCTCTTGACTGGGGGAGAATGTATGCATTGTCAGCATTCCGTCCATCACTTGTTTGTTGTAACGCCTTTCGCCCTAAGTGGGATGGGTATTCCCAGACGTGGGATCCGTGCTCACTAAGCCACTGGAGTCAAGCTATCCTGGCTGATGACGGCTGATAGCCAGAAACCGGTCCTAGGATGCGTGATTCCGGTCTAGGAAAGACATGGCTTGGCAGTTCGGGCTGGACTGTTCCCATGAGGCACAGGGTCAAGACTGATTTGCATATGGCCATATCTAAACTGGGGTGGTGTAGTGGGCAAAAGAACAATGGATTTAACCCAGATCTCTTGACTGGGGGAGAATGTATGCATTGTCAGCATTCCGTCCATCACTTGTTTGTTGTAACGCCTTTCGCCCTAAGTGGGATGGGTATTCCCAGATGTGGGACCCGTGCTCACTAAGCCACTGGAGTCAAGCTATCCTGGCTGATGACGGCTGATAGCCAGAAACCGGTCCTAGGATGCGTGATTCCGTTCCAGGGAAGACATGGCTTGGCAGTTCGGGCTGGACTGTTCCCATGAGGCACAGGGTCAAGACTGATTTGCATATGGCCATGTCTAAACTGGGGTGGTGTAGTGGGCAAAAGAACGATGGATTTAACCCAGAACTCTTGACTGGGGGAGAATGTATGCATTGGCAGCATTCCGTCAATCCCTTGTTTGTTGTAACGCCTTTCGCCCTAAGTGGGATGGATATTCCCAGACGTGGGACCCGTGCTCACTACGCCACTGGAGTCAAGCTATCCTGGCTGATGACGGCTGATAGCCAGAAACCGGTCCTAGGATGCGTGATTCCGGTCCCGGGAAGACATGGCTTGGCAGTTCGGGCTGGACTGTTCCCATGAGGCACAGGGTCAAGACTGATTTGCATATGGCCATGTCTAAACTGGGGTGGTGTAGTGGGCAAAAGAACGATGGATTTAACCCAGATCTCTTGACTGGGGGAGAATGTATGCATTGTCAGCATTCCGTCCATCACTTGTT
The DNA here is from genome assembly GCF_964204655.1 of Triturus cristatus. NCBI lineage: Eukaryota > Metazoa > Chordata > Amphibia > Caudata > Salamandridae > Triturus > Triturus cristatus. The sequence goes on along the minus strand of NC_140591.1, from coordinate 1,514,473,920 downwards.
TGTTGTAACGCCTTTCGCCCTAAGTGGGATGGGTATTCCCAGTCGTGGGACCCGTGCTCACTACGCCACTGGAGTCAAGCTATCCTGGCTGATGACGGCTGATAGCCAGAAACCGGTCCTAGGATGCGTGATTCCAGTCCAGGGAAGACATGGCTTGGCAGTTCGGGCTAGACTGTTCCCATGAGGCACAGGGTCAAGACTGATTTGCATATGGCCATGTCTAAACTGGGGTGATGTAGTGGGCAAAAGAACGATGGATTTAACCCAGATCTCTTGACTGGGGGAGAATGTATGCATTGTCAGCATTCCGTCCATCACTTGTTTGTTGTAACGCCTTTCGCCCTAAGTGGGATGGGTATTCCCAGACGTGGGACCCGTGCTCACTACGCCACTGGAGTCAAGCTAACCTGGCTGATAACGGCTCATAGCCAGAAACCGGTCCTAGGATGTGTGATTCCGGTCCAGGGAAGACATGGCTTGGCAGTTCGGGCTGGACTGTACCCATGAGGCACAGGGTCAAGACTGATTTGCATATGGCCATGTCTAAACTGGGGTGGTGTAGTGGGCAAAAGAACGATGGATTTAACCCAGATCTCTTGACTGGGGGAGAATGTATGCATTGTCAGCATTCCGTCCATCACTTGTTTGTTGTAACGCCTTTCGCCCTAAGTGGGATGGGTATTCCCAGACGTGGGACCCGTGCTCACTAAGCCACTGGAGTCAAGCTATCCTGGCTGATGACGGCTGATAGCCAGAAACCGGTCCTAGGATGCGTGATTCCGGTCTAGGAAAGACATGGCTTGGCAGTTCGGGCTGGACTGTTCCCATGAGGCACAGGGTCAAGACTGACTTGCATATGGCCATATCTAAACTGGGGTGGTGTAGTGGGCAAAAGAACAATGGATTTAACCCAGATCTCTTGACTGGGGGAGAATGTATGCATTGTCAGCATTCCGTCCATCACTTGTTTGTTGTAACGCCTTTCGCCCTAAGTGGGATGGGTATTCCCAGATGTGGGACCCGTGCTCACTAAGCCACTGGAGTCAAGCTATCCTGGCTGATGACGGCTGATAGCCAGAAACCGGTCCTAGGATGCGTGATTCCGTTCCAGGGAAGACATGGCTTGGCAGTTCGGGCTGGACTGTTCCCATGAGGCACAGGGTCAAGACTGATTTGCATATGGCCATGTCTAAACTGGGGTGGTGTAGTGGGCAAAAGAACGATGGATTTAACCCAGAACTCTTGACTGGGGGAGAATGTATGCATTGGCAGCATTCCGTCAATCCCTTGTTTGTTGTAACGCCTTTCGCCCTAAGTGGGATGGATATTCCCAGACGTGGGACCCGTGCTCACTACGCCACTGGAGTCAAGCTATCCTGGCTGATGACGGCTGATAGCCAGAAACCGGTCCTAGGATGCGTGATTCCGGTCCCGGGAAGACATGGCTTGGCAGTTCGGGCTGGACTGTTCCCATGAGGCACAGGGTCAAGACTGATTTGCATATGGCCATGTCTAAACTGGGGTGGTGTAGTGGGCAAAAGAACGATGGATTTAACCCAGATCTCTTGACTGGGGGACAATGTATGCATTGTCAGCATTCCGTCCATCACTTGTTTGTTGTAACGCCTTTCGCCCTAAGTGGGATGGGTATTCCCAGACGTGGGACCGGTGCTCACTACGCCACTGGAGTCAAGCTAACCTGGCTGATAACGGCTCATAGCCAGAAACCGGTCCTAGGATGTGTGATTCCGGTCCAGGGAAGACATGGCTTGGCAGTTCGGGCTGGACTGTACCCATGAGGCACAGGGTCAAGACTGATTTGCATATGGCCATGTCTAAACTGGGGTGGTGTAGTGGGCAAAAGAACGATGGATTTAACCCAGATCTCTTGACTGGGGGAGAATGTATGCATTGTCAGCATTCCGTCCATCACTTGTTTGTTGTAACGCCTTTCGCCCTAAGTGGGATGGGTATTCCCAGACGTGGGATCCGTGCTCACTAAGCCACTGGAGTCAAGCTATCCTGGCTGATGACGGCTGATAGCCAGAAACCGGTCCTAGGATGCGTGATTCCGGTCTAGGAAAGACATGGCTTGGCAGTTCGGGCTGGACTGTTCCCATGAGGCACAGGGTCAAGACTGATTTGCATATGGCCATATCTAAACTGGGGTGGTGTAGTGGGCAAAAGAACAATGGATTTAACCCAGATCTCTTGACTGGGGGAGAATGTATGCATTGTCAGCATTCCGTCCATCACTTGTTTGTTGTAACGCCTTTCGCCCTAAGTGGGATGGGTATTCCCAGATGTGGGACCCGTGCTCACTAAGCCACTGGAGTCAAGCTATCCTGGCTGATGACGGCTGATAGCCAGAAACCGGTCCTAGGATGCGTGATTCCGTTCCAGGGAAGACATGGCTTGGCAGTTCGGGCTGGACTGTTCCCATGAGGCACAGGGTCAAGACTGATTTGCATATGGCCATGTCTAAACTGGGGTGGTGTAGTGGGCAAAAGAACGATGGATTTAACCCAGAACTCTTGACTGGGGGAGAATGTATGCATTGGCAGCATTCCGTCAATCCCTTGTTTGTTGTAACGCCTTTCGCCCTAAGTGGGATGGATATTCCCAGACGTGGGACCCGTGCTCACTACGCCACTGGAGTCAAGCTATCCTGGCTGATGACGGCTGATAGCCAGAAACCGGTCCTAGGATGCGTGATTCCGGTCCCGGGAAGACATGGCTTGGCAGTTCGGGCTGGACTGTTCCCATGAGGCACAGGGTCAAGACTGATTTGCATATGGCCATGTCTAAACTGGGGTGGTGTAGTGGGCAAAAGAACGATGGATTTAACCCAGATCTCTTGACTGGGGGAGAATGTATGCATTGTCAGCATTCCGTCCATCACTTGTTTGTTGTAACGCCTTTCGCCCTAAGTGGGATGGGTATTCCCAGTCGTGGGACCCGTGCTCACTACGCCACTGGAGTCAAGCTATCCTGGCTGATGACGGCTGATAGCCAGAAACCGGTCCTAGGATGCGTGATTCCAGTCCAGGGAAGACATGGCTTGGCAGTTCGGGCTAGACTGTTCCCATGAGGCACAGGGTCAAGACTGATTTGCATATGGCCATGTCTAAACTGGGGTGATGTAGTGGGCAAAAGAACGATGGATTTAACCCAGATCTCTTGACTGGGGGAGAATGTATGCATTGTCAGCATTCCGTCCATCACTTGTTTGTTGTAACGCCTTTCGCCCTAAGTGGGATGGGTATTCCCAGACGTGGGACCCGTGCTCACTACGCCACTGGAGTCAAGCTATCCTGGCTGATGACGGCTGATAGCCAGAAACCGGTCCTAGGATGCGTGATTCCGGTCCAGGGAAGACATGGCTTGGCAGTTCGGGCTGGACTGTTCCCATGAGGCACAGGGTCAAGACTGATTTGCATATGGCCATGTCTAAACTGGGGTGGTGTAGTGGGCAAAAGAACAATGGATTTAACCCAGATCTCTTGACTGGGGGAGAATGTATGCATTGTCAGCATTCCGTCCATCACTTGTTTGTTGTAACGCCTTTCGCCCTAAGCGGGATGGGTATTCCCAGATGTGGGACCCATTCTCACTAAGCCACTGGAGTCAAGCTATCCTGGCTGATGACGGCTGATAGCCAGAAACCGGTCCTAGGATGCGTGATTCCGGTCCAGGGAAGACATGGCTTGGCAGTTCGGGCTGGACTGTTCCCATGAGGCACAGGGTCAAGACTGATTTGCATATGGCCATGTCTAAACTGGGGTGGTGTAGTGGGCAAAAGAACGATGGATTTAACCCAGATCTCTTGACTGGGGGAGAATGTATGCATTGTCAGCATTCCGTCAATCCCTTGTTTGTTGTAACGCCTTTCGCCCTAAGTGGGATGGATATTCCCAGACGTGGGACCCGTGCTCACTACGCCACTGGAGTCAAGCTATCCTGGCTGATGACGGCTAATAGCCAGAAACCGGTCCTAGGATGCGTGATTCCGGTCCCGGGAAGACATGGCTTGGCAGTTCGGGCTGGACTGTTCCCATGAGGCACAGGGTCAAGACTGATTTGCATATGGCCATGTCTAAACTGGGGTGGTGTAGTGGGCAAAAGAACAATGGATTTAACCCAGATCTCTTGACTGGGGGAGAATGTATGCATTGTCAGCATTCCGTCCATCACTTGTTTGTTGTAACGCCTTTCGCCCTAAGTGGGATGGGTATTCCCAGACGTGGGACCCGTGCTCACTACGCCACTGGAGTCAAGCTATCCTGGCTGATGACGGCTGATAGCCAGAAACCGGTCCTAGGATGCGTGATTCCAGTCCAGGGAAGACATGGCTTGGCAGTTCGGGCTAGACTGTTCCCATGAGGCACAGGGTCAAGACTGATTTGCATATGGCCATGTCTAAACTGGGGTGATGTAGTGGGCAAAAGAACGATGGATTTATCCCAGATCTCTTGACTGGGGGAGAATGTATGCATTGTCAGCATTCCGTCCATCACTTGTTTGTTGTAACGCCTTTCGCCCTAAGTGGGATGGGTATTCCCAGACTTGGGACCCGTGCTCACTACGCCACTGGAGTCAAGCTATCCTGGCTGATGACGGCTGATAGCAAGAAACCGGTCCTAGGATGCGTGATTCCGGTCCAGGGAAGACATGGCTTGGCAGTTCGGGCTGGACAGTTCCCATGAGGCACAGGGTCAAGACTGATTTGGATATGGCCATGTCTAAACTGGGGTGGTGTAGTGGGCAAAAGAACAATGGATTTAACCCAGATCTCTTGACTGGGGGAGAATGTATGCATTGTCAGCATTCCGTCCATCACTTGTTTGTTGTAACGGATTTCACATATTAGATCATTCATGACATGGTCAGTGACATCACTGATGACATCACTGATGAAATCTCAAATGACATATATTATAACATAAGTAGTTCCAGTGAAAAATTAACTCCATACTGATCTTTTGAATGTTCCTACTGATTGTTTTCAATTACTTTTATCCATTTTAATCACACTGACCTCTTTTTGTGGTTTACATACATAATTTTATCATTGTAGTATTACCTTTTAAGGTGTGTTATTAATGTACCTTTTATAATTAAACCTTTAATGATTTTATGGTTAAATGATTTTACAGATAGAACTATGCGAGCAAATTTTGCATGAAATTTTTGAAAAACTACCAATACCAATGCTGCTATTCCAACAACCCCCCCTTTCCTCGCTAAAATAATGTTTACATATTGTATTGTTTACATACTGCATTATTTACATAGCCCCAGCCTGGTTATTGAATGCACCTTTACTGCACTTGCACTTTTTTTTGATACAGTTGCATATACTAAGCGTATGATAATGTAAAACACTTTGGAAAAAGATCGCTAATGTACTTCACATCTAGTGATAAAGTAAGAGTAAAATTGGTGGCTACAAAATACCACCAGATAATGTAGTGGGTAGCAGTCTAGAATGATCCTGAAGGTAAAAATAAACATGGGACTGTAATTAGCACCTGTCACTTTAAAATGGCGATCTAGACAGCTGGACTCTATGGTCCAGTCGAAAGAGTAGTGCCGAAACCTGTAGACCTTCCTTATCTCTGCACTAATAGTAATTATGAATAACTACTAAAAAGTCTACACTACACCTGGATCTGTCCTTCATGGTGCCGTGGATTCCTGTTTAGGCCTGGGCTAAAATTCCGTTCCGGTCGCGGAAATTGTGATAATTTGAAATTTCTGCATTCCGCAGCTTAGCGATAATTTGTTTCTTGCTCGCGCTGTAAAATAATACATTCTCGCGTGCCCGCGATCGCCTTACCTGAATCCCCGTGTTCGCTGACAAGTTTTCCCGATCCGGTCGCGTTCTCCATAAGATGTTGGATTGTTGGTAGCCATTTGAGCTGTCTCGTGACAGTTCGCGCCCGCAGTGAAGTCATTTGCCACGCGATCACGTCTTTCTTCTCGCGATCATGCACCGCGAGACAACTGAAAACAAGATGGCCGCGCCCACGAGCAACCACATGGGTAAGCTGGCGAGCCGCGACCATGCAGAAAATACGGCGGGAAAAAAACTTCCGCATCTTCACGATATTTCCGCGTGTTTGCGGAGATTTTTAACATTTTCGCGATAATTTGCATAAGTGAATTTCGCAAATTCCGCCCACCCCTATTCCTGTTGCTTTATGAAGTAGCGCTGGCGAATTTGAAAAAAAAAAAAATATATATATATATATATATATATATTTATATACACATACATAAATTACCTACTGGCGGTCGCCTGGAGGTAGTTATAGTTAAGACATAGTTTCCATAGGAAAAGGGTTTTTTGATTTGCCAATTTCTTTAGCGCCGTTTGTGAATCTTCGCAGAATTTTCAATACAAATGCCCTGCAAACGTCAGCTCCTGTCTTGAAAGTTTAGTGGGTGATTCGTCAAGTGGGGGAGGCCAAGAAAAATAGGGAGTCCCAAAACGCGATTTCTCCATGTTCATTTCCATAGGAAACTTTAGACAAAGCTACAGCCCATACTGCTGAAATGAGTTACACCAAATTTGGCAAAAAGGTAGCTCTTGGTTCAGAAAGTAACTTTTCTTTAAACCATTCAGTAGTTTCTGAGAAATACATACATAAAAATATTATTAGTAACTAATGACCGCGGAGGATCCGAGAACCCTCCCAAGCACCAGCTTGACTCTGATTGGCTGCCAACACTTCAAACCAGGAAGTGTTGGCAGCCATCTTGTGACTCTTTTGAACAGAGTCACAAGAAAAAGATTTGAAAATACATACAAAAACAAGAAAAGGGGGCAGGGTAGAAACACCTAAAAAAAAGCATTCTTTTTTTTATTTTGGCAGGATTCGCGTACAGTATGCAAATCCCGCTGAAAAAAGCAATGAAAGTGAAGCGCGGGTGTCCCGCGCTTCATTTGTTTTAAGCCCCAAGTGCGCCAGGTCCTGGGGGCAATATGTAATTATGTAGCAGGGGCCCCCACAGCCCTGGGGACTGAAAACTCCCTGGGGCTTCATTAATAATGTGTGGGGGTAGGCAGACCCCCCACAGCCCTGGGGACTGCCACCTCCCCTGGGCCTTTTTAATAGAAATGTGTTGGGGTGGCTCCTGCCCCCACACTGCCCTGGGGAATGGCACCTTCCTGGGGCATTAAATCATTATGGGCAGTGGGGACTTGCAGGCCCCCCAAGCTCCGGGGACCACCAGTTCCCTGAGACTTTAATTTATTTAGGGCGGATGGGCCTTGTAGGCCCCCCAGGCCTTGGGGACCACCACCTACCTGGGGCTACATGCTTTAAATTTGGGGCCCACCCCCAGCCATGGACACTGCCACCTCCATGGGGCTACCTTTATTATCTAAATGTGGAGGGCTTGACTCCCCCAACACACTGCCCGAGGGACCACCTCTAGCACACTTTATGCACTAGGAGCCCTCCTTAGCCCTGGTGACCTCATCCCCGCAGGGCCAGCTCCAGCAATGTCCCGGGGTACCCACCCCCGGGACATTGCAGTTTGCTATGGCAGAAATAGGGCATAGGAAACTCCTGCTTTGCTTCATGGAAAAGAGAACAGAAAACCTGCTCTCGCTTTCATGAAGAAAAGCAGATTTACTTTTGGGCAAAAGGGGCTGGCCGGATGTGAGCAGCTCCACTTTTCCGAAACCAATGCCAGCTCCTACAGGAAGCAGGGAGCTGGCTGGGACCGTGGGGGTATTAGGGCGCCACCCGTGGTCCCCAAAAGTGAGGCCCTGCCCTAGGGAAGTGGTCCCCTGAGACCAAAAATGGCCTGGGAGGGGGCCACCATGCTCTCCCCCCTTTAATATTTTTTTATAAAGCATTGGCCAGGCCCTGAGAGATAGGGTCCCCGAGGCTACAATGGCCTCAGGGGGGGGCCAAGAGGCCCCCCTCCAATTATTGCTATTATTTTTTTTAACGGCAGGGACCGGGGATTGGGTTCCCAGGGCCAAAACTTGTCAAGGGAAGGCGGACATTTTTATTTTTTTTCAAAAAGACAGGCCTCAGGAGGGAGTCCACACAGCCCTCCTCTCCTTTAAACATATTAAAAATAAGAAAGGCCTACCCTGGGAAATGGGGTCCCTGGGGCATAATCGGCATTGGGAGGGGGGCCTCATGCCCCTCTTTCCAATAAAAAATAACAATGGCTCAGGCCAACTAACCCAACAGTTACCTCTAGTAAGCCCCAAACAGTTGGATTGCTGAGAGGTGGTCCAAGGCCATCTCCCTTTTTACACCATTCTGCAAAAGTGCCCCTTGGCGCACTGCTGGTAGGGCAATGAGGTCCTCTTGTGTCCTGAGGACCTCAGGACTAAAGTGGACTTCATCCCCCAAGCAGCAGTGAGACAGGAGGTGTGTTAGCAGTGTTGGGAAAAGGGGGCGTGGCCTGCTATGAGAACTTAGCAATCCTCCTCTGTTGGACTTACTGGAGGTAATAGGAGGGGTAGTTGGCCCCAAGTATGTCCATGGAGGCCAACTACCCCTTCTGTTACCTCCAGTAAGTGCAACACAGTGGGATTGCTAAGAGGCCTTCAGAGGCCATGCCCTTTCTACTCTGCAAATACGCCTTCTGGTACACTACTGGTTGGGGGATGAAGTCCACCTTACTGCTGAGGGACTTTGAGGGCCAAGAAGCCCTCCTGGTACCTCCTGTAAATGCTATGCAGTGAAATTTCTGAGCGCTTGTCGGAGGCCCAGCCCCCTTTCTCCACCACTCTGTAAACACAATTACTAGTTAAAGATTCATTTGCAATATAATAGGTCTCCCATTTGCGAACGTTAGGGCTATTGGTGCTGTAAATGTAAGAGATTTTTACTAATGTTTTTTGGAGTGGAGTGGATGCACATTGTGTGGAGTGGAATTGTGTGGTATGTTGTGCAGTGAAATTATGTGGATAGAATGTATGTGGTATTTAGTGTATAGGAATAATGTAGAGTTGGATTATGTGTTATGGAGAGTAATTATGTGGTATGGTAGTCTGTGTTGTAGAGTGGTAACTTCAGATTTAGTCTTCCTCTTTTCCATAGAAGCTAAACTATAAACTCAATGAGTCAAAAAAGAAGGAACCACTGAGGAGCTCTTCTGGACCTAGTCGGAGGTAAGAGCAGGGCCACTGAAATTATGCGACTGTTTGGCTGCACCGATTTTCATAATTGGACATTTTCCACATTTGCAACATAATCAATCATGTGCTGCATTTTCTGCAGATTTGAACAAAAAAACTTGTTTCTAGCTTAAACGGCTCAAACGTTACCAAAAATGCAGGGACAAGTGTTACAGCATGGTGGAAGACCCTTTACAAACCTTGAATGGTCACCTGTTACTTATTGCTAAATGTGGGTGTTAAATTGGTACTAATGGTGCGCAAACCACTCTTGTTTGATTCTGTGCCTCTCTGCATTTCACTTGCTTCTATCTGTACCTTTCTTCCTTTTTCTGCACTTCTCTTGCCTCATTCTGCACATCTCTTCCGCTTTCTGCACCTCCCTTCTTTAGGCACCTCTCTTGTCACTTTATGTACCTCTGTTGCTTTTTCCTGCAACTCTCTTGCCTCTTTCTGCATCCCTGTTCCCTCTTTCTGAACATCTCCTACCTGTTGCTACATCTCCCTTAACTCTTTCGGCACCTCTCATGCCTCTTTCTGTACCCTTGTTCCCTCTTTCTGCACATCTCTTGCCTGTTTCTGCAACTCTCTTTCTGTACCTCTGCTGCTTTTTTCTGCACCTCTCTTGCCTCTTTCTGCACCCCTCTTGCCTATTTCTGCACCTCTGTTGCTTCTTTCTGCACTTCTCTTGCTTCTTTCAGCACCTCTCTGACTTTATCTGCCCCTCTCTTGCATCTATTTGTACCCCTGTTATCATTTTCTGCACCTCTTCTGCTTGTTTCTTTAACTCTGTTGCCTCATTCTGCAGTTCTCTTGCCTCTTTCTGCAACTCTCTTGTCTGTTTCTGCACCTCTGTTGGTTCTTTCTGCACTGCTCTTGCTTGTTTCTGCACATCTATGGCACATTTCTGCACCCCTCTTGCCTCTTTCTGTACCCCTCTTGCCTCTTAATGCACCAATCTTCCCTCTTTGTGAACCTCTCTTTCCTCTTACTGCACCTCTCTTGCCTCTTTCTGCATCCCTCTTGCCTCTTTTTACACCTCTTTTGTCTGTTTCTGTAACTCTCATGCTTCTTTCTGCACCCCTATTGCCTCTTTCTGCACTTATGTTGCTTCTTTCTGTACCCCTCTTGCCTATTTCTGTACCCCTCTTGTCTCTTTCTCCACCTCTGTTGCTTCTTTTTGCACTTCTCTTGCTTCTTACAGCACCTCTCTCTGGCTTTATCTGCCCCTCTCTTGCATCTTTCTGTACCCCTGTTAACATTTTCTGCACCTCTTCTGCTTGTTTCTACAACTCTCTTGCCTCTTTCTGCAGTTCTCTTGCCTCTTTCTGCAACTCTCTTGTCTGTTTCTGCACCTCTGTTGGTTCTTTCTGCACTGCTCTTGCTTCATTCTGCACCTCTATGGCAAATTTCTGCACCCCTCTTGCCTCTTTCAGTACCCCCCTTGCCTCTTAATGCACCCATCTTTCCTCTTTGTAAACCTCTCTTTCTTCTTTCTGTACCTCTCTTGCCTCTTTCTGCATCCCTCTTGCCTCTTTTTGCACCTCTTTTGTCTGTTTCTGTAACTCTCTGTTGCTTCTCTCTGCACTTCTCTTGCTTCTTACTGTACCTCTCTTGCTTCTTTCTGTAACTCTCTTAACTCTTTTTGCACTGCTGTTGCTACTTTCTGCACTTCCCTGGCCACCTTTTGCGCCCCTCTTGCCTCTTTCTGCATATCTGATGCTTCTTTCTGCACTTTTCTGCTTCTTTCTGCACCTCTCTTATAAATGTATGCACCCTTATTGTCTCTTTCTGTACCTCTCTTGCTTCTTTCTGTTTCCCTCTTGCCTTTTTTGCACCTCTTTTGCTTCTTTATGCATTTTTCTTGCTTCTTTCTGCACTTTTCTTGCTACTTTCAGCACCTCCCTCTGGATTTACATGCCCCTCGTTTGCATCTTTTTGTACCCCTGTTAACATTTTCTGCACCTCTTCTGCTTGTTTCTACAACTCTCTTGTCTCTCTCTGCAGTTCTCTTGCCTCTTTCTGCAACTATCGTGTCTGTTTTTGCAGCTCTATTGGTTCATTCTGCACCTCTATGGCAAATTTCTGCACCCCTCTTGCCTCTTTCTGTACCCATCTTGCCTCTTAATGCACCCATCTTTCCTCTTTGTAAACCTCTCTTTCTTCTTTCTGCACCTCTCTTGCCTCTTTCTGCATCCCTCTTGCCTCTTTTTGCACCTCTTTTTTCTGTTCCTGTAACTCTCTGTTGCTTCTCTCTGCACTTCTCTTGCTTCTTACTGTACCTCTATTGCTTCTTTCTGTAACTCTCGTAACTCTTTTTGCACTGCTGTTGCTACTTTCTGCACTTCCCTTGCCACCGTGTTGCACTCCTCTTGCCGCTTTCTGCATATCTGATGCTTCTTTCTGCACTTTTTTTGCTTCTTTCTGCACCTCTCTTATACATGTATGCACCCCTCTTGACTCTTTCTGTACCTCTCTTGCTTCTTTCTGTATCCCTCTTGCCTTTTTTTGCACCTCTTTTGCTTCTTTATGCATTTTTCTTGCTTCTCTCTGCACCCCTCTTGCCTCCTTCTGCACCTCTGTTATTTTTTTCCTCATTGCTCTTTCTATTTTCTGCACCTCGTTTGCCTGTTTCTGTGACTCTCTTGCCTCTTTCTGCAATGCTCTCGCCTCCTTTTGCACATCTGTTGCTTCTTTCTGCACCTCAGTTGCTTCTTTCTGAAGTTATCTTGCCTCCTTCTGCACCTCTGTCGCTTCTTTCTGCACTTCTTTTGCCTTTTTCTGCAACTCTCTTGCCTCTTTCTAGTCTTACCTTGCTTTGTTCTGCACCTCTGTTGCTTCTTTGTGTACTTCTCTTACCTCTTTTTGCACCCTTATTGCCTCTTCCTGCACCTCTGTTGCTTTTTTTCTGCACCTATCTTGCTTCTTTCTGTACCTCAGTTGCTTCTCTTTGTACCCATCTTGCCTTCTGCACCCTTCTTCCCTCTTTCGCACCTTTCGTGTAACTTTCTGTATCCTTGTTCCCTAAGTCTGCACCTCTCTTGCTTGGTTCTGCACCCCTCTTGTCTTTTTCTGCAACTCTGTTGGTTCTTTCTGCACTGCTCTTGCTTCTTTCTGCACCCCTAATGCCTCTTTCTACACCTCTGTTGCTTCTCTCTGCACTTCTCTTGCTTCTTGCTGTACCTATCTTGCTTCTTTCTGTAACTCTCTTACCTCTTTTTGCACCACTGTTGCTACTTTTTGCACTTCCCTTGCCAGTCCAGCTCGTCATGGGCACACAAGGGGTTAAAGGTCTCCACGCTCTCGTGACTGAGGTATATCTCTATTTGTACATGTATTCTTACATGTGTTATGCATCTGAAGATGGTAGCTTAAAACCTGGTAACTTCTCCTATAGGAGGTCAAATTTTCTCAGTTCTGCTCTGTCATTTGTCTGCACAGGCAGACATGTCTTATGTATATATGTGTTAATATATGTGTTATATAGCCCCTCAAACAACCTATTAAATACTCATGTGCCCTGTATTGTGAGCAGAAAGAAATGCATACACCTTTTTTTTACACAAATTTACAGAGTATGCTGTTTGAAACACAGGTATTCAAGTATTTGTATCTTTATTTTTATGTAACATCTCACTAGGTGAAAGCATAGACACACATGCATACCTTCACAAACTTGGTCAGACTTACAACAGTGATATGCGTAGGATTGCTGTTTTATATTTGGTAGGCCTAACATTCTGAGCAGTCGATTAAAAGTGAACCTTCAAGAGAAAAGTGAGGGTTAAGACATCTTGGGAGAAGGATTAGTGATTAGGCTACTTTGTATGAGTCTATTGCAAGGTACAGTCAAAGTATGCCTCTTTACGCACCTCTGTCGCTGTTTCTGCATTTCTCTTGCGTCTTTCTGTACCTTTCTTCCTCTTTATGTACCTCTCGTGCCTCTTTCTGCACTTATCTTGTTTTTTTGTTGTGCCTTTCTTCCTCTCTCTGCATATACATTACCTATGTAGGCATAGTTAGAAATTAGCATTTAAAAAACCCTAGAAATTCACTGATTGGGTGTGTGTTCGTACACCTATGAATCAGTGAGTTGGTATGTACTAACTGGTATTGGTTTGTCTATGGCTTTGGAAATTGTAGTCTGTATTTTAGAGTGGGAGTATCAAACATTACATTAGCGTGTGAAGAGGGGCATCAGATAGTAAGTGGATGATATCATCAGTGATGTCATTTGAGATGTCATCAGGGATGTCACTGACATGAGTGATGTAATATGTGATGTGATCAGCACTGCATTGGAGGCGCGAGTTATACTTAGCTCAGCTAACTATAACGTCCAATTTCCTCTGGTTTTGTTCGAGTGAAATATCGGACTAACTTTGACGTCCCTTAAACCTGTGTTTTTTTCAGTGAATTTCTAAGGTTTTTTAAATACTAATCCCTAACTAAAATGTCATATATATATATATATATAATCTACTGGCAGTCGCCAGTAGATAGTTATAGTTACAACCTAGTTTCCATAGGAAATCTCAAAATTTTATTTTGAATAACTTTGGCGCCGGTTGACGAATTCTCGCGAAATTTTCAAAACAAATGGAGCGCTCCGTTCAGCTCCTACCCTGAAAGTCTCGGGGTGATTCGTCAAGCGGGGGCCGAGAAAAAGGGGGGGTCCCAAAATGCATTTTCCCCATGAATTTTTCCATAGGACCTTTAGTCGAAGGTACAGCCCGAACGGCTGAACAGAATTACGGGAAATTTGGCAGAGAGGTAGCCATAAGGTCAAGGAAGTGCCTTTTGAAGGTCTCGTGTAAATCTGTTCAGTATCTCCTGAGAAAATAGCATTTAAAACCACATCAATATCTATACGCGCGCACCGTGCGTGCACTGTGCGCGCACCCTGCCGTGCGCGAGCGCAATTCTGATTGGTTGTTAGATGTCGGTAAACATTCGAATCGGTCGAAACCAGGAAGTGTCGGCCGCCATTTTGTCTCTCGCAGTCTGAGGGGGTGAAAAACAAAGGTGGAGAACGTGAAAAGGGGGCAGGGTGGACTGTTCCTGACCCCCTAGCTTTGGTCAGGGGGTCACAGAAGGACCCCAAAGGGAGAAAAAAACAATTTATTTATTTTTAAATCGTGGGGTGCGTGCACTGTGCGTGCACAGCAGGTACTGCGCACCATGAGTGCTCGGTGCGCGCACGGTTAAATACCTGAAAAAAAAAAATTAATAAATACATAGCTTGGCATTTAAAAAAACGTACAAATTCACTGAAAAAACCATAGGTTTCACACACGTTATAGTTACGAATTAACATTTAAAAAACCTTGCAAATTCACTTAAAAAACCATAGGTTTCACACATGTTATAGTTAGCTGGACATTTCACTCGTAAAAAACCAGTGAAATTCCCCCGTTATAGTTAGTGCAGGCAACTATAACTCACGCGACTGCAATCCTCTGCTGATGACGTCAGATATTACATCACTGTATTTAGACACTTATTTACCCATGTCTTCTTCCATTAATCTTTAGCTATACATATATTACAAATATTTATTTTTCAGAAAGACACATATGTCATCAGTGATGTGGGGATGAGTCCTAACAGTCTTCCTTCCTTTGAAGACCAGTTTGGCTACCCAGTCCCCTTCCTGGCATTTGCAGCTGCAGATCTTCTCCCACCGGATTGTCTCTTTGTCTCAGCACTGGCCACTTCACAACTCTTTAAGGATGCATGGCCCAGCCGGTCAAAGGCTGGTCAATCAGAAGAGGCTGCTACAGGCCTGATTTTAGGTAACTTCAGGAATGCAGATCTATAACTTCTTTCCTGCATTATTTCAACCTTGGTAAGTTGCTGGACATAGTGTAACTATTATTTCCATTCTTTGAATTATATTTCTATCTCACTCCTTTTAAAAGATAGACTTTATTTTTGCCTATGGCGCTAACAATGTACAATGTAGAAAACAAATTTGGCAGATTTTCCTGCACCATTGCATATAAAACATCTTTAATAACATCCCGGCTCCTTTTCACAGTGCACCCTACCCTTGGGGCACCTAGGGTAGACTTTAGTGGTGACATATATGTAAACATAAGATTGTTTAAGTCTTTAGAAGAACTTTAAATTCCAAAGTTGAATTTGGACATAGTCAACTTTTAAAAGCAGCCTGCAAAGCAGGCCTTTCTATAAAATGATAGTAGGCTCCACAGCAGAGCACACTTTAGTGCATTCAATCGACTGTGCCTCTACATCTACATGCCCTACCATATACTAGGGACTTACAGGTAGGGGTGGGCGGAATTTGCGAAAGCGACTTTCGCAAATTATCGCGAAAATGTTTAAAATCTCCGCAAACACGCAGAAATATCGCGAAGATGCGGAAGTTTTTTTCCCGCCCGTTCGCGGTATTTTCTGCGTGTTCGCGGCTCGCCAACTTACCCATGCGGTTGCTTGCGGGCACGGCCATCTTGTTTTCACTCTTCTCGCGGTGCATGATCGCGAGAAGAAAGACGTGATCGCGCGAGGCATGACGTCACTGCGGGCGCGAACTGTCGCGAGACAGCGCAAATGGCTAAAAACAAGTACAACATCTCATGGAGAACGCGACCGGATCAAGAAAACTTGTCGGCGAACGCAGGGATTCAGGTAAGGCGATCGCGCGCGCGCGAAAATGTATTATTTTACAGCGCGAGCAAGAAACAAATTATCGCCAAGCTGCGGAAACCGGAAATTTTGACATTTTCGCGCTCTCCGCGGAACGCGAAAATGCCAAATTATCGTAATTTCCGCAAACGGAACGAAATTTTCGCCCAGGCCTACTTACAGGTAGGTTGTCAGTACTAATTGTAATTATACCTAATTACCATACACCTTTTGAACAGAGCACTGGCCCTGGGCCAGGTTAGCAGAGCTCAGGGCACAGCCCGAGTCAGAAAATCAGCATCCAGTAGTCCAAATGGGGGCAAAAAGTAGGGGGACTTCAAAAAGTCCTGTTTTCTCACAGTGACCTTCACTTACATAATTCCTTTGAAGATAGAGAGTTTCAAAAGAGCTATTCCTTTATGCATAGGTCCTTTGACAACAAACAGACTTTCTTAGCTCTTTTGGTTTACCTTGATAGAATGTAAATATTGTCTATCACGTGGATCTTTCAGCTACAGGTGCAGGGTTCTGAAAAATATTGGTAAGGAAATTGACTTATTACCATGAAAGGGATTTGGAACCACAGAAGTGTCCGCATGACTGCTGTATGCAACAGTGCAAGTGTAAGACCTAGGGCCTGGTCTAGAGTTTGGCAGATGTGGACAGATCATCAAAAAAAGTATGTCCCAACATTCCCTACCAGGGAGGTCCATCTGACTGCTTAAAATTCTGGCAGTTTAATGAATAAAGTCAATCCTCCAGCAAAACCCTCAGCACATTTTACATACTCTGTTTATGAAGATATACCTTTAAAATGGTGGACAGACCAAACAATAGTTTATCTGCTGTACTGTGCTGTGTTGACTTGCTTGGTCATGGAGAGCATTGAGTCGAGGATGACTCTCAGGTTGCGTGCGTGGTTGGTGGGTGTCGGGCCGCCCCCAGTGCCGTCAGCCACCAGGAGTCATCCCAGGCTGATGGGTTGAAACCGAGGATGAGGACCTCTGTCTTGTCCGTGTTCAGCTTTAGTCGGCTGCTCTTCATCCAACAGGTGACAGCCTTCATGCCTTCGTGGAGGTTGGGTTTGGCGGTGAGGGGGTCCTTGGTGAATGAGAGGATCAGTCTAGTGTCGTCGGCATAGGTGATTATGTTGAGGTTGTGCTGTCGGGTGATGCGTGCAAGCGGGGCCAAGTAAATGTTGAACAGTGTCAGGCTGAGAGATGAGCCCTGGGGTACGCCGCAGATGATTTCGGAGGCTTCGGATCGGAATGGGGAGGCAGACTCTCTGTGTTCTCCCAAAGAGGAGGTCCATTCCAGGGCCTTGTCTTGGATCCCTGCATCATGGAGGCGTGTGCATAGAGTGGGGTGGCAGACCGTGTTGAAGGCGGTGGAGAGGTCCAGCAGGATGTGGGCTGAGGTCTTGCCATTGTCCAGTAGGGTCCTGATGTTGTCGGTGGCCGTGATGAGGGTAGTCTCTGTGCTGTGGTTGCTGTGGATCCCTGACTGGGAAGGATCCTGGATGTTGTTTTCTTCAAGGTATCGGGTTAGCTGTCTGTTGATGATCTTCTTGATGACCTTGGCTGGGAACGGGAGCAGGGAGATGGGCCGGAAGTTCTTGAGGTCCCTCGGGTCCGCCTAGGGTTGTTTGAGTAGGGCGTTGATCTCGACGTGCTTCCAGATCTCTCAAAGGAAAGAATGATGACGTTGCACAGGTGGGTCCGATGGAGTTGCTGGCTTTGTTGAAGATGTGGTGCGGGAAAGGGTCTGACGGGGAGCCGAAGTGGATTGTGCTCATGGTTTTGATGGTGTCATCGATGTTCATGTTGGTCCACGCTCTCAGGGGGTTGCGGTCGATGGTGTGAGGTGAGTCTGGTGTGTTGGTGTCTGTTGGGACTGTCTGGGTGTTGAAGCTGTTGTGGATGTCGGAGATCTTGCGGTGGAAGAAGGTGGCGATGGAAGGGAGTCGCACAGGACTTGCGACGGCGGGATGTCGGTTTTGGAGCTGGGGTTGGAGAGTTCTTTCACTATGTTGAAGAGCTCCTTGCTGTTGTGTGCGTTGTTGTCGAGGCGGTCTTTGAAGGAGATCCTCTTGGCGGACCTGATGAGGTGATGGTGGTTGTGGATGGCGTCTTTGTGTGCTGCGCGGCTGTCCGGTGTCTTTTCACTGTGCCACTTTTTCTCTAGTTTCCGGCAGGTCTGCTTGGATGCTAGGAGTTCTGAGTTGAACCAGCTGGCTCTCTTGATGGTGTCTCTGTAGGTGGGTTTTTTCAGCGAGGCTAGCGTGTTGCGCAGTCGTCTATCCATTGTCTGAGGTTGTGGGGAGCGTCGTCGGTGTTGGAGGGGTCGTTGGGTGGGTCCACTGAGAGCGAGGTTTGTCTGTAGTTGGTCTTCGGTGACTTTATTCCAGCAGCGGCGTGGGATCTGTTGGGTGCGGTGGTGTGTGGTGGGTTTCTGGAAGGTGAAGTGGACACAGCGATGGTCGGTCCAGAGGAGTTTGGTGGTGTGGCTGAAGGAGATGTGGGAGCTTGAGGCTGCTTTGCATTCATTTGTAGTTGAAAAATTATGTACAACCAAGCAATTATCTATTTACATGGCTTTCTAAATGTCACTGATGAATCTGCATTGCTTTGCTTCGACTTTCGTGATGCAAGAATCAAATCAAATCAAATCAGGGGATATTTATTGAGCGCACATATCACCCGAAGGTCTCATGGTGCTTAACAGAAAACTCAGACCTGACCTAAAGGATGGAGAACCCTTTTAGTTTTCAAACAGCCACGTTTTCAACACTCTACATAAGCTATTATGGTCAATGACATTGTGTAGATGAAAAGGCAATTCATTCCAGAGGGTAGGCGCCAAGAAGGAAAACGATCTTCCGCCATTCTTGACAGTGCGAACTCTAAAAGGGATGAGAAGACATTTTTGACTGGACCTCAATATTCTACGGGGCTGGTACCAGTTAGGTTTTCTTGCTAGGTAGCTGGGGCCCTGCGATACATACTCTTGTGTGCTAGGCCGAGGGTTTTGAAGCATGTTCGCTTCCTCACAGGAAGCCAATCAAGATATTTTAGGCTTGGTGCTGAGGGAGTTCTAGATGGAAGATTCAGTACCAGCCTAGCTGCTGTGTTTCTGTGTTTTGCAGAACCTGAAGCCTTGAAAGAAGTTCTTCATTTATTGATGTCAACAGGGCATTTCCGTAATCCATACGGCTGATTATTAGTCCCTGGACAAGTGGTTTCCTGGCTTTTATCAGAATCTATTTGAAGACTTTGCGCAAACTGCGCATAATACCAAAACAGTTACTGATTGTATGGTTTACCTGGTTCTTCATTGATAGTTGGTCATCAATTAGAATTCCGAGGTTCCACACCACCTGTCTAGAGACTGGGCAAGGACCGAGTTTAAGAGGCCACCAGTCGCTTGACCAGTGCTCACAAGCCTTACCAAAGAGTATTACCTCAGACTTGCAACTGTTGAGTTGCAGGTGGTTAGTACTTATCCACCTGTCGACATGGGACATGCAGTTTAGGAAACACATTTTTGTGTCCTTAGGATCTGGTCCAAAGGTGATCAGAATCTGAGTGTCATCTGCATATGACACTACATCAAATCCATAAGATCTGATCACCCAGGCCAGTGGAGTTACACAAAGATTAAAGGGTGTAGGGCTCAAAATAGAGCCCTGAGGCACTCCCATCTTTACTGGCTGACTGCATGAAACCCTGTCACCGATCTGTACAGTGGTGGCTCTATCGGCTGAATAACTCTTTAGCCACTTCAAAGCCTTCCCTCTGATACTAATCTCCTTGAGCTGTTGTTCTAGAATGCCATGGGAAAAGGTGTTGAAAGTGGCCAACAGATCTAACAAAACAAGAATGGAGGATTGTCCTTTGTCCAGTGGCAATCTAATATTATCCATTACTTCCACCAGCGCTGTTTCGGTGCTGTGGGCAGCTCTAAAACCAGATTGCGATGGATCCAATAATCCATGACTTTCAAGGTGAGTCACAAGTTGACGGCTGATCAAAGACTCAAGTTCTTTCCCAAAATAGGGGAGCAACAAGATCGGATGATAGTTCGTCAAGAGTTTCGGGTCCGAGGTAGGCTTTTTTAAAATTGGCCTAACTCTAGCAGCCATCCATATCACTGGTAACACTGATTGTGAGAGTAACCTATTAAATAGGTCGGTGAGATTGTCAAGGAGCAGAGGGATATTGGTGGCAAGAAATCGAGGTAGCATAGGTTCAGGTGGTGAACCAGATTTGATTTTTGACATAGAAATCGCCACTTCCTCAGATTTGCACCGAGAAAATTCTTCAAGCAAGGGAAAAAGACCAGTTGAATCAATGGGGTCCTTTCCCTGAAAGATTATAGATTCAGGAGGCGGAAAGGAGCTATGAATTGCCAAAATCTTATTTTCAAAGTAATGAGAGAGAGAGTCAGTCCAGTCCTGTGACGCGGAGGTACATGTCTAGCTGGGAAGTGTCGAAAAATCTTTTAGAATTTTAAAAAGCTCCTTATTGGAATTTGCCGCCTTTTCGACGTTGTTTAAGAGAAACAGTTTTGTTTGTTTGTCTGATATTCGTCATGTAGCTGCGGTGCATGCATTTATATTCTTCATGATCTTCCCGGCTTTTACTTTTCCGCCATTTTCGTTCTGCAGTCCAACATGAGAATTTATACATTTTTAATTTCTCAGTAAACCAAGGGGCGGTTCTCGGTTTAAATTTAGCCCTAGTGAATGGGGCAATCTTCTTTTAGGTTGCTGTGATTGCTTCCTCAAAAGAAGTCACTACGTGATCTATACTGGCCTTGTGACATATGGGAGGGAAACTAAAATGAGTTGAAAAACAAGTAAGGGTGACTTTCCACCATGGCATTCTCCGTATGAATTCCTTTCCAGTCTCATTTTTGGTCATATGGACTGGATTGGTGAATTTCAACAGGTCATGATCTGACCATAGTAACGGGGACGGGGGGTCTACTAAGATACCGATGGAATTTGTAAACAAAAGGTCTAAAGTGTGGCCAGCAGTGTGTGTAGAATCAGTGACTATTTGGGCTAACCCCAGGGTACTCATATTCGTGACCAATTGATTGGTATCTGGGTCTGACAACATTTCTGCATGGTAATTGAAATATCCTATTAAAAGGAAGTTCTCTGTAGCAAGGACATGAGGAGCAATGGCATCAAGCAGATTGTGTGTAAAGTCCAAACAAAGTGCTTTATAAATCTGGGCCTAGATTTTTCCCAGTATAGGCATCTAGCCATTACTTTATGCTTCCAACTCCGGCCTTGATCAGATGACTGCGCTTTAGCAGTGATCTTGTGGTAGCCTTACACTAGACATAATGTTTATCTGATTCTAGTACCAATCAAAAGTACCTAATTGTTCACTATCTTTACATATAAATTATGCTGTTTCTTTCCATAGCCTTGTTTCCTTAAATTATATGCTGACTGAAAAGCTGCCGCTCTATTTATAAATCTGGATAAAAACTGACCTACCTTCTGATTCTTGCCTCTCCTTTTTTCTTTCAAATGACCCTCTCCTTCCCTTTCATCCTCTGCATGCCTCAGCTCTCTCTAAGAACAACATTTCCAAAAACACATGCATGCTTGCCTAAATCTCTTTGATTGTATTTCTGAAAACATCCCACAACTCATATCAAAGATCACAACCTCTCCTTATTTGGAAGTCATAAATCTGCAACCCAAAAATACCTAACCTCTGTGCTGAGCAGTAAGGGTGGGTGGAGCTGGCGTAGTGCCTCAAACGCGGAGCTGCACTGAGTTCGAAAAAAACTTTTTGGAGCTCCGCTCACTCCCCCCTCTCAAAGACGTACTACGTAGGAGTTTTTTCATTGAAGAAGGATGCGAGGAGCAGGAAGGAGAGCCGCCAGGCAGTAGAGGTGGCAGACACACAGGTACGTGCCTACTTTTTTCATTTTTAAATAATTTGGGAGGGGGGAGGGAGCAGCTAACTTCACTCCACCACGGAGTCAGAGTTTTGCCTACCTCCACATTTGCAATGGAGCGCGGAGTAGGCAAATCTCTGCCAGCGGAGCGGAGTTACCCAATCAGGGTAACTGAGCAGATGAGTAATAATGAAGTAAATCATGAGTTTGTATAAACCAGAGGCTGTTATACTTACTCTGCCATTATTGCTAACTTACAGTAGCACAACAATAAAGGCATCAAGAACTCCCAACATTATTTTTACAATGATGTAAACCTAGAACCAGCAGTTTACTCGCAAATGGATATGGGCTTTATTTGGACATTGTGTATAAGAGATATGGTAAGAGAGTGTATGAGAAATGCAGGTGTGCTGTCAATGGCGTCTGCTGCTTTAGTGGTTTAAATGTAAATGTGTTAAATGAAAGGTATACATTTTAGTTACACAATGTGGTAGAATCAATACTTATTTATGAAATTTCCCTCTAGGCCAGATGTAGGTGTAAATATGTATATTACGAACCATTGCAGTGGATGATATTGCTATGATTATTATACTTCAAAGTGCACATGCTCACTACATAATAAAGAAGGCAGCCCCGCACATTACTTTATATGCAATGGATTAGCTACAGCAATCGCATATGTCGATTGGATGTACATATATGTTGAAAATCACCAACCTATTGTTTTACTTGTGCCTCTATTTTCCACATATATCCATTTACGATGTCACTGTTTAACAATCAGCTAGAACATTTTCTTTGAACTAGTGAGGAGCAAGAGATGTCATTGCTACTTCTGTTAAAAACTGTCTCCAGGCCGGTGTAATTTAGCGGTCATCTGTGAGTTATATTTTTCTCACTTAACTATGTTCTTTTTGGGTGAATTGATTTCAACCATGGCCTATCATTATCCGTACTAGAAAGGTAAAAAAGGACAAAACAATCATAATCCATCTACCTTAATATCTCTGAAACATTGCTAGACGTATAATAAGTAAGAAGCAAGAACAGTGATGCTTCACTAATTTATTCAAAAGTGACACAGAGGACAGAATAGTCTTGAGTTTTTTTTACATGGTAATCCGCTTTCTTTTGAATAGAAAATGAAGATAGTCTTATGTGTTGAGATAAAGAAGAACAGAAAATCCAGCAACCCACATCTGTTTGGAATGATTCATTTGTCATGAAGATGAGGGCTGGGTATTTCCTGAAAGAAGAGCATAAGAAACCTCAGTGAGAAGGATCAGGTATAGAATACACTAAACAATTACCTTCAAAATGCATAGATCAGAAGAGTGTAGAACCTAAATGCTCACAAAAGAAAGACAATTTTAAATCTCCTCGAATTGGTATATTGAAGGAACTAACAGGTAGGGATACTCTCTGATTGGTGGCCCAGGAATATCCCTGGATCTGGGCTCCACACTCTTGCTCAAATTCTGCTCCATGGTCAAACAACTATATGTCACAATATTGTGGTCAATAATACCGATCTAAAACAATATCTACTCCACAATATCAACTACCTCTATATTGTCAAAATAGGTATATTTAGTAAAGTACAGATTTACCATTACTAACTCCTTATCTACTTACCTTATTGATAAAGAAGTAGTCGATATTGTCAATTCGACATTGTTGCAGGTTGCTATATTAACGATGATAGTATGAGCCCCTTATACCCACTGCTCAAACAATTCCATGTGAGGCAGTTATATTTGCAAGTATGATGACTTCTCTAATGTAATTTTCAAGAGTAAAGTCTGATATTCACAAGTTGGGGTCGTTATCTGTGCCTGTAACTGAAATGGACTTTTGCATTGAAATTCTGATAGGGAATATTTACAATTTTCCACAGTTAACCACTTGATAATCCCTCTGATGGTGCTATGAGACAGATTAGCATATTGTTTGAGATACTGAATAACCATGAAATATAATTTGTTGTGTGTGAATACTAGCCTATAATGCTGCAGCATTACTTGATGTGTCCATATCATGTCTTGACAAAGACTAATGCCTAAAGAAGTCATACGTAAGGGAGCAAGAGAATAACCTCTCTTTAGCACACCATGAGCCTCTAATACTTTACATTTTTCAAAACTTTGGGAGAATGGACCGTTAGCTGAAGACTCCTTAAGTTCTCTCTGTCTGCAAGACAAATGTGCAACAAATAGGGGCTTATATGCAAATTTTATTGGAAACAAGTTATTTTTGGCTTTTGGTTGGTATTTGCCTTGACTTATAAACTTTATCACTGACATAGTTAGATCCGGTGTTGTACTCTGAATGTACTTCATATCATTAGTGCTGAAGTCGGATGTTTTTTGCAATTGTGTTGTTTGTTGGGCTCCAGTTACTGGTTTGTGCCCCCTTTGTCCTACAAGTTATAACACACAACCTGCACTGTATTCTCATTACACTAACCCACTGCTCTCACCGCCTTCTGAGGACAGTGGAACAGCATATTTTACTGTATCCATGAGGAATGGAACTCACACAAACAATAATGCATGACTCTGCACTAACTCCTAGTGATTCTAACTCACTACATTGCACTCCACTTTAAGGTTGCTGACCTAAAACACTGGTGTTTCAGGGGGGAGGAAAATGTGTCACCCGGTACCACATAGATGCAGATTATGGTTTATGGCATGCTGGTGTACACAGGCAGTGAAGAAGGAAGAATTAGAGGGTGACAATATGGCCTGCGATGGGATAGAAGCCCTTGAGACTGATGTCACAACTGGGATAACATGGAGAACACCTGCTCTCATCTCCATTTAAACCAATAAATCACAAAAGTGAACCTTGCACAGAAGATGGCAGAGGAACTGGTACTGCCTTGCACTTGACTATGGGAGCGTGGCTGTAGAAAAAGCAGCCTACAAGTGCCAGAGAAAAAGAGAGTACTGAATAAGGTGCACACGATGGGGCACAGCAAAGCCTAGAGGACACATGGTTTAGGGACCTCCTACTCTTACCCCTCATGTCCTGGCCTGAGGTATTTTCTCCCCGAGACTGTCATGCAGCCCTTTGGATATCCTGGCATAAACATTCAATTCAATTCAATTCAAAAAACTTTATTCGATCATTGATTAATAATCATAAAAGTACATACATACATAAATAATAAAACATGAGGGTACAGCAGGTTTTAAGTTAATCACATATCAAAAGAGGGTGCTTTTCCTCAAGCGTATCGATTTTAAAATATATACAGCAGTAAAAAAACAGATGTCCTGTGAATTAAGTCCAAATAAAAGCCCCATGGCCGATACAATAGTGGATACATTATATTTTTTGAAAAGCGGTTTCAGATATACTTTTCGAAGGTAGAGATAAAGAGGGCATAACAATAAAAAATGCTCCGTACTTTGCTTTGTGGTCCCATCACACGGACAGGGGGCAGTAGTATAGGTCTTCATTACAGGATACGCAACAAGCAAATGAACAATCCCCATCCGTAATCTTGTCAATACATATTGGTGGGATCGGATAGTAACCAATTTAAGGTATCCTGAAAGCCCCATTTCTTCCTTAGTGTAACTGTCGTAAAAAACATGTGAGGAGAACTGAGCAATAGCTGCGTTACGCTTCACCATGCTAACCCTCAGAAATTCATGTTCAATCTCACTCTTCGGGATATCTAAAACACAAGAAGGGTTATCACGCACCGTGAGATTAAAAACATCATTAAATGTTCGGATAATATAGTTAAGCCAGGGGATGCGGGAACATTTATCCATGTGAAGACAATCTAAAATAATCTTTCTTGTAAAACCAGTCTGTTCCTTAGCCCATATAGATCTCCATACTAACAGGGGTCTTAATCTGATCAAGTCAGATAGATGTTCTAGACCAACCTCCTGATGGATCAGCTTTGTTGAGGCAGAAGATGGTAAACACAGGAGTTTTTTGACAAATTTGTTTTCCTCAACCTGGAGCATGTTGTTATTACAATGGCCCCACACTCCTGAGCCATAATGGCCAGAGCAACACATTTATGGCGATATAGGTACAACATGTCTGGTATCCGTCTTGAGCCTAACTTGGATGCAAACCTAAATATGCCAAAAGAACACTTGGCCATTTTGGCTCTTACATTAATCATTTCAGGTGTCCACATCCCCCCACTGTTAAAAGTGATACCCAGATAACAGAATTTGTCCACCACTTTTATAGTTTGGTCCATAACTGTGAAGGGCCTTAAGTTTTTAATTTTCTTCCCACAGGGCATTATAAAAGTTTTCGAATTATTAATTTTTAATTTTCTCCCATTAATAAAATCTGCAAATTTATTCATAAGTTTTTGCAACCCTAGAGGGGTTTGTGAGAGCAGAACCGCGTCATCCGCGTAAAGCAATATTGGGATGGAAAGGCCGCCAGCAGTCGGTGCATCTGCACTGATGGTCCGTAGTTCCGACTCGATTGCATTAATAAAAAGGGAGAAAAGAAGAGGTGCAAGGACGCATCCCTGCCTAATTCCAGAACCTACTTTAATACTGGGTGTACACTCCCCCGATTGCCTGTATCGTATCTTAGCCGTCAGATTCCTATAAAGTTGGGCCAAGAAATAGATAATATCCTGTGGAGCACCCATGTCCAACAAGGTTGACCACAGAAGGCCATGGTCAACCAAGTCAAAGGCACTGGTCAGGTCGGCAAAGCAAAGAAACAACGAGCCTTGTTTAGCCCGTGTATATTTGCATATAATAAGGTCTAAATTAATGCACTGTTCTATGGTGCCTAACCCCTTGCGGAATCCGTACTGAGAATCCGCAAGGATCCCTTTATCTTCTACCCATTCCTCCAGGCGACTCAGTAATACCCTACTCATAATTTTTAGGGAAGCAGTGAGGAGAGAAATCGGGCGGTAGTTTTTTGCCTCACCCCTCTCCCCTTTTTTATACACCGGGATAATGATTGATTCCCCCCAAGTCTGTGGGGCCGCAATCATTGCAGCAGCATTAAAAACCTTTGTTAACAATGGGCTCCATATGGAAATCTCGGCTTTATAAAGGTCAGCGGGTACCCCATCAGGGCCCGGCGCCTTTCCCCCCTTACTAACCCGGATGGCAGCATCCACCTCAGAGACTGTGATATTAAGAGGTATGGGGATAAAAGCCAGGGTTTCCCTATCCCCCCCTACAGCTAGTCCTTCAGGGTTAAAAATACTAGTAAAATGAGCCACCCATTGTTCCTCAGATACCTGGGCAGACATTACCGGGACTTCTTCATTTTGGAGGAAGGGGCTATTGACAGTGGACCAGAAAAGCTTGGTATCCTTAAGATCCACTGCCTTAGTCAGGTTGTTCCAGGCCTCTTCCCTTAGTTCCTGTTTCCTATCCCTCAGATGAATTGAGTATTCCCTTCTGAGGGTTTTAACTGCTTCCTTATCTCTGGGTTTACCCTTAAGAGCAACTTTGAGTCTTTGTAAGGATTTAGTACATTCCCTGTTAAACCATCCCCCGTTAATCCTAGGACCCTTTGGATTTCTTCCAGTTAAGATTTCTGCAATGTTTTTATTAATGATGTCGAAACTAGCTAGAATATCAGCATTATCCTTTTCGGGTTCGAGACAGCATTCCACCTCATCTATACAAGCAGACACAATGGTACATAGTAAATGCCCCTCATTTTGTCTACCCCATTTAATTCTAGGGCCATTGGGTCTATGTGGAACTACATCTGTCACTGCACCATGTAACGCCTTTACTTTATCCCCCCACAAGGAGAGATACATTGTTAGACAGTTATGATCGCTTAGGGCTGGGTCTACTATTACGGGTAAGGAACACAAAGCTGTAATACTGGAGGAGACAATGAGGTAGTCGATAACCGTGGCACAATTCCTACCAATAAAGGTCGGTACCGAGTTGCCCTCACTGTCTACGCCAGGTAACATAATGCATAAATCCATTTTAAGCATAAGAGTGTTTAGGGATTCCCCATAAACCGAATGTAAAAAATGGGTCTGATCTTCCCCCACCTCATCCCCATGCCCACACACCCTTTTGCCAACAAATGGGCACATGTGAATGTTGAAATCTCCGCCCCACAAAATATCAAAAGACACAACACTGCGCCCATATAACCTTTCCACCTCCGCTTCAAGTTCATCAACCATATCTGTTTTTGAGTGGTTAAAGACATTGTTGTAGTGGTTTATAACTAAAACATTTCGCCCATTCCTGTGTTGTAACCACAACAACTGAGAGTGCAGACCGACGGTCCGGTGGATTTTTACTCGAACCGGTAACCTCACAGAGAGCAATATCACCATTCCACCACTGGCTCTCCCCATGTTGGATGGCTGAGCATGGCAATTATAGGCAACATACCCATCAAGATAGACATCTTCGGCCGCCCAAGTCTCCTGGAGACACAAGATGTCAAATTGGGTTATAAATTCTAACCATCCTAGACGATCTATCTTGTTATTCCACCCAGCAATATTCCAACTCGCCATCTTATATCCCCGTTCTGTTAGACTAACAGCCTCAATAGATGGTGGGGGTAAGGTGTGGACATGGGTTACTTCCCCTGGCACGGGGTCTTCAGATAGTCAGGTCGGACTTGTACTTCCATTGGCCGGGGTAGGAGTATCTGAGTTACAGTGAAGCTGCCCAGAATTACGTGTATTACCCCCAGAGCTACAAGTAGCATTGTACCCATTGGGTGGGTTAATATCAGTTGAGCCTTTTTCCCCCGTGCCTACACCCGTGTCTCCCCCTGTATCTCCACAGGATTCCTTATCCCCTCCCCTGTGGCTCGATGGCATCAGTCACAGTCTTCCAGGCCACTAAACACGTCAAACCTGTTGGTGGAATCTAGGGGTGTAAAAGGTTTGAGATGATCCATTCTCCTGTGTGTTAGGGAGTTGTACCTTGGGCCTATAGTATTCCACCCATACAGATCTACAGCTATAGGTGGTTTCTTGTCGTTAAATATAGGGCCGTTATTGTAGACAGGTGGACGATAAGGGTTTGAGAGCATTTGCCTCAATAACGGGGGCGGGGGGGCTCGCTGTGATTGATGATTAGGTGGGAACACCGCTGAGCGAGGATAAAAATATGTTAGGGGACGGGGGGTAATAGATTTACTACCGTGGTCAGACGGCCAGTTAAGTATAAAATGGACGGCATTCTGATCTCTAAAATTAATGACCACTATGTCTCCCTCAATATCTTTAGGTCTTCCTCCCAGCCAAGGAAGGCGGCGGACATGGACAATTTCTCCATTGATATTATTTGCAATAGGTCTGTGTAGACTTAACCAATGCGATATTTTATTTTTCAACTGGGCAAAGCCCTCCCGTTTGTTCTTCTCCAGCTCTGGTGCCCCAGTAAGGACTACTACAAAGGGTACAGCTTCTGGTGGAAGTTCTGGAAGGGGGCCCTTGTTATAATTACCTCGAGCCGGCCGCTCGTTTCCTCTCTCTCTATTTTTATTCCCTGGGGCTTGACCAAGATTATTCCGCTGTCCATTAGACGTTACAGCCAGGGACAATGTGGGTTTACTGTTAGGTCCAACAGGGTTACTCCCTGATGTACTTCCACTCATATTATTTGAGGATTGAGGCAGAATGGTAGTCTGAACAGGGGTAGGTATAGTAGTTATAGCAAAAATACCTGATGAAGAGGGTAAAATTGGGGTTTGTATAGGGGGATTAGGCAACACTTTATTAGTCACTATCTTGGTTCCCAGTTCATGTTCTATCTTCCCAAGTCTGTCTTCTAATTTACTAAGTCTATCTACGATAGCCAGAGTATAGGTCCTCATTATAGACTCTATGCTATCGATCAAGGCCCTGTTTGAAGGTTCCTGTAACGTCACCACCGTGGGGGGGCTGTCGGCGGTGGAGATGACAGGGTCGGTAAGGGGAGTTACACATGGATGCGTAGGTGATTTAACTATCCTTCCTTTATCTGTTTCTTTAACCCGTCCTCCCCTAGTACTGTCGTCCTTTTTAATGCCAAAGTCTGCATGATTAATTTTCCTCTTTGGAAGGTCAGATTTTTTACGCCTTTTTGTCGGAGGAGGGCCATAGATTTTAACTGGCGTGACTTTTTTTGCCCTACTTTTAACTACTTTTGTTTGTTTAGGGATAGGGGTAATTTGTGCTTTGGTTATAACAATAGATTTGGTTGTACTGGGAGTGGTAACAATGGTTGACAATTTACTAGTAGTGCCTAAGGGTTCAAATTCGCTCGTAGGTGTTCCCTCTCTAAATATTAGAGGGATGCTGTCCTGCGAGGGGGTGCAGATATTTTCAGTAAGAGTTCCGTCTCCCGTAGAGCTAATTAACACTGGTGACACCGGGAATGGTCTATTCTTTAGGCTTTCAACCGACCGCCGTCGCTCAGCCCGAAGTTCTTCAAGGGTGGGGGTAGTTGGAGAATCCAAGAGAGTTTTCTTAAAGTAATTATCTAATTTCCCATTTATCAAACTCACCGGCTTCTCAGGGCCAGGCAACTCCGGGTTTAGTATTTCGATTGACATAATGATTGGTAATATAATGTACCCCCCAAGCACTTACACAATAGTCCTAGGCTGTTCAGTAATCGACCAGGGATTCTGGCCCAGTCCAGTCTCTGTGGGTCTATGAGGGTCTCAGAGGGTCCGCCCTTAGTCCGGGCTTTGTCTGGGTGATGTCCCACACACGCGTCCCGCTGACGCGTAATGACTTCAGGTCTTATGCTGACTGTGGATAGAGGGGGCGGAGTCACGGGAAGAGGCGGCAGGTGTGCTCGATGGAACACGCACAGCCTGCTGGGCCTCGCAGTCCCGTCTTCCTGCACAGCAGCTCCCCACTCGATTTCCAATGCCCAACGGGGCTCCTTGCACACAGGTTCAAAGATGCCAATGCCCAACGGGGCTCCAGAAGACAGCAGGCAAAACGGATCAAAGACTCCTCTGCGAGCGGCTCCCGCGAAGCGGGGGCCGCGAGGGGTTATCAGCGGTCAGCAGGTCAGCAGGGGGCAGAGTCACGGGTCAGCAGGGGGCGGAGTCACAGGTCAGCAGGGGGCGGAGTCACGGGAAGAGGTGGCAGGTGTGCTCGATGGAACACGCACAGCCTGCTGGGCCTCGCAGTCCCGTCTTCCTGCACAGCAGCTCCCCACTCGATTTCCAATGCCCAACGGGGCTCCTTGCACACAGGTTCAAAGATGCCAATGCCCAACGGGGCTCCAGAAGACAGCAGGCAAAACGGATCAAAGACTCCTCTGCGAGCGGCTCCCGCGAAGCGGGGGCCGCGAGGGGTTATCAGCGGTCAGCAGGTCAGCAGGGGGCGGAGTCACGGGTCAGCAGGGGGCGGAGTCACAGGTCAGCAGGGGGCGGAGTCACGGGAAGAGGCGGCAGGTGTGCTCGATGGAACACGCACAGCCTGCTGGGCCTCGCAGTCCCGTCTTCCTGCACAGCAGCTCCCCACTCGATTTCCAATGCCCAACGGGGCTCCTTGCACACAGGTTCAAAGATGCCAATGCCCAACGGGGCTCCAGAAGACAGCAGGCAAAACGGATCAAAGACTCCTCTGCGAGCGGCATAAACATTTTGTTTGTTTGGGCCTTGTGTATTGCCCCTTGGCCTAGCCCTCACACTGAGATCCTTCCTCCTGTTTGCCTCTTATGGTTCCCTTTTGCCTGCCCCCTCTCTTAGGTATGTGGTCCTCACTGCTTCTTATACTGACAAAGTTTCCCAATCATGCTTGAGTGTCTGCTTTCCCCTTGGGTCTGTCATGCTTCTCCTATGTTCCCATCTTCCATCTTTGCTCTCCTTCTTGGGCAATGAATTAGTAGCAGTGGAAGCAGACCAATTGCAGCTGCACAGAACTGGCAGAAAGGATATAATGGACAGGGAAAATCCTCAGCCAAGAGAGGGTTATTTTTGGGAACCATGGGGAGTCTGTTGGAACTCCCATCGCAGCCATTGCTTTTTCCACTCCCAACAGCTTCTCTGCCTCACTTTTGCCACACGTTCTATTGTTGGTCCAAACTCCGAACCTCATCTCATGCCGCTCTATCACCACAGCCTCTTTTCCTCCATAGTCTCTCTTCCTTTGCGGGCACCGTCAATTCCAGGACTCCTATTTCAGTTCCTTTCTGCATCACTCCATCCCATCCCTTTACATAGCTCTTTCCTCTAGCTCAACAGGCCTCTCTTCTTACATGCCTTTCTTTCCTCTTTTATGCACCTTCCTTTCTATACATGACTCTTCGGATTTTTCTCCCCAGCCCAATCCCTCTCTCTTTTGCAGCTGCACAAGTTTATATTTACATGTGCCCCTCTCTACTTCCTCTCATGAAACACTGAACTATTTTTCTACATTCTCCTCATACCTCTTGATTCTCATGTATTCAGCTGACATGAAGCACTGGAGCCAAACACAGGGCTATTAATTAGATATTTGCCATTGCTTTAGTCAGCGGTGAATACTTAGCATATGAATGCTTCAGGAACCACTGCTCTAGTCTTTACTTTGTAAATAATGCGTCATGTTTCATAAACAGAGATGGGTTCATGATGTTCCCCTTTCCTGATATTTCTGGTTTAAATGTCTATTTTTTATCTTCACATTGTGCCATTTTGAGAAGCTATCTGTGATCTTTTGTCTATTGAAGACAAAACCAAACTTATGGCTTGAGACATTATAGGAGCCAGAGTGAGGGATGTGATTCAGGAAAGTCTGAGAGGTACTGAACATCATGAAGTCTGAGATTATGTATATCAGACTGGCTGGGTTTGTGGCAGTCATTGTGGGACTATAGTACAATGAAACATATGATAAATCAGGAGATCTAGTAGATATAGTAGCAGGCAATAGCCCAGTGTTAAGGTTGGGCACACACACTCTCCAGTGCACATAGTATTTCTGCTGTGTGTCCTCTTAGTTTTAGAGGCTGATTAACTTATAGGCTCTACAAACAGGGACTAACACAAATGAACACTTCTAGAACCCTCTACTTGTGTTATCACTTGGGAGCAATTTATACACAACTCCTAAACTGTTAGGACTTAAAGCACACGGAAAAGTATGTAGCCCATTTGTATCATTCTTCTTACCTCCAAAGTACACTCTGAGAGAGGGTAGGAAGATTGGACAGACATGTAGTTTGATATACGTGGAAAAAGTTATTGCGGGGTCATAAGTAGGGCGAAGAAGTGTAACCACCAAATTATATGAAGCTAACACATGTGAGTACTGACAATCTCAAAGCAATACTTGAACCTGAGGATTAGGAACATGTGGGGAGAAATGTAGACCTAGGACAAGCATTTGGTGACCTAAATTTCCACATCAACTACCCCAGCAGAAAAACATCTCACACCTCCTTGACAGGATGAGCAGTCTCGGATTGACACAGATCGTCTATGACCTCACACACTGCAAGACATTCCGACCCCAATTTTTGCCTCCAGCAACCGCGTCAAATACAGCAATGTCACATAACTCACATGGTCCGATCACTCCATTGTCCACTTCAGCATCTCCAGCCCTCGCACCACCAACCCCAAGATAACAAATGACCGCCATTGGAGGTGGAACAAAATCTCCGAGACCAGCTGGGTGAACACCCTCAACACCTCCAACCATGCTACTGCCAGCAACCTTGAACAGGGAGTGAAAAACCTCACCAATTGTGTAGAGAGCCTTGTCCCCTTCAAGAGCAACACCCAGAGAAAATCCTCCAAAAAGTTCAGCTGGTACACCTAAAAATTCATAACTGTGAAATGAGACAGCCAACAGTTGGAAAGAAGATGGTGCACCAGCAAGAACACCTCCGAGAGGGCAACCTTCAAGACCTCCCTCAAACTCTACCTCTGCCTGCTGAGAGCAACAAAGAAAACAGCCCTTGCCGCACGCATCGAAACCAGCTGCAACAACACCAAGTCCCTTTTGAACATCATTAAGGGATTTTCCAACCCAGCTTTCAGTGAAAATAAAATCACACCCTCACAGGAGCTGTAAAAAAACCTTGCCCAATTCTTCCACAAGAAGATCGCAAATAAATACAAAAACTTTGAACTACAACCCACATCTATGGACTTCCTTGATAGATACTCCACCACTGCCACAAACACTAACCACAAAATCCCAACCCAGGATACTACCTTCACCTTGAAAATACATCCACTCGGAAACTCCCACAGAAACATGACCGCACCACATCTTCAACCTCGGAAACCAAAGAATCGGTCAAGAACTCACCACCCTACTCAACACCTCTATCACCACTGCAGAATTTGCCAAAGCCTGGAAACACACTGAAGTCAGCCCACTACTCAAAAAACCATTCGCCAACCCCAGAATACTTAAAAACAGTTGACATGTCTCCCCGCTCCCTTTCCCACTGAAGGTACTGGAAAAGATAATCAACTCATGACACATCTGGAGCAGAAGCAGCTATTTAAAGTCTAACACTCCGGCACCGAAACTGCCTTGATCCCAGTCACCAATGACATACAAACAGAAGCTTTGATCCTCCTTGACCTCTAGGCAGCCTTTGACACCGTATGCCACCACACACTAATCGAAAGACACCACCACATCAGCATCCAAGGGGACATGCTCGGATGGATCACCTCCTTCCTCACTGGAAAGGCCCAGAGAATTCATCTCCCACCCCAGGGCTCATCCCTCAGTCAGATACTCTTCAATACATATATGGCCTCGCTGGCCAACATCATCAGATCCCACTGTCTCAAAATAATGTCCTATGCAGATGACACCCAACTCATCCTCTCACTCAAAAAAGACCCAACCACCAGAACCAGCTTCCACAGATCCATTACAATCATCGCTGACTAGATGCAGAACATCTGCCTGCAGCTGAATACAGACAAAACAGAAGTACTGATCTTTGACCTAAGACTCTCATCCACTCCCTCCAACCACACCAGAAACCTTGGAATCATCATTGACAAGAAGCTTACCATGAAATAACAGATCATCGTTGTCTCCTCCACCTGCTTCCACACTCTCTGCATGCTACGTAACATCTTCAAGTGGCTACCCTTGCACACAAGACACACAGTGACACAAGCCCTCATCACCAGCCGACTGAACTTCGTCAATGGCCTCCACATAGGAATCGCCGTACACCTTCTACAGAGACTTTAGGCCATACAGAATGGTGCAGCCAGACTCATCCTTCAGCAATGAACCCACATCATACCCCACCTCAGGAAACTCCACTGGGTCCACTTACAGATGTGATACCAATTCAAGCTGCTAACCCATGTACACAAGGCTCTACATAACCAAGGATCAGCCTACATTAACCACCACCTGAACTTCCATCAACCATTGAGAAGACTATGCTTCACCTCCCTTTTGCTTGCCCAAACTCCCCACATCTGCCGAAGCAGAAGTGGAGGATGCTCCTTCTCACACATTGCAGCAAAGACATGGAACAGCCTCCTCACACACCTCCAGACCATCACCTAACTTCTGGAATTCCAAATGACCCTCAAGATCTGGCTGTGCAAATAAGCCTCTGGGACCTTCAAATGCCTGGATACCCTATTGGGTGATTAGCTGCGCTTTATAAACCCTGATTGTTGATTGATGCTGAGAAATCAACAGTAATGCTGGAAACTAACTATAGTAAACTT
This sequence comes from Triturus cristatus, assembly GCF_964204655.1. NCBI lineage: Eukaryota > Metazoa > Chordata > Amphibia > Caudata > Salamandridae > Triturus > Triturus cristatus. The sequence goes on along the minus strand of NC_140591.1, from coordinate 1,514,438,537 downwards.
AAGGGATGATTTGGTTTGTCTTCGATGTTATGTTGTTAACATTTGTGTAGGTCATTTTTGTAATTTGTATTGTCTATTAGATGATGGATCTGTTTTGTATAGAGGTTGGAGTTGTCCAATTTGCAGATGTGTTATTTTGTATACAAGTGAGTGTGAGTTGACATTTGAAGGCAGGGCACCCTTATCTTCTCCTAAAGCCCAGGACACCAGGGAATCTTAACGCAGGTGGCAGTTCATCATAGAGTGCCTCCCCCTCCTCGGAACATTGACTATGTTTCTTGAGGCTTGGAAGTGTCTGAAGCCAAAAAGGTGCCTGGAGAGTACATACTTTTGTAGGGGTCTAGTGTTTACATCTCTCTTCTGTCAGGACCAGGTCTGTTTCAATGTTACACTTGTCAGTTTCCCATCTGTTCTTAAAATAGCCTAACCAAATGTCCCATACTCTCTTCTTTCTAGGGATGGTCTGTTAGAATGATCAACTCTATCAGGCTCTGTTATTGGCTGTTCTATCCAGATGACCCATGTACTTGGTGTTTTCCATTTTTCCGAAAAGGCTCTTCTTTGTTCATGTGCCCCTCACTCTTTTTGATGCTCTATGAGATGAGCTATAGGCAGCACCACTCAATTCTCATCTGTAAAGTACAAATCTACCTGATGACCCAGAAGATATGAATGCTGTACTCCAACCTGAGATATACAAGTGTATAAGATGCAGGCATGAGTGGTGGCACTATATGGGGCTGAACTATGGGGCAACTGCAACATGGGCAATCTGGGTATTAAAGAAATTAATTTATAATACTCTATTTCTCCAGTTTACATAACGGACTTTCTAATTGCTGCCTACACTGCACTGTGAGATTCCTCTAAGCCCAGGCAGACAAAGTGCAGTTTTTACTCTTACCCTGAGGAAACAGAGCAACATCTGATTTCTTTTTGCCCCAAATATGTCATCCCCAGTTGTAGGTGGATTTTTCTTCTCTGCAGGCGCTTATCCCTGACAAATCATATAAATGCCCTTAGAATCTGCAAGAGTGACTCTACATTAGTGGTTTGGTGGAAGTTTCAAAATTTCATTGTGCGGCATGCTCTGTTAGGCAAAAATAAATAGCACAGTGCTGTAAATGGAGGAACAAAGGAAATATTTGCTGGTTTTATGTGCAATCTCCAGTTTTTAACTATCTACGCAATGGTTTTATATTCATTCTTAATTGTGATTAATCGTTGTTTTATGATATATTTATTTTGCTGTTTTGCAAATTTTTGATGATAAAATTGAAGTTTCGATCTATCAATAAACTTTGAAACTTTGAATTTTGAGTGTGAGTGGATGTCACGCTATTACTGTCCAAGACTCCCAGAAATCTAAGGCTGTTAAATGAGAGCTTAGGAGTGGAATTGCGTGTACCTTTTGAGCAAAATAATTAAAAATCTGGTTCTCAGAACTTCTAAGGATGGTGTGCAGTGCTGAAACTCAATAGTGTTGCACTTCTCCGTTGCTAGTATATTTGCCTAACTTAATCCAATTTAAAATACTGATCCTAGCGCATATGATGTATCCTCTTGTGCAGTTTCCCTGCCATTCTGGTAAAAACAATAGTCTTCCAGAAAGGCATATCAAAGAACATATGCCAGTGATTAAGAGCATATATGAAGAGCCTAAACTAGAGCTTCATGAAAATGAAGTGCTACCACAATATGATTGGCAGTATCAATCAAAGGGAAATGGTAATTGTGGGGGGTGATTTTAATCATAAATTTGAGCCAGTTGTGGGATTTGAAAATGTCTTTGAAGAGGAAGACATGGTAAATAATATTCTCCCCCCCCGGAAAGTAGTCCGGTAGTACCTTGTACAACCGCCGTTGCACAATTGATAAGATTAGTCACAGGACATGGACTCAGAACTTGTAATGGCCAACTACCCTCTGACAGCCCGAATGCTGCCACATTCAATAGGAATAATTGCAAGAGCAGTATTGATTATATATTGGTATCTATCGGCCTTTGGCCAATTTTACATGATGATTTGGTTGTTGAGGTTAGAACTGAGAGTGACCATCATCCCTTACATCTGACACTAGCGGCTCATCTTTTCAAATTGCCTCCTTTGAACAATGGAGACACTAATTGTAGTGTCATTGCACCATTATTAAGTAATAATCGTAGAGCCTTTAAAAAGGCCTTTTATAGTGGGAAATGACAAGGTCATGAAGCAGATTTATCATATTTTTATAGATACTATTTCTCCTTTTGCTGACCTGCCTACCACAGAGTTCCCAAATATAAAAATACATTGTGCATTGGTAGATGCACTGAAACCTATTTTGAGTAGGATTCCGAAAGATTGCAAAAGAGGGAAAATTGAAACAAGTAATTCAGATAATTCCTGAAACAATATAGAGTGCCGTGAGGCAAAAAAAAAACTTATTTCTGCCACAAAAACTAAACATTGTGTAGAATTAAGTAAGAAAAGGAATACGTATAAGCGATTATTAGTACAAACTAAGAAAAATTGGGATGATAATAACTGGACTGAATTGAGTAGTCCAGCCAAAGCCAAAGACCATGCTGGTTTCTGGCGATTGATATGTTATGTTATTTAAATTTGTTTTTTAAATTTATAGGGCGCACGGCTACTCCAAGGAGTGTCCAGGCGCGAGCAAAGGGAAACAAAACATAGCCTGACCTTTAAATAAAAAGATGATTTTTTAAAAAAATTTTAAAAGCAACAATGTCTTCAACACAGCGAAGAGCGAAGGGAAATGCGTTCCAGGCACGGGCCGCAAGAACGGACAGGAAAGCACCCCCCAAGCGATGCCGCTGGAAACCAGGGATCCTTGACAGTTTAAGGGAAGCGGAGCGCAAAAGCCTCCCGAGAACGTAAAAAGAGAATCGTTTCTGCAGATAGCCCAGCCCTAGGCCGTGTAGTGCCCGATGGGCTATGGTGAGGGATTTAAACACCACCCGCGCCTTGACCGGAAGCCAGTGCAGGGAGCGCAGGTAACCCCACACACTCTCCCTGGGCGGGATCTCACCCAGGAGGCGGGAATCCCCACATAGAGCGCGTTAGCGTAATCCAGGCGAGACAAGATAAGCGCACGCACCACCGACTCGTGAGCCGACTGCGGAAGAAGCGGAAAAAATCTTCTCAGAACTCTGAGGAGCCCAAAACAGCAACCCGCCAGTAGATTCACCTGGCTGGAGAAGGAAAGATTCCCATCGAACCAAACACCCAGGTTCTTGGCTATCTGGCTACTGGTCAAGGGGGGCAGGAACTCGGCTGGCCAGATCAAATCTCTGAACCCAGGTGGAAAATCTTCAAACAGCAGAACCTCTGACTTGTCTTCGTTGCTTTTCAACTGGGCGTTGGCCAACCATTTGAAAACTGCAGCGAGGCACGATTGCACCGGGGCCACAGCAGCCGTGTTCTTATTCCAAGTGAACAATAGTTGTGTGTCATCAGCGTAAGCAATCACCTTAGCCCCCAAACCCTCAGCCAGCATGACGAGAGGGGTAAGATAGATGTTAAACAGAAGGGGGCTAAGGGATGAACCCCGAGGCACTCCTGTGCAGACCCGCTGAGGTGAAGAAGCCGCCGGGGGAAGCCAAACCTGCTGAGACCGACCCTCCAGAAAGGACTTAATCCAGCCCCAGGCTGAGCCAGCCACACCAATCTCTGTCAGTCTGTCTAGTAGTAAGGAATGGGGGACCGTAGCAAAAGCAGCCGACAGTTCGAGCAGCACTAAGGCTGCTCTCCCGCCGGCATCAAGACACTCCTGAATAGCTTCCGATACTTCCACTAGAGCACCTTCCTTGCTAAAGGAGGGGCGAAAGCCCGACTGAGCAGGATGTAATAGGCCCGCCCCCTCCCCATACTCTGATAGCTGCCTGTTTACTATCGTCTCGCACACCTTAGTAAGGCTAGGGAGAAGAGAGATCGGTCTATAATTCCCCGGAGTCGAGGGATTAAGAGTAGCTTTCTTCAAGAGGGGGAGGATTTTAGCCTGCTTCCAAACACTCAGAACCCTGGCGACGTGCAGGGACATATTAATGATGTAATTGACTTCGGCATTCACAGTCTCTGCCACGGAAGCCAGAAGTCTTGCCGAGCACGGGTCAGCCGGGGAGACAGACTTCAAGCCCTTCAGTACTCTCAACGAGCAGGCCAGGTCAATCGGGGAAAAATTAGCCAAGGAATGGTTGGAAGGAATATCCACCCGGCTGGGTGCATGAGAGACCACAGATGGAGACATGCAGTCTTGCACGGCAGGACTTAAAAAGCTATCTGTTATCCCTTGAATTTTATCCCCAAAAAATTTGGATAGGGACTCGCACCAAGCAGCCGTTGCAGGCATCGTGCTGCTTTGAGCTAATGGAGACATAAAGCTCTGAACGATGGCGAAGATCTCTTTAGAATGATTTTGAGCCTGATCTATGCGAGTGGCAAAAAACTGCCTTTTAGCTAAAGAAATGGCCTTATAATAAATGTTCTGGCCCTGCCTAAGCCGGCCCTTGGCCTCCAAACAGTAGTTGCTGAGGCGCCAAGATCGCTCCAGTTTCTTACAGTCCTGCTTCAGGTGGAGCAGCTCCACTGTAAACCAGGGTTTAGAGGGAGAATCCCTAGACCGTCTTGAAGAAGTCGGAGTGGCTATCTCAGCCATAGAGTCCTGCAACCAGTTATGAAAGGCAGCGAGACTCCCATCCAAATCCTGCAGCAGGCCCGGTCTGTTAACCTCCAAAACTCTGGCAAAATTGACAGGGTCAATTTTCTTAAAATAAGGTTTATAGAAAACAGCAGGCCTTGGGCTCGGTGCGGCTACTTCCCATGTAAAGTAAATTAAGTAATGGTCAGACCAGGGGACCGGAAGTGGAACCTTAATTTTGATGGGAAAAGTCGAAAAGATGGGATCAAGAATGTGGCCACCTTGGTGGGTCGGCTGGCAGACCCATTGCGAAAGCTTAGCAACCTGGCAGATATCGAGAAGCTCCACCGTATCCCTTAAATCCCCTTGATCCAGATGGATATTAAGGTCTCCAAGAATTAAATAATGGGAAAACCGAAGTGCCCGCAATGAGACAGCCTCATCGCAAGCCTGAAGGAAGGATTTAGCCACGAGTGGAGGGCGGTAAATCAAAGACCCGCCCAGCGTGAAATGAGCTGAGAAACGAATACTAAAACCAAGGGCTTCGCAACCGCCCCAATTGAAAAGCTCACTTTTGCCAAGCTCCCACTTATCCTTAAATATAACAGCCACCCCACCTCCTCATCCCACAGTGCGATCTAATCTGCAAATTTTATAGCCTGCAGGGATAGCCATCAACACTATAGGGTCAGATGAGCTATCCAGCCAAGTCTCAGTGATAAAAAGAAGGTCCAAAGAGTTGTCCTCCAATAAATCAAACACCTCCAAGTAGTGCTTCTTCAGTGAGCGCACGTTTAACAATGCTGCTGAAATGGAAGAAGCTCTAAACGCCGGGGTAGAATCCAAACAGAGGAGAAACCCACAGACCCCACACACATAGGTGCCAATTGCGATCCGGTAAAAACCGGGTACGAACCGTCGGTCGGAGCGTATTCTCCGTCCGACTCGTACTCGGTTGTAAAACATTACAGACATGGAATTACGATTCGCACGGAAACACCATTTCCGTACGAATCGTAAAAAACACCGACCGACGAAAATATGCATACGAATGTGATCCGGGAATGCTGCGACGTGACGTCGGGACGCTTCCAGGCAGCGTTTCACGACCCAGGAAGTACGATTCGAACCGACAGCAGTCCGGACGGCAATATTTTTACGGCACCCAAAAAGTGCCGGAAATGCGAAGTACGGCGCGAAACGACCAGAGTAGGTGGCCCGGTAAGCGCCGTACCCACCCCAGCCCCCGCATGTACGCGCCGTACCCCCCCCAGCCCCCGCATGTATGCGCCGTACCCCCCCCAGCCCCCGCATGTACGTGCCGTACCCCCCCAGCCCCCGCATGTACGCGCCGTACCCCCCCCAGCCCCCGCATGTACGCGTCGATCTCCCCCATGTACACCCGAGTACGCGTCGAACCCCCCGTGTATGTACACCCGAGTACGTGTCGAACCCCCCGTGTATGTACACCCGAGTACGTGTCGAACCCCCCCGTGTATGTACACCCGAGTATGTGTCGAACTGTACGTGACAAACCCCCCCGTGTATGTACACCCGAGTACGTGTCGAACTGTACGTGTCGAACCCCCCGTGTATATACACCCGAGTACGTGTCGAACCCCCCCATGTATGTACACCCGAGTACGTGTCGAACTGTACGTGTACATGCGGGGGCTGGGGTGGGGTACGGCACGTACCGGGCACCTGTTTGGACGTCTCCATGGTTGGTATAGGAGTTCGGTGCGGACGGTCTTTTAACCATACGGTTGTACATTCGGACGCCCGGGACGGATCGTGATTCCCCGGTCGGACTTCGCTTTTCACGTTTGTATGGTAAATCGTCCAAGGACGTGTCGGACACATTTTCCGACTCGAGGACGTGTGGGAAATCAATCCCGATGCGGTTCGTATGGAATTTTTCCCATGCGAATCGTGATTGCCAGTTCGTACGGCACTTGTACGATTCGTACGGTAAAAAGACCGGATACGAGTCGTACGGGGAATTTTTTTACCGGATCGTAATTGGCACCATAGTTTTGCATCCCCCAAAGGTTGGGGTAACTCTGATTGCCACAAAAAACACCCCGCACACCTTTCAGAAACTCACTCGAGAAGCATCGACGGCCAACATCACCCCCCATTTGCGGAGCAGCATAACTGGCCCCAGCCGCCGACAAAACGATAAGGGGCGCAGCCTTCGGCGCGCCAGCGGCGCACCCGCTGCGCTCGTCCGCTGCGCGAATGCGCAGCGTGCATTCAAATTGCTCAGTGGCCAGAGAACTAGAGCGCGCCCGCCAAAACAAAATGGCGACTCTCTCTGGCAGTGAGGGCAAAAAACGTAGATGCGATCAAATTAAGAATGCCCCCAAAATCATGATTAAAAACATTACATGTGCAAACAACGCTATAGACGATTTTTAAAAAGACCCCCACACAGCAAAACACAAATAGCAGCGTTTTCAGGAAGGAACAGGTGAAATGAATGTCAGCCCTTAAGCACCTGTGTAACGCGCAGCGTGCCTTCAAATAGCTCCGGTGGCCAGAGAACTAGAGCGCGCCCGCCAAAACAAAATGGCGCCTCTCTCTGGCACACCGGAAGTGAGGGCAAAAAACGGAGATGCGATCAAATTAAGAATGCCCCCAAAATCGTGATTAAAAACATTACATTTGCAAACAACGCTATAGACGATTTTTAGAAAGACCCCCACACAGTAAAACACAAATAGCAGCAAGGAAGAGCAGAGTTTTCAGGAAGGAACAGGTAAAAGGAATGTCAGCCCTTAAGCCCTATCTAAAGGTAATAAAGCGGGAAGGTGTAGTAAGGACATTTTTTAGATGCAAAAACATGGGTCAACCATTGTTCCCACCTTTACTCAACATCAACAAGTGACACAACATTTAGGTGTCGATTCCGATCCGGGAAAAACTGGGTACGACTCGTACCCGGCAACTCCACCGTACAAACCAGCAAGTACGATTCGTACAGAAATACCATTTCCGTACGAATCGTAAAAAACACTGTGCGACTAAAAAATACATACAAGTCCGATCCGGGACAGCGCGTACGTGACTTTCGCACGTCAGGCAGCGTTTTACGGACCAGCAAGTACGAATCGTACCCACAGCACTCCGCACGGCTATATTTTTACGGGAGCCAAAAAGTGCCGGAAAAGCTAAGTATGCCGCGATGTGTGAGGAAAAGGGGGCCCGGTACACACCGTACCCCCAGCCTCCATGTCCGCACCGTACCCCCAGCCCCCCGCATGTCCGCACCGTACCCCCAGCCCTACATGTACGCACCGTACCCCCAGCCCCTCGCATGTACGCACCGAACCCCCAGCCCTACATGTCTGCACCGTACCCCCAGCCCCCCCATGTCCGCACCGTACCCCCAGCCCTACATGTACACACCGTACCCCCAGCCCCCCGCAGGTACGCACCGTACCCCCAGCGCATAGGGGGTACGGTGTGGACATGCAGGGGGCTGGGGGTACGGTGCGGACATGTAGGGCTGGGGGTACGGTGCAGACATGTAGGTTCGACACGTACTCGGGTGTACATACACGGGGGTACGGCGCGTACATGCGGGGGCTGGGGGGGTACGGCGCGTACCGGGCATCTGTTTGGACGTCTACATGGTTGCTATTGGAGTTCGGTGCGGACGGTCTTTTAACCATACGGTTGTACAATCGGACGCCGGGACGGATCGTGATTCCCCGGTCGGACTTCGCTTTTCACGTTTGTACGGTAAATCGTCCGAGGACGTGTCGGACACTTTTTCCGACCCGAGGACGTGTGGGGAATTATTCCCAATGCGATTCGTATGGGCTTTTTACCATGCGAATTGTAATTGCCAGTTTGTACGGCACTTGTACGATTCGTACGGTAAAAAGACCGGATACGAGTCGTACGGGAATTTTTTTTACCGGATCTTAATTGGCACCATATTATTATTCTGCCCTGCTTATGCCAAACCCAGGAAGAAATGGATTATACCTATTTGTCGAGAATTATTTGTCGGAACTTGGGCATTAGGTCCTGTTGCAAGGCAGAAAGCATTTTGAAAACAGATGCTTCTCAAAAGGTTGTTTTTAGTGTCAATAGATACCTTTTTGATGTAGGTATAATGAGAACAAAGGAAGGTTTGACATTTTAGTGTATCATTTTCAGAATACTGTGATTGTATTAGCTACTGCACTTGCACTTTAAAACCTTATAAGAGAATAAGTGGCATTGTATCCTCCAAAATAAACCTTCACAATGGCCTGAAACAGGGTTGCGTTTTGGCCCCAAGCCTCTTTAATCTGTACCTCACCGACTTGCAATCTTACTTGTCAAACGTAAACGGTTTTCCTCCAAAGTTGGCAGAAGACCACATACAGTATCTGCAATATGCAGACGATATTGTGGTCTTAGCCAAACTTTGATCGGCTTACAAAGAGTCATTGACCACCTGATAACATACTTTGACCAGCAAGGACTAGAGATGAATAAGAAAAAAACAAAAGTTGTGCGATTAGCAGGACCTAGTCCAGGAAAATTCAGGTTGTTTGCCAAAAACAAACAAATAGAGGAAGTCAGTACATACAAGTATCTGGGGATTCATTTTGGGCCGAGGCATGTCCTTCACTGAACAGAAAAGAGCAATGAAAGCAAAGGCCCAAACATTAATCTTTGCTTACAAACAATTGAAACTTCAAACAATTGAAACAAAAACTGAGTTGTCCATCATATAGTCATCTCTTGAAAGTAATGGCCTCTCAACTACTTCCTGCACTCGCATATGGTTCGGAAATATGGCATGGCCGAAAATTTGAAGTTTTAAACGAACTACAGGTAAAGGTGTACAAAGCTGTTTTTAACCTTCCGAAAAGTGCATCACCTGCACAGATCCGTCTACAAAATCAGGAATTCCAGCGTCAATCAGTTTTTGTAAAACTATGCTGGAAACTTCGTTCCGCAGATCCTGGTTCACTGAACAACCTTTGCTGGACCGAAATAAAGACTCAGTTTGATTAGAGAAAATAGCAGTCATGGGGTGAATACTTATGATCAACATTGGCTGCACTAGACATACAAGAGACATGGGATAGTAAGATGGAAAGGGCGGCATTCAATAAAGAGTGCAACAGTGCTGCAAAAAACTGTCCCTTTTCAAAGACAAAAGATTGTTGGTAAAACGCAAACACTCTTGGTCAGTTATAAAGTCCTATGTTAAACCAAAGTCGCAAGCCTACTTAGCGGCACATTTTCGATTGTTCCTAAAAAAGAGTTTTATGCTGTATCGGTTTGGAGAATATGAATCCAAGGATTTGCGACTATCATGGAAAGGAAAATTCCAAAATGCAAATTGCCGTTTATGTGGATATCATACCGAATCTTTATGTCACTTGATGTGCCTCTGTCCCATAGTGAAAGAAGCGAGAATGAGACTTTTAAAACTATTTTTAAAAGAACCTAATATACGTACCTGTAGACAAACCATAACTTGCTGGCTGGGGGGGAAATCAACTATTCTAATCTGTCGAGGGGTTAAGCTTCTCACCTGGATTGACAAACTCCTACGAGTAGTAGACAATACAAAATGAGCTAGGCTACAAACGAATTGGAAGTCGCTGCATGAATTGTAAAATGTTTTATTTTTTTGAAATGTTTTTATATGTAATCCAATTTTAACATTTTTTAACTACTCTTAATCAACTATTTTTATCTTTAGTATTATGCTTTATGGTTATGATAACCAAATACATTTTTCTTTGACTGACATTTTAAGAGTATAAGTGGAATGTTATACCAACTATATAAGCTGCACTTAAAGCATTTGCACTTCTATTTAAACTACTACCAGATTGTTGTATCTAAAGGATGCCATATAGTCATTTATAAACTGAGATTATTTACAATGTCATTTGATCATTAACTCCTCACAATGTTTTATTTATTTAACATGCTTAGTCTTCTTTTAACTGTATTTATTCTCTTTTAAAACCAAAAAGAAAAACACAAAAGCAAGGAAACGGTTAGGTATATAAAATATGAATTTTACTACTAGGTCTAGCGGTACCTTAGGAAAGTATGTTTTTATTATTATGATGTGATTTGTTATTGTATATATTTTATGGTTTTTTAAACTGAAATAAAGATTAATTGAATTGAATTGATGAACAGTAAAAAGGTAGTTGCATAGTGATTAGTATAGATGACGGCCACTGGATATTTATCTTGGACCTCCAATTACATGACAGATGGAGAAGATGGCATGGCATCCATACTCACACACTAACAAATAGAAAGAAACCCTAAAGATTATTGTCCAAAGGTTGAGGTCAGGGAAACATAGACCTAGGTGGGAGTGGCCCCTTTCATATCATCAGAGAAAACCATGGCGATAGAAAACTTGATAGACACATGACAAAGATAGATACTACTTTGTAATTTGACCTGACTGGACATCTGTTTTAATTTTAACTTTGCTGTGGAAGCCTTGATCGAGTGGAAAAGGTGAAAGGCTCAACAGTTGGTGGTGGTAGCACTACTAGTGACAATATCAGCAGTCTAGGTAAGTGTTTCAGTGTGCATAAGTGTAGTTATATGAAAATTATTTCCCCAAATGACCAAAAGGCTTCATTGAGGTTTCAGGCACTTTTCTGACATTAACTGGCTCGAGTTAAAAGGCTTAGTTAAGTTTGCTCGTACTCTTTTGCCATTTTCTGGCCTAAGCTAAAAGCTAAATAGGGTTAGAAGGCTTAAGGAAATGTCCCCTGTTGGTAAGGGTAACTCGGTCAGGAGATGCCAGTGCAAAGGAAAAGGCTTTATAACCTGCAAGTGACTCTGAGAAAAGGGAGAGCAGGAGCCAGTATCAAAGGGGCTGTTGTTGCATTTAAAGAAGCTGATGGAGACAGGAGCATGCAAAGCTTCAATTGTAATGCCAGTGCAATTGCTCAAATAGATGAAGTCATTTATACTCAGTCCCTCCAGGTACACACTCCAGCATGTCCTTGGACTCCTCCAGAAAGGATTTTGGGAAGAAACAAAAAGATACATGAGTCCTTAGTTCAGATGATACCACAGGAACATTTTCTGATCAGTCAATTGCATATGGCAAGGAGCATTGGGAACAGGAGCTGTAGATCCTGGAATTTTCAGATATCATTGTGATTACATAACCATGTTTAATCTCCTCGCCTTGTCTCCTTCGGATGCCTCACATAATCCCAGCCCAATTGGAGGGAGAGAGTATATCTATTTGTGTAGTGAAGGCCAGGGAGAGTGTCTAGAAGCGTCTCACTCCTCAAACTAATTGGTAACTTCAGTAGGCCGCAGGTGAATATTTGATCAATTCAGAGAGGGGAAATTAACAAAACATTTTCAACAAGCAGTAAACCATTTGACTTCTAACTCAACCTCTCCAATCACTGGGCCTTTGCCAATTTTGGACATTCTTCTCTAATACAAGAACCTTGCATGGCAAACTGGAATCCATGGTTTTGACAAATGACTATCTGAAAACCCAGCCAGGCATACTAAAGAATATTGCTCAGGATCTGAATTAATGAATTCCTGTATGCTGATCCTAATAAGGCCAGTATTGATACCGGAAGGCAGAGTTGGGGTGGAGGAAAGGACCAAAAGAGAGGGGGTAGGAATGTGAACCAGCATATGTCTCTAAATGGCCAATGTTAGTACAAAGAAGTTATATTTCATATGTGGGGATATGGAATCTGCTATGCCGTAGGGAGAGTAAGCATATAAACAGGTGGAAATGGGTGAAAAGTTTAGAACAGGGTTCAAGAAAAGTAATTAATACCAGAGGGAGTTCTAATCCATTGGTTAACATAGCAGTGCTGAGTGGCAACAAGGGAATGGTGAAAATGCCAGAGGAGAAATGGTAACTTTCGAGGAAGAGTCTAGGATGTATGAAGGCTTAACCTAAAGGGTCAAAAAGTGTAAACAAAAAAGAAAGAAAAAAAAGAAGAGATTTGAGGCCAGTGCGATGGCGCTGGATAACATTTGGGTAAAGGGCCCCAAGGGCTTGAAGAGCAATGTTGAAATGGCAGAGAATTCACAATAGTTGAATTTTACTCTCACTTGGTTGCACATTTATTTAAATCTAATATAGAATGCTGAGACAGAACTTAATAGTTTCAGCCAACGGATTGTGTTAGAAGAGGAGTTTGAGAAACTGTTGGTAACATTTTTTTTTTAAAATAATCATGCTAGCGTTAGTAAACAAAAGATTAGTTCAGTTTTGAGAGAGGAAGATGTAATGTCCCAGAGGTGGTCAGTGGGGTAAATTCGAAGAAGTGTAGAGGTAACAGTAGCTAGTTGGACCACTGATCATTTAAAGAAGATGTTACCATCTCTTAACCATTTTACATGTTTTTGTTCTCTTCAGGAGAAATATCCTTCCTGTAGAAGTGTACTAGGCAGTTCGGTCATCTGTTAACATGGGTGTTTTGTCCTGCAATGTAGAATGATTACTAAGGTCAGTTGATTTCAGAAAGTTATGAAAAATAATACAATATTTGCTTCCTAGATACATGGTAAGCTGGTGAAAATCTGGATCAAAGCAGTTTATGTAATTTTTAAAAGATGCAATTAAATTGGGATCTTGGCACCTATCCAATTTCTAAGAAATGTGTGACACATGCCAGGTTGTTTCAGCCCAGTTATGATTAGGTGCTGGTCTGTTTGTTAAAACCTGTATGATGGCTTTCTGCCCATGAATAATATAATTGGGTCGGATTCTTATAACGATAAGCAATGGCAGCTGTTCATCAATGAATTGGAGTATCTTGGGGGTCTGCTGCCTTCCTCCCCCATATTAATTGTGGCTGACTTCAACCAACGTCGTTCCCTGCTAGGGGTGCATAATATACATTCAAAAAGGCTAAAGGTGGGCGTAGTTCGCGAAGTAGCACTTCGCGAAGCTACGCAAAGTGCAGTTCGCACTACGCGAGCTTCGCGTAGCACTTCGCGAGCTTCGCGTAGCACTTCGCGAACTGCGTAGTAACATGTTCGCACTGTGCAAAATGTTGTTTTCAATGATTGCACAGTGCGGACAAGCAACCGGCACTGTGCAATCATTGAAAATGTCATCTTGCACAGTGCGAGCTGTAGTTTTCTGCTGCTCGAGGAGATTTTTACTCGAGCGGCAGTTTTCTCAACGCGAACTGGTAGTTTCTCATCGCGAGCGGTCACGAGCATACGCGACCCCTCGCAATGAGAAACCAGACCTCCTCGCGTTGGGAATCTCGCCGGGAGGTTTATTTTCCTTGTTCGCGATCGCCAACTTGATGTTGCTGATCGCGAACAAGGAAAAAGTCTCGCCGGGATGTCATTTTGCTTGCTCGCGGTCGCCAACTTGACGTTGAGGACCGCGAGCAAGCTAAAAATGACCGCAGCACTACGCAAGACTACGCTACGCGTGTTCGCACTGTGCTACGTGCAATTCGCGTAGTGCGAAGTAGCACGAACTTCGCAAACTTCGCGAGCGTAGCGTAGTGCTTTGCCCAGGCCTAAAAAAGGCTCTATGCTTATAAAATACCTGAGGCAATATTTCCACATTGGTCCAATTGGGGAGGGCCCAGTGGTGGACTTCAGGTCTGGTTCACAAAAGTAAAGTTAGACCAAAATTCTAATTTACTGGTGTTAGGTATCCACCATGGTAAGCTATGAGTAGAATCTTGACAACTGCTAGTTTCTGCACTCGGGACTGATTTAAAAGTTATTAAGCCCAATATGGGGGATAACATAAGATCCTGGTCATACAGGACCAAATCCAAATCTCTTTTAGGTCTTGTCTAGGCAGCGCACGTGCTGTCTCTTCTAGACATTCTGTATCTGCTCTGTTCGGTTTGATCATGCCCCGGCTTACGATTTGTTCATTTGTGCACTTTTCAAAATTCCCTTCCTTTCTGTGTCTAATTTTTACATTTGTCCCTCTTTTGGGTGGGTGGTTCTTATCCCGGGCGACTGGCCTCTTACATGTGTTATTGCTTTTCTGTCTATCCTGTTACATTTCTTTGCACTTCTTTTTCTGTTCCTTTGGTTCATGTATTCTGCTTGTTAAAAATTGCTGATTTCCCATGCTGCTTTTGTTGGATCAACACGTGTGGCTTCTGTTTCAGCAGCACACACCACAGACAGAATTTCACAGTGACCTGGGACAAACAAACTTTTTTTAATTACATGCGTGCGCTGAACAGAGGCTGCTGCCCTCTCCCGCAATATGTTGCCGTCCACCTGCCACAGACACTAGCTGACACATTTCTAATCGGGGAGTTGTCTCTTTGCTAGAAAAAGGGTTGCAAATTGATGGTGGACAGCCAATGGCACGCTGAAAGCACAACCCTCTCACCCAGCGATTGCTGACTGCTGGCTTTATCCCAGGTGCGTACATTCAAATCTTGGATTTGCCGCCACCCAGTTCGGTTACACCACCGCACAAGCAGGCTAGCCAATCGGGAGGCCCAGTGCATCCCTTCCTGTATGGATTCTTGCCAGCAGGGACTTCCAGCCACAGAGCCTCAGTACGGGATGGCCCAAGGTAAAGCTTGAAAACATAGGCCTCTTTAGACTCGCACTTTGAAGCACACCTTGTACATGTGCATATTTACATCATGCGTGTGCATGTAGGTATACGCATGTGTTGTGTGGTGGCCAGCACATATCTCTGAAATGCCTAGAAAATATTAGTGTGTCCTAGTGTGATGTAACTGGTGCTCATGTAATGCGCTCCAATAAAAGCGCTATATAAAAAAACAAAAAACAATAGTGTGTGAAGAGGTGTACTTCTTCACCCACTATCAGTGCATTTATTGACTTCTCAGTTACATCACACTAGTTTTGGATTCCCCGCACACTACCAGTGTGTTTATTGAATACTCTGTTCCAACAAATAGGTTTTGGATGTTCAGAACACCACAACCATACAAATATGTAGTAGTTATTCATGTGTGCTTAGCTACATTGCAATACCCATATGGACTGACATGTATATGCACATGTTTAGAATACCATACTTCACTGAACACCTCACTTATTCTTCACATGTAACTTAGTCAAGGTAACCCACTTCACTGCATAGCTTCAGCACACTATCTGCCTAGGAACTGTACATGCATACAACCTCTACGAAAGTCCCAAGGTCACATATGCATGTTTAAATGGCATATTCATAACTTGTGTGAACAATGCAGCCATAGGCAAAACAAGGTAAATGTAAGTGTTATCTTATTATGTGTAGCCGTTTTATGCAAATATATGATTATTTCTTATGTGATTCCTTGCCTCATTTTTTTCTTCCTAAAACACAAAATGTATGTCCCGTTTAAGGTCAGTCACTTGGTAAAATGGCAGTTAGGACAAGACTTCTTTGTGGAATAGTGGATTTCATGGTGTATTAAGTGGGGTTTTTTCTACCCTAGGTTGAGTTATTCTCTCCCTAGTGTGGAACTATGTCTCCCAGACTCATTTGTTCTTCTTTACTGCACCCCCTGTAATGCACAATGCTAACTTTATTTTCCAGGTACGGCCAGACAATCCAATCGCTCAGATCTTTATTCATATCTCTGAGTACCAAAGTGGCACAAGGAAAAATTTCTCCTGACCCAGATTCAGTGTTTTTTTTAACTTCATCACTGGGGAGGCATATAACAATATTTTGTGAAATGCAGATGCAAATATACAAACAAATATACTATTCACAGCCAGTATGGTCCATTTATTTCAACCTACTAAACAAATCAGCGGCCATTTTAAAAAAAAAAACTGTCTTAATCTGGGTAATTTCTGTTACTGTCAGATTGGTTTTAATGCAAGGCACCGGGGTTTGCTGTAGTTTACTACTTTTTAGATCACCCATATACATTTTTAGTTATCACCAATTTGTTGGAATTTGAAAAGAAAATCTTTCAACCCAATAGAATCTGCCACATTTTGTGCTCCAGTCTCTATATACACACACACACCATCGATTTGTCATGGTTTAGCTATAAAAACGAAAAACTATAACAAATTGGTATCAGTCTTTATCATCAGCTCTAACTTAATCTTAACATGTCCTTAATATGTGCTCTAGATGAGTTAGCACATGGTATATATGGGTTTTGGTGATACCCAAAACACATTTATCAATCAGGTTAATGTCTTGACCAGGGGTCGTCAACCTTTTCTGTAGTGAAAGCTACTTCTGTGCAGTGAAATCATTGTGGGTTACTAAAGGCCAAGCAACTATTACATTGTCCTCAGCTATCCCAATGCTGAGCTTCATTGACTTTAATCCTAATTTCCATGGAGCCAGATACTACGTTAGTGCCAAATACCTACAGTTCCCTAGCTAGAAACAATATGACTGATGCCAGATTTGTTGCCACTGTGTTTGAAGACCGTTCAATTAACTGTCGCTGAAGTATGTAATCTAGTAGTTTCAGAGGGCAGGTCTGAAGAAGTAATTAGTATTAGTGTGTGGCAGTTAAACTGGTGCAAAACGTTGCTAATTCACAAGTGTATGGATTTAGAATGATATTACAAATGATATTACAATTCTATTGCAGCTCTGACAAGATCACTGTGTTTTTTTGACGTCCAGATGAGCTCAACTGCAGCTACTTGGTGCAGCAAAGAAAATGCTGCATCTGTCTTCTACTTTGCTTTTCTTTTAAAATGTTACATTACAATTTTTCCTTAAAGATTGTATGGCACTAGTCATGTTGGCAACTATAGTCTGATTACTACCTTTACTTTGTCTCAGTGTCAGTAAGCATTCCCTTGTTTTTGCCCCACTAATACAAAACATTGAAAGATGCTGAAGATTCTTCTCTTCAGCTACGTTTGTCTTTGTGTCAGTAAACACTGCCTTATTCTTGTTAGTTCATATGATTAAAAGGCAACTTTGAAAGATGTTTAAAACATACATCTCTATCACATCAGTAAGAAACTTGGCACTGCCTGGCATGTACCACTCCCCTGTAATCAGGGGTATATCCTGGGAGGGCAACCATGATTCAGTCATTCAACTGTTCATTGGTCAGATGTGTTCAAAACTTGGATTTTACAAAGTTCATATCAGAGAAGGCTTTTTAACAAAGACAAGTGGAACCACACAGGGAAAAAAAGTTTAATCCCAGCTGTGTGAATGTTCTTGTACTCTTCCGCATGACAAGAGACCCAAATTTTATGTTGGATTACTTTGCTGTCAATTCAATCTCATTTTGAAGATTAACAATCAACGATTGTTAGCAGAGTCAAGGTTAAGTAGCACACTAATTTGTTCGGAAATTTCACTAATATCCACTTGCATTAAGGGGTTTGAAGATAACATCCCACATTTGCTCCAAATCACAAAATGGGAAATTGAACTATTGTTTAAGTCTCATCAGGAGGCTACTGTATTTCTTAATGTCCGGGAGCTAATTCAGCTTAGTTTTGGGAAAAGATTTGGAGCACAGAGGGAAAATGCTGAAACATCCTTCCAAGAGTCCTCACAAGATCAAAACCCATTACCATGGCACATATTGACCATTGATGTATAATGCAATACTAGTTTAATAATGGAGGGAAGTCAGGTTCTGCTTTGCAATTCTTTACGTGAAATCATTTTTCAATAGGGTCATTCTGTTCTACATAATGTCTTCTTGGTTATATATAAGATAACAATGCGTATAACACTTTTTTTTATTATAATGTTTCAACCTGCTGCACAGCAGCCACACTGCTGTAGAACATAGCTCAAAGACACTCGCAAAGTCAATACCTCTGGCTAAACAATGATATGGTCCCAAAGGTGAGACCTATTGGCTATGCCTTGCTTGTTTTTCACACACAGGTGATACAATGGGACACATCCACATGGATTCAACTGTTGTTCCAATCAAGTAGTAAATATTTCAGTAAGAAATTAGGATGTAAGTTGGGTGGGATGACTTACTATCTCAAGTAATATTCACAATTCTTGTCAGAGTGAACCCTTAATGGCATTAAATGAATCTGAGCTCAACCCCTGGTAGCTACAGCTACCACAGGTTCAGCTTACAGATAATCATAACTTACAGCAAGTTGTAAAGCATTTATGCAGTGCCAAAACAGCAATACATAAAAATACAACAAAATAAAAATCCTAAACTGAATTAGAAAAAGAAAGTACATTCTAATAAATAAAATGGCACACGTTTTAGCTAAAATAGCCCAAAAAACTTTGAACAGGTATTGCTGTCAACTGGTTTCAGTAGACACGGACCTAAGTGCGACATGAGCCTGAAAGCAATGGAGCATTTGTCAGATACAGGAACCTGTTTCACCCCGGTCAGAAGTTTTACCATGGGACTCTGTCTCAAATATAGAAGTAAAAAATCGTCAGCTGGGTAAGGCAGCAGGATAACTGTTGGTCACAGTCCGTGTGAAGCTGTTGGATTTTGGCAGGAAAATTCAGGGCAGAAGAAATTCAATTTTTTTGCCCAAAGCAAGGTGGATATTTTTGGTGTTCTCACTCTGCCAAGATTTCTATGTTCTCACTTAGTCGCTTTTTCCTTTTACGGAGCTTGGGATCCTTTAGCAGGGCAAAGCTACAGGCTGTAGTGGAAGAGGGCTCCACAGAGCTGGACAACTCTTCTGTGAGGTCCAGCTCAATCACATTTGCTGCTGTGGTAAAGCTCTTAGTTAAAGAAACCTGACTTGTTAGCTCAGTAGCAACACAGCTGGGTTGGATTGGCAGGTTTGTCCTGGTCCTCAAGTCTTGAATTTGAAAATGTTTTTAAGTCCTAGGTTTTAAAGGCAGGTAAGGATCTTAGTCAGACACAACCAAGGATTTAGAACCTCTTTAACATCAACTGAGGGTCAGAAGAGCAGAGACCAACAGGAATGTAAAGGGGTAGGTTTCATTGGAACTGTCTAGCTGGGAAGCTTCAGGAAAGTTGTTGTATCCCTGTAGCTTGAGGAGGAGGACAACCTTAGGACCCTTGGAGTACACTTATTTGTCTTGGGTACAAGAGAGAGCAGGCCCAGTCATTCAGGGTCCTCTCAGGATATAGCCAGCCGGTCCAGTCTTCCTCTTTTCCTCCTCAGGTCCAGAAAGTGCTCTGTAGATGGTCCCAGTGTATATATCATTTATGGCTGGCAATAGCTTGAGGGTGGGGGTGAGTTCTGGCCCTTCCTAACCAATGGGGGAACAATTCCCTAGTGGAACTCTACTAACGTTTGCCACAGTTCCTGCCTGCCCTACTGCTAACCATCCTACAGTGCCCTGATCGGCCTAAATCCAAGATTGTGAAACCCATCCAACTTGTGCAGAGCTTGTGGGCCTTCCCCAGAAATGTCATCGAGAAAAAGAGCAGCCCCTCCCCTGCGGTACCTCAAAACCAGTTCTCCAAACCAATGTCCAATAGGGTTGGTGCCTTGTTGACTGAGGGAACAAAGGGCAGGGTCTGTTCAGGTGTCATCTGGAATCTGCCTACGACAGGGATGCACTTTTGAAGTGAATTAAGTTCCTATGCACAACTTAGATGGTCATCCTGCTAAATGACCAATGACACCTCTCCACACCCAGGTGACCCTTCCTGCACATAAACAATTAAAAAAAAGAAATGTTTTACCTTCTATGCGAGCTGCATTAAGCAGCACACATAGAAGTGACAAAACACCATTTAAAGATTGTTTATGTGCAGGAAGGTCTACCTTATGGTGAACTACTGCGGATGAAAAGAAATTGCTCAGAGGAGCAGGAAATGGAAAAGAAATTTGAGGAAACAAAAGAACGCTTCAAACAACGTGGTTACAAACATGCAGACATAAAACGGGGTGAAATGAAAGCAAGGCAGAAGAGTAGAACGGACACACTACTAACTAAAAAAGACAAAGTAAGCATCAAACCAAGCAATACCAATATAAATGTCAATTCAGAAACAGAAAAAGAAATCACAAAATTGAATGACAATCAACCACGGCTAATACTCACCTACAGCAAAGAAAGCTATGAGATACAAAAAACAGTAACCAAATCCTGGAACATACTGAAAAAAGATCCAGATAGAGGCAACTCTATTGGAGACCGGCCACTGATCTCATTCAGAAGAGCACCCAATCTGACAGACCATCTGGTGAGAAGTCACTTTGTACACAAAAAAACGGAATCCTGGCTACAATCAAGGTCGAAAGGCTTTACAAAATGTACATCCTGTAAGGCCTGTAAAATCGGAAAAAATCTAAAAAGTCTAACAGATCCTACTGGCAAGGCCTTTGCAATAAAGGAAACCATAACATGTGAATCCACACATGTGGTATACATTCTCCAATGCTTCTGCGGAAAACAATATATAGGGAGCACTATTTGTCCCCTAAAGAAGCGTATATTGGAACATATACGTGCGATACAGAATATGGATAATACATATGCTATTGCAAAACATATGTCCACACATAAAGAAAAAACATGGCTTGACATCAAATATTCTGGACTAATACTGGTCGTGCTGAATGAACGTGGAGGCAACAGAGTACAGAAATTACGCAGATTGGAATCCCGTATGATTATGAGATTCAAAACAAAACACCCGCTGGGATTAAATGGGGATGAGGAGATGTACGTTCATCTTTGAAAGTCTATGACCAGTTAAATAAATTAATGAGATCAAAGAGGAAGCTACAGGTGTTGAACATTGGAATGGAAAGAAAGAGAAAAAAGAAAAAACCCCAAAAGAACTTATATACTGAATGCTTTGATATAACTATATGCATAAAACATCTGATTATGAAGAGTATAAACTGATTCTACAACAATCCTTAGAAAAAGAAACACAAATAAGAAATATATGACATATGGTTTTGTTGCCTGCAAGTCTTCTGGCTGGGTGGTGGGGTTAATATTCAAAGCACAGTGTAAGGGCACTCAGCCCACTATTTTATTTGGACACTCAGTCCCTTAATTCTCCCCATGTTAAACCTACTGTATAAACACACAGTAATGACCAACAGTCGTCCAGTTTCCCCCGCAATTACTAAATTTGCGTGGATGGAGTTCTAAACAGCGCGTAACATGGCCTGTGATAAACACGTTATATACACTTGGTGCTTTGAAAACCAAAAAAACTACTAAATCCACAATGCACTATTCATATAAGAGTATATATAACTAGAAACTGTAAAAGGACTGTACTAACACTCTACCGTGATCAGGAACTTCGGTTCGAAACGCGTAGGAGGAAGTCACAAATTGAATAAAAACAATATATATCATCAAGAGGAGTGCCGCGTTTTCTTTCTTTGGATAATTAACCTGCGAGACCCTGTCCTGGTCTCGACGCGGGCACCAGCTGATTAAAGTGCTCCCACTGTCACATGGACGCTTTGAGGAAGGATATATATACATATTACCTACTGGCGGTCGCCAGTAGGTAGTTATAGTTAGGACCACGTTTCCATAGGAAATCCGCAACATTCTATTTTGAATACCTTTGGCCCTGGTCAACGAAGCCTCGCGAATTTTTCAAAATAGGTGGGGCTCTACGCTCCGCTCCTACCCTGAAAGTCTCGGGGGGATTCGTCAAGCAGGGGCTGAGATAAAAGGGGGGTCCCAAAACGCATTTTTCCCATGCATTTTTCCATAGGACCTTTAGACAGGGCTACAGCCCGAACGGCTGAACAGAATTACTAGAAATTTGGCAGAGAGGTAGTCCTCAGGTCAAGGAAGTGCCTTTTGTAGGTTTGGTGTAAATCTGTTCAGTAGATTCTGAGAAAATAGCCTTTAAATCAATATATATATCTGAGCCAGCTTACGGTGCGCTTACGGTACGCTTACCGTACGCGTACGGTGGCGTGCGCGAGCGCGATTCTGATTGGCTCTTAGATCTTAGTAAACATTCGAATCGGCCGAAACCAGGAAGCGGCAGCCGCCATTTTCTCTCTCGCACTGAGAGTCATGTTTAAAATATAAAGCACAAAAACATGTAAAGGGGCTGTTTAGACAGCTCCCACACACATAGCCATGTTGAGGGAGTCTCCAAAGGTCCCCCAAGGCCAAAAACGGAATTTTTATTTTTTCGCTAATTTCGCCGAGTACGCTTACCGTACGCGTACGGTAAAAAAAGTATATATAAAAAAAAAAATTATCCACACTCTCCCCAACCCCGTGTGCAATTGGTGCACGAAGGGCACCAATTGCGCATGGATTTTTAGTTTTGACATAAACTGAAATATTAAAAAAAAAAATAATAAAAAAAAAAATTATCCACACTCTCTCCACCCCGTGTGCAAATGGTGCCCGAAGGGCACCATTAGTGCATGGCTTATAACATTTACGAAAAACTAAAATATTACCTTTCGAAATGAAGTGCATCATATGTCCTCCATGTGCGCACGGTGCGCGAAGCGCATCGTGCGTACATGGCCCATCTAGTGTAACGTGGGCACGCGGTGCGCGTAGCGCACCGCGTGCTCACCGTGCGTGCACGGCACTAACTGCGTAAAGTGGGTGCGCGGTGCGCGAAGCGCACCGCGTGCTCACTGTGCGCGCACGGTGCGCGAAGCGCACCGTGCGCGCACGGAACGAACTGCGTTAAGTGGGCGCGCACGCCACGAATGGCGTAAAGTAACTTAGCATTTAAAAAAACGTACAAATTCACTGAAAAAACCATAGGTTTCACACACGTTATAGTTAGGAATTAGCATTTAAAAAACCTTGCAAATTCACTGAAAAAAACATAGGTTTCACACATGTTATAGTTAGCGGAAATTTTACTGATAAAAAACCAATGAAATTCCCCCGTTATAGTTAGTGCAGGCAACTATAACTCACGCGACCGCAATCTTCTGCTGATGACATATGTGTCTTTATGAAAAAAAAATATTTGTAATATATGTATAGCTAAAAATGTATGGAAGAAGACATGGGCAAATAAGTGTCTAAATACAGTATTAGCATCAGCAGAGGATTGCGGTCGCGTGAGTTATAGTTGCCTGCACTAACTATAACGGGGGAATTTCATTGGTTTTTTATCAGTAAAATTTCCGCTAACTATAACATGTGTGAAACCTATGGTTTTTTCAGTGAATTATATATATATATATTATCACAGCGTTGCTCCTTCTGGAGTGCAGGGACTCTGGAAGGGTGGTGTACACGCCAGCAGAGAGCTCCGGCAATTAATATCCCAAAATCCAAATTCAAATTCGGACGCTCTCAGAATAGAAGGCAGGACACAATCTCAAAGTCCAAGTTTATTGCACGATGCGTTTTGACTGAAAGCAGTCTTGATCACATGTAAAGTGTACATCATCACCAGTAACTGATAAAGTTTCAACAGGTACAGAAAATAAAAGAAGGACTGAGGAAATTACTAAATACACGGCGGCCATGATGTAGTGGTAAAGAAGTATGTTCTTAAGCCAAAGGTAGCTATGTTGCCTACACTTCGTGTGCAAAACATGTTTACAAAAATGTGCTAGGTAAATACAAATCATAATGTAAGTACAGTTGAAGCAGCAAATGCAAAATACATCATGAACCTCCCATATAAATACGTACATCCATATACTGTAAAATACACCATTCAAAATGGACAAGTACGCATGCATACTACCTATGAACAGATTCATAGCTGGAACCTCAGAAATGTCAAGTTAGCAAATTAAATAACGGCATAGAAGGCAAATGCGATATGCGGCAAGTGTTGACCACAATGAATAAATATGAAATCATAAGAGCAATGAGCTACTTTGCATAGCTAGTGCGATAATGTTAAAAATCAATGAACATATTAAGCGTTACAATGTTGAGCAGATGCACCGCCCGCCACTTACAGGTCATAGTAAACTTCAAATGGCCTCAGATGGACCTAATATACATTGCAGTGGTGGGCATAAAACACTCACACGCCAGGTCAGCAAGGGCAGACAACCGCGCGAGCGCGCTTATCGATTTCCTTGAACCCAGGTTATCAAACAAAGAGGTCGAGTCCAGTCAAAGACATAGGTGCCGATTCCGATCCGTTAAAAAATTTCCACGTACGACTCGCATCCGGTATTTTTACCGTACGAATCGTACAAGTGCCGTACAAACTGCCAAGTACGATTCGTATGGGAAAAAGTCCATGCGAATCGCATTGGGAAATATTCCCCACACGTCCTCGGCTCGGATAATGTGTCCGACACGTCCCCGGACGATCCACCGTACAAATGTCAAGTGAAGTCCGAACGCACAAGTACGATCCGTCCCGGGTGTCCGATTTTACAACCGTATGGAAAATACACCGTCCGCACCGAACTCCCATAGCAACCATGGAGACATGTGCCCACATACGTGCCGAACACCCCCCCAGCCCCCGTACGTACGCTCAGAACACCCCCCCAGCCCCATATGTATGCTCAGAACCCCCCCAACCCCCTGTATGTACGCGGCGAACCCCCACCCCCAGCCCCCATATGTACGCTCTGAACACCCCCCCAGCCCCCGTATATACGTGCCGAACCCCCCCAGCCCTCTTATGTACGTGCCGAACCCCCCCTCAGCCCTCGTATGTACGCGCTGAACCCCCACCTGTGCATGTACACCCCCGTACGTACGGACCGTTCCCCCACCCCAACAGTGGACATACGGACCGTACCCCCACCACCGTATGTATGGAGCGTACCCCCACCCCAACAGTGTATGTACGGACCGTACCCCCACCCCATATGTATGGAGCGTACCCCTACCCCCGTACGTACGGACCATACCCCCACCCCAACAGTGTATGTACGGACCGTACCCCCACCCTGTATGTATGGAGCGTACCCCCACCCCCGTACGTACGGACCGTACCCCCACCCTAACAGTGTATGTACGGACCGTACCCCCACCCCGTATGTATGGAGCATACCCCCACCCCCGTACGTACAGACCGTACCCCCACCCCAACAGTGTATGTACGGACCGTGCCCCCACCCCGTATGTATGGAGCGTACCCCCACCCCCGTACGTACGGACCGTACCCCCACCCCAACAGTGTATGTATGGACCGTACCCCCACCCCGTATGTATGGAGCGTACCCCCACCCCCGTACGTACGAACCATACCCCCACCCCAACAGTGTATGTACGGACCATACCCCCACCCCGTATGTATGGAGCGTACACCCACCCCCGTACGTCCGGACTGTACCCCCACCCCAACAGTGTATGTACGGACCATACCCCCACCCCGTATGTATGGAGCGTACCCCCACCCCCATACGTACGGACCATACCCCCACCCCAACAGTGTATGTACGGACCGTACCCCCACCCCGTATGTATGGAGCGTACCCCCACCCCCGTACGTACGGACCGTACCCCCACCCCAACAGTGTATGTACGGACCGTACCCCCACCCGCGTATGTATGGAGCGTACCCCCACCCTCGTACGTAGGGACCGTACCCCCACCCCAACAGTGTATGTACGGACCGTACCTCAGGCCCCAACACCAGCACCCTCACCCAACATCGCGCATGTACAAGTCGCATCAAGCCAGAGCAAAGGACAGCACTATACAACAAAATGGCCAATGTACGCACCGTACAGATGCTAAAAACACTCGTACACAACCAGGACAAAGCAAAACAACACAAGAAGACTCAATTCGAATCGCACAAAGCCACAAAACATTGTCCAACAAGCCCAAATACAACCTATTCACTGACCAGCAACTGCCAAACACCTAAACAGAGGCCCAAATCACAACCACTCCTTATAACACACCCACCCAAAGTTCAAACACAGCCACACCCACAAATGGACCAATAAAAAGGCCCAACACACACAAACCATGATCCTTTGCAACAGACCCACTGCTGCCAGACCACACAGACAAACAACTGCACCATACTACAACCTCCACTACACCTTACACCTGCACACCTTCACACAACCACCTTCACAAACACACCCACATCACATTCACGCACACACCTTCACAACCACACACCCACAACCATCCACACCCATACACCCCACGACCATCCACACCCACACCCCTCACCATGCCCACTAACAAGAATCCAAAGTTCACTAGCGCAGAGTTGGAGACCCTTGTCGACAAAATCATCAGAGTCGAGCCACACCTCTTTGGAACATTGGTCAGACAGACCAGCATCCACGAAAAATCATCCATGTGGCAGACGGTTGTCGATGCTGTGAATGCTGTTGGGCCCACCAGAAGGACCAGGCATGAATGCCAAGCCAGGTGGTACGATCTGCGGAGGCGGGTCCGAGCAAAAATGACGGAGGAGCGCACCTATGCCAACATCACTGGAGGAGGGCCGCCCCGCAGACTCGTACAATACCATCCCTGGGAGGAGAGGGTGATGGCCACGCTGCCGCCGGTGGGAGTGCACGGAGTAGAAGGACTCCGAGAGCCTGGTGAGTACACAAACAACTCACCTCACATGGGGGAATGCCATCCACAACCAAACTCACAATCATTCACGCAACCACCCCAAAGATATCGCCTGACTCAACCACACTCCAAAAACACGCACATACCACTAGCGCCACCATGCCCCATCCACCCAGCTACACAATGCCAAGTCACAGGCCACAAAAAACAACAACACAAGACACGGTAACCCAGATGGCGGGAGAGTGGGCCTCAAAAATCACATAGTGCAACTCACAAGCAGACAACAATGCCCTCAGCCCATATGGTCTAGGTCACAGCCAGACAAACAGTGTGTCCCCACACAGTAAAGACTTGCCTGCAAATGGCGGACGCCTTGCATGAAGACATGGGTGTAATGGAACATGTTGCACATAACAGCAGCCAATGAACAGCCAACACTGTGAAAGAGTGGACGCACACACCACCACAGCAGCAGCGCAGACACAGACACTACACCCAATGGGTGCCTGGAGATCAGAAACTAACTCACATGAACAAGCCAAGGGCCATTCAAAGACCTGCAAAATGTGTGTGCCTAGGAAGCTGGGCTGAGGGGACAGAGGGTGACAGACACAGGGAGGGAGAGGGGGAGAGAGAGGGAGGGAGACACAGGGAGATGGACAGAGGGAGGAGGCTGACACAGGGAGGGAGGGAGAGGGGGACAGAGTGGGAGGGAGAAACAGGGAGACGGACAGAGGGAGGAGGCTGACACAGGGAGGGAGGGAGAGGGGGACAGAGAGGGAGGGAGACACAGGGAGACCAATTCACCCTTGGGTGGTGTGGGAATGTCTGCTCGTCCGCAGGTGGACTGCGTGCATGTTCACAAGGGTGGCCAGTGCCTGAATCCCCCTCTCTTCCCCATGGCAAAACACTGGGCCATGTGTCAACCTGTGCACTAGCACAACGCCAGCTACCTGCATCATCTAAGTGTGTGGAGCAACTACAGTTGCCCACGTACAGTGCAACACAGAATGCGCCAATGCATGCCTCGCCACACCTGCCCACTCCACTGCTGACTGCAGTCACAATTGACGCAGCAAGTGAGACTGTGTCACACATAGGTAAAGTCTCTAAAGCTGTGTTCAAGGGACATACCCATGCACAAGTGCACTGTGAGTGGAATGCAAGACATATCCAAATACCCAGAAGAACCGTGCCAAGTTCATCACGAATGAAACATGGATGTAGCATGGAACAAAAATAACATTTTCTCTCTCACACACAGGTCAGCGTCGTCGATCTCCCCCCAACACTGGGGGGGAAGACTCACAGGACCAGGCTCTGCGGGACAACGATCCCACCGCCAGCGACGACTCTCACCACTCTGTGGACGACCCCGACCAACCTGGCCCCTCTGGTGTCCAACCACCTGCAGCACCTGCGTCAGGTACAACTGGGCCAACCACCACCCCCACTCCTGCCACATCCCAGGAGACAACCAGGACCCCTGCCCCACCACCACAACGCAGCCAGTCTGACCAGGAGGGACACGGTGCATCGGGCACCCAGGAGGAGGCAGGCGACAATGCAAATGCCACCCCTCAGGGGTCCCGGAGACCCGATGTGCCCACAAGGGCAGGCCAGGTGCAAGTGGGCAGGGGTGGTGGGAGTGGAGGACGGCAGAGGCGCGAGCCTGACCAGTTGGCTGGGGAACCGGTATATTCCCATGTGAGAAACATCCTGAACACATACCGGCAGGACACCACGGGCATGAGCCAGGTTGTGTCCACCCTCAACGAGATGAAGGGGACCCTCGAGGAGATCAAGACCCAGCAGGCCCAGCAACATGCGGAGCAACATGCCTGTCAACAGCGACACCAAGGACGGATGGAGGACAGACAGGCTGAGCTCGTGACGGTGCTCACGGGAATAAACCGTTCACTCCGTCGGATAGCCGACAACATGGGCAACCCTCCCTGTGCCACCAGGCGAAGAACATCACTACCCACAGGGAGGGATCAGGAGGAGGAGGATACATCCAACGGAGCATCCCAAGCATTGTCACGGCCTGCTTCCGAGGGTTCCCGCAGGAGGGCGGGTCATCCACAGAAAAGACCGTGAGGGTCAGCGCAACAGCACCATCTCCCAGGACACCTGGCCTGGCACCTGGCCCACTGGCCCAACAGCAGCACATCAGCAAATGACATTCTCTGCCACATGGACTTGCTGGTCACAGTCTGACCAATGTTGACAAAGACTGTGGTATGGACTCTGATGATTCCCAATGGCAAGGATACCAACTCCCCCAGTGAACTTTGGATTCTACACATCCGGAAACCACCTCTTGTCATCCCCCCCCAACACGTACCCCAACCAAAATTTTCACAATCAAGAGATGATGCCTACATTTTGCATTCTTCCATTACATGTGTGTTGTAAAGTCTAACCATGCCTGAGTTTTCATATGACTTCAACCATCCATACCCTGGGGCCTGAGTCTGGCACAGGACACACATGGGTCACAATGTAGTAGCCAAGACTAGGGGTGGGCGGAATTTGCGGAATTAACTTCCGCAAATTATCGCGAGAATGCAGAAAATCTCCGCAAACACGCCGGAAATATCGCGAAGACGCGGAAGTTTTTTTGCCGCCTGTTCGCGGTATTTTTTGCGTGATCACGGGTCGCCAACTTACCCATGCGGTTGCTCACGGGCGCGGCCATCTTGTTTTCCCTTGTCCCGCCCTCTGGCGATGTTTACTTCCTGTTCCGGGTCGCACAATGCATGTTCGCGGTCGATATTTCCTGTTCGGGACCGCTTTTACTTGATCGCGTTGCTTTTTGCTTGCTCAGGGAGAAAATATCGCGCGAACTTGCGCACGTGGTCGCAATAGGCGCGGCCATCTTGTTTTCCACTCTATTGCATGGTTCTGGGGCCTGATTTTCAATCCTCCCTAAATCTTTTCAATCCTTTGTTTATATTCCTGCCTCTATATTTTTGGTTTTTGTCTACTTTTTTTTTGTTTTTTAGCTACTTTTTCTTTTTGTATTGCCCGCTATTTATTTCCTTTACCCCTTTATTTATTTTACCTTTTCTTTCCCGCCCCGTCCCCAGAACCATGTCCAAGGGCAGGGCTGTTCGCCGGTGCAGCCAGAGCCGCGACCGCCTTCCTTGCGGAAGGCGCCGCCCACAAGGGGTGCATGCACGGGCCTTATTTGGGGAGGCGGAGTTGGCTGCACTAATTTTCTTTGTGCAGCGCCACCTCCCCTCAACCCTGGCAGCAGGTGGCAGGCCTGGGTCCGGGTACGGCCTCCGGGAGCGTCGGCAGCGGTGGGGGAAGGTGCGCCGGGCAGTGTCGCGCATCTCTGGGGTCCGGCGCACCCAGGCACAGCTGACGCACCGGTGGTCCGACATCCTGGACCGTGAGCAGGACCTGCTGGACCTGCTAGGAGTGGAGGTCCCGGGGCTTGGTGAGTACCTATTTAATTATTACAACTTTGTGTCTGTTCTTCTGCTCTATGTTATATATTGCGAATATCTTTTTTTCCTTCCAACCAGCTAGAATGTTGCTGCTTACAATACATTCCAGGTTAATAACGTTTAAAAGTCTTCTGTGATTATGACACAGGTGCTCTTCTGCGCTACTACTAATCTTACTTGTTTGCAGCTTTGCGTTTGCGCTTGCTTAGCGTGATTCTTTACGAGTTTATTTTAGAGAAATTAAGTTACGTAATGCTACAGTGACTCACGTCCACTCCTTACTTTGTCCTGTCACTAATAGATAGGGGCGGATTGATACTTAGGTTTAGGTACTTTGTATGAGCTTCTAATTGGTTAGTGGTATGCGTGATGCCCCCCCTCACTCAGTTACGTGACGTGCTGCTAGTACGGCAGTCTTTAGAACCTTTTCTAGTTTGTTCAATGAGTGGAGGTAGGCTTTGCAGTTACTTAGCAGTAGCAGATCAGCATCAATCAAACCAAAATTTGGTGTATACAAAAAATGTAGTCATGTTCATGTGTCCTCCATGATTGGATCATACACATTGTTGAGGAATACAGTGGAAATGCATACTTAATATACAATTGGCATGCCTGGAATAGGTGGGCTAGGTTGGGTGGTACGTTGTACCAATACTTAGGCTTACTTGTAACTTAGTTTTCTGGAATCAGAATGGAAGAATGGATTACTGTTGATAAATAGTAACTTAAGTAGTCGAACTGCGAATCCCACGATATTACATGTTGACCAGATGAGATCGGTCAATGTAGTTATTGCAATTGTTGTTTACATAAGTGTTTTTTGACCGTTGTTGAAAAATATTGTATTTGTTTGACACCATCCATCAATGTTTGTCTCTTTCTTAATTCTTATATCTCTCCTGTCCATCAGCACCCAGGGGCAGACCGACAGGGACTGGACAGTCGGCGGGACAGGAACACCACCAGGAGGACACCGCTGAGGGCTCCTCTGCTGGCCCCAGTAAGTCTTCTTGTTTTTAATAATATTTCTTATTCCATAACTTTTACTGCCCCATTTCTCCCGAACTATAGTGTGTTTCCAAATGCTATTTTTTTACCACCAATTATCCTTCGATCTGTACGGTTTCAAAAAGGTTATCCCTGCCTCCGCTATGATGACTGAGTACTACTACATACTATCAGTCTGTCTGTCTGTACTGTAGTAGCTAGTCTTGCCCAGTTGGCCAGTGCCACTCTTTGTGAAAGGTTGTAATATAAAACTCATATTCACCAGTAGCTCGTACAATCCGTTGGGTCGTTGTCTTGTACTACTTTTTACTCTTATTGATGTTGAGGCTTTGAAAATTCACAGCAACAACAGCCCTACCAGATTTCTTAATATTTTGATATGATACCCTATAGGACATACCACTGTTGTAGGGATCTTGCACATACATTTGCACCAGAAAATAGGATGTTGGTGATGGTAGGTTGGACCTTCCTTGCACACCTCAATCAGAAATTCCGCACCCACCACAATTCCACTGCTTGACTATAGTACTGTCTTGTCATACCTATTAGGTCTCGGAACCCTCCCCCCAAAATAACCAACAAGTAGACAACCCAGAACATAACACACCCAACCTCTGTCGTGGAAGCAATTCACATGCACACCCTTACTTTAATTTGCTCACTCGTGTAAGTTAGTCCACTCCACACCAAATACCACGAAGTCTATGTAAGTTTAAAATGTTTATTTCAATTTGAGAAGGTCTGTACACTGTTTTCTTAGCAGCACCAACCGGCAAATCAATAACATTAAAACAATATACATTGTTACACTTATACAGTTGGGAATTAAATCATGATAACTGAACAGTGGTGGAAGGCAGCACCACCATCCCATAGCAATTTAGTTTATATACATTTATAAATGAAGATGTGAGTGAAGGGACCCCTCACCTCAGAAGAACCTAGTACTGGTAGTTGGTGCATCGTTCAGAAGCTCTGGTTCGTAGAAGGGAATCTTGCGTCTGTAATGCGAAAAAAGAAATGGTGTGCGTTAGTATATTGCAACTTGCAAGCATTTCTCAGCCGTGCCAAAAAGTGTAGCATCTATGGATAAGCAATATGGACTAACAGTAACAGTAGTACACCAGTTCTTCATAAAAAAGTGGCTTGTTAATGTTTGTTGACCGCTTGTACGCAGCGCGTAGACTAGACAGTAGCAGTGTGAGGCAGGTCATGTGGGCTCAAAGGTGTCTTAAGAAGCTAAAAGGTAAAGGTAACGTCACATGTGCATGGCTAGGGCTAATCAAGCAAATGCTACAATGATCATATAACTTAGTGTCTACTCTACTACTACCTGATTTGTACTAGTGATGTATGTTAGTATTAACTCATTTTTCAACCTTGCTACTGATCAATAGGGGGGAGGTGTATATGTCGCCTAATAAATGTGTAATGTTTTCTAGGCGCACTACCGACCACCATTGCTGGGGCCAGCGAAGGCGACGCCGAGGGCGAGGATGCGGCAGTTGCAGATAGCAATGGAGGGGGAGTGGCAGCACCAGTGGCAGGCGGTGGTAAGTTAGATTCATAATCTTTAACTATTGTTGAACTTGACAGCACACTCACTGCAAAGGTGTACTGTATGTATATGTATACTGTACAGTTGTGAATTAGGGCCCCATTAGGATGGTGGGCGTATTGCCCCCGCCGGGCCGGCTGGAACTCACAGCCGTCACCGCAGGGGCAAACCTCCCGGCATCCCTGTAGAAAATATTCAGACATGTCCAGGCGGAAAAGGGTTCAATATGGCGGTGGTGTCTCTCTCACCACACCGGCAGCCATATAATCTGCATTTTGGAATGCCTTTGCGTGGCGGCATTGCCGTCCGCCACGGAAAGGCATGCACACATTGCAGAGTATGCTTGGGGGCCCCCATGGAGGGTACCTACCGATGCTATGGTACCCCCCCGACTTTCAAAGCAAAACGTGACAGGCTCCGTGCGAGGCCCGTCATGTTGTGCTTGGAAAAGCAGCACAACATTTTAGCATTGCTTTCAGCAAAGCCAACTAGAATTTAAATTTTAAAAAACAGGGTGCGCCCGCCACTGTGCCGGGCGCATCATCCTAATTAATTGTCCCCACGGGACCCTCACCCTTTTTAGCAGTCGGATGGCGGGCGGACAAAGTCCGCCCGCTATCCGATGTCGTAAGTAAGTATGAGTTCTTGGGGACGTTTGAAGAGTGAACTAGAAGACTAGAATTCCCTTTAATTGGTATAGGACTAGGAGCCGGAGTATTGAGTAACCAATGTCCTCATCTATCTGATTTCAACTCCGCTTTGAAAGTTTTATGGAGAAGAGCACCTGGTGCACTGTTCAACTAAAAAGTGTAAGACAGGTGGAAGGAAGAAGGACGGGCGACATTTAAAATGTCATGTACTACTGTGCTTTATTTTATAGTGCTACTCTACCATGCCACTATGTGTATAAATAATTACCTTGTCCTACTGTTTTATTAAGACTATATTTTACAATTGTCTTGTTTTTTTCTTTTTGATACACAGCAACTCCGAAACTCAACCGTAAGGAGTTGGCCGCCAAGGCACGGCGCCGGAAGCTGGAGGCAATCCAGCAGGAATACCGGCGGCTGGTGGTCCTAGCCGAGGAGGAGGAGGAGGCTGCTGCAGCTATTGAAGCCTCCTCCAGTGCCCAGGGCCCCAGCCACCGCCCTCCAGCGGTACGGCGCCACCGCCGGACGGCTGCCCGCCGCCACCGTGTCATCTCCGGTGCCCCCCCCACTGTGGCTGCAACTGCCGCGGCCTTAGACGCCGCGTCGCCCATTTAGAGGACCAGATGCGTGTCCTCCTCCAGTCCCGCCCCACCAGTTAGTCCCTGTCACTGCTCCTTTTTTAATTCCTGTTCGTTCTTCACTCGTTTGGGCGTTCTCTACTTCTATGGACAGTCGTTGGGGTTAGGGAGGTGGGTGGGTCAGCTTTTGTGGGTTTAGTTTATTTGTTAGGGTCAATTAAATATATTTTTCTATGTTACATGCAATGTTGTTAATGTTTTGTAGGTGGGGTAACTGTTTTACATCACACTGTTTCCTTGCTGGTGCATGGCCGCCCATAGCGTGTGTTTGATTTCAATAATTTGCTGACTGTATAAGACACAAACAGATAGATGCGACACACCTCACTCATTGACTGGTCCTACTATGCATTCTTTGGAGTGGTGTTTGAAACTGAAATCATTGACAACATGTCCATTATTAATTCTGCCTCCCCCAAACTTCTCTCTTACCGGTGCTTGATGTTTATGTCCAACTGTGGCACAGCACTGGCTGCATGGTGAAGATGGTTTCCTTTTTCATACATGCCATGATTGGGGTGGTGGTGGTGGTAGTATAGTAGTAGTAGTATACACTGGCAGGGTGGCAGCATTTCCAAAAAAAGAAAAGGAGATAGTCAATAGCCTTTGAGAGACTGTTAGAGGAGTAGTTGAATGAAGTACATCACAGAATTTACCGAGCCACAATTATATGCTCAAATATTTGACAAAAAATCTGAATGCTGGTTATTATGAGGATAGCCTACTAGACAGAGTTACAAACTATAGTTTTGTCGACTCGAGTCACTTGACTATGCCTACAGTCTAACAGTTAGTGCTGTATATGAGGAATGACAACAAACAAATCCAATCAATGCCGGCAATTCATGCTGATGTATATGTTCCTTTGTTAAATAAAATAACCTCTGAAATATCCTACTCATGGGTGGGCAAGCAGAAGAAAATCATCGCTCTGCATTGAAATTGAAGTAGTGTTGCTTTCACCACATCCGCCCCAGCAAGTGTGTGATTAAGTATTGGTGTACATTTAATTTAGTTACACCTCGACAATAAGTCACACAGCCCGGGGGAAGAGGGTTAGGGTCCGTTGATTGGATGGGAAAGGGGATTTTCGGAAAGGTTTGACATAGAAAAACAGTATGCATACATAGACAAACAAACGACAATCATTGAAGACTACCATACCATATCCATTCCATATGTTAAGGGAGAAAAAGGCAATGCATGCATGATGATGAGACCCGGATTACATACACTTCTATTTCTTGTTCTGTTCCGGCCTTAATACTTTAACAGATAGCAAATAGAAATTGTAAATATTGGTAGTGAAGAATCGTAAACACAGAGCAAACGTAATGATGATTGATAATAACAACTCCAAGAACACACTGTTGTAAAGAATGTATACAAGATATTAATCAAAATTATTTAAAAGAAGTGAAAAGTGGATACTGTTACTGTCTTATCCTGGTAAAAAATGTGGACTGGTTTTTTGCATCTCGGCATTCCTCTTGCTCCTCTCGTCCATCAATCTTGGGTGTGTCGCCTCGCCACTCGCCACTGCCCGGCTGGAATAAAAAGGTGATTGATTGGTAAGGTAATTAATATGCATTGTAATGTTTTACAAAGTTTTGGACAAGGCCCGGCCTGTAATTTTAGATTGAAAACCAAAGGGGATATTCAGAAAGAAAGTGAAAACAAATGCACAAGTGATGGTGTAGTGCAACAAGAACACTTTCCGAAGTGGCATGTATGCATATGCATCATCTCTACTGTAGTCTGTTTCCAGCATAGACCTTCAACAGTAACAGGAGAGATCAGGCCCACAGTGCTTACCATTAGCACATCCTACGTTAACACTTTAGAGTCCTTTTTTTTTCTCTCAAAGAGTTGGACAAAGGCAAAGCACATTATCCATTCCAAACATAGCATTTTACAGTTAAAGTTAGTAAAATCAATGCACTGCAGTCATCCCACCGCTACACTCTATTCAACTTCTACACAGACATTTGGGTGTGCTGTGGTTGTTGTTGACGTGTTTACCTTTTTCCGTTTTATGCCACTCATGAAACATCCTCCTGACTTCATCATCAGCTCTGATACTTCTACTGACTAACTGGAGATCGGCCTGCAGTACAAGTGTAATTTTTATAACACAACAAGAGTAGAAATATAAATATTACTGACTTGAGTCATTCTTTATTGTGTACAGAAAGATAGATTACCACTAGTACACTTTGACATCACTTTGTGCACAACAAACAACGCAAACGCAAAGACCAATAGCTCAGAGTCAGGTGTCCAATGCATGCCATTAATTGTCATCATTCATTACCTGTTCCTTCTCATCTTAAGTTAACGGGCCGTCTCTTTCGCCATCATCATGATGGACGGTGCTGTTAAGTCACAGTCATTTGCATTGCGCAGATTGAGTGAGTCCCCTTCCTGTATTGAATTAAAAGCAATGTATCACCAAGATGCAGGAGAAGTACACATTTCTTGTTTGCCAGAAGGGGAAAATTAGTAATTACTAGTGTGTTCTGTAGAAAGTTGATTAGTGGCAGTGCACAATTACATCAATTCATGCGCAACACACACCACAAAATCTACATCATTCAGTCTGCCATTCTGCGGCCAATGCATGGCATCAATCATTACCTGTTGCATCTCATCTCGTTAACGCTGCAGGCCGTCTCTTTCGCCATCATCATGATGGACGGTGCTGTTAAGTCACAGTCATTTGCATTGCGCAGATTGAGTGAGTCCCCTTCCTGTATTGAATTAAAAGCAATGTATCACCAAGATGCCGGAGAAGTACACATTTCTTGTTTGCAAGAAGGGGAAAATTAGTGTGTTCTGTAGAATGTTGATTAGTGGCAGTGCACAATTACATCAATTCATTCATGCGCAACACACACAACAAAACCTACATCATTCAGTCTGCTATTCTGCGGCCAATGCATGGCATCAATCATTACCTGTTGCATCTTATTTTCAGTTAATGGCCAGTCTCTCTCGGCTCTGAAGGAGGATAGCTATAGAAGTCATCAGATTCATGGTCCACTTGTTTTGGAAGGACGAGGAAAGTTTGAATTTGTTGTTACCATCATCCAATCATCATTCATGAGGGAAATGAAATTGACCAGGAGATGCAGTATGATCGAGCGGAGGAGCTGGATTCTGAGGACTGTAGTGTCAAATGGCAGACACCTGAAACTTGTATCTTAAATTAGAAGAGGAGAAGACGGTGATAATGCATTGGTTGTGATTCACAAGTTTATAACCGGAACGACAGACACAAACAAAGGGGGAAAAAAGGGAGGAAGACAGTAAGTGCGAGCCTAATTGTCA
The DNA here is from genome assembly GCF_964204655.1 of Triturus cristatus. Lineage (NCBI taxonomy): Eukaryota > Metazoa > Chordata > Amphibia > Caudata > Salamandridae > Triturus > Triturus cristatus. The sequence goes on along the minus strand of NC_140591.1, from coordinate 1,514,400,900 downwards.
GGGAAGTATAGCTCGTCCTCAAACTCTGGGGGATCTTCTAGTAGTAGGTAATCATCTGACACAATACTTCCGTCACCTGAGCCGCTGTCCTCATCTTCCTCTGTTGATTCATGCATTGTGTAATTCGGTGGTATGAAGTGCTGATTCATTTTGATCATTGTTAACCTCTCCACGTTTTTGGGAGATAGACTGGTCCTTCTCAAGGTTACAATGGAACCAGCAGCACTGAAAACACGTTCGGAAGAGACACTTGCGACAGGGCAAGCCAGATAGCTTATCGCCAGCCTGCTGAGCTGTGGCCATTCAGACCTTTTCCTATACCAATACTTTACTGGGTTTTGATCAACGTACACCTCTGTTGGGTCGTCCAGATAGGCCTGGACCATCCGCTCAATGTTCAGGGTTGCTGCTGGTAAGCTTTTGTGCTGTTTTTTCTGTGCATCAGCACTGTGCTTAAGGCCCATCTTTACATACCAATCTGATAATGATTGTACTCGGCCGAATGATCCAGTTATTGTTTTTGTAGTCAATGGTGATGGTGAGTGTTGCGATTGTGAGCCAACCGCACTGCCCTCAGCCGACGAAGTTGCACTTGATTCTGCATGGCCTGCTTCAGTATCAGTACTTGTTGTGGGTTGATGTGGCGGGCTTTTAATTAGCAGCCCTTCGTTTTCCTAATTTTGCACGTGGATCCAGAATTGTGGCACAAATGTAATGTTCTTGTGACAAAATTTTATTTTGTATCCTTACATTTTCTGATAAGCGCCTGGATAAGCTCTCCACCAAGTCATGGGCTTGCCTTCTGTCCTCTACACCTTTGTAGGATTCAGACACATTATTCAGCTCATGCTCTAGCATTTGCAACAATGGGATAGCTTGGCCCATTGTACAGTCCTCCTTGCTGACTTCACGTGTGAAGACCTCAAAAGGAGACAGCATCTCAGTCAGGCATTGAATTAGGGTCCATTGCTCCCTCTGAAGGGTCATGCCTTTAACACTAGCATCACTGCTTCTGTACCAGACATATTCATTGAGTGACCTCTGCTGTTCGTACAGACGATCAAGCATGTAATACGTTGAGTTCCAACGTGTTGCCACCTCCTGGATGAGTGCCTTGACTGGCATCCTACGCTCACGTTGGAGGATCCTCAGCTGCTTCCGAGCTTTAAAAGAATGGCTGAAATGAGTGCATATTCTTCGGCAGATGGCCAGTAAATTGCTTACTATGGGTTCTTTTTTCAGAAAGTCTTGCACTATAATGTTTATGCAGTGTGCAAAACACGGAACCCTGAAATAGGAACCAAGTTCCATGGCCTTAAGTACATTACTGCCATTGTCTGTGGCAACAAAACCAATACCAAGCCCTCTGGGCCGCAGCCATTCCAAAACCTTGGTGCGAAACTCTTCTAAAATGTTTTCAGCCGTATGAGATTTCTCCATGGCGAACATGGCTACAGTTGCATGTTTCCGAGTACCTTCAAAAATTGCAGCTGTGTCAACAACAACTCGTGCAGATAGTTGATCTCTAACCCCCACAAAAGAGATCCAGTGTGCAGTGATGCACATGTAATCTGTGGCTTGGCAACTGGTCCACATGTCTGTTGCCAGGTGGATATTGTGCACAGCACTCTGCTGCAAACCGTGACCAACCAATTCCAGCACATCATGATGTAGTGCCGGAACAGCAATTCTTGCGAAATAGGACCGGCTGGGAACTTTCCATTTCAGGGAGATGGCAGACACAAATTCAAGGAAACCCACCCCTTCCACAAATGAAAAAGGAAGAAGGTCCAGCGCTAACATTTTAGCCAGCTTCGCATTGTACAATCGTGCCGTTGGGTGGTTGCGTTGGAACTGCCCCTCCAACCTAAACATGCTGTCAATGGTAGGCTGGCTTACTTTCCTTAGTGGTGCTGTTTTCATTAACCCACTAAGGCTCAACGACACAGATTGTCTCATTGAGGTACTCGCCGGTCGCCTTGGTGTCTCACCCACACTCTGAGTATGGCTCTTACTGCGGTGCCACTCTGATGTTACTGAGGAGGATGTGGGCGTTACCACTGCAGTGACTGCACTACTGGAGACAGGGCTAGAAATGCCTCCCTGTTCTTCACCTGCCACCACAATAATATCGCTCCCTGATTCCTGACCAACTTCAAAGGGTTTAGTTTTCCTACGTTCTTTTAACTTACGTAGGTGATCCTCCCACACGATATTGTGGTGTATTCTGAGATGACTTGCTTGTCCTCCGGTACCATAGTTTGTACCAAGCTTACCACGCCGAACACCTTGCTGACAAATTGCGCATATAGCAACGTTCTCCTCCTTGGCGCTAACAGAAAAGAAGTCCCAAACTGGGGAGGAGAACTTTCTGGCACTGCTGGATGTGACACTTTCAACACCAGATGAACTTGAGGGGGTGCTTGAAAATATGTGACCCTGTCCACCTACACTGTGACTTTTACTACCACTTCCTACTGAGATGGTTGAGCTGGATGTAGGTCCCTGCCGGGCCTTGGAAAATATGGCAGCTGGAGGTAGTGGTGGTGTAACCGGTGTTGGTGAGATCTGTGCTACATCCCGCTCAGTAGCAGCCTTTCTGGATAGGGTGAGAATGTCGGTCTCCAATCCCTTTGGGGCGGGAGTAATGTGCGTGATGACTGGCTCGTCTTCATCAACATCATCACCCCCCTCTTCTACATCTACCTCCATAACTCTAAGTTTTTCTGGGACCTTCCTTTTCAGAAGCAATGTCTTGTGGCGTACTTCACTCTCAGACCGAGCTGGTGGGACCCAAGTGTCATCACGATCATCAGAAGCGGGGCTTGAAGAAGAAGATGATGGACTAAGCCTCCTTTTCCTTGCTGGTGGTCTGGAAGACAATTGATCTTCTGAAACAGCGGTTTGACTTCGCTCCACTTTGTCTGCAGGAAGCTCGATTTCCTGAAATGCCCCTACGTCAGGAGCAACAACTACTATGGTGGGCTGTTGCGGCGGCTGCTGCTGTTCTGGTTGCGGCGGCTGCTGCTGTTCTGGTTGCGGCGGCTGCTGCTGTTCTGGTTGCGGCGGCTGCTGCTGTTCTGGTTGTGGCGGCTTGACACTGATATGCTGAGTTTGCACCTGCGTTGAACTTGATTGTGTACTACTTTGCGGTAATGACATTTCTTCAACATCGCTGCCCGTTAGTAGATTGGTTACCTCTGCGACAGTAAAGTCCTTGGGCCTAGGTTGGTGGGGTTGCTGGACCGCTGTGCTGGTCCCAGCTTGGTTCCCGGACAACGCTTTGGTGCCAAAAAAACCTTGGCCGGCACACCACCAGTCGTGGTTAATGGCACTTCCTTTTTCTGTTCCTTCTTCTCACCAGCAACTTTCTTGGTACTGGACCTGGTACCTTTCTTTGGGGCCATCTTCTTCCGATGTCAGGCAGGAGGCAGATGCACAACAAGTTCTGGTCACACGTGGGCGTGATGCGCAGCAGGACTTCTGTCTGGCTGGCAGTACAACTGGTAGCCAGGTGATGCCGATGACACCTCCTACTCTGTCTTTTGTGCACCTAAAAGCAAAGAAGACAGGAGAAGAACATCAGTGAAATGTTGCATTTGTTTTTGTGGTTCAGTTACTTGGTACTGTACTAGTGCAAACAAAAGATAGTCTACCCATTTATGACTTTTTTTTAACTAGAGCTATGTTATACTACTAGTACTGTGTACAGCCACACACTACACTCTCAGGAAGGTGATGTCTAAAAATTCAACAGATCACATAGAAAACACTTGATCAATAAAGCTGTGGCTACCTGCTCTGATCCTAGTGGATGAAAAAGCAGGCCTGTTGGCAGACAAGGCCAGGCAAGCTTGCAGGCCTAGGCCTCAAAATGGCCACCAGCCACGTGGCCAGGCCCAACAACATCAGCAAGGCCACCCCAAAAAACACACTTCCCCAACTCAATCCAATGCCATCCATGCCCTAAATGATGTCTAAATTCACCAGAGCACACAGAAAACAGTAGATTACTAAAGATGTGGCTACCTGCTCTGATAGCAGTGGATGAAAGCAGGCCTGTTGGCAGACAAGGCCAGGCAAGCTTGCAGGCCTAGGCCTCAAAATGGCCCCCAGCCACATGGCCAGGCCCAACAACATCAGCAAGGCCACCCCAAAAAACACACTTCCCCAACTCAATCCAATGCCATCCATGCCCTAAATGATGTCTAAATTCAACAGAGCAAACAGAAAACAGTAGATTACTAAAGCTGTGGCTACCTGCTCTGGTAGCAGTGGATGAAAGCAGGCCTGTTGGCAGACAAGGCCAGGCAAGCTTGCAGGCCTAGGCCTCAAAATGGCCACCAGCCACATGGCCAGGCCCAACAACATCAGCAAGGCCACCCCAAAAAACACACTTCCCCAACTCAATCCAATGCTATCCATGCCCTAAATGATGTCTAAATTCACCAGAGCACACAGAAAACAGTAGATTACTAAAGCTGTGGCTACCTGCTCTGGTAGCAGTGGATGAAAGCAGGCCTGTTGGCAGACAAGGCCAGGAAAGCTTGCAGGCCTAGGCCTCAAAATGGCCACCAGCCACATGGCCAGGCCCAACAACATCAGCAAGGCCACCCCAAAAAACACACTTCCCCAACTCAATCCAATGCCATCCATGCCCTAAATGATGTCTAAATTCACCAGAGCAAACAGAAAACAGTAGATTACTAAAGCTGTGGCTACCTGCTCTGGTAGCAGTGGATGAAAGCAGGCCTGTTGGCAGACAAGGCCAGGCAAGCTTGCAGGCCTAGGCCTCAAAATGGCCACCAGCCACATGGCCAGGCCCAACAACATCAGCAAGGCCACCCCAAAAAACACACTTCCCCAACTCAATCCAATGCCATCCATGCCCTAAATGATGTCTAAATTCACCAGAGCACACAGAAAACAGTAGATTACTAAAGCTGTGGCTACCTGCTCTGGTAGCAGTGGATGAAAGCAGGCCTGTTGGCAGACAAGGCCAGGAAAGCTTGCAGGCCTAGGCCTCAAAATGGCCACCAGCCACATGGCCAGGCCCAACAACATCAGCAAGGCCACCCAAAAAAACACACTTCCCCAACTCAATCCAATGCCATCCATGCCCTAAATGATGTCTAAATTCACCAGAGCACACAGAAAACAGTAGATTACTAAAGCTGTGGCTACCTGCTCTGGTAGCAGTGGATGAATGCAGGCCTGTTGGCAGACAAGGCCAGGCAAGCTTGCAGGCCTAGGCCTCAAAACGGCCACCAGCCACATGGCCAGGCCCAACAACATCAGCAAGGCCACCCCAAAAAACACACTTCCCCAACTCAATCCAATGCCATCCATGCCCTAAATGATGTCTAAATTCAACAGAGCACACAGAAAACAGTAGATTACTAAAGCTGTGGCTACCTGCTCTGGTAGCAGTGGATGAAAGCAGGCCTGTTGGCAGACAAGGCCAGGCAAGCTTGCAGGCCTAGGCCTCAAAATGGCCACCAGCCACATGGCCAGGCCCAACAACATCAGCAAGGCCACCCCAAAAAACACACTTCCCCAGCTCAATCCAATGCCATCCATGCCCTAAATGATGTCTAAATTCACCAGAGCAAACAGAAAACAGTAGATTACTAAAGCTGTGGCTACCTGCTCTGGTAGCAGTGGATGAAAGCAGGCCTGTTGGCAGACAAGGCCAGGCAAGCTTGCAGGCCTAGGCCTCAAAATGGCCACCAGCCACATGGCCAGGCCCAACAACATCAGCAAGGCCACCCCAAAAAACACACTTCCCCAACTCAATCCAATGCCATCCATGCCCTAAATGTGCTTGAAAATGAAATATATTCAAAAAACAAAAGGAACAGTTGCTTCATCATGCACACACACCCATGAGGCCATGCCCATGGCTAGCTCGGGCCTACTACTACAACCCACAAAATTTAAAAAAATTTTAAAAAAAAAAGGAATGATGATAATTAATTAATTATCAAAAATAAATTGTAGTTACACAACAACTGCAATGCCCACAATAAAACACAACAACCACTTACTTGTAAAATATCCTATTCCAAAAATCCTGAAATCCAATTGCAATGATGCAGCAGACAAAAAGAGTGATCTTTCCAGCTCCAAATCCAAAGGCAGAATGAGCAGGAGATGGACAAAGCACTGGGAGGAGCCTGCTGGACAGGAACAGGAAGTTGGAGATTCTGTGTCACTTCCTCCCTCTCTCCACCTTGTAAAAAAATGACTCCTTGCACAAAAAAGGAAAGCCAAATGTGAATGTAAGGAGTTCTTTTCATCCAAAATCAGTATTTGCAGATGGTTTCATGCTGCTAGAGCCGATATTCCTCTCCAAATTGTAAATTTTACGTTGTTGAGTTCTCAAGCTTCACATTACTTCCGCCGGCGTGTCGAAAACGATATGATCGCGTTCTCTTCTTTGTCCCTGTCGCGTTGGAGATGACGTGTTCGCGGTCTCTTTCTCCTGTTCGCGTTCGATTTCACGTGCCCGCGTCCTCATCCTCTGGCTCGCGATGTAGAATGACATGTTCGAGATCTCAATCTTCTCATACTCGCGCTGTGCATGATCGCGAGAAGAAAGACGTGATCGCGCGACAAATGACGTGATCGCGTGAAAAATGACTTTAATGCGGCCGCGAACTCTCGCGAGACAGCGCAAAATGGCTACCAAAATTCAACATCTCGTGGAGAACGCGACCGGGTCAAGAAAACTTGTCGGAGAACGCAGGGATTCAGGTAAGGCGATCGCGCGCGCGCGAGAATGTATTGTTTTACAGCGCGAGCAAGAAAAAAATTATCACTAAGCTGCGGAATGCGGAAATTTTGACATTTTCGCGCTTTCCGCGGAACGCGAAAATGCCAAAATATCGCAATTTCCGCGAACGGAACGGAATTTTGGCCCAGGCCTAGCCAAGACAGACATGGAGCAACATACACACCCGTGATGGGCACAACCAGCTCAGGGGGAGGGCGCACAACCGTGCCGACAGACATATGGAGTACAGCAACAGTCATGCGCAGAGGTCAGGTATCAAGTGGAGTGTCCGGGGGGGCTCCCAGGTATGTGTAGACAGGTGGCAGAACCATGTCCTGCAAGCTTGAGTCAGGTGGAAGCAGAGAATGTAGGCCTGGCCAACGTTGGATGCATGGGGATGGCACATGTCACAATACCTACACAGTCATGGACATCATGCACAATACAGATTCTAATCCCTGACAAACAGCTTGCATCTTGCTACTCTACACATAGACACATAGGCACCATCACTGAGAACTATGCCACACATGGCGTATGCACCGTGACAACACACCAGCATTGACTGAGAAGAGGCACCTTGGAGGCAGAGGGACACCTTTATTTGTCATGTATTCCGGAATGCTAAGCAAACTCGGATTACAAATACACAGGTCATGTGGAGTAACATGTGGGTCCAACACTGGCACCCCCCTTCTGCACCACACATGCTTGAAATCCATGGCACTGGCACACAAGTCACGGGCAACAGCTAAACACACCCTGCTGCTCACGGAGAGGCTGCCATACACCATTGATCCTCTGATGTGGTAGACCCACACCATGTCAAGCCAATGCAAACCGTATGTTTCCAACGGCAGTGTTACACACATTGATGCCGTCATCACAATCCACTATCCCATCACAGATTACTGTCAACAAGTCTGACCATCTAATCAGGTGAATCTAGCGACGTGTCATGTGTCCCATAGTGCTGCTACATGTCTGCAGAGGAACCAAACATCGACAGGAGCAGTGTGCACACATTGTCAGCACACGATGACCTGTCCATGATGAATAGCAGTGCCACAACAATGCAACCAGCAGACGGCATGCACAAGTACCTGTGGATGTGAGACACACAAGAAGTTAGCCACAAGAAGCACATCCACTTGCATGTGCATGTACATGTACTCTACACATATAAGGATGACAACATGATAGGTCACAATTATGAGTCCGGTAAGACACTCATCATTGGCACCATCACTCGAGTGACACATCCAAACACATCTCTGACTCACGTGGCATACATGCAGATGGACACACACATTGCAACACATGCCACACAAGGCCCAATGCGTGCACACTCAGACACTGGAACTCACCACTAAGCAAAGAAGTCGCGTATGAGCCCACTCCGGATGTCCCGGTGCGGCTCCACATCGTCCACATCACTAGCCCCATCGCCAAGCCCTGCGTCCTCCATGGGTGGATGGTCCTGATCATCTTGATCCAGGATGAGTGGCACAGCCTTCTCAACTGCCATGTTGTGCAGCATGCAGCAGACCATGAAGATTTTGCAGACCTTCAGTGGTGCATATGGGAGGGCGCCGCCGGTCTTGTGGAGGCACCTGAAGCGGCTCTTCAGGAGGCCAAACGTCCTCTCTATCACTCGCCTTGTCCCGCCATGGGCGGTGTTGTAGTGGAGCTGGGCCGGCATGCTGGGGTTGCAGAGAGGTGTGATCAGCCATGCCATGTTGGGATAGCCAGCGTCCCCTACATGGAAACAACATGGACAAAAGTAGGTCAGGAGGAGCAGTTGGGCCGGAAGTCTACGCAAAATACAGGACAGACAGAGTGTACCCACCAACAAGACATGCTCGTTCGTCGCGCAGCTGCGTCATGATTTCAGGCACCCTGCTACGCCTCATGATGTAGGCATTGTGTGCTGATCCTGGAAAACGAGCACAGACATGTGAAATCACCATGTTGGACAGACACACCACAAGGGCATTGATGGAGTGGTAGTGTTTGCGATTCCTGTACGCAACCTCCTCTGCCTGTGGTGGTACCAACGCCACATGTGTCCCATCTATGGACCCAATGACATGGGGCATCCCTCCCAGGGTATAGAATCCACGATTGACACCTGTCAGCTGTTCTGGAGTTGGGAAATGGATGAACTCATCCAGGTGAAGCAACATGGCCTCTAAAAAATCATGCAGCACACGGCTGAACATGGTCTGGGACATGCCACCAACCTGAGCTATGGTATATTGGAAGGTACCCGTGGCAAAAAAATGTAGGGCTGCCATTACCTTCATCTTGGGTGTCAGTGCCGTAGGATACCTGTGCAGCGGTTGCAGGTGTGGCACCAGCCTTGCCGTCAACTCCTCAATCAATGGTTGGGGGAAGCGGTAGCAGCGTATGCAGTCAGTCTCCCGCATCTCAGCCAAGCACTGCAGTAATTTGGAAGTGACAAGGAAGAGTGAGTCCACTACTACAACAAGTTCTATGTACTGAGCACATGTCAATCAGTCAATACACCTATGCTACATACCGAGTCAGGTATGTGCTACATGCCCTGGACACATATGGCTGCCAGGTGACACTCCTACCAAGACCCAGCTAGAAACCGGGTTGTGAACCTCCACATCACAGGGCATTGGACTACCTGTGGCCCAGTGTCAGAGAAGAGCCAGACGCAATACAGGAGTGACAGACATCCCCATTTCAGCAGATGAAGGATGTGGATTGCACAGACAGGTTGCGGAACACTATTGCCACAGTTCACATGACATAACACTAGGAGAGCCCACACACCTTGCCATGAAGGTGTACATGTCATGACTGATCACACATACAGTGAGAAAATGCAGAGAGGTCCGTGTTACGCGACTCCGTGTCCCATGCATACATACACACCTTATATCCGATTCCACATGTGGCCTGGTGTGTGTAACAGTGTGCCATGGCCATCTACACACAGAAGATATCCCTCTGACATGTGTGACGACTTACAGCACGGCTTCTAATGCTGTTACCAAATCCATTCGAAAAAATTGGGGCATCCTTATGAGTAACAACTCAAAATGGGAAAAACCCCTGTTTTCTTTCAGGAAGGCAAGAAGCATAAAAGATGCCCTAGTACATTCGAGACCACGAATACCATCACCTGACAACATCCCGTCTGTCCTACAATCCTGGGGACTTCCCAAAGTAACAGGGCATTTTCCTTGTGGGCAGTGCAGTGTGTGCCACCTCACGAAAGCTAGCAAGACTCTGAATCTGGAACAAGACAAAGTGTGGAGTCAACGCACTCACACGAACTGTAATTCGTCCAATGTCATCTACCTACTTACATGTCCTTGTGGGATCAGATACGTTGGAATGACCACACGTAAAATCAAACAACGCATTGTCGAACACAGAAGTACAATCCGCTGTGGGAAAAGCATCACCAAAATGACAGAACACTACGCAGCCCTTAAACACACCCCTGACGACCTGACCTGGACTATAATTGAACAAATTAATCCAGGGATCAGAGCGACCAACATTCTGTTCGAAAAGGAACAACGTTGGATTTACCGCCTGTCTAGTCATACCATGGGTTTCAACGATAACATCCCATGGGGCACAGTGCTAAAAAGATAAAAAGTCACAAAGATAATATGCCAATGAAATTATTTGTTGGCAGGCAAAACATCTAACCAGTCACTCTGTGGTTTACCACCTGCATTTTTATGACACCACGAGACTGTGTTCTTTGTTGCAGATGCTCTTTAAAATGAACAAGTCTTGGCTCTACTGAACACCCATTAGGCAATATTCCTTACACTCTCGCCATTGCCTTTATTCTAAAGTGTTTTAATATCACGGGCTTAGAGCAATAGGAACTGAGCAATGGGACATGTCTTAAACAAGTCTTTGCTCTACTGAACACTCATTAGGCAACGATTCTGATACTCCTGTCATTGCCTCGTTTCGAGAGTATTAACATATTAAAATATTGTAAAACGCAAAACCCTTAACTCCATAAGAAATTTTCCGCGGATAAAGTTGTAACGTACACCTGCTTAGCAGGCGGTACGCATAACACGGATAATGTGAAAAGCCTCCCTTCCGTCACATTGAGACCCCCCCTTTTTTGGCACCATACCTCTAAGAATCGTGCGACTTTCCCGGAAGTCTACCAATGCTTACTTTATCCCCTGACAGGCAGCAGTCTAGCTGTTTTCTCCCGCGTTAACGTCTCACGTGACAGACGTGATGACGTTACGCCTTCTGATTGGTAAACGCTTCCTATTTTTCCTCTCGGCTGCGCCGGACGTCAACATCCGAGTCCGCAGGAGGGCCAAATAGGTGTTGCAGAGGGCTGGTGACTTTGGAGTAGTAAGTAAAGGTTCTGCAGTACGGATTTCCATACCTTTACTCCAACCGTGTAAGTTTTTAACTCTTTTTTATTCTTTTCGCTCCCCGTCCAGAGTGTGACTACAAGTCCCACCTCCCACCCGGACTCATGTAGTGAAACTGAATTGAACATCACGTAAGCACCGTGATCGGCTTTCTTGATGTTCACAAATCCATACGATACGATAACCCTTGAATCTCCATCACAAACCAAGCATTTTATTCTCCTTTCGCCTCCTAGAAGTCGGCCAGAGTGCAGTGCTGACCATCAGTGTGAAGGCGATACACTTATGCCGCTTTGCCGTATCACCCCCAAAAACAGGGTGTAGCACTTTTCCGGCACGATTAGTTATAGCGCTAAAGAGCACCACATGACTTTACAATTTGAACACGGGTTAATACTAGTGAATTTTTCCCGTAGTTTCAGAGCAATGGGAAATTCCCACCATGTGTGTGCATGAAATACTTTCACGACACTTGTGTGATTAGCCCAAGCCTGTTTTCCTGTGAAACTATATATGTATGATGTGAATCACTGTTTGTTTGTTCTGTGTTGTTTCTTTTTACTTTACCTCAACAGAACTGAAGCTCTCAGAAATTGCTGAAGGGTAATCTCAACCGTAAGTCTTAAGCGGTATCTGACCCCACAGGTTAGGGTACGCCTTAGCGCGCGTATACCGCCGTGGTGGTCTCACATTAGGTCCTGACGAATGCTTCGTGCATTGACGCAAGAAGCAGAAACATGTTGACCACTTTTATCACTTTGCACTTGATTTAGGACGTAGCTGGCCTAATTATCACCAGTTTCTAACGTCCGCCACACCATTTTAATTGTGTCCGGTTTACCACTATTAAAATTCCTTATTGGTTGAAACTGTGGCATATTTTAACTTACACTATCACCCTTTGCACTGCATCCACACACAAAAAACCAGCTCCGCTGTAATTCAGGCGTCGCAGCACACCGGGGAGACATTCGGTCTCTCCGGTGGGAACCCAATGATGAAGCATGTCACCAACTAGGTTGGTGAGTGAGTGTTCTTTTAAAAACATAGTGATTCACTTTTCTAAATCGCTCTGCACTTGTTCACATCTGATGGACACACTCTTCTGTTGTTGATCTATACTAGCCCTGGGGGACTAAGAGTGGCTCCAAAAACTCCCTCTCTCTCCTGTTGTTAATTTATATTTTACATCTACACACAGACACATGTTGGTTGCAGAAATTGCAGATGCATTTGAGGGAACGCCAACATCAAGCTCATGTGAACACACCACACATACATGACATAGTCACATTGCGCAACTCGGGCATTCACATGTCAGGTGTGGGAACCCCTGTGGCAGGCATCAGGGGACACTTTTGTGTGTCGTTGACTGTGCCATGCCAGTGACGCATCTTTCAACTGTTCAGGAACACATGCACACATGTCAAAGGAGTGAAGAGCATGTGTGGCACATACTGCACCATCACACATGACATCTGTACACATGTCATCATACATCTATTGCCTTCACAACTCAGGAGTATAGTGCCACATGACAGCCTTTCACACCTGTGCCCCACACATGTCGTACTGCACGGCCAATGCCTTGATGTCCAGCCTTGGTCAAGTATGTCAGCTCAATTCCTGTCTGTCTGCTGCCTGTCACCACTGTCACGTGTGTCAGGCACCGTACATACGCTCTGAGGGCGTGTGTACATTCCCTATCACTATGGGAGTGCTGCCGTAGGCCTACCCATAGTGATACAGACCGTACACGCGTGTGTTCGGTCCGTATCACAATGGGTACGCATACGCGAGCAAACCCATAGTGATAAGGGCCGTACACATGCGTGTACGCTCCCTCTCACTATGGGTTTGCTCGCGTATGCGTACCCCTTGTGATACGGACCGTACACGCGCGTGTTCGATCCGTATCACAATGGGTACGCATACGCGAGCAAACCCATAGTGATACGGGCCGTACACACACGTGTACGCTACCTCTCACTATGGGTTTGCTCGCGTATGCGTACCCCTTGTGATACGGACCGTACACGCGCGTGTTCGGTCCGTATCACAATGGGTACGCATACGCGAGCAAACCCATAGTGATACGGGCCGTACACACGCGTGTTCGCTCCCTCTCACTATGGGTTTGCTCGCGTATGTGTACCCATAGTGATACGGACCGAACACGCGCGTGTACGGTCCGTATCACAAGGGGTACGCATACGCGAGCAAACCCATAGTGAGAGGGAGCGTACACGCGCGTGTACACTCCGTAGCTATGCATTAGGGGTGCCCTAGGGCCCCGGAACGCACCGTACCTGTGTGTGAATATCCAAATTGCATAGAGGACACACGAGGGGCAAGTATAAAGGCAGAGATGCATGCTGGTTGCCATGGAGACCAAGTTTAAATTTTGAAATGTTAGAATCAGGTGGCCTGCAAAAGTCGGTTTGGAAGATTCTACTTTGTTGCAAAGTGGTTGTTTACGTGCCATCATGCTCACTTGGAAAAAAAATTGCAAGCCCCTCACAGGGGTAGGTTTAAACAGATTGGAGGAAACATAGGATGCAAATGTGAGTGACCAATCACTCTGCACTCCTGTGAATGGAATAGGCCAGCAAGGCAGATATAAGGCAGCCAGGTCCCATGAGAGAGCACTTGCCTGCACATCTTTTGATTCAACTACACTGCTGCTGCTCGTGATTCCCTGGCACCATGTCAAGGTCTGTGGAGAGGGCCCAGCCTTTCACCCTGGAGGAGAATCTGGCATTGCTTGATGTGATCCTCCCACAGTTCCCCATGCTGTATGGCCGGCCAGGGTATCAGGTGAGTGCTGAGTGCACTAGCACAGACTGTGTCCCTCTGTTGTGACTGTGACTTCTGGCATTGTGTCCAGGTGTGACACACATGCATTGTACTGTAGAGTGGGTCCCAGGGGGGGGGGAATGCCTGATGTCTCCCAGCCAGGGCATGCTGTGGCGCATGTCTGCTGTCCTCACTTGCATTGTGTACACTGTGACAATCACTGCATGGTGCATGCCACATTCAGCCTCTCTAATCCTCCTGGGAATGTTGTTTCTACAATCCTCATGTGATTCTGTGGTCACCCCAGTGTGACAGGTGAATGTACCCACAGATGTGTGTTTGTGTAGTGTAGCTGTGCTGAGAGTGTCCACATGATGTGTTCGTACCCTGGACATGTGTGTGTGTGTAAGTCCCCTGTCATGTGGGTGTGTGCATATGTTGAGTGTAGCACCCCACCTGCATGAGGGATGGGTATACCCTGGACATCTGATGTGAGCAGGGAACAGTGATGTGTGTCTGCCATGATGAGCCATCCCCACACCTGTTACCCCACCCAGTCTAGTGGCACATGTGCAGAGTGAGGTTTGTAGCTGCAGGAGGCAATGGCAGGTGAATGTCCTGTGCCTGTGTGTGTCTGTGTAATCTGATGGGGTAGCGTCAGTGGCCTGTGGCATGTGACTGCTTTGAGGTGCTGCACATAATCCTGGTGTAGCTTGTGATGCACAGTGTGAGTCTGGATCATTTATTGTGTTGTACCCCTCATGCCACCTGTGTACTTTCAATGCCACGTACTGCTTTTGCCCTTCCCCAGGGGATAATGTCCCTATGACAAAGGTGCACTGCTTTGGCTGCATACTATGCCTTGTTGAAACCAGCGAAATTGTTCTAATGTGTGTCTCTGTGACATGTGCCAGGTGTATTGATGTAGTGTCACTTGTTCATCCTCACAGGTAGGCGCCTCTGCCAAGAAGAAGATCTGGTTGAACGCCGTCAGTGCCGTGAGGTCGGTGGAGGGTCGCAAGCGGCGCCTGTCTCAGGTGAGAAAACGCTGGCAGGATATCCGGTGCTGGACGCGGAGGATCGCACGGGTCCTGCTGGGGGACTCACCTGTGAGACGTAAGAACCATGGGCGCCGCCGTCTGACCCACATCCACAAGCGTGTGCTGGCGGTGGTCTTCCCGGACATGGACAGGCGATTACGGGAGAAGCAGCAGCAGGAAGGGGGTAGGTACATGTGTGTTTGTTGTGTGTCACCAGCATTTGTAAGTGCGCAGTTGCATGGATACACTGCCAGGGTTTACATGTGCAGTGCAGATCCAGTTGCCCACAGTATAGCGGTGCTCTCCTACCTCCCTTCCCCTCCTTGCCATGTGTTCCCTGGTCTGTGTGTAGTCACTCTTTCACAAGGTAATCTAGGCTGCCAGTTTATCCACGTGACCAATGCTTGTAGCATCATGTGTGGGGGTGGTGTGTAACAGGTTTTGGTACGTTGCCTATGCCCTGTCCAGTGCAGTACTTGCGGGGTCCATGTCAGTTGGCACTGATGCTGAGTCCAGACATAGGAGTGTGTCTCAAAAGTGTAATGCCTTACCATATGCATGTCCTATTTTGTGGCCTCTGACATGATGTGCATGAGTGTGAGATATGCAGAGTGCAGGGATGGTGGCTTGTGTTGCAGTCATTACCATTCAGGACCATGGAGTTGTGTGGCCACTACTGTCCCCTGGGGCATCTCTTCCTAGGTGTCATGTGTGACATCACAAAATGTGGACACTCTCAGTGTCTACAGCATAGGTTGTGCTCTGGGCCATTGTCCCCTGGCACCATGTATATTGACGTAAGATGTACTACAAGTGTCCACTGTACAGCCTGACCTGATTTTCCTTGTTCATGCTCACGGTGGCCAGTGGCTGCGTGTCTTGTCACAATCATCTGATGATGCCCATTTGTGCATGATATATTTGTACAGGCGCACCTGCGGTATTTTGTGTCCAATCTGCCTTTCTTGCAGCCCATGTGTATTTCACCCAGACTAAGAGATGTAAGTGCTTCCTGTGTCTCAACAAATTGTCTCATGTAGGGGGTGGTTGGTGCGGGCAAGGCCTACATGTCAAAACCTGAAATCTCCTTGCTAGGTCTGGGCAGTGTGTGATGTTTGTCTGGACATACACTGAAGGTGCAGTGACCCAGTCATGGTGGGCATGTTTTTCAGTATTACCTTTGCAGCATGTGCCTCAAGTTCATGGATATTGTCCCTGGTCATCCCTATTTACAGCAACGCTGTGTGGTGCAGATGCAGTGCTGGATTGTCCCCAGAGCCTGGCTCCTCTGTCTAAATCCATATCATGTCATTTGCAATTGTGTAATGCTCTCCATAGTTTCTCAGTGGCATGGTGTGTCAACCAACTGTGTGTTGCAGGGTCTACATATGTACCTTGTATTGTAGATGTTACTCATCTTTCTTTTCAGGCTATGCACTGTAACCTATGTAGATTGGACTCATGTGACATATGTATACAGGTGTATGATTAATTCCTGTCTCTTCACCTTGCCCACAGCATCGTCGGGGGACACGGATGGAGACACCGGCACAGACCGTGCGGAGGGACCGAGCACCAGTGCCAGCAGTGACATCTTGGCTGGCACATCGAGTGGAACAGAGGCGGAGGGGAGTGAGCCGGAGGACCTGTCCAGTGCCACCACAGATTATGAAGCTGACGGGTCCGAGGCTGAGCTCTCCGAGGGGGCGGAGGCTGCTCCACCAGCTGACAGCAGCACACCATCTCTCCCCGCCCCTTCCCTTGACATCACCCACCTCCCACTTGCTCGTGTCCCTTCCCAGCGTGCTCGGTCACCACATGTCTCCTTCGTGCCAGGCACCGCACCCTCTGCCCCTGTCTCCACTGCTGCCGCCAATGCCGAGTCTGTGGACATCCAGCGGCAGTTGCAGGTTGGTCAGGCTGCGATGCTTAATGTCCTCCATGGCCACAGCCGAGTGCTGAACAACATGGAGGCATACTTGGAGGGCATTTTATCATTGCAGGCTGACCAACGCAACTTGCTGAGGTCCATTGACTCGACACTGACTGCAGCAGTGGGTCTCCTGCAGCGCTTCACCCAACCCCCTACCCCTGCCCCATCCACACTTCCCACTCCCATGCCTGTCCCACATACACCCAGACGTAAGCATGCACACACCACAACAGACACAGGCACCACACCAGCAGGGAAGGTTCAACGCACACCTCCTGGCACGCACACACAGGGTGAAGTAGGCACACCCACTGGGTCGGGGGGCAAACGTAAGACACGCAGCCAGAGTGGGAGTCCGCATTCCACAAAATCCACTCCCTCCAAATACCCTCCCCTCAGCTCTCCTGCCCAAGAGTCGGATACAGGGTCAGTCCTGCCCAGTCTTTCCATCAGCCCCAGTGTGGCACCACCCCGCAAGCGGTGGAGGCAGGACACCGGCAGGGGAGTTGAGTCCCCCCCTGTCCACACCCTCCCCCAGTGGCGCTGCGACCCATCCCTCCGACCCCCCCCCCTCCTTGGGGCCTGTGGTTCCTTCGGGTGCAGGGGAGACACAGGGGGACCTTGCTAACGTGTGCAGCGCCATCCTCACCACCACCTTTGGCGCTGCCCCACCCCCTGTGGTGGAGTCCTCCGTCCCTGCACCCACGACGCCTACCCTTGCCCCTCCTGTCCCTGCGGTGCCTGGTCCTTCCCCCCCACATGATGCCCCCCCCCGTGGAAGACACGGTTGTCTGAAGTGTGCAGGCAAGCTAGGGGACACGCGTCCCACTGTGTCCCCCATCTGGATTGAAATAATGGACTGCCCAATGGGCCTTGTAAATATGGAACTTTTGAGAGACAATAATTTTGTTCCTGCTGAATAAAGCACATCTTTTTTTACCTTTGTACACTACTGCTTGTCTGCTATTGGTGTTGTTGCTGCTGCTTCATGATTTTGGGTGGGGATAACGTGTTGGGTGTCTGGGAAATGTAGTAGTGTGCTGGTCATGGGGTGGAGCCTGGGATCTGTATGCCATCACAGGGTATTGGCTAAATAGCTTTGGTCATGTTGTAAGTTACTGCATGGTGACATTTTGGCAAGGTGTGTTCCTTCCTCTGTGTAACCTGACATCTTCCCTGCAGGGTGTTTCCAATATGTTGTGCTGAGCTGTGTCTACATTAGCTGGGTGTGTGACGGAGCCCTTCAACTTTGCCCATGCATGCTGAGCAATGTCTCCACCTGCATCATTCGTGGCATCCTTGGTGGTCACTGTACTTGTGTACGTAGACTGTTGACATGACTTCATGTGGACATGTTCTCTTTTAGGCGCTATGCATGTGTGTCCTCCCAGCCTCGCACACATGTGGGACATGTACTGCAGGGTCTTTGTGCACCTGACTGACATTTGTGGACATTGGATCTGTGGGTACTCCACCCTTTGCGTTCCATGGGCACTGCTTGGGGGACTCTGCACCCACCCCTCTAATGTCTGGGCACTGCTGGGAGGACTCTGCACCCACCCCTCTTATGTCTGAACACTGCTGGGAGTGTTAGGCACCCACCCCTCTTATGTCTGGGCACTGCTGGGAGGACTCTGCACCCACCCCTCTTATGTCTAGGCACTGCTGGGAGGAATCTGCACCCACCCCTCTTATGTCTGGGCACTGCTGGGAGGAATCTGCACCCACCCCTCTCATGACTGGGCACTGCTGGGAGGACTCTGCACCCACCCCTCTTATGTCTGGGCACTGCTGGGAGGATTCTGCACCCACTCCTCTTATGTCTGGGCAATGCTGGGAGGAATCTGCACCCACCCCTCTTATGTCTGGGCACTGCTGGGAGGAATCTGCACCCACCCCTCTCATGTCTGGGCACTGCTGGGAGGACTCTGCACCCACCCCTCTCATGTCTGGGCACTGCTGGGAGTGTTAGGCACCCACCCCTCTAATGTCTGGGCACTGCTGGGAGGACTCTGCACCCACCCCTCTTATGTCTGGGCACTGCTGGGAGGAATCTGCACCCACCCCTCTTATGTCTGGGCACTGCTGGGAGTTTTAGGCACCCACCCCTCTTATGTCTGGGCACTGCTGGGAGGACTCTGCACCCACCCCTCTTATGTCTAGGCACTGCTGGGAGGAATCTGCACCCACCCCTCTTATGTCTGTGCACTGCTGGGAGGAATCTGCACCCACCCCTCTCATGTCTGGGCACTGCTGGGAGGACTCTGCACCCACCCCTCTTATGTCTGGGCACTGCTGGGAGGACTCTGCACCCACCCCTCTTATGTCTGGGCACTGCTGGGAGGATTCTGCACCCACTCCTCTTATGTCTGGGCACTGCTGGGAGGAATCTGCACCCACCCCTCTTATGTCTGGGCACTGCTGGGAGGAATCTGCACCCACCCCTCTCATGTCTGGGCACTGCTGGGAGGACTCTGCACCCACCCCTCTCATGTCTGGGCACTGCTGGGAGTGTTAGGCACCCACTCCTCTAATGTCTGGGCACTGCTGGGAGGACTCTGCACCCACCCATCCTATATCGGGATATGTACGCTCCGAACATACACGGGTGTGGGTTCGCTCAATCCATACGCGGGTGTTGGTATGGTCCGTACGTACACTGTTGGGGTGGGTGTACCCTCCATACATACAGGGGTGGTGGTACGGTCCGTACGTACACTGTTGGGGTGGGGGTACGCTCCATACATACGGGGGTGGTGGTACGGTCCGTACGTACACTGTTGGGGTGGGGGTATGCTCCATACATACGGGGGTGGGGGTACGCTCCATACATACGGGGGTGGTGGTACGGTCCGTACGTACACTGTTGGGGTGGGGGTATGCTCCATACATACGGGGGTGGGGGTACGGTCCATACGTACACTGTTGGGGTGGGGGTACGCTCCATACATACGGGGGTGGGGGTATGGTCTGTACGTACACTGTTGGGGTGGGGGTACGCTCCATACATACGGGGGTGGGGGTACGGTCTGTACGTACACTGTTGGGGTGGGGGTATGCTCCATACATACGGGGGTGGGGGTACGGTCCGTATGTACACTGTTGGGGTGGGGGTACACTCCATACATACGGGGGTGGGGGTACGCTCCATACATACGGGAGTGGGGGTACGGTCCATACATACACTGTTGGGGTAGGGGTATGCTCCATACATACGGGGGTGGGGGTACGGTCCGTAGGTACACTGTTGGGGTGGGGGTACGCTCCATACATACGGGGGTGGGGGTACGCTCCATACATACGGGGGTGGGGGTACAGTCTGTACCTACACTGTTGGGGTGGGGGTACGCTCCATACATACGGGGGTGGTGGTACGGTCCGTACGTACACTGTTGGGGTGGGGGTACGCTCCATGCATATGGGGGTGGGGGTACGGTTCGTACATGCCCGTACCCACGCTGTTGGATGCCTGTGCGGCCCGTACCCAGGCCTTTGGCACGTGGGTACGGGCCGTCCCGCCATTGTTGGGGTGACGTAGGTGTGGGCGTTATACGACTCGTACCCACGCTCTTAAGGCGTGGGTACGGTCCGTGCCTGTATTGTTGTGTTGCCGGTTCGCGCCGTCGTACGCTTCCGTTGTGGCGGACGCTGGCTTTGCTGGACACGCCCCCACCCCCTCATAGTGACCAGGACCTGCTGGTCAGGTATGTCCAGGGCATGTGTGCTGTGTGAAGTGGGTGGGGGTTTTGTGTCCTGCCCCTGCCCCTGCCCCCCCCCTTTGCCCCTGGGTGTTGTTCTGAGCTTCTGCGGCGTCTGCGTCGGAACCTGTAGAGGAGGCCGACTGCTATGAGGGCCGGGATGACACGTAGGTTCGGGTCCATGTCTGTCCGTCGCGTACAGGTGCTCCTTGTTCGCGTCGTCCTGTTTTCCCGGCAGGTTTTGGCTGCCGGAAAATATTCTCCGTGTGGGATGAAGTCGGTACGAATCGTGCTTCCTGGTTCGTGAAACGCAGGCTGCATGCGTCCCGACGTCACGTCGGCGCTTTCCCGGATCACATTTGTTCGTATTTTTTCGTCGGTGGGTGTTTTGTACGATTCGTACGGAAATAGCATTTCCGTGCGAATCGTACTTTGCTATTTGTGAAGTGTTACAACCGGGTACGAGTCAGACGGAGAATACGCTCCGACCGACGGTTCGTACCCGGTTTCTCCAGGATCGGAATCGGCCCCATAGTGTGTAAGCCTACACTGTAAAGTGCCCGACCACAACTAGTGTCCTATCAAGGATGAATCCAGTTACCAGTGAACCAACCAGTTACCTGCTGGTGGAGAATTAACTCTGACGGTGAATACCAGTGAGTGGGCCCCTTCCTTTTCGCCTGCAACAGAAACAAGAAAGAAATAAAGGGTTAGAATCGAAAGACCAAATCTAAAACAACATAATATTCAATTTAAAAACATGAACAAATAGTTCCTAATGCACACTCTGGCAATGAGGAAGTAAAAACAGAGAAAGAAAGCCTTCTAACTCAGTGGGGACAGTTCTAATCTGGCATGAGCAATTAAAAGTTACACAAAGGAAATTAAGACCCTGCTTTTAAGTGAAAAGACAATTCCTCCTCCATATTCAAACCTCCCTGGCTCTTGGTTTGGAAATCAACAATGTGTCTAGATTCTCTTTGCCTAAGAGTTAGCACTCTGTCACCCCCTCTAGGTTTTTGGGGGATCTGTTCCAAAATCAGATAACTGAGTTCTGCCATGTTGGCAAAATGTTTGTCATGGAAGTGTCGTGCCACCGGGTACTTGGGGTCATTATTCGTGATGGCTCTGAGGTGCTCTAAAACTCTTTTCTTGGCTATACATTTGGTGCTCCAAATGCACCAGAGCTTGCAAGTACATTCTATGGCATAGATGATAAAGCTGGTACTACAAGTGAGAAACTGTGTGATTCTTTTAGTGACCCCTTTGTACTCAAGAACACCCCTGAATTTTGCAGTTTCTGCATGCCTTGCAATGGCCACAGGGAAAAAATCCTATCAGGCCGTGGTTGGCCATGGTGGGGTAGTTAGTGATGTCATTTTTGACCACTAGGTCACAGATGTTTCTATCACGCCTGCATGTTATATTGGGTCTCTCAGTTATAGTTTCTCCTATTACCCCATCGGTCTTCAGGATGTCCCAGTGTCTAGCCAAAATTTGTTTGATCTTCTGTGAATCTGAATTATACGTAAGAATCATGCGTGTGTTACCCCCATCACCATCAACATCAATTTTGGGGTTGTCTCCCAGGGTGAGTGTTCTGTCTACCCCTTCCGCTGTCTCCTTGGCCTTGTTTAAAACCCAGTTAGGATAGCCTCTGGTTTTAAACCTACTCAAGATAGTCTCACTCTCTACGATGTAAGCTGCAGTATTGCTACAGTTCCCTTTCGCCCTCAGCAGCTCTCCATAGGGTATTCTCCATTTGAGTGCCTCATGGTGACTACTGAGGGCATGCAGGACACTGTTACCTGCCGTGACCTTGCGAAAGAGGGAAGTGCAAATGGTTCCCTGTTTGATCTCAAGGCAGACATCTAGATACTCAGCTTTGTCGGCACAGATACTACCAGTGAGGAGGATATTATATTTGTTGGTGTTCAATTTATCAATAAATGCTTCGGTCTCATCCCTCGAACCCTTCCAAATGATGAATAAGATGTCTATGTAGCGTAGCCACATGACAGCATATTCCAGTTCTTCCTTGAGGGCCGTGCTAGCAAAGATTTCTTCCTCTTGAAACTTTATCAGTTACAGGTGATGATGTACACTTTACACGTGATCAAGACTGCTTTCAGTCGAAACGCGTTGTGTAATAAACTTGGACTTTGAGATTGTGTCCTGCCTTCTATTCTGAGAGCGTACGAATTTGGATTTGGATTTTGGGATACATATATATATATATATATATATATATATATATATATATATATATAGATATATATATATATATATTCCTGGTCGGCGATCCTGTCTTGGATCATAAATGAGGCGCACTCCATGGGTTTGAATATCTTTCAAAGGTTTATTCGGCAACAGAACACAAAACACCCGACAGACGCGTTTCGGCTACACGCCTTTGTCAATGTCGGTAAGGTCGACAATTTCTTTGTCTTTTAAATAAATCAATAAAGTTTCATCGACGTAGAGAGGGGGGATCACTTTTTGCATTTCATGGAAACAAAGGAGGGAATCTCATTCTACAAGATCTCTTGTAGGGGCAGACATCTTGTAACGTGTCATGATTACATACCGCGCTCCATCTGTGGCAATGAACTGTTCTGACACTACAACTCCCATAATCCTGTGCACAGTCTCATTTGAGCAGCCCATGAGGGCCGGGCAATCATGGATATTTTAGGAGGAGGCGTGACCAGAACGCGCTTACTTTACCGCCGGAGCCTCTGAGGAAGGAGTCATGAGACTTTGAAACGCGTCAGGCATTGACGGCGGGACAGCTGTTATAAGGAATTCGCTGGTGGTATCCATACCTAATAAAGGTTTTCAGCCTAGCACTGCTGTCTGAGTGCTTCTTACCCGGTGGGCACCTTTTGAAGCATGAATATATATATATATATTATCTACTCACGGTCACCAGTAGATAGTTATAGTTAGGACCCTGTTTCCATAGGAAATCTGCAACATTCTATTTTGAATAACTTTGGCGCCGGTCGACGAATCCTCGCGAATTTTTCAAAATAGGTGGGGCGCTACGCTCCGCTCCTACCCTGAAAGTCTCGGGGGGATTCGTCAAGCGGGGGCTGAGATAAAAGGGGGTCCCAAAACGCGTTTTTCCCATGCATTTTTCCATAGGACCTTTAGACAGAGCTACAGCCCGAACGGCTGAACAGAATTTAATGAAATTTGGCAGAGAGGTAGTCCTCAGGTCAAGGAAGTGCCTTTTGTAGGTTATTTGTAAATCTGTTCAGTAGATTCTGAGAAAATAGCCTTTAAATCAATATATATATCTGAGCCAGCTTACGGTGCGCTTACGGTGCGCTTACCGTACGCGTACGGTGACGTGCGCGAGCGCGATTCTGATTGGCCGTTAGATCTTAGTAAACATTCGAATCGGTCGAAACCAGGAAGCGGCGGCCGCCATTTTCTCTCTCGCACTCTGACAGGGGGTTGAAAAACAAAGTGCAAAAACATGTAAAGGGGCTGTTTAGACAGCTCCCAAGCACCTAGCCATGTCAAGGGAGTCCCCAACGATCCCCCAAGTGAAAAAAGGGAATTTAAATTTTTTCGAAAATTTCGCCGATTACGCTTACCGCACGCGTACGGTAATAAATAATAATAAAAAAAAAAATATCCACATTTTCACCACCCCGTGTGCAAATGGTGCCCGAAGGGCACCATATGTGCATGGCTTATGCAGTGTGAACAAAACATATATTTTAACTGTCACAACGATGCTCATCATATGTCCTCCATGTGCGCACGGTGCGCGAAGCGCATCGTGCGTTTATGGCCCATCTAGCGTAACGTGGGCACGCGGTGCGCGAAGCGCACCGTGCGCGCACGGAACGAACTGCGTTAAGTGGGCGCGCACGCCACAAATGGCGTAAAGTAACTTAGCATTTTAAAAACCGTACAAATTCACTGAAAAAACCATAGGTTTCACACACGTTATAGTTAGGAATTAGCATTTAAAAAACCTTGCAAATTCACTGAAAAAACCATAGGTATCACACATGTTATAGTTAGCTGGACATTTTACTGATAAAAAACCAATGAAATTCCCCCGTTATAGTTACTGTAGGCAACTATAACTCACGCGACCGTAATCCTCTGCTGATGACATATGTGTCTTTATGAAAAAAAAATATTTGTAATATATGTATAGCTAAAATTTAATGGAAGAAGACATGGGCAAATAAGTGTCTAAATACAGTATTAGCATCAGCAGAGGATTGCGGTCGCGTGAGTTATAGTTGCCCACAGTAACTATAACGGGGGAATTTCATTGGTTTTCTATCAGTAAAATGTCCAGCTAACTATAACATGTGTGAAACCTATGGTTTTTTCAGTGAATATATATATATATATATATATATATTACCTACTGGCGGTCGCCAGTAGGTAGTTATAGTTAGGACCCTCTTACCATAGGAAATCCGCAACATTCTATTTTGAATAACTTTGGCGCCGGTCGACGAATCCTCGCGAATTTTTCAAAATAGGTGGGGCGCTACGCTCCGCTCCTACCCTGAAAGTCTCGGGGGGATTCGTCAAGCGGGGGATGAGATAAAAGGGGGGTCCCAAAACGCGTTTTTCCCATGCATTTTTCCATAGGACCTTTAGACACAGCTACAGCCCGAACGGCTGAACAGAATTACTTGAAATTTGGCAGAGAGGTAGTCCTCAGGTCAAGGAAGTGCCTTTTGTAGGTTTGGTGTAAATCTGTTCAGTAGATTCTGAGAAAATAGCCTTTAAATCAATATATATATCTGAGCCAGCTTACGGTGCGCTTACGGTGCGCTTACCGTACGCGTACGGTGACGTGCGCGAGCGCGATTCTGATTGGCTCTTAGATCTTAGTAAACATTCGAATCGGTCGAAACCAGGAAGCGGCGGCCGCCATTTTGTGTATTTCACTCAGAAAAAAAAGGGTGATAACTTGAAAAGAGGGCAAGGAAGACAGTTACAGACCCCCTAACATTTGTAAGGGGGTCAAAGAAGGACAGAAAAGTACAAAAAAAACATTTATTGATTTTAAAAAAAATCGCGGGGTACGCGTACGGTAAGCTCATCGTATGCGTACGGTAAAAAAAAAATAAAAAAAGAAATGAAATGCAGATTTAAGTGTTTAGATATTAGGGGGCTCTAAAAAGAGCCGTTGTGTTTATTAAGTGTTTTTTTAGTGGTACCTACAAGTAAGTACCGATACAGAGTCTAAGGTTCAAGAGGAAGACTCTGTTCCCTTCATCAGTGAAGTGTACACCATCTCCTCTATAAATGTCTTGCATGTCGTAACGCAAGTTGTTGTGGTAAATGGAACCCATACCATAGTCACGGAGGAAAGCAGAAACAGATTTGTTGACGTGCTTTCTTGCTTTGTCAATCTGTGGACAAAAATGATTAGACCAGTTCCATTTTTGCCTTTGGCATATGTTAGAAAACACAAAGGCAGTTTTAGGGAAAAGTGAAAACAGTTGTGCAAAGGTGTCCTTCATAAGCATTTCCAGACCTACCCCAGTCAAAGTGCCTAGGTCATTGCCACCACAGTGCACTATTATGAGGTCAGGGTGTTGGATTTGCATGAAGGATTTCACCAATGGCATCAATTGGTGCCACTTTAACCCTCTCTGACCAATCCATTTAATGTCTACATTTGGCAAAGCAAGGTCTCTCACCATATCTTTTTTCTCTGCATACTTTTAACTCCAGAAGACATAGCTGTGCCCTACAATCCACACTGTGAACATCTTCAAAGGAGAACTGGATGCACTCAGGAGGTGTAATTCAGTAGAATGGTAAAAAGAAATGAAAGACAGTTTGGAAATGGAGGCATACATATTTTTTTTATAAAAAAAAAGAACTGATTGGCTGTTTCATACCATTCTAGAATAAAAACTAGGCTGTATGTGTAAATTTATAGAAGCATGTTTTGTATTGGTACAGAAAAATGTGTTACCAAAGAACAGTATTATGGATTTGCTGTTAGGTTTGAAAAGTCAAGCACTCCTGCTCTTTGGAAATGAAACATTGTGTGGCGAACTTCTGACCTAACTCCACACAGCGGTGTTCCATGAGCTGTTGCTATGGTAGCAGGCAGAAGTCAAGTTGGGGGAAGGGTACTAGGCAGAAGTCAAGTTGGGGGAAGGGTTCTTTTGGAAAAGGGTTGGTTTTCAACCAATAGAAATGTGTGATTACATTTGAAACAAAGGGGGAAGCACTGAGATTTGAAATTAACATGTATATGTGTGGAAAAAGAGAGGGAAAGTTTGCCATTATCTGGTTCTGCTGAGAGGAGAGAGGTGTACAGAACAGAGATCCTGGCTCTGATAATCTGCTGTTTGAGTGCCACATTTCTTTTAAAATTAACTAATTTTAAAGGTGAGTTTAGAGTTTGAGAGGGGATGTATGTGGTAAATTAAGAAATGAATAATAGAATTGGAATTCCTTTTGTTGAAGTTGTGTTTATTATTTTCTGTTTTGGGAGAAATTTAAATGTGAGGAACATGTAAAATAATATGGACTATGTTTTCACAATAAATTAAGGTGTACTGGTAAAAATAAGGAATACTTTAAGGGTTTGAGGTTGCACTCAGTAATGCAAATACATTCAGCATCAGTAAGGCTGGTTGCCCTTGCTGGAGTGTAGTGAGTCACCCAGGTTACACATGTTGCTGGTCTCAGAAAGCTGTTTGGCATTGCTCTGGTGATTTTACATTTGCATTAGATGGAAAGGGGGAGGTATTTTTTTATGCAGAAGCAGACTCTTAGCACACAGCCAGCTGCTTATCCTGTGGAATCATGGATAGTATTCACAACCGAGTGGGGTTTGAGGTTTCAGTTAGTAATGCAAATACATTCAGCATCACTAAGGCTGGTTGCCCTTGCTGGAGTGTAGTCAGTCACCCAGGTTACACATGGGGCTGGTTTCAAAAAGCAGTTTGGACATGTGCTGTTTTCAGAATCTGAAAAGTGGATTCAAAATGTGTCAGTCTGTAAAAGTGTTTATCACTTGCCAAAAAAAAGAGTAGTAAGTGTGCTTTCAAATTGGCAAAGAAATTTCGTTTTGTTACTAATATGAAAACATGACTCTGTGTGCAAATAGGAATTACAGGCAGAGATTTATTGCGTATTGCTCTGGTGATTTTACATTTGCATTAGATGTAAAGGGGGAGCCATTTTTTTGTATGTAGAAGCAGACTCTTAGCACACAGCCAGCTGCTTATCCTGTGGAATCATGCATAGTATTCACAACCGAGTGGGGTTTGAGGTTTCAGTCAGTAATGCAAATACATTCAGCATCACTAAGGCTGGTTGCCCTTGCTGGAGTGTAGTCAGTCACCCAGGTTACACATGGTGCTGGTCTCAAAAAGCAGTTTGGACATGTGCTTTTATCAGAATCTGAAAAGTGGATTCATAATGTGTCAGTCTGTAAAAGTACTTATCACTTGCCAAAAAAAAGAGTAGTAAGTGTGCTTTCAAATTGGCAAAGAAATTTCGTTTTGTGACTAATGTGAAAACATGACTCTGTGTGTAAATAGGAATTACAGGCAGAGATTTATTGCGTATTGCTCTGGTGATTTTACATTTGTATTAGATGGAAAGGGGGAGGTATTTTTTTATGCAGAAGCAGACTCTTAGTACACAGCCAGCTGCTTATCCTGTGGAATCATGCATAGTATTCACAACCGAGTGGGGTTTGAGGTTTCAGTCAGTAATGCAAATACATTCAGCATCACTAAGGCTGGTTGCCCTTGCTGGAGTGTAGTCAGTCACCCAGGTTACACATGGTGCTGGTCTGCAAAAGCAGTTTGGACATGTGCTTTTATCAGAATCTGAAAAGTGGATTCATAATGTGTCAGTCTGTAAAAGTGTTTATCACTTGCCAAAAAAAAGAGTAGTAAGTGTGCTTTCAAATTGGCAAAGAAATTTCGTTTTGTGACTAATGTGAAAACATGACTCTGTGTGTAAATAGGAATTACAGGCAGAGATTTATTGCGTATTGCTCTGGTGATTTTACATTTGCATTAGATGGAAAGGGGGAGCCATTTTTTTGTGCAGAAGCAGACTCTTAGCACACACCCAGCTGCTTATCCTGTGGAATCATGCACAGTATTCACAACCGAGTGGGGTTTGAGGTTTCAGTCAGTAATGCAAATACATTCAGCATCACTAAGGCTGGTTGCCCTTGCTGGAGTGTAGTCAGTCACCCAGGTTACACATGGTGCTGGTCTGAAAAAGCAGTTTGGACATGTGCTTTTATCAGAATCTGAAAAGTGGATTCATAATGTGTCAGTCTGTAAAAGTACTTATCACTTGCCAAAAAAAAGAGTAGTAAGTGTGCTTTCAAATTGGCAAAGAAATTTCGTTTTGTGACTAATGTGAAAACATGACTCTGTGTGTAAATAGGAATTACAGGCATAGATTTATTGCGTATTGCTCTGGTGATTTTACATTTGCATTAGATGGAAAGGGGGAGCCATTTTTTTGTGCAGAAGCAGACTCTTAGCACACACCCAGCTGCTTATCCTGTGGAATCATGCACAGTATTCACAACCGAGTGGGGTTTGAGGTTTCAGTCAGTAATGCAAATACATTCAGCATCACTAAGGCTGGTTGCCCTTGCTGGAGTGTAGTCAGTCACCCAGGTTACACATGGTGCTGGTCTGAAAAAGCAGTTTGGACATGTGCTTTTATCAGAATCTGAAAAGTGGATTCATAATGTGTCAGTCTGTAAAAGTGTTTATCACTTGCCAAAAAAAAGAGTAGTAAGTGTGCTTTCAAATTGGCAAAGAAATTTCGTTTTGTGACTAATGTGAAAACATGACTCTGTGTGTAAATAGGAATTACAGGCAGAGATTTATTGCGTATTCCTCTGGTGATTTTACATTTACATTAGATGGAAAGGGGGAGCCATTTTTTTGTGCAGAAGCAGACTCTTAGCACAGACCCAGCGGCTTATCCTGTGGAATCATGCACAGTATTCACAACCGAGTGGGGTTTGAGGTTTCAGTCAGTAATGCAAATACATTCAGCATCACTAAGGCTGGTTGCCCTTGCTGGAGTGTAGTCAGTCACCCAGGTTACACATGGTGCTGGTCTGAAAAAGCAGTTTGGACATGTGCTTTTATCAGAATCTGAAAAGTGGATTCATAATGTGTCAGTCTGTAAAAGTACTTATCACTTGCCAAAAAAAAGAGTAGTAAGTGTGCTTTCAAATTGGCAAAGAAATTTCGTTTTGTGACTAATGTGAAAACATGACTGTGTGTAAATAGGAATTACAGGCATAGATTTATTGCGTATTGCTCTGGTGATTTTACATTTGCATTAGATGGAAAGGGGGAGTGTTGTGGTTTTACTTACATAATTCCTTTCCTTTTATATAACTCTGTTCCTGTTTCACTACTTCTTTGCCTGTGCAGCTCGTTGCATTCTATGTTCTATTTGTGACTAGCTTGGCATCAGAATGTGGGCAAGGGAGAGTGGAGATTGGTGTTGGAGGAGGCGGTTAGCTGGAATAAGGACTGGTGGTTTTATCCTTTTTACTGGAAATAAAGTTACTGAAATCTACTTGAAGTCTACCTGAATTTCGTGGATTTTACACTGGCGACGAGTGTCCTGCTTGGGGACAGGAATTGATGCCACCAGTTTCCCCATACCGAACCTACTGCCAAGGGGTACTTATTTCAATTCTGCTGAATCTGGATTTTGAACGTTGGTGCACAACAAGAATTGTTGTCAAGTACTACATAGAGACATCGAAGCTGTACCTGTGTATCGATTTTCGTTTGGTATTCTAAGCGCTGCTCCACAGTACAGTTGTTCACTGTGTCAAGTCTGCATGGAATTTTTTTTTTTTTGGGCGAGAATATTTCTATATTTATATATTCTGTGGATGTCAACATGAAGGCTTTGCTGATTGATGCCGATGTTGAACTGCCCGTATTCAAGGACATGGAGTAAATCTTGACGGCGTTCGTGTTGCCGAACTATCATACTGTCGTGTGGGAAGACAAAAGGCTGAAGTGGCCCTTTGAAAGAGGAATTCAATTTTGCGCTAAAACATTGTTTTTCTGATGGCCCCACCAACGTTGGATGTTTACAATTGTTGATGATATTTGAATGAATATATTTGAACAATAACGGCTCCGCGAGCTGGACTCACCTGCACGTGCGCTGCTTCCGTTGCTGTCGAGTCGAGTAGCGAGCGGCAGCGTTGCTGCGAACCACCCGGCTCACGTGACGCTACCGTCGTGATCAACGACGCTGCTGACGTTTTATCGTGTATCAGTGATACACACACTGGATATTTACGGCATTTGGCTGCGTTCGTTTCTTGATTTGGGAGGAGAACATGTTGTGTATCAGTGATACACACACTATTCATGCAGAGGATTTATAAGAGAGGTTTTGGGAACAACGTTAACCTTACGATTTTATGCAAATTTTGGACAAAACTTATCTTTTCATTCAATGTATTGAGATTAATGACAACTAGTTTTGTTTTGTTTTGTTTATTTATTTATTTATCTTTTACATGTGCATGAGTGTTTACTCTTTTGGTGCTTATCCATAATGACCGCGTCTAGCATGTCGCAACCTCCTCAATTTTTGAGTGATGTGGGTGACCCCATATTCCCATGGAAAAGATGGAAACCTCTTTTTGATTCGTATTTACTGGCTATTGGGGGAGAAAAGTTCTCAGCGTTGCGAAAGCAAGCTACACTGTTACACAATTTGGGGATTGAGGGTAGACATGTGTATGATAGTCTTGATGAGATTCCCCTGGGTCGAGGTGAGGGTGAACCTGAGAATATTTATGACATGACTGTACTAATGCTGTAGAATCATTTTGGTTCCAAGATCAATGTAGTTTTAGAACGCCATAAATTTTTCTCCAGAACTCAAGGGAAGCAGGAGAAAATCACTAGTTATGTGGCAACTTTGAAGACTTTGGCACGTACCTGTGAGTTTGAACAACTCACGGATTCTCTCATCAGAGATCAAATTGTCAGGTGCACGAATGATCCAAAAGTACAACAAAAGCTTCTGGCCAGAAATCCAGATCTTAAGGACACGTTGTCCATTGTAGAGAGTATGGAAAACACTAACATGTGGGTACGAGAGATGAAAGTGGATAAGGGTCCTTGTGTTTCGGCTGATGAGAAGGCTGTTAGTGAAATAAAGAAGGAGGAAGTTGTGAAGGCTGACGTTAAGGGTGTGATTAAGGAGAATTGTGAGAAAGACAAGAAGTTTCAATATTCAGAACAGCCAAATTTCAGAAACAGGTCCACTGAACAATTTGGATTCAAAAGTAACAGAGGAGGTTTTAAATGTTTCAGGTGCGGCAGTGAAAATCATTCACCGAACAGTCCCAATTGTGTCGCGAAGTCTGTGGTGTGCAATAAGTGTGGTAAAAGAGGCCATTATGCACGGGTGTGTCCGAATGGTAGAAGTCAGACAGTGCAGTGTGTTGATCAGGAGAGGAAGTTTGTTTGCAGCATCAGGCATGATGGTGTTGTTGATGGAGACACTTTAGACATGCCTGAGTGTGAAGTGTTGATTGGGGGTGAGCGGTTTTCAGTGTTGGCTGACTCGGGATCACCTTACACGATGGTTGGTGATGCGAACTGGGATGCTGCTATTGGTCTGGACAAAACTGAATTGTTTCCCCCGGATATTAGTCCTGTTGGATATGGGGGAGTTAAGATTGATGTTTTGGGTTTTGTTTTAAGGAAGATCCAGTTTAAGGACAGGGAGACTTTTGGTAAAGTGTATGTGGCGAAAAGAGGGGACCACCTATTGGGGTGGAGACACCAAAGAGATATGGGGATCAAATTAGATCCAAATTCCCCAGAGAAAGTTTTACTTGTGTCACCTTCTTCCATGTCAACTGATATATGCTCCCAATTTCCCAGAGTTTTTTGTGATGGGTTGGGGTTGTTGAGAAATTTTGAACATAAGATTATTCTAAAGGACAATGCCCAACCTTTTGTCAGCAAGGTGAGAAGAGTTCCACACATGTTAATGGAACCTTTGGATTTGGAACTTAAAAAGTTGTTGTCGAGTGGCGTAATTGAAGAGATTGAGTGCTCGGAGTGGTTGGCTCCCATTGTTTTGGCACCTAAGGATGGTGGAAAGGGGATCAGGATGTGTGTGGACTTGCGCGGGTTGAACAAGCACATTTGGGTGGACAGACAACCTCTACCCAACATTTCCCAAACACTTGCTTTGATTAAAGACGCTAAATGGTTTAGTGTGATGGATCTTTCTTCTGCTTACCATCAAGTTCTTTTGCATCCTGATTCTAGGCATTTGACTTCTTTTGTCACGCCTTTAGGAGCTTTCAGGTTCATTCGAATGCCCTTTGGGTTGGCCTCTGCTGCGGCTTGTTTTCAGAGGGTGATGAATAAAGTGTTGGTTGGATTGCGGAAGGTTCTTGTTTTTCAGGATGACATATTGATTTATGGTAAAGATGTGCGTGACCATGATGAGGTGCTTTGGAAAGTTTTGGAAAGGTTGCAAGAAGCTGGTTTGGTTATAAAAAAAGAAAAGTGTAAATTCCGTGTGTCGTCTGTGGATTATCTAGGGCACACCATTTCTTCTGATGGTATTAGTCCTAAGCTTAATTTGGTGGAAAGCATAGTTAAGGCCCCGGTTCCAGTCAGCAAGGATCAAGTTCGCTCATTCTTGGGTTTAGCCGAGTTTTGCTCCAAGTTCATACCTAATTTTGCTGGGGTTTCATTTCCTTTAAGAGAGCTTTTGAGGAAGGGTGTACAATTTTCATGGTCGGATGAGTGTTCTTTTGCTTTTGATTCTATCAAAAAAACAATTGGTCTTATGCCCACTCTGGGACATTTTGATACTAGGAAAAAAACGATTTTGTCTACAGATGCAAGCGCATTCGGTTTGGGGGCGGTACTTTCACAAGTTGTTGAGGGTGAGTTGAAAATTGTTGCTTTCGCGTCTCGTTCTCTTAAGGGTGCTGAGGAACGATATTCAGTAATTGAGCGGGAAGCGTTAGCGGTATTTTGGGCTGTACACCATTTCAAGTTTTATCTTTGGGGATTACCGGTGACAGTCAGGTCAGATCATCGTCCCTTATGTCAAGTTTTCGCTTGCAGAGATGTTGAAAATGTTTCTCCTAGGATCAAGCGTTGGGTTGAGGGACTTTCTGATTTTAATTTCATTGTTGAGTATGTCCCGGGTTCTATGAATGTTGTTGCGGACTGTCTGTCTAGGTTACCTATTGATCAGTCTGGTGATGAAGTTGATGGGTCCTTGGTTGGATGGGTGCAAGAAAATGCTGTTAATCAAGAGGAGTGGTCTTTGATCTCTCATGATGACAATGATTTGGAGTTACTTAAGAAGTTCACGATTGAGGGTTGGCCAGCGGTGGAAGACATTCCTGAGCAGTTGAAGAAATTTATTAATGTTAAGGAGGAATTATGCGTTTTTGATGACAAATTGTTAAGGGGTAACCGTGTGGTGCCTCCTAGTGAACTTAGGAACAAGTTAATCAATTTGGCTCATGAAGGGCACTTGGGGAGGAATTTAACAAAAGCTAGAGTCCGCGAATGTTATTGGTGGCCAACAATGGACAGACAGGTGGAGGAGGTAGTTAAGGACTGTTGGGAGTGTGCTAATAATAATAAGAGCAAGAATAGTCGTACTGCACCGCTTTCACCTGTTGAGACTCCAATTGTACCTTGGACCAAATTGGGTTTAGACATTGCTGGTCCTTTTGAGTCCTTCGCGCATAATGAGCGGTATGTGTTACTGTTGGTGGATTACACCTCCAAGTGGGTTGTTACCAAGTGTGTGCCAGCAGTAAATACTAGAACTGTTATTGAGTTTTTGACTGAGGAATTTTCAAGAGAGGGTATACCTAAACAGCTTGTCACAGACAATGGTGTTCAGTTTGTCTCTTTTGAGATGAATACGTTTTTGAAGGAATTATCTATTGTACATTTTAAGACAGCACTATATTCTCCGCAATCTAATGGGCTGGCAGAGAGGATGAATAGGATTGTGAAATCGTGTGCTCAAAGAGCTTTGCAAAGTAGATCCACGTTGAAAGAAATGCTTAGGGAAACATGGTGGGCTCACCGCAACACTCCAAATTGTTTAACTTTGGTCTCACCTTTCTCTATTTTGAGAGGGAGGAAACCTCATGATAAATTGAATCCGGCTTGGCTGCATTTGAATGTTGAGAGTGTGCAGTTGGATGAGGATGTGGTGCGGAGGCAGAAGTGTCACCAGGAAAAGTATAAGAGCAGGTTTGATGCTAAGAACTCTGCTGTTCCTAGACAATGGAGTGTGGGTGATGAAGTTTTGGTCAAAAGACCTGGGCTTCTGAGGAAGGGTCATTCACGTTATATGGGCCCATTCATTATCAAAGAGGTGAGGAAGAATGTCGTGGTTTTGGGTTCTGGGGAGGTTTGGAGTATGTCTCGTTTGGTTAAATGGGTGCCAGGTTCTGAAGGTACGTCTGATGGGTCTACTCATGATTCTGCCACGACTCATCACGATTGTACTTCGATGGCTATGCACCATCCTGGCAACCACCGTAGGATCAGGTTTACGCCATCTTGGCATAAAGATTATAAAATGTCGTGAAGTTATCTTGACAAGGGGACTAAAAGATGTCTAGACTGCAACAATGGTTATGTTGTAAGTTTTGTGGTTTTGTTATTGCTTGTTGTAACTTG
Source organism: Triturus cristatus (assembly GCF_964204655.1). Classification (NCBI taxonomy): domain Eukaryota; kingdom Metazoa; phylum Chordata; class Amphibia; order Caudata; family Salamandridae; genus Triturus; species Triturus cristatus. The sequence continues at coordinate 1,514,365,535 of NC_140591.1, read as the reverse complement.
TCTTGTAAATTTAAGTTTTAAATATTGTGGGGAGGGAGATGTGTTGTGGTTTTACTTACATAATTCCTTTCCTTTTATATAACTCTGTTCCTGTTTCACTACTTCTTTGCCTGTGCAGCTCGTTGCATTCTATGTTCTATTTGTGACTAGCTTGGCAACAGAATGTGGGCAAGGGAGAGTGGAGATTGGTGTTGGAGGAGGCGGTTAGCTGGAATAAGGACTGGTGGTTTTATCCTTTTTACTGGAAATAAAGTTACTGAAATCTACTTGAAGTCTACCTGAATTTCGTGGATTTTACAGGGAGCCATTTTTTTGTGCAGAAGCAGACTCTTAGCACACACCCAGCTGCTTATCCTGTGGAATCATGCACAGTATTCACAACCGAGTGGGGTTTGAGGTTTCAGTCAGTAATGCAAATACATTCAGCATCACTAAGGCTGGTTGCCCTTGCTGGAGTGTAGTCAGTCACCCAGGTTACACATGGTGCTGGTCTGAAAAAGCAGTTTGGACATGTGCTTTTTTAAGAATCTGAAAAGTGGATTCAAAATGTGTCAGTCTGTAAAAGTGTTTATCACTTGCCAAAAAAAAGAGTAGTAAGTGTGCTTTCAAATTGGCAAAGAAATTTCGTTTTGTGACTAATATGAAAACATGACTCTGTGTGCAAATAGGAATTACAGGCAGCGATTTATTGCGTATTGCTCTGGTGAATTTACATTTGCATTAGATGTAAAGGGGGAGCCATTTTTTTGTGCAGAAGCAGACTCTTAGCACACAGCCAGCTGCTTATCCTGTGGAATCATGCATAGTAATGACAACCGAGTGGGGTTTGAGGTTTCAGTCAGTAATGCAAATACATTCAGCATCAGTAAGGCTGGTTGCCCTTGCTGGAGTGTAGTCAGTCACCCAGGTTACACATGTTGCTGGTCTCAGAAAGGTGTTTGGTATTGCTCTGGTGATTTTACATTTGCAATAGATGGAAAGGGGGAGCTTTTTTTTTATACAGAAGCAGACTCTTAGCACACACCCAGCTGCTTATCCTGTGGAATCATGCACAGTATTCACATCCGAGTGGGGTTTGAGGTTGCACTTAGTAATGCAAATATATTCAGCATCACTAACGCTGGTTGCCCTTGCTGGAGTGTAGTCAGTCACCCAGGTTACACATGTTGCTGGTCAGAGAAAGCTGTTTGGTATTGCTCTGGTGATTTTACTTTTGCATTAGATGGAAAGGGGGTGTTATTTTTTTATGCAGAAGCAGACTCTTAGCACACAACCAGCTGCTTATCCTGTGGAATCAAGCACAGTATTCACAACCGAGTGGGGTTTGAGGTTGCAGTCAGTAATGCAAATACATTCAGCATCACTAAGGCTGGTTGCCCTTGCTGGAGTGTAGTCAGTCACCCAGGTTACACATGTTGCTGGTCTGAAAATGTTTGGACATGTGCTTTTTTAAGAATCTAAAAAGTGGATTCATAATGTGTCAGACTGTAAAAGTGTTTATCACTTGCCAAAAAAAGAGTAGTAAGTGTGCTTTCAAATTGGCAAAGAAATTGCGAATTCTGACTAATATGTAAACATGACTCTGTGTGCAAAGAGGAATTACAGGCAGAGATTTATTGCGTATTGCTCTGGTGATTTTACATTTGCATTAGATGGAAAGGGGGACCTATTTTTTTTGTGCAGAAGCAAACTCTTAGCACACACCAGCTGTTTATCCTGTGGAAACATGCACAGTATTCACAACCGAGTGGGGTTTGAGGTTTTAATCAGTAATGCAAATACATTCAGCATCACTAAGGCTGGTTGCCCTTGCTGGAGTGTAGTCAGTCACCCAGGTTACACATGTTGCTGGTCTGAAAAAGCTGTTTGGACATGTGCTGTTTTCAGAATCTGAAAAGTGGATTAAAAATGTGTCAGACTGTAAAAGTACTTATCACTTGCCAAAAAAGTAGTAGAAAGTATGCTTTGCAATTGGCAAAGAAATTTCGTTTTCTGCCTAATTTCAAAGCATGACTCTGTGTGCACACAGGAATTGTTTTTAGATATTTAATTTGTGAAGGTGTTATTGTGATTTTCATTTATAGGAAAGGGGTTTATAGTATTTTAAGATTTCAGGTATTGCTGAAGAGCAGTGAACAAAATTTAAGATGCCTACAAAATCCAGACTAAAGAAAGACCACAAAAAAAACCTATATTTGAAGACAACTGGAGGACCTAAGTTAGTTGGAGATGCTCATGTTGGGAAAAAGAGAAAATCTTCTGGTAAGCAGACAAAAGATTTTTTAAAGAACATCTTCAAAAAAAGGAAAAATGTACAAAATGTCTGTACTGGAAAGAATGTTTTCAATAGAAAAAAACAGGAAAAAATTGAGAATTTAGTTAATGCAAACATACCTTCTGCAACAATAAAGATTAACTTAAACAGAAAAACAGCGTTTAAAGAGATACGTAGAAAAATATTTCAGAGAAGAGTTATGTCCAATTTGATAAAGGATGTGAAGAAATATAAGAAAAAGGCAAAATATTACAAGAGAAAAAAAGAAATTGAAGCCATTGCAGCAAAGGCATTCGAATTAAAAAGGAAACTATTCATTTTAATTTTGAATAAGATGCGTACATTAGATAAAATGGTTAATGTACTGAAATCACAAAGCAAAAGGAAAAGAGTAGTGAACAGAACAAACTTTTGTAAAGTGTTTTTAGGAAAATGGATGCATAGTACAAGTAGTGAACCTTTTTTTAATGAAGAGAGTTATTTTCAAAGTAATAGTTTTCTGCATGCAGTTGACACCAGAGGTCGTGCTTATGAAGTGAAAAATGGTTGCATAATAGAGAAGGAGATAATGGTTCCAAGAGATGAGGTACAAGTGATGGCGGATGAGGCTATGGGGAGACGTCCTAAAGCCCCAGTGTACACTTGGAATTGTAGTAGTATTTGCACTGTGCGTCAGGAATCTATTGATAAATTTCGTGAGTTTCTAAGAGAATATAGTTAAAAAAAGTGTAAAACAGAAGATTAAGGTGCTTCAAAGTCTAGATCCATGCAGAGTGAGAGAGAATACTGGTTTGCAGGGTCATTCTCTGGCTTGTCTATCTAGAAAAGTGTGTAATAGTGTTTTCCATCATTTTAGGATGCTGGCTGTTCATCATACTGAAATGAGAAAGTTTGTGAGACGGTTGTATTTTGCTAAAAGTCCAGCAATAAAGTTAGATGAATTGAATAGGGCTCTGTTCCGTGGATCGGTATCAGATGTAGAGAAGGTTGTTGATGAAATTCAGTTTTGTTACTTTGGTCCTGAACAAAACAGTGCAGAAAAGGACACAGTAAATGAGGAAGAAGTGGAAGAGAATGTAGAACCCTCTGTAAGTAAGACATTTAATGATCACATAACAAAATTTGCAATAATCTCTAATGAAAGACCAAATATTACTTGTATTTGTTGCCGCAGAACTCATTATAGAAAACAAACTAGGAATGTTGATCTCTACAGAAAGAGTGAAAATGAAGATAATTATAAGTGGAAGGATTCTGCCACATATATATTTCTTGAAAATTGTTTTGAATTGGGTGAAGATCAGCGTATTTGTAAATACTGTTACAACAAGTTAGAGGAAAATAGAATGCCGACCAGAGCTGTACATAATAATTTAGAATTGGATGCTATTCCTGCTGAACTTTCTGAATTAAATACATATGAGTCTATACTTATTCAATGTGTTCATCCGTTCCAGACCATAGTACGTATGGAGCCCAAAACTGGTAAATTACCTCCTTCAGATTTACTGAGAGGTTTAAAAGGTAGAGTGGTGTATTTGCCCTTGGATTTGAAAAAAAATATGGAAACTATTGTTGCAGACACTTTGGAAACTGAACCATTAGTTATTCTGGTTAATGGTGTACCTACAAAGAATAAGAAGATTTGGCAGGAGCTGGTAGATGTACGGAAAGTACAAAGAGCAAACTTGTATTTGAAAAGGAATAACAAATGGTATGAATCAATTTATATAGAAGAAGAAGAAGAAGATTTACAAGAAGACACAGAAACACCAACTGGACAAATTGAAAAAGTGGACAAGTCAAAGGAAGAAGAAATTTATGAACATTTTAGCATACATCCTCTTCATTCAAAAGAAGTTATGGGAGACAATATTGATCTGTTTCAGATGAAGAAAGCAAAAGGAACTCCCGTGAGTGTATGGGAGGAGAGCTTGGAAGCTCGATGTTTTCCCCAGCTGTTTCCTAAAGGAAAAGGAGGACGATACGATGAGCGTCCAGAACAGATTCCAGCTTCTGAGTATCAGACTACAAGACTATATGCTGAAGATCCCAGATTTCGACAAAGTATTCCTTATTTGTTCCATCTTTTATTTGAAAGCGACTTGTCTGCACTATCTTATGCAGTAAATCACATTTTAAAAAGTGGAGTACATTTACAAAATGTGTCTCCTAAGGATTTTATGGAGAAAGTGCAGCACCGAGATGATCATTTGGAAACCCAACTGATCAATCTGATGGCTTGTCAGCGTGGGACAAATGAATATTGGTACCGACGCCATGGTGAATTAAAATGCATGTTACGAAATTTAGGAACACCAACATGGTTCCTTACCCTAAGCTGTGCTGAGTACGCTTGGGATGATTTACTGGATTTTCTACGAGAGGCAAATTCAAACATTAAAAACATCGAATACAAGACAGCAGGAGAACTGTGCTCATTGGATCCGGTTAATGTTTGCAGATATTTCAATCATAGATTTGAGGCTATGATGTCCTTCATCTGCAATAAAAAAAATCCACCTCTAGGAGCAGTAGTGGATTTCTTTTGGAGAAAAGAGTACCAGGCAAGAGGTGCTCCTCATATTCATATGCTGTTGTGGATCAAGGATGCCCCAAAGTTTGGAACAGATACTGATGAAGCAGTGTTATCTTACATTGAAGAATATGCAACATGTGCTATACCAAAAAGCACAGAAGAGAAAAAGTTAAAGGAGCAAGTTTTACGTTTCCAAAGTCATCGGTGTGGAAAATACTGTCGACGGAAATAAAAGATAAATACTACACTAAATGTCGATTTGGATTTCCTAGACCTGTTCTTTCAAATGGAAGAGTAAACAGTTTTATGTCATCTGTGAGACATACTATCACAAGAAAATCACCTAAGAATACCTACAACCTAAAAAGAAAAGAAGAATCAAAAAATATAAATGACTACAACCCAGTCATTTTATCCATGTGGAATGCTAACATGGATATACAGTATGTAGCTGACAGTTCCATTGCTGTTGCTCGATATGTAACGTCTTACATTACTAAATCTGAAAAAACTGAATTGAAAGAAATTTGGGAAGAGATTTCTCACGAGAAGACTGTCAGTAAGAAGCTGTACAGTTTCAGTTTAAAGATGTTATCGCATCGAGAAATTGGATCCTACGAATGTTCAGATAGGTTATCTTCTGCATGTCTCTACTCGAAATCAAGAAGAATAATTTGGGCAAGTTTAGGCCTTGCAGCAATGAGAAATCGGGTACTGAAATCTGTTGGAGAAATTGAATATTTGGCCGAGAATGACCCAGAAAGTACAGATATTTTGAAATCAAACATGTTGGACACATATTATCCCAAGAGAAGTCAACATCTGGAGAACATGTGTCTCTATGAAGTGCTGCAGAACTACATTTATTCACGGAAAGCCGCAGAAGACATCAAAAATGGAAAATATAAAGTCATTGGTGAGGAAGGATGTTTGGTGAAGCAAACAAAAGGAAGTTTGATAAATCACCGGAAGCTGAGTTGCGACACTACTGACAAAAAGGAATTTTACTACTTGGCTCTTTTACAGCTGTTTAAACCATGGCGTTCAGAGGATGAACTACTGGGAGAATTTCAAAGCTATGAAGATTCATTTAATGCTTGCAAAGACAGCATACAATGCAATACATTCACAACTTATCTGCAAATGTTAAATGAAGAAATTGAACAGGAAACTACAATTGCAGCAGAAGTAGCTAGAGACAGTTCTCAGGACAGCCAAAGTTCAGGAACACTCAGTCAAGATCCCCTAGGACAACCAATCGTTAAAAATGAAGCATCAATAGCCATGAATGAAGTGTAAACGGCTATGAATCAAGCTCAAGAAGAATTTATAGACTTACAAAATTTGGTAAGACAACTGAACGAAGAGCAGCAACAAATTTATGAAGAGATCAGAAACAAAATTGATCACGGATTTCTACATGAAAAAAAAGAGTGCTCATGCACATCATTTCATCCAATCAGGATGTATGTAAGTGGACAAGCTGGAACTGGAAAAAGTTTCCTAATAAAAGTCATCAGAAGCTACCTACAGCAAAAAACGGATTCTACTTTGTCTTGTGTGGTTACTGCTCCAACTGGGTTAGCAGCATATAACATAAAATGAATCACCTTACATCGTTTGCTAATGTTACCAGTGGAGCATGAGAACAAAATACAATACAACAAGCTAACTGGAGAAGCATGCTTGGAAGTTTCAAGAGTATTGAAGAAGATGCAAGTTCTCATTATTGATGAGGTGAGCATGGTATCAAACTTAATGCTTGCCTTTGTGCATTTAAGAATGCAGCAAATTCTAAGGACAGACTATGACATGTTATTTGGTGGAAAACATGTCATAGTTTTTGGGGATCTTCTACAGCTTACTCCAGTTAAAGGACAACCAGTGTTTAATACTGTGACACATGAAGACACAAAGAAGTCTTTGGGAAGCATCGGTAATGCAAATATTTGGTCCTTCTTTGAGTACAAGGAACTTACTACTAATATGAGGCAAGCAAACGATGAAGAATAGGGAAGTATTCTGAAAGATATCAGGATTGGACTACTCACAGAAGTTGGCAAAAAAGCATTACAGAGTCGGCTGCTACATAATTTATTTCCAAAGGAAGAAATAGTTGCAGAGAAGATATACAAGAACATTGCAGAAAAGAAAAGTGTCATCTGCTTAATGCCAACTCTACGTGAATGCTCAATATTCAATGAGGAGCTTTTAAAATTGGAAAAGGAAGATATCAGGAAATTGGAAGCAGTGGACAAAATTGAGGATGGAAGAATTACTATCACATTAACAGGCACACTGAAAAATAAATTGGATTCACTAGAGAAGAACATTTCCAAAACAGCTGGATTAGAAAAAAATCTATATGTTTGCATGAACTGTAGAGTATTTTTAAGGAGAAATTTGGATGTTGAAAAAGGTTTAGTTAATGGAGCTATGGGAAGAGTTGTGGGTTTTATTAATTATCAGAAAAAAGATGGAATTGAATGTTTAAAAATAAAATTTGATCAGATAGAAGAAGTTAAAGATATTTGTCGTTGTTCAGTTCGTTTCATGCTTGTGAAAGACTTATATGTATGTAGGAAGAAGTTTCCGTTTTCTCTAGCATATGCTGTAACTATTCACAAGTCTCAAGGATTGACTGTAGTGGGAATTGCTGCTCACTCGTGGACGCATTGGGAGCTAGTACTGCTGCGGAGCACCCTCATTAGCATATCCTGAGACCTGGGACCTGGGAGCACATCGGCTCGGTCACCTCAGCAGGGGGAGAGCCTGGACTACAATCTGCCGTGGGAGCGGGACTGCGAGGTCCAGAAGTGCTAGCGCCGTCCACCGCGCTAGCGTCCACCGCGCGCACCTGGTTCCTCTTCCCGCCCCCTTCTCCCTCCGACCTGCTTGACAACCTTAATAACTCCTCGCGGCCCCCGCTGACGCGGGAGCCGCTCGCACTGTGTGTGAATTGCTGCTCACTCGTGGACGCATTGGGAGCTAGTACTGCTGCGGAGCACCCTCATTAGCATATCCTGAGACCTGGGAGCACATCGGCTCGGTCACCTCGGCAGGGGGAGAGCCTGGACTACAATCTGCCGTGGGAGCGGGACTGCGAGGTCCAGAAGTGCTAGCGCCGTCCACCGCGCGCACCTGGTTCCTCTTCCCGCCCCCTTCTCTCCTCCTCTATTTCGATCACGCCTGGAACGCATACGCGGGACGCGCGCGGACGAAGAAGCGGGCGAAGACCGGGCCAAGAGCGGGCCCGTTTGTGCCCGTTCGTGACGGGTAGTGACCGGACCGGGCTACCCCCCTAATCCTCCTGCCGCCTGATTTCCTGTGGATCACGCGAACCCAGGAGCAAATCCCTGTTGGCTGGAGGATCACAATCTGCCGCAGGAGGTATGGAGAAGTTTCTTACTAGGGCTAACAATATTATTGACAAAGAAATTGTCACACTGGAGAAACGATTGTCCAAGGAACTAATGTCTCTTAAACGTTCCAGTATGGGCCCTTTTGCTAATGCCAAAACTCCTGAAAGACCTACTGACTGCTTGCCTGTGGTGGATGCCCATCTTTTACTTCCCGAATCTGCCCCCCAGCTAAGTGTAGACTCTGTTGTTATATCTAATCCCTCCATCGTCATTGCTGATTCTAGTCATGTCTCCGATTGTGCAAATGTTTCCCTTACCTCTGTAAACGATGGGAATTCCCCCCTTTTTACAACTCAGGGGGGAAAAGAAGGGGCTATCAAGAAACGGAAGAGACAGTATTACAATAAAGGTAAAAATAACGGGAGGGCATCTAAAACAGCTAGAATAGATGGAGTATCTGCATTGTTGAATTCCGAAGGTGGAGGGAGTTTACCTAGTAATGATATCTCCATGGATAAAATTGCAACCCTACTAAAATCGATTATTTTTCCTTTAGAGGCCAAACTAGATAGGCTTGATTTTAGAATGTCTAATTTAGAGAAATCAACCGCTATACTTTTAGCTAACTCCCCCAAGCCTAATAGTTCTGGTCTCCCTCCTAGCATGCCTGCCCCCCAAATTATCCCTCCTACTTCTGTGCCCCAAATTCCTGTTTCAACGTCCACAAGCATCCAACATGATCCCCAAGTTTCTAGCTCTGTTAGCCTAGTTGCCTCTCAGAATATCCAAGCCCCCCCCCAGGTTCGCATATCCCACCCGCACTTACGTCTATCGATACCCAAGGGCCCCCTCCTGAAGACCCCAAAACTTCAAGAATTAGACGGCCTGACCTACCACCGGAGGCCAACCGGTTCATGGTAATTCTGGCAGGAGCACCTCCATTAGATAGGGGTGAAACCGAAACCTTTAACTCCCTTAAAAACCAAGTCATAAAATGGCTTAATTGGAACCGACCCTTACCGGCACACCTGCACAATGAAGTCATCATGGTGAGGAGGGTACCATGGATTGGTAAAACCCCTAAATCCATTAAGGGAGACTGTATCACTGTCAGTTTTAGAGACCCACGTACTGTGTCTTACATATGTGCGGGTGTTAATAGGTCATTAGATTCCACTATCCAGACTCTCCCTGTCTCCTTTTTCTTCCCCCCACCCATTAACCCCATGTATTATGATGAAAGCAATGAATGGACTAGGGTTGAACGTAGGGGAAGGCCTTTTCGCCCAAGATACCCCAGATTGCCCCCATTTCAACCCCCGCAGAACACCTTCTGGGATTATAACCGATATAGTTGTCTCGATGGGCTAGAGGGAGTTGACTGACTACCCAGTGCTTTCACCACTGTTCCCCCCCTACCCATCGAGACTAATCCTGTCGATAGTGGGGCTACTGTGGAGTATTATATCTTACCAGTAACGGTTGGCGAAATAACTTCTGATCTACCCGATCTGACCCCCTTAACTCTCGATAAACCAACTGAAGTCCACCTTTCACCACTCGATGAGGCTATTGCTGATAGGGGATGTTCAATGATTTCTCCCTTGGATGAGATATCTACCCCAAGGGATCAAGGGTATTCCATGATGAGCTGGAATATAGCTGGCTGGCGTCAGAGAGCTTCGGCTCTAGGGTGGAGGGAACTTATCCATGGGTTTGATATTCTATGTTTACAGGAAACATGGTCCACTTTAGACATTCATTTTGATGGTTTTGTTTCCTATAACTGTGTTGCCCAGGAATCTGCTATGGGGAGGGCTAAAGGGGGTCTGCTTGTCCTCATATCAGTTGATCTCCCGATAACTGTAGGCTCATATTCTACTGTTGGCACACATTCACAAATCCTGGAATTACAATCCAAAAAGGGTAGGAACACTTTACTGATCAATCATTACAATAACAGATTTGATCCGAACAGCACCCTGGTTGTGGACGAATTGGAAGCCTTCCTAAATAAAATCTGTAATAAATCCCACACATCTTATGACATCATATGGGGAGGGGATTTCAATATCAGAACGTGCCCGCACTCTCAAACCCCAGTTTGTGGGTTTGATGGGGATTCGGGGGAGTATTTAGCACATTTTCAACACACCCCATATGGGACTTCCCTTAATGGTCTTCTGTTAAAATTTGATTTAGTTATTCACCAACCAGCTCTTGATAAAAACGGCAACATTGTTCCAACGTTCAAAGGGAGGGATACTGAGTCGGTTATTGACCATGTGTTGATTTCAACCCCTTTGATGCCATTCTGCACAGTGACAATATTTAAGGACTATTGTCTGAGCGATCATAATGCCCTAACTATGTCTATCCTTATCTGGGGCCCTAGAATTACGCCCACAGGCAGGGTTGTTGACAATATTGTCCCAAGTAGGCCTAATGGAACCCGGATAAAGTGGTGCACAGAAAAATCAGAAAAACTACATAGTGCAGTTGTGGTAGGTGGTTCCAGGCAGATATTTCGATGTCTGGAAGTTAATGCCCTCCCTAAGGGTATTATAGTGGATTTTGAGGATCTAGGCACTATCATTAATAGAATTTTTACTAACAATAAGATGAATTCTAGACGGGATAAGGTTGGCTGGTTCGACCAAGCCTGTACAACAGCACTAAAAACCCTTAAGCAAGCACTATCCAATCTTCCAAGAGATAGGGACGTGATTAAAACCTTGCGGTCCAATTATAACATTGAACTTAAACGCAGGAAAAACGAACTCCGGGAACAAGCCTGGGACAATCTGGATTGTGCCGCAGCTCTCCGGGATTGTAAATTGTTCTGGAATACGATTAATGCCCCATTCCTCCAGAAAGAAGATTTCCCAGTACTTACCGCATTAGTTAGCGAAGATAGCTGGGTCCGATTTTTTTCAGGAATATTTGACCCCCCTGAGGAGTCTTATGATAAAATCTGTATGAAGTCCCAGCTGACCCCGCAGACTTTGGGAATCACCATCCGAGAAGTAGCCACGGCAATTAATTCTAGTAAAGGAGGTAAAGCCCCGGGACCTGACGGGGTCCCGATAGATCTTTACAAACATGATCTGGCCCTTTGGAGCCCCCTATTGACCCAGGTCTTTAATGCAGCCATGGATCTCTCCACCCCGGCAACCTGGAGTGAATCCGTTATTATTCCGATTTATAAGAAGGGAGATAGAGGGGAGGCCAAAAATTACCGTCCCATCTCCCTTTTAGACTCCTCCCTTAAAATTATGAGCCGGGTACTACTATTACGCCTGGAGGAGTGGGCGACTAATAACAATATCCTGGCAAAATCCCAATATGGATTTAGAAAGGGTTTGGGGACCATTGACCAGTGCATTAACCTCAACCTTTTAATAGGTAAATATACCAAGGTCAAATCGGGCTCCTTATTCCTTTGTTTTGCGGACCTTTCTAGTGCCTTCGACCTGGTGAACCATTCCCTGTTGTGGACAACCCTTCTTGATATGGGAGCTCCCTCAGCTATTATCCATTTCTTAGCTAGGTTATATTCCAACCTTACCACTCAGATACGATATGGACCAGCAGGAGAGTGTACGAGAAAGATTATGGTAAAATCAGGCATTAGGCAGGGGTGCGTATTGGCCCCCTTGCTTTTCTCCCTTTTTATTAATTCTATGGAACAAGAATTAAAACAGGTCCAAGCAGATGCACCACAAGCAGGTGGCCTACCAATTCCAGTGTTGTTATATGCGGACGACACCGTTTTATTATCTAGAACCCCAATCGGCCTACAGCGGTTAATGAACTGTTTTTATGATTTTATCCAGGGCAAGAAACTCAAAATTAACACTTCTAAAACATTCATCATGGTCTGTGGCAAAAAGGTGAATCACCCCAAGTCTTTTTATTTTAAAGATAACAGAATTGAGGTTGTAGATAACTTCTGTTATCTGGGCATTACTTTTAACAGTCGGGGCTCATGGACACCTGAACACATTAACATAAAAGCCAGGTTGGGGAAGGCTACACTAGGTGTCTTCCGATTTGCCAACAAACTGGGCAGCCGACGGATTCCAGCAATGCTAAATATTTATAGACACAGATGTTCATCAATAGCACTTTATGGTTCAGGGGTATGGGGGTACGGGTGTAACAAAGACTTACAAATTCTGGAAAATTTGTTTTTGAAACGGCTACTTTGTTTACCATCATCGGCATCTAACTACCTGGTCCACGAGGAACTAAGGTTGGACCATATAGCCGATTTAATCGAATTGAGACCCCTCCTGGTATGGAGGTCTATTTGGCTGAAGGACGAAACAAGTTTCACAAAGAGCATTATCAAAGATTGTCTGTCTTTGGATAATTTCAAGAATATACCATGGATAAAGTATGTGACCACTACTTTTAGAGAACTCTTTGATTTGGATGTACGCAAAGATCCCGAGATTGTAACCACTTTATCCAAAAAGGAGGTGAAAGAGGAATTTATGAGGGTAAAATTCGTTAAACGGAAAGCAGACACAAGTAATTACTCAACCCATGCTTTCTACTCCTCCAATGCAAACGAGGGTCCTGGTTTGCCTATCTATCTCAAAATAATCTACAGGCAATCTCACCAATTCGTCCTATCCAGACTTAGACTTGGTATTGTCCACAACCTTGTGGCCTTTCCAAAAATGAAATATTATACAACATCTGTTTGTCCATGTGATGAATTAACTAAGCAAAGTACCCTTCATTTTATGTTAATCTGCCCCCTTTATAAAGCCCTACGTATTGTTTACTTGAAACCGTTATTTAAAAAATATTCCGTGTCTTCTACTTCAAATGCCATGAAATTGTTATTTTCACTTGCTAGCCCGGATTTGTGTTTTTTTATAGCAACTTTTATCCTGAAATCTGTTGCTGCAAGAAAAAGTATGGTTTTTTAGCTATTTTACTGCTGACTTCTGTATGCCCTGAAAACAACCCATGATGATATGTACTTTCCCTGTGTAATGCCACATGTATGTTTTTATCTGTGTACTTTTCTGACGTTTTTTTAAACTGTCGAATAAAGTTTATGAACTGAACTGAACTGACTGTAGATTGTGCTTTTGTGAACATTGGTTCAACTGTGTTCAAAGAAGGTATGGCTTATGTAGCTTTGTCACGAGTGAAAACATTATCTGGTTTATTCATGATAGACTTTGATGACTCAAAAGTTAGTGCTGATAGAAATTGTGTAAAGGAGTATAATAGATTGAGAAGAACCTATGCTCCTCATTTAGGTCAGTATCCTGTGTTGGAGAAACATGTAGTTTCTCATAAAAGGAGAAATGAGAATATCTGTAATGAAGATGTAGAGAGGAGGAAAAAAAGAGGAGTGATGTAATTGCAAGCAAAAAGAAAAAGGAAAATGAAGAAGAGGTTGTAGGATGTCATTTTGAAAATAGCTCTGGTGTCAACTGCTACGCTAATGTAGTGCTGAATGTTGCATTTTATCTGGAAAGTGTGCAAGAGCAGATAATAGTAAATCAGGGAAAAAGATTCTGTTCTGAGTTGAGTCTCCTTTTTCAAAAGCTGAGTAATGATAAAACTCAAATAGAAAGTGCTACTGAAATTAGAAAACTTTTAGATGTATGTTCAGGACGAACACAGTTTTCTCAAAATGTACAGCAAGACGCACAGGAATTCTTGATGTTTTTTCTTCAGGTACTGGAAGAAGAAAGGGTTCCCATTGAAAATGTGTTTGGTCTCTCTTATAAATGGGAACATAGTTGTGAAAACTGTTACAATATATTTGGCTCTAATGTTGATTCTGAAAGGTTTATTTATTTAACATTGCCAGAAAGTAAAACAGTCACTTTTGCTAAATTAGTTAAAGATGCTAATCATAGCATGGAATGCGGTGAGTGTAAATCTGAAATGTTTTCAACGTTAATTTTAAAGGAATACGGACAGTATGTATTTTTAATGATGCAACGATGTAAAGCTGATGGTTCAAAATTAGATACTTTAATAAAGAAGTTTACAGGACAGCAATTATCAATTTTAGGAAAAACGTTTGTAACAGTAGCAATAATTTTCCATGAAGGACCTACGGTTACTTCTGGACATTACACAGTTTATCTTAAATGTGAAAAAGGCTGGACACTGTGTAATGATTCAAAATTGATTTTCAAGCAACGTTTGCCTTTTGATTTAGCAAATTCCTATCTAATCTTCCTGAAATCAAAATTTTAGAGAGACTTGGCAAGATCTGTACAAAACAATTTTACCATTTTATTAGATTACCATTGGAATTTTCAAAAAAAATGATTTTACAAATTATCATTTGGCCTAATGGAAAGGTAACCAATTGTAATGTGGACTTTTTAAATTTTTAATGAAACTTTGGAAAACCAAAAATTTAGACAAAATCGGTAAAGACTGCACAATTTAAATTTTGGAATGTTATTGGATTGCCATTGGAAATTTATTCAAAAAAGATTTTTAAAATCACTATTTGGCCATGAGGAAAGGTAAACAATTGTATTGTGGACTTATTTAATTATTAATTAATCTTTCGGAAACCAAAATGTTACAGACAATCGGTGAGATCTGTACAATTTAAATTTTGGAATTTTATTGGATTAACATTGGAAATTTTATCAAAAAAGAATTTTAAAATTACTATTTGGCCTAAAGGAAATGGAACCAGATGTATTGTGGAGTTATTTGAGATATAATATTTTTGGGATTATACTTCTGAAACAAAATTGTCAGACGTATTTTAAAGAAATAAGTATTGATATTAGATGATATTTTTTAAGAATATTATGCATTTCTATAATGTTATGTTTATGCAAAAAGAGATTCTGGCCTTTTTTAAAACAATCTTTGAGATTGTTATTTTTTTTTGCCCGCTGTTAAATGATGAATGCAATTGCTTTCACAATTTATAGTGAAATGCAATATATTCTGAAAACAGCAAAAAAAAGGCAAACATTTTTGGGGGAAAATATGTAAATATGTGTACTGTATTATAAAATGTTTTATTAAATATTAATACTTTTTTCTTTTTTTTCAGATTGAGATAGAAAATTTTCGAAAACTTGAACCATTTTTAAAGCAATTAAAATTAAATTTAAATTAATAAATAATTTTTTGAGTGGGTATGGTAAGTCAAAAATTTCATGGTCCCTTTTTTCCACTTCTCCACAATCACATTTTCAGTTTTTCATTGTAGTCTCTCAAGGACCTTGTAATGTGAAAATTGATTTTTAGTGTTTTTTAAAAAAAAATAAAAAAAATTACGCGTACCGTACGCGTACGGTAAAAAAACCTAAAAAAGTTAAAAAAAATATATAAAAAAAAGTTGAAAGGTAAGGTTGGCTCTTAAAAGAGCCGTTGTGTTCATGCAGGGACAGAGGAAAGAAAGAGTGGGAATATGAGTCTTTACGACAAATGTGCTGATCTATTAAATTGTTCACTAGGGCAACACTGGTCTCCCTATGACAAATTATATCATGACAAGTGGCGCACCGAACTAAAACCCTCGAAAACCGATGGTTGATTTCCAGAGGACGAGAAAAAGGAGATGCTCCCCCCACAGATGAAGGGCTCAGCTGACCTGCCGAAGATGGACTCGGCACTGCAGATGATGGACCAGGCTGAGCTGCTGTGGATGTGCTTGGTTGACTTACTGAAAGGTTACCTTCAGTATGTCGAGCAAATGTCCTACCGTGTACATCTTGAAGGTGTCTCAACATGGTGTGATTCCCGAAGGAATACTTCTTGTTGGGATTCCCTCTTGAAAGTTCACGGCCACAAAGCTTACAAGTCACTAAGGGTGCATTTACCTTTTTCTTGCCCTCTGGAAAAGAAAAATACTCCCATATGAAAGAGCTCTTTTGTTTCCTCCTTCTCTGCCTCAAGGTAGTGCTGCTAGCCTCACTCTCAGAAGAGTTCTGCTGTTCTGCCATCGTATCACAAAGACAACTCAGCTCCTTCTCCTAAGGGATCACAAGCAGAAATGAGGGGAATGGGTGTGGTGTAGGAGAGTTCTAGAACTGAAAGTAGTTTCAACCAATCAAAAGTTGTGTTTCATGATCACATGACCCACCGTGCGCGTACGTTACGCTTACGGAGCGCTTACTGTAAAAGTACGCATGCGCGTAAAAAAGACACGCGCACGCGCGCATGCGCAAAACAGGCACGCCCCTTCACTTCCGCGTAACAAGCGCGTGCAGCGTACGCGTTACGCGCTGCGCGCGTGTGACGTACGTCTACGCAAATTGCGTAAATGAACGCAAACAGCGTAGAAATCTAACGTTATGAAAGCAAGACGTGCGCTTACCGTACGCGCACGTTAAAAAAAAATAAAAAATAAAAAAAAGGGGGAAAAAACCAATATGTTATACTAATAAATCTTACCTGTTTAGTTTAAAAAAATGGTAAAAAAAAAAAATATATTGTAGAATTTTTAACATTTAACCATAGTCTTTAAAAAAGGATAGAAAATTAAAATAAAAATATGTTAAAAAAATAGAAAAAAAAAAATATAAGAATTAGCATTTAAAAAACCTTGCAAATTCACTGAAAAAACCATGGGTTTCACACACGTTATAGTTAGGAATTAGCATTTAAAAAACCTTGCAAATTCACTGAATAAACCATGGGTTTCACACACGTTATAGTTAGGAATTAGCATTTAAAAAACCTTAGAAATTCAATTAAAAAACCAAAGGTTTCACACATATTATAGTTAGCTGGACATTTCACTCGTAAAAAACCAATGAAATTCCCCCATTATAGTTAGTTCAGCTAACTATAACTCGCGCGCCCGCAATGCACTACTGATGACGTCACATATTACATCACTCATGACATGGTTACTGACATCACTCATGACATCACTGATGACATCTCAAATGACATCACTGATGACATCACTGATGACATCATCCAGTGAATGTGTGTTTTTCTGAAAATTAAATATGTTTTATATATGTATATCTCAAGGTCAATGGAAGAATAAATGGGTATATAAGTGTCTAAATGGATGCTTTGTTTTTGAAAATTTTTTTGTGTAACTGACTGATTAAGTGTATCATAGTGAATACATGGCTTACTGAGTAATGTTTAAATATGAAAATATCTGTATCAGTCTCTCACTTTGTGTATAAGTGGCTGCATGGGTTGGTGAGTAGCTTCATGGGTGTCTATATAGGTTATTAGTTGTTTTTTTAAGTATCAGTCTGAGTGTCTGTATGGTTCGGTGGGGGGTATTATGTAGTGCATAGGTGCATGAATGAGTGATTCACTCTTTGTATGTGTTGAAGACAGCATGTGTGCAGGACTGTATGGGTGGATGAGTGTGTGTATGGGTGTGTTAGTGAGTAAATAACTGTCTCAATAGTGTCTTTATGAGTAACTACATATCTATTAAACTAGTATATGTGACTATTGGTGTATATAAGTAAGTATATGTGAGAGTGAGAGATTGAAAGAGTTCCTGTATGAATAAGTATGTGTTTCTATAAGTGATTGTTTATAAGACTAAGTATGTGTAAGTTTCCGTAGAAGTAAGTGTGGTGGTGTGTGTATAACTGTATAAGCTAATAAATGTATGTTTGTTTCTTTATTAGCATGAGTGAGTATGTGGGAGTAACTCTATGGATGAGTGGCATTGTGTAACAGGATGTATAGGTGTATGAGTACATATGATGAGTGAGTGCATGTATGAGTGACTGTATAGGACTGTTGGTGAATGAGTGGATGTGTATGTGGTTCTTAGAATTACTGAATAGGTTGTTGTAACTGATATTGGTATGTCCATTGTTTTGAAAATTTTAGTTTCTATTTTTGAATGTGTGTATCAAAGGTTATATTAGGGGAAGAGGAGGTCTGCCACTCTATCACAAGGATGATGTCATCAGTGATGTCATCAGTGATGTCATTTGAGATGTCATCAGTGATGTCATGAGTGATGTCAGTGACCATGTCATGAGTGATGTAATATGTGACGTCATCAGTAGTGCATTGCGGGCGCGCGAGTTATAGTTAGCTGAACTAACTATAACGGGGGAATTTCATTGTTTTTTTACGATTGAAATGTCCAGCTAACTATATCATGTGTGAAACCTTTGTTTTTTTCATTGAATATATATATATATATATTATCTACTGACGGTTGCCAGTAGATAGTTATAGTTAGGACCTATTTTCCATAGGAAATCCGCAACATTCTATTCCCAATAAGTCTGGCGGCTGTTGACGAATCTTCGCAAAATTTTCCAAACTTATGGGCCAGCTCCGCTCCGCTGCTAGCCTGAAAGTTTTGTGGTGATTCGTCAAGCGGGGGCCGAGAAAAAAGGGGGGTCCCAAAACGCGTTTTCCCCATGCAATAGGATCTGTTGTCGCAGCTACAGCCTGAACTTTCTTAACATGTACAGCAACCTCCAATAAAGATATTTCAGCAAATCTTACCTGATTTGAGCTCTTCCTCAGCAGGCACCTTGTTGTTTTGGATGTTTAGCGGTTCTGCCTGGACCGCGGAGGAGCCCTGCTGTTTGTTCAGACCAGCCGATGCGTCAACCGGCGTTGCAGTGGCGGGGATGGTAGCTGTTTTTGGAGGATCGAGTTGCTGTTGTGAAGGGGAGAGAGGTGACCACAACCCACTTGGACAATACTCCTATTCATTCCGTTGAGATTGCACACAACCCACTAAGAAGGACGAAGTTACTACAAAGACCAGAATGCCACCTGTTTTGGCTACGCCCACTGAGGCGGGGACTTTTACTATATTAGTGCTTCAAACAATGTGATGCTGTCTCATCGAACTTTTAGCCCGCAGCCCATGATTAAGTGCGCCAGCACGAAACGCGTCGGGGGAGCAGGACTTTTATTCCGTGTGGCACGGCTTTCTTAACATGTACAGCAACCTCCATTAAAGATATTCCAGCAAATCTTACCTGATTTGGGCTCTTCCTCAGCAGGCACCTTGTTGTTTTGGATGTTTAGCGGTTCCGCCTGGACCGCGGAGGAGCCCTGCTGTTTGTTCAGACCAGCTGCAGCGTCAACCGGCGTTGCAGTGGCGGGGATGGTAGCTGTTTTTGGAGGATCGAGGTGCTGTTGTGAAGGGGAGAGAGGTGACCACAACCCACTTGGACAATACTCCTATTCATTCCGTTGAGATTGCACACAACCCACTGAGGAGGACGAAGTTACTACAAAGACCAGAATGCCACCTGTTGTGGCTAGACCCACTGAGGCGGGGACTTTTACTATATTAGTGCTTCAAACAATGTGATGCTGTCTCATCGAACTTTTAGCCCACACCCCATGATTAAGTGCGCCAGCACGAAACGCGTCGGGGGAGCAGGACTTTTATTCCGTGTGGCACGGCTTTCTTAACATGTACAGCAACCTCCATTAAAGATATTTCAGCAAATCTTACCTGATTTGGGCTCTTCCTCAGCAGGTACCTTGTTCTTTTGGATGTTTAGCGGTTCCGCCTGGACCGCGGAGGAGCCCTGCTGTTTGTTCAGACCAGCCGCAGCGTCAACCGGCGTTGCAGTGGCAGGGATGGTAGCTGTTTTTGGAGGATCGAGGTGCTGTTGTGAAGGGGAGAGAGGTGACCACAACCCACTTGGACAATACTCCTATTCATTCCATTGAGATTGCACACAACCCACTGAGGAGGACGAAGTTACTACAAAGACCAGAATGCCACCTGTTGTGGCTACGCCCACTGAGGCGGGGACTTTTACTATATTAGTGCTTCAAACAATGTGATGCTGTCTCATCAAACTTTTAGCCAGCAGCCCATGATTAAGAGCACCAGCAAGAAACGCGTCGGGGGAGCTGGACTTTTATCCCGTGTGGCACGGCTTTCTTAACATGTACAGCAACCTCCATTAAAGATATTCCAGCAAATCTTACCTGATTTGGGCTCTTCCTCAGCAGGCACCTTGTTGTTTTGGATGTTTAGCGGTTCCGCCTGGAACGCGGAGGAGCCCTGCTGTTTGTTCAGACCAGCCGCAGCGTCAACCGGCGTTGCAGTGGCGGGGATGGTAGCTGTTTTTGGAGGATCGAGGTGCTGTTGTGAAGGGGAGAGAGGTGACCACAACCCACTTGGACAATACTCCTATTCATTCCGTTGAGATTGCACACAACCCACTGAGGAGGACGAAGTTACTACAAAGACCAGAATGCCACCTGTTGTGGCTACGCCCACTGAGGCGGGGACTTTTACTATATTAGTGCTTCAAACAATGTGATGCTGTCTCATCGAACTTTTAGCCCACAGCCCATGATTAAGTGCGCCAGCACGAAACGCGTCGGGGGAGCAGGACTTTTATTCCGTGTGGCACGGCTTTCTTAACATGTACAGCAATCTCCATTAAAGATATTTCAGCAAATCCTACCTGATTTGGGCTCTTCCTCAGCAGGCACCTTGTTGTTTTGGATGTTTAGCGGTTCTGCCTGGACCGCGGAGGAGCCCTGCTGTTTGTTCAGACCAGCCGATGCGTCAACCGGCGTTGCAGTGGCGGGGATGGTAGCTGTTTTTGGAGGATCAAGGTGCTGTTGTGAAATGGAGAGAGGTGACCACAACCCACTTGGACAATACTCCTATTCATTCCGTTGAGATTGCACACAACCCACTGAGGAGGACAAAGTTACTACAAAGACCAGAATGCCACCTGTTGTGGCTACGCCCACTGAGGCGGGGACTTTTACTATATTAGTGCTTCAAACAATGTGATGCTGTCTCATCGAACTTTTAGCCAGCAGCCCATGATTAAGTGCGCCAGCAAGAAACGCGTCGGGGGAGCAGGACTTTTATTCCGTGTGGCACGGCTTTCTTAACATGTACAGCAACGTCCATTAAAGATATTTCAGCAAATCTTACCTGATTTGGGCTCTTCCTCAGCAGGCACCTTGTTGTTTTGGATGTTTAGCGGTTCCGCCTGGACCGCGGAGGAGCCCTGCTTTTTGTTCAGACCAGCCGCAGCGTCAACCGGTGTTGCATTGGCGGGGATGGTAGCTGTTTTTGGAGGATCGAGGTGCTGTTGTGAAGGGGAGAGAGGTGACCACAACCCACTTGGACAATACTCCTATTCATTCCGTTGAGATTGCACACAACCCACTGAGGAGGACAAAGTTATTACAAAGACCAGAATGCCACCTGTTGTGGCTACGCCCACTGAGGCGGGGACTTTTACTATATTAGTGCTTCAAACAATGTGATGCTGTCTCATCGAACTTTTAGCCAGCAGCCCATGATTAAGTGCGCCAGCAAGAAACGCGTCGGGGGAGCAGGACTTTTATTCCGTGTGGCACGGCTTTCTTAACATGTACAGCAACCTCCATTAAAGATATTTCAGCAAATCTTACCTGATTTGGGCTCTTCCTCAGCAGGCACCTTGTTGTTTTGGATATATATATATATATATATATATATATATATATATATATATAAATATATATATATATATATATATATATATATATTACCTACTGGCGGTCGCCAGTAGGTAGTTATAGTTAGGACCCTGTTTCCATAGGAAAACCGCAACATTCTATTTTGAATAACTTTGGCGCCGGTCGACGAATCTTCGCGAAATTTTCAAAACTAATGGGGCGCTACGCTCCGCTCCTACCCTGAAAGTCTCGGGGGGATTCGTCAAGCGAGGGCTGAGATAAAAGGGGGGTCCCAAAACGCGTTTTTCCCATGCATTTTTCCATAGGACCTTTAGACACAGCTACAGCCCGAACGGCTGAACAGAGTTCCTTGAAATTTGGCAGAGAGGTAGTCTACAGGTCAAGGAAGTGCCTTTTGTAGGTTTGGTGTAAATCTGTTCAGTAGATTCTGAGAAAATAGCCTTTAAATCAATATGAGCCAGCTTACGGTGCGCTTACCGTGCGCTTACCGTACGCGTACGGTGACGTGCACAAGCGCGATTCTGATTGGCTGTTAGATCTTAGTAAACATTCGAATCGGTCGAAACCAGGAAGCGGCGGCCGCCATTTCGTGTGTTTCACTCAGAAAAAAAAGGGTGATAACTTGAAAAGGGGGCAAGGAAGAGAGTTTCAGACCCCCTAACATTTGAAAGGGGGTCAAAGAAGGACAGAAAAGTACAAAAAAAACATTTATTAATTTTAAAAAAAATCGCGGGGTACGCGTACGGTAAGCTCACCGTACGCGTACGGTAAAAAAAAAATTAAAAAAAGAAATGAAATGCACATTTAAGTGATTAGATATTAGGGGGCTCTAAAAAGAGCCGTTGTGTTTATTAAGTGATTTTTTAGTGGTACCTACAAGTAAGTACCGATGCAGAGTCTAAGGTTCAAGAGGAAGACTCTGTTCCCTTCATCAGTGAAGTGTACACCATCTCCTCTATAAATGTCTTGCATGTCGTAACGTAAGTTGTTGTGGTAAATGGAACCCATACCATAGTCACGGAGGAAAGCAGAAACAGATTTGTTGACGTGCTTTCTTGCTTTGTCAATCTGCGGACAAAAATGATTGGGCCAGTTCCATTTTTGCCTTTGGCATATGTTAGAATACACAAAGGAAGTTTTAGGGAAAAGTGAAAACAGTTGTGCAAAGGTCTCCTTCATAAGCATTTCCAGACCTACCCCAGTCAAAGTGCCTAGGTCATTGCCACCACAGTGCACTATTATGAGGTCAGGGTGTTGGATTTGCATGAAGGATTTCACCAATGGCATCAATTGGTGCCACTTTAACCCTCTCTGACCAATCCATTTAATGTCTACATTTGGCAAAGCAAGGTCTCTCACCATACCTGTTTTCTCTGCATACTTTTCACTCCAGAAGACATAGCTGTGTCCTACAATCCACACTGTGAACATGTTCCAAGGAGATCTGGATGCACTCAGGAGGTGTATTTCAGTAGAATGGGAAAAAGAAATGAAAGACAGTTTGGAAATGGAGGCATACATATTTTTTTAAAATAAAAAGAACTGATTGGCTGTTTCATACCATTCTACAATAATAACTAGGCTGTATGTGTAAATTTATAGAAGCATGATTTGTATTGGTACAGAAAAATGTGTTACCAAAGAACAGTACTATGGATTTGCTGTTAGGTTTGAAAAGTCAAGCACTCCTGCTCTTTGGAAATGAAACATTGTTTGGTGAACTTCTGACCTAACTCTACACAGCAGTGTTTAAAGAGCTGTTGCTATGGTAGCAGGCAGAAGTCAAGTTGGGGGAAGGGTACTAGGCAGAAGTCAAGTTGGGGGAAGGGTACTTTTGGAAAAGGGTTGGTTTTCAACCAATAGAAATGTGTGATTACATTTGAAAAAAGGGGGAAGCACTGAGATTTGAAACTAACATGTATATGTGTGGAAAAAGAGAGGGAAATTTTGCCATTATCTGGTTCTGCTGAGAGGAGAGAGGTGTACAGAACAGAGATCCTGGCTCTGATAATCTGCTGTTTGAGTGCCACATTTCTTTCACAACTAACTAATTTTAAAGGTGAGTTTAGAGTTTGAGAGGGGATGTATATGGTAAATTAAGAAATGAATAATAGAATTGGAATTCCTTTTGTTGAAGTTGTGTTTATCATTTTGTGTTTTGGGAGAAATTTAAATGTGAGGAACATGTAAAATAATATGGACTATGTTTTCACGATAAATTAAGGTGTACTGGTATAAATAAGGAATACTTTTAGGGTTTGAGGTTGCACTCAGTAATGCAAATACATTCAGCATCACTAAGGCTGGTTGCCCTTGCTGGAGTGTAGTCAGTCACCCAGGTTACACATGTTGCTGGTCTCAGAAAGCTGTTTGGTATTGCTCTGGTTATTTTACATTTGCATTAGATGGAAAGGGGGAGGTATTTTTTTGTGCAGAAGCAGACTCTTAGCACACAGCCAGCTGCTTATCCTGTGGAATCATGCACAGTATTCACAACCGAGTGGGGTTTGAGGTTTCAGTCAGTAATGCAAATACATTCAGCATCACTAAGGCTGGTTGCCCTTGCTGGAGTGTAGTCAGTCACCCAGGTTACACATGTTGCTGGTCTGAAAATGTTGTTTGGACATGTGCTTTTTTAAGAATCTGAAAAGTGGATTCATAATGTGTCAGTCTGTAAAAGTACTTATCACTTGCCAAAAAAAAGAGTAGTAAGTGTGCTTTCAAATTGGCAAAGAAATTTCGTTTTCAGACTAATATGAAAACATGACTCTGTGTGCAAATAGGAATTACAGGCAGAGATTTATTGCGTATTGCTCTGGTGATTTTACATTTGCATTAGATGGAAAGGGGGAGGTATTTTTTTATGCAGAAGCAGACTCTTAGCACACACCCAGCTGCTTACGCTGTGGAATCATGCACAGTATTCACAACCGAGTGGGGTTTGAGGTTGCAGTCAGTAATGCAAATACATTCAGCATCACTAAGGCTGGTTGCCCTTGCTGGAGTGTAGTCAGTCACCCAGGTTACACATGTTGCTAGTCTCAGAAAGCTGTTTGGACATGTGCTTTTTTAAGAATCTGAAAAGTGGATTTAAAATGTGTCAGACTGTAAAAGTATTTATCACTTGCCAAAAATAAGAGTAGTAAGTGTGGTTTCAAATTGGCAAAGAAATTTCGTTTTCAGACTAATATGAAAACATGACTCTGTGTGCAAATAGGAATTACAGGCAGAGATTTATTGCGTATTGCTCTGGTGATTTTACATTTGCATTAGATGGAAAGGGGGAGCTATTTTTTTATGCAGAAGCAGACTCTTAGCACCCACCCAGCTGCTTACCCTGTGGAATCATGCACAGTATTCACAACCGAGTGGCGTTTGAGGTTGCAGTCAGTAATGCAAATACATTCAGCATCACTAAGGCTGGTTGCCCTTGCTGGAGTGTAGTCAGTCACCCAGGTTACACATGTTGCTGGTCTCAGAAAGCTGTTTGGACATGTGCTTTTTTAAGAATCTGAAAAGTGGATTTAAAATGTGTCAGACTGTAAAAGTATTTATCACTTGCCAAAAATAAGAGTAGTAAGTGTGGTTTCAAATTGGCAAAGAAATTTCGTTTTCAGACTAATATGAAAACAGGACTCTGTGTGCAAATAGGAATTACAGGCAGAGATTTATTGCGTAGTGCTCTGGTGATTTTACATTTGCATTAGATGGAAAGGGGGAGCTATTTTTTTATGCAGAAGCAGACTCTTAGCACACACCCAGCTGCTTACCCTGTGGAATCATGCACAGTATTCACAACCGAGTGGGGTTTGAGGTTGCAGTCAGTAATGCAAATACATTCAGCATCACTAAGGCTGGTTGCCCTTGCTGGAGTGTAGTCAGTCACCCAGGTTACACATGGTGCTGGTCTCAAAAAGCAGTTTGGACATGTGCTTTTATCAGAATCTGAAAAGTGGATTCAAAATGTGTCAGACTGTAAAAGTACTTATCACTTGCCAAAAAAGTAGTAGAAAGTGTGCTTTCCAATTGGCAAAGAAATTTCGTTTTCTGCCTAATTTCAAAGCATGACTCTGTGTGCACACAGGAATTGTTTTTAGATATTTAATTTGTGAAGGTGTTATTGTGATTTTCACTTCTAGGAAAGGGGTACATATTATTTTAAGATTTGAAAAGATCATAAAAAATGTAGTAATATATTTGCTTTATTAAGTATCTGAAAAGTGGATTTAAAATGTGTCAGACTGTAAAAGTATTTATCACTTGCCAAAAATAAGAGTAGTAAGTGTGGTTTCAAATTGGCAAAGAAATTTCGTTTTCAGACTAATATGAAAACATGACTCTGTGTGCAAAGAGGAATTACAGGCAGAGATTTATTGCGTACTACTCTAGTAATTTTACAGTTGCATTAGTAGGAAAGGGGGAGCTATTTTTTTCTGCAGAAGCAGACTCTTAGCACACACCCAGCTGCTAATCCTGTGGAATTATGCACAGTATTCACAACCAAGTGGGGTTTGAGGTTGTACTTAGTAATGCAAACACAAACATGTAAAATAATATGGACTATGTATTCACCATAAATTAAGGTGTAGTGGTATAAATGAGGAATACTTTTAGGGTTTGAGGTTGCAGTCAGTAATGCAAATACATTCAGCATCACTAAGGCTTGTTGCCCTTGCTGGAGTGTAGTCAGTCACCCAGGTTACACATGTTGCTGGTCTCAGAAAGCTGTTTGGTATTGCTCTGGTGATTTTACAGTTGCATTAGATGGAAAGGGGGAACTATTTTTTTATGCAGAAGCAGACTCTTAGCACACACCCAGCTGCTTATCCTGTGGAATCATGCACAGTATTCACAACCGAGTGGGGTTTGAGGTTGCACTTAGTAATGCAAATACATTCAGCATCACTAAGGCTGGTTGCCCTTGCTGGAGTGTAGTCAGTCACCCAGGTTACACATGTTGTTGGTCTCAGAAAGCTGTTTGGTATTGCTCTGGTGATTTTACATTTGCATTAGATGAAAAGGGGGAGTTTTTTTTTTTGTGCAGAAGCAGACTCTTAGCACACAGATAGCTGCTTATCCTGTGGAATCATGCACAGTATTCACAACCGAGTGGGGTTTGAGGTTGCAGTCAGTTATGCAAATACATTCAGCATCACTAAGGCTGGTTGCCCTTGCTGGAGTGTACTCAGTCACCCAGGTTACACATGTTGCTGGTCTGAAAAAGCAGTTTGGACATGTGCTTTTTTAAGAATCTGGAAAGTGGATTCAAAATGTGTCAGACTGTAAAAGTGTTTATCACTTGCCAAAAAAAAGAGTAGTAAGTGTGGTTTCACATTGGCAAAGAAATTTCGTTTCCAGACTAATATGAAAACATGACTCTGTGTGCAAAGAGGAATTACAGGCAGAGATTTATTGCTTATTGCTGTGGTAATTTTACATTTGCATTAGATGGAAAGGGGGAGCTATTTTTTTCTGCAGAAGCAGACTCTTAGCACACACCCAGCTGCTTATCCTGTGGAATTATGCACAGTATTCACAACTGAGTGGGGTTTGAGGTTGCACTTAGTAATGCAAATACAAACATGTAAAATAATATGGACTATGTTTTCACCATAATTTAAGGTGTAGTGGTATAAATGAGGAATACTTTTAGGGTTTGAGGTTGCAGTCAGTAATGCAAATACATTGAGCATCACTAAGGCTGGTTGGCCTTGCTGGAGTATAGTCAGTCACCCAGGTTACATATGTTGCTGGTCTCAGAAAGCTGTTTGGTATTGCTCTGGTGATTTTACATTTGCATTAGTAGGAAAGGGGGAGCTATTTTTTTCTGCAGAAGCAGACTCTTAGCACACACCCAGCTGCTTACACTGTGGAATCATGCACAGTATTCACAACCGAGTGGGGTTTGAGGTTGCAGTCAGTAATGCAAATACATTCAGCATCACTAAGGCTGGTTGCCCTTGCTGGAGTGCAGTCAGTCACCCAGGTTACACATGTTGCTGGTCTCAGAAAGCTGTTTGGACATCTGCTTTTTTAAGAATCTGAAAAGTGGATTTAAAATGTGTCAGACTGTAAAAGTATTTATCACTTGCCAAAAATAAGAGTAGTAAGTGTGGTTTCAAATTGGCAAAGAAATTTCGTTTTCAGACTAATATGAAAACATGACTCTGTGTGCAAATAGGAATTACAGGCAGAGATTTATTGCGTATTGCTCTGGTGATTTTACATTTGCATTAGATGGAAAGGGGGAGGTATTTTTTTATGCAGAAGCAGACTCTTAGCACACACCCAGCTGCTTACCCTGTGGAATCATGCACAGTATTCGCAACCGAGTGGGGTTTGAGGTTGCAGTCAGTAATGCAAATACATTCAGCATCACTAAGGCTGGTTGCCCTTGCTGGAGTGTAGTCAGTCACCCAGGTTACACATGGTGCTGGTCTCAAAAAGCAGTTTGGACATGTGCTTTTATCAGTATCTGAAAAGTGGATTCAAAATGTGTCAGACTGTAAAAGTACTTATCACTTGCCAAAAAAGTAGTAGAAAGTGTGCTTTCCAATTGGCAAAGAAATTTCGTTTTCTGCCTAATTTCAAAGCATGACTCTGTGTGCACACAGGAATTGTTTTTAGATATTTAATTTGTGAAGGTGTTATTGTGATTTTCACTTCTAGGAAAGGGGTACATATTATTTTAAGATTTGAAAAGATCATAAAAAATGTAGTAATATATTTGCTTTTTTAAGAATCTTAAAAGTGGATTTAAAATGTGTCAGACTGTAAAAGTATTTATCACTTGCCAAAAATAAGAGTAGTAAGTGTGGTTTCAAATTGGCAAAGAAATTTCGTTTTCAGACTAATATGAAAACATGACTCTGTGTGCAAAGAGGAATTACAGGCAGAGATTTATTGCGTACTACTCTAGTAATTTTACAGTTGCATTAGTAGGAAAGGGGGAGCTATTTTTTTCTGCAGAAGCAGACTCTTAGCACACACCCAGCTGCTAATCCTGTGGAATTATGCACAGTATTCACAACCAAGTGGGGTTTGAGGTTGTACTTAGTAATGCAAACACAAACATGTAAAATAATATGGACTATGTTTTCACCATAAATTAAGGTGTAGTGGTATACATGAGGAATACTTTTAGGGTTTGAGGTTGCAGTCAGTAATGCAAATACATTCAGCATCACCAATGGCTGGTTGCCCTTGCTGGAGTGTAGTCAGTCACCCAGGTTACACATGTTGCTGGTCTCAGAAAGCTGTTTGGTATTGCTCTGGTGATTTTACAGTTGCATTAGATGGAAAGGGGGAACTATTTTTTTATGCAGAAGCAGACTCTTAGCACACACCCAGCTGCTTATCCTGTGGAAACATGCACAGTATTCACAATTGAGTGGGGTTTGAGGTTGCACTTAGTAATGCAAATACATTCAGCATCACTAAGGCTGGTTGCCCTTGCTGGAGTGTAGTCAGTCACCCAGGTTACACATGTTGTTGGTCTCAGAAAGCTGTTTGGTATTGCTCTGGTGATTTTACATTTGCATTAGATGAAAAGGGGGAGCTATTTTTTTGTGCAGAAGCAGACTCTTAGCACACAGGTAGCTGCTTATCCTGTGGAATCATGCACAGTATTCACAACCGAGTGGAGTTTGAGGTTGCAGTCAGTTATGCAAATACATTCAGCCTCACTAAGGCTGGTTGCCCTTGCTGGAGTGTACTCAGTCACCCAGGTTACACATGTTGCTGGTCTGAAAAAGCAGTTTGGACATGTGCTTTTTTAAGGATCTGGAAAGTGGATTCAAAATGTGTCAGACTGTAAAAGTGTTTATCACTTGCCAAAAAAAAAAAGAGTAGTAAGTGTGGTTTCACATTGGCAAAGAAATTTCGTTTTCAGATTAATATGAAAACATGACTCTGTGTGCAAAGAGGAATTACAGGCAGAGATTTATTGCATATTGCTGTGGTAATTTTACATTTGCATTAGATGGAAAGGGGGAGCTATTTTTTTCTGCAGAAGCAGACTCTTAGCACACACCCAGCTGCTTATCCTGTGGAATTATGCACAGTATTCACAACCGAGTGGGGTTTGAGGTTGCACTTAGTAATGCAAATACAAACATGTAAAATAATATGGACTATGTTTTCACCCTAATTTAAGGTGTAGTGGTATAAATGAGGAATACTTTTAGGGTTTGAGGTTGCAGTCAGTAATGCAAATACATTGAGCATCACTAAGGCTGGTTGCCCTTGCTGGAGTGTAGTCAGTCACCCAGGTTACATATGTTGCTGGTCTCAGAAAGCTGTTTGGTATTGCTCTGGTGATTTTACATTTGCATTAGTAGGAAAGGGGGAGCTATTTTTTTCTGCAGAAGCAGACTCTTAGCACACACCTAGCTGCTTATCCTGTGGAATTATGCACAGTATTCACAACCGAGTGGGGTTTGAGGTTGCACTTAGTAATGCAAATACAAACATGTAAAATAATATGGACTATGTTTTCACCATAAATTAAGGTGTAGTGGTATAAATGAGGAATACTTTTAGGGTTTGAGGTTGCAGTCAGTAATGCAAATACATTGAGCATCACTAAGGCTAGTTGCCCTTGCTGGAGTGTAGTCAGTCACCCAGGTTACACATGTTGCTGGTCTCAGAAAGCTGTTTGTTATTGCTCTGGTGATTTTACATTTGCATTAGATGGAAAGGGGGAGCTATTGTTTTGTGCAGAAGCAGACTCTTAGCACACACCCAGCTGCTTATCCTGTGGAATCATGCACAGTATTCACAACCGAGTGGGGTTTGAGGTTGCAGTCAGTAATGCAAATACATTCAGCATCACTAAGGCTGGTTGCCCTTGCTGGAGTGTAGTCAGTCACCCAGGTTACACATGGTGCTGGTCTCAAAAAGCAGTTTGGACATGTGCTTTTATCAGAATCTGAAAAGTGGATTCAAAATGTGTCAGACTGTAAAAGTACTTATCACTTGCCAAAAAAGTAGTAGAAAGTGTGCTTTCCAATTGGCAAAGAAATGTCGTTTTCTGCCTAATTTCAAAGCATGACTCTGTGTGCACACAGGAATTGTTTTTAGATATTTAATTTGCGAAGGTGTTATTGTGATTTTCACTTCTAGGAAAGGGGTACATATTATTTTAAGATTTGAAAAGATCATAAAAAATGTAGTAATATATTTAAATAAAAAAAAGGATTTTTTTTTTAGTTTTTTTCAGGTATTGCTGAAGAGCAGTGAACAAAATTTAAGATGCCTACAAAATCCAGACTAAGGAAAAACCACAAAAAAAACTATATTTGAAGACAACTGGAGGACCTAAGTTAGTTGGAGATGCTCATGTTGGGAAAAAGAAAAAGTCTTCTGGTAAGCAGACAAAAGATTTTTTAAAGAACATCTTCAAAAAAAGGAAAAATGTACAAAATGTCTGTACTGGAAAGAATGTTTTCAATAGAAAAGAACAGGAAAAAATTGAGAATTTAGTTAATGCAAATATACCTTCTGCAACAATAAAGATTAACTTAAACAGAAAAACAGCGTTTAAAGAGATACGTAGAAAAATGTTTCAGAGAAGAGTTATGTCCAATTTGATAAAGGATGTGAAGAATATAAGCAAAAGGCAAAATATTATAAGAGAAAAAAAGAAATTGAAGCCATTGCAGCAAAGGCATTAGAATTAAAAAGGAAACTATTCATTTTAATTTTGAATAGGATGCGTACATTAGATAAAATGGTTAATGTACTGAAATCACAATGCAAAAGGAAAAGAGTAGTGAAAAGAACAAACTTTTGTAAAGTGTTTTTAGGAGAATGGATGCATAGTTCAAGTAGTGAACCTTTTTTTAATGAAGAGAGTTATTTTCAAAGTAATAGTTTGCTGCATGCAGTTGACACCAGAGGTCGTGCTTACGAAGTGAAAAATGGTTGCATAATGGAGAAGGAGATAATGGTTCCAAGAGATGAGGTACAAGTGATGGCGGATGAGGCTATGGGGAGACGTCCTAAAGCCCCAGTGTACACTTGGAATTGTAGTAGTATTTGCACTGTGCGTCAGGAATCTATTGATAAATTTCGTGAGTTTCTAAGAGAATATAGTAAAAAAAGTGTTAAACAAAAGATTAAGGTGCTTCAAAGTCTAGATCCATGCAGAGTGAGAGAGAATACTGGTTTGCAGGGACATTCTCTGGCTTGTCTATCTAGAAAAGTGTGTAAAAGTGTTTTTCATCATTTTAGGATGCTGGCTGTTCATCATACTGAAATGAGAAAGTTTGTGAGACGGTTGTATTTTGCTAAAAGTCCAGCAATAAAGTTAGATGAATTGAATAGGGCTCTGTTCCGTGGATTGGTATCAGATGTAGAGAAGGTTATTGATGAAATTCAGTTTTGTTACTTTGGTCCTGAACAAGACAGTGCAGAAAAGGACACAGTAAATGAGGAAGAAGTGGAAGAGAATGTAGAACCCTCTGTAAGTAAGACATTTAATGATCACATAACAAAATTTGCAATAATCTCTAATGAAAGACCAAATATAACTTGTATTTGTTGCCGCAAACTAGGAATGTTGATCTCTACAGAAAAAGTGAAAATGAAGATAATTATAAGTGGAAGGATTTTGCCACATATATATTTCTTGAAAATTGTTTTGAATTGGGTGAAGATCAGCGTATTTGTAAATACTGTTACAACAAGTTAGAGGAAAATAGAATGCCGACCAGAGCTGTACATAATAATTTAGAATTGGATGTTATTCCTGCCAAACTTTCTGAATTAAATACATAAGAGTCTATACTTATTCAATGTGTTCATCCGTTCCAGACCATAGTACGTATGGAGCCCAAAACTGGTAAATTACCTCCTTCAGATTTACTGAGAGGTTTAAAAGGTAGAGTGGTGTATTTGCCCTTGGATTTGAAAAAAAATATGGAAACTATTGATGCAGATACTTTGAAAACTGAACCATTAGTTATTCTGGTTAATGGTGTACCTACAAAGAATAAGAAGATTTGGCAGGAGCTGGTGGATGTACGGAAAGTACAAAGAGCAAATTTGTATTTGAAAAGGAATAACAAATGGTATGAATCAATTTATATAGAAGAAGAAGAAGAAGATTTACAAGAAGACACAGAAACACCAACTGGACAAATTGAAAAAGTGGACAAGTCAAAGGAAGAAGAAATTTATGAACATTTTAGCATACATCCTCTTCATTCAAAAGAAGTTATGGGAGACAATATTGATCTCCTTCAGATGAAGAAAGCAAAAGGAACTCCCGTGAGTGTATGGGAGGAGAGCTTGGAAGCTCGATGTTTTCCCCAGCTGTTTCCTAAAGGAAAAGGAGGACGATACGATGAACGTCCAAAACAGATCCAGCTTCTGAGTATCGGACTACAAGACTATATGCAGAAGATCCAAGATTTCGACAAAGTATTCCTTATTTGTTCCATCTTTTATTTGAAAGCGACTTGTCTGCATTATCATATGCTGTAAATCACATTTTAAAAAGTGGAGTACATTTACAAAATGTGTCTGCTAAGGATTTTATGGAGAAAGTGCAGCACCGAGATGATCATTTGGAAACACAACTGATCAATCTGATGGCTTGTCAGCGTGGGACAAATGAATATTGGTACCGACGCCATGGTGAATTAAAATGCATGTTACGAAATTTACGAACACCAACATGGTTCCTTACCCTAAGCTGTGCTGAGTACGCTTGGGATGATTTACTGGATTTTCTACGAGAGGCAAATTCAAACATTAAAAACATCAAATACAAGACAGCAGGAGAACTGTGCTCATTGGATCCGGTTAATGTTTGCAGATATTTCAATCATAGATTTGAGGCTATGATGTCCTTCATCTGCAATAAAAAAAATCCACCTCTTGGAGAAGTAGTGGATTTCTTTTGGAGAAAAGAGTACCAGGCAAGAGGTGACCCTCATATTCATATGCTGTTGTGGATCAAGGATGCCCCAAAGTTTGGAACAGATACTGATGAAGCAGTGTTATCTTACATTGAAGAATATGCAACATGTGCTATACCAAAAAGCACAGAAGAGAAAAAGTTAAAGGAGCAAGTTTTACGTTTCCAAAGTCATCGGTGTGGAAAATACTGTCGACGGAAATACAAGAGCAAAGATAAATACTACACTAAATGTCGATTTGGATTTCCTAGACCTGTTATTTCAAATGGAAGACTAAACAGTTTGATGTCATCTGTGAGACATACTATCACAAGAAAATCACCTAAGAATACCTACAACCTAAAAATAAAAGAAGAATCAAAAAATATAAATGACTACAACCCAGTCATTTTATCCATGTGGAATGCTAACATGGATATTCAGTATGTAGCTGACAATTCCATTGCTGTTGCTCGATATGTAACGTCTTACATTACTAAATCTGAAAAAACTGAATTGAAAGAAATGTGGGAAGAGATTTCTCACGAGAAGACTGTCAGTAAGAAGCTGTACAGTTTCAGTTTAAAGATGTTATCGCATCGAGAAATTGGATCCTACGAATGTTCAGATAGGTTATCTTCTGCAAGTCTCTACTCGAAATCAAGAAGAATAATTTGGGCAAGTTTAGGCCTTGCAGCAATGAGAAATCGGGTACTGAAATCTGTTGGAGAAATTGAATATTTGGCCGAGAATGACCCAGAAAGTACAGATATTTTGAAATCAAACATGTTGGACACATATTATCCCAAAAGAAGTCATCATCTGGAGAACATGTGTCTCTATGAAGTGCTGCAGAACTACATTTATTCACGGAAAGCCGCAGAAGACATCAACAATGGAAAATATTAAGTCATTGGTGAGGAAGGTTGTTTGGTGAAGCAAACAAAAGGAAGTTTGATAAATCACAGGAAGCTGAGTTGCGACACTACTGACAAAAAGGAATTTTACTACTTGGCTCTTTTACAGCTGTTTAAACCATGGCGTACAGAGGATGAACTACTGGGAGAATTTCAAAGCTATGAAGATTCTTTTAATGCTTGCAAAGACAGCATACAAT
The DNA here is from genome assembly GCF_964204655.1 of Triturus cristatus. Taxonomy (NCBI): domain Eukaryota; kingdom Metazoa; phylum Chordata; class Amphibia; order Caudata; family Salamandridae; genus Triturus; species Triturus cristatus. The sequence continues at coordinate 1,514,330,917 of NC_140591.1, read as the reverse complement.
GCAGTACATTCTCAACTTATGTGCAAATGTTAAATGAAGAAATTGAACAGGAAACTACAATTGCAGCTGAAGTAGCTAGAGACAGTTCTCAAGACAGCCAAAGTTCAGGAACACTCAGTCAAGATCCCCTAGGACAACCAATCGTTGAAAATTAAGCATCAATAGCCATGAATGAAGTGGAAACGGCTATGAATCAAGCTCAAGAAGAATTTATAGACTTACAAAATTTGGAGCAACAAATTTATGAAGAGATCAGAAACAAAATTGATCACGGATTTCTACATGAAAAAAAAGAGTGCTCATGCACATCCTTTCATCCAATCAGGATGTATGTAAGCGGACAAGCTGGAACTGGAAAAAGTTTCCTAATAAAAGTCATCAGAAGCTACCTACAGCAAAAAACGGATTCTACTTTGTCTTGTGTGGTTACTGCTCCAACTGGGTTAGCAGCATATAACATAAAAGGAATCACCTTACATCGTTTACTAATGTTACCAGTGGAGCATGAGAACAAAATACAATACCACAAGCTAACTGGAGAAGCATGCTTGGAAGTTTCAAGAGTATTGAAGAAGATGCAAGTTCTCATTATTGATGAGGTGAGCATGGTATCAAACTTAATGCTTGCCTTTGTGCATTTAAGAATGCAGCTAACTCTAAGGACAGACTATGACGTGTTATTTGGTGGAAAACATGTCATAGTTTTTGGGGATCTTCTACAACTTACTCCAGTTAAAGGACAACCAGTGTTTAATACTGTGACACATGAAGACACAAAGAAGTCATTGGGAAGCATCGGTAATGCAAATATTTGGTCCTTCTTTGAGTACAAGGAACTTACTACTAATATGAGGCAAGCAAACGATGAATAATATGGAAGTATTCTGAAAGATATCAGAATTTTACTACTGACTGAAGCTGGCACAAAAGCATTACAGAGTCGGTTGCTACATAATTTATTTCCAAAGGAAGAAATAGTTGCAGAGAAGATATACAAGAACATTGCAGAAAAGAAAAGTGTCATCTGCTTAATGCCAACTCTACGTGAATGCTCAATATTCAATGAGGAGCTTTTGAAATTGGAAAAGGAAGAGATCGGGAAATTGGAAGCAGTGGACAAAATTCAAGATGGAAGAATTACTATCACATCAACAGGCACACTGAAAAATAAATTGGATTCACTAGAGAAGAACATTTCCAAAACTGCTGGATTAGAAAAAAATCTATATGTTTGCATGAACTGTAGAGTATTTTTAAGGAGAAATTTGGATGTTGAAAAAGGTTTAGTTAATGGAGCTATGGGAAGAGTTGTGGGTTTTATTAATTATCAGAAAAAAGATGGAATTGAATGTTTAAAAATAAAATTTGATCAGATAGAAGAAGTTATAGACATTTGTCGTTATACAGTTCGTTTTATGCTTGTGAAAGACTTATATGTACAAAGTAAACAGTTTCCGTTTTTTCTAGCATATGCTGTAACTATTCACAAGTCTCAAGGATTGACTGTAGATTGTGCTTTTGTGAACATTGGTTCAACTGTGTTCAAAGAAGGTATGGCTTATGTAGCTTTGTCACGAGTGAAAACATTATCTGGTTTATTCATGATAGACTTTGATGACTCAAAAGTTAGTGCTGATAGAAATTGTGTAAAGGAGTATAATAGATTAAGAAGAACCTATGCTCCTCATTTAGGTCAGTATCCTGTGTTAGAGAAACGTGTAGTTTCTCGTAAAAGGAGAAATGAGAATATCTGTAATGAAGATGCAGAGAGGAGGAAAAAAAAGAGGAGTGATGTAATTGCAAGCAAAAAGAAAAAGGAAAATGAAGAAGAGGTTGTAGGATGTCATTTTGAAAATAGCTCTGGTGTCAACTGCTACGCTAATGTAGTGCTGAATGTTGCATTTTATCTGGAAAGTGTGCAAGAGCAGATAATAGTAAATCAGAGAAAAAGATTCTGTTCTGAGTTGAGTCTCCTTTTTCAAAAGCTGAGTAATGATAAAACTCAAATAGAAAGTGCTACTGAAATTAGAAAACTTTTAGATGTATGTTCAGGACGAACACAGTTTTCTCAAAATGTACAGCAAGACGCACAGGAATTCTTGATGTTTTTTCTTCAGTTACTGGAAGAAGAAGGGGTTCCCATTGAAAATATGTTTGGTGTCTCTTATAAATGGGAACATAGTTGTAAAAACTGTTTCAATACATGTGGCTCAAATGTTGATTCTGAAAGGTTTATTTATTTAACATTGCCAGAAAGTAAAACAGTTACTTTTGCTAAATTAGTTAAAGATGCTAATCATAACATGGAATGCGGTGAGTGTCAATCTGAAAGGTTTTCAACGTTAATTTTAAAGGAATACGGACAGTATGTAATTTTAATGATGCAACGATGTAAAGCTGATGGTTCAAAATTGGATACTTTAATAAAGAAGTTTACAGGACAGCAATTATCAATTTCAGGAAAAACTTTTGTAACAGTTGCAATAATTTTCCATGAAGGACCTACTGTTACTTCTGGACATTACACAGTTTATCTTAAATGTGAAAAAGGCTGGACACTGTGTAATGATTCCCAATTGATTTTCAAGCAACGTTTGCCTTTTGATTTAGCAAATTCCTATCTAATCTTCCTGAAACCAAAATTTTAGAGAAACTTGGCAAGATCTGTACAAAACAATTTTTCCATTTTATTGGATTACCATTGAAATTTTCAAAAAAAATGATTTTTCAAATTATCATTTGGCCTAATGGAAAGGTAACCAATTGTAATGTGGACTTTTTTAATTTTTAATGGAACTTTCGAAAACCAAAAATTTAGACAAAATCGGTAACATCTGCACAATTTAAATTTTGGAATGTTATTGGATTGCCATTGGAAATGTATTCAAAAAAGATTTTTAAAATTACTATTTGGCCATGAGGAAAGGTAAACAATTGTATTGTGGACTTATTTAATTATTAATTAATCTTTCGGAAACCAAAATGTTAGAGAGAATCGGTAAGATCTGTACAATTTAAACTTTAGAATTGTATTGGATTACCATTGGAAATTTAATCAAAAAAGAATTTTAAAATTACTTTTTGGCCTAAAGGAAATGGAACCAGATGTATTGTGGAGTTATTTGAGATATAATATTTTTGTGATTATACTTCTGAAACAAAATTGACAGACGGTATTTTAAAGAAATAATTATTGATATTAGATGATATTTTTTAAAAATATTATGCATTTCTATAATGTTATGTTTAAGTAAAAAGAGATTGTGGGCTTTTTTAAAACAATCTTTGAGATTGTTATTTTTTTTTGCCCGCTGTTAAATGATGAATGCAATTGCTTTCACAATTTATAGTGAAATGCAATATATTCTGAAAACAGCAAAAAAAAGGCAAAATATTTTTTGGGAAAAATATGTAAATACGTGTACTGTGTTATATATTGATTTATTAAATATTAATACTTTTTTCTTTTTTTTCAGATTGTGAAAAAAAAATTTCAAAAAAAACCAACCATTTTTTCAAGTAATTTCAATTACATTTTAATTAAAAATTAAATTGTTGGGTGGGTCAGGTAAGTGAGAAATTAGATGGTCCCTTTCTTCCAGTTTATCTCAAAAAGATTTTTAGTATTTATTTATTAATTCCTGAAGGATCTTGAGATGTGGTAATTGATTTTTTGTGTTTTAAAAAAAAAAAAAAAAAATACACTTACGTACGGTAAAAAAAAAAAAAAAAAGTTTTAATGAAAAAATAAAAAAAAAGTTGAGAGGTAAGGTTGGCTCTTAAAAGAGCCGTTGTGTTCATGCAGGGACAGAGGAAAGGAAGTATGGGAACATTAGCTGGTTGGACATATGTGCTGGTCTATTTTGTTGTTAATGAGGGGAAGACTGGTCTCCCTATGAACAATTAGACCATGGCAAAATGAACACCACATAGTAACCCTACCAAACCGAGGGTTCGTTTCCAGAGGAACAGAAAAAGGTGAATCTGCCCCCACAGATGAAGGGCTCTGCGGAGTTTCCGAAGAAGAACTCGACTGAGCTGCTGTGGATGTGCTTGGTTGACTTACTGAAGGGTTGCCCCTAGTATGTCTAGCATGTGTCCTAGGGTGTACATCGTGAAGGTGTCTCAACATAGTGTGATTCCCGAAGGAATACTTCTTGTTGGGATTACCTCGCGAAAGTACACGCTGGCACAGCTTGCAAGTCACCAAGGCAGCATTGACTTTTTTCTCACCCTCTGGAAAACTGAAATACTCCCATATGAAAGAGCTCTTCTGTTTCCTCCTTCTCTGCCTGATGGTGGTGCTGCTAGCCTCACTCTCAGTAGAAGAGTGCTGGTCTGCCATCGTATCACAAAGACAAGTCAGCTCCTTCTCCTAAGTGATCACAAGCAGAAATGAGGGGAATGGGTGTGGTGTAGGAGAGTTCTAGAACTGAAAGTAGTTTCAACCAATCAAAAGTTGTGTTTCATGATCACATGACCCACCGTGCGCGTACGTTACGCTTATGGTGCGCTTACGGTGCGCTTACGGTAAAAGTACGCATGCGCGTAAAAAAGACACGCGCTCGCGCGCATGGGCAAAACAGTCACTCCACAACACTTCCGCGTAACGTGCGCGTGTAGCGTACACGCCTACGCGCCCCACGCGCAGTACGCACGGCAACGCAAATTGCGTAACTATACGCAAACAGAGTAGATAAATTACGAACATTGCGTAAACCGTACGCTTACCGTACGCTTACCGTACGCACACTAAAAAAATAAATAAATAAAAAAAATATATATTTTCTATGTTATACTAATATATCTTACCTGTTTGGTAAAAAAAAAAGAGAAAAATTGATATATTGTAGATTTTTTTTTTTAAAAACATAGTATTTTAAGAGAATAAAAAGATTTTTAAAAAAACTTGTTTTTTTAAAAAAAAAACACATTTAATATAAGAATTTATAATAAAAAAATCATACAAAATCAATAAAAAAACTATGGGAATCACATATGTTATAGGTAAGAATTAGCATTTAAAAAACCATACAAATTCACTGAAAAAACCATGGGTTTCACACACGTTATATTTAGAAATTAGCATTTAAAAAACCTTGCAAATTCACTGAAAAAACCATAGGTTTCACACACGTTATAGTTAGGAATTAGCTTTTAAAAAACCTTGCAAATTCACTGAAAAAACCATAGGTTTCACACACGTTATAGTTAGGAATTAGCATTTAAAAAACCTTGCAAATTCAGTGAAAAAACCATAGGTTTCACACACGTTATAGTTAGCTGGACATTTCACTAGTAAAAAACCAATGAAATTTCCCCGTTATAGTTAGTTAAGCTAACTATAACTCGCGCGCCCGCAATGCACTGCTGATGACGTCACATATTACATCACTCATGACATGGTCAGTGACATCACTCATGACATCACTGATGACATCTCAAATGACATCACTGATGACATCATCCTTGTGACAGAGTGGTAGACCTCCTCTCACCCTAATATAACCTTTGATACAAACATTCAAAAATAGAGACTGAAATTTTCAAAAAAATGGACATACCAATACCAATTACAACAACCTCTTCAATAATTCTAAGATCCACATAAACATCCACTCATTCACCAACAGTCCTGTACAGTCACTCATACGTGTACTCACACATCATATGTACTCATACACCTATACATCCTGTAACACAATGCCACTCATCCATAGAGTTACTCACACACATAGTCACTCATGCTAATAAAGAATCAAACATACATTTACTTGCATATACAGTTATACACACACCACCACACTTACTTCTACAGAAACTTACACATACTTAGGTGCCGATCACGATCCGGTAAAAAATTCCCCCGTGCGACTCGTATCGGGTCTTTTGACCGTACGAATCGTACAAGTGCCGTACGAACTGGCAATCACGATTCGCATGGTAAAAAGTCCATACGAACCGCACTGGGAATCATTCCCCACACGTCCTCGGGTCGGAAAATGTGTCCGACACGTCCTCGGACGATTTACCTTACAAACGTGAAAAACCAAGTCCGACCGAGGAATCAGGATCCATCCCGTGCGTCCGAGGTTACAACCGTATGGAAAAAACACCGTCCGCACCGAACTCCTACAGCAACCATGGAGACATGTGCCCGCATACGCGCCCAACACTCCCCCCAGCCCCCGTACGTCCGACACGTACCCCCCGTATATGTATACCCCCACCCGTCTAGGTACACCCCAGTACGTTCCAGTCGAACCCCCACCCCAGTACGTGTCATAGCCCCGTCTACCTACACCCCAGTACGTTCCAGTCGTACCCCCACCCCAGTACGTGTCGTACCCCCCGTGTACCTACACCCCAGTACGTGCGAGCCACACCCCCACCCCAGTACGTGTCATAGCCCCGTCTACCCACACCCCAGTACGTTCCAGTCGTACCCCCACCCCAGTACGTGTCGTACCCCCCGTGTACCTACACCCCAGTACGTGCGAGCCACACCCCCCCCAGTACGTGTCATAGCCCCGTCTACCCACCCCCCAGTACGTTCCAGTCGTACCCCCACCCCAGTACGTGTCGTACCACCGTCAATGTACACCCCCCCACCCCAGTACGTGTCGTACCACCGTCCATGTACACCCCCCCACCCCTGTACGTGTCGTACCACCGTCCATGTACACCCCAGTACATTCCAGTCGTACCCCCACCCCAGTACGTGTCGTACCACCGTCAATGTACACCCCCCCACCCCAGTACGTGTCGCACCACCGTCCATGTACACCCCAGTACGTTCCAGTTGTACCACCACCCCAGTACGTGTCGTACCACCGTCAATGTACACCCCCCCACCCCAGTACGTGTCGTACCACCGTCAATGTACACCCCCCCACCCCAGTACGTGTCGTACCACCGTCCATGTACACCCCAGTACGTTCCAGTCGTACCCCCACCCCAGTACGTGTCGTACCACCGTCAATGTACACCCCCCCACCCCAGTACGTGTCGTACCACCGTCCATGTACACCCCCCCACCCCTGTACGTGTCGTACCACCGTCCATGTACACCCCAGTACGTTCCAGTCATACCCCCACCCCAGTACGTGTCGTACCACCGTCAATGTACACCCCCCCACCCCAGTACGTGTCGTACCACCGTCCATGTACACCCCAGTACGTTCCAGTCGTACCCCCACCCCAGTACGTGTCGTACCACCGTCAATGTACACCCCCCCACCCCAGTACGTGTCGTACCACCATCCATGTACACCCCAGTACGTTCCAGTCGTACCCCCACCCCAGTACGTGTCGTACCACCGTCAATGTACACCCCCCCACCCCAGTACGTGTCGTACCACCGTCAATGTACACCCCTCCACCCCAGTACGTGTCGTACCACCGTCCATGTACACCCCAGTACGTTCCAGTCGTACCTCCACCCCAGTGCGTTCCTGGCGCACCCCCAACACAACCTCCTAAGTACGGAGCGCACCCCATGCCCCAACATCACAACCGCATGTACGAGTCGTACAAAGCCACACACAAGGACATAATCGTACAACCAAATGGCCCATGTACACACCGTACACACGCTCAAAACGCACGTACACAACAAGGACAAAACAAAACAACACAAGAATACACCATTCGAAAGGCACACAGCCACTAAACATGGCCAACAACCACTAAAATAACACAATCACTGACCTGCACCTGTCAAAAACAAACAGAGGCCCAATACACCACCACTCCTTATAACACACCCACCCAAAATTCAAACACTGCCACACCCACCCATGGACCAATGAAAAGGGCACACACACACAAACCATGAGCCTTTGCAACAGACCCACTGCTGCCAGACACCACAGAACCAGACTACAAGCTACACTACATCTTACACTTGCACACCTTCACACGACCACCCTCACAAACACCCTCTCATCACATTCACACACACACACAACCATCCACACCCCCCCCAACATCCACCCCCCCCCCACACCCACACCATCCCCACCCACACCCCTCACCATGCCCACTACCAAGAATCCAAAGTTCAGTCACCGAGAGTTGGAGGTCCTTGTTGATCAAATCCTCAGAGTCGAGCCACAGATCTTTGGAACATTGGTCAGAAGCACCAGCCAGGCAGCCAAAACAGCCATGTGGCAGACCATCGTCGATGCTGTGAATGCTGTTGCGGACACCAGGAGGACCAAGCAGGATTGCCAGAACAGGTGGTACGATCTGCGGAGGAGGGTCAGAGCCAAGAGACAGGAGGAACACGACCAGGCCAACGCCACCGGAGGAGGGCCCTCCCGCAGAGCCGTACAGTACCATCCCTGGGAGGAGAGGGTGATGGCCATACTGCCGGTGGAGGCAGTTGAAGGAGTAGAAGGACTCCGAGACCCGGGTGAGTACACAAACAACGCACCTCACATGGGGGGAACTGCAACCACAACCAAAATTAATAACAGGCACGCAACCACCACAAGCCATCGCATTACTCAACCACACTCCATGAGCAGGCACATGCCACTGCTGCCACCATGCCCCATGCACCCAGCTGGACAATGTCAAGTCACAGGCCACAGAAGACAACAACACATGACACGGTAACCCGGATGGCGGGAGGCTGGGCACCAAGAATCACATAGTGCGACTCCAAAGCAGACAACAATGCCCTCTGACCATATGGCCTAGGTCACAGCCAGACAAACACTGTGTCCCAACACAGGAATGACTTGCCAGCAAATGGCGGACGCCTTGCATCAACACATGGGGGTGAAGGCACTGTTTTGCACATGCCAGCAGCTAATGAACAGCCAACAGTGTGAAAGAGTGGCAGCACACACCACCACAGCAGCAGCGCACAGACACACAGCAGACAAAATGGGTGCCTGGAGATCAGAAACAAACTCACATCAACAGGCCAAGGGCCATTCAAAGATCTGCTAACAGTGTGTGCCCAGGAAGCTGGGCCAAGGTGACAGAGGGTGACACACGGAGGGAGGGAGAGGGGGACACAGAGGGAGGGAGAGGGGGACTGAGAGGGAGGGAGACGGACAGAGGGAGGAGGCTGACACACAGAGGGAGGGAGAGGGGGACAGAGAGGGAGGGAGAGGGGGACAGAGAGGGAGGGAGACACAGGAAGATGGACACAGGGAGGAGGCTGACACACAGAGGGAGGGAGAGGGGGACAGAGAGGGAGGGAGAGGGGGACAGAGAAGGAGGGAGACACAGGGAGAGCAAATCAGTCCTTTGGTGTGTGGGAATGTGTGCTCGTCAGCAGGTGGACTGCGTGCATGTAGACAAGGGTGGCCAGTGCCAGAACCCCCCCTCTTCATCATGGCAAAACGCAGGGCCATGTCACAACCTGTACACGAGCACAAGGACAGCCACCTGCATCATATAAGTGTGTGGATCCACTCCATGTGCACATGTACAGTGCTACAAGGAAGGCGCAAATGCATGGCTCGCCACACATGCACACTCCACTGCTGACTGCAGTCACACTTGACGCAGCAAGTAAGACTGTGCCACACATAGTTAAAGGGGCCAAATTGGTGCCCAAGGGACACACACATGCACAAGTGCACTGTGAGTGGAATGCAAGACAGATCCTAATTCCAAGAGGAAATGTGCCAACTTTGTAACGGATGAAACATGGATGTTGCATGGATCCAAATTAACATTTTCTCTCTCACACACAGGTCAACGTCGTGCTGCACCCCCCAACACTGGGGGGGAACACTCACAGGACCCGGATCTGCAGGAGACCGATCCCACCGGCAGCGACCACTCTCACCACTCTGCGGACGACCCCGACCGACCTGGCCCCTCTGGTGTCCAACCACCTGCAGCACCTGCGTCAGGTACAACCGTACCAACCACCACCCCCACTCCTGCCACATCCCAGGAGACACCCAGGATCCCTGCCCCAACACCACAATGCAGCCAGGCTCGCCAGGAGGGACACGGTGTCCCGGGCACCCAGGAGGAGGCAGGCGACAACGCCAATGCCACCCCTCAGGGGTCCCGGAGACCCGATGTGCCCACAAGTGCAGGCCAGACGCAAGTGGGCAGGGGTGGTGGGAGTGGAGGACGGCGGAGGCGCGAGCCTGACCAGTTGGCTGGGGATCCGGTATTTTCCCATGTCCGTAACATCCTGGACTCATACCGGCAGGACACCACGGGCATGGCCCAGGTTGTGTCCGTCCTCGAGGGGATCAAGGTCCAGCAGGCCCAGCAACATGCGGAGCTAATAGCCTGTCTACAGGTACACCAACGGAGGATGGAGGACAGACAGGCTGAGCAAGTGACGGCGTCCCAGGGGATTCACGCTGAACTCCGTCGGATGGCCGACACCATGGCCGACCCTCCCTGTGCCAGAAGGCGGAGAACATCACCACCCACAGGGAGGGATCATGAGGAGGAGGAGGAAACATCCGACGGAGCATCCCAGACGTCGTCACGGCCTGCTGCTGAGGTTCCCCGCAGGAAGCCGGGTCGTCCACGGAAAGGACCGTGAGGGTGGCTGCCACATCACCATCTCCCAGGACACCTGGCCTGGCACCTGGCCCACTGGAGCAACAGCATCACAGCATCAAGAGACATTCTCTGCCACATGGCCCTGCTGGTCACTGGCGGACCAATGTTGACAAATACTGTGGCATGGACTCTGAGGATTTCCAATGGCAAGGACACCAACTCCCCTACTGAACTTTGGATTCCCTAATCCCGGAAAGCCCCTCACTTTGTTCCCCCCCCCCCAATAATAAATCACACTATTAAGAGTAGATGCCTGCTGGTAGCATTATTACCTAACATGTGTCTTGTACAGTCTAAACATGCCTGAGTCATCTGTTCACTTCAACCATCCACACCCTGGGGCCTGAGTCTGGCACAGGACACATGGGTCACAGTTTATTAGGCAAGACAGACATGGAGCACCATACACACCCGTGATGGTCAGAACCAGCTGAGGGGGTGGCTGAACAACCGTGCTGACAGACACATTGAGTACAGCAACAGTCATGCGCAGAGGTCAGGGATCCTGGCCCGTGTCCTGGGGGGCACCCAGGTATGTGTAGACAGGTGGCAGAACCATGTCCTGCAAGCTTGAGTCCGGTGGATGCAGAGAATGGGGTCATGGACAACGTTGGATGCATGGGGATGGCACATGTCACAATACCCACACAGTCATGGACATCATGCACAATACACAGTCTCAGCACACACACACAGCTTGCATCTTGCCACTCGACACATTGACACATAGCCACAATCAGGGAATACCATGCCAGACATGCAGGATGCACCGTGCCAACACACCAGCATTGACTGAGAAGAGGCACCTTGGAGGCATAGGGACACCTTTAATAGTCATGTTTTTGGGATTGCAGAGGCAACTTGAAGTACACATGAACACATCATGTGGAGTAACATGTGGCTCCAACACTGGCACCCCCCTTCTGCAGCACAAATGCATGATAGCCATGGAACTGGCACACAAGTGTCGGCTAACAGCTAAATACCCACAGCTGCTCCTGAGAGACTGCCATACACCATACATCCGCTGATGTGGAAGTCCCACGCCATGTCAAGACAATGTTAACCGTATGTGTCCGAGGGCAGTGTCACACACATTGATGCCATCATCACAATCCACTATCCCATCACTGATGACTGACAACCAGGCAGCCCATCTATTCATGTGTACCCAGCTGCATGTCGTGTCCCATGGGGATGCCACATGTCTGCAGAGGATTCAAACCCCGACCGGGGCAGTGTGCACACATCGTGAACAACTGCCACACCCAATACACCCCAGATGCATCCCTTACCCCATGGAGACTTCCAAACGTGTCCGTGCCTGTAACGCTGAGTCAGCCCACGATGTCATGTCCATGAGGAATAGCAGTGCCACAACAATGCAACCAGCAAACGGCATGCGCAGGTACCTGGGGAAGAGAGACACACAAGAAGTCAGCCACAAAAAGCACAGCCACTTGCATTTGCAGTTACTCGACACATGTATGGATGACAACATGCTAGGTCACAATTATGACTGGGGAAATACTACCATCACTGCCACCATCACTCCAGTGACACACCCACACACACCTCTGACCCACGTGCCATACATGCAGGTGGAGACACACATCACAACGCATGCCACACGGGGACCAATGCGTGCACACTCAGACCCTGGTACTCACCACTAAGCAAAGAAGTCGCGTATGAGCCGAGTCCGGATGTCCTCTTGCGGCTCCACATCCTCAACATCACTAGACCCATTGCCAAGCCCTTCGTCCTCCACGGGTGGATGGTCCTCGTCATGTTGATTCAGGATGAGTGGCACAGCTCTTTCAACTGCCATGTTGTGCAGCATGCAGCAGACCATGAAGATCTTGCAGACCTTCGCCGGGGCATAAGGGAGTGCACCGCCGGTCTTGTGGAGGCAGCGGAATCGGCTCTTCAGCATGCCAAACGTCCTCTCTATCACTCGCCTTGTCCGGCCATGGGCGGTGTTATAGCGGAGCTGGGCCGGCGTGATGGGGTTGCGGAGAGGTGTCAGCAGCCAAGGCATGTTGGGATAGCCAGCGTCCCCTACATGGGAAGCACATGGACATCGTTAGAACTGGTGTAGCGGTCGTGCTGGTCGGCTATACAGAATACAGGACAGACAGACTGTACCCACCAACAACACATGCCCGTTCGTTGCGCAGCTGCATCATCATATCAGGCATCCCGCTACGCCTCATGATGTAGGCATCGTGTGCTGATCCTGGGAAACGAGCACAGACATGTGAAATCACCATATTGGACAGACACACCACAAGGGCATTGATGGAGTGGTAGTGCTTCCGATTGCGGTACGCCACCTCCCGTGCGTGTGGTGGTACCAAACCTACATGTGTCCCATCTATGGACCCAATGACATGGGGCATCCCTCCCAGGGCATAGAATCCACGCTTGACCTCAGTCATCTGTTCAGGGGTTGGGAACTTGATGAAGTCATCCAGGTGAATCAACATGGCCTCCAAGAAATCATGCAGCACACCGCTGAACATGCTCTGGGACATGCCACCAACATGAGCTATGGTATTTTGGAAGGTACCCGTGGCAAGGAAATGTAGGGCAGCCATTACCTTCAGCTGGGGTGTCAGTGCCGTTGGATACCTGTGCTGCGGTTGCAGGTGTGGTGCCAGTCTCGCCGTCAGCTCCAGAATCAACGGTTGGGTGAAGCGGTAGAGCCGGATCCTGTCATTCTCCTGCATGGTGGCCAAGGCTGGAATTCTTCGGGCAACAGGAGGCGCTCTGCAGTAATTTGGAAGTGACAAGGAAGAGTGAGTGCACTACGAGAACAACTCATGTCTACTGAGCACATGTAAATCTGGCAATACACACATGCCACATAGGGAGTCAGGCATGTGCTACATGCCCAGGACACGTATGGATGCAAGGTGACACTCCTTCCAAGACCCAGCTACACACGGTGATTGAGAACCTCCCCATGCCACGCCATGGAAATAGCTGTGTCCCAGTGCAAGTGCACTGCCCGACGCAAGACAGGAGTGACATACACCCACACATCAGCAGAAGTGTGATGCCGATTGCAGAGACTGGTAGCGGAACACTTGAGCCACAGGTCACATGACATTACACTAGTCCAGCCCACACACCTTGCCATGAAGGTGCACATGTCATGACTCACCACACATTCCTTGTGAGTTTGCTGACATGGCCTTGTCACGCTACTCCGTGTCCCATGCATACATGTGCACCTCACATCCGATAACACATGTGGCATGGTGTTGGGAACAGTGTGCAATGACAATCTACACACAGCCACATGTTGGTTGCTGCAACGGCTGCAGCTTTTGAGGGTGCTACAACATCAACCTGATGTAAATCCCGGACACATATATGGCATAGTCACATTGTGCACTGTGGGTAGTGACAAGTCATGTGTCATGACCCCTGTACCGGGCATCATGGGACACTTCCGTGTGTTGGTGTCCGTGCCATGCCAGTGACGCTCACCCCAAGTGCGCAGTCCCACATGCACACATGTCAAAGGAGTCAAGGGCATGCCTGGCACACATTGCACCCTCACACAGTACACATGTACACATCTCATCATACATCTGGTGCCTTCTCCACTCAGGAGGCATGTTCCACATCACAGCCTGTGACACCTGTGCCCCACACATGTAGTAATGCACAGACGATGCCTTGATGTCCATTCCTGGACAAGTATGTCCATCCATGGACAAGTATGTCCGCCCTATTCCTACATGTGTGTCGCCTATCACCACAGTGATGTGTAAAAACCGCCGTACTGCTGCTGAGAGGGCCTGTGCATGTTCCCAAATCACTGTGGGAGTGCTGCCGTATGTGTACCCATCGTGATGGCGAGCGTACAGGCATTTGTACGGTCCATAGCACTACGGGTACGCATACGCGTGCAGACCCATAGTGATAGAGAGCGTAGATGCGAGTGTACGGTCCGTACCACTACGGGTACGCATACGCGTGCAGACCCATAGTGATAGAGAGCGTAGATGCGTGTGTACGTTCCGTAGCACTACGGGTACGCATACGCGTGCAGACCCATAGTGATAGAGAGCGTAGATGCGAGTGTACGGTCCGTACCACTACGGGTACGCATACGCGTGCAGACCCATAGTGATAGAGAGCGTAGATGCGTGTGTACGTTCCGTACCACTACGGGTACGCATACGCGTGCAGACCCATAGTGATAGTGAGCGTAGATGCGTGTGTACAGCCCTATCACTATGGGTCTGCACGCGTATGCGTACCCGTAGTGGTACGGACCGTACACTCGCATCTACGCTCACTATCACTATGGGTCTGCACGCGTATGCGTACCCGTAGTGGTACGGACCGTACACTCGCATCTACGCTCACTATCACTATGGGTCTGCACGCGTATGCGTACCCGTAGTGGTACGGACCGTACACTCGCATCTACGCTCACTATCACTATGGGTCTGCACGCGTATGCGTACCCGTAGTGGTACGGACCGTACACTCGCATCTACGCTCACTATCACTAGGGGTCTGCACGCGTATGCGTACCCGTAGTGGTACGGACCGTACACTCGCATCTACGCTCACTATCACTACGAGTACGCATACGCGTGCAGACCCATAGTGATATAGAGTGTACATGCGTGTGTACGGTCCGTACCACTACGGGTACGCATACGCGTGCAGACCCATAGTGATAGTGAGCGTAGATGCGAGTGTACGGTCCGTACCACTACGGGTACGCATACGCGTGCAGACCCATAGTGATGGAGAGCGTAGGCATGCATGTACGGGCCGTTGCCATGCATTTGTGGTGCCCTAGGGCCCCCAAACGCACCGTACCTGTGTGTGATGCTCCAAATTACATAGGGGACAAGTATTAATGCCTACATGCATGCTGGTTGTCATGGAGACCAAGTTCAAAATTCGAAATTGTTCTGGAAGGTGCACAGCAGAAGTCAGTTGGAATTCTTCTACTTTGTTGCAATGTGTTTGTGGGGCTGACATCATGCAGGAGAATGAAACCGATAGAGAACCCACAGACTGCTAGCTTTGAAGGGATTGGTGGAAACATAGGATGCAAATGTGAGTGACCAATCACTCTGTACTCCTGTGCATGAGACTGGGCAGAAGGGCACATATAAGGCAGCCAGGGCCCATGAGGGAGCACTTGCCTGCACATCTTTGCATTCGTCGACCCAGCTGCTGCTACTGATTCCCTGGAACCATGTCAAGGGCTGTGGAGAGGACACAGCCATTCACCCTGGAGGAGAACATGGCTCTGCTGGATGTGATCCTCCCACAGTACTCCATGCTGTATGGGCGACCAGGGTATCAGGTGAGTGCATAGGCCACTGCCACAGACTGTCCCTATGTTGTGACTGTGACTTCTGCCATTGCGTCCAGGTGTAACACACATGCCATGTACTGTCGGGGGGTCCCAGGGGGGGGGTGCCTGATGTCTCCCAGCAGTGCCCTGAGACAGGAGGGGTGGGGGCCTATCACTCACAGCAGTGCCCTGAGACAGGAGGGGTGGGGGCCTATCACTCACAGCAGTGCCCTGAGACAGGAGGGGTGGGGGCCTATCACTCACAGCAGTGCCCTAAGACAGGAGGGGTGAGTGTGATGCACAGTGTGAGCCTTGATCATTGATTGTGACATTGCCATCATTCCACCTGTGTACCCACTGTGGCACGTACTGCTTTTTCCCTCACCAGGGGATGATGTCCCTATGACAAAGGTGCAATGCGTTGGCTGCATGACATGCCTTGTTGTAACCAGCTAATTTGTACCCATATGTCTCTCTGTGACATGTGGCTGGTGTATTGATGTGGTGTCACTTGTTCCTCCTCACAGGTAGGCGCCACTGCCAAGGAGCAGATCTGGCTGACCGCCGTCAGTGCCGCGAGGGGTGTGGATGGTCGGAGGCGGAGCCTGCCCCAGGTGAGGAAACGCTGGCAGGATATCCGGTGCTGGACGCGGAGGATTGCACGGCTCCTGCTGGGGGACTCACCTGAGAGCCACAAGAACCGCGGCCGCCGCCGTCTGAGCCACCTCCACAGGCGTGTGCTGCCGGTGGTCTTTCCAGACCTGGAGAGGCGCTTACAGGCGATGCAGCAGCCGGAAGGGGGTAGGTACATGTGTGTTTGTTGTGTGTCACCGGCATTTGTAAGGGCACAGTAGCATGAATTCACTGGCAGGGTTTAAAGGTGCTGTGCAGATCCTGTTTGCCCCAGTATAGCGCTGTGCCCCTGCCACCCTTCCCCTCCTTGCAATGTGTTCCCTGGTCTGTGTGTAGTCACTCCTTCACAAGGTAATGTAGGCTGGCGCTTTGTCCACGGGAACAATGACTGTAGCATCATGTGTGGGGGTGGTGTGTAACAGGTTGTGGGACCTTGCCTGTGCACTGTCAAGTTCACTGCATGTGGGTTCCATGTCAGTTGGCACTGATGCTGACTCCAGACATGGGAGTTGGTCTCTCATGTGTCATGCCTTACAGCGCGCATGTCCTATGTAGTGGCCTGTGACATGATGTGCATGAGTGTGCGATACACATAGTGCAGGGATGGTGACGTGTGTTGCAGTCATTACCATTCAGTAGCATGTAGTTGCGTGCCCACTACTGTCCCCTGGGGCACCTTTTCCTCAGTGGTGTATGTGTCATCATAAACGTGGCCAATCTCAGTGTCTACAGCGTAGGTTGTGCTCTGTGCCATTGTCCCCTGTCACCATGTATATAGACGTGCTATTTTGTACAGGTGTCCACTGTGCAGCCTGACCTGATTGTCCTTCTTCATACTCACAGTTGCCAGTGCCTGTGTGTCTTGTTATACTCATCTGAGGATGGGCACTGGTACCTCATTATTTGTACAGGCGCACCTTGGCTGTTTGGCGTCCAATCTTGCTTTTTGCCTGCCCCTGTGTGTATCACCCAGACTATGAGATGTTGGTGCCACCTGTGTCTCAACAATTTGCCTCGTGTAGGGTCTTGTTGGGGCGGGCAATGCCTATGTGTTAAATCCTGATTTCCACTTGCTGGGTCTGGGCAGTGTGTGATGTGTCTGGACACACACGCAATGTGCAGTGACCGAGTCATGTTGTGCATGTTTTCAGCATTACCTATGCAACATGTGTCTCAAGTTCATGGATATGGTCCCTGGTCATCGGTATTTTCGCCAACGCTGTGTGGTGCAGATGCAGTGCTGGATTGTCCCCAGGGCCTGGGTGCTATGTCAGACTCCGTTTCCTGTGTTTAGCTATTGTCTCATGCTCTCCATGGTATTTCAGTGGCATGGTGGCTCAACCAACTGTGTGTTTCATGCCCTACATCGGTACCCTGTTCAGTAGATGTTAGGGATCTTCCTTTTCAGGCCATGCAATGTTACCTATGTAGATTGGACTCATGTGACAGATGTGTACAGGTGTCTGATTAATTTCTGTCTCTCCACCCTGCCCACAGCATCGTCGGGGGACACAGAGGGAGACATGGACACAGACCAGGCGGAGGGACCGAGCACCAGTGCCAGCCGTGACATCGGGTCTGGCACATCGAGTGGGACAGAGGCGGAGGAGAGTGTGGCCGAGGACCTGTCGACTGGCACATCAGACTACGAAGCTGACAGGTCCGAGGACGATGTCTCCGAGTGGGCGGAGGCTGCACCAGCAGCTGACAGCGGAACAACACCTCGCACCGCCCCCTCAGTTTCCACCAGCCGCCTCCCACTTGCTCGTGTCCCTTCCCAGCGTGCCCGGTCACAGCATGTCTCCTTCCTGCCAGGCACCGCACCCCCTGCCCCTGTCTCCACTGCTGCCGCCAATGCAGAGTCTGTGGACATCCAGCGGCAACTGCAGGTTGGTCAGGCTGCGATCCTTAATGTCCTCCATGCCCACGGCAAAACCCTCACCAACATCGAGGCTTTCTTGGAGGGCATTCATTCATCGCAGGCTGACCAACGCAACTTGCTGAGGTCCATAGACTCCACACTGACTGCAGCAGTGGGTCTCCTGCAGCGCGACCTCCCCCCACCTACCCCTGCCCCATCCACACTTCCCACTCCCATGCCTGTCCCACATACACCCAGACGTCGGCATGCACCCACATCAACGGACACGGGCACCACACCAGCAGGGAAGGTCCACCGCACTCCTCCTGACACGCACACACAGGGTGAGGTAGGCACACCCACTGGGTCGGGGGGCAAACGTGTGACACGCAGCCATAGTGGGAGTCCGCATTCTACCCAGTCCACTCCCTCCAAATCCCCTCCCCTCAGCTCTCCTGGCCACATCTCCCCCAAGGACTCCTTCATGGCCGCTCTGTCCCTGAGCCCCACAGTTACACCACCACGCAAGCGGTCAAGGAGGTCCCCGGTCAGGGTGGTTGAGTCTCCCCCCCTGTCTCCACCCTCCCCCGGTGGCGCTGCGACCCATCCCTCTGACCCCCCCCCCTCCTTGGGGCCTGAGGTCCCTTCGGGTGCAGGGGACTCCCTGGAGGACCTTGCAAAGGTGTGTAGTGCCATCCTGGCCTCCGCCTTTGGCACTGACCCACCCCCTGTGGTGGAGTCCTCCATCCCTGCACCCACAACGCCGCCCCTTTGCCCTGATGTCCCTGCGGTGCCTGTTGCTTCCCCCCCCCCTGATGCCCTCACCAGTGTGGAAGACGATGCCATTTGACTGTGCAGGCAAGGTAGGGGACACGCATCCCACTGTGTCCCCCATCCAGCTGAGAATCATTGACTGCCCTATGGGCTTTGTGAAGATTGAACTGCCTGCGATCCACGGACATTGTGCTCATGCTGAATAAAGCTTAATTTTGTTTTCATTATCACACTACTGCTATGCTGGTATTGGTGTTGGTGGGGCTGCTACATGGTTTTGGGTGGTGTGTAAGGGTTTGGGTGTGTGGGATATGTAGTAGTGTACTGCTCATTGGTGGGACCCTGTGATCTGTGTGCCATCACAAGGTGTTGGCTAACTTTCTTTGTTCATGTAAGCAGTTACTGCATGGTGCACTTGTCCCAGGGTGTATTCCTTCCTCTGTGTACCCAGCTTTCTTACCTGCAGGGTGTTCCCAATGTTTAGCGCAGAGCTGTGTCTACATGAGCTGTGTGTGTGACGGAGCCCTTCTACTTTGGCCATGCATGCAGGGCCATGTCTCCACCTGCAACAATCGTGGCATCCTTGGTGATCACTGTACTTGTGTGTGGAGTCTGTTGACATGAGTTCATGGGGACATGTTCCCTTGTAGCCAGTATGCATGTGGATAATTCTGGCCTCACACACATGTGTTACACCCCTCCTGTCTCAGGGCACTGCTGGGAGGACTCCACACCCACCCCTCCTGTCTCAGGGCACTGCTGGGAGTGATAGGCACCCACCCCTCCTGTCTCAGGGCACTGCTGGGAGGACTCTGCACACACCCCTCCTGTCTCAGGGCACTGCTGGGAGGACTCCACACCCACCCCTCCTGTCTCAGGGCACTGCTGGGAGGACTCCACACCCACCCCTCCTGTCTCAGGGCACTGCTGGGAGGACTCCACACCCACCCCTCCTGTCTCAGGGCACTGCTGGGAGTGATAGTCCCCCACCCCTCCTGTCTCAGGGCACTGCTGGGAGGACTCTGCACACACCCCTCCTGTCTCAGGGCACTGCTGGGAGTGATAGGCACCCACCCCTCCTGTCTCAGGGCACTGCTGGGAGGACTCTGCACACACCCCTCCTGTCTCAGGGCACTGCTGGGAGGACTCTGCACACACCCCTCCTGTCTCAGGGCACTGCTGGGAGGACTCTGCACACACCCCTCCTGTCTCAGGGCACTGCTGGGAGTGATAGGCACCCACCCCTCCTGTCTCAGGGCACTGCTGGGAGGACTCTGCACACACCCCTCCTGTCTCAGGGCACTGCTGGGAGGACTCTGCACACACCCCTCCTGTCTCAGGGCACTGCTGGGAGTGATAGGCCCCCACCCCTCCTGTCTCAGGGCACTGCTGGGTGGACTCTGCACACACACCTCCGATTTCAGGATATGTACGCTTGGCACATACACGGTGGGGGTACGCTCAATGCATTCGAGGTGAGGGTACGAGTCTACTGACACTGGTGTGGTGGGGGTACGCTCCATGCATACGCGGGTGAGGGTACGGGTCGAACTTACACTGTTGGGGTGGGGGTACGCTCCGTACGTCCGCGGGTGGGGGTACGGGTCGTACTTACACTGTTGGCATGGGGGGTACACTCCTTGCATACGCGGGTGGGGGTACGGGTCGTACTTACACTGTTGGGCTGGGGGGTACGCTCCTTGCATTCGCGGGTGGGGGTACGGGTCGTACTTACACTGTTGGGCTGGGGGGTACGCTCCTTGCATTCGCGGGTGGGGGTACGGGTCGTACTTACACTGTTGGGCTGGGGGGTACGCTCCTTGCATTCGCGGGTGGGGGTACGGGTCGTACTTACACTGTTGGGCGGGGGGGTACGCTCCTTGCATTCGCGGGTGGGGGTACGGGTCGTACTTACACTGTTGGGCTGGGGGGTACGCTCCTTGCATTCGCGGGTGGGGGTACGGGTCGTACTTACACTGTTGGGCTGGGGGGTACGCTCCTTGCATTCGTGGGTGGGGGTTCGAGTCGTACTTACACTGTTGGCATGGGGGTACGCTCCATGCATACGCGGGTGAGGGTACGGGTCGAACTTACACTGTTGGGGTGGGGGTACGCTCCGTACGTCCGCGGGTGGGGGTACGGGTCGTACTGACACTGTTGGCATGGGGGGTACGCTCCTTGCATACGCGGGTGGGGGTACGGGTCGTACTTACACTGTTGGGCTGGGGGGTACGCTCCTTGCATTCGCGGGTAGGGGTACGGGTCGAACTTACACTGTTGGGGTGGGGGTACGCTCCGTACGTCCGCGGGTGGGGGTACGGGTCGTACTAACACTGTTGGCATGGGGGGTACGCTCCTTGCATACGCGGGTGAGGGTTCGCGTCGTACTTGCACTGTTGGCATGGGGGGTACGCTCCATGCATACGCGGGTGGGGGTACGGGTCGTACTTGCACTGTTTGGCTGGGGGGTACGCTCCTTGCATTCGCGGGTGGGGGTACGGGTTGAACTTACACTGTTGGGGTGGGGGTACGCTCCGTACGTCCGCGGGTGGGGGTACGGGTCGTACTAACACTGTTGGCATGGGGGGTACGCTCCTTGCATACGCGGGTGAGGGTTCGCGTCGTACTTGCACTGTTGGCATGGGGGGTACGCTCCATGCATACGCGGGTGGGGGTACGGGTCGTACTTGCACTGTTGGGCTGGGGGGTACGCTCCTTGCATACGGGGTGGGGGTAGGGTCCGTACATATCCGTCCCCACGCTATGTGATGTTTGTGCGGCCCGTACCCAGGCCTTTGCCACGTGGGTGCGATCCGTCCCGCCATTGTTGGGGTGACGTGTGTGGGCGTGGTCCGACTCGTACCCACGCTCTTCAGGCGTGGGTACGGGACGTACCTGTCTGGTTGTGTTGCCGGTTCGCGTGGTGACGGACTTCCGTTGTGGCGGGCGCTGGCTTATCAGGACACGCCCCCACCCCCTCGTGGTGACCAGGGCATGGGAGTCAGGTATGTCCAGGCCATGTGTGGTGTGTGACTTATGTGGTTGTTTTGTGGCCTGCCCTGGTCGTGCCACCCCCACCCCACCCCACTTTCCCCCCTCCCTTAGTTATTCTGACCTTCTGCGGCGTCTGCGTCGTAACCTGTAGAGGAGGTGTACTGCTATGAGGGCAGGGATGACTCGTAGGTTCGGGTCCATGTCTGTCCGTCGCGTACTGGTACTCCTTGCTCGCGTCGTCCTGTCGCGTACGGGTCCTCCTTGATCGCGTCGTCCTGTCGCGTACGGGTCCTCCTTGGTGGCGTCGTCCTGTGTGTCCGTCACGTACTGGTCCTCCTTGTTCGCGTCGTCGTCTGTCCGTCGCGTACTGGTGGTCCTTGTTCGCGTCGTCCTGATTTCCCGGCAGTTTTTGGCTGCCGCAAAATATTCACCGTGCGGGGTGACGTCGGTGCGAATCGTGATTCCTGGGTCGTGAATGGCTGGCTGCGAGCGTCCCGACGTCAGGTCGGCGCTTTCCCGGATCGCATTGGTAGGTGTTTTTTTGTTCGGTCGGGCTTTTTTACGATTCGTACGGTAATGGTGTACCCGTGCGAATCGTAATTCCTTGTTTGTGAAAATTGACGACCGGGTACGCGTCGGGCGGAGATTGTGCTCCGTCCGACGGTTCTTACCCGGTTTTTGCAGGATCGTGATCGGCACCTAAGTCTTTTAAACAATCACTTATAGAAACACATACTTATTCATACAGGAACTCTTTCAATCTCTCACTCTCACATATACTCAATTATATACACCAATAGTCACATATACTAGTTTAAAACATATGTAGTTACTCATAAAGACACTATTGAGACAGCCATTCACTCACTAACACACCCATACACACACTCATCCACCCATACAGTCCTGCACACATGCTGTCTTCAACACATACAAACAGTGAGTCACTCATTCATGCATCTATGCACTACGTAATACCCCCCACCGAACCATGCAGACACTCAGACACTCATACTGAGACTCAAAAAACCAAATAATAACCTATATAAACACCCATGTAGCTACTCACCAATCCATGCAGACACTTATACACAAAGTGAGAGACTGATACAGGTATTTACACATTTAAACATTACTCACTTAGCCATGTATTCAAAAAGATACACTTAATCAGTCAGTAATACAATCAATTTTTCAAAAACAAATCATCCATTTAGACACTTATATACTCATTTATTCTTCCATCGACCTTGAGATATACATATATTAAACATATTTAATTTTCAGAAAAACACACATTCACTGGATGATGTCATCAGTGATGTCATTTGAGATGTCATCAGTGATGTCATGAGTGATGTCACTGACCATGTCATGAGTGATGTAATATGTGACGTCATCAGCAGTGCATTGCGGGCGCGCGAGTTATAGTTAGCTTAACTAACTATAACGGGGAAAGTTCATTGGTTTTTTACGAGTGAAATGTCCAGCTAACTATAACGTGTGTGAAACCTATGGTTTTTTCACTGATATATATATATTTATATATTATCTACTGGTGGTCACCAGTAGATAGTTATAGTTAGGACCTATTTTCCATAGGAAATCCGCAACATTCTATTCCCATTAAGTCTGGCGCCGGTTGACGAATCTTCGCAAAATTTTCCAAACTTATGGGCCAGCTCCGCTCTGCTCCTACCCTGAAAGTTTTGTGGTGATTCATCAAGTGGGGCCCTACCCGCACCGTAAGCGCACCCTCCCCGAACCGAGCATGCACCCTCCTGATCACGCGCTGAATGCTAATTGGCTGTCGAGTTTCTGTCTATATTCGAAACCAGGAACTGTTGGCGGCCATTTTCTGCCTTGGTAGAAGCGAAGCTGAAGAAGCAAGGGGAATAAGTGTGTAAAGCATATAAAGGGGGCAGAGTGGAAATACTCTGACCCTCTAGAGGTGCTTAGGGGGTCCCAGAAGGACCCCATGGGGCCCCATTAAAAAAAAAAACGGCGAAATGCGCGCTGGGTGCACGCATCCTAAGGCGCTGGGTGCACGGATTCTCTCGCGTTGGGTGTGCGGATCCAAGGAAAAAAAAATTGAAATTTTTGGGAGATAAAGATCAAGCTTAAGTGTCTTGAGTGGCTCTAAAAGAGCTGTTGTGTTCATTGAGAGTTTTTGGTACTTATAGGTAAGTACCTATACAGAGTCTAAAGTTGTTGAGGAAGACTCTGTTTCCTTCATCAGTAAAGTGTACTCCATCTCTCCTATACATCTCTTGCATATGAAAGCGCAGATTGTTATTGTAAATGGACCCCATTCTATAGTCTCGGAGAAAAGCAGAAACAGATTTAATCACATGTTTCCTAGCTTTCTCAATTTGTGGACAAAAATGATCGGGCCAGTTCCATTTCTGCCTTTGGCATATGTTAGAATACACAAAGGCAGTTTTGGGGAAAAGTGAAATCAGTTCTGCAAAGGTTTCCGTCATAAGGATTTCCAGACCTACCTCAGTCAAAGTGCCTAGGTCATTGCCACCACAGTACACTATTATGAGGTCAGGGTGTTGGATATGCATGAAGGATGTCACCAATGGCATCAATTGGTGCCACTTTAACCCTCTCTGTCCAATCCATTTAATGCCTACATTTGGCAAACCTAGGTCTTTGTGAATGCCTTTGTTTTCTGCATACCTTTGGCTCCAGAAAATATAGCTGTGTCCCACAATCCACACTCTAAGCATCTTGATAGGAGGTCTGGATGCACTCAGATGGTCTCTGTAAATGAAATGGCAGTTTGGAAAGTAAGATATTCTACACTGAAAGGTAGGGTGTATATTTCTGTTTTTTAAACGCATGATTTTTATTGGTTAACAAAAACTGATTGTAAGGAACATTATATATGATAAGCTGATATGTTGAAAAGTCAAGCACACTTGCTGTCTTGATTAGCAACATTGTGTGTGCTGAACTTGTGACCTGTGTGCTCAGTACAGTGTTCCATGACCTGTTTCTATGGTAACGGGCAGACGGCAGATTGGGGGAAGGGTTCAAATTTATGTCATTTGGAAAGGGTTGATATGTTTAACCAATAGAAATGTGTGTTTGCTTTTGAATTTATGTGGGAAGGAATGTGATTTGATGTTTACATGTATATGTGTGGAAAATGAGAGGGAAACTTTGCAATTCTTTGGTTCTGCTGACAGATGCACAGTGCAGAGATTCTGTATAAGAAAATCTGGTGTGTGACTGATGGATCTCTGACAAAATTTCGAAGGTCAGAAAATCGACCTACACAAATATCGCAACACAAATATCGATGTCAACAATATCGACATCCTATCTACAACATGGTAAGTACAAAAATATCGAAAATAAAATATAGATGTCAAAAATATCGTTTTTAAAAATATCGTTTTTTTTTTGGTTACAAAAAAGATGTAAAATAAACATAATAATACTTATAAATAAAATAAACATAATTAAATATATTTCATAATGTTAAAAATTAATAATTAATCAATATAATTTAATAAAAAATGAATTAAACATATACATATATTATATAATATATATACTTACTTAATAATGTTTTTAATAATTATTTTAATAAATAATACATTATTTAAAATTATTAAAAATTGCAAACACATTACACACATAAAACAATAACATAAATAAAAATTAAATAATTATGTATAACAAATTAAATAAATTACATTTAATTTAAATATTGTTAAAATTTATTATATACTACATTAGCTAAAATAATAAAAAAAAATATTAAATAGCAGAGACAATAAAACTACTACTCCAGCTCCCAAAAAAACAACATAAAGGAAAATTTTGGATAGCGGAGGGCTAAAAATTACTATATCCACTCCAGATAGTGTAAAAGTAGGGAAAGTGTTGGATAACGTAGAGGTATAAATTACTATTCCGACTCCAGGGAGTGCAACAGTAAGGAAAGTGTTGGATAGCGTAGGGGTAAAAATAACTATTCCAAATCCAGAGAGTGCAACAGTAGATAAAGTGTTGGATAGCGTAGGGGTAAAAATTACTATTCCAACTCCAGAGAGTGCAACAGTAAGGAAAGTGTTGGATAGCGTAGGGGTAAAAATTACTATTCCAACTCCAGAGAGTGCAACAGTAGGAAAAGTGTTGGATAGCGTAGGGGTAAAAATTAGTACTCCAACTCCAGAGAGTGCAACAGTAGGGAAAGTGTTGGATAGCGTAGGGGTAAAAATTAAGATTCCCACTCCAGACAGTGCAACAGTAGGGAAAGTGTTGGATAGCGTAGGGGTAAAAATTACTATTCCAACTCCAGAGAGTGCAACAGTAGGGAAAGTGTTGGCTAGCGTAGGGGTAACAATTACTATTCCAACTCCAGAGAGTGCAACAGTAGGGAAAGTGTTGGATAGCGTAGGGGTAAAAATTACTATTCCAACTCCAGAGAGTGCAACAGTAGGGAAAGTGTTGGATAGCGTAGGGGTAAAAATTACTATTCCAACTCCAGAGAGTGCAACAGTAGGGAAAGTGTTGGATAGCGTAGGGGTAAAAATTACTATTCCAACTCCAGAGAGTGCAACAGTAGGGAAAGTGTTGGATAGCGTAGGGGTAAAAATTACTATTCCAACTCCAGAGAGTGCTACAGTAGGGAAAGTGTTGGATAGCGGAGGGGTAAAAAATACTATTTCAACTCCAGAGAGTGCAACAGTAGGGAAAGTGTTGGATAGCGTAGGGTTAAAAATTAATACTCCAGCTCTAGAGAGTGCAACAGTAGGGGAAAGTGTTGGATAGCGTAGGGGTAAAAATTAAGATTCCCACTCCAGACAGTGCAACAGTAGGGAAAGTGTTGGATAGCGTAGGGGTAAAAATTAATATTCCAACTCCAGAGAGTGCAACAGTAGGGAAAGTGTTGGATAGCGTAGGGGTAAAAATTACTATTCCAACTCCAGAGAGTGCAACAGTAGGGAAAGTGTTGGATAGCGTAGGGGTAAAAATTACTATTCCAACTCCAGAGAGTGCAACAGTAGGGAAAGTGTTGGATAGCGTAGGGGTAAAAATTACTATTCCAACTCCAGAAAATGCAACAGTAGGGAAAGTGTTGGATACCGTAGGGTTAAAAATTAATACTCCAACTCCAGAGAGTGCAACAGTAGGAGAAAGTGTTGGATAGTGTAGGGGTAAAAATTAAGATTCCCACTCCAGACAGTGCAACAGTAGGGAAAGTGTTGGATAGCGTAGAGGTAAAAATTACTATTCCAACTCCAGAGAGTGCAACAGTAGGGAAAGTGTTGGATAGCGTAGGGGTAAAAATTACTATTCCAACTCCAGAGAGTGCAACAGTAGGAATAGTGTTGGATAGCGTAGGGGTAAAAATTACTATTCCAACTCCAGAGAGTGCAACAGTAGGGAAAGTGTTGGATATGGTAGGGGTAAAAATTAGTACTCCAACTCCAAAGAGTGCAACAGTAGGGAAAGTGTTGGATAGCGTAGGGGTAAAAATTACTATTCCAACTCCAGAGATTGCAACAGTAGGGAAAGTGTTGGATAGCGTAGGGGTAAAAATTACTATTCCAACTCCAGAGAGTGCAACAGTAGGGAAAGTGTTGGATACCGTAGGGGTAAAAATTACTATTCCAACTCCAGAGAGTGCAACAGTAGGGAAAGTGTTGGATAGCGTAGGGGTAAAAATAACTATTCCAACTCCAGAGAGTGCTACAGTAGGGAAAGTGTTGGATACCGTAGGGTTAAAAATTAATACTCCAACTCCAGAGAGTGCAACAGTAGGAGAAAGTGTTGGATAGTGTAGGGGTAAAAATTAAGATTCCCACACCAGACAGTGCAACAGTAGGGAAAGTGTTGGATAGCGTAGAGGTAAAAATTACTATTCCAACTCCAGAGAGTGCAACAGTAGGGAAAGTGTTGGATATCGTAGGGGTAAAAATTACTATTCCAACTCCAGAGAGTGCAACAGGAGGAATAGTGTTGGATAGCGTAGGGGTAAAAATTACTATTCCAACTCCAGAGAGTGCAACAGTAGGGAAAGTGTTGGATAGCGTAGGGGTAAAAATTACTACTCCAACTCCAGAGAGTGCAACAGTAGGGAAAGTGTTGGATTGCATAGGGGTAAAAATTACTATTCTAACTCCAGAGAGTGCAACAGTAGGGAAAGTGTTGGATAGCTTAGAAATTAAAAATAACATACTTATAAATAAAATAATTCTTTAAAATAATTAATAATTTATTATTAAATAACTCAAAATTATTTACAAATACCAATAGATATTTATTAAAAACATAACTACCAATAAATAAATAATTAGCAATAAATTATTAATAAATACCAATAAATAATAATTAATGAATATTAATTACCAAATTAAAAATATTGAACAATTTAATTTTTTATACCAAAATTAATTATCAAACATTAATTACCAATTAAAAAATATTAAACAATTACATATTTTTTATACACAAGAAATTAATTATTAGACATTAATTACCAATTAATAATTGCTTATTAATATATTAATTAGAAATATCAATAAATAATATTTAAACATATTTAATTAGCAATTGATTATTAATCAACAATAACTTATTTTTCATAAACAAAATATTATTATTTAAAATATTTACCAATTAATAATTAATCTCCAATTAATTAATTATCAATACCCAACAACAAATTTAATAATTACTTAATTAGATTTCAATTACTTCCAACACTATTCCCCTATAAACGCACGAAAAAATCAATTAATAAAATAATACAGTTAACATAATTATCAATTAATCAATTAATAAAAACTAATTACCAATTAATAAAAATTAATTACCAATTAATACTTAATTAACAATAATATAATTATCAATACCAATAAATAAATATAAATATTACTTAATTACAATTAAATTACTTCCCACCCTATTCCCCTATAAACCCACAAACTGCTACAGAATTTAAACGCAAAAATAATTTAAAATAAATTTATAATTACTAAAAATGTATAATTATATTTCATATTATTAAACTATTTCCCACCCTAATCCCCTATAAACCCACAACCCGCTACAGAATTTAAACGCAAAAATTATTTAAAACTAATTTATAATTCCTAAAAACGTATAATTAATTTCATCTAATTAAATTACTTCCCACCCTCTTCCCCTATAAACCCACAACCCGCTACAGAATTTAAACGCAAAAATTATTTAAAATTAATTTATAATTACCAAAAATGTATAATTAAATTAATATAATTAAATTACTTCCCACCCTATTCCCCTATAAACCCACAACCCGCTACGGTACTAAAACACAAAATTAACTTAAAAAAAACATTATTAACATATAAAAATTATATACATATATTTTAAAACCAGTAGAACACTTAACAAAAAATAATTAACACATACATATTAAATACATAATAAAATACATAGCAATATTATAAATATCGATATTAGTGACATGGATATTAGTAACATCGATATATTTCATATCGATATTACTAACTTCGATATTACTAACATCGATATAAAAAAAATCAATATTACTTACCTTAGGGTCGATATTCTGTTCATCGATATTCTTGACATCGATATTCTGTCCCTACGATATTCTAGACTTGATATTATAGTAGGTCGAAATTAAAGTTTCGATATTTAGACTGCTCACCGTGACTGATATCTGGTGTGTGACTGATATACTTCTTAATCTACAAAACAACTTGAAAGGTGAGTTGTTTAATTGTGAGGGGATGTATGTAGACTATTTTGATTTTAATCAGACTAATGTATTTCTCCTGTTAAAGTGTGGGGAGTACTTTTTTCTCTACAATCTTATTGACAGTGTGTGTGCATGTAGAAACCATTCTGTGATAAGCATTTGTGTTTTTCATGTGTTTGCAGACAGATAACTGTGCTGTTTTTATATTTTGGTAGAATTAGAAACCATTCATTTTTTATGAATTTGTGAAATGAGTTATGTTTCTACACTAACATGTAGTACTCCTTCTAGATGAAGAAATGTGTTTTGGTATAGTGCAAGGGATAGTGTTGCTTGTCTAGAATCACACAGTGAGTCTGTGTGCACTTACACTGTTGGGCTGGGGGGTACGCTCCTTGCATTCGCGGGTGGGGGTACGGGTCGTACTTACACTGTTGGGCTGGGGGGTACGCTCCTTGCATTCGCGGGTGGGGGTACGGGTCGTACTTACACTGTTGGGCTGGGGGGTACGCTCCTTGCATTCGCGGGTGGGGGTACGGGTCGTACTTACACTGTTGGGCTGGGGGGTACGCTCCTTGCATTCGCGGGTGGGGGTACGGGTCGTACTTACACTGTTGGGCGGGGGGGTACGCTCCTTGCATTCGCGGGTGGGGGTACGGGTCGTACTTACACTGTTGGGCTGGGGGGTACGCTCCTTGCATTCGCGGGTGGGGGTACGGGTCGTACTTACACTGTTGGGCTGGGGGGTACGCTCCTTGCATTCGTGGGTGGGGGTTCGAGTCGTACTTACACTGTTGGCATGGGGGTACGCTCCATGCATACGCGGGTGAGGGTACGGGTCGAACTTACACTGTTGGGGTGGGGGTACGCTCCGTACGTCCGCGGGTGGGGGTACGGGTCGTACTGACACTGTTGGCATGGGGGGTACGCTCCTTGCATACGCGGGTGGGGGTACGGGTCGTACTTACACTGTTGGGCTGGGGGGTACGCTCCTTGCATTCGCGGGTAGGGGTACGGGTCGAACTTACACTGTTGGGGTGGGGGTACGCTCCGTACGTCCGCGGGTGGGGGTACGGGTCGTACTAACACTGTTGGCATGGGGGGTACGCTCCTTGCATACGCGGGTGAGGGTTCGCGTCGTACTTGCACTGTTGGCATGGGGGGTACGCTCCATGCATACGCGGGTGGGGGTACGGGTCGTACTTGCACTGTTTGGCTGGGGGGTACGCTCCTTGCATT
Source organism: Triturus cristatus (assembly GCF_964204655.1). Classification (NCBI taxonomy): domain Eukaryota; kingdom Metazoa; phylum Chordata; class Amphibia; order Caudata; family Salamandridae; genus Triturus; species Triturus cristatus. The sequence continues at coordinate 1,514,299,792 of NC_140591.1, read as the reverse complement.
CGCGGGTGGGGGTACGGGTTGAACTTACACTGTTGGGGTGGGGGTACGCTCCGTACGTCCGCGGGTGGGGGTACGGGTCGTACTAACACTGTTGGCATGGGGGGTACGCTCCTTGCATACGCGGGTGAGGGTTCGCGTCGTACTTGCACTGTTGGCATGGGGGGTACGCTCCATGCATACGCGGGTGGGGGTACGGGTCGTACTTGCACTGTTGGGCTGGGGGGTACGCTCCTTGCATACGGGGTGGGGGTAGGGTCCGTACATATCCGTCCCCACGCTATGTGATGTTTGTGCGGCCCGTACCCAGGCCTTTGCCACGTGGGTGCGATCCGTCCCGCCATTGTTGGGGTGACGTGTGTGGGCGTGGTCCGACTCGTACCCACGCTCTTCAGGCGTGGGTACGGGACGTACCTGTCTGGTTGTGTTGCCGGTTCGCGTGGTGACGGACTTCCGTTGTGGCGGGCGCTGGCTTATCAGGACACGCCCCCACCCCCTCGTGGTGACCAGGGCATGGGAGTCAGGTATGTCCAGGCCATGTGTGGTGTGTGACTTATGTGGTTGTTTTGTGGCCTGCCCTGGTCGTGCCACCCCCACCCCACCCCACTTTCCCCCCTCCCTTAGTTATTCTGACCTTCTGCGGCGTCTGCGTCGTAACCTGTAGAGGAGGTGTACTGCTATGAGGGCAGGGATGACTCGTAGGTTCGGGTCCATGTCTGTCCGTCGCGTACTGGTACTCCTTGCTCGCGTCGTCCTGTCGCGTACGGGTCCTCCTTGATCGCGTCGTCCTGTCGCGTACGGGTCCTCCTTGGTGGCGTCGTCCTGTGTGTCCGTCACGTACTGGTCCTCCTTGTTCGCGTCGTCGTCTGTCCGTCGCGTACTGGTGGTCCTTGTTCGCGTCGTCCTGATTTCCCGGCAGTTTTTGGCTGCCGCAAAATATTCACCGTGCGGGGTGACGTCGGTGCGAATCGTGATTCCTGGGTCGTGAATGGCTGGCTGCGAGCGTCCCGACGTCAGGTCGGCGCTTTCCCGGATCGCATTGGTAGGTGTTTTTTTGTTCGGTCGGGCTTTTTTACGATTCGTACGGTAATGGTGTACCCGTGCGAATCGTAATTCCTTGTTTGTGAAAATTGACGACCGGGTACGCGTCGGGCGGAGATTGTGCTCCGTCCGACGGTTCTTACCCGGTTTTTGCAGGATCGTGATCGGCACCTAAGTCTTTTAAACAATCACTTATAGAAACACATACTTATTCATACAGGAACTCTTTCAATCTCTCACTCTCACATATACTCAATTATATACACCAATAGTCACATATACTAGTTTAAAACATATGTAGTTACTCATAAAGACACTATTGAGACAGCCATTCACTCACTAACACACCCATACACACACTCATCCACCCATACAGTCCTGCACACATGCTGTCTTCAACACATACAAACAGTGAGTCACTCATTCATGCATCTATGCACTACGTAATACCCCCCACCGAACCATGCAGACACTCAGACACTCATACTGAGACTCAAAAAACCAAATAATAACCTATATAAACACCCATGTAGCTACTCACCAATCCATGCAGACACTTATACACAAAGTGAGAGACTGATACAGGTATTTACACATTTAAACATTACTCACTTAGCCATGTATTCAAAAAGATACACTTAATCAGTCAGTAATACAATCAATTTTTCAAAAACAAATCATCCATTTAGACACTTATATACTCATTTATTCTTCCATCGACCTTGAGATATACATATATTAAACATATTTAATTTTCAGAAAAACACACATTCACTGGATGATGTCATCAGTGATGTCATTTGAGATGTCATCAGTGATGTCATGAGTGATGTCACTGACCATGTCATGAGTGATGTAATATGTGACGTCATCAGCAGTGCATTGCGGGCGCGCGAGTTATAGTTAGCTTAACTAACTATAACGGGGAAAGTTCATTGGTTTTTTACGAGTGAAATGTCCAGCTAACTATAACGTGTGTGAAACCTATGGTTTTTTCACTGATATATATATATTTATATATTATCTACTGGTGGTCACCAGTAGATAGTTATAGTTAGGACCTATTTTCCATAGGAAATCCGCAACATTCTATTCCCATTAAGTCTGGCGCCGGTTGACGAATCTTCGCAAAATTTTCCAAACTTATGGGCCAGCTCCGCTCTGCTCCTACCCTGAAAGTTTTGTGGTGATTCATCAAGTGGGGCCCTACCCGCACCGTAAGCGCACCCTCCCCGAACCGAGCATGCACCCTCCTGATCACGCGCTGAATGCTAATTGGCTGTCGAGTTTCTGTCTATATTCGAAACCAGGAACTGTTGGCGGCCATTTTCTGCCTTGGTAGAAGCGAAGCTGAAGAAGCAAGGGGAATAAGTGTGTAAAGCATATAAAGGGGGCAGAGTGGAAATACTCTGACCCTCTAGAGGTGCTTAGGGGGTCCCAGAAGGACCCCCTGGGGCCCCATTAAAAAAAAAAACGGCGAAATGCGCGCTGGGTGCACGCATCCTAAGGCGCTGGGTGCACGGATTCTCTCGCGTTGGGTGTGCGGATCCAAGGAAAAAAAAATTGAAATTTTTGGGAGATAAAGATCAAGCTTAAGTGTCTTGAGTGGCTCTAAAAGAGCTGTTGTGTTCATTGAGAGTTTTTGGTACTTATAGGTAAGTACCTATACAGAGTCTAAAGTTGTTGAGGAAGACTCTGTTTCCTTCATCAGTAAAGTGTACTCCATCTCTCCTATACATCTCTTGCATATGAAAGCGCAGATTGTTATTGTAAATGGACCCCATTCTATAGTCTCGGAGAAAAGCAGAAACAGATTTAATCACATGTTTCCTAGCTTTCTCAATTTGTGGACAAAAATGATCGGGCCAGTTCCATTTCTGCCTTTGGCATATGTTAGAATACACAAAGGCAGTTTTGGGGAAAAGTGAAATCAGTTCTGCAAAGGTTTCCGTCATAAGGATTTCCAGACCTACCTCAGTCAAAGTGCCTAGGTCATTGCCACCACAGTACACTATTATGAGGTCAGGGTGTTGGATATGCATGAAGGATGTCACCAATGGCATCAATTGGTGCCACTTTAACCCTCTCTGTCCAATCCATTTAATGCCTACATTTGGCAAACCTAGGTCTTTGTGAATGCCTTTGTTTTCTGCATACCTTTGGCTCCAGAAAATATAGCTGTGTCCCACAATCCACACTCTAAGCATCTTGATAGGAGGTCTGGATGCACTCAGATGGTCTCTGTAAATGAAATGGCAGTTTGGAAAGTAAGATATTCTACACTGAAAGGTAGGGTGTATATTTCTGTTTTTTAAACGCATGATTTTTATTGGTTAACAAAAACTGATTGTAAGGAACATTATATATGATAAGCTGATATGTTGAAAAGTCAAGCACACTTGCTGTCTTGATTAGCAACATTGTGTGTGCTGAACTTGTGACCTGTGTGCTCAGTACAGTGTTCCATGACCTGTTTCTATGGTAACGGGCAGACGGCAGATTGGGGGAAGGGTTCAAATTTATGTCATTTGGAAAGGGTTGATATGTTTAACCAATAGAAATGTGTGTTTGCTTTTGAATTTATGTGGGAAGGAATGTGATTTGATGTTTACATGTATATGTGTGGAAAATGAGAGGGAAACTTTGCAATTCTTTGGTTCTGCTGACAGATGCACAGTGCAGAGATTCTGTATAAGAAAATCTGGTGTGTGACTGATGGATCTCTGACAAAATTTCGAAGGTCAGAAAATCGACCTACACAAATATCGCAACACAAATATCGATGTCAACAATATCGACATCCTATCTACAACATGGTAAGTACAAAAATATCGAAAATAAAATATAGATGTCAAAAATATCGTTTTTAAAAATATCGTTTTTTTTTTGGTTACAAAAAAGATGTAAAATAAACATAATAATACTTATAAATAAAATAAACATAATTAAATATATTTCATAATGTTAAAAATTAATAATTAATCAATATAATTTAATAAAAAATGAATTAAACATATACATATATTATATAATATATATACTTACTTAATAATGTTTTTAATAATTATTTTAATAAATAATACATTATTTAAAATTATTAAAAATTGCAAACACATTACACACATAAAACAATAACATAAATAAAAATTAAATAATTATGTATAACAAATTAAATAAATTACATTTAATTTAAATATTGTTAAAATTTATTATATACTACATTAGCTAAAATAATAAAAAAAAATATTAAATAGCAGAGACAATAAAACTACTACTCCAGCTCCCAAAAAAACAACATAAAGGAAAATTTTGGATAGCGGAGGGCTAAAAATTACTATATCCACTCCAGATAGTGTAAAAGTAGGGAAAGTGTTGGATAACGTAGAGGTATAAATTACTATTCCGACTCCAGGGAGTGCAACAGTAAGGAAAGTGTTGGATAGCGTAGGGGTAAAAATAACTATTCCAAATCCAGAGAGTGCAACAGTAGATAAAGTGTTGGATAGCGTAGGGGTAAAAATTACTATTCCAACTCCAGAGAGTGCAACAGTAAGGAAAGTGTTGGATAGCGTAGGGGTAAAAATTACTATTCCAACTCCAGAGAGTGCAACAGTAGGAAAAGTGTTGGATAGCGTAGGGGTAAAAATTAGTACTCCAACTCCAGAGAGTGCAACAGTAGGGAAAGTGTTGGATAGCGTAGGGGTAAAAATTAAGATTCCCACTCCAGACAGTGCAACAGTAGGGAAAGTGTTGGATAGCGTAGGGGTAAAAATTACTATTCCAACTCCAGAGAGTGCAACAGTAGGGAAAGTGTTGGCTAGCGTAGGGGTAACAATTACTATTCCAACTCCAGAGAGTGCAACAGTAGGGAAAGTGTTGGATAGCGTAGGGGTAAAAATTACTATTCCAACTCCAGAGAGTGCAACAGTAGGGAAAGTGTTGGATAGCGTAGGGGTAAAAATTACTATTCCAACTCCAGAGAGTGCAACAGTAGGGAAAGTGTTGGATAGCGTAGGGGTAAAAATTACTATTCCAACTCCAGAGAGTGCAACAGTAGGGAAAGTGTTGGATAGCGTAGGGGTAAAAATTACTATTCCAACTCCAGAGAGTGCTACAGTAGGGAAAGTGTTGGATAGCGGAGGGGTAAAAAATACTATTTCAACTCCAGAGAGTGCAACAGTAGGGAAAGTGTTGGATAGCGTAGGGTTAAAAATTAATACTCCAGCTCTAGAGAGTGCAACAGTAGGGGAAAGTGTTGGATAGCGTAGGGGTAAAAATTAAGATTCCCACTCCAGACAGTGCAACAGTAGGGAAAGTGTTGGATAGCGTAGGGGTAAAAATTAATATTCCAACTCCAGAGAGTGCAACAGTAGGGAAAGTGTTGGATAGCGTAGGGGTAAAAATTACTATTCCAACTCCAGAGAGTGCAACAGTAGGGAAAGTGTTGGATAGCGTAGGGGTAAAAATTACTATTCCAACTCCAGAGAGTGCAACAGTAGGGAAAGTGTTGGATAGCGTAGGGGTAAAAATTACTATTCCAACTCCAGAAAATGCAACAGTAGGGAAAGTGTTGGATACCGTAGGGTTAAAAATTAATACTCCAACTCCAGAGAGTGCAACAGTAGGAGAAAGTGTTGGATAGTGTAGGGGTAAAAATTAAGATTCCCACTCCAGACAGTGCAACAGTAGGGAAAGTGTTGGATAGCGTAGAGGTAAAAATTACTATTCCAACTCCAGAGAGTGCAACAGTAGGGAAAGTGTTGGATAGCGTAGGGGTAAAAATTACTATTCCAACTCCAGAGAGTGCAACAGTAGGAATAGTGTTGGATAGCGTAGGGGTAAAAATTACTATTCCAACTCCAGAGAGTGCAACAGTAGGGAAAGTGTTGGATATGGTAGGGGTAAAAATTAGTACTCCAACTCCAAAGAGTGCAACAGTAGGGAAAGTGTTGGATAGCGTAGGGGTAAAAATTACTATTCCAACTCCAGAGATTGCAACAGTAGGGAAAGTGTTGGATAGCGTAGGGGTAAAAATTACTATTCCAACTCCAGAGAGTGCAACAGTAGGGAAAGTGTTGGATACCGTAGGGGTAAAAATTACTATTCCAACTCCAGAGAGTGCAACAGTAGGGAAAGTGTTGGATAGCGTAGGGGTAAAAATAACTATTCCAACTCCAGAGAGTGCTACAGTAGGGAAAGTGTTGGATACCGTAGGGTTAAAAATTAATACTCCAACTCCAGAGAGTGCAACAGTAGGAGAAAGTGTTGGATAGTGTAGGGGTAAAAATTAAGATTCCCACACCAGACAGTGCAACAGTAGGGAAAGTGTTGGATAGCGTAGAGGTAAAAATTACTATTCCAACTCCAGAGAGTGCAACAGTAGGGAAAGTGTTGGATATCGTAGGGGTAAAAATTACTATTGCAACTCCAGAGAGTGCAACAGGAGGAATAGTGTTGGATAGCGTAGGGGTAAAAATTACTATTCCAACTCCAGAGAGTGCAACAGTAGGGAAAGTGTTGGATAGCGTAGGGGTAAAAATTACTACTCCAACTCCAGAGAGTGCAACAGTAGGGAAAGTGTTGGATTGCATAGGGGTAAAAATTACTATTCTAACTCCAGAGAGTGCAACAGTAGGGAAAGTGTTGGATAGCTTAGAAATTAAAAATAACATACTTATAAATAAAATAATTCTTTAAAATAATTAATAATTTATTATTAAATAACTCAAAATTATTTACAAATACCAATAGATATTTATTAAAAACATAACTACCAATAAATAAATAATTAGCAATAAATTATTAATAAATACCAATAAATAATAATTAATGAATATTAATTACCAAATTAAAAATATTGAACAATTTAATTTTTTATACCAAAATTAATTATCAAACATTAATTACCAATTAAAAAATATTAAACAATTACATATTTTTTATACACAAGAAATTAATTATTAGACATTAATTACCAATTAATAATTGCTTATTAATATATTAATTAGAAATATCAATAAATAATATTTAAACATATTTAATTAGCAATTGATTATTAATCAACAATAACTTATTTTTCATAAACAAAATATTATTATTTAAAATATTTACCAATTAATAATTAATCTCCAATTAATTAATTATCAATACCCAACAACAAATTTAATAATTACTTAATTAGATTTCAATTACTTCCAACACTATTCCCCTATAAACGCACGAAAAAATCAATTAATAAAATAATACAGTTAACATAATTATCAATTAATCAATTAATAAAAACTAATTACCAATTAATAAAAATTAATTACCAATTAATACTTAATTAACAATAATATAATTATCAATACCAATAAATAAATATAAATATTACTTAATTACAATTAAATTACTTCCCACCCTATTCCCCTATAAACCCACAAACTGCTACAGAATTTAAACGCAAAAATAATTTAAAATAAATTTATAATTACTAAAAATGTATAATTATATTTCATATTATTAAACTATTTCCCACCCTAATCCCCTATAAACCCACAACCCGCTACAGAATTTAAACGCAAAAATTATTTAAAACTAATTTATAATTCCTAAAAACGTATAATTAATTTCATCTAATTAAATTACTTCCCACCCTCTTCCCCTATAAACCCACAACACGCTACAGAATTTAAACGCAAAAATTATTTAAAATTAATTTATAATTACCAAAAATGTATAATTAAATTAATATAATTAAATTACTTCCCACCCTATTCCCCTATAAACCCACAACCCGCTACGGTACTAAAACACAAAATTAACTTAAAAAAAACATTATTAACATATAAAAATTATATACATATATTTTAAAACCAGTAGAACACTTAACAAAAAATAATTAACACATACATATTAAATACATAATAAAATACATAGCAATATTATAAATATCGATATTAGTGACATGGATATTAGTAACATCGATATATTTCATATCGATATTACTAACTTCGATATTACTAACATCGATATAAAAAAAATCAATATTACTTACCTTAGGGTCGATATTCTGTTCATCGATATTCTTGACATCGATATTCTGTCCCTACGATATTCTAGACTTGATATTATAGTAGGTCGAAATTAAAGTTTCGATATTTAGACTGCTCACCGTGACTGATATCTGGTGTGTGACTGATATACTTCTTAATCTACAAAACAACTTGAAAGGTGAGTTGTTTAATTGTGAGGGGATGTATGTAGACTATTTTGATTTTAATCAGACTAATGTATTTCTCCTGTTAAAGTGTGGGGAGTACTTTTTTCTCTACAATCTTATTGACAGTGTGTGTGCATGTAGAAACCATTCTGTGATAAGCATTTGTGTTTTTCATGTGTTTGCAGACAGATAACTGTGCTGTTTTTATATTTTGGTAGAATTAGAAACCATTCATTTTTTATGAATTTGTGAAATGAGTTATGTTTCTACACTAACATGTAGTACTCCTTCTAGATGAAGAAATGTGTTTTGGTATAGTGCAAGGGATAGTGTTGCTTGTCTAGAATCACACAGTGAGTCTGTGTGCATTTGGGAACCACTGTGAGAGAAGCATTTGGTAACATTGTGTATTTGCTGACAGATAATTGTTTTAAAACCTGTCTTGTTGTCAAGTTTTAGTAGCATTAGAAGGCAGTTTTTGCCTATTCTTTGATTAAATGAGTCAGGCTTTGTCTCTAAAGTGCAGTTCTGAAATATGTAGTTTGTGTGCATTCCCCTTACCTCTTCCACTGTAGTGAATGAGTTTTGGTAAACTCCTAGAGGTAGTGGTGCTTGTCTAGAATAACACTGTGAGTGTGTGTGCTTTTGGGAACCACTGTGAGAGAAGCATTTGGTAACATCATGTATTTTCTGACAGATAACTCTTTTAAAACCTGTCATGTTGTCAAGTTTTAGTAGCATTAGAAGCCAGTCGTTGCTTATGCATTGATAAAATGAGTCATGCTTTGACACTAATGTGCTGTACATTAATATGTAGATTGTGTGTAGTCTCCTTACCCCTTGCACAGTAGTGAATGAGTTTTGGTAAGCTGCTAGGGATAGTGTTGCTTGTCTAGAATCACACTGTGAGTCTGTGTGCATTTGGGAACCACTGTGATAGAAGCATTTGGTAACATCGGGTATTTGCTGACAGATAACTGTTTTAAAACCTGTCATGTTGTCAAGTTTTAGTAGCATTAGAAGCCAGATTTTGCTTATGCTTTGATTAAATGAGTCAGGCTTTGACACAAAAGTGCAGTCCTGAAATATGTATATTGCGTGCAGTTCCCTTACCACTTATACTGTAGTGAATGAGTTTTGGTAAACTCCTAGGGATAGTGGTGCTTGTCTAGAACCACACTGTGAGTGTGTGTGCATGTGGGAACCACTGTGAGAGAAGCTTTTGGTAACATCATGTATTTTCTGTCAGATAACTCTTTTAAAACCTGTCATGTTGTCAAGTTTTAGAACCATTAGAAGCTAGTCTTTGCTTATGCATTGATAAAATGAGTCAGGGTTTGACACTAAATTGCAGTACCATATACTATTCTCTTCACTGCGCCAGAACAGAAAATGTAAAAGTTTTACCCAGGCACTGTCCTAGCAGTAGTCTGATGATTTAGTCAGTTTTCAAGTACTCATGTTGTGAACCATACATTACCACATAGACTGCTTCAAATGTCTATGCAGTATGCATGCAGTCTTCCAACATACTATACACTTGTCTTTCAGACCTTCAATTCCCTAGTCAGTATCCATACAGTCCAGCAAACATCCTGTCACTTCCTTTGCACTCCTCTAGTGACCCATTCAGTACCAAGTACTAATCCATTCACTGTGCCAAAAGCCAACCACTTATAAATTCACCCAGGCATTCTTCTTGCTGTACTCTAATCATTCAGTCAGTACCCAAGTACTCATGCAGTGAGCCAGGCCTTAGCACATAGACTGCTTCAAACGCCTATTCACTATGCATGCAGTCCTCTAACCACCTACACAGTTGTTTTTCACACCTTCAATTCCCCAGTCAGTATTCATTCACTTCCAGCAAACACCCTGTCACTCCTTTTGTACTCCTCTAGTGACCCATTCAGCACCATGTACTAATCCATACACTGTGCCAAAACCCAAACACTTATAAATTCACCAAGGCACTCTCCTTGCAGTACTCTAATCATTCAGTCAGTGCCTAAGTATTCATGCACTGAGCCAGGCCTTAGCACATGGACTGCTTCAAACGCCTATCCACTATGCATGCAGTCCTCTAACTACCTACATACTTGTTTTTCATACCTTCAATTCCCCAGTCAGTATATATACACTCCAGCAAACACCCTGTCACTCCCCTTGCATTTCTCTAGTGACCCATTCAGTACCATGTACTAATCCATTCACTGCGCCAAAACCCAAACACTTATAAATTCACCCAGGCACTCTCCTTGCAGTACTCTAATCATTCAGTCAGTACCCAAGTACTCATCCAGCGACTCAGGTCTTAGCACATGGACTGCTTCAAACCCCTATCCACTATGCATGCAGTCTTCTAACCACCTACACACTTGTCTTTCACACCTTCAATTCCCTAGTCATTATCCATACAGTCCAGCAAACATCCTGCCACTCCCTTTGCACTCCTGTAGTGACCCATTCAGTACCAAGTACTAATTCATTCACTGCGCCAAAAGCCAACCACTTATAAATTCACCCAGGCACTCTCCTTGCTGTACTCTAATCATTCAGTCAGTACCCAAGTACTCAAGCAGTGATACAGGCCTTAGCACATGGACTGCTTCAAATGCCTATCTAGTATGCATGCAGTCCTCTAACTACCTACACAGTTATCTTTCACACCTTCAATTCCCCAGTCAGTATTCATACACTTCTAGCAAACACCCTGTTACTCACCCAGTGTGTCTCCTTATAGTACTGTAATCATTCAGTCAGTTAGCATGTAGTATTTTAGTGAGGTAAGTTTTAGGGCATGAACTGCTTCAAAGTAGTATGCACTATGCATGTAGTGTTTTAACCATGGTCACACTTGTGGTTCAGGGCTATAGTTTCTTAGTCAGTTTTTATATAAAATGTGTTTGTACAGTAATGGAATAGTATACATTTGAAAGTTATTAATATACATGTATTTGTGATTCTTTTTTACAGATACTGTTTTTCAACGTTAAAATAGAGAAATCATACCAGAAAAAAAAAGAAAAAGAAAAGAACAGAGACAGGAGGATTATTTGATGAAACATCAACCACAAGTATTGAATGTACAAGATAATGTGGCTAAAAGGAAAAAATCTTCTGGTAAGATCACAAAGCAATTTATTAAAAATGTTTGTAGGAGCAAACAGAATGTAGATAATGCTGGAACTACTGAGAATTCTTAAATTAAGAAAAATATTCAAAATAAGAGGAAAAGTAAAAAAGCAAAAGGTCAGTCAAAGGAGATAAAGGTGCCGATTCCGATCCGTTAAAAACCGGGTACGAACCGTCGGTCGGAGGGTTTTCTCCGTCTGACTCGTACCCGGTTGTAACACTTCACAAATAGCAAAGTACGATTCGCACGGAAATGCTATTTCCGTACGAATCGTACAAAACCGCCACCGACGAAAATACACGAACAAATGTGATCCGGGAATGTGCCGACGTGACGTCGGGACGCTTGCAGGCTGCGTTTCACGAACCAGGAAGCACGATTCGTACCGACGTCATCCCGCACGGCGAATATTTTCCGGCAGCCAAAACCTGCCGGGAAAACAGGACGACGCGAACAAGGAGAACCTGTACGCGACGGACAGACAGGGACCCGAGCCTACGTGTCATCCCGGCCCTCATAGCAGTCGACCTCCTCTACAGGTTCCGACGCAGACGCCGCAGAAGGTCAGAACAACACCCAGGGGCAAAGGGGGGGGGGCAGGGGCAGGACACAAAACCCCCACCCAAGTCACACAGCACACATGCCCTGGACATACCTGACCGCCAGGCCCTGGTCACTACGAGGGGGTGGGGGCGTGTCCAGCAAAGCCAGCGTCCGCCACAACGGAAGACTACGACGAAGCGAACCGGCAACACAACAATACAGGTACAGACCGTACCCACGCCTTAATAGCGTGGGTACGAGTCGAACCACGCCCACACCTACGTCACCCCAACAATGGCGGGACGGCCCGTACCCACGTGCCAAAGGCCTGGGTACAGGCCGCACAAGCATCGAACAGCGTGGGTACGGCCATGTACGGACCGTACCCCCACCCCGTATGTATGGAGCATACCCCCACCCCAACAGTGAACGTACGGACCGTACACCCACCCCCGTATGTATGGAGCGTACCCCCACCCCGTATGTATGGAGCGTACCCCCACCACAACAGTGAACGTATGGACCATACACCCACCCCGTATGTATGGAGCATACCCCCACCCCGTATGTATGGAGCGTACCCCCAGCACAACAGTGAACGTACGGACCGTACACCCACCCCCGTATGTATGGAGCGTACCCCCACCCCAACAGTGAACGTACGGACCGTACACCCACCCCCGTATGTATGGAGCGTACCCCCACCCCAACAGTGTACGTACGGACCCTACACCCACCCCCGTATGTATGGAGCATACCCCCACCCCAACTGTGTACGTACGGACCGTACACCCACCCCCGTATGTATGGAGCGTACCCCCACCCCAACAGTGAACGTACGGACCGTACACCCACCCCCCGTATGTATGGAGCGAACCCCCACCCCGTATGTCTGGAGCATACCCCCACCCCAACTGTGTACGTACGGACCGTACACCCACCCCCATATGTATGGAGCGTACCCCCACCCCGTATGTATGGAGCGTACCCCCACCACAACAGTGAACGTACGGACCGTACACCCACCCCCGTATGTATGGAGCGTACCCCCACCCCAACAGTGAACGTACGGACCGTACACCCACCCCGTATGTATGGAGCGTACCCCCACCTTGTATTCATGGAGCGTACCCCCACCACAACAGTGAACGTACGGACCGTACACCCACCCCCGTATGTATGGAGCGTACCCCCACCCCAACAGTGAACGTACGGACCATACACCCACCCCCGTATGTATGGAGCGTACCCCCACCCCAACAGTGTACGTACGGACCCTACGCCCACCCCCGTATGTATGGAGCGTACCCCCACCCCAACTGTGTACATATGGACTGTGCACCCACCCCCCTATGTATGGAGCGTACCTCCACCCCATATGTATGGAGTGTACCCCCACCCCAACAGCGTACGTACGGACCGTACACCCACCCCCGTATGTATGGAGCGAACCCACACCCGTGTATGTTCGGAGCGTACATATCCCGATATAGGAGGGGTGGGAGGAGAGTCCCCCCAGCAGTGCCCAGACATAAGAGGGGTGTGTGCAGATACCTCCCAGCAGTGCCCAGACATGAGAGGGGTGGGTGCAGAGTCCTCCCAGCAGTGCCCAGACATAGGAGGGGTGTGTGCAGATTCCTCCCAGCAGTGCCCAGACATGAGAGGGGTGGGTGCAGAGTCCTCCCAGCAGTGCCCAGACATAAGAGGGGTGTGTGCAGATACCTCCCAGCAGTGCTCAGACATGAGAGGGGTGGGTGCAGAGTCCTCCCAGCAGTGCCCAGACATAAGAGGGGTGTGTGCAGATTCCTCCCAGCAGTGCCCAGACATGAGAGGGGTGGGTGCAGATTCCTCCCAGCAGTGCCCAGACATGAGAGGGGTGGGTGCCTATCAGTCCCAGCAGTGCCCAGACATAAGAGGGGTGTGTGCAGATACCTCCCAGCAGTGGCCAGACATAAGTGGGGTGTGTGCAGATACCTCCCAGCAGTGGCCAGACATAAGTGGGGTGTGTCCAGATTCCTCCCAGCAGTGCCCAGACATAAGAGGGGTGTGTGCAGAGTCCTCCCAGCAGTGCCCAGACATAAGAGGGGTGTGTGCAGAGTCCTCCCAGCAGTGCCCAGACATAAGTGGGGTGTGTGCAGAGTCCTCCCAGCAGTGGCCAGACATAAGTGGGGTGTGTGCAGATTCCTCCCAGCAGTGCCCAGACATAAGAGGGGTGTGTGCAGATTCCTCCCAGCAGTGCCCAGACATGAGAGGGGTGGGTGCAGATTCCTCCCAGCAGTGCCCAGACATGAGAGGGGTGGGTGCCTATCAGTCTCAGCAGTGCCCAGACATAAGAGGGGTGTGTGCAGATACCTCCCAGCAGTGGCCAGACATAAGTGGGCTGTGTGCAGATACCTCCCAGCAGTGGCCAGACATAAGAGGGGTGTGTGCAGATTCCTCCCAGCAGTGCCCAGACATAAGAGGGGTGGGTGCCTAACACTCACGGCAGTGCCCCTGGAAATAAAAGGGTGGAGTACCCACAGATCCTATGCCCACAAATGTCAGTCAGGTGCACAAAGACCCTGCAGGGAAGATGTCAGGTTACACAGAGGAATGAACACACCTTGGTAGGATGTCACCATGCAGTAAGTGCTAACATGAACAAAGTGATGTAGCCAACAGCTTGTGATGGCACACAGATACCAGGATCCACCCTATGACCAGCACAAGATTGCAATTCCCACACACCCAACACATAATCACCACCCAAAATAACGGGGCCGGTCCACCAACAGCAATACCAGACAGACAGTAGTGTACGAAGGAAAAAAAAAAGGCTTTAATCAGCATCCATAAATGTTTTGGTCCCTTGAAAGTTCAAAATGTACTATGCCCATAGGGCAATCCACAGTTCACATCCAGGTGCTGGACACAGTGGGACATGTGTCCCCTAGCTTGCCTGCACAGTCAGACTCCATCGTCTTGCACAGGGGTGAGGGCATCATGTGGGGGGGAAGGACCAGGCACCCCAGGGACATGAGGGCAAAGGGTAGGGGTCATGGGTGCAGGGATGGAGGACTCCACCACAGGGGGTGGGGCAGGGTCAAAGGCGGAGGCCAGGATGGCGCTGCACACCTTAGCAAGGTCCTCCAGCGACTCCCCTGCACCCGAAGGAACCACAGGCCCCAAGGAGGGGGGGGGTCAGAGGGATGGGTCGCAGCGCCACTGGGGGGGGGTGTGGACAGGGGGGGGGGACTCAACTTCCCTGCCGGTGTCCTGCCTCCACCGCTTGTGGGGTGGTGCCACACTGGGGCTGATGAACAGACTGGCCAGGACTGACCCTGTATCCGACTCTTGGCCAGGAGAGCTGAGAGGAGGGGATTTGGAGGGAGTGGATTTGGTGGAATGCGGACTCCCACTCTGGCTGCGTGTCTTACGTTTGCCCCCCGACCCAGTGGGTGTGCCTACTTCACCCTGTGTGTGCGTGCCAGGAGGTGTGCATTTGACCTTCCCTGCTGGTGTGGTGCCTGTGTCTGTTGTGGTGGGTGCATGCTGACGTCTGGGTGTACGTGGGACAGGCATGGGAGTGGGAAGTGTGGATGGGGCAGGGGTAGGGGGTTGGACGAAGCGCTGCAGGAGACCCACTGCTGCAGTCAGTGTCGAGTCAATCGACCTCAGCAAGTTGCGTTGGTCAGCCTGCGATGAGTAAATGCCCTCCAAGTATGCCTCCATGTTGGACAGCACTTGGCTGTGCCCATGGAGGACATTAAGGATCGCAGCCTGACCAACCTGCAACTGCCGCTGGATGTCCACAGACTCGGCATTGGCGGCAGCAGTGGAGACAGGGTCAGGGGGTGCGGTGCCTGGCAGGAAGGAGACATGCGGTGACCGGGCACGCTGAGAAGGGACACGAGCAAGTGAGAGGCGGGTGATGTCAAGGGAGGGGGCGGGGACAGATGTTGTGCCGCTGTCAGCTGCTGGTGCAGCCTCCGCCCACTCGGAGAGATCCTCCTCGGACCCGTCAGCTTCATATTCAGTTGTGCCAGTCGACAGGTCCGCGGCCTCACTCTCCTCCGCCTCTGTTCCACTCAATGTGCCAGCCACGATGTCACCGCTGGCACTGGTGCTCGGTCCCTCCGCTCCGTCTGTGCTCATGTCTTCCTCCGTGTCCGCCGACGATGCTGTGGGCAAGGTGAAGAGACAGCAATTAATCATACACCTGTATACATATGTCACATGAGTCAAATCTACATAGGTTACAGTGCATAGCCTGAAAAGAAAGATCAGTTACATCTACAAAACAAGGTACAGATGTAGGGCATGCAACACACAGTTGGTTGACCCACCATGCCACTGAAAAACTATGGAGAGCATGACACAATAGCAAATGACATGAAATGTACTTTGACAGAGGAGCCAGGCCCTGGGTACAATCCAGCACTGCATCTGCACCACACAGCATTAGCGAATATAGGGATGAGCAGGGACCAAATCCATGAACTGAAGGCACATGCTGCATAGGTAATACGGAAAACATGGCCACCATGACTGGCTCACTGCACCTTGAGTGTATGTGCAGACAAACATCACACACTGGCCAGACCTAGCAAGGAGATATCAGGTTTTGACATGTAGGCCTTGGCCGCACCAACCACCCCCTACATGAGACAATTTGTTGAGACACAGGAAGCACTTACATCTCTTTGTCTGGGTGGAATACACATGGGCTGCAAGAAAGGCAGATTGGACACAAAATACCGCAGGTACGCCTGTACACATATATCATGCACAAATGGGCAACATCAGATGATTGTGACAAGACACAGAGCCACTGGCCACCATGAGTATGAACAAGGACAATCAGGTCAGGCTGTACAGTGGAGACTTGTAGTACATCTTACGTCAATATACATGGTGCCAGGGGACAATGGCACAGAGCACGACCTATGCTGTAGACACTGAGAGTGTCCAAATGTTGTGATGTCACACATGACACCTAGGAAATGCTGCCCCAGGGGACAGTAGTGGCCACACAACTCCATGGTCCTGAATGGCAATGACTGCAACACAAGCCACCATCCCTGCACTCTGCATATCTCACACTCATGCACATCATGTCACAGGCAACAAAATAGGACATGCATACTGTAAGGCATTACACTTTTGAGACACACTCCTCTGTCTGGACTCTGCATCAGTGCCAACTGACATGGACCCCGCAAGTACTAAACTGGACAGGGCATAGGTAACTTCCCAAAACCTGTTACACACCACCCCCACACATGATGCTACAAGCATTGGGCACGTGGATAAACTGGCAGCCTAGATAACCTTGTGAAAGAGTGACTACACACAGACCAGGAAACACATGGCAAGGAGGGGAAGGGAGGTAGAAGAGCACCGCTGTACTGTGGGCAACAGGATCTGCACTGCACATTTAAACCCTGGCAGTGTATCTATGCAACTGCGCACTTACAAATGCTGGTGACACACAACAAACACACATGTACCTACCCCCTTCCTGCTGCTGCTTCTCCCGTAAGCGCCTCTCCATGTCCGGGAACACCACCGCCAGCACACGCTTGTGGATGAGGGTCAGACGGCGGCACCCATGGTTCTTACGACTCACAGGTGAGTCCCCCAACAGGATCCGTGCGATCCTCCGCGTCCAGCACCGGATATCCTGCCAGCGTTTCCTCACCTGGGACAGGCACCGCTTGCGACCCTCCACCGACCTCACGGCACTGACGGCGTTCAGCCAGATGTTCTTCTTGGCAGAGGTGCCTACCTGTGAGGATGAAGAAGGGACACTACATCAATACACCTGGCACATGTCACAGAGACACACATTTGAACAATTTAGCTGGTTTCAACAAGGCATAGTATGCAGCCAAAGCATTGCACCTTTGTCATAGGGACATGATCCCCTGGGGAAGGGCAACAGCAGTACGTGGCATTGACAGTACACAGGTCGCATGAGGGTAATGACACAATCAATGATCCAGGCTCACACTGTGCATCACAAGCTACACCAGGATTATGTGCGGCACCTCAAAGCAGTCACATGCCACAGGCCACTGACGCTACCCCAGCAGAGTACACAGACACACACAGGCACAGGACATTCACCTGCCATTGCCTACTGCAGCTACAAACCTCACTCTGCACATGTGCCACTAGACTGGGTGGGGTAACAGGTGTGGGGATGGCTCATCACGGCAGACACACATCACTGTTCCCTGCTCACATCAGATGGCCAGGGTATACCCATCCCTCATGCAGCTGGGGTGCCACACTCAACATATGCACACACCCACATGACAGGGGACTTACACACACACCGATGTCCAGGGTACCAACACATCATGTGGACACTCTCAGCACAGCTCCACTACACAAACAAACATCTGTGGGCACAGTCACCTGTCACACTGGGGTGACCACTGAATCACATCAGGATTGTAGGAACAACATTCCCAGGATGATTAGAGAGGCAGAATGTGGCATGCACCATGCAGTGATTGTCACAGTGTACACAATGCAAGTGAGGACAGCAGACATGTGCCACACCATGCTCTGGCTGGGAGACAACAGGCATTCCCCCCCCCTGGGACCCACTCTACAGTACAATGCGTGTGTCTCACACATGGACACAATGACAGAAGTCACAGTCACAACAAAGGGACAAAGGGACAAAGTCTGTGCTAGTGCACTCAGCACTCACCTGATACCCTGGCCGGCCATACAGCAGGGGGTACTGTGGGAGGATCACATCAGCAAGGCGAGATTCTCCTCTAGGGTGAAAGGCTGGGCCCTCTCCACAGACCTTGACATGGTGCCAGGGAATCACGAGCAGCAGCAGTGTAGTTGAATGAAAAGATGTGCAGGCAAGTGCTATCTCATGGGACCTGGCTGCCTTATATCTGCCTTGCTGCCCTATTCCATGCACAGGAGTACAGAGTGATTGGTCACTCACATTTGCATCCTATGTTCCCTCCAATCCGTTTAAACCTACCCCTGTGAGGGGCTATCATTTTTTTCAAAGTGAGCATGATGTTACATCAACATCAAATTTGCAACAAAGTAGAATATTCCAAACCGACTTTGCAGGCCACCTGATTCTCACATTTCAAATTTAAAACTCCATCTCCATGGCAACCAGCATGCATCTCTGCCTTTATACTTGCCTCTCATGTGTCCTCTATGCAATTTGGATGTTCACACACAGGTACGGTGCGTTCCGGGGACCTACGGCACCCCAAATGCAGCGCAACGGCCCGTACACACGCGTGTATGGCCCGTATCACTATGTGTTTGCTCGCGTATGCATCCCATAGTGATAGGGAGCGTACAAGTGCGTGTATGGTCCGTATCACTATGGGTACGCATACGCGAGCAAAGCCATAGTGATACGGAGCGTACACAAGCGTGTACGGTCCGTATCACTATGGGTACGCATACGCGAGCAAAGCCATAGTGATAGGGAGCGTACACACGCGTGTACGGTCCGTATCAATATGGGTACGCATACGCGAGCAAAGCCATAGTGATAAGGAGCGTACACACGCGTGTACGCTCCCTCTCACTATGGCTTTGCTCGCGTATGCGTACCCATAGTGATACGGGCCGTACACATGCGTGTACGCTCCCTCTCACTATGGGTAGGCCTACGGCAGCACTCCCATAGTGATAGGGTATGTACACACGCCCTCAGGGCGTATGTACGGTGCCTGACACAGGTGACAGTGGTGAGAGGCAGCAGACAGACAGGAATAGAGCTGACAAAAGGGTCCAAGGCTGGACATCAAGGCATTGGCTGTGCAGTACGACATGTGTGGGGCACAGGTGTGGAAGGCTGCCATGTGGCACTATACTCCTGAGTTGTGAAGGCAATAGATGTATGATGACATGTGTACAGATGTCATGTGTGATGGTGCAGTATGTGCCACACATGCCCTTCACTCCCTTGACATGTGTGCATGTGTTCCTGAACACTTGAGAGATGCGTCACTGGCATGGCAGAGTCAACGACACACGTAAGTGTCCCCTGATGGCCGCCACAGGGGTTAGCACACCTGACATGTGAATGCCAGATTGGCGGAATGTGACTATGTCATGTGTGTGTGGTGTGTTCCTGTTACCCCACCCTAGACTGGGTGGGGTAACAGGTGTCGGGATGGCTCATCACGGCAGACACACATCACTGTTCCCTGCTCACATGAGATGGCCAGGGTATACCCATCCCTCATGCAGCTGGGGTGCCACACTCAACATATGCACACACCCACATGAGAGGGGACTTACACACACACCGATGTCCAGGGTACCAACACATCATGTGGACACTCTCAGCACAGCTCCACTACACAAACAAACATCTGTGGGCACAGTCACCTCTCACACTGGGGTGACCACTGAATCACATCAGGATTGTAGGAACAACATTCCCAGGATGATTAGAGAGGCAGAATGTGGCATGCACCATGCAGTGATTGTCACAGTGTACACAATGCAAGTGAGGACAGCAGACATGTGCCACACCATGCTCTGGCTGGGAGACAACAGGCATTCCCCCCCCCCTGGGACCCACTCTACAGTACAATGCGTGTGTCTCACACATGGACACAATGACAGAAGTCACAGTCACAACAAAGGGACAAAGGGACAAAGTCTGTGCTAGTGCACTCAGCACTCACCTGATACCCTGGCCGGCCATACAGCAGGGGGTACTGTGGGAGGATCACATCAGCAAGGCGAGATTCTCCTCTAGGGTGAAAGGCTGGGCCCTCTCCACAGACCTTGACATGGTGCCAGGGAATCACGAGCAGCAGCAGTGTAGTCAAATGAAAAGATGTGCAGGCAAGTGCTATCTCATGGGACCTGGCTGCCTTATATCTGCCTTGCTGCCCTATTCCATGCACAGGAGTACAGAGTGATTGGTCACTCACATTTGCATCCTATGTTCCCTCCAATCCGTTTAAACCTACCCCTGTGAGGGGCTATAATTTTTTTCAAAGTGAGCATGATGTTACATCAACATCAAATTTGCAACAAAGTAGAATATTCCAAACCGACTTTGCAGGCCACCTGATTCTCACATTTCAAATTTAAAACTCCATCTCCATGGCAACCAGCATGCATCTCTGCCTTTATACTTGCCCCTCATGTGTCCTCTATGTAATTTGGATATTCACACACAAGTACGGTGCGTTCCGGGGACCTACGGCACCCCAAATGCATAGCAACGGCCCGTACACACGCGTGTACGGCCCGTATCACTATGGGTTTGCTCGCGTATGCATCCCATAGTGATAGGGAGCGTACAAGCGCGTGTATGGTCCGTATCACTATGGGTACGCATACGCGAGCAAAGCTATAGTGATACGGAGCGTACACAAGCGTGTACGGTCCGTATCACTATGGGTACGCATACGCGAGCAAAGCCATAGTGATAGGGAGCGTACACACGCGTGTACGGTCCGTATCAATATGGGTACGCATACGCGAGCAAAGCCATAGTGATAAGGAGCGTACACACGCGTGTACGCTCCCTCTCACTATGGCTTTGCTCGCGTATGCGTACCCATAGTGATACGGGCCGTACACATGCGTGTACGCTCCCTCTCACTATGGGTAGGCCTACGGCAGCACTCCCATAGTGATAGGGTATGTACACACGCCCTCAGGGCATATGTACGGTGCCTGACACAGGTGACAGGGGTGAGAGGCAGCAGACAGACAGGAATAGAGCTGACAAAAGGGTCCAAGGCTGGACATCAAGGCATTGGCTGTGCAGTACGACATGTGTGGGGCACAGGTGTGGAAGGCTGCCATGTGGCACTATACTCCTGAGTTGTGACGGCAATAGATGTATGATGACATGTGTACAGATGTCATGTGTGATGGTGCAGTATGTGCCACACATGCCCTTCACTCCCTTGACATGTGTGCATGTGTTCCTGAACACTTGAGAGATGCGTCACTGGCATGGCAGAGTCAACGACACATGTAAGTGTCCCCTGATGGCCGCCACAGGGGTTAGCACACCTGACATGTGAATGCCAGATTGGCGGAATGTGACTATATCATGTATGTGTGGTGTGTTCCCATGAGCTTGATGTTGGCGTTCCCTCGCATGGATCTGCAATTTCTGCAACCAACATATGTCTGTGTGTAGATGGCCATGGCACACTGTTACACACACCAGGCCACATGTGGAATCGGATATAAGGTGTGTATGTATGCATGGGACACCTAGTCGCGTAACACGGACCTCTCAGCATTCTCTCCCTGTATGTGTGATCAGTCATGACATGTACACCTTCATGGCAAGGTGTGTGGGCTGTCCTAGTGTTATGTCATGTGAACTGTGGAAATAGTGTTCCGCAACCTGTCTCTGCAATCAACATCCTTCATCTGCTGACATGGGGATGTCTGTCACTCCTGTATTGCGTCTGGCTTTTCACTGACACTGGGCCACAGGTAGTCCAATGCCCTGTGATGTGGAGGTTCACAATCCCCGTTTGTAGCGGGGTCTTGGTAGGAGTGTCACCTGGCAGCCATACGTGTCCAGGGCATGTAGCACATGCCTGACTCTGTATGTAGCATATGTGTATTGACAGATTGACATGTGCTCAGTACATAGAAATTGTTGTAGTAGTGGACTCACTCTTCCTTGTCACTTCCAAATTACTGCAGGGCTCCGCCTCTTCCCCGACCAAGGCCGGACTTGGCTGACATGCGGGAGAATGACTGCATACGCTGCTACCGCTTCCCTCAACGATTGATTGAGGAGTTGACGGCAAGGCTGGCGCCACACCTGCAACCGCTGCTCAGGTATCCTACGGCACTGACACCCAAGATGAAGGTAATGTCAGCCCTACATTTTCTTGCCACGGGTACCTTCCAATATACCATAGCTGAGGTTGGTGGAATGTCGCAGACCATGTTCAGCCGTGTGCTGCATGATTTTTTAGAGGCCCTGTTGCTTCACCTGGATGAGTTCATCCATTTCCCAACTCCAGAACAGTTGACAGGTGTCAAGCGTGGATTCTATACCCTGGGAGGGATGCCCCATGTCATTGGGTCCATAGATGGGACACATGTGGCTTTGGTACCACCACACGCAGAGGAGGTTGCGTACAGGAATCGCAAACACTTCCACTCCATCAATGCCCTTGTGGTGTGTCTGTCCAACATGGTGATTTCCCATGTCTGTGCTCGTTTTCCAGGATCAGCACACGATGCCTACATCATGAGGCGTAGCAGGGTGCCTGAAATCATGACGCATCTGCGCAACGAACGAGCATGTCTTGTTGGTGGGTACACTTTGTCTGTCCTGTATTTTGCGTAGACTTCCGGCCCAACTGCTCCTCCTGACCTACTTTTGTCCATGTTGTTTCCATGTAGGGGACGCTGGCTATCCCAACATGGCATGGCTGATCACACCTCTCCGCAACCCCAGCACGCCGGCCCGGCTCCGCTACAACACCGCCCATGGCCGGACAAGGCGAGTGATAGAGAAGACGTTTGGCCTCCTGAAGAGCCGCTTCCGGTGCCTCCACAAGACCGGCGGCGCCCTCCCATATGCACCGCTGAAGGTCTGCAAAATCTTCATGGTCTGCTGCATGCTGCACAACATGGCAGTTGAGAAGGCTGTGCCACTCATCCTGGATGAAGATGATCAGGACCATCCACCTGTGGAGGACGCAGGGCTTGGCGATGGGGCTAGTGATGTGGAGGATGTGGAGCCGCAACGGGACATCCGGAGTGGGCTCATACGCGACTTCTTTGCTTAGTTGTGAGTTGCAGTGTCTGAGTGTGCATGCATTGGGCCTTGTGTGCAATGTGTGTGTCCATCTGCATGTATGCCACATGAGTCAGAGGTGTGTTTGGATGTGTCACTCGAGTGATGGTGCCAATGATGAGTGTCTTACCGGACTCATATTTGTGACCTATCATGTTGTCATCCTTATATGTGTAGAGTACATGTACATGCACATGCAAGTGGATGTGCTTCTTGTGGCTAACTTCTTGTGTATCTCACATCCACAGGTACTTGTGCATGCCGTCTGCTGGTTGCATTGTTGTGGCACTGCTATTCCTCATGGACACGTTATCGTGTGCTACACGCACGGACAAGTTAGGAAGTCTCCATAGGGTAAGGGATGCATCAGGGGTGTTTTGGGGATGGCAGTTGTTTACAATGGGTGCACACTGCTCCTGTCGATGTTTGGTTCCTCTGCAGACATGTAGCAGCACTATGGGACACATGACACGTCGATAGATTCACCTGATTAGATGGTCAGACTTGTTGACAGTCATCTGTGATGGGATAGTGGATTGGGATGACGGCATCAATGTGTGTAACACTTCCCTTGGAAACATACGGTTTGCATTGGCTTGACATGGTGTGGGTCTACCACATCAGCGGATCTATGGTGTATGGCAGCCTCTCCGTGAGCAGCAGGGGGTGTTTAGCTGTTGGCCGTCACTTGTGTGCCAGTGCCATGGATTTCAAGCATGTGTGGTGCAGAAGAGGGGTGCCAGTGTTGGACCCACATGTTACTCCACATTTGTAATCCGAGTTTGCTTAGCATTCCGGAATACATGACAAATAAAGGTGTCCCTCTGCCTCCAAGGTGCCTCTTCTCAGTCAATGCTGGTGTGTCACGGGGCATACGCCATGTGTGGCATAGTTCTCAGTGATGGTGCCTATGTGTCCATGTGTAGAGTTGCAAGATGCAAGCTGTTTGTCAGGGATTAGAATCTGTATTGTGCGTGATGTCCATGACTGTGTAGGTATTGTGACATGTGCCATCCCCATGCATCCAACGTTGGCCAGGCCTACATTCTCTGCTTCCACCTGACTCAAGCTTGCAGGACATGGTTCTGCCACCTGTCTACACATACCTGGGAGCCCCCCCGGACACTCGACTTGATCCCTGACCTCTGCACATGACTGTTGCTGTACTCCATATGTCTGTCGGCAAGGTTGAGCGCCCACCCCCTGAGCTAGTTGTGCCTATCACGGGTGTGTATGTTGCTCCATGTCAGTCTTAGCTACTACATTGTGACCCATGTGTGTCCTGTGCCAGACTCAGGCCCCAGGGTATGGATGGTTGAAGTCATATGTAAACTCAGGCATGGTTAGACTTTACAACACACATGTAATGGAAGAATGCAACATGTAGGCATCATCTCTTGATTGAGAAGATATTTATTTTAGTTGGGGTACGTGTTGGGGGGGGATGACAAGAGGTGGTTTCCGGGTGTGTCGAATCCAAAGTTCACTGGGGGAGTTGGTATCCTTGCCATTGGTAATCATCAGAGTCCATGCCACAGTCTTTGTCAACATTGGTCAGACAGTGACCAGCAAGTCCATGTGGCAGAGAATGTCATTTGCTGATGTGCTGCTGTTGGGCCAGTGGGCCAGGTGCCAGGCCAGGTGTCCTGGGAGATGGTGCTGTTGCGCTGACCCTCACGGTCTTTTCCGTGGACGACCCGCCCTCTTGAGGGAACCCTCGGAAGCAGGCCGTGACGATGCTTGGGATGCTCCGTCTGATGTATCCTCCTCCTCCTGATCCCTTCCTGTGGGTGGTGATGTTCTTCGCCTGGTGGCACAGGGAGGGTTGCCCATGTTGGCGGCTATCCAACGGAGTGAACGGTTTATTCCCGTGAGCACCGTCACGAGCTCAGCCTGTCTGTCCTCCATCCGTCCTTGGTGTCGCTGTTGACAGGCATGTTGCTCCGCATGTTGCTGGGCCTGCTGGGTCTTGATCTCCTCGAGGGTCCCCTGCATCTGGTTGAGGGTGGACACAACCTGGCTCATGCCCGTGGTGTCCTGCCGGTATGTGTTCAGGATGTTTCTCACATGGGAATATACCGGTTCCCCAGCCAACTGGTCAGGCTCACGCCTCCGCCGTACTCCACTCCCACCACCCCTGCCCACTTGCACCTGGCCTGCCCTTGTGGGCACATCGGGTCTCCGGGACCCCTGAGGGGTGGCATTTGCGTTGTCCTCTGCCTCCTCCTGGGTGCCCGGTGCATCGTGTCCCTCCTGGCCAGACTAGCTGCGTTGTGGTGGTGGGGCAGGGGTCCTGGTTGTCTCCTGAGATGTGGCAGGAGTGGGGGTGGTGGTTGGCCCAGTTGTACCTGACGCAGGTGCTGCAGGTGGTTGGACACCAGAGGGGCCAGGTTGGTCGGGGTCGTCCACAGAGTGGTGAGAGTCGTCGCTGGCGGTGGGATCGTCGTCCCGCAGAGCCTGGTCCTGTGAGTCTTCCCCCCCAGTGTTGGGGGGAGATCAACGACGTTGACCTGTGTGTGAGAGAGAAAATGTTATTTTGGTTCCATGCTACATCCATGTTTCATTTGTGACGAACTTGGCACAGTTCTTCTGGGTATTTGGATATGTCTTGCATTCCACTAACAGTGCACTTGTGCATGGGTATGTCCCTTGGACACAGCTTTAGAGACTTTATCTATGTGTGACACAGTCTCACTTGCTGCGTCAATTGTGACTGCAGTCAGCAGTGGAGTGGGCAGGTGTGGCGAGGCATGCATTGGCGCATTCCGAGTTGCACTGTACGTGGGCAACTGTAGTGGTTCCACACACTTAGATGATGCAGGTAGCTGGCGTTGTGCTAGTGCACAGGTTGACACATGGCCCAGTGTTTTGCCATGGGGAAGAGAGGGGGATTCAGGCACTGTCCACCCTTGTGAACATGCACGCAGTCCACCTGCGGACGAGCAGACATTCCCACACCACCCAAGAGTGAATTGGTCTCCCTGTGTCTCCCTCCCTCTCTGTCCCCCTCTCCCTCCCTCCCTCCCTGTGTCAGCCTCCTCCCTCTGTCCGTCTCCCTGTGTCTCCCTCCCTCTCTGTCCCCCTCTCCCTCCCTCCCTGTGTCAGCCTCCTCCCTCTGTCCGTCTCCCTGTGTCTCCCTCCCGCTCTCTCCCCCTCTCCCTCCCTCCCTCCCTCCCTGTGTCAGCCTCCTCCCTCTGTCTGTCTCCCTGTGTCTCCCTCCCTCTCTGTCCCCCTCTCCCTCCCTCCCTGTGTCAGCCTCCTCCCTCTGTCTGTCTCCCTGTGTCTCCCTCCCTCTCTCTCCCCCTCTCCCTCCCTGTGTCTGTCACCCTCTGTCCCCTCAGCCCAGCTTCCTAGGCACACACATTTTGCAGGTCTTTGAATGTCCCTTGGCTTGTTCATGTGAGTTAGTTTCTGATCTCCAGGCACCCATTGGGTGTAGTGTCTGTGTCTGCGCTGCTGCTGTGGTGGTGTGTGCTGCCACTCTTTCACAGTGTTGGCTGTTCATTGGCTGCTGTTATGTGCAACATGTTCCATTACACCCATGTCTTCATGCAAGGTGTCCGCCATTTGCAGGCAAGTGTTTACTGTGTGGGGACACACTGTTTGTCTGGCTGTGACCTAGGCCATATGGGCTGAGGGCATTGTTGTCTGCTTCTGAGTTGCACTATGTGATTTGTGAGGCCCACACTCCCGCCATCTGGGTTACCGTGTCTTGTGTTTTATTTTTTTTATGGCCTGTGACTTGGCATTGTGTAGCTGGGTGGATGGGGCATGGTGGCACTAGTGGTATGTGCCTGTTTTTGGAGTGTGGTTGAGTCAGGCGATATCTTTGGGGTGGTTGCGTGCATGATTGTGAGTTAGGTTGTGGATGGCATTCCCCCCATGTGAGGTGAGTTGTTTGTGTACTCACCAGGCTCTCGGAGTCCTTCTACTCCGTGCACTCCCACCGGCGGCAGCGTGGCCATCACCCTCTCCTCCCAGGGATGGTATTGCACGACTCTGCGGGGCGGCCCTCCTCCAGTGATGTTGGCATAGGTGCGCTCCTCTGTCATTTTGGCACGGACCCGCCTCCGCAGATCGTACCACCTGGCTTGGCATTCATGCCTGGTCCTTCTGGTGGCCCCAACAGCATTCACAGCATCGACAATTGTCTGCCACATGGATGATTTTTCGTGGATGCTGGTCTGTCTGACCAATGTTCCAAAGAGGTGTGGCTCGACTCTGATGATTTCGTCGACAAGGGTCTCCAGCTCAGCGCTAGTGAACTTTGGATTCTTGTTAGTGGGCATGGTGAGGGGTGTGGGTGTGGATGGTTGTGGGGTGTATGGGTGTGGATGGTTGTGGGTGTGTGGGTGTGGTTGTGAAGGTCTGTGCGTAAATGTGATGTGGGTGTGTTTGTGAAGGTGGTTGTGTGAAGGTGTGCAGGTGTAAGGTGTAGTGGAGGTAGTAGTATGGTGCAGTTGTTTGTCTGTGTGGTCTGGCAGCAGTGGGTTTGTTGCAAAGGATCATGGTTTGTGTGTGTTGGGCCTTTTTATTGGTCCATTTGTGGGTGTCATTTCAGATGTCATCAGTGATGTCATCAGTGATGTCACTGACCATGTCATGAGTGATGTAATATGTGACGTCATCAGCAGTGCATTGCGGGGGCGCGAGTTATAGTTAGCTGAACTAACTATAACAGGGGAATTTCTAGGGTTTTGTACGAAGGAAATGTCCAGCTAACTATAACGCCCCTGAAACCTATGGTTTTTTCAGTGAATAGATATATATTCACTGAAAAAAAACATAGGTTTCAGAGACGTTATAGTTAGAAACTATCATTTAAAAAACCTTAGAAATTCACTGAAAAAACAACAGGCTTCAGGGACGTTAAAGTTAGTTAGACATTTCACTCATACAAAACCAGAGAAATTCAGCCGTTATAGTTAGTTCAGCTAACCATAACTCGCGCCCCCATAATGCACTGCTGAAGACGTCACATATTATATCATTCATGACATGATTAATGACATCACTGATGACATCACTGATAACATCTCAAATGGCATCACTGATGACATCATCCACATGATAATCTGATGCACTTCCTCATACCCTAATATAACATTTGATACATCCACTCTAAAATACAGACTATCATTTGCAAAACCAAAGATACACCAATACCAGTTAGTACATACCCACTCACTAATTCCTAGGTCTACACACATCCACACATTCACCCACAGAGTCAATCATACATGCAGTCAACCAACAATATGGCATTATCATATGCACTCACATATCTGTGTAGACACTCACACACCGCCACACTTCCATAGAGTTACTCACACACCTAGTTAGTCATGCAAAGAATCAATCACACTCCCATTTACTCACCTATACAGTTATACACACACCACCTTACTTATTCAAACATATACTAACACATACTTATACTCGTATACTATAACTAATACAAGCACACACTGATCCATACAGCCACTGCTACAATCGCTTACTCTCACATATAGTCATTTATACACTTCATCACTCACATATACTGCCTTTCACATATGCAGTTACTCACACACATACCAACACACCCACACACACACTCACCCACCCATACAACCCTTCACAGATGCACTCTTGAACCCATAAACCCAGTGAATCATCCACTCACACATCCCCACCCACCGGCACAGACAATCAGGCACCCATACAGATACTCAGACAACCAATCAATAACCCATATAGTTCCTCATTTAGCTACTCTCTGTGAGAAGTTGGCCTGGTATATGCTGTCCACTAGTTATAGTTGGCACCTTGTGCCAGTCCAAACAACCCCTTATTGATGATAGGTTAAAGACAACCTTATTTGAAAGCTATCCTAGTGGTAGCTATGGAGAGCAGCCTTCAGTCTAAGTCTTGAATGAATGTAACGCAGCTTGTTTTACCAGTCTATAATCTCTTGAGTAGCTAAATGAAAGGAGACCACACCAGGTATATATATAAAATATATGTATTTATTCCTAAACGCACCCTTCTAGTTTCTTTATGAGGCTAGAGGTAAAAGCACATATGTTACTCTTCAAATATCACAGTAAATTGGCACAATATACGATAGGCCCTAGGGGCGAACCAAACCATATATTTAAGAAAGTGGTATAAGAACCACGACTTGACTAGACACAAGGCCTAGAGCCTGTAGAATTGCTGGGACCCCAAGGAACCACCCAAGGTAGTGACACAGGGGACCCACGGGGCTGTGTGCAGTGTGAGAACACAGCCGCGAGCTCCCGTTAGCTTCTATGGGGAAAGTCGCGGTTAGAATTTTAAAGTTTAAGGACACTTGAAGGTGGACTAGGAACAAACCCTTTTGGACTTAGATGGTTCTAGGGCCAACACCCATGGGAGCACTGCAGTACTTGTGTTATCTCACCCAGGGGAGACGGGTGCATAGGTGTCAAATGGTGTTGGGTCAAGTTGTCGTTTTCAATTGCAGGAGACTGAAAAGTGCTGATGCCGTGAAGAGGAGAAGTGTCCAAAGAGATCCAAGCCTGGATCGAAAATGTGAAGAACCTTAAAACAAACGGGACAGAGTCTGGGTCACTTGCCAGTGACCAGGGGCACGATAGACGAATGCCTACAGATGTCGGGTGCTTCAGGTGCGAAGAGGGGAAGCTTGACTCTTCAGCCACAAGGACCAGGAGGCATCGAGGATGACCAGGAGGTGGATTCGAGCTGTCCCACAAAGGATGTCGAGTGCTGCAGCATTGGTGCCCAGATTGGACAAAAAAGCCTTGGCAATAGCAACCCATGCAAGAAGAGAAAAGATTCTTCGGTGAGGACCAGCAAGGTCTTGGGGACTCCCACAAGCGATGGAGAGTCAGGGCACGTCTGGAGCAAACCATGGAAGCCTAATTAAAGTAAGAGTTGCCTCACAGGGACTCAGGGATCGCGAAGGAGCCTCAAGCAAACACACAAAGGGCAGGCTCATGGAACACTTGTGGAGTGTAGGCCAGCAATCTTCGGTGGAAAAGGTGCTCGGGGTCTGGGCTACAAGTAACCCAATGCACAGACTCAAAGGACGTTGAGAAGCTGATGCACTTTCCAATATGCACAGTGTCCAGGGGTTCAGGATCCACGGTATCCATGAGGGCTATGGGTCTCAGCTTTGCTGGGGACTCGGGTCAGCCTCTGGGAAGTCTGGAAACCCACCTCCTGTGTTGCAAAGTCTTCGGCATCCGGCAGGAGCTTTGGAGATGCAGACCGGACAGATGTGTCTTTGGTGCCTGCCAAGCAGGGGGGTAACTCCTTTACTTCAAGGGAGATTCTTCAGTCATCTAGTTGTGTAGATCTTTGAAGTTCTGGGATTTCTGTAGCAGAGTTTCGTCCAGGTGTAATCTAAAGTCCTGTAGCCAGGGGTTCCTTTCTTATTCCCAAGGAAGGCATTGGACATACTCTGGGGACACACCTATGGGAGAGTCAGGAAAGAGGGGTGGCTACACCCATTTCCTTTGTCCAGTTTCATGCCAGAGCAGGGGCTGGTAGCCCCTTCAGCCGGTTTGAGCTGGACTATGCACAGGGACACCTAATGTGCCCCCAATGCAGACTTCAAAGCAATGCTGGGGTGCTCCCACCCAGCCCTAATCCACTAAGGCCTGTCTGGGAGGTGGTAACACCTCTCTGTGACAGGAAACCTATTGTCCAGACCTCCCCTGCTGGAGTTTCGGTCAGCAGCAGGAGGCAAGACCCGTGTCTGTGGCTGGCAGCATCCATTTTGTGATGCCAGGACTCTGTTAGCTTTTACCGGGTATACTGGTGCTGTCATGTCTCTCCCTCTAGAATGGTGGGATAATACTCCAACACCAGTTACTGGTATGGGGGTATGATTCCAAGGTGTTTGACACCAAACACAACATGTTGTCGTGCCGCCAGTCCAAAGTTAGCATTTACCGTTTGGTTATAATGCACTTAACAGTATATGGTCAGTATATGTAGTGAACCTATATCTCAGTAAGGGGTGCATGCACCACCTTACCCAGGCTGCAGTAGCAGAACTGTGGTGTCATTTTGGAGGGCTTCCCAGGAATGGCATAATATATGCTGCAGCCCCTGGTTGGCCTCTGGGGCACCTATGCCCAGGGTACATAGTATACCATATACTAGGGACTTATAAGGGCACCCCAGAATACAATCTGTGGTGTACCTGAGGTACTAGGAATCAATTTAGAGAGGAAGCAGCTAGGCTGGGGTCCTGAATAACAGGGCCCCAGCCACACTAAAGTAAAAAAACAGTGAACCAAATAAGCAAAAAGTGGGGGTAATCATAACAAGCAGATCCTACTCTCCTACACACACCAACCCATGCAACCGCTTGCACATTTTGTGAATGTCTGTATCAGTCACTAACCCATGCATTCAGTAAGACACATTTAATCACTCACTTATACAGTCAGTCACGCACCCACTAGATCATCCATCCAGACACTTATACACCCACCCATTCTTCACTACACCTTTTCATATATATAAAACATATTTAAACTTTATAGAAACACCCAGTCACTGGATGATGTAATCAGTGATGTCATTTGGGATGTCATCAGTGATGTCACTGCCCATGTCATGAATGATATATTATGTGAGGTCATCAGCAGTGCATTGCGGGGGCGCGAGTTATAGTTAGCTGAACTAACAGCTGAATTTCTCTAGTTTTGTCCGAGTGAAATGTCCAACTAACTTTAACGTCCCTGAAACCTGTGTTTTTTCAGTGAATTACTAAGGTTTTTAAAATTTCAATTTCTAACTTTAACGTTCCTGAAACCTATGGTTTTTTCAGTGAATTTCAAAGTTTTTTTAAATGCTAATTTCTAACTATGCATACAAAGATAGGACATGTGAAGAAAGAGAAAGAAAAGCTCAAAAGAAGCAAGACAAATGCAGAAAGAGGCAACAGAAGTCCACAAAGACAAAGAAAAATGCAGGAAGAAGCAAGAGATGTGCAGAAAGAACCGACAGAGGGGCAGAAAGTCCTCTTGTGCCCCCAACATTTTTCTGATGGGTACTGATGGTAACTGACTCTGAATAACCAGGCCTAGACCCAGTGCTATGCTAAAAGACACTTAGAATACAGTGAAAACACCTACATACACTAGGGAACACTATGCATTGGGATACCCCTGTGATTAGCATGACCTCCTCTGTTTTTGCCAAGAGTTAGTGCCTGGGTCATTGCATGAGTAAATGGGTACTGAATGGATGTTTAGAGTACTGCAAGGAGAGTGCATGGTAAATCTATATGTGTTTGGGTTTTGGCGGAGTGATCGGATTAGGACATGGAACTGGCTGGGTGATTGGAGGAGTGCATGGGTAGTGACAAGGAGATGGCTGGACTGCATCAGTAGTGCTCAGGGGATTGCAGCAGTGCATGTGTTAGTGCCTGGGTCATTGCATGAGTTCATGGGTAGTTACTGGATGATTAGAGTACTGCAAGGAGAGCGCATGGTGAATACAGTGAAAAAACCTACATACACTAGGGAACACTATGCATTGGGATACCCCTGCGATTAGCATGACCTCCTCTGTATTTGCCATGAGTTAGTGCCTGAGTCATTGCATGAGTAAATGGGTACTGAATGGATGTTTAGAGTACTGCTAGGAGAGTACATGGTAAATCTATATGTGTTTGGGTTTTGGCGGAGTGATCGGATTAGGACATGGAACTGGCTTGGTGATTGGAGGAGTGCATGGGTAGTGACAAGGAGATGGCTGGACTGCATCAGTAGTGTTCAGGGGATTGTAGCAGTGCATGTGTTAGTACCTGGGTTATTGCATAAAAACATGAGTACTGACTGGATGATTAGAGTACTGCACAGAAAGTGCATGGTGAATTTATAAGAGCTTGTGTTTTGGCGCAGTGATTAGAAAAGGACATGGACCTGGCTGAGTGATTGGAGGAGTGAATGGGTAGTGACAAGGAGATAGATGAACAGCATCAGTAGTGCTCATGGGATTGTAGCAGTGCATATGTTAGTGCCACAGAGCTGCGTTGCAGAGAGGTGTAAAAAATGGGATGGCCTCAGACCACCTCTCTCAAGGCCACGCCCCTTTTTACACCTCTCTGCAACGCAGCTCTGTGGCACTTACTGGAGGTACCTGGTGGGCTAGTTGGTTCCCAGGGACACTCAGGATTGACGGGGAATTAATCCCCCAACTTAAAACGCGCCACAAGGCGCGTTTGCACAGTGGTGCAGGGAAGGATCGGGGCCTGATGTGACAAGTGTGCAAACGCTCCCTGTGGCGCGGTTTAAGTTGGGGGATTAAGTGCTCTTGAATCCTGAGGGCCCTGGGGTCCAACTATCCCACCAGGTACCTCCAGTAAGCGCCACAGGGCTGTGTTGCAGAGAGGTGGTCGAGGCCTCGCCCCTTTTTACACCTCTCTGCAACGCAGTTCTGTGACACTTACTGGCGGTACCTGGTGGGCTAGTTGGTACCTCTAGTAAGCGCCACAAAGCTGCATTGCAGAGAGTTGTAAAAAGGGGCATGGCCTTGGAACACCTCTTTGCAAGGCAGCCCTGTGGGCTTACTGGATGAACTTGGTGGGCGAGTTGCCCCCAGGGACCCTCAGAATTGAAGGGGAATTAATTCCCCAACTTAAAACGTGCCACGGGCGCGTTTGCAGAGTGTTGCTGGGAAGGGGCAGGGGCCTCGGTGCAATGCTGGCTTTTAAAAAAAAATGATTTTTAGAAGGCGGGCTGTGTGGCCTCCCTTCCTTTCCTAGTTTTTGGGCCCTGGCGATCCCATCCCCCTGAGCCTGACCCCAATTTTGTTAATCTTAAAAAAAAACAGAAGGGAACCGTGTGGCTCCCCTCCAGTGGCCATTTACGGCCCTGGGGACCCAATCCCTGGGGCATGGCCAGTATTTATTTATTTTTGTATATTTTGGAGGGGGACCGCATGGCCCCCCTCCTCAGGCCATTTATGGTCCTCTGCCGGCCTTTCCTTTTTTATTGTATTTTTTGTTTTACAGGGGAGGGGGCTGCGTGGCCCCCCTCATGGGCCACTTCTGGCCCCGGGGACCCCATCCCCCAGGGCCTGTCCATCCTTTTTTTACTTATTTTTGGGAGGGGGGGGGCCGCATGGCCCCTCTCCTCAGGCCAATTATGGCCCCGGGGAACCCATCCCCCGGGGCCGGCCTGCCTTTTATTTTTGATTTTTTTTTTGTTTCAAAGGGGAGGGGGCCGCGTGGCTTCTTGAAGCTGCAAAACTTAAGAACAGCCAACTTTTTTGGCATCTGCTGTCGAAGGGATCATCAAATATAGTTGTAGAAACAGACTTCCCCATTCAGCCCCATGTGCAGGAGGATTATTTTGGGAATCTATTTGCAGATCAGTGGTTGCATTATGATCTTGGTACACACACATACCTACAGGATCTTGGCATATTAGATAGAGATAATTTTACAGTAGACAAAACCATTCTGGCAATAAATTTGTTACAGAGTGGGAAAGCCCCGGGCCTAGACAAGCTTCCGGGCGACTTACTTAAAGCCGAGCCTGTTATATGGGGCCCCCTGCTTCAAAAAGTGTTTAATACCATCCTGCACGGGGGAGCCATCCCGGAAACCTGGTGGGGCGCCGAAATCATTCCTATCCATAAAAAGGGTGATAAGGGTCACCCTGCAATTATAGGCCTATCAGCCTAATAGATGTTCCCCCAAAAATATTTTGTAAAATTATTCTGACAAGAATTCATAATTGGATAGAGGATAACAATGTTTTGTCTGATCTGCAGGCAGGATTTAGGGCTTCCACAAGCACCACTGACCAAGTTTTTAGATTCCTCCTGTTAATCTGGAAGGAAGTTACTATTAGAGGTGGTCACTTATATGTGGTGTTTGTGGACCTAAAGACAGCCTTTGATTCAATTGACCGGAACAAACTCTGGCTAGCCTTGAGCGAATTAGGATTACCATCCTATATACTTAGAATCCTGATTCTGCTACACCATGATACATATGCCAAGGTTAGATGGATCTCCAATGGCACCCTGACCAATAACATACTGGTTCAGAAAGGCATACGCCAAGGCTGCATCCTTGCTCCGACATTGTTCACCCTTTATATCAATGGTTTAATCGGCAAACTCTTTAATTGCGACGGTGACCCCCCGAAATTGGCAGGTAGAGCAGTGCTGTGTCTGCTATTTGCAGACGACACTTTGCTTATTGCCAAAACCCCTAGAGGAATTCAATATCTATTAAATAAGTTTGCTAAGATCTGTAAAGAAAAGGGCTTAGTAAACAATTGCTCCAAGACTAAGTGTATGTCCTTTAATCCATATAAATCTAGTAAGGGCAATCTTGTGTTAGATACGCACGTTTTGGAGCAAGTTAAGTCCTTTGACTACTTGGGGGTTCGCATCAGTGATAGGTTAACTTGGAATGCGCAGCTGGCAAAGAGCACCCTGACCATCCAGCATGTAGATTGTGCCCTAGTACGTAGAGCTAGGGCATCTCCCTACCAGCCCATCTCACCCATCCTAGAAATGCATAGGGCTAAAGGTCTAGGACCGGCTCTTTATGGGGCTGAGTTATGGGGTTTTGAAAATCTTACAGCCCTAACCACCTCTGAGAACAAATGTATTAGAGCTATTACGAACTTGCCAGTGAATACACCACTTCTGCCACTAAGACTACACCTTGGCCTAAAACCTATTGAATATTTTGCCATTCTCCGGGCCCTCGTATTCTGGATTAGGGTGTGGACGAGTAATACAAAGGTCCCTCTGAATCAAGCAATGGTTGAGCTGATTGCATTGCACATGCAAACTGATGATTTTGGAAAGTGTTGCACATTTTGCACATGGCACTTTAACCGTGATGTTTTTAAATGTTAAAGACAGCTATGGCTTTGAGTCCTTTTTGGACGACATTGAGCCACCACCGGCACGAGCTTTGTATACCCAACTTATATATGGAACGATTCCTTTAAACACAAGGAGAAGCAGCTGGGGAAATGTAGTGGTTAATGTATTGTGTCCATGTTGCCTTGTTGCATCCGAGACACTTGAGCATTTTCTACTTTATTGCCCGTCCTCTGCTGGCTATAGAAGAACCTGGATAGCCCCAGTTTGTGGTATGCTTTCTATTAGGTCTCATTCGGAAACTATACGCATTTTTAAATCTGATACCACACATTGGCTAGTGTTTTCTATCTCAAGATTCCTGCTATTTGCGTGGAGGAGGAGGCTAAAATGTGTAACTCAGCCTGTGAAAATGTCTGTGTATACATAACCTTAATTTGTCTTAATGGATGATTTGGCCTACTGTGTTTTTTACAGGAATTTTAACCTTGTTTTTAGTGAATATTCTGATAATATTAACTGTTTTTATTCTGATGTGTTTTTTACTCTGATGTGTTGTACTTTTTATGAATTGAATGATCATTTCTTTTGATCGAATAAAACTGTATATATATTCCAGTGGAGTTTTATAAAATATTTGCCCCTCAGATTAAAAACATCCTTATTACACTGGTAGAGTCTATCTTTAGTGGTGCAGCCCCCCACCCAGATTCTTGGTCTAATGCCAAGATAGTGTTATTCCCTAAAAAATAAAAATCTCCACTGGAAATGGGATCATATCGACCAATCACCCTAATTAATTGTGACTCCAAAATATACACCAAAGTATTTGCTTCGAGATTGTCATTGAGAATAGAGTCTCTGGTTTCGCAGTGGCAACACCGGTTTATCCCTAAAAAGAGTACGACATATTCGCAGAGCTATCACCCTATTGGATGCAGCTCAAGTAAAAGGAGACCCGATCTCATTAATTCTACTCGACGCTGAGAAAGCGTTTGATCCTGGTCATTCCTGTGGGCTGTCATGAGGAAAATGTGCTTTGGACCGAAAGCAATACAAGCCATACAAGCTCTCTATAGTAACCCTACAGCTAATGTGTTAGTTAACGGTACTCTGACGGAGCAGATCAAAATGTCACGTAAAGTCCACTTTTCGGGCCTGGCTGCCGAGGAGAGAACTTCATGGAGATGCTTGGACGTAATAATAAGAATTAGCATCACAAAAAAGAAATTTTGAAAATCGATTAGTAAGGCTGGAAGAGCAATTGACAGGAACCCGTTCGACATTATAAAAAGAATTTGCCTCATAAAATAGAAATATCGGAAAATTGGAAAAAGAAAAAGAATGGACAGTAACATGAAAATGATTCAGCCCTGATGATGTCCCATGGGGGACCAAACGCGTAGGCTGGCTGTATTGAAATATTGATTGATCTGTGTTTTGAAGAGTTTGGAACAAGTGTCAATAAAGACAAGTGGACAAGGAAGCTTGAATTGAAATTTTAATTATTTATGGACTTCAATACTCAATTGTGGAAGAATTCATAATAATTGTACGCTCCTTCTGTGTGGATTTAATCTTTTGTGAGATGACCTCTTGGCGGTGGATCATCAGAAGTGAGCAGTTTCTTTGAATATCTAGCCAATAAGTGATACACCTAGAATATTCACCTGTGCACACAAGTTTTAGAGCCATCCCCTTGGAGATGAGCAAAACAATGGTACAAAATTTTGATCATATTTTCTCTCAATTTATCTAGGCATATTACCGGCCAAGGCGAGCTTTTAAACAGCTTTCTCTTCCCCGAGAGAGGGGCGGCTGCGCGTTACCTAGTTTGAGATTGTATTATTGGGCTGCGGCTATGCAATGCAGCGCAGAGCTGCCACAAGAACATCTACATGCCCCAGATATAGGCCTACCATCACCCTATCAACTGCTCCTGGGGGAAGAGACCCGTGGATGCCTCAGAAGCAGCTCTCCTTTGGCTACTATAAACGGGTAAGATTTAAGACGTTAATGAATGCCTACAAAATCTTCTCCAACATAAGGAAAACCTTTGGGCTGGGTAATTTAAATTACTACACCCCTCTTAACATTAACCCCAATTAACCATCGATATTCTACGCCTCCTATATGCCTGAATGGCATCGAGCAGGTATACTGAAAATGGGAGACTTGATAACCACTGATGGTATTAAATCTATTTGTGCTCTTCAAACTAAATTTCAATTGGGAAAACATCAGTCTTTTAAATATATGGCTGTAAGAAACTTTCCATCCTGTAAGACCGGGGGACAGCTGGCTTCTTCAGAGTAGACCTCATTGATAAATTACAAAAGTCCACCCTGCCCAGGATCGGATACATAGACACTAAGGGGCATATCTACAAGGCAGCAATAAAAAATTATCGCCGCTTTTGCGGCCGTTTTTGGCCGAAAAGTGGCGATAATTTTATCGCTATATCAGCAAGGTCACGCTATCGCGTGAAACCTTGCCTTAGCGCCTGAATTCCGAACGCCCATCTTTGCATCTCTAGTGAGATGCAAAGTGGGCGTTCCTCCCCAGGATAACGGGAGAAATGACGCTAAGCGACATTTCTCCTATTATCAAGCCTCAGGCAAAGAGGCAAAGCGACAAGAAAAGTAGCGATAACCTCTGTTATCGCTACTTTTGTTATGCCTGCTTTGAAACTGACTTAGCCATGGTAACCTATGGAAGGTGGATATCATGGCTAAGTATGTGAGGCCCTATTAGCAAACTATCGCCAAACTTCGTGGGATTATCTCTGGTTTTCCAGCGATAATCTCACGTTAGGCAGTTACCGCTAGGATTTTTATCACTTTTGAGATAAGCGTTGCTAATAGCACGCTATCTCAGCGATAAAAATCCACGCTAGCCGGCGATAATTATCCTAGCGCTAAGTGCGCTTAGGGTTAATTATCGCCGGTTGTTGCTGATATGCCCCTAAATTAGTTAGTTTGATGCCTGACGATATGCTTGCCACTGCCAATAAATGGCAAATAAAGCTAAATATCTCTTTTAACACATTCAACCA
The DNA here is from genome assembly GCF_964204655.1 of Triturus cristatus. NCBI lineage: Eukaryota > Metazoa > Chordata > Amphibia > Caudata > Salamandridae > Triturus > Triturus cristatus. Next base: position 1,514,260,182 of record NC_140591.1, on the reverse strand, counting down.
AGCTGTGCAATCAGCAAGGAGTGACTTGCTATCAGCAAAATTGCAGGCACAATTTTTTAAGACCGCCTTGTTCCTATATATTACACCAGCGAAATGGGGAACGGGGGCAGAAACACTCTGTCCTAGGTGTGCAGAGTTTAGCGCGGATTCGATCCATATGTTCGCTACTTGTCCCCAACTTACCCCTCTCTTGGGCCAGAGAGCAGACTTCTTTAGTAAAGTCCTATCACAGGAAATTCATCTAACACCCCCAACTGTTTTACTAGGCACGCAAGATAAAGTCAGTAGAAAGAACGGAGGCACACTTATCTTTGTAGCTATGACCATCCTATGTCTCTGTATAACTTCATCATGGACGGACCCCAACACTCCATTATTTTCCCACTGGTTAGCCCAATTGATTTTTACTTGTAAATTGGAAAAGGCTATATTCTCCAAAATGGGCAATAGGGAAAAAAAAGGGTCTTGCTATCTGGCAACCGTTATTCGCTTGGCTTAGATAAATAGGCTTAAAAGGGGCTTTCGCCATTCAAATAATAGTTCTTGCTCTTTTGAGGAATATTCTGAGGGATACTTAGTGCACCCACAATAATGTTTAATTTTGTCTGATTTTAGCTGAGACATTCACGTATTCACACTGTTGACGCCATAAATAAGCTTTTCTTTCTTTCTTTCCTTTTTGTCTTGTTTTCTTTTTCTTCTCGTTTTTTTTTTCCCCTTTGTCCACTGTTTTCTTGACTCTCTAAACATTAGACATTGAATACCTGTAATAGGCTACTCATCAACCAATGCCTATTCTGATGTTTTTAACTGTCGGGAGGGCGAAGGGAGGGTAGGGGGGAGGCACATGATAAAAAAAAAGGGTTTCTTATCGTTGTATCTGTTTTTTGTACTTTCAATAAAAAAAATAAAAAAATACAGGGCCGCTTGTGTGGGTGGCATAACCAGTGCTGCAGGCCCACTAGCAGCATTTGATTTACAGGTCCTGGCATCCTCAGTGCACTTTACTAGGGACTTAATAGTAAATAAAGTATTTTAATCATGAAAACACCAATCCATCATATGATTTACAATAGGAGCACTTGCACTTTAACCCTGAACAGCAGTGAGAAAGTGCACAGATCCACTAAACCAGCAAAAACCAGGAGGTCGGAAGCAAAAAGACAGTGGAGACATGCCAAAAGATGCTAGGTATAACACTGACTATAAGAAATGTCATGAATCCTCTGTACCTAATTAACCTCTTCCACAAACATTCTAGGAAATTAGAGTTTAGCCAAATGGATTTAGAACACAAAATACTCTCAGTTTGAGACATTTAGGGCCCGATTATGAGTCTAGCAGTTCATAGATAACCAGACTCGTGGGACACAGCAGTCTCCCGACGGCCCGATTATGAGTTGGGCGGTCAGACCACCACAGCCCTGCCACAGCCACCAGGGAACCACCAATGGTGGTCAGGAGGCTGCAATATGCTTAGCAGTACCACTGCGGTCCCGCCAAGCATATTACAAGTTCCCTCTCAGCCGGTGATGTCATGGAGGTTCTTACTTAAGGAACACTGTAGCTGAGAGTAAGCCTCTTCTACATGTGGCTGCACATGGGGCACAACATGTGGCCCCCTGTCTGCATGCACACAAATTCCTCCAAGGCATGGACTTCTCAGTCCATGCCATGCAGGAACTGTTTTTGGCATTACCATTGCAGTGCCCATTTTCAGGGCACTGCCATGGGAATGCCAAAGAAAAGCCCAAAAGAAAAAGAATAACTTGTAACTCTGGTGGGCTGTCGGACCAAAACTTACCACATATCTCTATGTAGCTGACGTTCCATCTGACCTGAGCAGATTAGCCCTAACCCCTCCCATTCAAATCACTCATGGAGTATCATAGTGTGACAAGCTACTGCTATACATTCAATTAGAGAGTATCAAGACTGTTCTAAATACTGGGATACTTGTGATTTAAAAGTTTAAAAATAACTTATGCTGGAAAACTTTATTTTAATGGGCGTCCATGCTTGGTCCCAGGCAGTACAGACACTACAGTAAGTCCCTATATGTTTACTAAGACACTCCCCGCTGTTTTCAGTAAGGCTTCTGTACATTTTAGTGAAACACTGCCCTTGCTGATCAGCAAAGCCACTGTACATTTAATGGGCAGCAACAACACTATTCATAAAGACAGAAGCACTCCCAATGAGGTTGCATGAACACAACGTAGTGAGTTTGCAGAGGTGCTGGAACAATTTTCAGAGTGGGTGTGCTGGCATCAATGTTACATCAATCAAGTAATATGGATTGTTGAAGCTTAACACAGAGAACAAGTGTAGCAAATGAGGCACACCCATTTAGCAGGAGAGAGGTAAGGGTTTAGTGTTTAGCCAATGGTACATTTTGAACAATCTGTCACACTTATATAGCTAAAGCATGGTGTTTTACGACACTGTCATTTACAGAAAGCACATGGTTCATTGAAATAGTGACTACTTTGCACAGACACACAGTTTTACCGATTAAACTATGAAAACACACACATGCTAATGCCTGGAAATTGGGTTTCCTGAGCATTTATCATTTGTGCTTCAGTAAGTAAAGTGCCTTGATTTGTTTTCATCAAATTAAAATCTTTGTTTCCATCACACTTCAGAATTGCAAAACAAATTTGCTTCATTTGTGCATTCCTAACTGCTGATGTATTCTGAATGAATTGTACAGTTCATTTACAGGTATTTAAATATTGTGTTAGAAAAAACATGACACCCTGCAGCCTTTCCTTCCACACTTCAAGTTCTTCAGCAAAATTGTCACATAGTAAGTTAATGCCAAACTCCATGATAAAAGAATAAGCAGCAGCTTGACAGAATACACAGCCTGACATTTGCCTATGTCATTGAAGGCACACCAAATGTGACAACATAGAAAAAAAATGTAATGGCATCAGTCTCCCCCCTGAACTCCAGCATGGTTATTTTGGGGGTGCTGTAGCACCCCGCACACCTGTTTACTGTGACTAGGAAAGGGTTCCATACTCTGAATAGGACAGAAACTGACACTACTCAGTGTGGCATCTATACATTTAATAGGGTAATACTCTCATTATATATATTTGGTGTAATTCCCTGGCTTTCAACATAACATACACTGCACTGTTTATTTTCTTCTTTTTGTTCTCTCTTTCTTCCCACGTTCTCCAATCTTCATAAAAACTACTGAGAACTGTAATGCTAAAATCAAAAGATGAACAAAAACAACTATATAAATCTATCTCAGCCTTAAAATATTTTCTTGATCAAAGTTTAGATCTATTTTTATTACTTAACCAGATAAATAAGCTGTTTGTTTTTCTCCCTTCTTTTGGAGGCCTCTGTACACAGTTGCTGGCGCCAAACTAACTATCATTGATGTAATTCCAGGGGAAGCAGTCATCTGCACGATCCGGTACTGGGAGCAACTTCATATTTACTCTGACCATAATTAAGCACAAGTCTTCAGTCCCTTGTGTATGTGCTTGCCTTGGTTCTGGCACTGTTTGGTAGATTATTTATTCTTCCCACAGGGTGGAATAGAAAATATACTTAAAACTCATGGTAAGAGGACAGACAACATCCACGTTTGCCCCATGAGGGCACCACATCAGAAAGTTTCTCATTTTTAAGATTAATGTGAGGGGCAGGAGAATGCCAATTCTAATTCAATTTAATCCTTTGTGATTGTTGTCCCAGAGTAACTTTGCCATATCAAAGGATTCCATGAAGCACGCCTGTCTATTTAAATTACTCGCTCCAAAAGTACACACATATTAGCTAACCTCACTTGCTAGTTGTCTCCTCTCATCTCCTGGGATCCATCTTCTGGGCCCTGATCTTTGAAACAGAGATTTAAAGGGTAGTATAAAGGTTTCCTCTTCACCAGATGAAGATTACTTCAGCCGCGGCCCATGCAGGTACGAGCGGTGGGGCAGTGAGGCCATGTGGTGGGTATTTCGACAGACGACGATGAGGGAAAATTAATTATTTATTTAATTTCCCCTCGTAGTCTTCTGTCAAATCCCCCCCAACCCTGACCCACCACTCTTACCTGCACGGGTCGCAGCTGGTTTAGTTACTGACAGATTTTGTTAAGAATGGTTAAAGACAGTTCATGTTTTGGACTTCTTTATAACACATATTAACAATACCTGGTATGCAGAAGCGCAGTCAGCAATACTCAATAATACACCCAGCTCCTATGCGTACAAAATCATTAATCTTTGACTTCCTAAGAGCAAACAAGGATTCATTGAGACCAATGCTCCAGTCCCAGTGGATTGGTCTGATCATTTCCTTGTCCCCTTCTCATTTCACTCCCCTAAAGTAGTAGTCACAGACAAACCTGAAAGGTCTAAACTGTGGGACAGAGGGCTGAAGAGCATCAACTATTTATCAATGGCCTGGGAGTAACCTAAACTTTGCAAACCTCTCAAGAAAGCAGGACATCAATGTTTCCACCCATCCAATTGTTGAAGTTCATGGTAGGGATCATAGGCATTATAACCTCATAAAAACCTCAAAATGTTGCAAACCAAATGATCAGAACAATATTACTCTAAAGAACTAAATGAAGAGAGGACATTTCTCAAACCCACTGAACAATTTGAGCATAAAAGTATCTTCATTGAATGTCAGGTACGGCTACAAAGTAAAAGACACAAATATAAAGACATAGGGGCTGATTCACAAACTACATTTTGTAGTACGTTTGTTCTGTAGTACTAAAGTTGTACTACAAATGAACGGCGAAATGCTATTCACAAATTACTCTTCTAAAGCAATACTGCAAAATATTACTAAGGTGCCGATCCCGATCCGAAAGCATTCCGACCGAGCCGGATCCGGAATGTTTTCCGACCGAGCCGGAGGCCTGCAGTCCGACCGAGCGAGTACGATGCGGCCGTATGCTACCGGACTCAGTTCGGTCGGACTCCCATAGGAGTCAATGGGAGCCGGTCATACGATGCGTACATGGGCTCCCATTGGCTGAATGTGTACGTCGCGAACAGGTGCGCCCCCTACAGTGGGTACGCGACGGTGCCCTCCGCACTGTATATGCCTGTGTTGGGGAGACCCATGGGTCACTCCCTGTGTCCGAGTCGTAGGGCTGCGGTTGTCAGGGGGTCCTACGCGGACCCCCAAAGGCAACCACCTGGACGTTTTGCGAGCCGGACACTCCGGCTCGCACAAGCTGTCCGATGCGTGCATCATACTGGCTCGGTCGTAAATTGCATCCATTGCACGCCACAGTTAGCTTACGACCGAGACGTACGGAGAGGTTCGGACCCAAAAACAACTCGGTTGGTGAATTTTCACGTAGTTCGCATCGTACTTGCTCGCTCGTACAGCTGTACGAGTCGGCCGGAAAACACACGTACGGCTCGTAGTTTATCCGGCCGGATCGCGTTCAATGAACTTCTGACCCGGATCGGCCCCTAAGTCCAGTACTACACATGGCCAACATCTAGTACTGCAACACCCTCCCAAAGAAATGAATGGAGGTAGGTATTTTAAATAAAACTTCAAAAGGATAGTGTTAAATTAAATTAAATAGGTTAAAATAATTACAAATATAAATATATTTAACTTAATGTTAAAAAAAATCTAAAATAATACATATTTACTATCATAAAATATTTTAACAATCTTTTTAGGATTTAAACTTCAATAAGCCATTGTTTTTTGTCGAAACATAATTAAATTGCCTTTCACAAATTCAGTACATATCTATTACTAACCATTCAAGAATAATGAAAATGTTTATATGTGTTTCTTTTGGTGGGAATTTATTATTTAATTTAAACATAAGAAAAATAATTTTAATTTAATATTTTTAAATGAATTAATTGGATACATTTGAAATAAAGTTAATAGTGTTGCAGCATTTTTTCTTTTGTTCTACATTTACGTTTGCTGTTAGCTGCTGTAGAAAAGTACCTCTTTTGGCACGGTTAACCCCCAATTTTTGCTTGATGCTTGATGTGAATTCGAACAATAAGTGCACTGGGTCCCTGCTAACCAGGTTCCTAGTGCCAGGTAGAGCTATTTCCCAAAACTGTACCACGACTGGCACAACTTCAGCCACCCTTGTAAGTCCCTAGTAAATGATACCCCTGGTACCTAGAGCATGGGTACAAAAGAGGGTCCATTGGGGCTTCAGCACAAATTGTGCCACCCCAGAGACCCTTCAAAATGACCATGTAAACTGCCATTGCAGGTTGTGTGTCTTGTGCCCTGTGTGCCATGCCCTCATACACTACATGAGATGTATATAATTCACCCCTACTGCAGGCCTTACAGCCCTAAGTCAGGGTACACTGTATCCCATGTGTGAACATATCTGCATTAGGAGATATGACCCTGCAATAAGCGGTAAATTCCTGGCTATTGTAAGTGCACAGAGAAGTAATGACTAGCACATTGGCAGGATTCTTATCATTAAGAGTTTCTTAGCTACCAAACACCTTATCTTAATGAATCCTCACTGATGCCAGTGTTGGATAACTTGCACACAGGAGACCCTTTAGTGGGTCCCCTGAAAACCTACCAAGCATTGGTGTGGTCTCTGAGTAGTCGTAGCCAGGCTGCCAACACCAGACATGTTTCTGATCCCCTGGGGTGAGAGCCTTCCCTCTCAGAGGCCAGAAACAAAGCCTACTATGGGTGTCGGTGCTTCATACCTCATCCAGGCCGGAATGGCCATCCAGAGTGGGAAGCTTCAAAGACAATGCCATCTTTGAAGTGCTGCTAAGTCTTCCCCAGATATTGGGGGATGTCACACTCCCATCCTGCTCTACATTTGGCGGGAGGACAAGCTAGAAAATTAGTTAGATGAGGAGTGCCCACATTTAGCCAGCACCACCCCTAAGATGAGGCAGGCAATGTAAACCGTTTTCCTGAATATTCACCATCTTGGTATGGTGGGAAACCGACCTATCGGGGTTAGGGTGGTGCCCCTTCCCACAGGAAGTAGTCACTTAGAAGGTATAGATACACTAAAGGTAGGTAGTCCATTGACTACTAACTGTCTCCCCATTTAATGCCTCTATATGTAGTTTTTAGGTGGCATCCCCGGACCTAGAAGAAAATAGAGCTGCTGCTCGAGAACTAAAGCCCTGCTGCAGAGAAAATTGGTGCAAACCCTGCCTGCTGCCACAAGAACTCAACAATCATGATAGTGCAGTCTTGTCCTGAACTTATGATGACTCCAAGAACCCCAGAGCTCCTCCAGCCCTCGAGAAATCACTACTGCTGCATGAGAGTAGGTAGTCTTCTTGGCATTGTAGAGATTTCTGGTTGGACAAAGAAGACAAAAGAAGAATTGTCGGAGACAGTGGTTCAGGAATTCCTGCCAGAATTCAGGTGTTTGTTCATTTGGTGCTCGACAGGGTTTGGCTGGCATACAATGTAGCCGCTCTGCAATCGGGTGACCTTTGACAGAGATGCACTGATATTGGTCGGCATATCATGTACCCAAACTAGGAGCATGTTAAATTGGAACGGAGCATGAGTGTGAGTTTCTAAGCCTGAGGAATCCCTTTTCAAAAAAGAAGAAAGATGTGAATAAGGAAGAGAAATTTCCAACCGAAGGCACACCAGTTAGTGAAATGGCAGCAAAGAAAGGGTTACACATGTGCATGTGACTTAGCCAATGACACAAACAGAAGTCCAAAGATGGAGAGCTACATTTACCACTGAGCAGTGCTTTCAATGTTCCCTGAGAAGATAATTTTAGACTGAGCATGTACGAGTTGAAACTTCAGTCGAGATTTACGTGGTTTGATGCTTTAAATATTTGGGAACAGGTGGCAAATGAAATGAAAAGGAAGAAGTTTGCATTAAATAAACACTATAGGGCTTAAACATGGGTACATGCACAGGATGATGAAAGGCAGAAAAAATTGAGGAAATTAGTGATAGAGACCTTTGGAGTTTATCGACTGATAGTGGGTGAGGTAACAGTAAAGCAGAAACTTGGGAAGAAGGAGAAATTTCAAAATAAATCAGAGGCAGAAACCTCTCCAAAAGCAACTGAGACTAGTGCAGATACCAGAACCCCTACCAAAGCCTGCACACCCCCAAGCTACAATGAAACTGCAATTTCTCCTCCTGCTCAGCCCTCAACAAGCACAACCCTTTTATTGGGTACCCCATGAACCACCTCCACTGAGACAGTTGCTGGTACCCCCTGAGTCAGACCCTTCCAAGCATGTCTTAGGACCCAGAACCAGCACCCAGCATAATAGCATTATGATCTCAGCAAGGAGAGGTTTCGACTAGCTTCATGGCAAAAAGCCAATTGGTTTTGAGACCCTACCAATTAACCCTTCACTTAAAAAAACACCCCACAAAGACTCATTGTCAATCAGATGAACGCTGCATTTGAAGAAATTGTTAAAAGGAACATAGGGATTGATTTCAGAGGACACTACAACAAGGGTGAATTGCTCTACATGAGCAATGAACCTGCGAAAGTGGCACAAGAGGAGCATGCAGGAAAGGAAAAAGTAGTGGATGAATGCTGAGTCAATTTAACTGAGAAAAATGTTGGGATGATGATGGGTGAAAAGGAATTGAAGATGCTAAAGTTGAGGCGATTGAGAACCCATGTAAGTGAATTAATTGACAACATGAGGGATTGGAGCAAGACCGAGAAGTTGAGGGAACTGTGTTCCAAGAAAGAAAGGGATAAGATTAAAAAAAAGGAAATAGGCTGACAAGGAAAATTAGTGTGAGGCCACATGAGAGGGAGTAAGGCAATACTCTTTAAGGCAGGTACAGAGAGAAGCATACGTACATATCCCATGTTCCCAGACATCTTTTCCACTTTACAAATGTTCTTCCTAACTTAAGGGAAAATAGTGATAAGTGTTACACACAGATTGTGACTATTTTCAAAGTCTTGTTGGAGGATCTTGATGCATTTGTTCATTCAGCGGTCCCAAAGGACTGTGGTTGGAATGTAAGAGGATCATTAAATTGGCTGGCACAGGGGTCTCATAGGGGACAAAGAATAAACATACCCTCGCTCCTGGTTAAAACCAAATTTGAAAAAGTCATAAAACATTTAAATACTACGGTTTCTCATAGAGATATAAATAGGCCTAAGATTTTTCGAACCGCTCAAGATAGTAAAGAATCTGTGCAAGCTTATTTTGAGCAGTTGATGTAGGTGTACATAGAGCATAGTGGACTAAACACCTCCCTTGGGGACAGCTTGGGAGAATTCCAATGCTCCTTTGTGCACAACTAAGCCCTGAAATTCTTAGCAATCAGATACCACAAGGTGTTCTTTTTCGCCAGAGTAAACCACTCAATGAGATCCTGCAGTATGCAAAATGTAGTGATATGCTAGCAGCAAAGAGAAAGGTGCTAAAGGAAATGTACATGATAGACCCAATTAGCCCAAAACGGAGGATTGAAAGGACTTAATATACCCTCACTGGGACCAAAATTAACCCTAGTACTGGGATGAGCATGCAAGGAGTTTTCATGGGGTTGAGGTGCTGCACCAGGAACCAGCATATGTGCCCTAAAGAAGGTTACCCCTTGCCACATTTGCATGTGGAGTGTGATTTGAGCCTGTAAACTCGTTATGACGGGATGTAATTGGCAAACTGTACTTGGTTATTACCAATGAGGACTTACCCATCATTTTAAGAAAGACAGTCAAAGAGGATGTTTGAGATTTATAGTGAGTGTGATTGGATTGATCAAAGGAGCAAAGACTGTAAAGATAGCTATTTGACCTAACACAGGTTGTCCTCAAACATGCCCTTAGAAAATGACCCCATAAGCCATTGCAGGAATCACTCCTGTAACTGAGAGCATGATAAAGCAGGGCTTAGTTAAACATGTCATCACAAGTCTATGTAACTCTCTGATTATAGCCTTACAAATGGCAAACAAAAAGAAGAAGATAGTTTAGGATCTCTGGCAAATTAACCAAATAGTCATTCCATATTATCCTGTGGTACTAAACCCTGCTGTGATCTTGTTCCAAATTAATCCCAAATCTGAATGGTTCATGGTCATTGACTTCTGGCGGGTTTTATTCTCAAAGCAAAACCAAACGTATGATGGACAGAGTGTTGAACAATGCAAGCACTCACCCCCAGTCAACTGATCTGGGTTGAATCCATCATCTTTTTTTAGCTCACTCTGCCACCCCAGTTCAGACATGGCCATATGCAAATCAGTCTGTCCCTGTGCCTCATGGGAACAGTCCAGCCCGAACTGCCAAGCCATGTCTTCCCTGGACCGGAAACAAGCATCCTGGGACCGGTTTCTGGCTAATCAGCCGTCATCAGCCAGGCTAGCTTGAATCCAGTGGCAAAGTGAGCAAGGGACCCACGTCTGGGCATACCCTGCCAACGTAGGGCGAACAAAGCAAAGCAAACAAAGGTTTTTTTCTCAGTTCCCCTTCAAAAAGAGAGCCAATTTCCATTTGCATTTCAGTTCATGTGGTGTTGGGATCCCCACGGGTAACCTAAAGTCCATCATATTTCAGTCAGATAATTAGGAAAAATCTCTGCAGTTATTAAGTAGCTCAACCCTAATTCAGTACATCGCCGATCTCCTAACTGCATTGATGACCAAGAAGCTTGTAGACAAGCCACCATTGCAATGCTGAACCATTTAGCTGAGAATGGACATAAGGTTTCACCTGAGAAACTATAATACTTCCAAAAAGAAGTCATGTATTTAGGACATCAGATAGGAAAGCGAGTCAGAAGAGTGTCCCACATACACATTTACACAGCCCTTAAAATGAAGTTACTAACCACACACAGAGAAGTGCAAATGTTATTGGACATGGTTGGCAATTGCCGACAATGGATCCTGAACTTTTCCTTTGTGACAAAGCCTTTAATGAGGTGAGGCTGACGCACACTGATGTCAATGACCTGGTACCAAGAGATGATTATGGTACGGAAGCCTTCTAGGAGCTTAAACATTTGCTTTACAGTGCACTAGCTCTTGAAATGCCAGACAATACAAAATAATTTTTGCATTTTGCCATGAGATAAATAGGTGTGCTTTATCGGTGCTAACACAGTCCCAAGAGGAGACCAAGCATCCCATCTGGTATTTTTCAGTGACTCTTGATCCCGTAGCTGCAGCATTGCCTGGTTGTCTCAAAGCAGTTGCAGAGGTGAACCTCAGCATTAACCAAACAGATGTGATGGTGATGGGCTACCTACTAATTGTAATGGTCATTCATTCAATTGAAATCCTCATGACAATGCACATGAATGCAGCATTTGAGGAACAGCCCCTTAACCAGCTGTGAGAGAATCATTCCAGATGCTGAAAATGTCTCTATCAGGAGATTCAATGTCCTGAACCCTGCTTTTCTTTAGAAATCCAGAAGGAAATGAGAAAGATGATTTTGACCTTGACTGTGACAATGTTACTAAATTATGCAGAAAATCAAGGCCTGACCATTTGGATGTATCTCTTCCTGAATCTGTCCATACCCTTTTTCGTCGATGGGCCTTGTCTGAGAGGCCAACATGGCATTTTAAGAGTTGCTTATGCTGTTTGCACATTAAGTTGGGTTGTGGAAGTGTCCTACCTGTGCCATGTAATGCCTGCACAAGTAGCCAAATGATTTCCCTTACTAGAGCCTGATGTATATCAAAATACTCAAGAGTTATGATTTTTACTTACAGCCAGTATGGATTCAGACTTGTGCATGATTGTGGGCAGTTATGGTGACAGCGAGGTTTCATGGCCTCTCTTAGATTCCCCCATCCAAAATAAGTTAAATGTCTCAAACCTATTGGAAGCTCTGCAATTGTCAAAAGAAATTCCAGTGGTGGGAAGGGAACCCAAGGCAACTACTCTGAGGATTCAATCACTCGATATTGTGCTTTGGAGTCCAGCACCTTTCACATTGATGAGCTCTGTAAGGTGGAAGGAGAAACTGTGACAAACGAATTGTTGAATACTGCACATACTTTCAATGAGCTTAGAGAATTACAACAACCTGCCCCAAAAAAAGAGAAAGCCAAATGGGAAAAGACAGGATGTATGAAGGACGCCAGTGACATTTGGATTTTTAGTGATGTGAAGCCAGTGCTTGCTGATTCAATGCTACCTGCTACAGTCCAACACATGCATATTGCAACAAATGTAGGCAGAGATGGGCTAGTGTCTACCTTATGCCGCAACATGTAAAATACCAATTTTCGTTCAATGGCAGAAAGTTTGTGTCAAAAACAGCACGTGGGCAAAAAGGTTGTAGTGATCATAAGTCACATTGGAAAGTCTGATAGTCCCTTCAAAGAACCTCTCGATTGATTTTGTGGAGATGCTCTGAAGTAGCCAATAGAGGCACATCCTCTGCATTGTGTTTGTTTTTAAGATGAGTCAAGGTATATTCCAATCAGAGTTGTGACAGCCTAAGAGTTGCCAAATTGTTGTTGTAGGAGTTAATACAGCGATTCAGGATGTAGATTCATCTTGAATCAGTTCAAGGAAGCCACTTCAAGAATGAGGTGATGCAGCTATTGTGCACTGGCTGGGGATTGGCCAGAAATTACTTTGTAGCTAGAGGCCTGAGGCATCAGGGGTGGTGGAGAGACTGAATGGAATGATCAAGCCAAGTTGGCCAAAGCTTGTGCATCTACTTCCCTAAAATGGCCAGGCGCCCTTCCTTTGGTATCGATGAGTTTTCATACCCTTCTAGAGTATTATATCCTCATGAGGTGTTGATGGGAAGAGCCATGCAAAATTGAATGGCAGTTCTTATAAACTTATATACATCACAAATGATCTGGTTCTCATGTACTGCAAGGGATTTGGTGATGTGGTGCTCTCTATCCCACATCAGGTTAATGCTGCTACTCCAGCTGTTTGAAAGCCTCCAGGACATGATTTGAACCCCAGATATTGGGCCCACATAAAGAAGCACGTTGTGTCTGGAGGAGTCTTATAAAGGCCCTTATCAGGTGATCCTGGTCACCAACACTGCTATGAAATGTGCTGTTCTACCGAACAGGATACGCGCCTCGCATACCAAGTGGGTAAGACATGAAGAGGATAAAGGAGACTAAACATCAACTAATTCATTGACTCACCCTAGGTTCACAATTTCTGGGCCTTCCGATGAAGAACAAGACAAGTCGAGGGGTTCACAGTCACTCAGAGTAGAGCATCAACAAGAACGAGAGCCAGGTGGTGGTGCAAACAGCATTTGCAGACAGCGAAAACTTATGGAAGGCTGAATCTAACCTGCCTGTGTCAAAATCCCAGGAACCTGAAAGTTTAATAATATTCCACCTCTGAAAATGAGTCAGCCTCATCAGAGCCAGAAATCCCAAGAACTTCTAAAGATCGTGGCTTGACTGAGAAAGGCTGGCCAAAGACTATGACAAGCTGAAAGAGACTATTAGCGTGTGAGAAAAGACCAGAGACAGTAAGGGAAGTTAGTGAACTAGAAAAACCAGACCCTGCTGAGCAACTTAACATTGCAGATGAGAACATACAATTAACGATTTCTAAATGACACGAGAGACAGAAAAGTCAATCAAAAATACTAAGATCTGGGTTTGACCTATCTCATAAAGACTGGTATTGAATTTGATGACTGCCAATCCAACATTGACAAGCCGTCCTGAGGGAAGGACAGTCACAAAAGGGAAGCCATTTACCAAGTCACTTACAAATGTCTAAAGGACAGCTAGAGAGTTAGGGTAATGGTCAGAGGGCATTAGAGCCTTAGGCCTCCTGTTGGCACAGAATAAAATCCACTGTAGCTATTGAGATGGGGCAATGACAATTAGGTAGGCAGGGAACTAATCACTTCATCTTGAAGTTTCAATCTATTTCCTAGATTTGCATCAGTTAACATGGCACAGCAATGCTACAAATTCTTACTCATAGCTCTGGCAGTTGCCATTTCTGTTTCTATGGCTGGATGGCTGTTGGACATCCATTTGCTAAGTGGAGAGTTTTCTCAGACCCCAGTAAACGTCACAATGAAACCTGTTGTCAGTAACTTTACTCAAGATAACAACGTTTGACACCTCCCACAGCATGAGACTATTATAATTATAATGTTTATTTCCAATTATTAGCAGTGTTCATTAAAGTTATGCAGCTAGAAGATTGGTATGTATATTCCTACCCCTTGGAGTCTGCAGCTCATGAGGTATTTTTTTTCATTTACTTCTGTCTTATGCATTCTCTTGGTCTATCTTCTGAACTTATATTGTCTGCAAAATTCCATTAGACTATTTTATTATGATTACGGCAAGCCTCTAGCAAATGTACCAATTGTGATAGATGCAAACATGTATTTGTAGGCTACTAAACATGTTTCTTATTATTTCAAAGCCTTCAGATCAAGGGATCAGTGTGAGTACATGATGATATTTTTTACTCCCTTAACTAAAATGAGCGCTACTACCAAAAGCATGCACAATTCTTAAGGTACATTATGATTGGGTACTTAGTGTACGGATCCCATACAGTCCATAATTTGGTCCCAAACACTGTGTAGATTAGGTTCACTTGGTCCTGACATATTGCCCATTGATCTTTACTGACTTTATGATGGCAAGGAACATGTCAACCTTAAAATTCCTTTGCCACCAGGGATCATTGTCTCCACTGGTGTCTACCGCATTTTTAATTGGACAATCAAACTTGCAGAATAAACCCCTTTTTAGAGAATTTTTTAGTCTATTTTTAAGTCACTATTCACTATCAACTCACATCTACATTTCCCTCAATCTTTACCGGGGGCCCAACATCTGCACAGATGGCATTGGTACTAAAAATCTCCTAGGAAGATCCCCCTCGCAAGTACCCTTTGGGCATTGCAGAGCCAGTCCGACAAGGAGCAAGCCTGATGATGAAACATGACATCCATTTGGGTGTGTTAGGGCCCTAGTTCCAAAAAGGACCTCTCTTGGATCATCCAGACAGTCCTGGAACATCCTGTGGATGGTCATTGGTGCTGCCACTTGCTCATCCTGTTTTGCCATTGGCTCTCCACTGGACTTGAGCCCTGCCAGTTGAAATGAATACGATGCAGAGGTTGGGTCTAGTCCTTCTGTTGGTGTTGTTGCTGGTGTTCTGGTTGATGGTGTTGATGGCTGTTGTGAGACAAGCCTGCAATCTCTTGAAGTTAAAGGCGGCACCCAAGAACTGCAGGGTGGGACTCAGAGTTCCAGCCATTCTTCTTCCAAGTCTCTGGCTTGCTCTATAAAACATCCCCTTCAGAAATAGGAATGAAAGTGGGCAACATTTATTTGTGCTGTGGATGAAGTAGAGTGGCACATATGTATTCTTAGACTCGATAATGTCATTTTGCAGCCTTATATTAGAAGCCATTGAAGGACTATGGTCTCAACCAAAGCATGCTCTTCTGTATTTCTTTTACACTTGTGGGTGCAAACGTTTCAGAATCCTTCTTTACATGGTCTTCTAGGAGATGCAACAATGGGCTAGATTGGCCCATCGTACTGACCTCCATGCTAACTTCCAGTGTGAAGCCCTCAAAAAAGAGTAGCATCTGTGTCAGGCATTTGACTAGGTCCCATTTGTCTGCATACTTGGTCATAGCTTTCCTAACTGCATCCCTTCCTCTTTGAATGACATAGTAATTGATTTGTTTGTAATGTTCAAACAAACGTGCTGCATGTAAAAGTGGAGTTCCAATGTGTTGGCACCTCCTGTATCAGGGCTTTAACTGGTGCTTTGGTATTATGCTGAATAATCAGCAGCTACTTCTTGGCTTTAAAAGAATGGCTGAAATGTGTGCAGATTCTTCTGCAGGTGGTCGTTATGTTGCTGACTATGTCTTCCTTTTTGAGGAAGTCTTGCACCACCAGGTTGATTCAATGGGCCAAGCACAGGACCCTGAAATAGCCTCCGTCTGACATGGCTTTGGCTATGTTACTGCCATTGTCTGTGGAAACAAATCCAATTCTAAGACCTCCGGGTTGCAGCCATTCATGATTCTTGCTGTTAAATTCCCCCAACATATTGACTGCTGTATGTGATTTAGCCATTGCGAACATGGCCACTGTTGCATGCCGCCGAAAGCTCTTAACGCTTTCTTCAGGGCCAAGACCTGAAGATATCTTTTGCTTTACCCCTGCAAAAGAGATCCAGGGTGCAGTGAAGCACATGTAATCAGTCGCCTGACAACTGGTCCATATGTCTGTCGTGAGGTGTATAGTGTGACCAACACTTTGCTGCAAAGCTTGTCAAACCAACTGCAGCACATCGTGATGCAGCGCTGCAACAGCCACTCTGGAAAAATAGGTCCTATTTGGTACCTTCCATTTTGGGCAGATGACTGCCACAAGTTCTAAGAATCCCATTCCTTCCCCAAAAGAAAAAGGGAGGAGGTCTAGCGCTAACATTTTTGCCAGTTTCCCATTGTACAAACGTGCGTTGGAGTGGCTTTGCTCATAGGGCCACACCTACATAAACATTCCTGTAATAGTAGCTTGGATTTTCTTCCTTTCTTGGGGGACTAGCACAGACATCTTTTGAGAAGTAGGTGCTAGTGGTAGACTCAATGTGCGTTGTGGTGGTGGGACAGTTACTGTATGCCGTGGTGTCTCTATCATCTCACTCTGAGTCTTCTTGTGCCATTGTGAAGTTGCTGAGGTTGGTGAGGCTGGCACACTGTTTGGGACAGGGCTGCGCTGCGTGAAGATTTCACCCTCTTCTTCCTTATCATCACCTTCCACCATGCTTGGACTTGTAGCTGATGTTCCCCAGCTATCCCCACCACCAAGACCACATTCAGCATTTTTTAAGGTGCTCCTCCCACTTGATTGTGTTGTGTTTTATCTTATGGGTCATCTGGCCTCCTGTACCATAATGTGTACCAGGCTTACCTCAACGAACATTTGTGTGGCAAATAGTGCATACTCCAATGTGCTCCCCCTCTTTCCTACCTGTAAAAAAGTCCCAAACTGAGGAGTAGTACTTTATACTGGGCCACTGCCAATGCTTGAAGAATAACTGGAGGTAGGTGGGGATGTCTTCTAATGGCTCTCTGCTTTTTCTGAGGCAAGGGTTGGTGCAGTTCTCAGGAGGGACTTTTTTGCACATCCCTTAGAGCTGGTTGAATAGCAATGTCTGATCGTTCTGTGTCACCTTCCACCATGACTACATCATCGTCATTATCCTCCTCTTCAACCCCTTCAATACGTCTAAGTCCTTCAGGAACATTTCTTTACCCTTGCCTCTCCTGTTGTCTCCTGGTCTCTTTCGGGGTCCACTCCATGTTCCATGGTGTAGTAGTTGTTTTCCTTTTCCTTGCTGTAGATGCGGAGGCTAATGATTCCAAAAGAGGAGGTTCAACGTCTTGCTCAAAAGGAAGCTAACCTCCTGTTCTGCTCTAACATCAAGCAAATGTATTATTGCTAGCTGCGGCTGCTATTCACTTTGCTTTCATCCTGAAACAATTGTGTATTACTTTATGAAAAAGACAAATCCAATTCAACATCACTACTCGTTGGCATCAAGATGATTGCACTGGCTGCCTCACTGACAGACTTGGTCCTGGTCTTAGATTGGGGGGGGGGTGGTGCTGTTGCTGCAGGAGTGCTGTGTTCAACTTACTTGCCGGAGGCCGGTGCAGCAGGCACAAATTTCTTGAAAAAGGTTGTGGTCAGCATGCCAGTGGTGGAAATGTGCTTCTTCTGCTCCCCACTAGTCACTTTCTTTGCAGCATCTTTCTTTGGGGCCATCTTGAAGCTGTCATTTGGCAGTGGCACTTAGCTTCACAACAAGCTGAACAGATGACCATGTTGAGTAGTCAGTCATGCATCACTCTGTGCACAGGCCTTCTGTCTGGCAGTACTGTGGGTGATGTTTCTTCTCAAGTGCACCTAAAGCAAGCAAACAAGAAAAACATCAGTGAAACATGGCATTGTTGCAAATCAAGTAGTAGTACAAACAAACAATATCATTCAGTGTGATAACTTACCAATGATACACTCTGACTATCCATTCGTAAAACCACACCAACAAACTTTCATTGTATGCAGTACACTCCGTAAGTATCATATAGAGCGCCATACAGATGTGCTACTCAGGGAGGTGGAGGAGACAATGGAATAATCCTTAGACAATGAATGCTGCTGTGCAGTGCATCTATTTCAGTAATGGGGTTAGTGCCAGATATTAGATAAATGTTTTTTTTAATCAAAATAAAAAAAAAATTAAAAATATAACTTAAAAAAGTAAAATAACACTTTTTGAAGAAACAAATTGAAAAAAAACAGAATAATGTAAATTACAAAAATCTATTTTTAAGATCTATATATATAATAAAAAACAAAAATCCAAGCATAGTGTATAATTAAAACAATAAAATTCATAAAATCGAACTACAAAAATTGAAGATAAGTGAAATGTCCACTAGCTGGATGCACAAAATGACTGCCAGCCAGTGTATCATGGTCATCAACCACAACTAACATCGAGCACGGAGGCAAGGTCACAGTTTCATAGATCACATGCAGGTCTATGGCAAAAGCAAAGTGGCTGGCTTCACAAAATGGCCACCAGCCACATGGTCACAACAACAACAATTAGCAAGAAGGCATGGCCACAAACAAAGAAGACATGCAGGCCTATGTGAAAAACACACTGGTTGGCTACAGAAAATGGCCACCAGCCACATGATCAGAACAACAAGCAGCAAGAAGGCATGGCCACAAACACAGAAGACATGCAGGCCTATGTGGAAAGCACACTTGCTGGCAACATAAAATGGCTGCCAGCCACCTGGTCACAACAAGAAGCAGGAGGCCTGGAAAACAAAGAACACATGCAGGCCTAGGGTGGACACTGACTATACAAAATGGCACCTGGCCACATGGCATAATGAACAACAATGGCAAATGGTGGCCTAAACACACATAGACACACACTGGTCTGTCAAACAGGCATGGTAACACAGAGAACACAGCATTAAATCAGGAATGCCAAAAATGAAAATTAACAGGTCTAAAAATGCATACAATAACACACATCCTCCAAAGCCATTATACCACCTATACATTGTTTGCAGGGGGAAAAATACCACCAAAAAAACACATTTAGTATTTTAATCCAATGCCATCTATGGCCTAAATGATGTTTCAATCCAATAGAAACCGCAGAAACAGATGTCTGATGCACCCATGAATAGTACAGGGTCTACTGGCTGGAAGGCCCATTGGCAGGACACAGAGTGAATTAAATCAATATTGCAAAGTTAATAAAAACGGGAAGGAAATGTAGTAAACTGTGCAACATTTCATCTTCACAAAAAAAAAAAAAATTAACTGTTAAAAAATAACTAGTCTCCTACTAAAACTGCAGGCTACCCACCACAATACATTTTAAAAATTGAATAAAAGTACAAATACACCCAGGTGCATCCCCCTAATCAAACAAGCAACACCCTTATACACTAGTTTTTCAACTTACCTGTGATTTCTCAAAAACAAAGTCCTTAAAACCAATGGTATATATGCAGCAGACAAGGAGAGTGATCCTTCCAGCTCCAAATCCCATTGGAAAGTGACCAGGAGAGGGACAAAGCACTGGGACCAGCTTGTTGGAGAGGGACTGGAAGTTGGAGTCTCTGAGGCACTTCCTTCTGGTTTGAAAAAACAATTTTAAAAAATGGCTTCTTGAACAAAAAAGACAACTGTCTTTCAGCTGCATCCTCAAGCAGAAAAGCTGCTCGACTGCTCCATGTGCGATTGGCACTAAGGATGCTAGATTGGTGCCATTGAGGGCGGAAGCCATGCGAGTGAGAGTGAAGTCTCACGGGAATTCGCTAGCGGTGCAAGAAGTCTTGCGCGCACTCGCAAGTGGGCAAAAGTCTTGGTACTCACGATTGAGAGACAAAAGGAAACTCAAGCGCGCAAATGGAATCAAACTCCACTTCGCGCCTGAATGGCCGGATTCAGAAACTCCGCATTCCTCCGTGGAGCAGGGATTGCCAGAATTCCGCAAACTCAGCGGGTGGACCAGAGTTTACCACCCGGGCTAAATGCTCTTACCATTTGGGCTCTTGATGAAGCCCCCTCATTTTGTGGGAACCCCACAAGTTTCTATATCCTAGTACATGCACCATCAGTTTAAAGGGGTCTCAATGTCTGGGAGACTTGAATGTGCTAATTGATGTAGCAAGCTGACTCTTTATATAGTGGATCACAATTAGGTATACTGTGTAATGTGCAGGCAATTCTTATTGGTTTACAGATGCAAAAAGGATAGCACTAATTGCTCTATTTTGCGGTAGTGTTGGTGAGCTGTTTAGGCTTAGCAGAGGGTAGTGCTAAAGCATTTGTTGTCCTCACAGAGGCAATTAATGAGACGCACACCCAAAAATAATTCCAAGACCAATTTAGAAAAATAAGTTATATTGTTATATAAATTTGGATACCAAGAACTTTATTATCAAGTAAGTACTATTTTAAATATTGAATTTCACAAGTAAGTAAAAAGTTCACTTAAATGTGGCTTTACGCAGCAGTGCTTTCCTAAGGGCGATAAAAGTAACATGTTGCATACAGTAATTTATGTTCAGTTTCTGGGGTCTCCTTTCGGATTTAGGGCTGCTGTTGGTCATGGTCCAAAGTACCACCATCAGTTACTCATTACCTGTCCTGTCCTGTGGCATCCAGGTGCAGATATGCCGGTTTGGTTTGTAGCTTTGCACGCTACTCCAGGCAAAAAAAAAGGGGGGCACCTAAAAAATAAGCTGCAGAGGGGGACTTGGGGACAAGTCCTGGAACTCCCAACGGGTGCCTAAGATCATAAGGGTCCTGGGAGCAAGGGGGCACAGCTAGTTCATTGGTACCTGAGCATGGGTGCTCGGATGCAGAGTAGATAGATTGGCTGGGCTATGTGCATCAAAGATCTTTATGGTTGCCGGGTTTGCCAGTTGAGGGTGCAAAAATTAGGCTACTCTAAAAGTGTCTCTCTGCAGTGCAGATGTCCCTAACGGTGGCTCGGTCTTAGTGTAGTGGGAGTCCAGATTGAACTCACATCGATTTTGTTTCCCTCAAGGAGTCCGGTACCGCGAGTATTGGTGCTGTGCAACTTCGGTCGGTCCTGGTGTCCTTTCACTCAGTCAGTGGATAGATCTGATACCCAGGAGCACAAGTACCTCTTCCTGGTTGACTGCTGTGTTGGGCTGGCTGGGGAGTGCCAGCACAGTGAACCCAACGTTGGTGCTTATGGACTACGGGGGAGTAGCTCCTCTTCTCCAAGGGAGATTGCTGGCAATTTGCAAAGGGTTGAGTCTACCAAGATTCTTGGTAGTTTCTCAGCTGCAGGACGAGCCACTCAGACACGATTGTGGAGACTGGGACAGGCAGGATTTGGCAGCAAAAGTCCACAGCAGGCTTCAGTTCTTGGTCTCACACTGTTCTTCTTTGTCCTCTTCTACTGAATCCATCAAAATCTAAATTCCTGCCAACAGGGGTGCCCCTAAATACTTATTTCAATTTAGGTATTTAAGGGGAGTGACAGGAAAAAGCCAATGGGCTACTTATCCTAAGTGTGACTATACCTTCTATATGACACTTCCTTTGGGAAGTGGGCATCACTTTGACTCAGCAAGCCTAATTCCACCAGAAAACAAGAACAATATAGTGTTTGTGTTTACATCAGGTAGCCCGCCTTAGAAGTGGAACTGGCCTGATAGTAAACTTGACAAACTAATTTTCCTGCCTGTCCTGGTGCCAAATTGGCACAGGGTAGGAGGTTGTCATTTTCCTTGTCTGGGGAAGCCCGGGTCAAATATCAAAGGTGGCAGAGGCCTTTGAAGCCTCTTGCCCTAATATGCTAATTACTTAGCCATCCTGTTCTGGAAGAGGTGACAACATATCCGCCCAGAGCAGGTATTGTTTCTGACCTCAGAGAGCATGGGCTGAAACCTCTAGGGGTTCAGAGGCTCATCTGTGGTGTTAGGCTGGTCAGGACCAGCCAGCCAGTGAATGAATGAAAGAATGAATGAGGGTTTATAAAGCATGCAGCTATGCCAAGGAGTGTCCCTGCATTAGCTACCCCACAGTAGAAGGTTTACTGCCGACCAAAATATAAGCTCAGATACAGTAAAGCGCAGTTCTCTGGGGATCTCATTCCAAGCCTAAGCAGACAGAAAAGAGAAGGCTTTGTTGCCCCTTCAGACACGCTTAAAGTGTGGTATAACCAGAAGCAGAGTGCAGCACATCTCTATGGAGGGAATATCCTGAGTGAAAATATCCACCAGATAACTAACACTGCCCTAGTTAAAGTGAATGTGCTTTAAATGTAATATGTTTCTTAATGGGCACCCAATGAAGGGCCTTAAGTGCAGCAGCAATAAAAGAGCGCCTAGGCAGACGAAAACGTAACCTGGCTGCAGCATTTTGGACCCCCTGCAGGGGCTTCACCTGAGCTTCCGCATCCACTAAATACAATGAATTGACATCCAGATGCAAAGTAATCAATGCATGAATCACTACTCTTCTTGTCTCTAAAGGCTGGAAATGGAGACATTTCTTAATAGTCTGGAGCAGCACGAAGCCTTGGTCTACCATTGTAGTGATCGGAGCCCTCATAGAGAGGGTATTATCTAGCTTCACCCCAAAGTTTTTAATCACTGGGGAGGGGAGTGGAGAGGCTGGCAATGCAGAGGGCCAAACATATTCCCACCCGTTGGATTCATGTGATCCAAAATAGATCATCTCTGTCTTCTCTGTGTTGCATTTGAGCTGGCTGCTCTCCATCCATTCAAAGACAGCATGCATGTTTCCGGTCCTGGGAAGACCTGGCTTGGCAGTTCGGGCTGGACTGTTCCCATGAGGAACAGGGTCAAGACTGAATTGCATATGGCTGAATCTGAAGTGGGGTAGCGAAGTGAGGTAAATAATGATAATGTACTCACCCATATCTGTGACTGGGGGTGAATGTCTGAAAAGTTTCAGCACTCCATGCATCATTTCCTTGTGTTTGACTTGTTCGCCCTAAGTTTGAATGTTATGCCCAGACGTGGGTCCCTTGCTCACTTTGCCAGTGGATTCAAGCTAGCCAGGCTGATGCGGGGTGTTAATCTGAAATTGGTCCCAGGATGCCTGTTTCCAGTCCAGGGAAGACCTGGCTTGGCGGTTTGGACTGGACTAGGGTAAAGACTGATTTGCATATGACTAGGTCTGAATTGGGGTGGGGAAGTGAGCTAAAGAATGATGATGGATTCAACCCAGATCGGCGAGTGTCTGAAAAGTTTCAGTGCTCCATCCATCATCTCCTTGTGTTTGCTTTGATCACACTTAGTTGGCATGGTATGCCTAGGGTCCCTTGCTCACTTTGCCACTGGATTCAATCTAGCCTGGCTTATAAGGGATTTTACCCTGAAACCGGTCCCAGGATGCTTGTTTCTGCTCCAGGGAAGACTAGGCTCGGCAGTTCAGGCTGTACTATTACCATGAGGAACAGGGTCAAGACTGAATTGCATATGGCAGGGTCTGAACTGGGTTGGTAAAGTAAGCTACAGAACGATGATGGATTCAACACAGATCTGTGACTGGGGTGAGTGTCTGAAAAGATTCAGTGCTCCATCCATCCTCTCCTTGTGTTTAAATCGACATGGACATTACAGTGGCATATCTACTCACATGTAATATAATGCATCCTGCCTTAGGGTTGTAAGGATTGCATGAGGGTGACATACTTATATTACATATAGCGTCTGCAGGTATGGCACACAGGAGATTGTGTTGTCTTCCCTTTTTTCTTCACCATGTCACACAGCATGCATTGGCAGTTTGCATGAGTGTGCTGAGGTGTCTCTTACGGTGGCACAATACAGCCCTTGGAAACCCTCTTTAACTTCCCTGCCCTAGGTACCATTTACTAGGTACTTACAGAGGATGCCAAAAGTATTGCCAATTGATGGAACAATTGTACAGTTTTAGGGAAAGCGATCCAAACCTGGGGATCTGGGTAGCATGAACACAGTGCACTTCTGTCAACATTGCATTGAATACAGTGCAAAAAGTGGGGGTGACCGTGTCAAAAAGGATCACTTTCCTGCAATTGGTATATCCCGTCAGACACACCTTTTACCTCAGAAGCATTTGTTTATATGCTTGTTTTGCTTCCAATATGAAAGGACAGCTTTCTAATAAAGCTACAGGACTCACTTTTCTGTGAGTCAAATAAGCACATCAGGTTCGGTATCAACCATCTTGCAGACATCAGATACGCTATGCTTATTGGTGAAGTAGATGCTCTCTGAGCTCCAGTGGTACTCAGTGACTCAGGGAAAAGCATGGACAAAGCCAGTAGACCTTGTTATTGTGTAAACTGAGGTATGCATCAATTTTGCTTGCATGCATAGTGAATTATTACCACACCTAAGGGCTTTTCCGGTGTTTAGATGGATGCTGACTTTGTGGATATCAACTCCACTTTACTTGAAGTGGTATCCCTCCACCCCAGCTTGAAATATTAGCTGTTTGGTCTAATTTCACTTCTGACTGAACTCAATTTTACTGGCTGGAAAATCCAGTCTTTAAAATCACAAGGCAAGCAGCTGTCACGCTCCCTTTTATCAAAGCTACTTCACAAGCAGCCATTGATGAAACAACACTGTACACTCACTCCATGCAAATGCAGACACTGCATGTTCTGGCTTCTACTCTGACCAATGCACTTCCTGAAGGAATGTTGCCAGTAAGCCAAATACTGGTGTTTTCTGAATATTTAGCCAGCTATGCACTCTTGCTGGAAACATAAAAACATGAACTGTGCACTCTAAGAACAAAATATAATGCTGCCTGCATTTATTAATAATCTTCAAAGGCTGCAGAGGGAAAGAGGAAACAAGGTTGTCAGATACTACCGCTTGTGAGAGGGCAATGGGGTCTCAGGGACACTGAGACATTCTCCTACAGGTGAGTGCAGTCACTTACTGCACCTGTCTGCAGTGGGATTTCTGCACCCCCTTTGAAACTGTGGCTGGTTCTCCATCTGTGGTCAAAGGCCAACCAAAAGCTTCAAAGAGTCAGTCTGCCTTAAACTAATCTGCTGTTCATAGTGCAGATGTGGGCTTGTGTCCCCACTGAAAACAGAACATTCAAACTAATAAGGTTCACTGATCAGGTCTGTGGCTGGTGCACCCAGGTAGTGCAGAATGGAGCAATGTGCCCTTTATGTAATGCAAGTCCAGGGTGATAATGGCAGGGAAAGCCCTTGATCATGGCATTGTCATCACGAGAATTTCACTCTTTGTATGGAAAGGAATATTGGGCTGACAGTCACATTAACATAGTGCCTATAAACCATGGCTACGTCTCCACCATGTTTATTGCTTGCATTTAATGTAATCATAATAAGAAGGGGCATTCAGAATGGGAGGGTCAATCTTCTGTCAGTCAACACTATGTGTTAAATAAACAGGGCAGTCATTTTCATTTGATGAGCTCAGATGCATGTGTTGCACATGTTATGGTTCATTGAGATAGTTTATTGCTGGAGAAAAGTTCAAAGTTGACAATGCATTTAGGTAGATGCCCTAATGTAATCTTAGATGATGTCAAGGGCTAGTCGTAGAGATGTTTTCGGGGGCATGTCTCTGGCTTGCTCAAATTAAGGTTCACTCCTTCCAGTAGCCAACTTACACTCAAACAATAGGAAACAATATATGAAGAGAGAGTGACTGTAGGAAATGGTCACAAAAAATAAAGGAAAGAGGCTTATGTCATAATGAAAATCCAAGACAGAAGAAGAAAACACACTCTTAGTTTCCAAGTGTGTTAAAAGTAAACAACTGAACTGAATCATGTTTGGATACTTATAGTTTGTATGTTACGAATTAGCGTTCCATGTAAGATATCCTCTGGTCAAGGTACATTTTTTTTTTTTAACTAATTCGTACCAAGGAATATCTTTTTTATCATTTTTTGGTCAAAGCTCACAAGTTGATATATCTTGTCTAATGGGTGCATGTGGCAGGCTCTGTTTTCTCCACATTACCTTTGTGTTTTTTCCTCAAAGGTAACATTTGTAATTTCACCTTTAGGATGCCACATGAATATCCCATTGATGAAGAACATTTCATCCAAAATGCATTGGGAATCATAGAGTAACTATTGTACTCACATCAATATATCTTGAAGGATTTCAGGACGCATAAAGAATTTTGGAAACTAAATAAATAATTGTTACAAATTGAGATGACACTGGTAAGTACAAGAGGAGTCCTTATCTCATCTCTTCACAACCACAGAATCCAGTCAGCTGGAGTCAGCTGTGGAATGTTCACACCACAAAGGCATGGCACATACCAAATGGGATAGCACTGGAGGGGAAACAGAATATACCAAATAGTTAATTATAATAGAAATGCTGTGGGAAAAGTTCAATTGAGTGCGTATACTTATTGGAGGTTTTTTACCTATGTTCTTCTGTGAGGCTTGGGACCATAATTTATTTCAATAATAGCAATCGCCATCTTGGATTAGTCATATTAGTTACACAACAAAGTATTCTGTATCATAGAAAACAGGAAGCGACATCATGACTCAAGAATTAACCCTTTATATTCCCTACTCAGTCTTCTTTTGCATATTGGAGAGGAAGGAGCTAAAGTGAATTAACCTGGATGAATCACTGCCTGGCTGATAGGTGGTACACAAGAAACTGCGGTGTGGAAATGGCAGATGTCACCTACCGCAAGCCTCGCCAGTGCACCCATTTCAAGAATAAGACTGCCGTGAGTCGACACCTTGCCATCATCTACACCACAGCATAACAGGTGAGCCTTAGAAAGAAATGTAAAATCAGTCTCTGTGTGCAGGATGGTGGGCATATAGCTATAGCGTTCATATCATTGGCATGTAGGCCATGCCACTGAAGGTCAACCTACACATAGCTTACTGCAGGCATTGCTAATGAACAGGAACACAACACATCCTGCTTGATATTTTATTTGGCAGGATAAGAAGACAAACGCATGCACTTCAACTGTTTACTGTTCCTACCAAGTTGTGCAATGAAAGAAATGTGGGACATGGGATTGTATTCGGGAGACATCAAACAAAAAAGTATGTTTGAATTTCTTATGTGAACACACCGTTCACTTATGTTGAATTGACAAAAGGGCAGGCCTGCTTCAAAAGAAAGGCTAACTTTAACTTTTAGTCACAACTAAGACGCTGCGTTAAGGAAACTAATATTTTTGCTTCAGAGTATTGCTTGAAATACCCATACAGAGGTCATGTGAAGTATGAAATTGATCACACCTGTGACTTCTTTTACGCACAAATACATGTATATATTAAAGTGTTTAAATCCAGTCTCCAATGGTTTATCATTAAAACTTAATTGAGTATTTTTTTCAATTAGAAGACAATAATCCAGTTGACGCAACCACCTAGGTATGTTTTGAAAAGATATAAACCTGACTATTAATTTTAAAATTGACAGTAGATTCAGAGTGCACCAATACTGTGGGAAATAATATGACAATAAATCAAATTGCTTTATGATATTTATTTAAAGAGGCCAGTTTTACCCTCATTAGTTTTTTGCTTGTGTCTTCTATGTGATGAAGTAAGATTTTGTTTTTAAGTATTGGTGCTGGATACATTTTGAGAGTGGAGGTGCTGCCATTAAAGTTACATCACTGAAGTCATAGACACTGAGAAAAATCCAAGCATTGCACAAATAACAAGTGTAACAAGTGAGCCACACACTTTCAGGAGGAGAGAGGTAAGGGTGTGGTATGTAGCAGGTGGTGCATTTGGAGCACTGTCAAGCAAATATGCTGCTAAAGACTGGTGTGGCAGAACACTGGCATTTACAGACAGTATATTTCTCTCCAACTAAATGTGCTAAAGCATTACTGATAAAAAAAAGTGCCCAAACAATAATGTTTGTAAAAATCAGGTTTCAACAAATATGTGTCCATCTATATTTTAAAGTGTCTTGATTTGTCAAAATCTTTGTTTTGATCACATAATTACAAAACAATTGCTTAATTTGTGTTTTTTTGGGTATCTGCAGCATCCCACACTTATAATTCTAAAGCCTATGTTTGTAAGTCAAACAACAAGATCCTTTACAGCAATCAACAGTGATGGCAATACACACTCAGGACACTTGAAGTAACATCAGTGAAACTTATTGTATACATAAAACAGTACAACATCACTGAATGATTCTAGATTCCACAGGGGGTGTGCTTTTCCAGGTGTGCTTTGTGTCGGAGTGATATCAAAGGTTCCAATACAAAGTAGAGAGTATTGTGTTTTCGACATGTTACAGTAGGCCTTGGGCATATCATTATTGTTTTTGAAAATGTTATGGATAATCTTTGGCATTTGATGGCACTTCAGGTCATAAGATAGCAGTAGCTAGATATACGGTTGTAGTGAGCGAATGAGGCACTATGAGAACCGTATTTCAAGGTCTGGTATTTGCTTTGACAAATCATTGTTTTAAGGTTTTTTGTACTTTTGCTTTGAAAGTGGTGAACTTAGACTACAATACATGAAGATTTTAACTGAAAACTCCAAACTAGAAAATTGAGAAGTCTGGTGCCTTGGAGCCATTGGGTGCCCTTTCCCTTATTGCTGATTTGTATGCATATGGTGACCCAGTCTGTCCCATTCTTGATGGACATCATGGCTTTGCAGAACATGATGGTCACTTTTGGGCACATTTTGTCTGCACTTGAGCGTATAATGTGTCATATGGGTATGTGGTTCATGTACTTAGCCATATCAAGAAAACACATGGGCATTTGTTGACAGTGTTTTGGTGGCAATACCTTGGCACAAGATGGTAGCACAGGAGGTTAATCCTGCACTTACAGCACATTAATTAGTCATACAATGGTGGTCCTTAGGCAGATCATACTATGGAGGTACATCCTTGTATTCTACAAAACAACATCTGCAATTGAAGGTGGTACCTTATGCAAGAAAAGTATGAGTAAAGTACTGTGTGTCTCAACACACATTAAACATGCAGCAAAGACTAGCAGCCATGATTAGGAGTTTCTAAGTTGCACAAACATGCACTTCCACAGTTCACATTTTTGCTGGATAGACTTGCACCAAAGATGGGACAAGGCTAAAGGCTCCAAGCTGTGTTGAGTATGACTGGATGGTACACACATGCATTAAACATGGTCCAAGGACTGACATTCACCATATATGTTTACTTCTGCTATCAGCGTATATCATGCCTGCCATGTCTTACATCTGGTGCTGCTCTAATACACATATGTCTTCTGTGTGTATCATGAGAGAAAGTGGCAGTAGTTATGTATTATTGAAGGGTTTTCAGCTGACTCTTATGTCCGGATTACAGCCGGATAATTGAAAACATGAGCAACTAGCAGCAAGTTAAAAGAGCTGCTTATTTATATATAGCTACAAAGTACTGTGGCCCCCTGTACATCATTCAACTCTTAGAACTACCTTAAATTACTCACATTCATTAATGGGTGAGAAAATGCAGAGCCAATGGAGAGATTTCCTTGAATAGTTTATTATTCTTTCTCAACACCCTTTTAAAATAATCATTGGCAAAGCCCATAAGTCTTGTCACTAAAATACCAAGCTTATGACTTTGCCAAAGTTTTTTGTCATTTGTATGCACATATATGGGCAGAAGGATGTTCTCTATCAATGAGAACCTATTCCAAGATGGCCGCCAAAAAATATGCATGTGTCATGATGCTTCAGCCTCCAAGCATTGTGATGCATGTGTATGTTACGATGCATGTGCAGGAATGTTTCATGGAGCATGATTGTGCACTTATTTTATTTACCATTTCAAAATGGGGAATGGTCATGTTAGAATGGTAAATAAATTAAAACTAAAAAAGAAAGAAAATAAAATGGTAGGATGGATGGGCTGGATAATCGTAAAAAAAAGAAAAGAAGTGTGGATAGATCAGGGATACACATGCACTGCCAAGCAAAGCTTATACTTACAAAAAATAAGTCCCCTCAAGCCAGCAATATAAGGATACAGCTCCTCCAGTCAAAACACTGGAAGACCGAAATGCTCATTGGTAGGGCAAACACAAGAACAGGAAGGAAAGCCATTGGATTAAGGGCAGACACCGGAGATGGACAACAAAGTCATCCAATGATGAACATGGGTCTGACCAAAAGCCTACTTTAAATATGAAATATGGTTTGGAAATAAAAGGTCTCCAACAGAGAGCTAACCAGGGATCTAAAACTGTAACGGAACGCTTTGCTGCCTGTGTCACGCTTTTAAATGGTGCATTGAAATAAGGAATTTAATTTAAAAATCATGTTTCATTTTCACCTCTGATGAGGAAGATAATTCCATGCTTGATCTTTGGTATTTGAAAACATGGTTGTCAGTCACCCAAAGAGCTCTTGAATCACAGCTACCTCTATGTGTGTAAGTCACACGATGCAACAGATACAAGGACCAGTGTGCTTCTTCCAGGCATGAACTGTTAGCTGAAAATCCGAAGCAAGGAACACTGTGCTCTGTCCAGGTATAAAGTATAAAAAAATCAAAACCAAGGAAGAGCGCATTCTCTTCATGTATGAACTGATAAATGAAAATCTGACTGCTGGGCTTAATAAGAACACATTAACTCTGAATTAAATATACACTGGCATTACTTTCTAAATGCTTGTTATTCACCCAAACTATACTCTAACACAGTCAGTTGTGGCCTGCTGCACAACCAGTGCATTTATAGTTTTTTTAGCATGAACATTCACGTGGGTATTTGCTTATACAAAGACTGCACACTTATCAAAGATCTATTCTAATGTAATGCATTATGCAGTAATTTTTACTTAATCACATTTACTTTGTATTGTTCCTGGTAGTTCCCTTTCCTTGTTCTACATTCTTTATGCTATCTCCCTTTACCTGCTGTACGTTTTCAGTCCTTTCCTCCATTTGAATATTGTGAGGTTTCCTTCTCTAATACCTTTCTGCCAGAGACCCTTTCTGCCGGTGACAACAAGGAGAAAAGACCTTTTGGTCATGCTGTTGCATCTCTAAACTACCTTTTTGAATGGAGAGAGTTAATTAATTGGCGACCAGTACTCCAACCCTCTGTAGGGGTCAGGAGGACAGTCGAAGGCTCCTCCATCTTGATTCAATACATCGTCTTGCTCTTACGTAGTGTGATTTATACCAAGGTAATCAATGTTTTAATTACATCTATCTATGTAGTTTCATTGGCTTCATTGGCATCTTTAATGAATTTGTGGCAATTGTGCAAACTTCACTTCAGGGTAGCCACCAGCTGGACCTTTCAATTTCAGGTACTTTTAAGTCTGTTTTTTTTAATCCTTTGGACAGCAGGGTCCTTTACCAGCAGCCATAATCTGACTCAGCACAAGGCCATGTTTTAGTCATAGTAAACCTGCATTCCTGTGGGTGAAACCTTCAGCTAAAGATCCTTGATTTGGTGCTGCTGTGTTCCTGCGTGTGTATTAAGCTCACATCATCTATTCTAACCATAATGAACTAAGCCAAGCAAAAACTGTTTTCATCTGTATGGAGCATTTCATCTAGGGACCTGGAACTATTACTACTTTCCTCCCATGCACCTTCACAGTGTGTGAGAATTTCCCTCAGACTGGCCTGAATCTGTCACTCCCCATGTTTTGGTCAATACACCTCAAACAGGGATTCTCTGCATGCGCACTATTTAGGAGATCTCCTCTCCAGCATTTGGGTGAATTGCTTCCCAATATCATAAAGATGCACAGGCTGGTGGACCATACTAGCTGCTGATCAAAGATTTCTCTTTTGCCTACCATCCGGTCGGCTTCATCCATTGTCAAGCCTCCTTACTTCCTTAGGCACACCTCTAGATGCATGTATTTTCTGTAGGATGCCATTTGGGTTGCCCTCCTCTGACACTGTCTTCCGTAGCTTCATGACTGTAGTGAGCCTCAGGAATGTGATAGCATTCTAGGGCATCATATTATGTGTAACAGATTTGATAATTCATGATGCCATTTTAAGGGAGGTTGAAAGAGTATGGGTTTATGGTAAAAGGAGAAAGTGTTGATTGGGGTGGATCTTTTTGGTATTTGGGGCACACCATGTGCAAAGTTGGTGTGAAACCCATCTGAGAGTTAGTTCAAGCTGTAAAAAAGTTTCCATTCACAGACTAAGATGTAGTCAAATAATTGTTGTATTTATACAAATATTTTTCAAAGTACACCAATAACTTTGCTACTGTTATTGATCCTCTCATATGTAGCATAGAAAAAGGAGTTCATTAAACTTGCACGAAGCAGTGTCCATTGACATTGAATAAAGTAAAAGATGACACTTATAAGGCGCTTGGTTTGATGTGGCTGGATACACTATTCTGATGAATGGGATATGAAAGGACTCAGTGACAACCTAACACAGGCTAGGCCATGGGTGGAAAAGAGAAAATTATAGCTTTCACCTGCATAGCCATGAATGGCTAGCAAATATGTTCTGGTGCTGATCAAGAGGTCCTCATATTCTACTGGGCTATAATCCTAGGGTTATATTTTGTGAAATAAAGGGCCTACAACAAATTGCTAATGCCTTCATATATAAGAGGCCAGAGTTAAATACACTCACACATGGAACATGGCTACTTGAGCCTAAGATACAATGTGCCAAAATGTTTGTCTTACATGTCAACAGATGATGACACTGAAGATAAATTCTTGGGATCAGTCAAAGGAAGGGTACTGAATGGCTATCAAGGGAAGTGAACAAGAAACTGAAAATGTCAAAGCATGACAACTGATAAAAATAGATGAAAATGGTTACAACTGATTCAATGGATGTTATTTGGAGGGGAACTCATGTGCTCTAAGAGAAAATAGCTAAACGCAATTTAGGAAGAAGCCCAATCAAGTGTAGGGTCAGATTACTCTACTAGTGGCCAAGTATAGAACATACGGTTGAATAGAAAAAGAGGGATTGCTTTAGTTGTGTAACAGTGATAACGTTAAAGTGGTGCAAGAATCTCCTTTATCAGCAGTTTAGTTACTAAACAAACCATGGCATGAGTTAACCTTAGATGTTATTGGTTCAGTGAATATGTTAAGAATGGAAGGAAGCTTCCTTCTAGATAAAAAGGATTACCACATCTAATAGGTTGGTGTGAGGACAATGAACAACATCACCACTAGGGTGACCATTTTTGTAAGAGAGACATTTATGGAAGAAGGCACACCAGTGAACATTGTGATGGACAATACTGTCCAACAGACATCATACTGCATGACAGATTTGCTACACAAGATGTCCGCAACCCATTTTAAAACTATTTTGTGCTGTCCTATGATATATTAATACAAATTAATAAAAAAATTGTAAAAGATTGTCAGCAGCTTGCCCAAGTAAATGGCATGGCGCAGGAAAGGCCCTCCAAGAAATGATCTGGTTAAGTAGCACCATGCCCAACACTGTGGCTTTCATTTGTCACCTCCCTTCCATTTGTGGCTGGCCTTCGGGCTCTAATATGCCCAATTTATTAATAGACTTTGGAGGACAGATCTGTGTGGGGAAGGATGTCATCATCAAATGGGTGTGGGAAAATCAGGAAAGGTGCAAAAACAGATCTGAACACGATCTTATAATTTTGCTTTTTAATTTTTTTTTATAATTTTGGATTCGTAACCTAGCACATAACAATATTGTTGGAAAGTGGATTAATAGTGGGGGTGAGTATGCACCTTAGCAGTAAGGCCACCAACGCAATATAAGGTCCAAACAAGGTCTCACTACGTTAGCCTCTGGCTCAACCCTGGTAGCTGTCTGCGAGCAGGCAGGCTTAACTCAGGAGACAGATATGTAAAACATTTAAAAAACAATACACTAAATAAGTAAGCCACAACAGAAAATAAAAATCTCAAACCAATTTATAAAATAGGAAATATTTAATAAACATAGAGACACAAAAACAACAAAAATCAAATGTAGGGAACCAGAGATATGAATTTTTAAAGATTTAATGTAAATCTAGAGCTTAAAAGCAAATAGCACTCAAAAGGTAAAAAAGGTTGTTCTGGACTGGGACAAAGTCAGGATTTCAGGCTGTCCAAAATGCAAATGTTTACGCTTACTTTGAAGTGCTTCTTGATGCAAGAAAGAGTTCACAACACCAATCCAAGGGTCAAAAAGTTCTGAGGTCCTTGGGATGTTGTCACTACATTTCCCACAATGCACCTGGCCAAAATCTTTAAAGAGCCCCTAGACACACTCCAGGATGCGGACTACTTCAGAGGGATGGTCAGGTGAAGCTCTTTTAACCTGTCACCTTTAGGCAATCCACTCCTTTACTTTGTGCAGCAAGGCAAAGCCATTTAGGGCTGTTGTTCCAGATTGTGCAGTGCACTTCTTCAGAGTGCAATCCTGTGGATGCAGATCAGGGCTACAACAAGGAATCCTTCTCCCTATAGTTTCAGGCAGAGGACTCTTGTAGCTCTTTTGTATCTGATGCTCTCTGGGAGTCCACTCCTTAATCCTTTTTGAAGCAGGACAATGTCCTCAGGGCTGCAGTTCCAAGTGTCCAACATGAGTAGTCCTTCAGCGTGTAATCCTATGTGGTGCAGACTAGGGTTCCAGCAGGGCAGTCATTATTCTTATAGTCTCAGGCACCAAATCCGAGTTGCTATGCAGCTTTTACATATTTTTTCAATGATCTGGGGCAAGAAGCAGGGGGCACCTCTTTCCAATAGGGTGCAGGGTGGCACCCAAAATCATGTGAGCTTTCTCCGAAAGATTACATATTTTGTCCCACAAAGCACTGCACTTTATAAAATTCAACATGGAGAGTTTTTCTCCATTGTAGTAAGAATGGGCAAAACCAACCTACCGATGTGGCTCATTTCCAATAACACTACCCCTCCAGACCCTCTGCAATTTCCATTCCTGGGCTTGCCATCTTAATTGGGGTACAGAAAGAGGGGGTGGCAGACTTGCCATTCCTTACCATCCTGCTGTCTCGTTGAAACCAAGTTTGATTTATCCAGCCCCCTTTCTGACCCATCCTCCGCAGTTGCAGAGCTCTCTCATTTAGATAGCCTCTGCTTTATGCTTCCATGTATCACCTCATCAAAACAGCCTGACTAATCCTGCTAAAGCTGACCATTCAGGTGAGACCACTAGCAAGCTGTATTTTAGTACACAGAAAAGAAAGTTCTGAGACTTCTTTACTGTACTAGTCATGATAAAACCAACAGCGGCAGGTTGTTGGATTTATCATTGCCAATCTTTTAAGTCTTTTAATGATATTTTTAGCCCCTTCCTAGCCATATTTACATTAAATAAAATGGTTTCAATGTTAGTCTATGGAGGTAAATATCTACAATGGGCAAAATCAGAACTGGCAGTTCTTCCCTCACCAGAGCATATCAAACATATTTTATAATGTCCCTGCTTATAATAACGTGGCACCCCAACCCTGGAACACCTAGAGAACACATTAGGGGTGACGTATATGAAGAATAAGGTAGATTAGCACTTT
This sequence comes from Triturus cristatus, assembly GCF_964204655.1. Classification (NCBI taxonomy): domain Eukaryota; kingdom Metazoa; phylum Chordata; class Amphibia; order Caudata; family Salamandridae; genus Triturus; species Triturus cristatus. The sequence goes on along the minus strand of NC_140591.1, from coordinate 1,514,224,649 downwards.
GTAAGTACCTGTACCACGAAAGTCAAATTTACTTTTAATTTCATTTTAAAAGCAGTTTGTAAAGCAGGAGTAACTTTCAAAATGACAACAGGCACCCCAGCAGTGCACACATAAGTGCAGAAACTCTGGGCTTCTAAACCTTCATGCCCTACCACATACTAGGGACTCACTAGGCTCTGTCATGGGCAATAGTAACTTTACCCAAATACCATACACCTTTCTAATCACAACTGGCCCTTGGCCTGGTTAGCAGATCATAGGGCACAGTTAGAGTCAGTTACCAACACAATGGCAGTTAACAGGGCAAAAAGGATGACTTTCTCATATGCCCCTCTAAATGAAAGTTGATATGTAACTAGTCTATACCTTGGTAGTCCTTATCAGTTAAGTGGAGAAACCAAGGTCTGTGTTCCACTGTGAAGTCCATTCCCTGTAAATGGACCTTCTCAATAGCTTTTAATTCTACCCCCTCATTTGAATGAGCCATCTGAGAGGTCTGTGATCAGTTTGAATATTGAGGTGAGTACCAAACTGGCATTGTCCCAGCTTTTTCAGGGCTCAAACCACGGCAAAGGCTTCTCTCTCAATAGCATCCTACCTATGTTCTCTGGGGACAATTCACCTGCTAAAGAAGGCAACTGGCTGATCACGGCCCTCTTTATTTACTTGTACCAACACTGCCCAAATCCATTGTCCTGAAGCGTCTGTCTGAACTACAAATTCTCTTGTGTAGTCAGGGGCCACTAACACTGGTATTGAACACATATCATTGTTCAGTGTCAAAACCCTTCTGACTCTGGGGTCCACATAACGTTCTTTAGCCACTTTTCAGATGTGAGTTCTGTCAGAAGAGAGCCACAAGGGTCCCATAGATTTGAACAAATCTTCTATAATACCCAACCAGACCAAGGAAGGCCCTGATCTGCATCTGGGTTGCAGAAGCTGTCCAACCCAAAATGGCTTGGGTTTTCACCTGGAGAGGTTGCAAATGGCCTCCACCTACAAGGTGGACCATGTACACAACTGAGCTGTGCCCTATTTGCCACTAACTGGTCTTAAAATTCAGGCCTGTCTGCCTGAAGCCCTTCCTTCAGGTGGCTTAAGTGATCCTGTTTCATGGTGATCCGTGAAGCAGGGGCCCAGAAAAAGGGGGATAAAAAAACGTGTTTCCCGTTTTAATTCCCATAAAAGTTTTGAACATGATTACAACCTGAACCGCTGGATGGAATTACACCAAATATGACAGAAAGCTCGATTTTGTTCCACAGATTTTGCTTTTTATTTAATAGTTTGTAGTGAGGATGTCCACGCATGAAGGTTGTAATTAAGATGTTTTATTCAAGCAGGTAACATGTTGAATGGTTCAGAACAACAAGTAGTTAAGTTGTGAAGGAGAGCCCCACCAGGAGTAGCCTGTCTGCTGCTCTGCCCATGCTCAATTGTCACTTCACCTCTCTGTGTCCCAACATCCCGAGGCACATCATGACTCCAACATTCTATTGAGCCCAGAGCACAGGCACTGGCTGAGCAGGAAGAGTAAAATACATTACATTACAAATGCAGGATACTACATAGTTGTTGGTACATGTAAGAAAATAAAGTTAGTGACATCTGTGGCCGTGACAACTTCACAAAGAATTATGAGCTTGTGTAGAAATTTGCAGAGCTTTGTTTGGCTGCCAACAATTCCATTAGGAAGTGTTGGCAGCCATTCCGGGACACACATCTGCTAAGTCCCTAAAAAAAAACAGAAAAGAAAAAGGGGTATGGATACTTAGACCCCCAAGGCTTGGTCTTGGGGTTCCTTTGGGTACCCACCATGGCAAAAAAAGTGTTTTTTTTTAAACCTTTGCTGTGACATCGTGGATAATCACAAATTTGCTGCAAAAATTTAAAAAAAACAAAGTTTTCCAGCTGCTTAAACTGACCCTAATACAAATATTTAACTAGATTTGCGAGATGAAAGAGGCATTTAATGGCTTGTAGAGCACCTACAAAATGCCATATTGGGATATATATTAAGGACGTTCACTGGATCTCCTGAACGTGCTGAAGTAGAATTTAACAGTGTAATTTATTTACCTTTCTGCTTATAGAGGCCATACATAAGTGAATTGTTAGAGTACCAGCTGTTGGCTCGGTATGCCCTCCTGACTGATGAAATTAAAATTGGAGGCACTTATTGGTGCAGAGGGTCTTGGAGAGACAGGTGTGGGATTGATAAGGATCCTCAGACTACCTCCAGCCTGCCCAGGCCACCCCTAAGAGAGACCCCCCAAGATGAGGGGCACTGAGAGACATAGGGGCAGTGGGGTAGGATGCGGAAAGTGTCTGGGGTTAAGAAGTACAGTGGGCAGATGCTAGGGTGTACCGTGCCGGCTGAGGTGTCATGTCTTTATAAAACAGATTTGGTGACAGGAAGACATGTTTCAATAAGTTTAACATGTTTCAATAAGTTTAACATGTTTCAATAAGTTTATGCACAGCTTGGATTTAAAAATCAACTGTAGTAAAACTTATACCATGAATTGCGGAATACGTTCTAAGAAGAAGATGAAAACTATTTTAATAAATAACGTTTGTGTAGAAAACACGCCCGCCTTTTCTTATTTAGGCATCTTATTCCATGAGACTGGCTCATGGACAAACGCGATTAGGGCAAGAACTCTCTTGTTCCCAAAAACAATAATGGCCCTGAAGAGTTTCATACAGAAACTGGGAAAGAAGACCTTTAGGGAAATTTTAACTGTTTATAATGCAACGTGTATATCGGTGGCTGTGTATGGAGCAGGACTTTGGGGGTATGCTAATATAAACGCTATCCAATTGATTGAAAACAAGTTTATGCGGTACATGCTGTCCGTACCCGATAGCATTGCAACCCTCAACAGCCACGAGGAGCCGGGGCAGCCGTATATTTCAGATATAATCAGAATTCAGCCCATTCTATTATGGCACAGGATTTGGACTGTCAATGAGTGTGTTGTAAATCGTGCCATACTCCAGGATGTGTTACAACTTGATCATGTAAATGCCTTTAAGTGGCTAAATTATGTGAAGTCCTTTTTGATCGAAATATATTGCCAACAATATTTTGAGGACCCACTCTCAATGGTTCACATCTCTAGAAAATCACTGAAAAAAACCTGTATGGAACATCTCAGGGAGAAAAGAATACGTGAGGAAAAAAAGAAAAAAACAGTGAATTCCCACCAGTTGATATTGAGTGGTGCAAAATTACAACCATACTTATGTCTTTCTATGGAAACTCATGACAGATTTTGCCTTACACGTTTCAGATTTAACATTCTTTTTAGACTTTTAACTTTCCCAGAAATGAATTCTTGGTCTAATGATTTGTGTTTATGCCCATGTGATGAATTATCCTCGCAATCTGATATTCATGTGCTCTTTTTCTGCAGATTTTACATTATGCCCCGTAGGAAATTTATCATCCCAATTCTTAAAGAGATGAAGATAAATAGATGCCGCCCAGCGTTTTTAGAATTACAAAGAATGGACACTGTATTTATTGTTGCTTTCTTGACAGAATTTTTTAAAAATGTTTTTAAATTGCGTAAATCAATAGATGGATAATTTTTTTAAATCGTCCATACAGAAATTGTCTTGCACTTCTCCCCTGCAATAATAACTATGTATTGAATTATTTTAATTGTATTTGTATTTTTGCTGCTTTTATGGTTATTGTTTTTTAACCGAATAAAGTATATCTTATCTTGACAGGAAGCCTAGAGAGTGAGTGATATTATGTGGGGGTAGAACAGCGTGCTGTGTTTTCATAATCCTGTAGCCCGTCCACGAGTAAAGAGTCTTACGCGATTTCTGGCTTCTGGAAAGTGTGTTTGGGGAAGGAGGGAGTGGGGCATTCATTCCATTGCAGGTAGTGAGGCTCTATATCAGGACCTAAAGTATATTTGTCTGCCTCACCTCCTAGGCAGATGTGGGAGAGAAGGAGGGTGAGCCTGAGTCAAAGGTTGTGGGAGTGAAGGTGCTTGTAAAAACTGGAAGAGCGAGGGCAGGAGGTAGGGAGGCACTTCCTCTCACTGCAAAGAAACACTTTGCAGCACACCTGCCTGCAAGATGGCTCTGTAGGTCAAACCGCTATAGCTGCACTTAACTTCATGTCAGGGGATCTGCTAACCGAATTCACTTTCATCCTTTCAAGACCGATGGCACAAAAAATATTGCAGCAGTTAATGGCAGCCCTAGTTAATTTTTAGCACTTTGAAGATGCACAGTATTATTAGGAAGCACCATACACACAAGCACTGCCATGCTTGTATGATAAATGGAATCATAAGATAACAACCTTATATGATAACTTCTTAAAAGATTTTTAGGAGGTGCTTTGCTTAGCTCACAGTTGGCACTATATAAACAGTTTCAGCCACTCACCATCATAAAGTAAGTAAATACACTCTGCCTGAGTCCACTGTGAAGGGTGGTGAGGCCTGGCAACTCCCTGCCTTGCCCCGTGTTCCCATTTACTTTGAATGAGCATTGACTGAGTTTCACAGATGACTTAGGTGCCCTTTTGCACTGTCATTTTTGCTGCTGCTTTTCAGAAGGATACGAGACGGGTGCTCTGTATTTATTTCCCCGAACTGCTAACATGAACCTTACAAGAATGAAACCTGCAGAGCGCCCTGTCAAAATTGTAGCATACGTGTGCTGTTATTGTTCCGGATCCCCTCTCAGATGAGAGGGGACCAGTGTTCTGGAACTGCTGACGCTTCCAGAACATTAATAGTAATTACTGTTAATGTTAATTTTGTTTTGAGTTTTTCTGGCAGTCTGGCATACCCCAACAGTATCGGGGAGCCTTGGACCAAATCGTGAACTAGTTCATTCCACGGAGCTCCAGAGCCCTGCAACTGCTCGGATGACAACTGTAAAATATGTGTGTGCAAGCTCCGGCGCTACTTGGGGTGCCAAGGCTAACTCTGTGGGATTGATTCCAGGGAGAGCTATGTAAAGCACCCTAGATTCACATGTGCCATGAGGTATGGTCAGGGCTCTAACACTGAGTAAGTGCCTCTCTGCTACTAGCTCTCGCCCATTAAAGGTAATGCATTCCTGCTAAGAAGTGCTGGCACTCTCCTTTTAACCTGAGGACATGCAAGCACTCAGGGCTATATGTACGACCCATTTGCATGCGCAAACGGCCTTGCGACACGTTTCTGCATGCAAAAATACTAATGGGCCATGTTCAATCACTATTTAGCGAGTCGCAATTTATTCGCAACTCGCTAAATAGGATTTGCGTCTAGCTATTAGGAAGGGACGTACCAAGGATGTCCCTTCCTAATAGCAACTCACTACCCTATATAAGAATGTTTTGTGACCACAATTGCAAAACACTCGCAGTTTACCGCCTTCTTCAAGAGAGTGGTAAAGCACATGCAAAAGGGAAGGGGTACCCAGGGGACCCCTTCCCCTTTGTGAATGCAGGGTAAAATATTTTTTAGGGAAAGGCAGTGGTCTCAGGGACCACTACGTGCCCTTAAAAAATAAAACAAAAATGTTTAATTTTTCTTTTTTTAAATGCATCCCTTTTTCCTTTAAGGAAAACAAACTCCATTAAAAAAACTGCTTTATTTAAAAGCAGTCTCAGACATGGATGCCTGCTGAGCCTAGCAAGTCGCCATACCTGGGAGGGCCAGCCATTCCCAATTGGGTCGCAAATTATGAGTGCCTCATAAATATTGATGAGTCATGCAATTTACGACCCCATTGGGAATCGCAAACAGTGTCTCTGACACTGTTGTAAATTGGCATTAGCGACTCACAAATTGCGACTCAACATTTTTTTGCAATTTGAGAGTTGCTAATGCCATTGGTCGTACATCTGGCCCTCAGTATGTGACAGAACCTATCTTTTGAAAGTGCTGCATTTTACACATATTGCTTGATATTTCTTATGAGTGAAGGGCGGAAGCTTCGTTCCAGCTGCGAGAGGGTGGACCATGCCTTTCAAGTATCGGTCCAGCTTTGGGAGTAATTGTATATATAGAAATAATTTAGTTTGAAAACTTCTACCTCCTTTCAATACAGCCAACATTTGTCTGCAGCTGTATGGGCAAAGCAGCTTTGTTTGACATGTGAATATTTTTGAGGCGTGTGTGGTTTGAGTTTTGTTGCGCGATATTAGTTAACTTCCACAATCTCTGAAAAAACAAAAGGACTTTGGCAGATACTTTTCCTGATAAGGAAAGGTACATCTCAATATGTTTACAGACACAGCCTGTGTGCATTGGTGCCCCTCACATCAGGGTTGTCTCTAACCTGTAGCATCCATGACAGAGGCATTTAGAGGTGTGGGAGATCTGCTCTTAGGTATGATTAAGGTAAACAAATGCTTGGCCTCCCTTAAAGGTCTTCCTTAAACCTATGGTTACACTCCTACCCACCCATAGCAGAGCTTCAGGAAGTTATTCAGAAGCGGTTTGCTAAACAAAGTATCATTAAATTTGTAAAGGGAGCCCTTTCACCATCTCCTCACTCACACGAGTGTTTGCATCCCCTGCCCACCAGTCACAAAATGCAGGTAATAAACTTCAACTGTCTGGGAAGCTGCCCCCACATTCCATCTGCTACAATAAAATATGGGCAAATAATGATGTGTAATCATGTTAGACATGCACAGACACAGTGAGACTCTCCTGGGCCAGTGTAGAAAAACACTGAAATTTGTTGCAAAAAGTGTTCCCTCTTCTATTCATGCACTTTGGATAAGGAAATATCTTTAAAAAAACATAGAAATTCACTGAAAAAGCAAATGTAATAGGGATGTTATAGTTAGGGTAAGATTTCACTCATACAAAACCAGTAAAATTCAGCAGGTATGGTTACCTAAACAAACTGTAACTTACACCCCCACAACGCTATGCTTATGACCTCACATAATACATCGCTCATGAGATGGTCAGTATCATCCCTGATGATACCACTGATGACATCTCTAATGACATCACTGACACCCCCTCACCTTCTGCACCTGGGTCACTGACACAGCCAGCCGCAGCTGTGCCTCCCTTTGTCCTCCTCTCTTTCCCCCTCCTCCTGCTGCAGCAGGCACAGGCTAGGTGGCTCTCCTGCCTTGCTTCCAACTGAAAGGGCATCCCCTTCTTGTATAGACTTGATGCCTGGTTCTGTTTCCTGCTGCTTGTTGCTGGAGGGACTCACTGTCCCATAAGCCATCTGCTTAAGGAGGAGGGGCCATCACCAGTTTCCACGTGCTTTCAATGGTTCCACTTCTCCTGCAGTGCGGGACGATGGGTTCTGTTCCCTGCTGCCTGTTACTGGAGGGACTCACTGGCCCATAAATCATCTGCCCCAGGAAGAGCCAGTTTCCACGCTTACTTAAGCACTCCATTTCTCACGCAGCATGGATGCCCTGTTCTCTTGCCTGCTGCTTGTTGCTGGAGGGACTCATTGTTCGATAAACCATCTGTCATGTGAGGAGAGGCCAGTTTTTACATACTCTTAATCACTCCACTTCGCCCCCAGCGTGGAACCCGCCCGGGCCAAGGTTGGGTCTATCCTGTGCCCATCATCATCAGGAAAAGGCAGGACAGGGCCACCCCCCTTGGCTTTAGACTTACCTGGTCATACCTGGAGGCAATTTTGATTACTTTTAACATCAAGATACTGCGACTTTGCAATCTTCCTATTGATGCTTGTTTGTATTTTGTTCTTTTTATGTCCATCATCTACCACTACTGAGCAGCCAAAGGTGTCCAAGATGGCCTAACTCTAATCAGCTGACCTGCCACAAGGACTGCAATTTATGCTGCTTAGCATTTTTTATTTACTGAGACAAGGAGACTATGAGTCTTTGATTATGTCTGTGGTCATTAAATGGGTAATATAGCTTAGACACTACCTATTAGCTATTTACTGCTAGGTTTCTAGGCTTTTGTTTTATTATTATTATTATTATTTTAATTATTATTATTCTTACTAAGTGGTGAGATTTAGAAAAAGTGGTCTGCCCTTATAAACTTTCTTTCCTGTGCTTCTTTCCCCATGTTTATCCCCTTTATTGGAACTGGGAAAATCCAAGCTGTGGCGGGTGGTCATAGGGCTCCCAATGGGAAAAAACGCAACCATCAGCTGGGGGCAAAGAGGTAATTGGCCAGTATTGATAACCTGTTGTTGGAATGCGCAGACCTGGCCAATTCTAACTGCATCTATTAAGGCCTATATCAAAAACTCCTGACGCTGAGCCAGTCATGCAGGTACATAAAATATTTGAAAACGCTCAATCCAAACACCAACCATGCTCCCTTCTAGCTTTTCATAATGACTTGCATGGCTCCCAATCCAACACAATCCCTGTTCAGTCGCATTTATTATCTACTCAACCAACTATTGAATGTAGCAATCGTTTTTATTCCTCCTAACAGAGGAAAATACCATTGTAAATGAGAATCTACAAACAGATTGTCAGTGCTGTATAAACCCAGGGATAATTTAATTGCTGCAAAACATGATGGGGATTATTGGGGATTTAAGAGACCAGATTTAACACTCCAGAAGACGGTTGAGAGTCTTGAGGGAAAAAAGCAAATACGCCAGATGCCATCCCTGTCGGGGCCTGGGTGTTCTCTCCTCATGTAATAGGAAGCCTATCGCTTCTTGTCCCTGCTCAGCTGCTCTTCAGGTATCGACTAATAATATTGCTACCCAGCTAACTCCAGCCCGGTCTATAGTGAAAAATAGGTTGTTTTTAGCAGACAGGAAAGGATGGTCACAATCTTGTTTTCCAAGGCTTAGTCCATTTTAATGGGAACTCTTCACAGTAGCTTGGCGGCAGGAATGTCCACTGTATTTTTGCACTCAGCGTTCTACTGAAGAAGGGAGGTGTCAGCTAAGAGGGAATGTCCAAGATGGTATTTATACCATAGGTACTGAAGGGTACCAGCCAGCTACAATATTCCTTGAGAGGGACCCCACGTTAGCCCCTGGGATTAGAGAAGACTCAGATTCCCTAATTAACAAGGTGATATATTGGTGCAGTATGACAAGACAATACTACATATTAATTGGGAGTGACATTATAGAGGGTGGAAAGGTTCTGTACCACTGATCACTGCTATGATAAACTGTGTATTTCCTTTGTTTCCTTTGTTTTCAATCATTTGGTGGAAGTTCTCATGGCAGTTGAAGCTCACAATATCTCTAACGCAAACACACATATCCAAACTAAGTTCCGTGATCCAGTTATGCTTATGAGAGTTACAACACACAGGGGTCAAGGCTGGGTGGGACAAAGCCAACAGCAGGTTGACCATTGCCTCCTATTGACTGGTGCGTAAGGCTCCTCCCTCCAGTAATGTAGTTGTGAGGGCTTCTGTGGAGGAAGAGCTCATCCGTCCCTTACAAGCCCAAAAGCTGGCTGACCCACCACCCTTGATTAGGGGGTAAATGTAGGAGTCACAGGTGATGGACTGTTTGGTCAGACCTTGTATTCAGAGATTATGCCTCCGGCTGTGAGTAATGGGGCAGTCTTGTTAGGGAACCAGCCCCCACTATCTTTGATGGGATCAAAATATTGTCATGGAATGTAGCAGCTACTGGAGGAGGATTAGTGAGGTCATTTTATTGACACATTTGACATCTGTCTCTTTCAAGAGACGTGGTGCCTACATCTTTTTGTGTGAATGATATCCAATATGCCAGGGGCAGACCCTCAGGGGGTTATGCACATGGATCAAAGCATCCCTCTAATGTAGAATATCTCTAAATCTGTGGTTTCTTGTGATATATTAGCAGTTAATTGGTGCTTTCATCTGGGTTCATACTAAGAATCTATAATGTGTACAATAGAGGGAGAATAGCAATAAGGTAATTATAATTTTAGAGCAAACCCTACTGGAGAGCCCGGACAAGGATTGGCTTTTGGTGGCAGGCAATTTAATTAAATGCCACCTTTGAACTTTTGTCAGCCTTTCCACATGATCTAATGCAAGAACAGGATAATTAAAGGAGTGTTCCTTCACTAAGGGCATTACACTCCTAAAATAACCCCTGCTCACCCCATTGGTAGCTTGGCACGAACAGTCAGGCTTATCTCAGCGGCAGTGTGTAAAGAATTTGCACATAACCAACAGCAATTCAGTGAAAGCACTACAAAAGGACACCACACCATTTTAGAAAAATATCCAATATTTTTACATGTCCATAACAAGACCAAAATGATAAGAGTCCATCACAAGTACTTAAAAATATATACTTTGCCGAAATAGCTCAAAAACACAGTTCTTCTGAGTTGATAGCTCCATCCAGGGCTACTGTGATACTGAAAACAACAAAGTCCAACGGTTTTGGTTGATAGCGTTGGTCGGGGTGTCGGCAGACTCGTGAATAGTACCTTTTGTGCTGTGACCGACATGTTGGTGCAAGCTGGTCGTATCAACCGCTGCGAATGCGATATGAAGTTAAGCTGTGCAGCGTGCAGTGCCCTCAAGGCGCGGTGCAGGCAGCGGCTCAGTGTTTGCCATCCATTGGCTTCAGTGAGACCATGGCTACGATACAGAGTGAGGCGGTGCTAGTTGAGGTGCCAGCAGGTCATGGTGCAAGCGACAGAGCAGGTCAGCGGCAGCTGCCATTGGTCGGCCCAGACTGCTGTATAAGACAAGGTGGTGCATCGTGAAACTTAGAACGGTGCCCCTAGCCATGATGCAGTCACGGGTGTCAAAATCAGCAGACAGCGACGGCATCGGTGAGACCGAAGTGGCAAAGTGAAGCAAGGTGGTGCAGAGTGCAGTGCCCCCAGGACATGGTGCAAGCAGCGGCTCGGTGGAAGCGGCTCCTGTCGTTGTCATCTGTGAAACCAGGGTTGAGGTGCGAGATGCGATGGTGCTTTCTGCCGTGCCTTCAGGACACGGAGCCAGCGACGGAGTCCGTGATGGAGTCGTTTGCTTTTCCCTTCTCTGTGGAAACTGAAACAACTGTTCCAGAAGCTGTACCCAGATGTTGGCGAAGTCTTTGCAGTACCTGAGACTTCAGAACAGAAGGCAAACTCTACTTTAAGCCCTTGGAGATACTCAGCACAAGTAAAGGAAGTTCAGTCCAGTCATTTCACTGCCCTAGGCAGAAGCAGCAACTGCAGGCCAACTCAACAAAGCAACAACACAGCAGAGGGGCAGTACTCCTCACACCAGCTCTTCCAGCTCTTCTTCTTGGAAGATTCCTTGATACCAGTGAGTTCTAAAGTTCTGGGATTTGGGCCCCCAAATTTAACCTCAGTTTATGTTTGTTCTCTCAGGCAGAGAGACTCTGGGCTCAGTCCAAACTAGTTCCTTCTTCTGTGGCCCAGCTTCTCAGCAGGAGGTGGAGAGAGCATTGTGTAAGGAAGACCAGGCCCATTCAGGGGCAAGGCAATCTCCTCCTACTACTCTAAATGCAGCCCAGGTCTAAGCCCAGCCGTGAAGATGCTAAAAGCAACCTCCCATTCTATCCAATGGGACAGATAACCTTGCAGTGGTGAAAAACAAAATACACTGTAACTCACAACCAGGACATGTCTCACACACACCACTACATGTCCTACATTTAACATACACAGAACCCTGCCCACAGGGGTACCTTGGGCCTACCTTAGGGGTGACGTACATGTGGGAAAAGGGAAGATTAGGGCATGGCAAGTGGTTGCACTTGCCAGGTCGACATGGCAGTTACAAACTGCATGCAGACACTGCAGTGGCAGATCTGAGACCCCATTTCAGGGCTGCTTAGGTGGGTGGCACAATCAGTGCTGCAGGCCCATTAGCAGCATTTGATTTACAGGCCCTGACACTCTCAGTACACTTTACTAAGGACTTACTTAGTATACCAAATAGGCCAATAATGGAAACACCAATCCATAACAACAGGAGCACTTGCACTTTAACATTGAACAGTAGTAAGAAAGTGCACAGAGACATAAAACCAGCAAAAACAGAGCAAAAATGGGAGGTCAGAAAGCAAAAACCCTGGGGAAACACTTCAAAAGATGTCAGGTCTAACATTGTCACTCTGTGCGCCAAGGCAAATTGACTTTTAATGGGGTATGAAGTAGTAGAAGAATCAACTACTTTTTGGCTGACGTAAAGCTCTGGCTGGTAATTGTGGAAATGGATATCATCGAGTGCTCCATAATGCCCTTTGTATGCTGCTATGGGATTGAGTACCCCCAGCCCAGATATCTTATGGTAATAGAGACATGGGTTCCATCTCGTGCATCAACAATCTTAGAGCAATTAGATGGGACTAGGTGATTAAAAACCCAGAAACACTGGAAATGATTAACAGTAGTGTAATTGTCATCTACAAGTCCCTATTGAAGCTTCCTTTCGCTTCTAGAATTGAGAATTTTTCTTTAAATCATAAAAAATTAACAACCCACATCAGAGAGGTATTGGGGAAACAAAGGAACAGGAGGAATACTGTGCCTAATACTAATAACTGGTAGAATGATAAATGCAGTAAAGCTAATATTGAGCTCATTGGGGCTATTGAGACACAAATTACAGCCGGATATATCGAATAAAAGGAAGTTGTATCATCAAGTGATAAAGAAAGCTAAAAGAGGATGGGAGAGTTCCTTACGGACTAATGTAGCACCGTCCAACAAAGACAATGTGTCATTTTGGAAAATAGTTGCTGGTTGTCTCAACGGTCATCAACAAACCCTTGATTTCTGTATCCAGCCCCAAGACTGGATAGCACATTTTGATCAGTTATATTCTAAAAAATGTGTCACTACCGAGAGCGATGTAGATGCTATAGGAATCAGTCCCACCCCCAAGTCTACCAAACTGACATTTTCGCTTAGCAAAACACTAACATCTATTAATGCCTGTATTCCTGGTTGCGCACCTAGACGAGAAAGGCGGGCAACAATATATATAGAGAAAACCCAGAAATTTGGGGGCCATATAACAATCTGCTTTCTAATTCAATCCTAGCTGGCATGTAGATTCTACCCTCCTAGTGAAAAATATTACTAATTATAAAACCCAGCCAATTATAGGCCTATCAGTTTGACTGACTACCCACAAAAAATCTTTTGTATACAGGTTTTGTCTTGTACACAGGAGTAGGTTAGGGACAAGTGTATTCTCTAAGATTGGAAGGTGGGTTTTAGACCATATGTGAGTTCTGTGGATCAGATTTTTCATTTTGCCTGCATGTATTAGAGAGAGGTAATTATTGGCAAGAGCAAACAGTATTTTGCCTTCGCCGATCTTTGTGCAGCATTTGACTTGGTTCTCCATGCCTAGTTATAGAGGGTCGTTGAGGCGATGGGGCTACCAACTCCCCTGTTGGACATCCATGTGAGGCTTCATGCTGATACATTTGCTCAGGTGAGGTGGGCAGGAGGGGGCCTTCACCGACCCCATCCATATTGATTGGGGGGTCAAGTAGCGGTAAGTTCTGTTGCCCACTCTCTTGAGATTATATATAAACATTGTAATAGGCTTTTTCAATAGAGATGGATGTGATGCACCCAAGATAGGAAGATGGCGGGTTCCAGCACTTATTTTTCCATAAACACTTTGTTAATTTCTAAGTTGCCACAGGTTCTGCAACAACTCCTAAATTCCTTTCAACTGTTTTGTGTGGAGTGGGCTAACAACTCCAAGATCAAATTGATGATTTTCGCCAGACGGATGTCGACTTTCGGTAAGAGGAGGATGCTAATGAGTGATATAATTCTAGATGTATTGTACAGATTTGAGTATTTGGGTATTAAATTGACCTAGAATTTCTGTTGGTCATGCAGGTGGAAAATGCTAATTTCTCTTTGATCCAGCATACTGCCTTTATATGGAAAATCCACAGAAAAACATCATCGATAACGGTGGCTCTGGCTTTGGAAATATATTATGTGAAGGCCTCAGGGCGGTTCTATATGGTGCAGAGGTGTGGGACTATTCACATACAGAGTGCCATTCTATAGTGGAGCAAAGGTTTTAGGAACCCTACTGAATCTCCCTATAAGTAAGCCGTTGAGCCCCCTATATTCAGACATGGCCCAAAATAAAATTGGCCACAAGATTGAATGCAGATTGTTGACTTATTGGTATAGGTTATGGACAACACCTAACCTCGATTCTCATCGTGAGGGAAACAAAAATCTTTTAGTCCCACATTACGTATGAAAAGTACCATGGCTCTGTGCCATTAAGGCCCTACTTGATGGATTGAAATTGGACAAATATTGGACCTCCCCAGAGAGCATGCGTTTGATTGGAAATGCCAGTCTAAAGGGACTATTTTGGTAAAGTGTGGCAATTAATAACGTGACACAGGTGAAGGGATCCTTGTCCGTGTCTTTCACTGACAGGAAACCAATGGCCATTTACGAAAGTTCCATTGATGAAATTGTCCCTCCATGAGCAAGGAAACTCTATCTTCAATTTAGGTATGGCACTTTACCTATAAAATCATTTACTTGTAGATGGCAACAGGAAAATGGTCCATGCAATGATCTGTGTTCATGCTGTGAAGGTTGTTCTGAATCGCTTATCCATGTTATGTTTTTTACCCCTTTTATAAACACATATGTGCAAAATGGTTTGTTCCCCTGTGCAAAAATCTAAGTTGTAAGGAGCTTCAGGGAAAAGTTCAGAATAATGCAGTGTGATACGAATCAGATTGTAGTCTTGTGTCTGGCTATGTTTTTTATGACATTTTGGTTTAAGTGCACTAAATTCCTACAGTCTGCTACTGACCTTTGATGAGAATTGTTTGATGTTTGTGAGGTTTCATAGTGGGACATTTTTACGCTGTAGATTTTATCTGTGATTTTTGTCCTTCTATACCTTTAGATAGTGGTTTGTGCCGTTAATTTATGTGGCTTTTATACTGTGTTTTTTTAAAATGTATTTTATCTATTTATATTTATATTTGCACTTTTATGTATATGTGTATTGTGTCTGTTTTTTATGATCCACTGAGATCGAAATAAAGTCCTATGGTATAGTATGATATGGTATATTTCAACACAGTACTTCAATAAATATTGTTCTGCAAATAGTGCATTTAGGGCCATATGTAGAAAGCAAAATTGCGATCGCAAACGCCGAAATTCGGCGAATTTCGGCGTTTGCGATCGCAATTTTGCTAAGTGGGATGTAGGAAGGAAAATCTGCATGCAAAATAAGGAATCGCAAAATTTGCGATTCTTTATTTTGCAAATGCATTTAAGGAATCCCAAATAGCGATTCCTTAAATGCAATGTAGAAAGCACCCAAGTTGTGCTATTTTGGCTTAAGGAATCGCAAATTACCACCAACTTCAGGTTGATGGTAATTTGCGATTTCCTTTAATAATGCAGTTTTTTGCATTATTCAAAGTGCCATGTGGCACACATACATGCCCTTAGGGCATGTATGTGCGCCACATGTGCACCCATGCTTATTACAGGGGTGCAACAGGGTGTCATGTTGACACCCTTGCACCCTTGAAATTGCATTCTCAATTTGCGATTCTCTAATTGAGAATCGCAAATTGAGAATGTCTTCCTATTCATTCCTATGGGCCTTTTAGCCCATAGTAATGAATGGCAAGGTATTCCTTATTTGCGATTCTCAATTAGAGAATCGCAAATAAGGAATAGGTGTGATTCGCAAAAAAAATTGCTAATCCTACCTACATAGCATTTTGCTATTCTCTAATTGCGATTCCCTAAAAATTGCAATTAGAGAATCGCAAAACACAGCCTACCTACATATGGCCCTTAGTCCCATGTTAGCCTACAAAGTAAACTAAAATAAAAGCTGAATCAGGAATAGAATTATAATAGCTCAGCATTGTGAATTCACCAACTCCAACTACAGGAATTTGCCATTTTGAATTCCCCCTCAGATGTCAGCTGCTGAACTAGGGTCCTTGTAGTTGTTGTTTCCATAGTATCTCCAGATCCAGCAGCTAGAGAGATATACATTTGGTTTTGCTATCATTATCCAATTGAGCATTCTCCTATCACCTTTTATGTGTTTGATGTAACATCTAAGTTGCCAAGCCTAAGCCGAGATGTGTGTCCCTTGCTCATTGTGCCACTGTAACCAAGCTACACCCAACTGAAGAATCCCAATCATGGTGAAGCTGGTTTTCGGTTGCTAGTGTTCCCATTCGGCTAGGACTTGGCTTAGCATGTTGTGCTGGATGGTTCCTAGTGGAGAAGGGCGAAAACTGATATGCAAATGGCTATATCTAATCTGAGGTGGCATGGTGGGAAAAAGAATGATGGGTTGGAATGCTAACCGAGAGATTGCAATGGTTAGATGTACTGCAAGCATCATCCCTTCATCTTTTGAGTGTTTGATGTAACATCCTAAGTGGCCAAAGGTATTTCCAGATGTAGGTCCCTTGCTCATTGTGCCTCTATAACCAAGCTACACCAGACTGAAGAACCCCCAAAAGATTAAAACCAGTTATGGCTTGCTTGTGTTCCATTTCGGAAAAGATGTGGCTTAGCATTTTAAGCTAGACTGTTCCTACTGGAGAAGGGTCAAGACTGATTTGCTTACTGTTGGTTCTAATCTAAAGTGGCATGGTGGGCAAAAGAACAATGGGTTGGAATGATATCCTGACTGATTGCCAGTGGTTGGATGGATTGCAGGCATCCCCCATCACCTTTTGTGTGTTCAACTATATGACCCCTATAAGTGTTGTGTAGCTGCAACATGGGTATGGCTACCCAGCAGAAAGATAAGCTGTGCCAGAATGTTCAGCTTCTATGGGGTCCAGAACAAAATCCTGTAGCATCACCTCATTGTTCAAAGTCTTTAATCTGAAGTTGCCCAGAATGCCTTCAACACAGTGACTGCAGCAGTGTCAAAATAAGGCACTGATTCCTGTGGTCAAGCGCCATCTGCTGCTAGCTCTGCCAGTGAGACATTTCCCGCTGATGGACCCATACAAAGTGGAACACTGCTGCCCATGAAGGTACCTGTCACCCCCCTTTTTTCCACTCACAAAACTCCAGCGGTCCCTAGGAAGGGTCATATATCATGCACCGTTCAGAACAACACCAATTAACCTACCACCAAGGCACACAGAAAGTGATATCTTAGAATGAGCGTCATGACTGTTCTCCCTATCTACCTGATAACAACACATTTCTCATCTGCCCATGAACTGTCGCAGGGAAAAGTACTTTAAACAACTATTGGCCAACTGAACTTTTGCATCTAATATTAAAGTTTACCATTTAATGCCAATCGTACATGGAACATAATGTGCAGAATGTATTCTAAACATTTTCTAAATCAAAGTATCAAATTGAAATGTTGTTCATATGTTACTCCTTCTTTGGATCTATTGTAATAAAACTGTTTTTATCACATCCCATATACACTTCAAATCTTTCTTAATACCACTGACAATCAATAAATCCAGACAACCCATATCCAGTTTAGGATCACAAACAGTAATTGTCACAATAATATATGTCTCTAAGAAAACAGTAAATTGTGTGAATACAAAGTTTTCTTTAATGAACATGCATTAGACATCCACAAGCCCTGAAAAGGAGACTAAAACACAAGCAAACATGCAATGTAGAAGGACACATCAACAAACACTCATAAATATGTACCATGCAAAAAAAACACAAGCTTGGAAAATACAGATCAGATTTCATAACGTTTTTGGGCCCTTTTCATTTTTTAAGACAAAGATGAATTCTCTGATGAATTTAATGGTTTAAATCCACGTATTGGCAATATCTTAAGTCAGTTTTGCATATCTGTATTAACTGATTCTCAAAATCACTCAGAATATAAATGGGAGTCCTCCCCAACACATTTGGATGCTCACATGTTCTTGTTAGACATTATTCTTAGGTGATTGCATAATGTTCACCAAATCCCTACAGATTGGGTAGAGCATAAAATATCAAGTCCAAATTCAGGACAATGAGACACTCATCACATGTGTCAGGTCCCTTTGAGATCAATGTAAATTGTATGACTCCATGCTTGAGAACAAGTGGACTGCAAACAGAAGCATCACCATTGCACCAATGGCTTGGCATCTAGCACTCCTGATATCTCTAACACCAGTAACTGTAAGATAATCCACAGTTTCCACCAATAACTTGCTCATGTCCCAGCAGATTGATTGCAGGATGGCATGACCAAGGAAGGAATGGGAAAATTAAATCATTCGACCTTCAGAGATCGAATGTCCGCTCACAGGATCCCTTATTAACACATGGGTCTCATTGAAATGGGCTTTTACTGGAATTGTGAGGTCTCTCACATGTATCAATACCCAGGTATGTATAGCATACTGGGAGTCACCTGAAAGCCATAAACACAAAAAGTAAGTCTAAACATCTGATGAATGTTTGAACACATAATAGTTAACAGGGCTAATAGATGACACTTACCAAAAAGTCTTGTTGTCCTTGTTAAAATGCCTTCTGTTTGTTGTCGTACACCGCTGTTGCATAGCATGAAAGTGTCATGGGTAGAACCAGGAAACCTTGCACAGACACCTATGATGTTGAAGTGCCTTGCAAATCACCTGCACATTGATGGAGTGGAAATTCTTAAAGGTGTGGTCCACCTGCTCCCAAGATGAAATGGAACCCATGCAACATGGGTACCATTTATGATGCCTACTACAGGCGGTGCATCTTCCAATCCAAAAAGCTCAGTCTTGATTTTGTTCAGCGGTGTGATATCCATAAGAAATATAATCCTTTATGCATCTGACCATAACATCCAGGACATGGTTGAGGATAGCTAAACATATTGACTGAGACATCATCTGAGCATCCACTTTATTCCTCAAAAAACCCAGTTTAGCATATGTGCAAACGATCATGATCTTCACAGTAGGTTGGATGCCAGTCAGAATTCTCACGTAAAACAACAATTCAGATTGAAATTGCTGCTCCAATGTCAGTGTGGTCAAGCCTGTATTATTTAATGGTGTATCTTTCCTGCAAAGTCTTTAGTGAAAGATGTGGTCTGCAAACACGTTCATTATGTCGCAATGTCTTTCTCTTTCTTGTCTGAGATATTTAACGGCCATATCTTAATATTAGAAAGTGCAAAACTAAAAGGATATTGGAATGACCACATTTTTATAAAATATAAAACATTACTTTCTAAAGTAACCTACATTTGTAAACAAACTCAAACACATTTTTAAAATTCAATGTAATATAAGTAAATTAATATACGTAAATAAACGATTAATATAGTTAAATAAACTACATGTAAATTTCCCTAAAGAATAAAAAAAACTTGTTTAACATTTTTTTTAATTTCCATCAAACTTGACAGAAATTAAATGAAACACACTGTAGCTTCATTGATTGTGATAGGGTCAAATAGTTGTTATTTGTGAAAACATCATAATACACGGCACAATTTGGCTTCAAAAGACATATGAGGCATACCCTATGCTGACAATACCAGTTTTTGAAGGTTGATCAAACATGGTGGACTCCTGACGTATCTATCATGATTGACAGACTTGTACAACAGTGCTGTGCCTACCTTTTCTTGTTGTTCCAGTCCCTCATTGGTTAAACGGTTACTTAATTTATGGAGTTTGTATCAGTGTCCACTGTCACATTGATATACATGATTTTTAACCAATTAGGTCTTGCCTCCTAAACTCAGAACATTTTTACTGTTGCTGAAGAAACAGGTGACTAAGCCCCCTCCTTCACACCTACGGTGTTGGAAATCCCGAATAACTGCAGCTAGCAATATGGCCCAGAAGAGAATCAGGTAGTTGAGAATAAATGAAGACAGTCCATTTGTAATTGTTATAACAATAATTTGAATATTTTTTGACATGATAGTCAGACCGCAATGTGATGGATATGACGTCTGCTGTGGAAAATGTGCCAAGTACCTTCTGCTCATGATTTTCATTTTTGCATACAGGATGCTTCATCACAAATGTGGTGAGGTACCTGTATGACAAAAAAATAGCAGTTTTGCAACTTTCTTTACGGTTGGCTGAATGGTGAACTTTCCAAGTGACAGAGTCCTGGGAAACACTCGTCTTGGCCATGCAAAGGTAAGCCCTGACCCCAGCCTACCAGAGCAATATTCATAGTGGGGAAGAACACAAAACGAATAATCTGGCAGACTGTGTTCAGTACCTAGATTTAGCAAAGGCAAGCTGGGCATTTGCCCATGGCACCAGCATGTAGAGGGATCTCTTGAGGTACACTCATGGTGTGACAAATTGCCATGTTGTTTCAGTCAATGGGGTAGTAGCAAAATAACTGATTTTGCCCATGGCACTATCAGAGCAAAAAACATTGCTGGCTTTGGGAGTAAGCTTTCAGACAGCTGAACAAGAATGTATAGTGTGTCTTGGAAGATCACAGTCCCCTTGATTCTAAATAAAACATGCCTACCATGATGTTTGGTGGACAGGGAATCCATCATGTTTGTAATGTAATATCTTGTATAACAACTTCCAAACCAGCCTGTATATATACCCCCACAATAGTGACGTAATCTAAAAGTAATCCCAAGGGCCACACTTACCAATGGCCCGCAATGTTAAGTTAAATAATAAGCAGTTGGCAACGTAGAAGGTTCAAGCGTTTATTGGCCACAACAGAACTCTACATAGAGGAGCCTCGTCGATCCTCACCCATCAGGTGCGCCGAGGAAGACTGCTGGCTCCTTGACAGAATCACACTTATATACATAACAGATTCGACATACAAAGCCTTACAAGTGGAAAAACACCAGTTAGCCCAGGAGCTCCTAAATGAGCTCATACCATATCTAGTTTCAGCTGCGCACAAAAGGGGTTACTATCTTTACAGAGAAGGTCGGCCTGGTGACTCCCTTTTCGTCCTGGGTCTAGAGGAATTCGCTTGATACTCCCTTTAGCAGATGTGACCTTGGGTCTCGGTCGTAAATACAATTCAACCTGTCTCTGAGCTGGTACGAGCTAAATCATGTAGATGGTAGCCAGAGGGAACCACGTGGCCTATAACAAGACTAGTCACAGTCCAAGATGGCCGCGGTCTTGTTTTCGGCCCTTTCTATCGTATAAGACACATATAAAGGAATAGGCCATCTTCTAAAGCCTATCTTGTACATATGGAGTAGGGATACTGACCAAGATACATTATGCTAACCTCACATGCTGACTTGAACCCCACAGAATGGCCCTTTTAGCATAATGTAGCTAACAGCTGAATTACTCCTCGAAGATACCTTTGTCTATCTGCATCATGTCATGTATCTCTTTCTGCGTTAATTGAGCATTTACCCTGACTGGATTGGGTCCGTATTCGGGTAAAGCAAGACGAATCCGGGCAGCACAATAGGAGCAACAGGCAGGTCCACATTGAATGCAAACACAACAGGTGAAAAGGAAACCCACTATTCCTAGGAGGATCATAAATATCTTCCATCCCCAGGCGGTAAGAAGATCCCAGAACCACCCCGAAATGGACCAGGTACATGTATCCGGATGAATCTAGATTCTCAGATGCCAATCGATGCAGTTTCTGGATGGCTAGATGAACCGAGGGGGCGAAGTCAGGTATATACACGCAGCAGGAACTGCCAATCACTCTAAGGCTCCTCCGCGATCAGCCAGGATAACGTCCAAAACAAGACGGTTTTGGAGAGTCACAAGTCTGGTCGCTTGGAGCTCAACCGTGATGTTAGTCAGTATTCCAGCGGTGGTATTCACCACTCCTTCTACCACCCTGGACAATCTTCTAATTTCTTTACTGGTCAAGATGGGTCCCCATATAGGTAAGACCCTTTTCATAATGTCAACAAAATGTTGAGCAGGGGTGTCAGTCTGGTTAGTAGCATCACCATCAGTGGTCCCTGATCCTAAACTCCGCCGGCTCAGTGAGTGAGACTTATGATAGTCTGAAGGGGCTATGTAAACAGGAGGATATAGGAAAGACAAATAGCATCTACCCGACAACCCTCTAGGAAGCCAAGTGTAAGCGTTTTCTCCGCACACAAAATATACATTTGGAGGGGTAAGTATAGGTGGACTATTAAATGTCTGTAATCTATAGGTATAGTTACATTTACTAAAACCAACAAATAAATGACCAGCGCCTTGTACACAAAAGGAGGATGTCGTATTCAACACAGGAACCGGAATGATCCTGTCATCTGAGACATTTCGCTCCTGGAAATATTTAAAATACTCAGTAAAATTGAAGGACACAAAATCTAACACTTTGTCCCTCAACCAGGTGTCATTTTCATGTTCTGTGTACACATTCATGCAAGCAGTTGGATCCAGAGTACCGTCTGTACCTTCTGCATTTGGAGGGAAACCCTGATGTCTTTCTATGTATGCTAAAATTAGGTCATAGTCTTTCTCTGAAAATCGGTGCTCATCAACAGTATAATGTTCATATATCATTGACAGCAGTCTAAACCAAGCTTCGCAACTACCCAAATACGACAAAGGCATAGAAATGAATAAGTCATGCTTGTGCATCACTGAGGGGAGGAGGCCACATACCCAGCAATTCGTAGCATTCGTGGAACTATGGGTCTGGTGTAACATTTCAATGAAAGCATTATTTACATAT
The DNA here is from genome assembly GCF_964204655.1 of Triturus cristatus. Taxonomy (NCBI): domain Eukaryota; kingdom Metazoa; phylum Chordata; class Amphibia; order Caudata; family Salamandridae; genus Triturus; species Triturus cristatus. Next base: position 1,514,202,070 of record NC_140591.1, on the reverse strand, counting down.
GTCTGACGATGCCTTTCTTTATGTGGGGCAAAAGTCTGGAAGCGATGCTCTTCAGGGACAGGGGTAGAAGTTATCAGGGTGTGTACAGGAGGACGGAATTCTAAATAGATGAAAATCCCCAAACACAATATGAACGAAACAACTATTATGATAATAAAAACAATCTTGGCACGCAAACTCCAGGTAGAAAACATGGGCAGATATGGATACACAGGGCGGGGTACTATGGGACGTTCCTCTTCGGGGACAAAACGGGCAATGGGATACATTCTCACTAAAAGTCCAGATATAATCTCTGGAAAAATGGATCTACGAGCAGTTCAACCTGCCGGAGGGTGCTTCTTTCCTGTGTCCGTTTAGAGCCTCACAGGCAGACTCCTATTGTTCCAAACAACAAAAAGAGAAATAAGGCAGCAAAAACTTCTCGCGTTGGAGTTGCATTTGACACAACTCTTGCTGGAAGGAGAATCCACCTGGGCCCCACCCGCTATTCAATGTCTCTAACTTCTTTCTGAACAGAGCTTTTTGTCAAAAGTTCCAGGCTCTCAACGAGTTCAGTCCAGTGTTTTTGTGATCTCCAGGGTTTTTACTCAAGCCTTCCTCCTCGTTCTCTAGGCTGAACCTGGGATCTTTGTTTTCTGTCGGGGCCGCAGGTTGTACCGAACATGACCCGGTACCTCAGGACTGGTGAAAAGAGCAGGCACAGTGGGATCACACAGAGAACTGGGTGTGTGACTTCCCTGGTCAGATATTGTGTTTCCAGGTGTTAGACCACCCGGTACAGATGTTTCCGAACTCACAGCACCCTCCCCTCGCCCATCAACTTCTCCTTGGGCTTCAGGGGAAAGTGACTCTTCGGTAGGTTGATCACTTCCGTGCTCCAGTATTTCATTTTGGCCCCGTTGATCATCTGGCAAAGGAAGGGGAACCCGTTTCAGATGCGACACATGAATCCAATGCCGCTTCCCTTCGACCTTAACAGCTGTTCTCGTGTCCAGAAGCACTTGGAAAGTTCGGGTCCAGCACGGGTCCAGACTCGACTTCCGTTGATAGTTCCGAACCAGGACCCACTGTCCAGGCTCCAGGCTGTGTCCAGGACCCTCCGGCACGGGCTGCAGTACCGCTGATATCTGTTGGTGGATGGAACGAAGATCTTTAGTCAATGCATAGAGATAATCTACCAACATAGGGTACTCAAAATCTCTAAAGGATTTGGGTCGTGGCACTCCCCATACATTAGCGGGCCTACCAAATATTACTTCATAGGGCGATATCCCACTACGGGAGTGGGGAGTGGTTCTTACAGACAGCAGAGCTAGGGGTAGTAGGTCTGGCCATTTTACCCTGTCGTATCCTGCAGCTTCGCTAGTTTCAATTTTAAAATCTCGTTATATTTTTCTACCAGGCCTGCTGATTGGGGGTGTCGGCAGCGTGGAACTTTTGCTGTATAGACAGGCCTTTACAGACATGTTCAACCAGGTCAGCATTGAAATGCGTCCCATTGTCACTCCAGATCACCCGTGGCAACCCATAGCGGGGAAAGAACTCTTTTACTAGGGCTTTTGCAGTGGCCAGGGCAGTATTTTCCTTGGTGGGGTACGCCTCCACCCATTTGCTAAACGTACAAACCACTACCAAGACATATTTGAGATTGTTAACTCGCTCAAGCTGAATAAAATCCATCTGGAGTACTTCAAAGGGTAGGGTGGGAGGCGCAAAACTACCTGTCAGAAAAGGGATACTACCCCCTGGATTATGTTGTAGACAAATCATGCAATTCTGGACCAGATGCTTTGCGGTCTTATGGATGTTGGTATTGTACCATACAGGATCCAATATTGCGCAAATACCTCGAACCCCCACATGCGCGGGGCCATGGACACTACCGCGTTCACGAAGGCATTCAGCAACAGCCATCTACATCTTTCTGACAGATCAATCCAACATCCATTCTCATCTAGCTTCCCTATCTGTTCCTGCCAGTGCTTTAGTTCTTCAGTGGTCGCTTCTCGTTGCAATTCTTTCACACTGTCTATAGTGTTACTAAATATTTCTGCGTCTACCATCCCTCTATATTGACCAGTTACGAAAATAGAGGTGGTGTTGGATTGGGCAGTTTCTTTAGCAATTCTGTCTGCAAAGGAATTTCCCTTACCTACATCGTCAGTTACAATTTTATGAGCACTACATTTAACAATGGCTAGGGCCTGGGGCAAGGTCAGTGCAGCCAACAATCTCGAAACCAATTGACCATTCTTTATTTTCTGACCATGGGATGTAAGAAACCCTCTCTCTGCCCACAACCTCCCGAAACTGTGTGCTACACCGAAAGCATACTGGCTATCGGTGTAGACATTTATCCTCAACCCTTCGCCCAGTTCACAGGCCCTTAGTAGTGCGACTAGCTCGGCAGCCTGGGCTGAATGATAAGGTACTTTGGCTGTTTCAACTACTGTCTGCAGTGTGGTGATCGCATAAGCTGCGGCTGTAGCGCCGCTAGGTAGCCTAAAACATGAGCCATCAACATACAGTTCTCCTTGAGGATCAGATAAAGGAATGTCTGTCAAATCTATCCGCCTCTTCATTTCTTCCTCTGTCCGAAATATGCAATCATGTATGTCTTGACTATGGTCCCCCAGAGGAAGGGGTAATAACGTGGCGGGGTTCAGGGTGACACATCTTTTAATAGTGATATGGGGTGCAAACAGGGTCAATTCGTACCCCGTAAGCCGCGCACTAGTTAAGTGCTGAGTCTGTGTCCTGTTCAACAATACGTCCACAGCGTGAGGCACCATCACTGTCGGGTCGGTATTCAGGACGAGCCCTTCCGATTGTCGAATCGCCACCGCAACTGCGGCCGTGGCTCATAGACAGCTGGGAAGTGCCCTGGCGACATTATCCAATACCGCCGAAAAGTACGCAAAAGGTCTTTGCTTACCACCAAATCCTTGTGTTAACACTGAAAGCGAACAACCGTCCATCTCATGCACGTAGAGCACAAAAGGCTTCCGGTAGTCTGGGGTGCCAAGCACGGGAGCAAAGCAAAGAGCAGCTTTCAAGGAAACAAAAGCATTCTGACATTCAACAGTCCAAGGTAAAGGCTCATGCACATCTTTAGTCGTTAGTTGCAAGAAAGGTTTAGTCAGGAGGGAATAGTTAGGGATCCATTGGCGACAGTAAGAAGGGGAACAACCTTTACAACGCAACTTTTACAACGCACTACACTTACAACGCATTTTTTACAACGCACAATCCGTTACAACGCATGACATTACAACGCATGACACTACAACGCATTTTTAAAAACTACCTTTACAACGCATTCCATTACAACGCATACTACCATTACAACGCATACCATTACAACGCATAATATTACACTACACTATCCAACATTTACCCTACTGTTGCACCCCCTGGAGTTAGAATAGTAATTGTTACCCCTATACTATCCAACACTTACCCTACTGTTGCACCCCCTGGAGTTAGAATAGTAATTTTTACCCCTATACTATCCAACACTTTCCCTACTGTTGCACCCCCTGGAGTTAGAATAGTAATTTTTACCCCTATACTATCCAACACTTACCCTACTGTTGCACCCCCTGGAGTTAGAATAGTAATTTTTACCCCTATACTATCCAACACTTACCCTACTGTTGCACCCCCTGGAGTTAGAATAGTAATTTTTACCCCTATACTATCCAACACTTACCCTACTGTTGCACCCCCTGGAGTTAGAATAGTAATTTCTACCCCTATACTATCCAACACTTACCCTACTGTTGCACCCCCTGGAGTTAGAATAGTAATTTTTACCCCTATACTATCCAACACTTACCCTACTGTTGCACCCCCTGGAGTTAGAATAGTAATTTTAACCCCTATACTATCCAACACTTACCCTACTGTTACACCCCCTGGAGTTAGAAAAGTAATTTTTACCCCTATACTATCTAATACTTACCTTAAATGCAATTTAATATTATGCGTTGTAATGGTATGCGTTGTAATGGTAGTATGCGTTGTAATGGAATGCATTGTAAAGGTAGTTTTTTAAAAATGCGTTGTAGTGTCATGCGTTGTAATGTCATGCGTTGTAATGGATTGTGCGTTGTAAAAAATGCGTTGTAAGTGCATGCGTTGTAAAAGTGTGCGTTGTAACGACATACATCCCAGTAAGAAGTTATACCAAGCAAAGCGCGGACATCACGTTGCTTGCGAGGAACAGGCATGTTAGATATAGTCGTGATGCCATCAGGAGTCAGTCGTCTTCCCTCCTTCAACAGGAGATGACCTAGGTAGGTCACCTCCGGTCGACAATATTGAAATTTCGACAACGACACCTTGTTACCATGTTTCGCCAAGTGCTGTAACAATGCAACCGTTGCCTCTCGGCAACCATGTTCAGTATCAGAGGCCACTAGGAGATCATCAACATACTGTAATAATACGTTACCTGGTGGCAAATTTAGGGTATCTAATAATGTTTTAAGTGCCTGACTGTAAATACTCGGGCTTTCAGTATAGCCCTGTGGGGCGCGACAGAATCTGAAGCTGCGGCCTCCTAATGAGAAGCCGAAAAGGTAACGGCTATCAGGGTGAATGGGAATGCTAATGAAAGCATTCTTCAAATCAATGACAGAGAAAAATCGAGCTGTAGGAGGAATCATCATTAAAATGGCATTTATGTCAGGCACCACGGGATATTGAGGCACCACAATCTTGTTTATTTCCCGCAGGTCAATCACAAAACGATAAGTGTCAGCATAATCAGGGTTTTGGTGTATCTGGGCTCGTTTAAGAATCGGAAGAATAGGGCTATTACATGTGTTGGAAACTGACTCTTCCACTACACCAGTACGAATCAAGTCGTGAATGATGGACAGTAGAGCTCGTTCACCGGCAGGGGCAATTTTATACTGTGGGACTCTGGGTAACCGGGCATCCTGCTTCAAAGTGATTGAAACAGGAGGTATTTTCAAGAAACCTACGTCAGTATCTCCGGTAGCCCAAAGGCTCAGGGGAATCTCCGCGAGCTCAGGGGGTAAGGTGTCCGTTTTGGAGAACCATTGCGTCGACAGAGAGGAGGGGTCTTTGAAAGTTAGATAGACACCGTCTGGAGAGCAATAAATACGGGCATGTAATCTCTTCAGTATGTCCATGCCCAGAAGATTTTCACCACACTTTGAAGTTAGAAGGAAGGGCGAGTCTATTGAGACCGGTCCCAGAGTAAGAGAAAGAGGCTGGGAGATGGGGCTTACCACCGGAGTTCCGGAAAACCCTACGGACACATTATTCTGGCCGGACAGAGCAGCCCCCGGGACAAGGGCACGTGAAACTGAACTGTTCATAGCCCCTGTGTCAACTAGAAATTTACCCGATGTATCCATTAATCGTGCATGAACATAAGGTCCGTTTTGATCTTTTGGAATTGACACACGTCCCCCACTCTGTCCTCGGCTGTCCTATGCCTGAGAATAGCCTGCCAAGTCATCGCTCACACATCCTTCGTTGTAATACTGTTTTCCCTGACCCTGGTCAAAACAATTCTGACTATTCTCACCTTGTACGAGATTCTCCTGCCTTGTATATCCACCCCGATGTCCACCAGACCCAACTCTTCCTTGGCCCCTCGGGACGCTGTTTTGAGCATACAACAGTGGACACTGGGCTCGCCAATGCCCCTCCGGTTTACAAAATGCACACTGATTTATTCCCAAATCCGTTCGTCCTACATTCTGCACAGGACCCGCCCCTCGCGGGGCGGAGTTTTGTGGTCCTCGACCCCTCCCTCGACCCCTCTCTACTTGCTGTAACAATATTCGTGTCTTTAAATCTTTCGATTTCCTTTCCGTCTTTTCCTTACTCTCATTCTCACGGTGCTCATAGTATTGAGCCATACTCAAGATAGTCGAAGGTGTAGTTGTTGTCCAAGTACTTTCCGCAGCCTGAAGCCGAGCCAATACTTCAGGTAATAGGTTAGTTACATACCTATTAACAAATAAGCGTATGCCCCCTTCTGTGGACAGATCTTGTCCACTGAAATCAATAAAAACTCCCTCGAACCTCGTAAAGAAGTCTGACACACTTTCATCTTTCTTCTGTTTGCACGCCGATAATTTATCCCAATCCACCTTTCTGGGAGGGATTAACGAATGCATGTAGGTGATTATTTTGTCAGGCAAGGCTAATATTTCGGCTCGGGGCTTATCTCCTGGCTTACAAAACCTATCCCAGTCCCTCAATTGGTCCCATGTTCCCCCAAATTCCGTCGCATGGTCCTGGTCATGTACTTGGCGCCATATATCCACCGGCACCAATAGAGCAAAGAATAGCTCGATATCAGCCAGTGTCATCACCGCCGAGGAGGCGGCTTCTGTGAGTTCTTTATAGTATGCCGTGGGATTCTTCCTGGGGTCAGGCAATTGAGTTTTTAGTGACAGTACCTCGCTGCGTTTCCATGGAGTATACACCCACTGTTCCTGAAAACGGGCATCTACTCTGGGGCGGGTAACTGTCCCCTGCGCATTTACTACTTCAGTTATTTCCGGGTGATAAATGGGGTGCACCTCACGCATGGGGTACTGTTGCACTCCTGTGGGAATACCAGCTTGTAGTCGCATTCTATAAGTTACCAAGTTTCGCACATTCCCATACACTGCTTCTGGGGTTAACTGGGATTTATGAGCTTGATCGTGAATATCATACAGTATGGCTGGAGCCCTGCCCTCTCTATGAACCTGCTCCCATAATGATATAAGGCATTCAGCCATGTGTTCCAACGCGTGCTGCTGCATCACTGGCTCATAGTCTCTCATGGTGCTCCATATGTTGGACAGTGTATAAATAGATTGCCGCATCCATTGGGATGCCTGTACGGCAATGGTCTCCTTCTCCTCCGTTCCTAGAGCTGATCGAGTGAACAGCTTCCTACCCTCAAGGGAACTGGCCGGATGTATTGGAGTTGAAACAGCTGCAAAAGGAGTTGCACTCGCGGAGGAGGAGGTCAAGGCAGAAGGAGAATGCATTGACCCGGGTGACAACTGAGGACTGTCCCTGCCCCGGCCGATACTGCGGCCGCTGATACCTCCAGATATAACCGCTGTGGAACATAGGGAGGTGGTGGCCTCATGTCTAATAAGTCCTCTATTTCATCCTCAGTGTTTGGTTTGGTCGAGTCACATAACTTTTATCGACCTTTAGTCTAAATTCACGATTCACACAATCGATTCCCTTTTGTACTCGAGCTTTGTCATAGGCCACGGCTTTCTAAATAATAGTCTGCCCCACCTTAGCCCTCGCTAGTTTCTCTTCCCTCATTCGCCGCTGCTTTGATTCTTTCTGCCAAGCATTTAAGGCTTCAAACATAGACTGCCTACTGCGTCTAGAAAACAGCTGGGGCTGTAAGAAGGCAATTTTCTTTTTGTCAAATGAGCCAGTCTTTGGCCATTGTAACTCATCATTACCTTTCGTATACTTATGCCATAAGGTGTTGAACAATTTCCGTGCTTCACATACATGTAATGGCTGGGGCTGCCCTCTGGTGGAGCGGGCTGACTCTCAGCCAAACGAGAGTCACTGGTCCGGCAACAGCAACCAAAACAATTCAATTTACTAAAACAAGGCATGTTGGTTAGTAGACAGACACAAATAACATACAACTAATTCTATATAACATACAACATATACATCGGCGTTTTATATACATATATATATATATCAATTCTACAGTTCAATCCACCCAACCTAGATACGTCAAAAACGAACCGAGCCCGTCGACTCCTGTCCGTGGAGAATTATTCAATAAGGGACCTACAAAATCACAACACACAGTCTCTCAACAGCCTGACGAAAGGCTATCCGACAAAAGTAACCACAAACTGCCCTGCGGATCTTCCCGCTGCTTCCCTGGTTCACCACTGAGACTATTCCGATGTGGTCCAAGCCGCACTTCAGATATGTCTCGTGTCTATCCAGTTTCGGCCATGGGTTTTCCCGAGTGCAGTTCGGCCGTGCTGATCAGTGTTTCCGAGTCACAAAAGGTCCGTGGAGTCTCTACAGTCAGTCCCAACCGGACCACCCTGTAAGACCTCCGTAATTCTCATAGGGTCGACACGACCTCTCGAATCAAATCCAGTTAACTGTTCCAAATGCACCGTTCCACCGTTCCACAGCGCGTGCTTCAAATCAATGCACCGCTCCACAGCGCGTGCTTCAAATCAATAATTCAAATTACTCACCGGGTGCACCCAGGTACGAATGTTCATTCTCCGCTGCCAACTCCTCACAACCAACACGGTCAGTTCCTGGGTTGAGCCCGTAGGACCCCGGTGAAGGGCGACTAGCAGCAGAGGGCACCCCGATCGGGAGCGCGGAGTGGAGGTTAAGCTCTCCTCCGCCCGCCTGGCCAAGACGCCCCCAATCCTGCCACCCGGATACGGGGGAGGAAAGACCCTATCACGGGGTCCCTTCGTGGTCGCCAACTGAAGTAATCTAAAAGTAATCCCAAGGGCCACACTTACCAATGGCCCGCAATGTTAAGTTAAATAATAAGCAGTTGGCAACGTAGAAGGTTCAAGCGCTTATTGGCCACAACAGAACTCTACATAGAGGAGCCTCGTCGATCCTCACCCATCAGGTGCGCCGAGGAAGACTGCTGGCTCCTTGACAAAATCACACTTATATACATAACAGATTCGACATACAAAGCCTTACAAGTGGAAAAACACCAGTTAGCCCAGGAGCTCCTAAATGAGCTCATACCATATCTAGTTTCAGCTGCGCACAAAAGGGGTTACTATCTTTACAGAGAAGGTCGGCAGGGTGACTCCCTTTTTGTCCTGGGTCTAGATGAATTAGCTTGATACTCCCTTTAGCAGATGTGACCTTGGGTCTCGGTCGTAAATACAATTCAACCTGTCTCTGAGCTGGTACGAGCTAAATCATGTAGATGGTAGCCAGAGGGAACCAAGTGGCCTATAACAAGACTAGTCACAGTCCAAGATGGCCACGGTCTTGTTTTCGGCCCTTTCTATCGTGTAAGACACATATAAAGGAATAGGCCATCTTCTAAAGCCTATCTTGTACATATGGAGTAGGGATACTGACCAAGATACATTATGCTAACCTCACATGCTGACTTGAACCCCACAGAACTGCCCTTTTAGCATAATGTAGCTAAAATAGGGTCAAATAGTTGTTATTTGTGAAAACATCATAATACACGGCAGAATTGGGCTTCAAAAGACATATGAGGCATACCCTATGCTGACAATACCAGTTTTTGAAGGTTGATCAAACATGGTGGACTCCTGACGTATCTATCATGATTGACAGACTTGTACAACAGTGCTGTGCCAACCTTTTCTTGTTGTTCCAGTCCCTCATTGGTTAAACGGTTACTTAATTTATGGAGTTTCTATCAGTGTCCACTGTCACATTGATATACATGATTTTTAACCAATTAGGTCTTGCCTCCTAAACTCAGAACATTTTTACTGTTGCTGAAGAAACAGGTGACTAAGCCCCCTCCTTCACACCTACGGTGTAGGAAATCCCGTATAACTGCAGCTAGCAATATGGCCCAGAAGAGAATCAGGTAGTTGAGAATACATGAAGACAGTCCATTTGTAATTGTTATAACAATAATTTGCATATTTTTTGACATGATAGTCAGACCGCAATGTGATGGATATGACGTCTGCTGTGTAAAATGTGCCAAGTACCTTCTGCTCATGATTTTCATTTTGGGATACAGGATGCTTCATCACAAATGTGGTGAGGTACCTGTATGACAAAAAAATAGCAGTTTTGCAACTTTCTTTACGGTTGGCTGAATGGTGAACTTTCCAACTGACAGAGTCCTGGGAAAACACTTGTCTTGGCCATGCAAAGGTAAGCCCTGACCCCAACCTACCAGAGCAATATTCATAGTGGGGAAGAACACAAAACGAATAATCTGGCAGACTGTGTTCAGTACCTAGATTTAGCAAAGGCAAGCTGGGCATTTGCCCATGGCACCAACATGTAGAGGGATCTATTGAGGTACACTCATGGTGTGACAAATTGCCATGTTGTTTCAGTCAATGGGGTAGTAGCAAAATAACTGATTTTGCCCATGGCACTATCAGAGCAAAAAACATTGCTGGCTTTGGGAGTAAGCTTTCAGACAGCTGAACAAGAATGTATAGTGTGTCTTGGAAGATCACAGTCTCCTTGATTCTAAATAAAACATGCCTACCATGATGTTTGGTGGACAGGGAATCCATCATGTTTGTTATGTAATATCTTGTATAACAACTTCCAAACCAGCCTGTATATATACCCCCACAATAGTAAGGACTTTTCTACAGGCATAAGTGTGGGATAAAGCATTCCTGGGAATCACAATTTACAATGTATGAAACTCAAAGAGTTTCAGATAGCGATTCCTAGGGGTTTGCAAATTGCTTTACCTCTTTAATATTAATGAGGTAGATTGCAATTTGCGACCCCCAATGAATCACAAAAATCAAGGGGATGGTGGCCTGCTGAGGTCAGCAGACCACCATGTTCCTGATTGCTTTTAAATACAGCAATCTTTCTTTTTGTAAAGCAGCCCATTTTCCTTAAAGGAAAATTAGATGCTTTCCAAAAAGAAAAATGAAAAGTTTTCTTTCCCTTTTATAAGAGTAGGCAGTGGTCCATGCCTGCTCTTAAGAAATGCTGTAACAAACATTCGCAAAGGGGAAGAGTCCCTAGAGACCTCTTCTCATTTGCCAATGGGTTACCACCTACTTAAAGTAGGTTGTAAAATGTGAATGTTTTGCAACTGCAATTCGGTCACAAAACATTCCTACGTACTGAGGCGATTCGGTATTAGGAAAGGACGCTCAAAACAAACCCCTCCCTAATAACAAATTGCTAATTCATTAACAGGTTACTGAATCTCAAAATAGGGTTTGCTGCATCGGAAAAGCTTTTTTGCATGTATCCCAATGTTCTCTAATTAATATCAGTTCACTCACATACTCACTCACTCACCCATACAGGCACTCCCACAGCCACTTACCTTAGCATATATGTTCAACACTCATAAACTTTTAGAAAACACTCAAAATCACTGGATGATGTCATCTGTGATATCATCAGTGATATCGGTTCAGATGTCATCAATGGTGTCATGAGTAATGTCACTGAACATGTTATTAGTGAGTAATGTAATATGTGAGGTTATAAGCAGTACATTGCAGGGCCTAAGTTATAATCAGCTCAGCTAACTATAACTGCTGAATTTCTCTGGTTTTGTATAATTGAAATGTCAGCCTAATTGTAACGATCCTGTAAGCTTAGTTTTTTCAGTGAATTTCTAAATGTTTCTAAAAATTCTATTTCCTAACTATAATGTCCCTGTAACCTTTGGTTTTTTAACTAGTAGTCACGTTTTCAGAGTGTGAGTTAATGGAGTTAAAAGGAGAGGTTCTTGGCCCACAAGGACACTCAGCAGTCAAGGGGACGTCATCCCTCAACTAGTATTGTACCAGCAGGCGTGTTTTCAGAGTGGTGGAAAAAGGGGACAGGGCCTCTGATTACCTCTCAGCAATCCTAATGTGTGAGTCTTACTGGAGGTAACAGGAGGGATAGTTGACCCCCAAGGACCTTCAGAAAACAAGGGTACTTTATCCCCCAACTAGTAATGTGTCAGGAGGTGAACCCTGGCATCATTTACCCATTGTTTCACAAGCTTGCCGGGAGGTGTTTTTTCGGGGTGGTGGTGAAAGGGGGAGGGACCTCCAGCCACTTCCCAAAACCAGCTTTTTAAAGATTTGTTTATTTTGTTAGGAAAAGGAGGCCAGGAGGCTCCCCTTCTCTGGGTAGAATATGGCCCGAGGGACCCCTTCCCCAGGGCCAAACTCTTATGCTGTGGGTGAGGGGGGCCACATGTGTCCCCTCCCTGTGCCAATTTTGGACCCAGGGACCCCAACCCCTGTGGCCCTGTCTATTAGTAATATGGGAGGAGGTCCATGTTGCCTCCCTCCCTGGGCCAATTTCAGCCCCAAGACTACACCCCCGGGGCCTGCCCTTTTTCAAATAGAGGAAGGGCACTGTGCGTCCCCCTCCAGGGGACACCTTTTGCCCCACAGACCCCATTGCTCAGGGCCCAGCCATACACAGGATTATCTGTCAAGTGGTAGCTGAGAAATAGGGTTGGGGTTAAAAAAAGTGCACTTCCAATGTTAATTTCCTTAAACTCTTTAGGCACAGCTGCAGCCCAAACTGCTGAATGGAATTACATGGAATTTGACAGAAGGTTAACTTTAATATGCAAATTTTTCTTTTTTTATTTGGCGTAAATCCATTCAGTGGTTGAGAAATTTGTGGAAATCAAAATTTGTATATCTGCGATCGTGGATAATTTGTGAATAATAACAAGCGGGTGCAGAGCACTGCAGAGCTCTGATTGGCTGCCAACACTTCAATTAGGATCTGTTATCAGCCATCTTTGGATTTGGTTTCATGACAAAGAACCAAGTCCTATAGGCATTTTAATTAAATAAAAGGAGGGGAGCACACATGGCCCCCCTTTTAAGGCTCTTAGATCCCCAGGGATCACCACCTCCCTGGGGCTATATTTTAATAAAGGAGGGGGACACGCAGACCCCTTCCGGGGCTTCCACAAAGCCCCGCAAACCAACAGCTCCCCTGGGTTTTCATTTAAAAAATGGAGAGGCGCCACGGATCTCCCTCCCGAGCTTACTATAAGCCCCAGGGAGCACAACCTCCCTGAAGATTAATTTTATCGGACCTCTTGACCCCTGGGGACAACCACCTCACCTGGGCCTATGCAACATATAATACTGGGATGGAGAACGCGCTCCCCCCCCTCCTGGGCCATATATGGCCCAGTGACCACCACCTCCCCTGGGCCAGGTCATGCAAACCGAAGGTGATGTTGCTGTGTGGCTCCCCTCATGGAGCCATAGATGGTTCTCTTTGACAGATCCCACTGAGTTTTCGGCTGTTTCCCTGCCCGCTGTCATGCAGGCAGGGAAACAGGTGAAATCACTGCTCCCATACACAGGGTGCTGCATCTTTAGGAGCTCCCTGCATTGAGGAATAATGCCCGGGACCTCGAGGGCATTGACCTAAGCGGTTTACAACACTGCTCTCTGGGTGCCATTGGTGGGCTCCAAAATGTGGGCTCCAGAGCATCCAGTGAAGCAGAAAGAGGGGAAATAAAGGTCAGAAACTAGCAGAAAGAGGCAAAGTTGAAGGACAGAAGTGAGCAGAAAGAGGAGAAAAGGTCAGAAATTAGCAGAAAGAGGCAAAATAATTATCAGAAATGAGCATGAAGAGGCAAAATAGAATAAAGCACCAAGCAGAAGAGGCAAAACAAAGATCAAAAACAAGCAGAAGGAGCCAAAATAAAGGTCAGAAACTAGCAGAATGATGGAAAAGAAAGGATAAGAAAGAGGAAAAATAAATGTCAGAAATAGCAGAAAGAAGTAAATATGGGTCAGAAACTAGGAAAGAGAGGGAAAATAAAGGCTGGCACCGAGCAGAAAGAAGCAAAATTGAGGTCAGAAACAAGCCGAAAGAGACAAATTAAGGTTAGAAGCAAACAGAAAGAGGCAAAATAGAGATGAGTGGGAAGAAACAAAATAAAGGTCAGAAACTAGCAGAAAGAGGCAAAATAGAGATCATAAACGAGCAGAAAGAGGCAAAATATAGTTCATAAAATAGCAGAAAAAGTTAAAACAAAGGACAAAAATTAGCAGAAAGAGGCACTGAAGATCAGAAACTAGCAGAAAAAGGCAAAAGAGAAATCAGAAAAGAGCAGAAAGAGGCAACATAAAGGTCAGAAACAAGCAGAAAGAGGCACATTAGAGGTCAGAAATGAGAGGGAAGAAGCAAAATAGAGATCAGGAATTAGCAGAAAGATGAAAAATAATGGTCAGCAGTGAGCAGAAACAGGCAAGATAATGGTCAGAAATTAGCAGAAAAAGGCAGAAAACAAGCATAACCCACAAAGGAACTCATGCACCCACTTACAGAATAACTCAGACACTCACAGCCACTCACAGACTCAATCGGACACTCATGCACCTACTCACAGACAAACTCAGACATATACATTCACTCAAAGACCAAGTCAGATACTTAAGCACCCATGAAGAATGCTACTCAGACACTCATGTACCCACTCACAGATCTACCCAAAGACTCACACATCCATTCACAGGCCCACTCAGACACTGATACACTCAGTCACAGACTGACTCACACTCATGGAAGGTCAGACACCCACTTAGACATTCATCCTCCCGCTCAGACATCTACTCACATACCCACTCACAGACCCACTGAGACACTCATGCATCCACTCACAAAACCAGTGAGTCACTTATGTAGCCACTCCCAGGCCCTCGCACACCAACTCTTACACCCACTGAGACACTCATGACACTCACTCACAGACTCTCTATCCAAGAGTGCAGGTTATATTTAGGAAATAGAATGAAAAAACTTAAAAATCCACTTAAAAAACAAAGTTTATAGGGATGTTATAGTTGGGAAACAGAATTTAAAAAACCTTGGAATTTCACTGAAAGAATGAAGGTTACAACCTTCATAGTTAAGGAACAGAGTAAAACAAAACTTAGAAATTCACTGAAAAAAAACAAAGGTTACCAGGACGTTATAGTTAGGATGAGATCTCACTCATACAAAACAAGTGAAATTCAGCAGTTATAGTTACCTAAGCTAACTATAACTTACATCCACGCAATGCACTGCTTATGACCGCACATATTACATCACTCATGACATGGTCAGTGACATCACTGATGACATCTCAAATGACATCACTGATGACATCATCCACATAACCACTCACATCCCCATTTTAAAATAATAATATTAATAATAAGCATTTATAGAGCGCTGCGTTAACCATTACAGGTATCTTGGCATTAGTTCATCTGTGCCTGGTTACCTAATGCACCTAAGAAATAATCTCCTGTTTAGGAGTCGTTATCCCTCTAATTTAAACTCTGATTGAACATAACCAAGTTTTTAGATTTCTCTTGAAGTTGATCAGGTTTCTATTGGCTCTTTGATCCGCTCAAAGTATTTCTATGTTTGGGCTGCTCTAAACTGAAAACTCCCCCACCTTGCTTTTCCTAAACTTTGGGATACAGACAAAATTTGCTATCACTAAATGCAAATCTCTTCTTGATCTGCTGTAACTGACTTTGTCTTGTAATCGTCACACATTTCTTGTGAGGGCTTCATGGATCTTTTTGTGCAATATGGCTTCATTAACTTGTTCACTACATTAAATATAGTATGTGTTTTGTTTGTTGCTGCTATGATTTTTGGTATAGTAGACTTATTTTGCTTTCTTAATTTCAGTTTTTCAGTTGTTCAGAACCATGTTTAGATGTACATTGTCTTGTTCTGAATATGCTCTACGCAATCTTCTTTCTAATTTACTGCAGTGATTTTTTAACTCTAGTATGGCCTCCCTGAACCATGGTTCAGAGGGCCTCCTTGGTTGTATCATATTTTTTTATGGTATTGTCTTGTCTAGGCTTTTTTTTACGGAGTCTTGCATAAGTGCAAAATTCACGCCTACCATTGCTTCTTCATTGAAACAATGTAGCTTATCAAATATCTTCCTCTCCATTATTTTATTTAGCTTGTACCATGGTCTACCTCATACCACTTTTTTTGCAGCTCACTCTTCTTCCTCTGTTGAGGTCCATATCAGATCTAAGGAGATTAGAGAATGATCTGACAAACTGAGAGGAGTTACCTCTTTTATATTAATTAAGTTTGCTGAGGCAACTATCAGATCTTAAGTATGTCCTCCTGAATGTGTGGGGATTGTCACCGGTTGTTTAAGTGCTAGGATTTCACAAGTCGATATCAATTCTCCATCCTGCCTCTGAGGGGCATTGTCTGTCCAGATATTACAATCTCCAAAAACAAAATGATTGGAGTGTGAAAATGCCAGATATATGATTAATTTTGAAAAGGCTAATATAAAGATATTCAAAGGACCTTGTGGCTTATAACATAACAGACCTGTGGCAGCTGCTCCCCTTCTTCTCTGAATGTTAAACCTCATTATCTCTGCTCCTTTTAATTTAACTTTATGTAAAATGATCCGTTTCTATGTTTCTATGAAAATAACTGTCACTCCTCCCCCTTCTCTCTCCACACTGGGTTGGTGGAGGGTTTTGAAACCCAAGGGGCAAGTATTCCACAGGCCCACTTTGAATCCTCTGGGATCCACGTCTCTGTAATGAACAGGATATCCCAGCTGTTTGTTTCTAAAATAAGCTTTCCCTAATAAGTGCTTTACTATGGATCTTATACACCCACTCACAGACCCAAACAGCCAATCATAGTCCAATTCACAAATCCATACAAATACTCATGCACCTACTCACTCATGCATATAGCCACTCACACACCCAGTCACTCACCCACACAGATTCTCATATACCTACTCACTTATTCCTACAGATACAACCACATGTAATCAGTCACATAAACAGTCACTGAGATGACTACATAGTCTCCCATAGAGCCTATCTCACACTCACTTACTCACCCAAACAACCACTCACATACCCACCCACTCACCCATACAGCCACTCACACACCTACTGAAAAAAACAAAAGGTACAGGGACATTATAGTTAGTTTGAGATGTCATCAGTGATGTCACTCAACGTGTCATGAGGGATGCAATATGTGAATTCATAAGCAGTGCATTATGGGGGAGTAAATTGTAGTTAGCTTAGGTACCCGTAATTGCTGAATTTCACTAGTTCTGTACGAGGGAAATCTGAGCCTAACTATAATGTCCGTGTAACCTTTGAATTTTTCTGTGAAATTCTAAGTTTATTTAAATTCTACTGCCTAATTATAAAGTCCCTGTAACCTTTGCTTTTTACATTGAATTTCTAGGGCATTTCAAAATCTTTTTCCTAACTCTAACATCCCTGTAACCTTTGTTTGTTCTAAGTGAATGTCTATGGTTTTTATGTCTAATGATAAGATTTGGCCTAAAGCCATTCCCCTGCTTCTCATTTGTGTGTTTCAATGACCTTTAAAAATTGTTGCTTGCCTCTTTGAGACTCCTTTTTCCCCCATGGAGCAGTGACTAAGTATAAAATCATTACGCTTTCTTGTGTTTATCTGTTCATGGGGGACTATTTCATTATATTTTCCTTCTCGTGTTACACTGTGGGTGCACAGGCCTATAGCTGCTTACATTTTATTACATTATTCATCCCTCCCACTTCCTTCCTTTTGGCTGACATTCTTTTGTATTCTTCCCAATGGCAGCTGCGAGGCTCAGCTTTGAATGTGTGCAAATAATTATTGGGGCTTTAAGTCTGCCCCCTTTAATTTCTTTCTTGCATCGGCCCTAGCTGGGAAAGGCCAGCTGCTGTGCTTTAATCCCATCTGAGCTGCTAGACTGGTGTGCTCTGTTGCTTGGTGACTGCAGGTGTGATGTTTGAATCAGCATGATCCCGCAAGCCTGCATTTAAGAACACCAAAAATGCAACTCACAGTTCACTTAGACAAATATTTCCTGTGAAAAATGAGAAACAGACACAAAAACACTGCAACGGCATCTCTGGGCCCCTCATGGCTATAACTAGCATTGCCTCTTTGATGAATCCCTTGAAACCGCCCTAACTTTCTTAGTCTTGTTCTTCCTGTATTCCCTTTCCTGCATTGATACTGGTTCTGAAGTCAGCAGCAGACAGCCATGCCTTCTAGCTACAGCAGCTCAAAATCATTTAAAACATTAAACTGCTGCTTAAAAACAGTGCATTGTCTAAGTTCTATAAAACCAAAGCTATAACTCATCAAATACTACTTTAATATGCATGCTGCATGTATTCTTTCTCCCCTCTCTCTCCAATCCCGGACCTGTGCATTAGCATCACCTGGTACTTTGCTTGGCTGCTGGATGAGGAGTTCAAAGTCTTTCCTTGTTGGTTTAGGACCGAGGCCAAAATGTTCCTTCTATTGGAAGAATGTCCCCTATAAATATGCATTTTAATGTACTACATTAAATAAATGCAGCACAAGAACTAAAGGCCGGCACAAGGGTGGTGCGACCGGTGCCACCGCACTGGGTACTGACTTCAGGGGCGCTGTGTTTGCAAATTGATTTTGCTTTTAAAAGCACCTGCTGCCATGTTCCTTGCCTCCAGCAATTTCCAGACAACAATAAAAATATGAAGATAATTCTGGTGATTAATGTTCTTGCTGGTGAAATCAGATTTTTATCCAGTAATATGTCTGATGAAAAGAAAATGTACAATACAGATCACAAAGTTGACATAATGTAAATAGGTCAGCGTGTTACTGCTTTATTAAGACACATCTTTTTGTTATTTGCAGTTTATGAGTTGAAATCCTAATACAGAATAGTGAATGTATAACTTTTATCAAAGACCTGCATGCACACTGCAAAGTTTAGATTAGAGCATATATTAATGTTGCAAAAAGGGTTCATCTGGGTAGAAATCAATTCATTTTTTATCCAAGAGAACCCCTAACTATGGTGTTCCATTTTCAATTCTGAGTTTGCGCTTTTCCAGCACAAGCACTTTTTAACAATGCTTCTTATCAATATGCATGACTAGTGACACCTAAACCCTGTAGTCCTTTGTTTTATGTAACATTTCCGATATGATGATTTACACATATATGATTGACTGTCTCTATGTACTTTGCGTTTGAAGCAAAGTGTGCTGACACCCTACATTGGAATGAGTGGCGCTAACCAACTAATTAAATGCATCTGAAAGTTAGTGGTTATGGAGCCTTAAGGGGCATTATTAAAATGTGGTGGTGAGGAAATCTGTGGCTGAGGTGTTCACTACCTCCACCATTGATAGGGGAATGCCAACAAACATTGCCACACCAGGTGCCACCAGCACTTAGGCCGGCCCTGCAAGAACGCCTTTTGAATTGCTATACATATTTATTCATATGTACTTTTTTGAAAGAAATGTTGTTGGACCTTTTAATTCACTAATATCGATGTTGGTGGGGAGAGGCTCAGTCTAGTACATAAAACTCTTTTTAAAAATGGGTTTTGGTCAACTTATATTAATTTATAGTGTTACTTTGTTCATGGATGGTTATTTTGGTAAATTTAATTTAATTGGAACCAGACGCAATGCAGCTTTGCACTTCATTGTTCATTTTCAATGGTCGCTGGACTCCATGAGCAATTGATGGATGGCCATGTTGAAGTCAGGATCTTCCTATTTATTTCCAGCAATGGATAGTGTGTTTCTATGATGCACGGAAATCCATGGTGCCATTTTTCAGCACTATTAATTCCCATACACCCTTTAAAAACCCTCTCTCTCTTCCCCTCATAGCTCTCCTGCTCTTCTGTTATCTAGTCAAATGTTCCCCCCTTTTCTCCCTTGCACTCCACCACCCCAGTTCAGACATGGCCATATGCAAATCAGTCTTGACCCTGTGCGTCATGGGAACAGTCCAGCCCGAACTGCCAAGCCATGTCTTCCCTGGACCAGAAACAAGCATCCTGGGACCGGTTTCGGGTTCATAACCCTCATCGGCCAGGCTATCTTAAATCCAGTGGCAAAGTGAGCAAGGGACCCACGTCTGGGCATACCCTGCCAACTTAGGGCGAACAAAGCGATACCAAAGGCTGGCCTGGCTGAAGACGGCTGAAATGCCAGAAACCGGTCCAAGCCATGGTTAGATTTTGTGATCACTTGATGGTAATCTCAAACGGAATTAAGCAAGGTTATTTATAGTTCTTTGATTACCAGAACAACAAATATAACATCCATCTAACATGTTCCTCACTTCTGTTCCTTCAGCTCTCCTCCATGGCAGTTATCTTGCTGTTTCATTTCTTTTCCGTGGCAGCTTGCACCATGACTCTCTTATCTATAGCAGTCCTGCACTTGTTCCTCTGCAGTGCCACCCACCGTCCACCTCCATTTGAGACGCATGCACACTCTCTCCCACCTCCACTCACAGAGTAAGTGCCTCATGGGGTATTAGCAACACCAGTGTTTATGCCTTTGATTACACAAAGGAGTAAAGGTGCGTCAGCTGTAGATGCTGCATCTGCCTGGGCAACACTTACCATCTAGCAATACAATGATGAAACACATTAATATTGACAAACCTAATAGATCTTGCATTGCGGAGACCTATAGGCTTTGCCATTGCCTGGAGGGAGCTCAGCAGGTACTGCACATACACTGCGGTTTGTGGGATTCCGATTGCAAAATATGTTTAGAAGCAGAGATGCACAGATCCCTAGGATGATTAACAACAAAATCATCACTCCACATTGTGCAAGACCCCTGCACAATTTATTAACACAAATGTCACTAGGGGTTGATCTCCATATTTTCATTTTGATATTCAAACACGTCTTTGCATATTATTGTAAGGTTTAGCAAATTAGTGTGTAATGAAAGGCTGCCTTTCTTTGCAATTATGTTTCATCATTTTCAAACTTAGTAACACAATCCACACAAATACACTCTACCCCATGCCACATAATTCCAATCAGCATAGTTTCACTCAATGCCAAACAATTCAAATCTATACATTTCCATTCCACACCACATATTTCAACTCAGCAACACAATTACACAACACACTACATACATCCAATCCACACCACAGAATTCCATATCATGCCACACATTTCAACATCACACCACATAATTAAACTCCACAACATAAAATGCCATTCCACATAGTTGCACACTAACACACAATTCAACTCCAGATAATTCCAGTACACTCAACACCACCTAATTACTATCCACATATTTCCATTGCACACCATGCCACATATTTCCACTCCACACAACAAAATTCCACCACAGACAATTCCACAACTAACAATTCCAATCCAACCCACATAATTCAACTCAACACCACATACATCCACTCCAGCCCAATCTAAAACACATGGATAAAAGACATTTTCATTTTTTCGCCAATCTAAGTCTCATAAATTCAAGACCAAGTTAATTTGCAAATGCTTGTTTAACTGGTAGTTGTATTTGCAGAGTGGTGGAGAAAGAGGGTGGGCACTCAGGAATCCCACTATGAGAGACTTACTGGAGGTAATAGGTGGACATCTTGGCCCCCAAGGTCCCTCAACAACCAGTATTGAGCCAGGAGCTGTGTTTGCAAAGTGGTGGAGAAAGGGAGTGTGGCCTCTGACAAACTCTCCGCTATCCCGCTGTGTGGGAGTTTATAGAGGTAACAGGAGGGGTAGTTGGCCCCCAGGGTCCTCAGCACCCAAGCGGACTTTATCCCCAAACCAGCAGTGCATAAATAGGCGTGTTTGCAGGGTAGTAGAACAAATGGCCCTGGCCTCTGAAGACCTCTCTGCAATCCTGCTGAGTGAGATTTACTGGAGGTAACAGGAGGGCTTGTTGGCCCCCAAAGACCCACTGTAGCAATGGGGACTTCATACTCCAACCAGCAGTGTGCCAGGATTTGCATTTGCATAGTGGTGGAGAAAAGGGGTAGGCCTCTAGTGACTTGCCAGCTGTTTTCTTTGTTCCATTCCCTGAGGCAATTAGGGCCACAGGGACTCCATCCCTTACAGGCTCAGCCTCTAGCGTGGGTGTCCTGGTGGCATCCAGGGAACCCACTTAGAAATGTTGGGGACTGTGGGGGGACTGCCTCCTGCGGGAGCCAGCATTGTTTTGACAGAGAGGGAGCTGCTAAATGTGCAGCTCTCTCTCTGTCAAAGCTGTTGTGCTCTGATTTGAGCAAGCAAGAGCAAAATGCTCTCACTTGCTTAAAGTGGAGCCCAGTTTGCGATGGCTTGGCAGACGCTGTAAAATAGCTATGTCCTGGGTGTGGGCACCCAGGGACATAGCAGGAGCCAGCCCGGGGGGGGGGGGGAAGTCCCCAGGGCCATCTTTAGCTCCAGGAGGAGAGCCACACGCATCCCCTCCTTTTTAAGAATTTGCCTCAAGGAGGTGGTGGTCTCCTGGGCAGCAGGGGCGATGTCCACACAACCCTGCATTCATTGTCTCAAAAGACCCAAGGGGGTGGGGATCCCCAGAGCGGGGGGGTCCAAGTGCCCCCTCATTAATTAAAGTTAAAGCCCCAGGGAAGTAGCAGCCCCCAGGACTGCAGGGGTCCATGTGGCCCCTGACATTTTTCTTATTTAGCCCCTGGGAAGTGGTGCTCCCGGGGCATGGGGTCCGAGAGGCCTCCCTATTTAATAAGTATGGGGTGCCATGCAAGCACCTCTTTATGATTTAAAATATACACCTGGGGAGGTGGTTTATGCACCCCATCCTTTATTCTTCTTATTCCCCCATATATGGTCCACCCGAGGACATCCTTTAAAGGAACTGCAGGAGCCTGAACTGTCTTTTGTAAACATAATATGCAGCAGATCCATAGATATTTATGCAAACTTGTGGCAAAATTAAAAAAATAATTTTTTAAGGCATTCCGGGGTTCCTGTGGGGACTGCTCCAACCATATCTGAAGGGTCAGAGTAATCCTACCTTGTCCCCCTTCTCTTTATTTTTTACTTTTTTTGTAGGGTTCGGATTCAAGCCAAGTCCCAAAGTGGTTGCCTCATGTAAGTGTTGGCAGCCAATCAAATTTCACTGTGAGTTCACTGCAAGGACTTGTGTACCCATATAACTAGATTATTTTAACTTCAGTATCTTGAAAACTACTGAGAAGAATTACACCAAATCACAAAAAGCACGATTTCTGGCCCAACATCTAGCTCTCTGCCAAACTTGGTGTAATTCCATTCAGCGGTTCAGGCTGGTGCAATATTCAGAATTCCTATAGAAAAATATATGGGGAAAATATGTTTTGGTTACTCCCTTTTTTTGATGGGTCACCCTAAAATGTTTAACACAGCACCTCAATCAAAAGCAGGAAATATTATGAAAATGTTGTGAAGAATCCTCAAGCGGCGCCAAAGTTATTGGCAAAACAAAACATGCTTTTTCTATGAGAACACAGTCCTGTAGGTAATGTACCTATAAATATACATTGATTTAGCACCGAAACATTCCTTGCTCCAGTTTCGTAAAGGTGAACCACACCAAAGAAATTACTTGCAGTAATCTTTACTAGTAAAAAACAGAAAACAAACACAACATGTTTTGATCTGTCACCATCTTGATCACGTGATGATACATACATACATACATACATACATACATACATATATATATATATATATATATATATATACATATATATGTATATATATATATACACACACACACACATATACATTCAGAATAAGTTGCCATCGACAAGAGTGCACTCCCAAAACAGGCTTATTCCCTCGTTTTTCAGCAGAGTCAGCAGAGAACTTCAGATTCAAAAAGTCAGGCCTTACACATTTCAAGCTTAACACAGCTCTTGTTCACAGGCCAAGGTCGAGTGAGGCAATGCATTCCGCCCGCAGTGGGCCTCAAGGCGAGTCAATCCGGTGCATCTTCTTCAGATGCCTTCAGATATCAGTTATTTGCTGACTCTGAGGAAACAAAGCTGTTTTGGGAGTGCACTCTCGTCCAGGGCAACATCTTCTGTATGTATGTATGTATATATTACCTACTGGCGGTCGCCAGTAGGTAGTTATAGTTAGGACCACGTTTCCATAGGAAATCCGCAACATTCTATTTTGAATAACTTTGGCGCCGGTCGACGAATCCTCGCAAATTTTTCAAAATAGGTGGGGAGCTACGCTCCGCTCCTACCCTGAAAGTCTTGGGGGGATTCGTCAAGCGGGGGCTGAGATAAAAGGGGGGTCCCAAAACGCGTTTTTCCCATGCATTTTTCCATAGGACCTTTAGACAGGGCTACAGCCCGAACGGCTGAACAGAATTACTAGAAATTTGGCAGAGAGGTAGTCCTCAGGTCAAGGAAGTGCCTTTTGTAGGTTTGGTGTAAATCTGTTCAGTAAATCTGTTCAGTAGATTCTGAGAAAATAGCCTTTAAATCAATATATATATCTGAGCCAGCTTACGGTGCGCTTACGGTACGCTCACCGTACGCGTACGGTGGCGTGCGCGAGCGCGATTCTGATTGGCTCTTAGATCTTAGTAAACATTCGAATCGGCCGATACCAGGAAGCGGCGGCCGCCATTTTCTCTCTCGCACTGAGAGTGATGTTTAAAATATAAAGCCCAAAAACATGTAAAGGGGCTGTTTAGACAGATCCCACACACATAGCCATGTTGAGGTAGTCCCCAAAGATCCCCCAAGGCCAAAAACGGAATTTTTTATTTTTTCGCTAATTTCGCCGATTACGCTTACCGTACGCGTACGGTAAAAAAGTATAAAAAAAAAAAAATTATCCACACTCTCCCCCCCCGTGTGCAATTGGTGGCCGAAGGGCACCAATTGTGCATGGCTAATGACAGATGAGATAAACTATAATATTTAAAAAAAAAATAATAAAAAAATAAATTATCCACACTCTCTCCACCCCGTGTGCAAATGGTGCCCGAAGGGCACCATTTGTGCATGGCTTATAAAAATTACGAAAAATTAAAATATTACCTTTCAAAACGAAGTGCATCATATGTCCTCCATGTGCGCACGGTGTGCGAAGCGCATCGTGCGTACATGGCCCATCTAGCGTAACGTGGGCATGCGGTGCGCGTAGCGCACCGCGTGTCCACCGTGCGTGCACGGCACTAACTGCGTAAAGTGGGCGCGTGGTGCGCGAAGCGCACCGCGTGCTTACTGTGCACGCACTGTGCGCGAAGCGCACCGTGCGCGCACGGAACGAACTGCGTTAAGTGGGCGCGCACGCCACAAATGGCGTAAAGTAACTTAGCATTTAAAAAACCGTACGAATTCACTGAAAAAACCATAGGTTTCACACACGTTATAGTTAGGAATTAGCATTTAAAAAACCTTGCTAATTCACTGAAAAAACCATAGGTTTCACACATGTTATAGTTAGCTGGACATTTTACTGATAAAAAACCAATGAAATTCCCCCGTTATAGTTACTGTAGGCAACTATAACTCACGCGACCGTAATCCTCTGCTGATGACATATGTGTCTTTATGAAAAAAAAATATTTGTAATATATGTATAGCTAAAATTTAATGGAAGAAGACATGGGCAAATAAGTGTCTAAATACAGTATTAGCATCAGCAGAGGATTACGGTCGCGTGAGTTATATTTGCCTACAGTAACTATAACGGGGGAATTTCATTGGTTTTTTATCAGTAAAATGTCCAGCTAACTATAACATGTGTGAAACCTATGTTTTTTTCAGTGAATATATATATATATATGTATATTCACTGAAAAAAACATAGGTTTTACAGACGTTATAGTTAGGAATTAGCATTTAAAAAACCATTGAAATTCACAAAAAAAAACACAGGTTTCAGGGACGTTATAGTTAGTTGAACATTTGACTCATAAAACCAGAGAAATTCGCCTGTTATAGTTAGTTGAGCTAACTATAACTCGCGCACCCACAATGCACTGCTGATGATATCACATATTACATAACTCATTACATGGTCAGTGACATCACTGTTGACATCACTGCTTCAGGGACTGCCGAGGACCACCCTGTATATTTAAATAAAGACCAGGAGTGTGGCGATTCACGGACTTCAGTTGGCCTCGAACCCCCGAACAATTAGTAAACAATACCCGGGAAGCGCTCCCCTAGGCTGCAAAACATCTCTGTGCACTTCCGCACCTAATTTACATGTGACATTAAGATCCCCAGTCCTACAGAGACCCCGCAATGTAATAATTGGATTGGCCACGGAACATCACCCACCCACCAGGGGCCTCATTTAAAAGAACTGGTGAGAACCCGCTTTTTGTTTTTGTTCTTTTCTCTCAATTTTTACCATCTGCATCCCCTCTATTACAGCGATACAAGGTTTTCCTCCTCTCGCTTCAAGTAGTCGAACAAGTATTT
The DNA here is from genome assembly GCF_964204655.1 of Triturus cristatus. Taxonomy (NCBI): domain Eukaryota; kingdom Metazoa; phylum Chordata; class Amphibia; order Caudata; family Salamandridae; genus Triturus; species Triturus cristatus. The sequence goes on along the minus strand of NC_140591.1, from coordinate 1,514,176,087 downwards.
GCTATCACAGGGTAGAAGCCATGCACCACCCTCTAACAGCAAACACAGATGTCCAGCGAATGCACACCCCGGGACATTGTATGAGCTGCACCTGAGAGGTTGCCCTCCCTACTACCACGATGCATTTGTTCGTATAAATGCATACTAACACTACTTACACACATGTAGTACAGCGACCAGAATGTAGTGAAGAAGCAGAGGAAGCACAAAATCTAAAAATATAAATCCTACCAGAAGTCGGATGACATAGTTCAATGAGCCGACGACCTTCGCATGAGAAAAAACAGCTACACGAACAAAACGGGTCTTCAGCACAATGCAAGCAATTTTGAAATATTGCTGAGTGATGCCTTCTTTTTGCCTTCTACCACTCGTCGCCAGATTTATGTAGTGAAGAGGCAGACAGCAATGAATCCAATAAGTATATTTATTACAAGAAAACAAGACACCTGAAACAACCACCAACAGGAGCAGACAGCAAAGCAACCGTCTAATCCAGCACCGTGTACAAACTCCACAAGGTTCCCCTCATGACAGCCCTACATTCTATCATTACATACTGAGGGCCATAATATCAAGGAACGGCGTTAAAATTATCGCCGCTTTAGCGGCAGAAAACTGCCGCTAAAATGGCGATAATGGGCTTGATAATATGCCGTAGAAAATTCCAATAGAAGCCCATTTTCTGGTGTTAACATGCGGCGATAATTTTAACGCCGTTCCTTGATAATATGCCCCTTAGATTCTAGTAGAATTACATACTAACATTATTCAATGACTTACAATGGAATACTACACAGAGTACCTGACTTTACAGCAATGAGCTCATAGTTTCATCCACGAGTCTTGACACCGGTAGGGGTAAGACTTTCGCTTCCCACTACCTAAATTGTATAAGCGTAAACTAACAATTCTTCCACAAGCATGCTACAGCACCCAGAGCACATCACTGTACCGCAATGAGTTCACAATTTAGGCTCACGGTTTAATCCCCGAGTCTTCACACTAGTAGGGATGAGTAGTTCACTTCCCACTCCCTATATACTATAAACGCATACTAACACTACTTACACACTTATACTACAGCAGCTAGTATCCTACACCGCCCAGAGCCCATCACTTTGCAGCAATCAGCTCGGTCTCATCCCCAAGTCTTCACACTGGTAGGCATAACTACTTTGCTTCCTGCTTCCGGTATACTAACAACACACAGTAGCGGTCAGTAGTTCGCTTCCCACTCCCTGTATGGTATAAACGCCTACTAACACTACTTGCACACGTATGCTACAAACACCAGACCACATCACTTTACAGCAATGACCTCATGGTTTAGACTCTCGGTTTCATACCCGAGTGTAGCACCATATCATATCACCACCATGCCACTCTGAGCAACACCGGACTTTCAGCCCGTTAACAGTGATAACTACCTACTGTCGACCGCCAGTAGGAAATCAAGAACAAATTGCAATAGTTCCTTGATTCTTTTAGCTTTCAAAAATTCTCTCTATCACTGTCTTTCTACTTTTCCATATAAATAGTTTTTTTAATATTCAAGTACACATCAAAGTCAGAAATGCAACGTATTCTATCAACACACTTTCTAGAACATTCTACAACACGTGGTGGTTAAAAGTTTATAATTTTTTTTAAACCTAACAATATTTTTTTGCAACATTTTCTCGAACGTTTAACGGCACGTGCAGGTTAAAAGTTCACAATTGTTTTAAGTTTGAAGAGTGCCTTCCAAATGCAAGTAGCAGGTGTGGTTGAGTTGAGCAAATTTTATCCTATAATATGTACTATAATATGTATGTGCAAACTACTTTTTCTTAACCAATCACAAACATACTTTTCAACAAAATGAATGTGCACCCTACTTTTAAGAGAGAGGGAGAGAGAAAGAGGGCAAGTGCCACAAACCTTAAATAAGAAATTCAAAAGCATTAAGATGTCTGCCATAATAAACCTTGTCAGTCCACCTTTTTATGTTTATTACTTTACCTGTGAATGTCACGTTTGTTATAAAGTTCTGTTGCCATTTGTTGGTCAATATTCACGTGATCAAGCTCGTTCATGAGTGAAAAGCGTTGTGAATAAACAGCAAATTTTTCTTTGCACAGAGTTTGTGGTTTCTGAGAGCGCACATATTAAGGTTATTTGCAATATATATAACACATAAGTGCAAATGCTGAGAAGGAAATGTGGCAACGTGGTTCAACCGAAGCCTTCAACTGGCTATGTATATATGCACACACACACATATACATAAATATTCGTGGAATATATTTAATTTGTATTCTGTTAAATCTATGTATTAGAACATTTAACATTTACTATTTTGAACTTTATTTATATTACAAATTCATTAGGTGTGTCTATTTTTGGATGATATCAGTGTCAACAATGTGTTTTTAGTACTTTTGACACAAACTTTTTGTCAACAATATTGTGTACCACAATCCTGTGTCAATGATCCAGCAATTGTAAAACAACTGATGGGATATCTGTTACTTTTGTGACAGAGTATCCCATTGACCAGGCTGTACATTGGACCTTGTGTTTTGAAATCCAGCTACATTACATTTAATTACTCAATGTTAGCTTGACTTGTAAATTGTTAGTTGACATATTTTGAAATTTCACTTTGAGCACCATTGATTCAGAATATTAACCCCTTCGCTGCCAGGCCTTTTCCCCTCCTGTGCCACACCCTTTTTTGGCTAGTTGGGGTAGTGCGCGCTGAGGCCCCTGTAACTTTTTGACCACATAAGGTATCCACGCCAAATTTGCGTCCTTTTCTTCCAACATCATGGGGATTCTAAAGGTACTCAGGGTTTGTGGATTCTCCTAGAGGGGTCACGGAAATGAGCCAAAATACAGCAAAACTTAGTTTTTTTTTCTGAAAAATTGGAAAAACAGGCTGAAAATGAAAGCATCTGGGTTTTTCCCTGCAAACTTTATCAAAAAAGGGTTTGTGGGGTTGAAATCATCATTTTCCCAGCTTTTCGGGGATACAAGACTTTTGTCAGAAACCCAACATTTTTTACACAGTTTTGGCATTTTTCTCGGACATAGCATAATTTTGCTATTTTTTGTGCTTTTGACCTCCTTCCAGTTAATGGCAGAAATGGGTACAAAAGCAATAATGGATCCTGGAAAGCTATACGTTTTCGAAAAGAAGACAAAATTCTAAATTCAGCAAGGGGTCATTTGTGTAAATCCATCAAGGTTTTTTTATAGAAACTAACAGTTAAATATAGGATAAATTGAAAAATAGTTGAAAAAGACAGCCTTTTGTGTCAACGTTTTCACCTGTAACTTCTTCTAATTATGACAGCTCTTTGAAAGCAATATACCATTACATCCGCTGGACATTACTGGTTGTGGGGATATATAGGACTTGTAGGTTCACCAAGAACCCGACGAGCCCAGAGCCAAAAACTGAGCAGCAACTTGCAATGGTTTTTTATTATGTACCGGGTATATAGTAATTATTCTGTAAAAATGTGTACATGGAAAAATCGGTATGAAAGACACCTATGTATTTCTGAAATGGGAACAAAATATAGAGTTTAGAAACAGTAGATATTTGCACATTTCTGAAATTGGGAATACTCATACTAGCATGAGAATTATCAGTCATTTTTTAGAATGACTTCTTTTTTACACAATATCTTTCATTTGGAAGGCAGAAATGCATCGAAAGTCAATAGATAATAACAGTTCCTTTACAAATCTGAATTACCCTAAGTCTCCCGATAAAACTGGTACCTCACTTGTGTGGGTAGGCATAGTGCCCGCGACAGGAAACGGCACAAAACGCAACGTGGTCACAACTCAATACCGCAGTGAAAATTTACCCTTTTTTGGAAAAGTGCCTAGCTCTAGTTTTTGAACCCTAGCTCTGCGGGCACCTTGGGAAACCTAGTAAACCTATAAATTTTTAAAAACTAGACACCCAGGGGAATCCAGGATGGGGAGACTTGACTGCCTCCCGCCAGGGTCTGTTACCCAGAATCCCTTGCAAACCTAAAAAATTGTCAAAAAAAACACATTTTCCCCACATTTCCGTGGTGGAAAGTTCCGGAATCTGCGTGGATCCACAAATTTCCACTGACCCTGCGTTCCCCAAAGTCTTACGAGAAAAACGGTACCTCACTTGTGTGGGTCGGCGTAGTGCCCGCGACAGGAAACGGCGCAAAACGCAATGTGGTCACACCTCAATTTTGCAGTTAAAAAAATTACCCTTTTTTGGCAAAATGTCTAGCTGTAGTTTTTTAACCCTAGCTCTGCAGGCACCTTGGGAAACCTAGCAAACCTATACATTTTTGAAAACTAGACACCCAGGGGAATCCAGGATGGGGTGACTTGACTGCCTCCCACCAGGGTCTGTTACCCAGAATCCCTTGCAAACCTAAAGAATTGACAAAAAAAACACATTTTCCCCACATTTCTGTGGTGGAAAGTTCCGGAATCTGCGTGGATCCACAAATTTCCACCTACCCCGCGTTCCCCGAAGTCTTCCAAGAAAAACGGTACCTCACTTGTGTGGGTCGGCCTAGTGCCCGCACCAGGAAACGGCGCAAAACGCAACGTGGTCACACCTCAATTTCGCAGTGAAAAATGACCCTTTTTTGGCAAAATGTCTAGCTGTAGTTTTTGAACCCTAGCTATGCGAGCACCTTGGGAAACCTAGCAAACCTATACATTTTTAAAAACTAGACACCCAGGGGAATCCAGGATGGGGTGACTTAACTGCCTCCCACCAGGGTCTGTTACCCAGAATCCCTTGCAAACCTAAAAAATTGACACAAAAACACATTTGTCCCACATTTCTGTGGTGGAAAGTTTCATGTCGCCTCAATACGTTGTGGGCCCCTGCCTGTCGCGGCTACTTGGGCCTCCTACACGAGTGAGGCACCGTTTTTATCGAGAGACCTGGGGGAACGCTGGGTGGTAGGAAATTTGTGTCAGCCCGGTGATGCTACAACTTTCCCACACAAAAATGTGTGAAAAAGGTGATTTTTTCAGCTAAATGTAAGGTTTGCAGGGCATTCTGGGTAAAGAAACGTTGGGGGATCCACACAAGCCATACCTCCCTGGAATCCCCCGGGTGTCTAGTTTTCAGAAATGTGTGGGTTTGGTAGGTTTCCCTAGGTGGCTGCCAAGCCCGGGGCCAAAAACTCATAGGACCCCCTTTGCAAAACCAGGTCGTTTTGTGATAGTTAATTTTGATGTCTCCTCAATAGGTTTTGGGCCCTTGCCTGACGCGGGCACTAGGCCTACCCACGCAAGTGAGGTACCATTTTTCTCTGAAGACTTTGGGGAATGCAGGGTGGGTGGAATTTTGTGGACCCACGCAGATTCCAGAATTTTCCGACAAAGAAATGTGAGGAAAATGTGTTATTTTGAACACATTTTTAGGTTTGCAAGGGATTCTGGGTAACAGAACCTGGTGAGAGCCAGTGAAGTCACCCCATCCAGGATTCCCCTCGGTGTCTAGTTTTAAAGAATGTACAGGTTTGCTAGGTTTGCCTATGTGCCAACTGCGCTAGGGCCCAAAATCCACAGGTATGCACATTGCTAAAAAAAAATCGGAGCCCTGTGGGCTTTCTGCCACCCTGAGGGGGAATCGGGGAAGGGGGTTTCATCCTGATATGCCCCTAAAGGGGCAGAAAGACTGTGGCTATTTTTTGTGGGGTTGGGGGAATTGGTATGACCATTTTGGGCAGCCCCCACCCCCACGCATAAAAAAAGCCTGCATACTCGCTGGCGCCTACTGGGCTTTCTGCCCCCCCAGGGGGCAGATCAGGGGCCACTGCCACCATCTGCCCTCCCGGGTGGGGCAGAAAGACTGGAATTTCACTGGGGGTGGGGTGGGGTATTGTCATGCCCATTTTGGGGAGCCCCTACCCCAACACTAATAAAACAAAAAAATCCATGGTTTCTAGTGGGCATTCTGCGCCCCCAGGGGGGGCCAGATTGGGGGCTACAGCTCCCATCTGCCTCCTGGGGGGGCAGAAAGACTGTCATTTTTGTGGGGGAGAGTGGGGGCATTGGCGTGCCCATTTCGGGTAGCCCACACCCTTTCTGTCCCCCCGAAGGGGCAGATTAGGGGCCAATGCCCCATCTGCCCCCCAGGGGGGGCAGAAAGGCTGTAATGGTGGTGGGTGGGTGGGGGCATTGGCGTTTTGGGCAGCCCCCACCCTAAAAAAAAACCTGAAAACAAATCCCTGGTGTAAAGTGGGCTTTCTGCCCCCCCGAAAGGGCAGATTAGGGGCCAATGCCCCATCTGCCCCCCGGGTGGGGCAGAAAGACTGTGATAATTGGGGGGTGGGGTGGGGGTATGGGCCTGCCCATTTAGGGCAGCCCCCACCCCTTTTTTTTTTTGTTTTACAATTCCCTGGTGTCTAGTGGTCTTTTTGCCCCCCCGGGGGGGCAGATTGGGGGCCAATGCCCCATCTGCACTCTGGGGGGCAGAAAGGCTGTAATGGTGGTGGGTGGGTGGGTGGGGGCATTGGCGTGCCTGTTTCCGGCAGCCCCCACCCTAAAAAAAAAACTGAAAACAAATCCCTGGTGTATAGTGGGCTTTCTGCCCCCCCGAAAGGGCAGATTAGGGGCCAATGCCCCATCTGCCCCCCGGGGGGGCAGAAAGACTGTGATCATTGGGGGGTGGGGTGGGGGTATGGGCCTGCCCGTTTTGGGCAGCCCCCACCCCTATTTTTTTTTTTTTACAATTCCCTGGTGTCTAGTGGTCTTTTTGCCCCCCCCGGGGGGCAGCTTGGGGGCCAATGCCCCATCTGCACTCTGGGGGGCAGAAAGACTGTAATGGTGGCGGGTGAGTGGGGGCATTGGCGTGCCCGTTGCGGGCAGACCCCACCCTAAAAAAAAGTAAAAACGAATCCCTGGTAGTTAGTGGGCTTTCTGCCCCCCCCGAAGGGGCAGATTAGGGGCCAATGCCCCATCTGCCCCCCGGGGGGGCAGAAAGACTGTAGTAATTAGGGGTGGGGTGGGGGCATGGGCCTGCACGTTTTGGGCAGCCCCCACCCCTATTTTTATTGATAAAAAAATTCCCTGGGGTCAAGTAGCTTTTTGCCCCCCGGGGGTGCAGATTGTGGGCTAATGCCCCCATATGCCCCCCAGGGGGGGCAAAAAGACTAAATTGTGCCAAAGTTACACGGGGGAGCAAATGCCCTTGGCCAAGGGGCCTCTCCCCCCTCCCTGGTGTCTAGTGGGTGGATCCCTGCTTGGGGATCGCCTTCCTGTGGCGATCCCCAAGCAGGGATCCACTGGGAGATTCTCCCCTTTCCAACGATACCTCTCCCGTCTTTCTACGTGCTCAGGGGGCTGAGATAGCCCCCTGAGCACGTAGAAAGAGAAACTGAAATGAACCTCTTGGCTCATTTCAGTTTCACTTTCACTATAATGACGTCGGCGAGATGTGCGCGCTGATCGTCATTACAGTGAAAGGGAAGGGGGCCTCGGGAGCTGGGGAAGCTCTTACCCAGCTCCTGAGGCTTTTTGGCAGAAAGGGAATCCCTCTGGTGCCCGCACCAGAGGGATTCCCTAGGGTATGCCTCATGACGAGCTGGGCTCGTCATGGGCACAGCGCGACTGTGCTCCATGACGAGTCCAGCTCGTCATGGGCATACAAGGGGTTAATATTTTTACAATAATTCAGGACATCCTTGTTGAATATATTTTAATTTTTCTCTCTCCACTCTTTAACTGATGTGTGTTTGTCTTCTTGCAAGTAAAGAGGACATTGGCTATCCTTTGGGGGAAAAGTTAGTCCTCGGACCACTGAAGAACCCTCCCAGCAAACACGGCAGCAAGAAAGCCTCCTGGTTCACCGACGAACTCAACACCTCGAAGAAGAACTGCCGCTCCCTGGAGAAGGATGTATGTCGTTACAACGCACACTTTTACAACACATGCACTTACAACGCATTTTTTACAATGCACAATCCATTACAACGCATGACATTACAACGCAGGACACTACAATGCATTTTTAAAAACTACCTTTACAACGCATTTCCATTACAACGCATACTACCTTTAAAACGCATACCATTACAACGCATAATATTAAATTGCATTTAAGGTAAGTATTAGATAGTATAGGGGTAAAAATTACTATTCTAACTCCAGGGGGTGCAACAGTAGGGTAAGTGTTGGATAGTATAGGGTTAAAAATTACTATTCTAACTCCAGGGGGTGCAACAGTAGGGTAAGTGTTGGATAGTATAGGGGTAAAAATTACTATTCTAACTCCAGGGGGTGCAACAGTAGGGTAAGCGTTGGATAGTATAGGGGTAAAAATTACTATTCTAACTCCAGGGAGTGCAACAGTAGGGTAAGTGTTGGATAGTATAGGGGTAAAAATTACTATTCTAACTCCAGGGGGTGCAACAGTAGGGAAAGTGTTGGATAGTATAGGGGTAAAAATTACTATTCTAACTCCAGGGGGTGCAACAGTAGGGTAAGTGTTGGATAGTATAGGGGTAAAAATTACTATTCTAACTCCAGGGGGTGCAACAGTAGGGTAAGTGTTGGATAGTATAGGGGTAAAAATTACTATTCTAACTCCAGGGGGTGCAACAGTAGGGTAAGTGTTGGATAGTATAGGGGTAAAAATTACTATTCTAACTCCAGGGGGTGCAACAGTAGGGTAAGTGTTGGATAGTATAGGGGTAAAAATTACTATATTATGCGTTGTAATGGTATGCGTTGTAATGGTAGTATGCGTTGTAATGGAATGCGTTGTAAAGGTAGTTTTTAAAAATGCGTTGTAGTGTCATGCGTTGTAATGTCATGCGTTGTAATGGATTGTGCGTTGTAAAAAATGCGTTGCAAGTGTAGTGCGTTGTAAAAGTTGCGTTGTAAAGGTTGTTCCCCCTGGAGAATACCTGGCGCACCAACCAGACCACTGACAACATGACTGCCCTCAAACACGCCAACCGCAAACACCACCAACTGATCCGCGCCACGAAGAAGACAGCCTTCAAGGAAAGACTAGACAACAACACCCACAACAGCAAGGAACTCTTCAGTATCGTCAAAGAGCTCTCTAACCCCAACGCCGGAAACAACGACATCACTCCCTCGCAAGACCTCTGCGACTCACTCGCCGCCTTCTTCCACGACAAGATCGCCAACATACACAGCAGCTTCGGCCCACCAACCACGAACCCCACCACCGAACCGATGACCCCCACCACCACCCTCCGCACCTGGACCCCGGTCAGCACCGAAGACACAATCCTCACGATGAACACTATCCACTCCGGTTCTCCTACGGACCACTGCCCACACCACATCTTCAACAAGGCCAACCGCATCATCGCACCCCACCTCCGTGACATCATCAACGCCTCCTTCGACACCGCCACCTTCCCGGAGTGCTGGAAACACGCCAAGATCAGCGCCCTGCTGAAGAAACCAACAGCATACCCAACCGACCTCAGGAACTTCCGCCCCATCTCGCTCCTCCCGTTCCCGGCCAAAGTCATCGAGAAGACAGTCAACAGACAGCTAGCCGCCTTCCTCGAGACTAGCGAATCCCTCGACCACTCGCAGTACGGCTTCCGAGCCAACCACAGCACGGAGACTGCCCTCATCGCAGCCACAGACGACATCAGATCCCTTCTGGACAACGGGGAAACAGTGGCCCTCATCCTCTTGGGCCTATCCGCAGCGTTCGACACTGTCTGCCACCGCACCCTAGTGCAACGCCTGATCAACACCGGAATCCAGGAGAAGGCCCTGGAGTGGATCATCTCGTTCCTCGCCGGAAGAACCCAGAGAGTCCGACTCCCCCCGTTCCGATCAGCGGCCACCGAAGTCTTCTGCTGCGTTCCACAGGGGTCATCGCTCAGCCCCAACCTCTTTAACGTCTACATGAGCCCCCTCGCAGCCATCGCACGCCAACACAACCTCAAGATCATCACCTACGCTGATGACACCCAGCTGATCCTCTCCCTCACCAACGACCCGGACACCGCCAGAGCCAGCCTACACGAAGGGATGAAAGACGTCGCCGAATGGATGAAGAACAGCTGCCTAAAACTGAACTCAGACAAGACGGAGGTCCTCATCCTGGGATCATCACCCTCTGCCTGGAACGACTCCTGGTGGCCCCCTGCCCTGGGCGCCACCCCCAAGCCAACGGACCACGCACGCAACCTAGGCTTCATCCTGGACTCCTCCCTTTCGATGACCAGACAAGCCAACGCCATCTCGTCTTCGTGCTTCAACACCCTGCGCATGCTTCGAAAGATCTTCCGGTGGATCCCCACCGAGACCAGGAAGACGGTCACCCAGGCCCTCATCACCAGCCGGCTGGACTACGGGAACGCCCTCTATGCCGGTACCACCGCCAAACTCCAGAAGAAACTCCAACGAATCCAGAACACCTCAGCACGTCTCGTCCTGGACATCCCCCGACACAGCCACATATCCGGACACCTGATAGACCTGCACTGGCTCCCCATCAACAAGAGGATCACGTTCAGACTCCTCACCCACGCACACAAGGCCCTCCACGACCTGGGCCCCAAGCTCCTCAACAACCGCCTGACCTTCCACAAGCCCACCCGCCAGCTCCGTTCCGCCAGCCTCGCCCTCGCCGCCGTTCCACGCATCCAAAGAGCCACCGCTGGAAGAAGATCCTTCTCCTACCTGGCAGCCAAGACATGGAACTCCCTCCCCCTCCACCTCCGGACAACCCAGGACCATCTCGCCTTTAGGAAGCAACTCAAGACCTGGCTGTTCGAGCAGTGACTCCCCCCCCCCCAGCGCCTTGAGGCCCTCCGGGTGAGTAGTGCGCTATACAAATGCCATTGATTGATTGATTGATTAGTGGGCCACTGGGAGTCAAAAACAGGACATACTGATATAACGAATCACCCAGTGGCAATGAAGGGTCTTGCCAAGAGCTAGTATCACTACCTCAGTCAGAAAAGAAACAATATTGCCAACACAATCTGCACCTGTGTCTGCCACCACCACCATTGACAGCTGCACTACTCACTCCTGGCCCCCTGATACCAAGCTACCATTCAGTCTGAAGATTGATTGGAGTCTTCTTCACCCCAAGGCATTTGTTTACCAACTCCCTTCCTGCTAACACTGGTGATGGAGGAGCATGGGGGTTTCTTCAAAAACTTCTCTGTGGGTCAGAATGCATTAATGGATAGGAAACTGGTGAGGGTAACTGACAACCAGGAGGGTATCCAAACAGCCATGTCTGCCCTACCGAGAGGTGCTAACAGTTCTAACAGTTCCCATCAAAAATGAATCTGGGACTTCTCCCCCAATTCCCTCAGCTGACTGAATTCCCCTGACATTTCGTTCACCTAACTCAATTTCTCCACCTCCAGCAATTTCTCCACCTGTCCCTTAACCTCACTATGCCCAGTGAACTGCCCATGCTCCAGGACCTCACCATGCTCCATGACTTCACCATAACTCATTTCATCAACCTGCCCCATGACAATCCTTTCCAGAAGATTTATGCAATGTTAATCTTGTCCCTCCCCCCATAATCTTGAAAACCCCAACCCTCCTCAAAACATAGGTGCCCAGTTGACTCTCTGCTTCGCGAGCATGGAAAGCCAACAAGGAGGAACCATTTCAGAACTTTGGGAGGCAAGCAGCAAGGATGGAGTCTAACCCTAAAACTAAATAAAATTTGAGACTGTGATAGGAAATTAATTAAGCTCCCCTCATCACCAGACTTTTCTTTAAAATACATTTTGTACATTTGTTTTTTGTACATTTGATTATTTATTTAAAACATTACCAGAGGATGAACGTTGTTGTTGCATTCAATCTTTGCATAAGCTTTTTTATTTCTGGTATTCCTTTTGATGAAAAACATTTAATTTATGCCATATGTGATGGCATATTTCACTATGTTGCTTATGTTATCAATTTGACTCACTTTCAAGGTACTGTTATTTCCTCATTGTAGCATGGTGGGAGATTTAGTTAATTCCCTTTCCGTTGTGTGTAAATGGGACTGGAAGTAGCTGTATGGGGGAACTGTGTATGTGGCATGCAGAGTGGCGGTGTGAATGGCTTTATTTTATATTAGTACTTGGGTGACAAATTCTGGGTATATTTTCAAGTGTAGGGGTTCATGAAGAGTACATGTTATATGCTTAATGTCTATACACCTAGGGTCCCCATAAGAGTGGAATGTCAAGTATGTGGTTATGCAGCCTAAACTTCTTTTAGATGCATATATCAACACCTAACAGCTTTTAGGGGTACATGATTTTTTCATATGAATTCTTTGTGTGAGTTAAGTGCGCAGTCAGGAAAAAATGGAAGGCTTATTTTATGTGTGTTTTTAAACAAACCATGTCTGATAAGAGTCATTACAACTTTATGTATACTTTAATTAAAATTATAAACAGGGTACCTATAGTGTGCTTGCAATATTTGTTTGGCTGACCAAGTACATTTTAAACCAATTACTGTTATAATTAGCAGATGCTTTCTCTTTTAAGTGGTTAATTTGTGAGAAAATAAGTGCAAGCTCTCATCAGGCGGTCTCTTGCAACCAACTACTAATCATGAAAGTGGGGCGAGGATGTGGAGTAATTGTAATCTTGACTTCTAACTTATTGTTTTTAAACAATAGCCTAGGTTTCACACATGCAAGCAAGTTACATTCTGCGAGAGCTTTACAACTAATTGGTCATATTGGAAATATTCAACAATAATCAGACACAATATATAGAGTAGAACACAACGTAATGAGATAGAGAGCAACTTCATACCAGGGATTTGAGATTTTGGGGCCCCACAGGGCAGTAATCACCGTCTAGGCTAGAAGGAATACAAAAACAACAGTTGATGGGCAGAATGCAGAACAATGTCATACATTCACCCCAGTACAATGATCTGGTCCCAAATCCATTGTTTTTTTGCTCACCATGCAATTCCAGTTTGAACCCAGCCATATGCAAATCAGTCTTGACCCTGTGCCTCATGGGAACAGTCCAGCACGAACTGCTAAGCCAAGTCCTCCCTGGACTGGAAACAAGCATCCTAGGACCAGTTTCGGGATTTCACCCCTCTTCAGCCAGGATAGCTTGATTCCAATGGCATGGAGAGCACGGGACTTAAGTCTGATCATACCCGTCCCACTCGGGGTGACAAATGCAAAAACAACAGTTGATGGACAGAATGCAGAACAATGTCATACATTCACCCCAGTACAGAGATCTGGGTCCCAATCCATTGTTTTTTTGCTCACCATGCCATTCCAGTTTGAACTCAGCCATATGCAAATCAGTCTTGACCCTGTGCCTCATGGGAACAGTCCAGCCCGAACTGCTAAGCCAGGTCCTCCCTGGACTGGAAACAAGCATTCTAGGACCGGTTTTGGGGTTTAACCCCTCTTCAGCCAGGATAGCTTGATTCCAGTGGCATGGAGAGCACTGGACTCACGTCTGAGCATACCCGTCCCACTCGGGGTGACAAATGCAAAAACAACAGTTCATGGACAGAATGCCGAACAGTGTCATACATTCACCACAGTACAGAGATCTGGGCCCAAATCCATCGTTGTTTTGCTCACCATGCCATTCCAGTTTGAACTCAGCCATATGCAAATTAGTCTTGACCCTGTTTCCTCATGGGAACAGTCCAGCCCGAACTGCTTATGCAGGTCCTCCCTGGACTGGAAACAAGCATCCTAGGACCAGTTTCGGGGTTTCACCCCTCTTCAGCCAGGATAGCTTGATTCCAGTGGCATGGAGAGCACGGGACTCACGTCTGAGCATACCCGTCCCACTCGGGGTGACAAATGCAAAAACAACAGTTGATGGACAAAATGCAGAACAATGTCATACATTCAACCCAGTACAGAGATCTGGGCCCAAATCCATCGTTTTTTTGCTCACCATGCCATTCCAGTTTGAACCCAGCCATATGCAATTCAGTCTTGACCCTGTGCCTCATGGGAACAGTCCAGCCCGAACTGCTAAGCCAGGTCCTCCCTGGACTGGAAACAAGCATCCTAGGATCGGTTTCGGGGTTTCACCCCTCTTCAGCCAGGATAGCTTGATTTCAGTGGCATGGAGAGCACGGAACTCACGTCTGAGCATACCCGTCCCACTCGGGGTGACAAATGCAAAAACAGTTGATGGACAAAATGCACAACAATGTCATACATTCACCCCAGTACAGAGATCTGGGCCCAAATCCATCTTTTTTTTGCTCACCATGCCATTCCAGTTTGAACCCAGCCATATGCAAATCAGTCTTGACCCTGTGCCTCATGGGAACAGTCCAGCCCGAACTGCTAAGGCAGGTCCTCCCTGGACTGGAAACAAGCATCCTAGGACCTGTTTCATGGTTTTACCCATCTTCAGCCAGGATAGCTTGATTCCAGTGGCATGGAGAGCACGGGACTCACGTCTGAGTATACCCGTCCCACTCGGGGTGACAAATGCAAATCAACAGTTGATGGACAAAATGCAGAACAATGTCATACATTCAACCCAGTACAGAGATCTGGGCCCAAATCCATCGTTTTTTTGCTCACCATGCCATTCCAGTTTGAACCCAGCCATATGCAATTCAGTCTTGACCCTGTGCCTCATGGGAACAGTCCAGCCCGAACTGCTAAGCCAAGTCCTCCCTGGACTGGAAACAAGCATCCTAGGATCGGTTTCAGGGTTTCACCCCTCTTCAGCCAGGATAGCTTGATTCCAGTGGCATGGAGAGCACGGAACTCACGTCTGAGCATACCCGTCCCACTCGGGGTGACAAATACAAAAACAGTTGATGGACAAAATGCACAACAATGTCATACATTCACCCCAGTACAGAGATCTGGGCCCAAATCCATCTTTTTTTTGCTCACCATGCCATTCCAGTTTGAACCCAGCCATATGCAAATCAGTCTTGACCCTGTGCCTCATGGGAACAGTCCAGCCCGAACTGCTAAGGCAGGTCCTCCCTGGACTGGAAACAAGCATCCTAGGACCTGTTTCATGGTTTCCCCATCTTCAGCCAGGATAGCTTGATTCCAGTGACATGGAGAGCACGGGACTCACGTCTGAGTATACCCGTCCCACTCGGGGTGACAAATGCAAATCAACAGTTGATGGACAAAATGCAGAACAATGTCATACATTCAACCCAGTACAGAGATCTGGGCCCAAATCCATCGTTTTTTTGCTCACCATGCCATTCCAGTTTGAACCCAGCCATATGCAATTCAGTCTTGACCCTGTGCCTCATGGGAACAGTCCAGCCCGAACTGCTAAGCCAAGTCCTCCCTGGACTGGAAACAAGCATCCTAGGATCGGTTTCAGGGTTTCACCCCTCTTCAGCCAGGATAGCTTGATTCCAGTGGCATGGAGAGCACGGAACTCACGTCTGAGTATACCCGTCCCACTCGGGGTGACAAATGCAAAAACAGTTGATGGACAAAATGCACAACAATGTCATACATTCACCCCAGTACAGAGATCTGGGCCCAAATCCATCTTTTTTTTGCTCACCATGCCATTCCAGTTTGAACCCAGCCATATGCAAATCAGTCTTGACCCTGTGCCTCATGGGAACAGTCCAGCCCGAACTGCTAAGGCAGGTCCTCCCTGGACTGGAAACAAGCATCCTAGGACCTGTTTCGGGGTTTCACCCCTCTTCAGCTAGGATAGCTTGATTCCAGTAGCATGGAGAGCACGGGACTCACGTCTGAGCATACCCATCCCACACGGGGTGATAAATGCAAAAACAACAGTTGATGGACAGAATGCAGAACAATGTCATACATTCACCCCAATACAGAGATCTGGGCCCAAATCCATCGTTTTTTTGCTCACCATGCCATTCCAGTTTGAACCCAGCCATATGCAAATCAGTCTTGACCCTGTGCCTCATGGGAACAGTCCAGCCCGAACTGAATGGAATGCACATCCAACCTTCACTCAACTTATCTATAAGCTTTCAGACCTAGGTGAGAATATTAGCAGCTGCTTCATTGCTGAACACTGGTTGTATTGGTCTGAAGAGGGATGCAGGTGTGAACCAGCAATACATTTCAAAGACAGTCTCTTCAGATGGTAAATTTAGCTTAGCAAAATGAGAAAAAGTTGGGGGTTTTGGATGTTAACACAAAGAAGCTTTATTATTCCATCATAATCTTATACCATGTTTTATCATTGTGCCTCCCGATAAGTATCATTGCCACAATTCTGTTTATTGTTAGAGATACAATTCATATTGTTTGTTCTAGGATAAGGTTTGGATTTTAATAAATCGTAAAAATATATTCTTGGTTCTTTAGTGTTCTTGAGTGTGCTTATCCATGATGAAAGGAGGTTTGGGATCCACTAACTACCCCTGTGAAATCTCACTGGAATTATCATTTCTAAGGATGCACCTCACTCAGGTAATGCTCAGTGGGCTGTGGAGTGGTTACAGGCCATTATGTTTTCTGTCTCAGATTGGTACATTTACTAAGCTCTTCAAACCAGAGGATCAGGAAAACCCATTTCCTGTCCTTGTTCTGAAATTTCAAAAAACATATTAATGCATTACTTTATAGATCTGAGGTTGATGGGTATTAAACTTGTGTTAATGAAGTGTTTTATATATTTAGGTAGTATGAGGCATGTGCCCAGACAGAGAGATAACACATATTATTCTAAGAGTTTCTTCACTGTACAGAAAGTCAGGTTTTGTGACATAGGTGTACTTAAAAAAGTGGTACTTAGATTCTATTTTATTGTGCATTTTGTTGTTGTTCATCCACCACTGTCATATAGAGTCCCAAGACGTGTAGTAGCATTGGCATAAATTTGGAGTAGATAAGGGCTTTCGGCAGGCTTTGGTTAAATATCATTTTTTTCTCCAACACAGGTGTAGAGGGTAACCACTATGCTTACATCAAAGGAATTTATGCTCTAAATACAACAGACAAAGCATTGTATTTTATTTGTTCTGTCCACCAATTTAATTATATATATCCAGAAACATAGTATGTAAAATATGGTGAAGGTGGCGGCTCAAGGGCATATTTTGTCCATTAAACTGCCAACATTTTAAGCGGGCTGATGGACCGCCATGGTGGCAGACGGTTTAATATGCATTTTTTGATGATCTGTCCTTATCTGCCAAACTCTTGTCCAGACCCTAGGTCTTACACTTGCTTAAAGGTTATGCACTATCGAATACAGCAGCAATGTGGACACATCTGGGGTTCCTAATCCCATCTATGGTAACAAGTCAATTTCATTACCATCATATTTTAGAACTCTGCATCTCCAGCTGAAAGATACACATGACAGACATTAGGAGAATATTCACATTCTATCAAGGTAAAACAAAAGAGCTAAGAATGTCTGAACATGTCTTTGTTATCAATGGACTGATGCATAATTGGTTATCCCCCTTGAAACTGTATCTTCCAAGGAATTTTGTAAGGAAAGGTCACTGTGAGAAAACAAGGTTTTTGCAGATGCCCCCAGTTGGACTACTAGCTGCTGGTTTTCTGATGCCGACTCTGCCCTGGGCTCTGCTAACCAGGCCCAGGGCCAGTGCTCTTTTTAAAGGGTATATGGCAATTAGATGTAATTACAATTAGTTCTGAAAACCTACCTGTAAATCCCTATTATATGGTAGGGCATGTAGATATAGAAGCCCAGTGAATTTAATGCACTTACGTGTGCACTACTGTAGTGCCTGTTATCATTTTAAAGACAGCCCTGCTTTGCAGGCTGCTTTTAAACTAAAAATGTGTCCAAATTTGACTTTGCAATTAAAAGTACTTCCAAAGTCTTAAACAATCTTATTTTTAACTATATGTCACCCCTAAGGTCTACCCGACGTGCCCCTAGGGAGTAGTGCATTGTGAAATAATATGCCGGGACATTAGAAAAGGTTTCTTACATGCACTGGTGAGGTAAAATCTCCCAGATTTGTTTTCCTCATTTTAGATGTCTAGCTCCATAGGCTAGCATAGGAAGCTAAATTAGTTTTTAATAAAGCTCATCTTTTAAAGGAGTGACTTACAAATATAATTCAAAGTATGGAAATAATAGTTACACTATATCCAGCAACTTGCCCAGTTTTGATGTCTTATAATTATTGCAGGAAAGAAGTGCTTTCCTGAAGTTACCTAAAATCAGCCCTGTAGCAGCCTCTTCTAATTGACTAACCTTTGACAGTCTAAGCCATGCTTCCTTATTTAGGTGTGACGTGGCCTGGGCTGAGACAAAGAGACAATCTGGTGGGAGGAAATATGCAGCTGCAAATGTCAGGAAGGAGACTTGGTAGCCAAACTGGTCTTCAAAGGGAGAAAGGCTGCTTGGACAGGAACCTGGAACTTCCCTATTTCCAGCCACCCCAGCCAAACAGGAACCCCTGTAATTCAATTAGGAGAGGGACCAGAAGGAGAGTGTAGGGAAAGGTTTGCCACACCTGTGTTTTTGGGTTAGCCAGACCTGAACCATCAGGAGTGATTCTTTCCATTTTGGATTTGTTTTAGAATTTTTTTCACAAACATATGCCGCACTTTTAAGGATGTTTTCATCATGGATGTTAGCACCCTGCATTCCAATGATCGGGGAGCCCCCCTCTTGCCAGCTCAGAAACTGGAAAGAAATATGGGAGAGCTGCCCAGCAACTCAGATATCTGCCTGGAAGCATCAAGAGAAAAAGGACTGCCCTGCTGAACCCCTGGTCTACTCCAACAGATGACTGCACTTTGAAGGACTGCACCTGCTGCACATCCTGGGCTTCACAAAATAGAACTTTGCCTTACATCAAAGGATTAAGGAAACCGATGGGTATATAAGAGCTTTAAGACGTCACCTGCATCAACTTCACCAACACAAGCCCATATTCCACCCATGCTACACCCATGTAATGCCTCTCCGATGCAGGGTAAAGCAAGGTAGTGAAAGAGGCTGCTTTGCATTAATTTGCTGCTGAAAAATATGTCAGGCCAAACAATAATCAAGTTGCATGGCATTCTAAATGTCATTGATGAACTTGCCTTGCTTTACTTTGACTTGTCTGAAGCAAGGACAATGCAAGTGCTTTATAAATCTGGGTCTTGATGTTTCCTAGTATATGTATCCAGCATTACTTTATTCTTCTAACTCTTTCACTAACCAGCTGACGTTGCTGGAGCAGTGGTCTAGTGGTAGCCTTACACAAGACAAAACGTTTGCCTGATTCTAGTGCCAATCAAACGTACCTAATAGTTCACTATTTTTGCATATAAATTATGTTGCTTCTTTCCACAGCCTTGTCTCCTTAAATTACATACTAACCGACAAAGCAGACTCTTTATTTCTAAATCATGATTGAAAACTGACCTAACTTCTGATTCTTGCCTCTCCTTTTTTCTTTCAAATGGTCCTTTCCTTCCCTTTTATCCTCTGCATGCCTCTGCTCTCTCTAAGCACAACCTTCTCAGAACACATGCATGCTTGCTGAACTCTTTATGATTGTATTTCGGAAAACACCCTGCAACTCACATCAAAGATCACAACCTCTGCTTATTGGGAAGCCAAAGCCACAAATCTGCAACCCACAATACCTAATCTCTGGGCAGGGCCAATGAGTAATAATGAAGTCAATCATGAGTTTGCAAATAAAAACAGAGTCTGTTATGCTTGCACTTCCAGTATTGCTAACTCACAGTGGCACAACAATAAAGGGATCAGGGACTCCCGACAATCTTTATACACCTATATAAACCTAGAACAAGCAGTCTACTCACAAACAGATATGTGATCATTTAGACATTGTGTATGAGAGAGGAGCTATATTTTCAATTTGTTGGCAATACCTGGTATCGCTACATCGCTACACAAGTGGATCCCAGTCCTGTGAGGGGGGCAAGAGAGCTGGAAACTCCATTTCCTGGCTGCCCGAGTGGCGCCCACGCCGCCGACATCATTGAAAGTGCCTGGAGGAGCTTTTAATGAAGACAGGGCTCCCACAGCACGGGACACACGTGGATGTGCCTGGGCCAAGGGCGGGCCCGTCTGTGCCCGTCAGAGACCGAAGGATGCAGGGCTGGGCCACGTAATTGAAATCTACGGATCCAGAGACAAGCTGCTTTGACTACCCAAGGTACTGAGTTATTGGCATAACTGACATTGAGCTTGGGTTGAGGGAAAAATGAGCAGGCCTACATGTGGAAATGCGTTCCAACAAACAAATGATGGACGGAATACTGACAATGCAGACATTCTCCCCCAGTCAAGAGATCTGGGTTAAATCCATCGCTCTTTTGCCCACTACGCCACCCCAGTTTAGACATGGCCATATGCAAATCAGTCTTGACCCTGTGCCTCATGGGAACAGTCCAGCCCGAACTGCCAAGCCATGTCTTCCCTGGATCGGAATCAAGCATCCTAGGACCGGTTTCTGGCTATCAGCCGTCATCAGCCAGGATAGCTTGACTCCAGTGGCGTAGTGAGCACGGGTCCCACGTCTGGGAATACCCATCCCACTTAGGGCGAAAAGCGTTACAACAAACAAATGATGGACGGAATGCTGACAATGCAGACATTCTTCCCCAGTCAAGTGATCTGGGTTAAATCCATCGTTCTTTTGCCCGCTATGCCACCCCAGTTTAGACATGGCCATATGCAAATCAGTCTTGACCCTGTGCCTCATGGGAACAGTCCAGCCCGAACTGCCAAGCCATGTCTTCCCTGGACCGGAATCAAGCATCCTAGGACCGGTTTCTGACTATCAGCCGTCATCAGCCAGGATAGCTTGACTCCAGTGGCGTAGTGAGCACGGGTCCCACGTCTGGGAATACCCATCCCACTTAGGGCGAAAAGCGTTACAACAAACAAATGATGGACGGAATGCTGACAATGCAGGCATTCTCCCCCAGTCAAGAGATCTGGGTTAAATCCATCGTTCTTTTTCCCACTACGCCACCCCAGTTTAGACATGGCCATATGCAAATCAGTCTTGACCCTGTGCCTCATGGGAACAGTCCAGCCCGAACTGCCAAGCCATTTCTTCCCTGGACCGGAATCAAGCGTCCTTGGACCGGTTTCTGGCTATCAGCCGTCATCAGCCAGGATAGCTTGACTCCAGTGGCGTAGTGAGTACGGGTCCCACGTCTGGGAATACCCATCCCACTTAGGGCGAAAAGCGTTACAACAAACAAATGATGTACGGAATGCTGACAATGCAGACATTCTCCCCCAGTCAAGAAATCTGGGTTAAATCCATCGTTCTTTTGCCCACTACGCCACCCCAGTTTAGACATGGCCATATGCAAATCAGTCTTGACCCTGTGCCTCATGGGAACAGTCCAGCCCGAACTGCCAAGCCATGTCTTCCCTGTACCGGAATCAAGCATTCTAGGACCGGTTACTGGCTATCAGCCAGGATAGCTTGACTCCAGTGGCGTAGTGAGCACGGGTCCCACGTCTGGGAATACCCATCCCACTTAGGGCGAAAAGCGTTACAACAAACAAATGATGGACGGAATGTTGACAATGCAGACATTCTCCCCCACTCAAGAGATCTGGGTTAAATCCATCGTTCTTTTGCCCACTACGCCACCCCAGTTTAGACATGGCCATATGCAAATCAGTCCTGACCCTGTGCCTCATGGGAACAGTCCAGCCCGAACTGCCAAGCCATGTCTTCCCTGGACCGGAATCAAGCATCCTAGGACCGGTTTCTGGCTATCAGCCGTCATCAGCCAGGATGGATTGACTCCAATGGCGTAGTGAGCACGGGTCCCACATCTGGGAATACCCATCCCACTTAGGGCGAAAAGCGTTACAACAAACAAATGATTGACGGAATGCTGACAATGCAGACATTCGGGCTGGACTGTTCCCATGAGGCACAGGGTCAAGACTGATTTGCATAAGGCCATGTCTAAACTGGGGTGGCGTAGTGGGCAAAAGAACAATGGATTTAACCCAGATCTCTTGACTGGGGAGAATATCTGCATTGTCAGCATTCCGTCCATCATTTGTTTGTTGTAACGCTTTTCGCCTTAAGTGGGATGGGTATTCCCAGACGTGGGACCCGTGCTCACTACGCCACTGGAGTCAAGCTATCCTGGCTGATGACGGCTGATAGCCAGAAACCGGTCCTAGGATGCTTGATTCTGGTCCAGGTAAGACATGGCTTGGCAGTTCGGGTTGGACTGTTCCCATAAGGCACAGGGTCAAGACTGATTTGCATAAGGCCATGTCTAAACTGGGGTTGCGTAGTGGGCAAAAGAACGATGGATTTAACCCAGATCTTTTGACTGGGGGAGAATATCTGCATTGTCAGCATTCCGTCCATCATTTGTTTGTTGTAACGCTTTTCGCCCTAAGTGGGATCGGTATTCCCAGATGTGGGACCCATGCTCACTACGCCACTGGAGTTAAGCTATCCTGGCTGATGATGGCTGATAGCCAGAAACCGGTCCTGGGATGCTTGATTCCGGTCCAGGGAAGACATGGCTTGGCAGTTCGGGCTGGACTGTTCTCATGAGGCACAGGCTCAAGACTGATTTGCATAAGGCCATGTCTAAACTGGGGTGGTGTAGTGGGCAAAAGAACGATGGATTTAACCCAGATCTCTTGACTGGGGGAGAATAGCTGCATTGTCAGCATTCCGTCCATCATTTCTTTGTTGTAACGCTTTTCGCCCTAAGTGGGATGGGTATTCCAAGACGTGGGACCCGTGCTCACTACGCCACTGGAGTCAAGCTATCCTGGCTGATGACGGCTGATAGCCAGAAACCGGTCCTAGGATGCTTGATTCCTGTCCAGGGAAGACATGGCTTGGCAGTTCGGGCTGGACTGTTCCCATGAGGCACAGGGTCAAGACTGATTTGCATAAGGCCATGTCTAAACTGGGGTGGCGTAGTGGGCAAAAGAACGATGGATTTAACCCAGATCTCTTGACTGGGGGAGAAAATCTGCATTGTCAGCATTCCGTCCATCATTTGTTTGTTGTAACGCTACATGTGGAAATGGGCAGGAGGGTTTGGGGACACTGGATGCTTTTTTATTGAGGGCTGAGTCGGCACTCATTCATGAAATCGAACTCACAGAGTCCAGATTGTCCTTGTAGCCCCAAAGCTCCCACAACCGATCTGCTCCTATTGTCCCTGTGTTAAATTCTAACCCGGAAGTTAACTCATTGCAAACCAGCATGTTACACTCTACGGTTTTGGACCTTGTAGTTATTAATGCCTCTGATATTATTGACAAATCCAATGAATCAAGTATGCCAAATGTAGTTACACAGGGCCAAAAAGCAAAAATTAATCATGGTAATAGCCTCGCACCACCATCAAAGAAAAGGAAGGGGCAGGACCCTAATAAACAAAATGAACCTCTTACCTAAACCATTAGGACTTAGGTATTAACCTGTTGATAAAGAGTGTAATCAGAGGTCTATTACAGCTTTAAAAGATGTTGGACCAAAGGGAGCCTTACCAATCAAGGAGAGCGAAGATTTCTGGAAAAAGTTGGAGCTAACGGTTTCATCCCTTTTTGACCCAATATTGCTAAAGCTAACTGAAATCGAGGCTAAGTTAACTAAACTTGAAAAGCCAGTGATTAGTACCTCCTCCACTTTGCTTGATCTTTGCCACAAGAGGGCGGAGGTTATTTCCTTTAATGTTCAACTCAAGAGTACTGCTGTAAGTGGGGTTGTGCGTCATCCTGAACCTCTTCTAAGACCTTAGGATGATCCACTTTGCCCAAGGGTAGCATGTACTTTGTTAAATGGTATTGAGACCACACACCTCAAGTAGCGCCCGTACTGACAAGGTTAGTCGCACTCAAGACGAGAGACCTCGGATTACAAGTACCATAGAAGGTCAAATCCCTGACCAAAGAGGTTCCCATGGCCCACATATCAATTTTCATTTACCACCAGAAGCAACCCCATACACCTTACTACTGGCCCACGTTCCCCCATTTGTGCCCAGTGAGTCAGAGCACTGGTCAACACTGAGGAATAAATCAGTGCACTTCGTGAGTGCAAGGATGGGGATTAACAATAATTCACTGTTCTCAGAGTTTAAGATGGTGCGTCGGATTGGGTGGGTGGGAAAATCTACCAAGACTTTCTCTGGAGACTGTATAGTATTATTATTTAGATCCCCACGCTTGGTTCAGACAATGCTAGAAAGGATGGACAATTGGTCTGTAAGTACGAGGGGGATAACCCTTTTACCCCTGGGGTTCTTTTATCAACCACCAAGACCTCATTGGCATATCGTAGAGGAGGAGACGTCAATGTGGGCAAATCAGCGCCCCCCGCATCCTCCTTGGTTTCACAAATCGCTTTGAGGTATTGAGTGGTCTTGCAGATATGGACTAACTCCCATCCCGAGATATTTTGGGAATATGGACACCTTAAATAAGGATTTAGAGAAAGTCCCTAATATAGCAGAGAGTATGGCTGCCTCCTTTCATATTCATGATCATGACCTTGAGAATAGTTCACATCCTTTTTCACTCTCGGGTATTGGGAGTGAAGGAAGCGTGGGGTTGAATATAAATATCATGCCCGCAGCACTGGCTATTACTAATATTGCCAGGAAAGTTACAGTGGCACATGACCATAACACCCATCCCCTTAGACTTATCTCCTGGAATATCGCAGGCATCTGCTCAAAATTAACGGACGAGGTCTGGTTACTATATGTCAAGACATTTGACATTATTTGTGTCCAAGAAACCAGGAGCATGGATAATTTTGATAAAGGCTGATATTGTTCATTTAATGTCCAGGCAACACCATCACTTACAGAGAAGGCAAAGGGAGGACTGGTGACATTGATTTCCATTAAATATGAGTCATTAAAGATACATAATGGATTCTCCCTGCTACCAGCTCATTTTGATCTCTAACTTGATTGATGCTACAATATTATTAATCCACTGGTATTACAATATTTTTGATCCAAATAACTGTCGGGTCATTAATACCCTCAAAGAGGAAATTGATAAGGTTGCGGGGAAATGATATCCTTTGTATATAATTTGGGTGGGCGATTTTTTAATTATACCTTATGCCGGCATAGTTTGTACAAAGTATGTGGGGTTCTCGATACTGAGAACCAAACTTTGTCACATTTTAAACATACTCGGCAGGGTGAAACATTAAATACCATCATTGTTGTAAATGATTTCAATTTGGTTGACACCTTGGTTAGTATCCCACCCATCCAGTATCCAACTTATCTGGGTGGAGGCAAGGCTAGCATAATTGATTTGATGTTAATATCTAGAAAATTTGCCTGCCTTGTGGCTAGTTTTGCAGTTGTACCAAACTCCATTAGTGACCACAATCCCATTACTGTCTCCCTGTACATAACGGCGCAGGTGGGTAAGGGTGATAACTGCCTACTTAAGCATAATTGCAATCAGGGGGTGAGATTAAATGGAGTAAAATAAATCCCTCACAATTTGAGGAGAATATAGTTAAAACTAACCCTAGCCAAATTATGTCATGCCTATCTCATGATTCTCCGCCAGATGTGGTCATACAGGATTTCAAATCTATTTGCAAAAATGTTGCTAAAAACGTGACAAAGACAGTGAAAAGAAGGGAACCTCAGGAAACAAGATGGTTCAATGATGAGTGTTTGGGGGCACAAAAAGATCTTAAGAAAGCCTTGCATGCAATACCCCGTGACGAAATTTTAATTAAGAGGGCGAGACAAACCTATAAACTCGTAATAGGGCAGAAGAAGGTAGAACTGAGAAGATTGGCCTGGGAAGATCTTAAAAGAGCTAATAATCTTTGGGATTCCAAGAGTTTTTGGGAAGTCATTAATCGCCCCCTTTTTTCGAATGATGCAAGGAGTATGGACTCAACAATAATGGCGGAAGTTTGGGTATCACATTTCTCAAATATATTCAACCCAAATTGCATCTCACCACAAGAACAAAGGGATGAAACAGTAACTAATTCACAAACTGCATACTAACTTGGTTCTTCCCTGACTATGTGTTAGGTTGAGGATGCTTTAGTAAAGGGAATCTACTCAAAAGCACCAGGTCCTGATGGGGTACCCTTGGACTTGTTTAAAAGCAATCCTAAATTATGGGCACACTTGATGGTAAAGGCCTTTAAAGCAGTAATAGTGGGTCGTATTCCTTCATCATGGAAAGAGGCAGTAGTAATGCTGTTCTATATAAAAGTAAATAGGAATGATCCGGTATGCTACAGGCCTAGTTCTTTAATCACTGCCACAGGTAAACCTTGCACGCCTGGAGTTATGGGCTAATGCCTCTGATCATGGGTAAGTACATGAAGGCCAGGAGGGGGGTCAATCCACCTGGCCTTCATGGACTTATCCAGTGCTTTTGATACAGTAAATCAGGGGAAGCTGTGGAATTTAATGGAAAAAATGGGCTTTTAGGAAGCCCTTATTACACTGTTGCGCAGGTTGCATGCATCCGCTACTGTTGCCATCCGTTATGGCCCTGGGGGAGAGAAGACCAGGCCCATTGTTTCTACAGAGGGGGTTCGCCAAGGTTGTATCCTTGCCCCATTTTAATTCCTTTTATACAAAAATGGTTTGGAGTCATTTCTGCTAGAACAGCATCTAGATTTTCCTAGTATAGGAGGCAAACCAGTACCCTTGTTGTCATATGCTGATGACACGGTTTTGATGGCTTTAACAACTAACAGCCTCCAAAAAGCCTTATATGCTTTTACTGACTTTATGATGGCATTGGACCTAAAGGTACATTTTTGTAAATCTTTTATCATGGTATGGGGTCCTAACCAAATTAAAACAAGGAAATTTGTGGTGAAGAAAATAATATTGATAAGGTGTCCAATGTTACTTACCTACGGAATTTTTTTAATAACAAATTGAATTGGGAGAAACTGATTGTGGCCAGGGTCCAACAGACTAGCAGAATAGTAGAGGGGCTGTTCCGCTTTGCTTGCAAGCTGGGACTTAAGCTGGTAGCGGAAATGATAACCCTGTACAAATCAAAATGCCTGTCAGTAGCTACCTATGGGGCGGGAGTATGGGGACATCATAAATGTACTCAGATACAAATTTTGGAAAATAAATTCCTAAAAAGATTGCTGATGATCCCTATTAGTTCTCCTACATCTTTTCGTCACTAAGAAGTGGGGCTGGATTTTGTAGAACGATAGAATAAACACTGACTCTTTGGGAAAAATTTTATTCCTCAGAGGACCTAATTTTTTCAAGGAGTATTCTTAGAGACTGTATGAACCTTGAAAAGGTTTGGCTATCCCCTGGCTTCATTATGTTAAAGATAATTTTAATAAGATTGGTTTAGGGCACTATTATGATAATCCTGATTGTATTCAACCTAACATGAAATTGATGATAATGTAATACAAAACTGTGTAGATGGGTGCCTAAAGCATCAGCAATTTTACTTGTCTTTTACTATCCATGTACAATCACGTTTCCTTATGACTAGATTTCGTCTTTGCACATTGCACTTTCTTGTGGCTTTTCCCAAATAGTCAAGTTGGAGTGAGAGACTAACTCCCTGTCCATGCAATCATTCAGCCCAAAAAAGCACCATGCACTTTATGCTGTTCTGCACACTTTATAAAGATCCAAGGGCACGCTTCATCAAGCCTGTCTTGAGCGATATTCAACCCTGTTCTTACCAGGAGTGTTTTAACTATTTAAGATCATTATCTACTAATGCTATTTGTATCGCTGTGCTTAACTTCATTAGAAATGCTTTATCAATTAGGAAAAGCTATGAAATGTAACAGGAAATTAAGTTTTGAGTGATTTTATAGTTTCACTTATTTTGTATTAAATCGTTATTGTATGTATGTATGTATGTATATTTGGAAACTTGTATGATTCAAATGAATCGAATACAGTTTTTTGACTTGACTTGTGTATAGGAGATGGTCAAGAGAATGTATGAGAAATGCAGATGTGCTGTCAAGGGTGTCAGCTGCCTGAGTGGTATAAATGCAAATGTGTTAATAAAAGGTATATGTTTCATTTACTTATTTATGAAAATTCCCTTTTATAGTCCCAATGTAGGTATTTTATGACCCACTCAGTGGATGCTATTGCTATTATAATTAAACTTCAAGGTGCACCAATGGCATATGTAGATCGGATGTACATGATCTGGGTGACGTTGAAGGATCAGAACATATTGTTTTACTTGAGCCTCTATTTTCCATGCATATCCATTCAGGAAGCCACTGTTGAAAATGTTCTTGAAAGTAATGAGGAGCAAGAGTTTGAATTGCTATTGCTGTTAAAACCTGTCCCCAGGTGGTTGGTTTTTAGCAGACAATTTTCTCACTTCACTATCTTCCTTTGGGAAAAATTGATTTCAACCATGATATATCATTACCTGAACGAGAAATGTCAACAAAAAAATTATAATCTCCCCAATTGCTGAATATCTTTGAAACATTTCTAGAATTATAATAAGCAAGAGGCAAGACAGTGATGCTTCACTACTTTATTCAAAAGTGACACAAAGGACAGAGTAATCATGGCAGTTTTCTAAATATTAATCTGCTTTCTCTTGATTAGAAAACAAAAATAGCCCTGTGTGTCGAGATAGGGAGTAACAGAAGATCCACCAATCCACAGTCCACATTTGTGTGGAACAATTCATTTGTCACGAAGATCAGGGTTTTAGTAGATTTTCTGAAAGAAGAGCATAAGCAACCTCAGTGAGAAGGATCAGGTGTAGAGTAGACTAAACAAATAACTTTAAAATACAAAGGAAAGAATGGAACCTAAATACTTATAAAAGAAAGAACATTTTAAATCCCTACGAGTTGGCAAATTGAAGTTACTAACATCCAGGGATGCTCTCTGGTTGGTGGACCGGGAATATCCATGGATGAGGGTTTCACACTCTTGTTCAGTTCTGTTCCACGGTCAAACAGCTATATGTTACAATATTGTGGCCATTACTACAGATCTGAAACAATATCTACTTCACAATATCAACTACTGCTATATTGTCAAAGTAAGTATATTTAGTAAACTACATATTTACCATTCCTAACTCCTTGTCTATTTACCTTATTGCTAAACCAGTAGTCATTATTGTCAATTAAACATTGTTGCAAGTTGCTATGTAGACCATGACCTTATGAGCCCACTACACCCACTGCTCAAACAATTCCTTGTAAGGCAGTTATATTTGAAACGATGATGAATGCTCAAAAGTCAGTTTCAAGAGTAAAGTCTGAAATTCACACTTTAGGGTTCTTTTTCTGCCCCTGTATCTGAAATGAGCTTTTGCATTGATTAATTACAATTTTCCACAGTTAATCAGTTGACTATCCCTCTGATGGTGCTTTGAGAAAGACTAGCATATTTGTTGAGATGCCTACTCACCATGAAATCTGCTTTGTGTGTGTAAATACTTTCTTATAAAGCTGCACCATTGCTTGCTCTGTGCATATACATCTTTTGACAAGGACTAATGCCTGAAGAAGTCATAAGTATGGGAAGCAGGAGAATAACCTCTTTTTATCACAACATGAGCATCTAATACTTAACATTTTTTTAAACTTAGGGAAAATGGGCTTTGGACTCCTTAAGTTCTGCCTGCCTGCATGACAAATGTGCAACAAATGGGGCTTATATGCAAATGGTATTGGAAATAAGTTATTTTTGTATATGTCTTGACTTATAAACTTTATTACTGACATCGTTTTTTTTTTTTACAGAGTGTTATATAGTACGAACTTGACCGGAGGGTATAAGAGCGCTTTACACATGCACTAGTTGCATTGCATGAGGACATTTTGTTAGGCATGAGGAGATTAAGTGATTTGCCCAGAATCACATGATGTTGCACGTCCTTGCCGAGACTCGAACTCGGTTCCCCAGATTTTAGGTCAACGGCCCTAGCCGTTAGGTCAAGTCCTCTCCCCAGTTAGATCCAGTGTTGTACTCTGAATGTACTGCAGGTCATTAGTGCTGAAGTCTGATGCTTTTTGCAATTGTGATGTGCGTTGGGCTCCAGTTACTAGTTTGTATACCCTGTCCCTACAGGCAATAACACACAACCTCACCCTGTATTTTCATGACACTAGCCCACTAATCTCACTGCCTTCTCGGGGCAGTGAAACAACATATTTTACTGTATCCATGAGGAATGAAACTACCACAAACAATAATTCTAACTCACTTCATCACACTGCACTTTAAGGTTGTGTACTAAAACACCCGTGTTTCAGGAGGAGGATTATATGGCCTGTTATGGGACAGAAGCCATTTAGACTGATGTCACAACTGGGATCACATGGAGGACACCTGATCCCACCTCTAGTTAAAAAATCAAAACACATTAGTGAACCTTGCACAGGAGATGGCAGAGGGACTGGCACTGCCTTGCTCTTGACTATGGGAGTGTGGCTGTAGAAAAAGCACCAACAAGAATCAGAGAAAATGAGGGTTCTGAATAAGCTGCACGCAATGGGGCACAGCAAAGCATACTACAATGTACCTTCAGCCCTTTCAGTTAAGAAACTGGAGTACAGGAAGGTTAGGGCCTTCTTATTCCTGTCCCTTTTGTCCCATCCTTAGGTCTTTGCTCCCCGAAACTGCCATGAAGCCCTTTAGATCCCATGGCATTAACGTTTTGGTTCTTTGTGCCTCTTGTGTTGCCATTTGCCCCAGCCCCCATGCAAAGCTCTTTCCTCTTGAGCCTCCTATGTTTCTCCTTGGCCTGCCCCCTCTCTTAGCTCACTGGTCCTCAGGACTTCTCATACTGCCAAAGTTCCGTCAATATGCTTATGTGTCTGCTTTCCCCTTTGGTCTTATATGCTTCTCCTATTTCCCATCTTCTATCTTTGCTCTCTTTCAACCTCTCATGCTGCCTCTTGGGTAATGAATTAGTGAATTAGTAACAGTGGAAGCAGATCAATAACAGCTGCACAGAACTGGCACAAAGGAAATAAGGTAAAGGGAAAATCGTAAGTCAAGAGATGGCCATTTTTGGTAGCCAAGGGGAGGTTGTTGGAACTTCCATCACAGCCATGGCTTTCCCTACTCCTGTCGTATTTTAGAATTTGGGACCGCGTAGGAGGCAGGGCCCTACCCCTGTCTATCCCGGTAATAGTGAACCGCGAATGGTTAATGCGGTATGTACAAGTGCTTTGTGTAACGTTTTAGCTATGAATGCACTGTGTATACGCTATTTCACATCACTACGTGGGTTCCATTTTGTATCGGTGGCCATCTTATGGTTGCCCTCACATAGGCTATGTAGCATGAAGCAAATACGGGCCTTTTAGAGCACATGTGGCTTTCTTTGACTTTTCTGTGACCTGGCAGCTTGGCTCCGCTGCCCCAGGTCAAATTGGTCCCACGAGTTCCCCGTCCTCTGGCCACCTGTGATTAGCATCAGGGCTTGACACACCATAAAGTCTTTTTCATCCTACACGAGCCTCCAGCTAATCTCTTTCTCACCTGACTGTTCCTGCTTTATGGCTTGTTTCCCAAAACAGGAGATGCTCATGTTTATTGGGGCCTATCGATATCCGATGTGGGATCTCAGCCTTGCTGGGTAAATAATTACGGGCTGGCTTAACTGGAATGTGGGATGGTCATCATGACTCTGCCTTTTCGTTTGAAATGTATACATCTAAATGACCATGCCATAAACTAAGGAATGTATGCCTGAGGCAGGATATTCTGTATTTAAGAAGAAGCCCGTTTCTATGATTTTCAGCAGTCTCCTGAGAACATACATTGTGTTGTACTTCTCGGACACCTGTAATTGGTCTGCAGCCAATAAACTGATCTCTGACTTCACCCAGAAGACTCTGTGTTTCTGTAGGTCTGAAACAGGAAGAACCCGAAGTCATAGGGTGTGTTCTCCTGCACCGCTGGGTTTAAAATACCCAGTACTTCAGTTGGCGCCCAACTCGGCGCGATTTGAGCGGTACCGGTCAAAGCCAGAGGTTCGTGAGGAGCTTCGTGTGGAAATTCTGGAGGAAGGCCGCCACTTCATCGACCCCTGCATGTCGACGTGGTCCGAAAGTCTTTTCTGCGAGGTTCTCCGCGTCCCGACGGCTACGAAGGACTGCTGCCCTGATTAATCGCCCTGTTTTGGACCCTTGACGATTTTTTGGTAGAGCGAAACAATCGAGAGAGTCTTCTGGTGACGCCATCGATCATCAATATTCAGTTAAGTATAAGTGGAGCATCTCCCAGTTTGAATTTGGTATCCTTCGGGATCATTTTGATTTGGTGCTTGCAAGTCCCAAAGCCAGAGGACCCGTGTATTCACGAGACTATCGTATTCGATAATCCTTTGACGTTTGAAACTAGACTAGTGAGCGAAGATGCCTGGTTCTAGTGTATTTTGTAGATTGTTTTGTTTGGGTTGTGGAAGGGATTTCCAGTTAGAGGATTCATGTCCAGTTCCTCCAATTGGAACTCCAACTTATGAGCTTTATGTAAAACATGGCGTGGGCCCCATTGCATGTAATGAAATATGGATCCGATACACCAGAAAGGACGGTGTTTTAAAATGGCCCCAAAATGGTAGTTTTGATACAGATATCTTAGATAATTTGGAAGTGAAATTGTTTAAAAAGAAAGCCCGGCCGGCGATGTTTGATTCTTTCCGCCTATGGCGAAAGGAAGCCAAACAGAAGGAAATTAAGCTAGCGAAAAGAAATATGAGAGAAAGAGGTATGTCAGTGATGCAAGCAGCTGTGCAATTTAAAGATAATGAGGAGGAAAAAATGAATGAACAGCTACACAGACAGCGCAAACTAGGGATTGATAAATGTGACCCTGTTTTGTCACCCCTTGTGCAAGATGAGACAAAAGAGAATGAGAAAGATTCCCTAATGTCCCATTTGTTAAGTTCGCCACCCCCGTATGCGCAAAATGCCACCGCACCTCCACAGCTTGTAAATGCGCAGCCTCCAGTAAATATGCCGCAAGCCTTCCCACAGCCGCCAGCTCCTCCTCAGCTGGCTCCTATCCCTGCAGTGCAGCCCTTTCAAGGGCCGCCAGTTTTGCTAAATGTTGCCCCTGCGCTTCCTGCGACTTTGCCTAGCACGCCAGCGGCCTCCTCTGGCGCTCCTTCTTACACTACCCAGGTACCTGTATCTGAATCTGTTTTTCTTCCCTCTGTCTATCCCCCCGTTCTCGCCTCAACTTCTCCTTCAGCACGGCAACGACTAGCTAATGTAGTTACTAGTTTAATGTCGCCTCTCTTTGGATCATCTAGTGCGACTCCTGGCTTACAGCGTAAGCAATTCCACAGTCAGCTGCCTGGTCCCGACGAGAAAGAGGTGTTAGATCATCTGGCGCGTAGGTGGATTGGTTTCCCTTCACTCTATGATGTTGAATCAGTTGTTAACGTTTTTCACCAATGGGATGCCCCAAAACAGAGGTATGTCTTTGATAAAATGTGTGAATTCCTCTGTGAGGAATTGGAGGATAAGGGTGCAAACCCAAACTCACAGGAATTGTGTCGAGTGTGATTTGATTTTGAAAAAGGTACAATTGTGGGTCCCAATGTAGATAAAGCAGTTGCAACTTTACTATCCTTCAGAAATGGCGATTGTCAGCAATCATTGTTCGAACAGGAACTCCCTGTGGGGAAAAAGGTAAAAGCGCGCCAATATCCGATGCGTGAGGTTCCTCCAGTTTGGAGACCTGCTGATCCAAATGCTGTTCCACCTGTCTTAGCTCATTTTCAACGTGTTTGGGTGCATGTCCCATGGAAGCGATCTGAGGTGTTAGCGCTCAAGCAGACATTGCCTGACCCCCGTAAGAACCCTACAGGATATTATAAGGAGTTATCCCAAACTGCAGAATCATGTGTCATGAATTTGGCTGACATAGATATGTTATTCGGGAATGTTGTTCCACAGCCTTTATGGGGATCCATCCGTAATACGGATCATGCTGCAGAGCTAGGGGGTACATGGGCTAATATCGTTGCTGCAGACGCTAGACAAGTTGGTGGAACGAAGCCTGACCCTTTGGTAGCAGAACTCCCTGGTAGAATTATTACCTACATGAAAACTATAATGCCTGCGATGCGCGTAAATTGGGATAAATTATCTGCATGTAAGCAGAAGAAAGATGAGACAGTGTCTGATTTCTTCACCAGGTTTGAAGAAACGTTTATCGACCACAGTGATCAAGACATGAGCACTGAAGGTGGCCAACGGTTATTTGTTGATAAATTTGTGCAGAATCTACTTCCCGAGTTGTGTAAGAAATTAAAAGATTCAGAAAGTTCTTGGGCTGTTTCCTCTTCAGCGCAAATACTGGCTACTGCACAGTATTATGAGAATAGAGACAAAGATGAGAAGGATAGAACAGATAAGAAAACGAGAGAACTAAAGACAAAGGTCCTTTTGCAGCAGGCCTATCCGCCACGTGGAGGACAGAGTAATTATAGGCAAACACAAGGTATCTATCAGCAACCCCAACAATTTCAGAATAGTCAGCGAATTAATGGGTATTATCAACCACGAATCCCTGTAGGTCCCAACCAATGTTCATATTGCAAAGAGGAAGGTCATTTTAAATATAGTTGCCCTAAATTAATGCAGCGTAACAGTAATGCGTATGGCGCAAGAGGTAGAGGTGGTCAGCAAGCTCCTAGAGGCAGAGGGCGTGGAAATGTTCTCCAGAACGCGCGTCCTCTTCCGCCTCACAATACCATAAATAGCTTTGATCAGCAAGCCAACGCGACTGGTAATACAGCTCAGTACAACAATAACGATTATTATGCAGAAGACTACAATGTAGAAGATAACGATTACTAGGACAGCCGTAGACAGAGAGAGGGAGTTGTTTCAGTGCCAGTGGATCAGAGCGGACCTTATGTTAAAGTAACTACAGCAAATGTAACGGAGCCCTTTCTGCTGGATACTGGTGCTGCAAAGAGTTCAATCATGCATTCAAAACTCCCTGACGCGCCTTTGTCTGGCAAAATGAATGTCTCAGTAGGTTTTTCTGGCGCCCCAGTTAGGAACCCGATTTCTAGTCCTATGTCACTTTCTGTTGGACCTTGTGAGCTAAAAGCACCCCTCATCCTAACAACAGGTTGTGGTGAAAATTTGCTAGGCTTAGATTTGCTAAAAAGATTGCATGCGACGCTATATTGTTCTCCCTCAGGAGTACAACTTACATTAGGCAAGAAAGTGATTTCCCCAATGTATTTGTCTAAAAATGCAATGCCACCTGAATTGTCATCCCTTCCGGATGTCCTTTGGGCTACTGGTCCCAATGATGTGGGTCTTTTGGAAATACCGCCATATGTGGTCACTTTAAAAGCCAATGTCAGATTGCCACGTATTCCCCAGTACAAGATCTCCAATGAAGGTCAGAAAGCATTGTTAGCAATTGTCAGTGATTTGATTAAGAAGGGTGTCATTGAAGAGACAAGAGGCAACGTTTGCAATAGTCCTGTTTTACCTGTCTTCAAACGAACGGACCCTTCACAGCCACCTGTTTACAGATTTGTGATTGATCTTAGAGAGGTTAATAAGATTGTTGTGCCACAGTTTCCAGTTGTCCCTGATATAACTGCCTTGTTAACCATGATCCCAGCCTCCGCTGCATGGTTCTCAGTAATCGATCTGAAGAATGCTTTCTTTAGCATCCCAATTGCAGAGGAGAGCAGAGACATTTTTGGCTTCAGTTTAGGAGGTCGCAGCTTCCGCTTTAAATGCACTCCCCAGGGCTACTGTGAGAGTCCATCAATATACAGTCAGGCTTTAAAAGCGCAGCTTGATGCACTTGTTTTACCTAGTGGCGCTATCCTTATTCAGTATGTTGACGATTTACTAATCACCGCGGATACTGAAAAGATTTGCAAAAACGCTACCTTGTCATTGTTGCGTCATTTGTCTGCCTTCCATCACAAAGTGTCTCTCTCAAATCTGCAATATTGTCGACAAGAAGTGACCTACTTAGGTTATCTCTTATCGAAGGAGGGAAGGAAACTGACCCCAGAAAGAATTCAAGCCATTGCACAGTTGAGTGTGCCAAGAACACAGAGAGAAGTGTGTGCTTTCTTGGGCATTACTTCATACTGTAGGCATTGGATTCCCAATTGTTCCTTGTTGGCAAAACCTTTGTTAGCATTAACATGCAAAGACACACCGAATCCTATCCCATGGTCTGAAGAGTGTCAGAAAAGTTTTTGGGAATTGCGTAATGCGTTATGTTCAGCTCCTGTGTTGGGTACCCATGACTACAGCAAGCCTTTTACATTGTATGTTCATGAGAAAGATGGGTGCGCATTATCAGTGTTAACACAGCCTTTTGGCGACAGACCGCGTCCATGCGCATACTTTTCATCAACTTTGGACCCTGTAGCGAGGGCATTGCCAAGTTGTCTGAGAGCCACAGCTGCCGCAGCTATGCCTATCCGACAGTCTGCTGGCCTAGTAATGGGTCATACATTGATCGTTATGGTTCCGCATGCTGTGGAAACATTGTTAAACAGGACCAAGACACAACACTTAACTAGTGCGCGATTATCTGGTTATGAGCTGACACTGTTAGCAAATCATATACACATAAAGAGATGCAACACGTTGAATCCAGCTACACTATTACCAATCCCAGCAGACCTAGATGAGATTGAGCAACATGATTGTCTGTTCAGAACAGAAGAAGAGACGAAGGTGAGAGTAGATCTTAAAGATACTCCCCTGACTGAGTGTGATGGCACTTTATGGGTGGATGGTTCATGTTTCAAGCTTCCAAATGGTGATACGACTGCTGCATATGCTATCACGACTTTGCACACGATTGTGGAAACTGCACGTGTGCCACAAAATTCGGCTCAAGCAGCAGAATTGATTGCCCTTACGAGAGCATGCGTGTTCTCTGAAGGAATGAAAGTGAACATATATACGGATAGCCAGTACGCCTTTGGCGTGGCTCATAGTTTTGGGCGATTGTGGAAGGAACGTGGGTTCCTGACTTCGCATGGAGCTAAGATTCAGAATGGCAAGTTGGTGGATGATCTCCTTGAGTCGCTGACCCTACCATCACAAGTTGCGATTATGAAATGCAGTGCGCACAAGAAAATCACTGATGATGTTGGTCGTGGTAATGCGTTTGCTGATGAAGTCGCGAAAGAAACAGCAAAAGATGTAAAGACTCGAATGTATTTTGCAGGCCCTGCCAGATGGGTTGGTGATGTTGGAATGTGTGAAAACACAATAGAGAGTGTAAAGTCCCTTCAAGCTGAAGCCACAGAGAAAGAGTTGAGCAAGTGGAGAGAAGGTATGGGTAAGTTGGATGAGAATGGCTGTTGGATTGATTTGTCAGAACATAGGCGATGGTTGTTACCTGATGCATATGTGCTTCCAGTGGTTACTATGGCATATGGAATGGCACATATTAGTACGAAAGGAATTTGTAAATTGTTGGCTCCAGTATGGCAGAATGCTGGAATTCCTAAGTGTGCGGAGAATGTGGTCAAGAATTGTATGGTATGCTTGAAGTACAACCCTGGTAGGGGAACCCCAACTCCAGCTGGTCATTTTGCGCCTCCATCATATCCATTTGAAGTTTTTCAGTTGGATTTTATCCACATGGAAAGGTGCAACAACCTGAAATATGTATTGGTGGTTGTTTGCGCTGTCTCAAAATGGATAGAGGCCTATCCTCTAAAAGATAACACTGCTCTGTCCACAGCCAAAGCCCTTGTGAAGGAATTTTTCCCTAGGTTTGGAATGCCAAGAATGGTGTGGAGTGATAATGGGAGTGAGTTTGTGGGTCAAGTGATGAAGAATGTGTGTGAGGGACTAGGTATAAGGCAGAAATTTCACGCTGCAAATCACCCCCAATCAGCTGGATTAGTAGAACGCTACAATGGCGCTCTAAAACTCAAACTGGCCAAAATTCAAGCGAGCTCAGGTCTTAAATGGCCTGACGCTCTGACTCTAGCACTCCTGTCCACCAGAATGACTGTGCATTCACGAGTGGGACTTAGTCCCTATGAGGTCGTTTTTGGCCGCCCGGCCAATGTATGGGGTGTGCCAAGACCGGCGAAATTCAGTGAAATCGAACACCCAGTACTGCTTGATTACTTGTATGATTTGACGGTTAAACTGCGTGTTTTACACCAACAGGTGCATGATACTCTCCCCCCGGCCTCTGAAGCTCCTGGACACCCTATCGAACCTGGCACGTGGGTCCTCGTGAAAAACTTCCAGCGGAAAAGCCACGATGAGCCCCGCTGGATTGGCCCTCATCTCGTGCTACTATCTACAAGGTCAGCTGTTCGAGTAAAGGGGAAAAAGAACTGGATCCACGGCGCCCACGTGAAGAGGATACCTTTGCCTCTGCCGTATGACCAGTGGGTCCAGGAGGGTATCGCAGACTCTGAAACAGACACTACCTCGTTTTGTGCCGTTCAGTGATGCACGCAAAAAAGGCACAACTTCAGCACAGGAAAGTGACGATATTTTGCAAGAAGCTGTGCCACCGTCAATTCGATTGGACACTACAGAGCCTGAACTCTTGTTTCAAGATCAAACAGTACCTGGCCGTTTTCATTACAATCTAAGATCAAGGCCTATGGACAAATAAACATTCTTTTTCTTTTACCTTTTTATTTTTTTGATAACCAGAGCTCTCCCATCTGAAGGACTTTCTTGATTTTTGTTTTTCGAACCACCATCCGGGTTCAGCCGCAGGGTCGCGGTGCCAAGACTTTGGGGTACAGGCCGAAGACGTTAGGTCAACGGTTTTGGTTGGTCTAGGGCGTTCCCTGGACTGACAGGCATACTCCTTAGCAGAAGATACTCACCCACCGCGAGCGGCACGATTAGAGGATGGAGTTTTGTAAGATGGAGAGATTCACTGAGGAAATGAACTTTAAAGCAAGAATATGTAAAATAATGAGGAGCAAACGTTTTGTATTTTTATGCCTATTTGTATTATGTAGTATGGTAGTGTTTACTGTAGGATTTGTATTCTTCTCCTCTCAAGAGCCCATCGCACCCACTGTACAGCCTATACCTCCTCCTACTATCTCCTCACACTCTTTTCACCCTCTGCCTGAACATGAACAAGTTAGACGATCAGAGTTTGTGAATAACTCGTTTATTCAGCTCCTGCACCAGCACCAACTAGTCATGAATACAACAAATTGTTGGGTGTGCGGTTTAATGCCACATACCATTAATAAGGGTATTCCCTATCTGGTGCTGCCGTATAGTTACAATGGATCGTCATGGGCATTCCAGACCATGTTTCTCTATGCACTAGATGCGTACTCCCCGCGACAACCGCGTTCCATCAGACCTAGCACCAATAATAAAGCTTTAATGAAAGGAGTTGCCGATATGAGTAGAGATATCGATGCATACTCATCCATTCCCAAAGAAGAATTGAGAGCTTATGTAGGGTGGAATGCGACGGGGTATTAGTCTAGGTGAAAGACAACGGAAAATCTCATCCCCAATCTGGGTCGTACCCCACATAGGTCGGTTCTGTTTGCAAGGTAATGGTCAGAATCCTAGAGCTCAACTGGGAAGAAGTGACTGTACTGAAACGTACACTTTTCCGTCACAGTTTTCCCCTGCGTTTCTGGCTGCCAAGGGTACATATTTTATCTGCAATGATCGAGCATATACATGGTTGCCCCCTGATTTCTCGGGCACATGTTATATTGCAAATCTGCTACCGCCAACATTTACTGCCGCCTCTGACTATCACAAGACCAGAGTTGTGAGAGGCGTGATTAGTAAGGAGGATACTGCCGGTCAGGAAGCGGGAGATTTCTTTTTGGGTTTCCTGCCGTTTTGGGGACCTATGGTTAATAGTAGGAACCTGAGACAACTGACTCGTGTGGTTGAATCCACTGTTAATGTTACGGCTGGTGCCCTTGGTAATTTGACAGCTGAGCTCCAGGCGGATCGCCTCATGACTTTGCAGAACCGCATGGTCCTAGACGTCATACTTGCAGACCGCGGTGGGGTATGTAAGGTTATCCAATCCAGTTGTTGCATTTTCATACCAGACAACACTCCAACAGTTTATCAAGCCATCTCCAAACTGCATAAAATATCTGAGTCCATACACGTGGATAAAGGAGATTGGTCACTGGTGGGGTGGTTCTGGGAACTGATATCTGCCTGGGGTTGGAAAGTTCTGATGGTCATTGGAATGATCTTAGCCATCCTTTTCCTGTTCTGTCTGTGCGTACAGTGTGCTCCTGCGATATGTGGCCTCTGTGCTACATTATGTGTAAGGAAACCTGTATCGAGGGACGAGCTAAGTAATAGGATGATGCTACAGCAACATCTCCATGACTTCGTGAATATTGACCTAGACTCGGATTGAAATGAGTATAGTTATTGCCTATGTAAGGGCAAAAGGAGGGTCTGTCGTACTTTAGAATTTGGGACCGCGTAGGAGGCAGGGCCCTACCCCTGTCTATCCCGGTAATAGTGAACCGCGAATGGTTAATGCGGTATGTACAAGTGCTTTGTGTAACGTTTTAGCTATGAATGCACTGTGTATACGCTATTTCACATCACTACGTGGGTTCCATTTTGTATCGGTGGCCATCTTATGGTTGCCCTCACATAGGCTATGTAGCATGAAGCAAATACGGGCCTTTTAGAGCACATGTGGCTTTCTTTGACTTTTCTGTGACCTGGGCAGCTTGGCTCCGCTGCCCCAGGTCAAACTGGTCCCACGAGTTCCCCGTCCTCTGGCCACCTGTGATTAGCATCAGGGCTTGACACACCATAAAGTCTTTTTCATCCTACACGAGCCTCCAGCTAATCTCTTTCTCACATGACTGTTCCTGCTTTATGGCTTGTTTCCCAAAACAGGAGATGCTCATGTTTATTGGGGCCTATCGATATCTGATGTGGGATCTGAGCCTTCCTGGGTAAATAATTACGGGCTGGCTTAACTGGAATGTGGGATGGTCATCATGACTCTGCCTTTTCGTTTGAAATGTATACATCTAAATGACCATGCCATAAACTAAGGAATGTATGCCTGAGGCAGGATATTCTGTATTTAAGAAGAAGCCCGTTTCTATGATTTTCAGCAGTCTCCTGAGAACATACATTGTGCTGTACTTCTCGGACACCTGTAATTGGTCTGCAGCCAATAAACTGATCTCTGACTTCACCCAGAAGACTCTGTGTTTCAGTAGGTCTGAAACAGGAAGAACCCGAAGTCATAGGGTGTGTTCCCCTGCACCGCTGGGTTTAAAATACCCAGTACTTCACTCCCTAAAGCTTCTCTGCCTCACTATTGCAACATTTTCATATTCTATTGTCGGCCCAAACTCTTAATTTCAGCTCATGCCTCTCTATCACCACAGCCCTTTTTTCTCCATAGCCTATCTTCCTTTACAGGCACGGTCCATTCCAGGACTCCTAATTCAGTTCCTTTTTGCATCATTCCATCTCATCCCTTCAAATAGCTCCTTCCTCTAGCTTAACAGACCCCTCTTCTTACATACCTCCTCTTTTATGAACCTTCCTTTCTATATATGACTTATTTCTGATCTCGATCCCCAGCCCATTTCCCCACTCTTTTATAGCTTGTATCTAATATGCACCCTTCTCCACTTTCTCTCATGGAACACTGAACTATTTTTCTACATTTTCCTCATACCTCTTGATTCTCATGTACTCAGTTGATATGAAGCACTGAAGCCAAACACAGGGCTACCCATGAGATATTTGCCACTGCATTAGTCTGTGGTGAATGCTTACCATATGTATGTTTCAGGAACCACTGCTCTAGTCTTTACTATGTGAATAATGTGTCATGGTTCTTAAACAGAGACGGGATCATGATGTTCCCCTTCCCTGATATTTCTGTTGTAAATGTTTTTTCATCCCCACTGTGTGACATTTTTAGAAGCTATATGTGATATTTTGCCTATTGAAGATAAAAGCACACTTGTGGCCTGAGATATTACAGGAGTCAGAGTGAGGGATGTGGTTCAGGTAAGTCTGAGAGGTACATAACATCATAGGTCTGAGATTATGTATAGCAGACTGACTTTATTTGTGGTAGACATTGTGGGACTATAGTACAATGAAACTTATGATAAATCTGGAGATACAGTATTTATTATAGCAGGCAATAGCCCAGTGTTAAGGTTGGGAAAACTCACTCTCCAGCGCACATAGCATCTCTGCTGTTTTAGAGACTGATCAACTGATAGGCTCTGAGAACAGGGACTAACACACTTGAACACTTCTAAAACCTTCTATGTGCATTATCACTTGAGAGCAATTTCTACTCCGCTCTTAAACTAGAAGGACTAAAAACACACAAAGAAACATGGAGCCCATTTGTATCATTCCTCTTACCTCCAATGTATACTGTGAAAGTTGATAGGAAGATTGGACAGATGTGTAGTTTTAGATACATGACAACAGTACTGTGAAACAAATGGTTACTCCGGTGTCCTAAGTGGGTCCTGGAAATGTAACCACCAAATTATATGCAGCTAACACATGAGAGTGCTGTCAATATTAAAGTAATACTTTAACCTGAAGATTAAGAAACATGTGCGCAGAAATGTATACCTAGAACAAACATTCGGTCAACAACGAAAACACCGCACACCTCCTTTACAGTATGAGCATCCTCGGATTGAATCAATATTGTAGTTGTGCGCGCACAGCCTTGATTTTTCCAAAAACTTTATAAAGTTCAGTTTGCACTGTGGGTGTGTATTCCGGTCTCATACACTGTAATAATATACAAATCTTGCATACCCGTCAATCGGGGGCGTCCCCCAGGCACAACTCGATCCCAGTGGGTTCTTTACTGTGTTTTAATTATTCAAAATAAATGTCGCTCTTCACGTTACTTTGCAAAACATTTCTTCATGTTTATTATTTCATTCAAATAATTTCTTATCTTCTTAATTACATCATGTGTATGCTTGTGCATATAGGATTATATACACTCTATATTCCTCGGATTGACCCATATCATCCATGACACTACACACTGCAAGACACATTCTGAACCCAAATTTCACCTCCAGCAACCACGTCAAATACAGCCATATCACATAACTCAAATGGACCAATCACTCCATCTTCCACTTCAGCATCTCCTGCCCTCGCACCACCTCCTCCCAGACAACTCAGAGACCAGCTGGGTGAACACCCCCAACACCTCTAACTCTGCTACTGCCACAAACCTCGAATAGGGAGTGAAAGACGTAAATGCCTGGATCACCAATTATGCAGAAAGCATCACCTCATCAAAAGCAACGTCCAGAGAAAATCCTCCAAAAAAGGCCAGCTGGTACACCCAAAAATGCATAACAGCGAAATGAAACAACAAACAGTTGGAGAGGAGATGGTGCTCCAGAAAGGACACCTCCAAAAGGGCAGCCCTCAAGACCTCCCTCAATCTCTACCACTGCCTGCTGAAAACAACAAAGAAAATAACCCTTGGCCAATCCATTCAAACCAGAGGCAAGAAAACCATGGAACTTTTCAACATCATTAAGGAATTTTTCAACCCGCTGCCAGTGAAAATAAAATCACACCCTTACAGGAGCTGTACGACAACCATGCCCAATTCTTCTATGAGAAGAATGCAACCATATAAAAAAACTTTAAACCCCAACCCGCACCTAAGGATTTTCTTGACACATCATGCCACCACCATAACTAACACGATCCACACAGTGACCACCTGGAACACAATCTCCTCCCAGGAAACCACTTCCATCTTGGAATCCATCCACTTGGGAGCTCCCACTGACCCATGCCTGCATCACGTCTTCAAAATGGGAAACCAAGGGATCGGCCAAGAACTCACCCCCCTACGCAACACCTCTACAACCACTACAGCATTTCCCAAAGCCTGGAAACACGCTGAAGTCAGCCCACTACTCAAAAAACCCTTTGCCAACCTCAGAATACTTAAAAACTGCCAGTCAATCTCTGGAGAAGATCATCAACAATCAACTCATGGAGCAGAACCAGCTATTGTAGGCCTCCAAATCCGGCTTCAGCAGCAATCACAGCACTGAAACCACCCTGAGCGCAGCCACCAATGATATCTGAAACCTCCTACGACTAGGAGAAACAGCAACTTTTATCCTCCTTGATCTCTCTGCATCCTTCGACACAGTATCCGACCACACACTGATCAAAAGACTCCACCACATCAGCATCCAAGGGGACGCACTCAGATGGATCACCTCCTTCCTCACCAAAAGAACCCAGAGGATTCACCTCCCACCTTTCACCTGTGAACCAAAGGAGATCACCTGTGATGACACCAGGTCTCATCCTAAGCCCCACACTCCACATTGCATATATGGCCCCGCTGGCCAACATCATCACATCGCATGGCTCAGCACAAATTCCTATGCAGATGACACCCAACTCATCCTCTTACTCAAGAACGTCACTACCACCAGATTCAACTTCCACAGATGTATGACAATCATCATTGACTGGATGAAGAACAACTGCCTGCAACTGAATTCAGACAAGACAGAAGTACTGATGTTTAGCAACAGCCGCAACAAATGGAATAACTCCTGGAGGCCATTAGACCCTGGTCCCACACCCACTCCCTCCAACCATGCCAGAAACCTCAGAAACATCATTGACAAGGAGGTCATCATGAAATAACAGATCAACATTGTCTCCTTCGCCTGCTTCCTCGCTCTGTGCATGCTACA
Source organism: Triturus cristatus (assembly GCF_964204655.1). Classification (NCBI taxonomy): domain Eukaryota; kingdom Metazoa; phylum Chordata; class Amphibia; order Caudata; family Salamandridae; genus Triturus; species Triturus cristatus. Next base: position 1,514,131,409 of record NC_140591.1, on the reverse strand, counting down.
TAAAATCTTTATGTGATTACCCCTACACACAAGATGCACCGTGACACAAGCCCTCATCACCAGCCGACTGAACTACGACAATGGACTCTACATAGGAATCGTAGCACACCTTCTGCAGAGACTTCAGACCATACAGAACACTACAGCCAGATTCATCCTCACCCTTCTCCGGTGAACCCACATCACACCCCATCCCTGGATACTCCTCTGGCTTCCTGTACAAAAGAGATGCCAATTCAAGCTGCTAACCCACACACACAGGTCTACACAACCAAGGACCCACCTGCATTACCCACCTCCTGAACTATCACCCACCATCGAGAAGACCATGCTTTGCATCCCTTTCACTTGTTCTTTTGATGGAGCAAGGATTCGTAGAAAAGAGATTTGCTCGGGAGAAATTCGCTCCTTTAACTTACTAATTAGTTACTTAAATGGTGTAATTCGCACCACATTAATACGCGGGTTAGTGAAGATTGCTTATGTGTTTACTAACGTGGATAACATGAATGAAGGACTAAAACAACTTTAAACAGGAAATCTTTATTGTGCATGCGTCAAGTGCATCTACGCACTATGACAAGCTGTCGCTTGGAGAGAAATAATTGCGCATGAGCAGAAGCTTTAAAATGGGGTCTTGAAGGTCCGCATGCATGCTTAGCTGAAATGAAAACGAGCAATTTTAATAACGCTAATGCGGGAAAAGTATTAATAAGTAAAAGGGAGTAGAGTAGAGTTGTGATATTAATATTTGTTTTTCTGACTGTATTTCTAGTGCGCTTTTGGGCCTCTCATGCATGACTGAATTAAGCTGAGTAAAGAGAGACTGCGCATGTCTACTGGAAGTTAACCTGGAATGATGACACGAATGTTGAAAAGAAGCCATGGTTGCAGAGTGTTAGATCTTGGGAACTAGTGGCGAAAAGTTCAGCGAAGTGGACTTGCATCCAAGTTGTTATAATAATGCAACAAGTAAAAATAAATGCATGTGTGAAATAAAATTTATGAATAAAAATTACGGGGACGGGTTTGCGAACAATAGTCATACTGAATTTAATGACATGTAAGCATAGTGTGATGATCATCCCAGTTGCCTGACCATTTAGCTTTCATATTTTTACGATATTGAAACTTTAGTGGGTGGAACATGAAGAACTAAAGGTATAATTGAGATAGCCTTAGTAAGTTAGATAGATACGAAGAGAGAAGATAGGATGAAAATTTGCTGAACCAGACAAGTGCCCTGAATGCTGTTGCCAGGGGGGATGCTGTGAGATGCTGATGAAGAAGAACTTTCTATCGTAATTAATTGGGTTAGATCAGAAGATCGCGGAGGAATCTCAAGGCGGAAGAGAGTGTCAGAAAGGGGTGCGGTTAAAACATCAGTATTTCAGAGAGGTCTACTTTCCTGTCCTGATTCCTGTCCTGAAGCCTTTGTCTCCTGACCGCTCCCAGGGGACCCTCACCAGCCCTTTGGCCAGGGGGTTGCTCTTTACACCATTCTTGGTAAATATATATTTTCGTAATTTAGTGATATGCCCTTTCTCTCTATCCTCTCTTTTACTTAGACATTTAGATTGAGAAAGTCTGTGTTGTATTTGATGATTTAATTAATGTTTCTCTCCACTGAATAATGGTGATTGCACTGTGTATGTGAGATGGTTCACATGCACTTGGAATTTAGATAAAGATTTAAAACTTTCTTGAGTCTGTGGTTATTTACTTTAAGGTATAGAAAAGTTAGAATTATGTTAATTATCACCAATAATTAGTTCAACTAATGGTTCATCGACCAGAGGAAAGAACTTTTTGATCAGTGAAAGGGTTAGTTTGAGGAGAATAGAGGCACCAAATAAGAAATCCTGATTATTGTGAAAATATATCAAATAAACCCAGTGGTTTACTCAATTGTGTAATTGATGGGCCCAGGTGAGTATATGGTAGTAGAGTACCTGTTGTTGGTTTACCGCTGGATCAGTTTTCTGGTAGCAGAGTTATGGTTATTATTGACTAGTTGGGTGATAAGTATTGATTATTGATTTATGTTTAACAAAAGATGTAAGCTTCTTGTTATATGTTGTCTGGAAATTCCGGGGAAATGAATAGCAGGTGGTGACAGAAGCCAAAATGCAGTGAGGTTAATCGTCTGTTGGAATAACACTGAGAAGCTACGTAGGGCTGGCAATATTAAACTATATACTATTTTGTGTAAAAGTTGAGCATGAGTGAAAGCAGAAGGTTCGCTGGTGAAACTTTGGTCTTATTTCCTAGTAAGGGTAACACTGAAGGAGTAACAGGTTCTCTCGAGGTTGGATGAAGGGTAAACAGAGGTTTTTACTCGCAGTATAAGAGCAGCAATTCTGAAACTCCAGAGTAAGTTGAAATCTATCCTTTGTTTAGCGGAACAGACAGAGTAGCAAATGTTTTTATGTTGTTATTATTGAAGAATTTAATGAAAGTCTTAAGAAATAAATTTTCGTATTGCCTTTTGAAGGGAGGGTCAGTCGCCGGAGTGGTACTGACGTCACAGGAGCTGCACTGGGATTGGTTGAAACAGAGGGAGTGAGACAGAAGCAGATTTTAAAGGAGGGGTCAGTAGTGAGGAGCAATACTGACTTCAAAAAAGGCCGCGCTAGTAATGGTTAAACAAATAGCGTAAGCTTGAGCTTTGATTGGTTATTAGATAGAAGCTGTACTTGCATTGGTTAAGAAGAAGTTGTATGTTGGATTCTGATTTGACTGCTGGTGTGAGTCGCACTAATAGCAGAGTTCAAGGGTTTGCAGAATACTCTTTCATATATCGTTCATCTAGAATGTATGGAGGAAAGAGGAAAATGTCATTCATAAAGAAAATTAAAAATTTCTTTAAGAAAGATACGCCTGTGTGGACTAGAGAGTGAATTCCTATTATGCCACCTAAAACACCTGCTTCCTTTATGATGATGAAAAGAGGATATCTTACTTGTGTATGGTTGGTGAACTGGATGAAATATACAAAAGGTGATGGAGTTCTAGATTTTCCAGTACATGGTACGTTTAATGGGAGAATTATTCAGAATTTAAGAATGAGAATGAATGATTTGAAACCAAGACCTAGGTTAACTCAGTATGATGCTCTGGAAGAATGGGAGACTGAGTCATTTGAAAGAGAGAAATGCAGAGGTGGTAAGAGATATAGAGGATTTTTTCCAGATATTTGCATGAGTCATGCAAAGGTCAGATGAAGCAATGGAGAAGAGCTATGGTATCAGCAGGTTTATATCCAGTGTTAATGGCTGAAGAACAGTTGGGAAGAAAGTGTAGGGAGAAAACAAAACACATTAATTTGACAGGATATGGTGAATCAGATGACGAATTGTTAGGGGAAATATTAACTCAAAATCCTCCACCATATCAAGAAGGACCCAGTAGAGCCACCCCACATGCACCAGTAATGGGAACACCCTTAATTCCTCAAATTTTACATGATACATCAGTTAGCAGGGTGCTTCAAGAGAAAGGAAGAGAAAGAAAATAGGTCAATTGAATTTAAATACCGAAGCTTTGACAGTACCAGTGACTATAGGTCCTGTTATCCCATTATATGGAGAGAAAATAAGTGGTCCAAAACCTCAAGCTGTAACAATTCTTTTGAGTAATCCCAGAAAATAAGTAGTAATATCTGATGATCAAGCTAGTGAGTGCAAATCAGTTGTTTCATTGGTGGACCTTCCAATAAGAGAACCTATAATTGAAACTCCAACTGGTAATTTGAGAGAAAGAGGGTCTATGGTACCTTTAGCAACTAGGAGTTCAACAGCAGTCACCCCAAAAGATTTGGAAAGATGGGCAGAGAGATTAGAAAAAAAAAGCTCAACACCAAAGATTTTAGATATTTCCAGATTGAAAGTGGAGTGGGAAGAGATGTTAGCTGGAAATGTGGGACTGTAAAGGTTGAACCTTTACAATGAAGAGGAGTTGTTGTTTACATTTAGAAGCATATCCAGAAATGCAAGATTGTTTCATGAGAGATTGACAGAGATTGCTTCAGAGATTGGAGTAGATATAGGGAGGTCAAATTTTTACAGAAACCATATTGAGTGGAGTTTACTGACAAGGATTTGGAGAATATGAATGTGTCTGGTAAAAGATTACAGATAGAAGAGTTAATGAATATTTTGTAGAAGTGGGGAGACATTGATAAGTGGAGGACTAGGTGGACAAGAAAGAAGGGGGAAGCACAAGCAAAGGAAGCATCATCTGCTTTCTTACTAAAAGAATCAGAAAAGGCAGAAAGATTGTGTCCCATGAGAGAGGTTCCGGGTGGTGGATATGTTCATGTTCCGTGGAGCAGGCAGGATATTTTGTCATTTACAAATGACTTCCCTACATTGAGAGAGAAACCCGTTGAATGGTATAAACAGGTTGAAAGATTTGTGAAAGTTTCGAAGGTTCTGTGGAAGGATCTGAATGGTTTGTTTGATATTGTAGTACCTGCTAAATTATGGACAGAGTGTAAGATCACAGTTGATTGGCCAAGTGAGGAATATGCTAGAGACTCAAAAACAGGAGCACCCTCAGAGGAGGTGATAAAGAAATATCACCAAGTGATTACTTTCCCGAAAGGGAAAATACCTCCTAAAGAAACAGATTTGGTGAAGATAAATAGAACTACTCAAGAGCTAAATGAGTCTGTACATGCGTACTATGAACGGTTACTACAGGTGTTTAAGCAGTATAGTGGTTTTGACAACATTGATGATAAGGATATGGGACATTTTGTGTATCGGTTTGTGTATGGTCTGAAACCGGAGATTAGTCAGATGATTCAGCAGCGCATGTTGTGCTGGCAGAGTAAGCCAATTGATGAGATTTTGAAATATGGCAAATATTGTGGCGATGACTTTGAGGCAAGGCATAGAAAGTTGAAGGAGAAAATGATGTGGGCACAAGTGAAATTGGCAGAACAGCAGGAAAGTAAATTAAATACACAACTGATAGTCAGGTGAAACAACAGAATCAGAATGATTAAGCGGTGAATTGTGGTAAAGTAAGAGGATGAATGGATAGAGACGAAGGGAAGAATAAATTTCCTTGTCATGCATGCGGAAAGCTTGGACATTGGAAGAACGAGTGTAAGAATATTCAGAATAATAATGGGCCAAACCAAAATTTAAATCCACAGATGCCGAATGAAGGGATTATGAATCAGCTGCAGCAGGTAGTTGCTCCACAGTATCAGATGCCACCAGCTCCTATGCCAAACTTTGTGAGCCCTCAAAGACACAGTGCGAACACTGGATTTCACAGTCCAGTGGTTACACAATATTTTTTATAGAACGATGCTGACAAGATGGAGTATGTGCAATGGCGGTGCCTGAGGGGGGAGGAAGAGGAGTGCGTGCTTGGCGCATCTTTGCCGGTAGATCAGTGAGGTCCATTTATTGAAGGGAAAGTGGAAGATAGTGATATCAATTTTCTATTGGATACTGGTGCTACCCGGTCTACTGTAAGAACAGCAGACATCCCAAACCTAACCCTCTCGAGAGAACCTATCCAAGTTGTAGGAGTGTCAGATCAACAGATTAGAACCCCAATCACAAAACCAATGGAAGCACATTTTGGAAATTTGAAAGACATGCATCGATTTGTAGTTTGCAATTCCAGTCCAGTAAATCTGTTGGGAAGGGATCAATTGTGCAAAATGAATTGCACGATCTACTGTACACCAGATGGTGTCGCTTTCCAAACCCCTGATGAGGATGTTATTTACAAAATACCGTGAGCTAAACAAGGTACTGATGTAGATGAGATGTTTTCATTAATGACTGAAAGAGAATAACCAGAAGAATTGAAATCCACAGTGAATCCAGATGTGTGGGATTTTACAGGAAAATATATTGGGCTGATGTCAAATGCAGATCCAGTGAAAGTGACAATAAAAGAAGGTGCAGTTTATCAAAATACACAACAGTACAAAATGAGTCCAGAGGTGAAAGCAGGAGTTGTCCAAAACTTGACCGAACAATTAAACAAGGTATTTTAAAAGAAATAATGAATAGTCCTTGTAATTCGCCAATAATGGGACTTAACAAGTCTAGCGGAAAATACAGGATAGTGCAAGATCCGAAAACAGATCAACAAAATTGTTGTGCCTTTTTGCCCAGTAGTGCCAAATCCAGCAGTGATCCTCGATCAGATACCCTGGAATACAGGCTGGTTTGCAGTAATTGATTTATGCCAAGCCTTTTTCTCTATTCCTTTGCACCCAGACGGCCAATATTTATTCGCATTTAAGTTCGAAGACCGTGTCTTGGCATGATGCCGCATTCCTCAAGGGTATGCAGGGAGTCCCTCAATCTTTAATCAAATCCTGAAAAAGTATCTAGAAACATTGGTCATGCCCAGAAATTCAGTCCTGGTTCAGTACATTGATGTCCTAATGGGGGCATCAAAGACACAAGATGTTTTTGTCACTGACACAATTGCATTACTGAACCATTTGGCCAAAGAAGAACACAAAGTGTCTCCAGAGAAATTGCAATTTTCTTAGCAAGAAGTTAAATATTTAGGCCACAAAATAGAAAGAGGAATTAGAAAAGTGACCCCAGAGAGGATAAAGATAATCAAGCAGATACAACTACCTCAGACACAAAAGGAAATGAGAATGTTTCTCGGAGTGGTTGAGTGCTGTAGGCAGTAGAACATAGGGTTCTGCCTGCTGGCAAAACCACTGATTCAGTTGACTCGGAAGAGAGCAAAGGATCCAATTGTTTGGAATGATGAGTGTTTGGAAGCATTTGTGAAATTGCGAATTTGTCTGTGTGAGGCCCCTGCTTTAGGCATGCCTGATTATACAAAAGAATTTACATTATTCTGTTGTGAGAGAGAAAGTTGTGCACTTTCAGTTTTCACTCAAAGGCATGGATTGAGCCGACGTCCAGTAGCATATTTTTGTGCTACTTTGGATCCTGTGGCTTCAGCTTTACCTGGCTGCTTAAAAGCAGTAGCTGCTACTTGTATGAGTCTGGAGCAAAGTGAATCGATTGTGATGGGACATCCAGTTAAAATTTTCATCCCACATTCTGTTTAGATTCTTTTAACAAGAACTGAAACACAGCACCTTACCCCTAGTCGGATGACTAAGTATGAAAGAGTGATTCTGGGAACGGAAAGTGTGACAGTAATAAGATGTACAATAATTAATCCTGCCACATTATTGCCAGACACATGTTGTGAAGAAGTGAAAGATTAAGTGGATCATGATTGGATGTGACTGAGATATGTACCAAGCCCTGACCGGATATAAAAGAAGTACCATTGAAAGACCCAGATCATGAACTATTTTTAGATGAGTCATGCATGAGAACGGAGGGAGAAGGACTCAGTGCAGCCTACGCTATATGTTAAAATTTCCGAGGTCATTGAGTCATTCTGTTTACCGGGAGTCATGTCTGCACAAGTAGCCAAATTGGTGGCCGTAACAAAGGCATGCAAAATTGGGAAGAATTGGAAAATAACCATATTTACGGATAGTCAATATAATTTCGGGGTTGTGCACGATTTCAGCCAGCTCTGGATGAAGAGGAGATTTCTGACTTCTTCAAGCTCTCCTATACGAAATGGAAAAAATGTAAAAGAATTGTTGGAAGCCATACAATTGCCAGTGGTCAAGTGTGCTGCTCACCAGTCAGGAAATGACTATGTGGCAGCGGGTAACCAATATGCTGACCAAATTACTCAATATTGTGCAAGAAATAACATGGCACTTAAGAGAAAAATTGAAACAAGTGAATTCAGCTGCCAACGTATGTTTTTCTTAGCTTTAGAATCATGGGATGAGGTTAGACAGTTGCAAGATGAAGTTGAGGCAAAGGAAAAGGAAATATGGATAAAGTCAGGTTGTGAAAGAAGGACAAAAGATGATGTGTGGGTATACACCGATGGCAGACCACTCATGCCAGACTGCCTACTCTCTCAAATTACAAGAATGTATCATGGGGACAGACATGTTGGTAGGGATGCCTTGATCCGACTATTCAGACAGAATTGATACAATCCAAAATTTTGGGTAGTCGCAGAAAGCCTTTGCCAAATATATTTAGTTTATCAGCAGCAAAATCCAGGCAGTAAGACAGTGGTCAGTTGGGGAAAAATTGGAAAGGCAGAAGGACCATTGACAAGACTGCAGCTTGACTTCATAAAGTTGCCTCCAAGCAATGGAATGAAGTACGTCCTTGTCATAGTATATTTGTTTTCAGTATGGGTGGAGGCATATCCTACTATGAGAAATGACAGCCTAACAGTTGCTAAATTGCTGTTGAGGGAGTTAATTCCTCGTTTCAGTTTTCCAATCACTTTGGAATCAGATAGAGGTCCTCATTTTAATAGTGAAATAATTTGATTAATCTGTGAAGCATTCAAAAGTCAACAAAAACTTCACTGTGCATACCGTCCAGAAGCTTCTGGAGTGGTTGAGCAACTGAATGGCACAATCAAGTTAAGATTAGGAAAGGTGTGCGCATCCACATCACTGAAATAGCCAGATGCATTGCCTCTTGTGTTGATGGGACTCCAGAGTATTTCTGACAGAAGAACAGGATTGAGTCCACATGAAATACTCATGGGAAGGGCAATGAGACAAGCATTTATTCCTGGATATAAATTGATGAATATAACTGATGATCTGTTATTGGACTATTGCAAAGGATTGGTTGATTTTGTGCAATCTGTCTCTCACCAGGTTAAATAAGACGCAGTTGCCAGGCAGCCAATGTAGGCACATGATTTGAATCCTGGAGGCTGAGTGGTAGTGAAGAAACACACAAGAAAGTTGTGCCTAGCACCCAGGTGGGATAAACCACGTCAAATCCTACTGGTCACTACCACATCAGTGAAGTGTACAGTTTTACCCAATTGGATTCATGCTAGTCATACCAAAAGACCCTACTGAAGAAGAGCAACAACTGATTGAACCAGTTGAGACTGCTGAAGGTTGTGAAGTCAGAGGATCTAGCGTGATAAATTCTGAAGTAATAGACGAGGAACAACCTAGCACAAGTCAGGAGGGATGGATACCAGTGATTGATATTCCTGAAGTTGTTACAAGAAGAAGAACCAGATTAGAGAAACAGGAAAATAGTGAGGATCAGATAGGTATAGAAGAACATGCTCAGAAAGAAGTGACTAAAGCTACTCGAAACCCTGAGCAGGACCAGACAGGGAAAGAAGAATATACTCAGGCAGAAGTGGACAGAACTATTCAAAGGTCTGAGCAGGGACAGATATGAAAACAAGAACACGTTCAGGCAGCAGAAGACCAAATTGTAGTAAGACCTGAACAGGACCAGTTAGGAGAAGAAGAACACGTTTGGACAAAAGAAGAAGATCAATTTGAAATAAGACCCAAACAGGACCAGATAGAGGAAGAAAACAGGTTCAGGTGGAAGAAATAACAATAGTAAGACGTGAACAGGAAGAGGTAGAAAGTAATACAGAAGAAAAAGAAGAACTGATTGTGCCTAAACATATTGAAAATAAAAGAACTCTAGAGAAAGACAGAGAAAGTGAAAGTGCAGTACAAGTTAAAAGAGTCAGAAAAGGTGATAACTGGCTAGGTGGAGTGAAAAGATTGAGATACTATCTGAGAAAGACAAAAGAAAGACCAGAGCAAGTAAATGAGGTTACCAGTCAAACTCAGTTTGATCAGTCGATTGTGAAAACCACACCAAGAAGCCCAAGACTGAGAATTTTGAACAATAAATAGAAGGCCCCTGAGTGGACCTATGTATTCTTAGAAGAATTTGAAAATTTAGACTTAAGTAGGGAATCAGAAGAAGTAGATACTGCACAGACTGTTGAAAGAAAAGTGAGACCACATTAAACAAAAGTTTGAATTTCAAAGTGTAGAAAGTAAGAGGAGAAATTATCTTCTCAGATTAAAATGGCGAAAAAGTCAATGAGCAACCAAAACGAGATTTAAATTGAAGATGTTGTAAAGCTTGCATATGTAGTATTTTATTAGTGATCTTAGTATAGTCATTTCTAACAGTGGCAGTACCTTTATTGATGATAACGAATAAGAAGAAGAATGATACAGTTACTAATGGGATAGCGGCTACAGTAAAAGGAGATAGAGTAGAATTAGAAGCAGCAGATGGGACAGATTTTCATCACACAATATCAGATAATGACACGCCTTTAAATGTTTTTACAAAGTTGTTATTTCAGTATGTAGATACAATGGAGATTAGTGATTGTTATGTTTGAAATTACCAGCGTCAGTGTCAGAGTGAACCACATATCACCATTAACTTTTAACATATGGCATTTCATGTAGTGTTCAAGCAAGTCTGTTTTATAAAGCTGGAAATCTCCAGTATTATTTTTCAAACTTAGATGTAGTATTTTCAGAGCTTCCTATTTGCATGAATATGAATCCAGTACTTAGTAGTCAAGATGCACAGTTCATGGGCGAATTTTTCTTAACAATGAAATCAATAGATATAGTAAAGGCATATAAGAATAATCTAACATGTTTATTACATGAAGAAGAGAAAGTATTTTTGAATTTAGTTTAGGAAAGGAGACAGGATTTCCAAAAGAAAGCTGCTGAACAGAAAACCCATGTACCATCATGGCCTGAGAAAGAGGGAATTTATACAGCTGGCAAGACTCATGCTGCGATGTCACCGGACTTTGTGAAGAAAGGGAAAACCTGCCTCCATAGATTAAAGACAGATTATAATAACATATTTATTGGTTCCAGTGAATGTGAACATAACTTCTTAATTTTGGGAGATTGGTGACTAAAAGGGGGATCTGATCCAGTATTTCCTGGGGTTTACTACGTGTGAGGGAATAATGCCTATTATAAATTGCCTGCACAGTGGTACGGAAGCTGCTACTTTGGGATAGTATTTCTGAAAATGTATCATGTAAAAAACATCACTGGAAACAATGAAGACAATAATGGACTAACATAGAGAAAGAGAGCTAGATTTTCAGAAATAGTAGGTCACATATTTGGTGCATTGATACCTTCAGTGGGAGCCATTCTGAATTCACATAGAATTTGAAAATTGTCAGCAGTACTTGATCGTCTTTCGACTAATTACTGCTGGGGATTTCTTGATGATAAATACAGAAATGGTTGCAATTAGGTCTATAATTTTACAAAATCGACTTGCTCTTGATATTTTATTGGAAAAAGAGGGCAGAGTCTGTAGAATGCTGAAAGTTCAACATTGTTGCACTTACATTCCTAATAAAAGTAAGGAAATCAGAGGGTATATTAAGAATATTACAAAACTTCAAGAAGATTTAAAACCACTGGAGGTTGACATTGTATGAGAGAGACTAACAAAAAGTATTTCTTCAATAGGGACTTGGTTTCCTGATTTAGGGAAAAGTATTCTAGATCAAATAATTATTCCATCAGCTGGCATAATGATAATAGCTTTAGCGATAATGATTTGGTGTAAATGTTGCAGAAACAAAGGAAGGGAAAGAAAATATGATGGGAAAGGAAAGAAAAGAAAGAGAGAATACGAGGAGATTCAAATGGAGGAAATGAAAGGGAGAATATACAAAAAGATGAAAGATTTAGAAAACACAGACGGAAATAAGAAAGAAGAGGAGGAGAATGAGAATCAGAAGTACTGAAAGTTGGCACCTGAGTATAGACGGGTAATTATGTGATGGCTCAAAAATGCCATCAGAGAGGGGATTGATGAAGCAAGGACTCGTAGAAAAGTGAATCCTGCTTATGTGTTTACTAACGTGGATAACATGAATGAAGGACTAAAACCGCTTTAAACGGGTAATCTTTATTGCACATGCGTCAACTGCATCTATGCAGTATGACGAGCTGTCGCTTGGAGGGAAATTCTTGCGCATGAGCAGAAGCTTTAAAATGGAGTCTTGAAGACTCCCATGCATGGCATATGCTAAGCTGAAATGAAAAGGAGCTATTTTGCTAACGTTAATGCGGGAAAAGTATTAATAAGTAAAAGGGAGCAGAGTAGAGGTGGGTGGTATACAGTGAAACCATTTATTTGTGAAATTAATATTTGTCTTTCTGACATTATAACTAGTGAGCATTTGGGCCTCTCATGTATGACTGAGGTAAGCTGAGTAAAGAGAGACTGTGCATGCCTAGTTTACTGGAAGTTAACCCGGAATGATGACACAAATGTTGAACAGAAGCCAAGGTCGCAGAGTGTTAGGTCCTGGGAACTGATGGTGAAAATTTCAACAAAGTGGACTTGCATACAAATTGTTATATAATGTAACAAGTAAAAAGAAATGCGTGTGTGAAATAAAATTTATGAATACAAATTAAGGGGACGGGTTTGCGAACAATAGTTGTACTGAATTTAATGACATGTAAGCATGGTGTGATGATCATCCCCCCTTACCTGACCAATTAGATTTCATATTTTTATGATATTGAAACTTTAGTGGGTGTAACATGAAGAACGGAAGGAATATTTGAGATAGCCTTAGTTAGTTAGAAGGATACGAAGAGAGAAGACAGGATGAAGATTTTCTGAACCAGACGTGTGCCCTGAATGCTGTTACTGGGGAAGTTGCTGTGAGATGCTGATGAAGAATCGAATCCAGAACCTGAAGCAGAACTTTCTATCCTAATTATTTGGGTTAGATCAGAAGATCATGGAAGAATCACGAGGAGGAAGAGAGTGTAAGAGAGTCTATTATCCTGTCCTGATTCTTGTTCTGAAACCTTTGTCTTCGGACCTATCCCAGGGGCCCCTCACCAGTCCTTTGGCCAGGGGTTTGGTCTTCAGACCATTCTTGGTAAATATATCTTTTCGCAATTTAGTGATATGCCCTTTTCTCTCTATCCTCTGTTTTCCTTAGACATTTACATTGAGTAAGTCTGTGTTATATTTGATGATATAATACATTTTTCTCTCCACTGAATGATGGTGATTGCACTGTGTATTTGAGATGGTTCACAAGCACTTGAAATTTAGATTCAGATTTAAAACGTTCTTGATTCTGTGGTTATTTACTTTAAGGTATTGAAAAGTTAGAGTTATGGTAATTATCACCATTAATTAGTTCAACTAATGGTCCATCGACCAGAGGAAAGAACTTGTTGATCAGTGAAAGGGTTAGTTAGTTTGAGATGAAAAGAGGTACCAAATAACTAATCCTGATTATTGTGGAAATATATAAACTAAACCCAGCGGTTTCCTCAAATTATGATTGATGGGCCCAGGTGAGAATATGGTAGTAGAGTATCGGTTGTTGGTATACCGCTGGATCACCTTCACACACAACACAGCAAAGACCTGGAACAGCCTCACCATGCACCTTCAGACCATCACCTCACTTCTGGAATTTAATTGGCTCTCAAGACTGGCTGTTCGAATAAGCCTCTGGGACCTTCAAGTGTCTGTTAACCCTATTGTGTAATTAGCCTCGCTCTATAAACCCTGATTGATTGAGTTTTGCTGTGAAATCAACAGTAAAGCTGGAAACTAGGTATTGTAGATTTGCGGGATGATCTGGTCTGTCTTCGCTGTTATTTTGTTAACATTTGTGTAAGTCATTTTTGTAATTTGTATGGTCTTATTTTTTTGTGTCTATTTGAAGATGGATCTGTTCTGTGTATAGGTTGGTGTTGGCCTATTTGTAGATTTGTTATTTTTTATACAAGTGAGTGTGTGTTGATATTTAAAGGCAGAGCACATGCATGCAAGGCTTCAAAAGTAACACCTGTGCAATTGCTCAATTAGATGATGTCCTCCATACTCAATCCCTTCAGGAACACAATCTAGCAATGTCCTTATACTCCTCAAAAAATGATTTTGTGAGATAACATTTTAAAAAGAAAAGGTTTCAGGAATATATCTATTTGTGTTGTGAAGGCGGGGGGAGTGCCTAGAAGTGGCTCGCTCCTCAAACTAATTGGCAACTTCAGTAGGCCGCAGGTGAATATTTGATAAATTCAGAGAGGGTATATTAACAAAACATTTTCAACAAGAAGTAAACCATTTGACTTCTAACTCAACACTCTCCAATCACTGGGCCTTTGCCAGTTTTGTACATTCTTCTCCTAATACAAAATGTTTGTAGGGCAACCTGGAATCTATGGTTTTGACAAATGATAAACCCCGGAAGGCATGCTAAAGAATATTGCTCATCAACTGAATCAATGAACTCCTGTATGCTAATCCTAATTAGGGCGGTATTGATGCCAGAAGGAAGAGTAGTTGTGCAGGAAAATGACAAAAAGAGAGAGAGTAGGAATGTGAACCAGCATATGCCTCTAAATGGGCAATGTTAGTACAAAGAAGGTATATTTCATAAGTGGGGATATGGAATCTGCTATGCTGTAGGGAGAGCAAGCATGTAAACAGGTAGAAAGGGGTAAAAAAGTTTGGAACAGGGTTTAAGAAAAGTAATAAATAAATACCAGTGGGAATTCTAATGCATTTGTTAACAGTGCAGTGCTGAGTAGCATCAAGGGAATGGTGAAGATGCTAAAGGAGAAATGGTAATTTTCAAGGAAGAGTCTGGGATGTAAGAAGGCTTAACCTAAGGGGTCAAAAACATTTTTACAAAAAGAAAAGAAGAGCTCTGAGGGCAGTGCGTTGGCTCTGGATAAAATTTGGGGAAAGGGCCCCGAGGGCAGTGAGAGCAATGCCTATATGGCAGAGAAGTCACAACAGTTGGATTTTACTCTCACTTAATAGTTTCAGCCTATGGAGTGTGTTAGAAAAAGAGATTGAAAAACTGTTGGTAAAAAATCCTTTTTAAAAAATCATGCTAGCTTGAGTAAACAACAAATTCATTTTTTTTGAGAGAGGAGGATGTAATGTCCCAGAGGTGGTCAGTGGGGTACATTCAAGGACGTCTAGAGGTAACAGTAGCCAGTTGAACAACTGATAACGTAAAGAAGATTTTACCATCTCGTAACCATTTTACATGTTTATGTTCTCTCCAGGAGAAATATCCTTCCTGGCAAGGACAAGTGTACTAGGCAGTTAGGTCACCTGTTAACGTGGGTGTTTTATCCTGGAATGTCGAATGATTACAAAGGTCAGTTGTTTTTACAAAAATATGGAAGAATAATGACATTTGCTTCCTAGTTGCATGGTAAGCTGGTGAAAATATGAATCAAAGCAGTTTATGTAATGTTTAAAAGATGCAATTGGCACCTATCCAATTTCTAAGAAATGTGTAACACATGCCAGGTTGCATCAGCCTAGTTATGATTGGGTGCAAGCCTGTTTGTTAAATCTGTATGATGGTTTTCTGCCCATTAATAATTTATTTGGGTTGGGTTCTCATAATGATTAGCAATGGCAGCTGTTTGTTAAAGATTTGGATTATCTTGGGGGTCTGTCGCTTTCCTCACCCATATTAATTGTGGCTGACTTTGAGGGCTCAGTTGTGGACTTCGGGCCTGGTTCCCACATGTAAAGTTAGACCAAAATTCTAACTTTACTACTGTTAGGCATCCACCAAGGTAAGTTATGAGTAGAATCTTTACAACTGCAGTTTTTCTGCTCTCAGGACAGATATACAGGTTTTTAAGCCCAATATGGGAGATAACATAAGATCCTTGGAATACAGGGCCAAATCCAAATCTCTTAGGTCTCCCCTAGGCAGCGCGTTTCCTGTCTCTTCTAGACATTCTGTATCTGCTCTGTTAGCTTTGATCGTGCCCGGCTTCCGATTTGTTCATTTGTGTGCTTTTCAAAATTCCCTTCCTTTCTTTGTCTAATTTTTACATTTCTCCCTACTTTGGGTGGGTGGTTCCTTTCCCGGGCGACTGGCCCTGTTACATGTATTATTGCTTGTCTGTCTATTTCGTTACGTTTCTTTGCCCTTCTTTTTCTGTTTCCTTTGGTTCATGTAATCTGCTTGTTGAAAATTGCTGATTTCCCAAGCTGCATTTGTTGGATCAACACGCGTGGCTTCTGTTTCAGCAGCACGGCCCCTTCAGACAGAAACTGCACAGTGAACTGAGACAAACAAACTTTTTTAAATTACATGCATGCACCGAACAGAGGCTGCTGCCCTCTCCCACAATCCGTTGCCATCCACCCGCCACCGACATTAGCTGACCACATTTCTAATCGTGGAGTGCCCTTTGCTAGCAAAAAGGTTGCAAATTTATGGTGGCCAGCCAGCGGCTGTGCAGCAAGATGCGGAAGGGTATGCACCTGGGGACCCCCACTCGGCAGCTAGTGTGCCCAGAGCACAACCCTCTCACCCAGCTATTGCTGGACGCTGTCTTTAGCCCGTCTGCCTACATCCAAATCTTAGCTTTCCCGCAACCAAGTTCGATTCTACCACCACACGAGCGGGCTAGCCCAGCCGGGGACCAAATGCATCCCATCCTGCACGGATCCGGTGGCAGCAGGGCCCTCCCGGAGCAAAGCCTCAGTACGGGATGGCCCAAGGTAAAGCTCGAAAATGGATATGCCTCTATAGACACGCACTTAGAAGCGCACCTTGTTCATGCACATTGCAATACACATATGGATTGGCATGTATATGCGTGTGTATAGAATACGATACTTCACTGAACACCTCAATTATTTTGCACAGGAAACTTAGTCAAAGTACCCCACTTGACTGCACAGCTTCTGCACACTACCTAAGCCTAGGAACTGTACATGCATAGAAGCTCTACCAAAGTCCAAAGGTCACATATGCAGGTTTAAATGGCACACTCATAGCTCCTAGACATGCATGCAGTCTATTTGCACAAATGGACTATGTGCACGCAACTCATGTGAACATTGCAGTCATATGCAAAACAAGGTAAATATAAGTGTTATCTTATTATGTTTAGCTGTTTCATGCAAATATATGATTATTTGCTTCTGTGATACCTTGCCTCATTTTTTTCTTGCTAAAACGCAAAATTCATGTCCGTTTTAAGGTCCATCGCTTGTAAAATGGCATCCAGAGCAAGACTTCTTTGCGGAATAGTGGATTTCATGATGTATTAAGTGGGGCTTTTTCTACCATAGGTTGAGTTCCCTCCAGTGGAACTATGTCCTCCAGCCCCATTTGTTCTACTTTACTGCATCCCCTGTGATGCACAATGCCAACTTCATTTTCCTGTTACTGCCAGACAATCCGATCACTTAGATATTTTTTATACCTTCGAGTACCAAAGTTCTTTTGACCCAGACTAAGTGTTTTTTTAATTCATCATTGGGGAGGCATATAGCAATAATTTGTGAAATGCAGATGCAAATATACAAAAAATATACCATTTGCAGCCAGTCTGGTCCATATATTTCAACCTATTAAACAAATCAGCTGCCATTTAAAAAAAGAAACTGTCCTAATCTGGGAAAATTCTGTTACTGTCAGGTTGGTTTTAATGCAAGTAACTGGGGTTTGCTGTAGTTTACTACTTTTTGGATCAACCATATAACTTTTTACGCTATCACCAATTTGTTGGGGTTTGAAATGAAAACCTTTCAGCCCAATAGAATCTGCCAAATTTGGTGCTCCAGTCTCTATTTACACACACACCAACGATTTGTCATGGTTTAGCTATAAAAATGAAAAACCATAGCAAATTACCATCAGTCTTTATCATCAGCTCCAACTTAATCCTAACTTGTCCTTAATATGTTCTTTAGATTAGTCAGCACATGGTATATATGGGTTCCGGCGATTCCCAAAACACATTTACCAATCAGGTTAGTGTCTTGACCAGGGGTCGCCAAACCTTTCTGTAGTTAGAGCTACTTCTGTGCTGTGAAATCACTGTGAGCTACCAAAGGCCAAGCTACTAGTGCATTCTCTTCAGAGACCCCAAAGCCCAGCTTCATTGACTTTAATCCTAATTTCCATGGAGCCAGATACTACGTTAGTGCCAAATACCTACAGTTCCCTAGCTAGAAACAATACAACTGATGCCAGATTTGTTGACACTGTGCTTGAAGACCTTTCAGTTAACTGTCACTGAAATAGTAATTATATTTCATCCCAAATAAAACTAAGAAAAACAATCTTGTCTTCAGTGTGGTACAGAATGATGTACTCTAATACTATGTAATCTAGTGGTTTCAGAGGGCAGGTCTGAAGAAGTCATTAGTATTAGTGTGAGGCAGTTAGACCGGTGCAAAATGTTGCTAATTCACATGTGTATGGATTTAGACTGGTATTACAACTCTATTGCAGCTCTGACAAGATCCCTGTGTTTTTCAACGTCCAGATGAGCTCAACTGCAGCTACTTGGTGCATGAAAGAAAATGCTGTGTCTGCCCTCTACTTTGCTTTTCTTTTAAAACGTTACATTACATTTTTTCCTTAAAACCTTTAAGGCACTAGTTATGCTGGCAATTATAGACTCATTACTACCTTTACTTTGTCTCTGTGTCAGTAAGCATTGCCTGGCTCTTGCTCAACTAGTACAAAACATTGAAAGATGCTGAAGACTCTTCTCTTCAGCTACTTTTGTCTTTGTGTCAGTAAACATCGCCTTGTACTTGTGCATTTATATGATAAAAAGAAAACTTTGAAAGATGTATAAAACATACATCTCTAATACATCAGTGAGAAACTTGGCACTGCCTGGCATTTACCATCATCCCCTGGAATCTGGGGTATATCCAGAGAGGCTAACTATGATTCAGTAATTCAAATGTTCATCAGTCAGATGTGTTCAAAACTTGGATTTTGCAAAGTTCATATCTGAGAAGGCTTTTTAACCTCTTCAGTGCCCATGACGAGATAGTCTCGTCATGGAGCACGGTTGTGCTGTGCCCATGACGAGACTATCTCGTCATGAACCCCACCCACTAGTGCAATGCCCGGCACAGGAGGGGGAAAGGGCGTGGCACTGAAGGGGTTAACAAAGACAAGTGGAACCACACAGGTTTAATCACAGCTGTGTGAATGTTCTTGTATTCTTCCACATAATAAGGGTCCCATAATTTATGTTCGATTACTTTGCTGTCAATTCAATGTCATTTTGAATGTTAACAATCTTTACCATGGCAAAGCCAAAGTTAAGCAGCATGCTAATTAGTTCGTAAATATTACTAATATCCACTTGCAAAATGGGGTTTGAAGATAACATCCCACAGTTGCTCAAAATCACAACATTGGGAATTGAACTCTTATTGAAGTCATATCATGAGGATACTGTATTTCTCAATGTCCAGCAGCTATTTCAGCTTAGTTTTGTTAGAAGATTTGGAGCACAGAGGTAACATGCTACAGCTTCCTCTGGGAGTCCTCAAAAGAACAAAACCCAGCACCATGGCACATATTGACCATTGATGTATAATGCAATGGTAGTTCAATAATGGCGGGAAGTCAGGGTCTGCTTTGTGATTTTTTACGTGAAATAATTTTTCAATAGGGTCATTCTGTTGTACATAATGTCTTCTCGGTTATATATAAGAAAAAAATGCTTATAACACTTTTTAATTATAACGTTTCAACCTGCTGCACAGTCGCCCCATTGCTGTAGAACATAGCTTGAGGACATTGGCAAAGCCAATAACTCTGACTAAACACTTATAAGGTCCCAAAGGTGAGACATATTGCCTATGCCAATGCTTGTTTTCCACATGCAGGTGATACAATGGGACACATCCACATGGATTAAATGGTTGTTGCAAGCAAGTGGTTAATGTTTCAGTAAGAAATTAGGATGTTAGTTGGGTGGGATGACTTACTAATAATCGCAATCCTTGTCAGAATGCACCCTCAAAGTCATTAAATTAACCTGAGCTCAACCCCCTGGTAGCTACGACACAGAGCAGACAATCTTAACTTATAGCAATGTGTAAAGTGTTCAATCAGAACTAAAACAGTAATACATAAAAATACAACAAAATTAAAATCCTAAACTGAATTAGAAAAAGAGAATACATTTTACTATATAAAATGACACCACAATGACAACATTCTAAGGAGAATAACTTCTGATAGGCTTTTTAAAAGTTTTAACTAAAAATAGCCTAAAAAAAAACATTGAAAGGCTATTGCTGTCAACTGGATTCATTATACTGGGACCTAAGTGTGACATCAGCCTGAATGCAATGGAGCATTTTTCAGATTCAGGAACCAGTTTCACCCCGGTCAGGAGTTTTACCATGGGATTCTGTCTCAGAAATAGAAGTCAATAATCATCAGATGGGCAAGGCAGCAGGATAGCTGTTGGTCACAGTCCTAGTGAAGCTGTTCAAATTTTGTGGCGAAGGAAAGGTGAATATTTTTGGTATCCTCGCTCTGTCAAGGTTTCTATTTTCCAACTAAGTCACTTTTCCCTTTTTTGGAGCTTGGAATCCTTCAGTGGGGCAAATCTACAGGCTGTAGTGGAAGAGGGCTCCAAAGAGCTGGACTTCTTCTCTGTGAGGTCCTGCTCAATCACATTTGCTGCTGCGTCAAAGCTCTAAATCAGAGAAACCTGAATTATTAGCCCAGTAGAAACACGGTGGGGTTGGATTGGCAGGTTTGCTCTGGTCCTCAAGTCTTGGATTTAAAAATATTTTTAAGTCCTAGGTTGGCAGGTAAGGAACTTAGCCAAGGATTTAGAACCTCTGGAACATCAACTGGGGGTCAGAAGAGCAGAGACCAACAGGAAGAGTTGTTGTATCCCTGTAGCTTGAAAATGAGGACAGCCTTAGAACCCTTGGAGTACACATCTTTGTCTTGGGTACAAGTGAGAGCAGGACCAGTCATTCAGGGGTCCTCTCAGGTCACAGTCAGCAGGCACAGGCTTCGTCTGTTCCTCCTCAGGTCAAGAAAGTGCTCTGCAGACGGTCCCAGAATATGTCACATTTATGCCTGGCACTAGCTTGAGTGTGGAGGTGAGTCCTGGCCCTTCCTAACCAATGGGGTAACAATTCCCTGGGGTAACTCTACTAACATTTGCCGCAGTTCCTGACTGCCGTACTGATAACCATCCTACAGTGCCTTATCTGCACTAATCCAAGATTGTGAAACCATTCTCACCTTGTGCAGAGCCTGTGTGACCACCCCAGAAGAGTAGAGTCATCAAGAAAATGAGCAACCCCTCCCCAGCGGTTACTCAAAACCAGTTCTCCAAACCAATGTCCACAGGGTTGGTTCCTTTTTGACTGAGGGAACAAAGGACATGGTATGTTCAGGTGTCATCTGGAATCTGCCTTGGACAGGGAGGTACTTTTGAAGTGAATTAAGTTCCTAGGTGCAACTCAGATGGTCATCTTGCTAAATGACCAAAGACACCTCCCACACCCAGGTCTTTCGCTCTGCTCTGTGAGCTGTTTTCACACCTCAATGAGGGCTTGAGTACTCAGAGAGCTGCAAATGGAAGCTAAAATTAGCCTTCAGAGGCTTAAAGCAGAGAAAGGATCACTTCATAAACGTTACTTTTATTTACTATTTATCAATACTCCAAATTCACTATAAATTGGATTTTTTTTTATAAATACTAAAAAGAGATGCAGAATTATTTTATTTTTCATCATAGGTTTAGTTTGTCCTTATCCTGAGATAATAGAATTATCCTGGTCCTAGGCAAGGGCAGTCTTTATCTCGCATTTATCGACTTAAAGACTGCCTTTGATTTGGTACCCAGGGAGACCCTCTGGAGAGTCCTTGCTGACATGGGGGTACCCCACTACTTACTTTTGTTAATTGCAAGGTTGCATGAAAACAACTTTGCCCAGATTAGATGGGGCAGGGATGGAGAGAGAACTAGTAGAATCCCGGTAGAGAGAGGGGTTCGCCAGGGATGTGTTCTAGCCCCCACCCTTTTTTCCTTATATGTGAACGGTGTGGTTGAGCATCTGCTGAACGATCCTTCAGATGAACCATCCCTGGCAGGGGAACGTATCCCTACCCTCCTCTTCGCGGACGACACCCTTTTACTCTCCAAATCCCCTATGGGCCTCCAAAAATTATTAAATAACTTCCAACTCTTTTGCGCTAAACGGGGCCTGGTAATTAACACTGACAAAACGAAATATCTTGTGATGAACCCCCCCAAAAAACTTGTGCGCCCTTTGAAATTAAATGACGTACCTTTGGGGAGGGTGGATGTGTTTGATTACCTAGGGATCCGCTTATCTCATAATATGCAATGGGCCCCCCACTTATGCAAGATGTTGCTAGCCCACAAGAGAGTATCAGGGGCCCTACTGAAGGAACAGCGCTCCTGTGCTATTAGACCCATAGCCCCTGTTATGGAAATTTATGCAGCAAGGGCAGTCAGCTCTGCTCTTTACGGGGCTGAGCTGTGGGGTTCATGCAATATTAGTGAGTTGTCAAGAGCTGAGAGAAAGTTTTGTAGGGCAATCATGTCACTCCCTCAAGGTACTCCAACGACCCCACTGATGCTCGAACTAGGTTGTCGTCCTATTGATGACCTGGCGAAACTTCGCCCTCTACTGCTATGGGCCCGACTATGGCGTGTCCCGGAACTAGCTAAATATGCCAAAGGCCTCTCCGAAGTTATGTCACTCCCGGGATGGCACAAGATAAAGTGGCTGAGCGACATGAAAATCCTCCTGTGCAATCTGGGGCTAAGCGCAGCATGGGAAAACAGGTCTTCCCCACCGAAAGCTACGCTTAAGTCTCTATACTGGAATTGGATTGCGACTCAAAGAAAATTGAACTGTACATTGGGTAGACTCACGGAGGACTTTTTGGAATTCAAGGATCAGCCGATCCGGGAATTGTATCTCGACATTATTGAGAGACCTTTTGATAGATCTCTTTATTTCAAATTTAGGACCGGGACTCTCCCACTTTATGTTTTTACTTCCCGGTGGAATCCCCCTGCCCAGACCACTGAATTTTGTCCTTTTTGTCTATCTAGACAAGAGTCTGTGGCCCATTTTTTATTCGAATGCCCACAGTATGCATACCCAAGAAGAAGATGGCTTAAGCAATTGTGCCGTTCCTTAGGCACTAGGCACTACATTGAGGCGTTACGTATTTTAATGTCTGACTCCCGCCCTCTGTATGCTTGCGCCCTATCAAAATTCCTATCTTGGGCATGGCGCATCAGAAGCAAAAGGCTTAAAGAAATTGTTTAATACGTTCTTAACATTTATTTATGATATGTCTTTCTCTTAATGTGATATTTGGATTTTAACTTAAATGAATTTAAACTCTTTTTTAATTGTAAAGCTTTTATGATATGTTTTTATCGAAATAAAGCCTTTTTGACTTTGACTTTGAGAATTAATATTTAATATTGCTTCTTAGTATTTCTCTATGTGCCAGCCAGCCTTCTCACAGGAATAAAAAGCTTTTGGGCGTTAGTGACTATCAAATTTCTACATGTCCTGATTTTAAATACCATGCATACTGCCTTGTGGGAGGTAACAAAAGAAGAGGCCATAGCAAGTGTTACCAAGCATCTGATTTTGACAGGGAAAGCCATTTTGACATTAATCAGGTTCCTGGACCCAATTCAATTCGTCATCATGCTAGAGGAATAACAGCTCCTCCCTATATCCAGTCCTTTGTCCCTGCTCTAGGAACTATTTTTACGCCTCATCAGGGCTAAGCACTCAGAGAACTGAAGGTGAAAGCATATGCAAATTAACCTCCACAAGCTTTTGACAGGGAAAATGTAACTTTCCTTAAAGTACCTTTTCCTTAATATTAACGGAAAATCTGACTTCACCATTTATGTTGGCGTTTAGTAAATAATCATGCTTCTAGCTGGTCCCTGCCCCAGATATAGGAGATTTAATATTTAATACTACTTCACAGGGTTATATATGGGCAAACTAAATATGAACATTAGGAGTATACCAATCCAACAATGTTTGGAAGGGGGGAGCACAGGCATTTTACCACTGATTAGGAAGGGTAAAGTGTGCAGAGTTCTATAGTCAGCAAAATCAGATTGGGCAAAAATCTTGGGGTATACCACGCAAAGATTATCATTTCCTACACCAGGACCCAAAGATAATCAGGTTCACTTGATTCTACTACAAACCATACACCCCTGCAATGGATCTGTTTGATTCTCTGGGAAGTAGCAGTACTTTGCTTTTTTTTCCCAGTTGGAGAAGAAAAGGAGCCGCTATGAGCGGTCAGGATAAACAAGGATGTCTCAATGTTTTTGACTGCTAGTAGTGTTATATGGCCCTTAGGGACATTGTCGACATTGCTAAGTTAGCATGAGCTTCGCTGCCATGATGCTGCTTTTGTGCACGTTACTACTTGACTTTATTTTTTGTAAGACTCTGTTTATGCCTTTCACATGAGAACCGTCTGCTTCTCACATTCTCTGCTGCGTCCTTGGAGTTTAGTCTGAACATGTGTACAAGCTCAATGAAAAATGCCCCTTGTTATTCTGTTCTGGTCAGTCTCTAGCACCTAGACATAACATGCTAAACACAGCTGCAATGATGGAGACTCGTGCTTTGATATTGCAGGGATGCATGTTGTTTTAACACACACTTGGCGAAAGCCGTTCCATGGAGAAGAGCTACACTGTTCCTATGATTTAAACCTTACATCCAGGTTTTAAGGTATGGGGTCTGCTGTCAAAGCCCAGATATCTTCCTTTATATAGATACACTTCTTCCAGCAAAGGGGAGGGTAGTTAGGCCTTAAAGTCCTTATTCCACTGTCTACATAAAATGACTTCCCCCTTTGTATTCTATGGAATTGTAACAATCCTAATCATTCTGAATTCATGCATTTTGTTGCTGGTAGTGGCTCGTATACTGTATTGTAGAGCACGATAGTTAAACTAAACATTTTGAACTATTACAGTGACTCTGCTTATTCTTTTTGTGGACAAGTACGAGTGAGTGAGCGAAAGAGTATGTCTTGATACCGTGATTCCTGAGAGAGTCAGGAGTGTTGTGTTCTGGGTTGTCTAATCATTTGCAGGGTCGTGATCGGTTTGGGGATTTAGGGTACTTAGGTGATAGGTTGGTACACCCCTATACAACGAGGTCCTGTTTAGGTACAGAATCCCTACAACAGTAGAATATTATTCATGTACAATAGTATTTTGGATGTACTGTTCCATATCAATTACCTTGATGAAGTCTGTTTACCTGATTTGCCCTCAACGTCCTTGTGCAACTAGGAAGAACAGTGGCAAAGCACTGCCTCATACCCTGATGCATTGGGAAAGTGGCCAAAATGAATCCTTTGCAGTCTAGTTACACCAGAGTCCTCCACAGACTCAACCACACAGGCTTCCAAGAAAACACCCTCAAATGGATCTCATCCTTTCTCATGGGGTGAACTCAGAGAATCTGCCTGCCCCTCTTCTACTCTGAACACAAGACAATCACCTGCAGAGTCTAAAGGATCATCCCTCAGACCCACCCTGTTCAACACCTACATGACACCCTGTCAGATATCGCCAGATCGCATGGGCTCAACATTGTATCCTACCCAGACAACACACAACTCATCCTCTCTTTATCAACTACTCCTCCACCACAAAAAACAAACTTCTTCAACACCATGACCAGAGTAGCCGACTAGATAAGGACCAACAGCCTGAAGCTCAACATAGACAAGACAGAAGTGCTGATCTTTGGGATGACCATCTCTCCGTGGAACAGCAGCTGGTGGCCTGCTGAGCTCGGATCAACCCCCATACCCACATATCAAACTCTGCATAATCCTTGACACCAAATTCACCATGAAGCACTAATTCAATGCAGTTCCCTTCTTGTGCTTCCACATCCTTCGCATGCTCTGGAAAATCTTCAAATAGATCCTCGTCAACCCCAGTAAAATTGTCAACCAAGTGCTCATCACTAGCCATCTCGACTAAAAAAAGATGTGTGTGTTGTAATATATAAAATGCAAACTCATTAAAAAAAATGTTTCTTCATATATTACATTTCTTGAGTGTATTTTTCTCAAGGATATCAGTTTTCAATTTAATACACCTCTAACCCATCATTCAATATCACAAAATTAAAATACAGTAGTTTAAAAAACAATACAAAAGGCTCCGTTATACAATATCAAATTATATTCAAATTCTTAGCAACTGAAACATTTTTGATGCAGCGTTTCACTGGTATTGACTATTCTCTCCACATTCTTTAGGACAAACAGTGATATTAAGAACACAAAACAATCTAAAAGATATGTTTAAAAAACAGTATTCATGTGTATATATAACATGTACATCACTACATTAAATAAGCCCAATTTACAAATCCAGGTTCAGTGTTAAAAGTGCACAAAATCCCCATTTAACAATCACTGATAAACATTCATTCAATATGATTTAGGATTTTTATCTCTGTTGGTTATATTATTAATAAACCAACCCTAATCAGTGCAATCTGTTCTCGTTTTAAATCAAAGAGGTATTCCTCATGTGTACGGAGATTTCAAATTTCCCATAAATTTCACATATTCAGGCTAATACAATATATTTGGGAGTAGCCATATATGTGTGGTAATCCATCTTCACCTACAATACAACTATGTATCAGATCTTATATATGGGATCTTAAAATAACCATAGTTGGTTTTTCAAATCATATTTTTAAATGTATTATTTCACCCACCGCTAGAATTAAATTGTTTTTTCTTATCTTTCTCAGCTTTGATTAGGTTTAATCTTCATTTAAATATAGTCTTTCTGTCATTCGATTCTCTAAAGGAAAAAGAACTTATATTATAATTTTATGCTATAAAATGCTCATATCAGCTTATTACTTTTCGCTAAGGAGAGCATCAATAGTTTATTTCTCCTTCCAGGATATGTGATTCAGTAATCTCTATGGTGTTTCAATGAACCTGTATTTAAATATAGCGAAAGATAAATCTTTTTTTATATCTTTTAATTTATACAAATTTACAATTTTCAAATATTTTAATTAAACTATGACCGCTCAGACTTATTAACTCCATTTTTAATACTTAGTGGTGAACCCGTTTATAGTTCCTGAATATTTAATATAAACCAATAAGGAAACTTTTCTTTTGGATTGGTTCATTCACTTCAATGTATCCCAATCGATCTCTTCCCTCGGGATCTGAATAAAAACTACAGAGACTGATGGAATCATCTCTATTGATATTGCAATTAAAAATATCCAAAGTCATGTCCTTTTCGTGATGGAAACTTACCACTGTTCTTTAATAGAAGTTTCCATACTGCCATGTGAATATAATATCTTACAATAAAATATCAAGGAAGATTTAAATGCTTTTATTGACTAGTTGAACCGCGGTGATATTAATCTGAAATTTACCTCAACTTGCAGTTAATCTTATTGTGATTTTTAGATGGTAAATTAAAAGCAAACAATGATGCACTAGAAGTAGAACTTTATACAAAACCATCAGATCGAAAAACCATTTTACATTATTCCAGTAACCATCCAAATTGCCAAAAGGATAAGATACCATTGGGGCAATTTGTGAGCCTAAAAAGAAATTGCACTAACAGAGTAGACTTCGAAAGACACACACTATCACTGAAAGACAAATTGCAAAACAGCGGCTACCCTAAGAAAATAGTAAAACAAGCATACAAGAGGTCCAAATACTTTAAGAGAGACAGTCTTTTTGATGAGAATAGGAAACAACGAGATTATGAACAGCAAATAGTGTGTGTCACCAATTTCTCTTGCAGTACCAATAAAGTTAAGAACTGAAACAATAGAGATTAGAATTTACTCAATGAGATAAGAGAGGACAAGATAAAGAAACTTTTTTTCATTTAGGTGAAATAGAACCATCAGAAATCGATTAATCCACACATAGAAAGTGTCAAAAGGTCCCCAACAGTTAAGTATAGTGAATAGTAATAAACTAATAGGAAATTTCACTTGTGAAAATTGTTTCAACTGTAATACCTTGATATCTGGAAGTAATATTGAAATAAATACTATGATGAACTGCAAGACCAAAAATGTTATCTATATGATAACTTGTCCTTAAAATAAATGCTCTATATAGAAAGATAGGTTTTAGATTGAACAAACACAAATCCGCTTTTAAGAAGAGGAAAAGCAAATGCCCCACTAGGGGAACATTGGAAGGAATGTCAACATACTAAAAGGGACGTAACATTTTAATTCTAGAGGTGATAAGAAACACCCCACGATGGAGACATAGATAAAAGAGAAAACAAAGAGAGCAATTTTAGATGAGTAAGTTTGCCAATTATAAAAGAGGCTTGAATAATCGTGAAAAGTAAGACCAGCTTATACAATGAGGATTTTGAAACTAAAGTGGATAATATAAATTTAACAATTAAAGGGATACTGTTACTAGAGGGATAAGTTGTAAACCCAGAATTTAATCTTTACTCATTGAGGAAGGGTAAACTTAGAATTTCATGTTTACCCAATGTGGAATTGCTTGAGAATAATGTTAATACAATCAGATAAACATGGGAGACCTTACATATTAGGACAGGTCCAAGTAATCACAAAAGTAGCAACCCATATAAATACAATATATGTCTGAAACCTTAAAATCAATGATGATACTATAGTAGCAGGGGTGTATCTAATTTGTCTAAATAGAGGAAAAGAACATTATATATTAGTTTGTTTTAATATTTAATACGTTGATATAAGAGGACAGTGAATAATGGTCAAATATGGTACAGATAAGTAAAGTTTATTGATATAGTTGCTGAAATAAAAAAAAGAGGTGAGTAAGTTGCACTGACTCTATGCCGATGAATATGGATTAGATAATTATGTACGTATATCAAATAGTGATTCTTGTGCTATATATATGAAATGAGAAATACTATATAATGCAAGGCAATAGTAATCCAGATGGAAAGGATGAGAACACCATAGAACGAGTTGCTATATATATATATATATATATATAAATATATATTTACTGAAAAAACCATAGGTTTCAGGGGTATTATAGTTAGCTGGACATTTCCCTCATACAAAACCATTGAAATTCCCCCGTTATAGTTAGTTCAGCTAACTATAACTCGCGCCCGCCGCAATGCACTGCTGATGACTTCACATATTACATCACTCATGACATTATTTGTTTTTAATGTTTTTATTAAAAAAAATGTACATTTTTATATTTTTTAAAAATATTTTTTTAAATATTTTTTAAACTATATTTTCAATACTTTATAATTTTTTTTGTTTACATTTTTTGGGGATTCGCGCACCCTATGCGCACCTTTCTCGAATCCTGTGCGTACCATCTGCGTATGGTATGTGTTGGGTACGTATTTTTGTGCGCGATTCCTATACGGTACGTAACTTCAAGCCTATACTCAACACTTACGAAGCACGTTACGCGACGCTTGCGCACTTCCGCAATACGTCATGTGCGTGTATAACGCGGTGGGTGCGCAAAATATTTTAAATGTCCAAATACATATATATATGTATTTCATGTGAATATTAATTGAAGACATAATCTAAACTACTCATAAAATTAATATATTTTTACTTCTAATCCTATATTCCTTTTAAATGCAATTTCGCGGATTCGCGCTCGGTGCTTGCTGCCTATGCGCAGGGTGCGCGGATCCCATATGACCTGAAAAAAAGAGATTTGATTGGTTCATTACACTTCCTATTCTAACTATTGAAAGACCCCACCCATTTCAATCATTCTTCTTTGACCTTCTTTGGAGGAGCATCTCTCTGCAGAGAAGAACTTTTTGGGGGAGATTTCCACAGCTGCCATTCATTTCATTGTAAAGAAAATGGCTTCTGGACAGCAAGCACCATCTGATTCAGAACATTCTTCAGATGGTGGGTTTCTTCCTGAACCTCCACTCCCTGAACGATAAACTTCAGTGGTATGGAAATTTTTTACCTTTCCTGATGGAGAAGCAAAAACAAATGCAACCAAGGTGACGTGTAAAATTTGTCAGAGAGTCCTATCTAGAGGAGATCCAACTAAAAAATACTCTTGCGGGACGGCAAGTATGATGAAGCACCTTAGGACTCTCCACCCTGCCAACCTGGCAAGGGAAGAATGCAGAAGAATGCGTCACAACTCTCCGCCAGCAGTGGCAAGTACATCTACTTCACCGCCATCTGTTGTTCACCCGGACATACGTCCCGAATTTGGACAACTTAAAATTAGTTGCATTAAATGCAACAAACTGCTCTGTTATGGTGAGCAGTCCATTGAGCTGATCTGCAGGGTGCAGAGAAACCATCAGTGTTAATTTTTTTTCCCTAAAGTTCACTATTTTGTTCATCATGTTCCCTTTTTTGTTTTAAAAAAAAATCACAAAAAATATAAAAGAAAAAAGAAGAAAAAAAGAGTTCTTGTCAGAACTAACTTTTCTGTTTAAAAAAGAGCTATATTTGTTTGTTAGTCTGTGAAAGTTTAGATGAATGTATGTGTAGTGCATAATTGACTGAATAAATGCATTAGTAGCGTATGGTGAATGTATAAGTGCAGAACTATGAGGAAGTGCTGCAGCATCACACAGTAACCTCTTTAACTGCTGTGTGGTGTAGTACTTCCGAAGCACAGGGATGCAACATATGTACATAAATATGTTGCAAATCTATGCTTCTCTCTGCATGGCTGCTTAAACTGCAGCCATATAGTGACACAGGCACCCTTGCACCATGGTGCAAGGATATCTCTGTGGTGTTTGTTTTTGTGCAGTAAGACACACCTTCCTGCACAAAAACAACCAGTAAACGCATTTTTCTTCTTCAATGTATGCTGAACATTTTAGCATGCATTGAAGGTTAAAAAATGAGGAGAAATGAAAACAATTCTCCTTGTGCTTTGCTACACAAATTGGAGAATGGTGTAGCATTCACACACATGTCGAGATTTATGATTTCTGATAAATCTGGAGATGTGTCTTGTTCTATGACTATTCAGTGCAATCACGCACAACAACACTTATAGAACGCCCTTTCAACGCAAAGTGGTGTGTATGATGAGGCTGTATTTAACATGGAGAAGAAAAGGTACACAGAGTGTTTTTTCCTCTCTTTGTAAATATGAAAAAGTGTCTTGCGCTATAACTATGTTACTAAAAGGGACATATTTCTGTTTGAAAAATTGCTTGTGAATGATAGGAGGTAAGCACAGTTTTGTCTGCAAAGATGCTAAAAAAAGAATGATTTAAATGATTCTGGTACTTCAATAGATACAATGGGAAATATTATGAACTACTCAAATCTTTTTTTTGCAGGTCACATGATATCCTATGACAGGGAGATTAAAAAACTACATAGGTATAAACAGGATGATTTGAAAAACATATTCAGACTTTGTAGCTTCTTCCAGATCTGCCCATTGTACATATTAATACTTAGTTAAACTTATCTTCACAGTAATAGAAATAAAAAATGGTACAAATTGGGGTCAATTGCCAATTTTAGAATTAGGATCTGTGAAAGAAAAGAAAACATAGTTATAACATGTAATAATACATTTCTAACAACACAGCATAATTTAAACAAAGTAATTTGTTGCCTTTTTTGCTGTTCTCAGAATATATTGAATTTCACTAGAAATAGTGATTTCAATCGTACTCATCACATAACAGCGGGCAAAAAAAAACAAT
This sequence comes from Triturus cristatus, assembly GCF_964204655.1. Taxonomy (NCBI): domain Eukaryota; kingdom Metazoa; phylum Chordata; class Amphibia; order Caudata; family Salamandridae; genus Triturus; species Triturus cristatus. The sequence goes on along the minus strand of NC_140591.1, from coordinate 1,514,099,932 downwards.
CAAAAAGATTGTTTAAAAAAAAATAACATGCTATTCTCAGTAAAATACCAGAAAATAAAATACAAATCACACATATATGAAATGCTTATGGCTAACAACATTTTATAACTTTAACTTATAAAAACTGTAAATGTTGTCGCTTTAAAATATTCACCGAGTCAATGAGCACGAAAACGTCCATAATTCAAACATATACCTTTCCTTGAGGCCAAATGGTATTTTTGCACTCCTTTTTATGTAAATTGTCCAATGGTAATCCAATTAAATTATAATAATAAATTCCTCAGAGAGTGAATTATCTTCCTAAAACTTTGACTTTAAAAATATTAGGTAGGAATTTGGTAATTCCCTAGGCAAACATTGTTTGAAAACCAACTGGGCATCATTACACAGTGTCCAGCCTTTGTCACATTTTAGATAGGCAGTGTAATGTCCAAATGTTGTGGAAGGACCATCATGGAAAATTATTGCAATTGCTACAAAAGTCCTTCCTGATATTGATAGTTGTGTTGATACAAATTGCTTTATTAAAGTATCCAATTTTCTTTCATCAGCTGTACAACGTTGCATCATTAAAATTATGTATTGTCCATATTTATTTTAAAATAATGTGGATAACATTTCTGATTTACATTGGCTACATTCCATGTTTTGATTTGCACCTTTAACTAATTTATTGAAAGACACTGATTTACAGTCTGGTAATGTTAAATACAGAAATCTTTCAGTGTCTACATTAGTGCTACATGTATACATTGTAAGAAAGGCCAAAAATATTTTCTATTTCTACACCTTCATTTTAAAAAATGGTAAGCATATACATTAAAAATTCCTGAGCATCTTGTTGGATATTTTGTGTAAATTATGTAGAACCAGAACACACATCCAAAAGATTACGAGCATCTGAAACAGTTTGTATTTTACTTGTATCTGTTGTCAATTTTTCATAAACAGAATGCAACAAAGAACAACATCTTTTTTCCTGATTCTGCATAATTTGTTCTTGCAAACCTTCAAGGTAAAAAACAACATTGACCACTACATTAGCATAGCAGTTGACACATGAACTATTTTCAAACTGATAACCAACAATCTCTTCAATAGTGTCCTTTTTCTTTGTATTTGCTATCTCAACATTATCTTGTTCTTTTCCCTTCTCTACACCTTCAGTACAGATATTCTCAAACCTTCTTTTTCGACCAACCACACGCTTTTCAAATACAGGATATTGACCTAAATTGGGTGCATACACCCTTCTTAACCTATTATACTCTTTTACACAGTTTGCATCTGCAGTAACCTTTGTCTCATCAAAATCAATCAAAAACAAACCAGATAATGTTCTGACTCGCGACAAAGCAACATATGCCATACCCTCTTTAAATACGGTAGATCCAATGTTCACCAATGCACTGTCTACACTTAATCCTTGAGATTTATGAATAGTCACTGCATATGCCAGAGAAAATGGAAATTGTTTCCTACGGGCTTTTAAATCTTTAACAAGCAAAAAACGAACTGAACAACGACCAATATCTTTAGCTTCTTCAATCTGGTCAAATTTAATTTTTAAAAATTCAATTCCTTCTTTTTTCTGATAATTAACAAAATCCACCACTTTACTCATTGCTCCATTAACTAAACATTTTTCTACATCCAAATTACGCCTTAAAATTACCCGACAGTTTACACATGCATATAGTGTCTTTTCTAAACCAGCTGTTTTAGATATTTTTTTTCTAAAGAATCCAGTTTTGTTTTCAACTTTCCTGTCAAAATAATAGTGATTCCTTCATTCTCTATTTTATCGATGGATTCCATTTTCATAATTTCTTCATTTTCCAGTTTCAATTGTTCTTCGTTGAATATAGAACACTTGCGCAGTGTTGGCATTAAGCAGATCACTGAATTCTTTTCTGCAATTTTCATGTACACTTTCTCAGGAACTACATTTTCATTTGGAAACAAATTGGAAAGTAATCGACTCTCCAAAGCTTGTTTGCCATGTTCTGTCAGAATTCCAATTCTTATATCTTGAAGAATACTTTCATATTCAGCATCATTTGCCTGTCGCATATTTGTTGTCAGTTCATTGTATTCAAAATATGTCCAAATGTTCACGTTACCAACACTACCAAGAGACTTTCTGGTATCATCATGTGCAAGTGTTTAAAATACTGGTTGTCCTTTTTCCGGAGTCAGTTGCAATAGATCTCCATAAACTATGACGTGTTTTCCTCCATCTAAAACGTCATACTCCGTTTTAAGAATTTGCTGCATTCTTAAATGCACAAAGGCAAGCATCAAGTTTGAGACCATGCTTACCTCATCAATAATGAGAAGTTTCATTTTCTTCAGGACTCTTGAAACTTCACAACAAGCTTCTCCAGATAGCTTGTGATATTCCAATTTGTTCTCATGCTCTACTGGTAGCATTAGTAAACAATATAAAGTAATACCTTTAATGTTATGTGCTGCCAACCCAGTTGGAGCAGTGACAACACAAGACAAATGCGGCTCAGTTGTTGTCTGCTTTAATTAAGAAACTTTTTCCTGTTCCAGCTCGACCACTCACACACGTTCAGATAGGTTGACATGATGTACATGTGCACCATTTCTTTTCATGAAGTAATCCATGGTCAATCTGCTCTTTCACTTGTTGATATATTTGTTTCTGTTCAACATTTAGTTGTTCTTCCAAGTTTCCTAACTGTATTACATCTTCTTGAGCTTGATACATTGCTGTTTCCACCTCATTCATGGCAATTGCTGCTTCATTTCCAACAATTGGTTGTCCTAGTGGATCTTTACTCAGTGTAGCAGAACTTTGACTGTCTTGAGAACTGTCTCTAGCAATCTCAGCTGCAATTGTAGCTTCTTGATCAATTTCATCATTCAACATTTTCACATAATTTGCAAAAGCACTGCATTGAATGGTATCTTTACAAGCATTAAATGAATCTTCATAACTCTGAAAATCTCCAAGTAATTCCAGATCTGAATGCCATGGTTTGAACATTTGCAAAAGGGCTAATTAGTAAAATTCCCTTTTGTCAGCAGTATCGCAACTCAGTTGCCTATGATTAATTAAATTTCCTTTCCTTTGTTTCACCAGACATCCTTCGGAACCAATCACTGCATATTTTCCATCATTGATGTTCTCTGTAGTATTCCGTTTAAAAGTGTAGTTTTGCAGCACTTCATAGAGACACATGTTCTCAAAATAATGACTTCTGTTTGGGTAATATGTGTTCAACATATTTGTTTTCAAAATATCTGTACTTTCTGGTTCTTTTTCTGCTATACAGTCAATTTCTTGAACAGATTTCAGTACCCGATTTCGAATTGCTGCAAGACCTAGACTCACCCAAATGATTCTTCTACTTTTGGAATATAGACTTGCAGATGAAAACTGATCTGAGCATTCATATGCTCCAATTTCATGATGCGATAACATCTTCAAACTGAAACTGTATAATTTCTTACTTAGAGTCTTCTCGTGAGAAATCTCTTCCCACATTTCTTTCAATTCCGTCTTTTCTGATTTAGTAATGTAGGACGTTACAAATCGAGCAACAGCAATGGAATTGTCCGCAACATACTGAATATCCATGTTAGCGTTCCCCATGAATAAAATAACTGGATTGTAGTCATTTATGTATTTTGATTCTTCGTTTCTTCTTAAGTTGTAGGTATTTTTGGAGACTTTCTTGTGATGGTATGTCACATAGCTGACATAAAACTGTTCACTCTTCCTTTGGATAATAGAATACGTGGAAATCCAAAACGACATTTGGTATAGAACTAATCCTTTGACTTGTACTTTCGTCGACTTTATTTTCTACACCTATGGCTTTGGAATCGTAAGACTTGTTGTTTTAAGTTTTTATCTTCTCTGCTATTGGGTACGGCACATGTGGCATAATCTTCAATGAAAGACAAAACAGTTTCATCTGAATCTGTTCCAAATTTGGGGGTGTCCTAGATCCATAACAACATATGTATATGAGGAGCACTTCTTGCTTCATACTCCTTTCTCCAAAAGAAATACACAACTTCTCCAAGTGGAGGATTTTTTTTATTGCAGATGAAAGACATCCTAGCTTCAAATCTATGATTGAAATATCTGCATACATTAACAGGATCCAAAGAGCACAATTCTCCAGGTGTCTTGTATTCAATATTTTTATATTGGAATTTGCCTCTCAAAGAAATTCAAGTAAATCATCCCAAGCATACTCAGCACAGCTTAGTGTAACAAACCATGTAGGAGTTCCCAAGTTCCGTAGTATACATTTCAGTTCTCCATGATGATGGTACCAATATTCATTAGTCCCACGCTGACATGCCATCAGATTAATCAACTGAGATTCTAAATGATCATCTCTCTGATGCACTTTATCCATAAAATCCTTTGCAGTTACATTTTTCAGATGCATTCCAGTTTTTAAAATGTGTTTCACTGCATATAAAAGTCCAGACAAGTCACTTTCAAACAGAAGATGAAACATATAAGGGATACATTGTCGAAATCTTGGATCTTCTGCATATAATCTTGTTGTACGATATTCAGATGCAGGAATCTGCACAGGACGTTCATCATATCGTACACCTTTTCCTGTTGGAATCAACTGCGGGAAACAACGAGCTTCCAAGCTCTCTTCACATACACTCATAGGACTTCCTCTTGCTTTTTTCATTTTGGACAACTCAATTGTATTCCCCATCACCTCTTTGGAATGAAGTGGATGTACACTGTAATGTTCATAGATTTCTTCACATCTGGACATGTCCACTTTTTCAATTTGTCCACTTAATGCTTCAGTATCTTCTGCTAAATCTATTTCTTTCTATAGTACTCATTATTTTTTATCAGATACAATGATGCCTTTTGCACTTTTCTAACATCCACTAACTCTTGTCAGATGTTCTTATCTTAGTAGGAACACCATTAACTAGAATGACTAGTGGTTTATTTTCTGCATGGTCTACACCAATAGTGTCAATATTTTTCTTTAAATCTAACGGTAAAAACACAACTCTTCCTTTCAATCCTCTTTGTAACTCCGATGGAGGTAATTTAGCTGTTTTAGGCTCCATACGAACAATAGTCTGAAACGGGTGCACACATTAAATGAGAATAGACTCATACGTATTTAAATCTATCAGCTCTGGAGGAATAGCAACCAACTCTAGATTATTATGAACAGCTATAGCAGGCATTTTATTCTCATCTAATTTGTTATAACAATATTTGCAAATACGCTGCTCAGATCCCAAATCAAAACAATCCTCTACCAACGAATAAGTTGCAAATTCCTTCCACTTATCATTATCTTCTATTTCACTTTTTAAATACAGATTGACACCCCTAGTCTGATTTTTATAGTGAGTTCGCCGACAACAAATACAAGAAACTTTTGGTCTTTCACCTGAAATTACCTTAAACTTTGTGATTTCATCCTCAAAATTTTTTGTAATCACAGTTTCTACATTGTCTTCAACATTTTGTTCTACTAATGTGTCAGTTTCTGCACTCTCTTGCTGAGAACCAAAGTAACAAAACTCAACATCATCACAAAACTTCTTCACATCTGATACTGACACACGCAAAAGAGCACTGTTCAACTCATTTAACTTTAGTGCTGGACTTTTTGCATAATACAATCTTCTCACTAACTTCTGCATTTGAGTATGATGTACTGCCAACATCCTGAAATGGTGAAAAACACTTTGACAAACTTTCCTAGAAAGACAAGTCAGAGAATGACCTTGCAAATCAGTATTTGTTTCTCACTCTGCAAGGGTCTAGTCCTTGCAACACCTTAATATTTTGTTTAACACTTTTTTTACTATATGCTCGTAAAAAACTACATAATTTATCAATAGATTCTTATCGTACACTACAAATACAACTGCAATCCCAAGTGTACGCAGGGTGTTTAGGACGTCTCACTAGAACTTCATCAGTTATCACTTCTTCTGCATTTCTTTCAACCATTTTCTCTTTATCAATTGGACAACCATCTCTAACCTCATAACCTCGAACACTGGTGTCAACTGCATACAATAATTTATTGCTCTGTAAATAACTCTCTTCATTAAAGAAAGGCTCTGAACTGGAACTGTGTTTCCATTCTCTCAAAAAAAATCACAATTTTCTTTTCTATTAATTACTCTTTTCCTCCTACTTTTGGCCTTCATTAAATGGATTGGTTTATCTAGTGATCAAATTCTGTTTAATACTAAAATGAATAGTTTCCTTTTTACTTCAAAAGCCTTTTCGTTTTCAACAATGGTTTCAATATGCTTCTTCTTTTTATAAAATAGAGCTCGCTTTTTATATTTTTTCACATCTTTCAGCAAATTATGTACTACTCTCTTGTAAAATATTTTTTGCATATTTCCTTATACTGATTTTGCCTTCTTTTACCATACTTTGTCTCCTTTGACTGTCCATTTGATTTTTTGTTTTTCCTATTATTTTGAATTTTTTTTCTAGTTGAAGCATTCTCAGAGGTTTCAGCATTCTGTACATTCTGTTTGGTCCTACAAACTTTTTAAATAAATTGCTTTGTGATCTTAACAGAAGATTTTTTCTTTTTAGCCACATTATGTTCTTCATTCAACACTTGTGGTTGATGTTTCTTCAAGTAATTCTCCTGCCTCTGTTCTTTTCTATTTTTTTTTCTGACATGATTTCTCTATTTTAATGGTGATAAACAGTATCTGTAAAAAATAATCACAAATAAATGTATATTAATAACTTTCAAATTTATACTATTCTATCACTGTACAAACCCATTTTACATAAATACTGACTAAGAAACTATAGCCCTGAAGCACAAGTGTGACAATGGTTAAAACACTACATGCAAAGTGCATACTACTTTGAAGCAGTTCATGCCCTAAAGCCTGCCTCACTAAAAGACTAAATGTAACTGACTGAATGATTACAGTACTAGAAGGAGAGACACTGTGTGAGTGACAGGGTGTTTGCTAGAAGTGTATGGATACTGACTGGGATATTGATGGTGTGAAAAACAAGTGTGTAGGTGATTAGAGACCTACATGCATAGTGGATACGTGTTTAAATCCATCCATATGTTAAGGCCTGTCTCAGTCCAATAGTACTGGCATACGTACTGAATGTTTTGAGTATTGCAAGGAGAGTGCCAGGATGAATTTAGAACTATTTGTATTTTGCTGCAGTAAATACATTTGTACATGGTGCTGAATAAGTCACTAGAGAAGTATAAGGGGAGTGACAGGGTGTTTGCGGGAACTGTATGAATACTGTCCGGGATAGTGAAGGTGTGAAAGACAAGTGTGTAGGTGGCTAGAGACCTACATGCATAGTGGATAGACGTTTGAAACAGTCCATAGAGTAACACTTGGATCACTGCAAAACTACCTGAGTACTGACTGAATCATTAGAGTACTACAAACAGAGTGACTGGGTGAATCTTTTTAAGTTTTTGGGTTTTGGTGCAGTGAATAGATTAGTACTTAGAGCCAAATGAGTCACTGGAGGTGTGAAATTGAAGTGACAAAGTGTTTATTGGAGTTTATAGATACTGACTGGGAAATTGAAGGTCTGAAAGACAATTGTGTTGGTACTTAGACACCTCCATGCATAGTGGAAACATGTTTGAATACATCTATGTGCTAAGGCCTGCCTCACTCCATTAGTACTTAGGTAAAGACTGAATGATTAGACTATTGCAAAAAGCGTGCCTGGGTGAATGTATAAGTGTTGGCGCAGTGAATGCATTACTACATGGTGCTGAATAAGTTACTGGAAGAGTGCAAGGGGAGTGACAGGGTGTTTCCAGGAAGTACATGGATACTGACTGGGAAATTCAAGCTGTTAAAGACAAGTGTATAGTAGGTTAGAAAACTGCATGCATACTGCATAGACATTTGAAGCAGTCCATGTGGTAATGCATGGTTCACTACATGAGTACCTGGGAACTGACTTAATCATTAGACTACTGCTAGGAGAGTGCCTGGGTAAAACTTTTAAGTTTTTCGGTTTTGGCGCGGTGAATATATTAGTCCATGGTACTGGATTAGTCACTGGATGAGTGCAAGATGAGTGACAGGGTGTTTATTGAAGTATATAGATACTGACTAGTTAAATAAATAAGTCAAAGACAAGTGTGTAGGTGACTAGAGGCCTGCATGCAAAGTGGATAGACGTTTAAACAGTCCATGATCTAATACCTCAGGCACTGCGTGATTACCTGGGTACTGACTGAATCATTACACTACTGTAAGGAGAGTGCCTTGGTTAATCTTTTTAAGTTTTTGTGTTTTGGCACAGTGAATGGATTAGTATATGGTGCTGAATGAGTCATTAGAGGAGTGCAAGGGGAGTGACAGGATGTTTGCTGGAAGTGTATGGATAATGACTGGGGAATCGCAGGTATGAAAGACAAGTGTGTAAATGGTTAGAGGACTACGTGCATATTGGATAGGGGTTTGAAGCAGTCCATGTGCTAATGCCTGGTCACTGAATGAGTACTTGGGTACTAACTGAATGATTAGAGTACTGCAAGGAGAGTGCCTGCGTGAATTTATAAGTGGTTGGGTTTTGGCACAGTGAATGGATTAGAACATGGTGGTGAATGGATCACCAGAGGAGTACAAGGGGAGTGACAGGGTGTTTGCTGGAAGTGTATGGATACTGACTGGGGAATTTAAGGAGTGTAAGAGAACCGTGTAGATGGTTAGAGGTCTGCATGCATAGTGGATAGGCGTTTGAATCAATGCATGTGCTAAGGCCTGCCTCACTACGTTACTACTTGGATATTAACTGAATGTTTACAGTATTGCAAGGACAGTTCCTGGGTGAATACATAAGCAATGACTGCCTTCTAATTCTACCAAAATTTGAGAACAGGAAAGGTTTTTAAGCAGTAATGTGTATGCAAAGATATGATGTTACCAAATGCTTCTCTCACAGTGGTTCAAAAATGCACACAGACTCACAGTGTGATTCTAGACAAGCAACACTATCCCTAGGAGTTTACCAAAACTCATTCACTACTGTGGAGGGGGTAAGGGGACTGCACACAATCTACATATTTTAGTACTGGACTTTAGTGTCAAAGCCTGACTCATTTTATCAATGCATAAGCAAAGACTAGCTTCTAATGCTACTAAAACGTGACAACATGACAGGTTTTAAAACAGTTATCTGTCAGCAAATACATCATGTTACCAAATGCTTCTCTCACAATGGTTACCCAAATGCACACAGACTCACAGTGTGATTCTAGACAAACACCACTATCCCTAGGAGTTTACCAAAACTCATTCACTACTGTAGAAGAGGTAAGGGTACTGCACACAATCTACATATTTCAGTACTGTACTTTACTGTCAATGCCTGACTCATTTTATTAATGCATAAGCAATGACTGGCTTCTAATGCTACTAAAATTTGACAACATGACAGTTTTTAAAACAGTTATCTGTCAGCAAATACATGATGTTACCAAATGCTTCTCTCACAGTGGTTCCCAAATGTACACAGACTCACAGTGTGATTCTAGACAAGCAACACTTTCCCTAGGAGTTTATCAAAACTCATTCACTACTGTAAAAGGGGTAAGGGTACTGCACATAATCTACATATTTCAGTACTGCACTTTAGTGGCAAAGCCTGACTCATTTTATCAATGCAGAAGCAAAGACTGGCTTCTAATGCTACTAAAACTTGACAACATGACAGGTTTTAAAACAGTTATCTGTCAGCAAGTACATGATGTTACCAAATGCTTCTCTCACAATGGTTACCCAAATACACACAGACTCACAGTGTGATTCTAGACAAGCAACACTATCCCTAGGCGTTTACCAAAACTCATTCACTACTGTAGAAGGGGTAAGGGTATTGCACACAATCTACATATTTCAGTACTGTACTTTACTGTCAAAGCCTGACTCATTTTATCAATGCATAAGCAATGACTGGCTTCTAATGCTACTAAAATTGACAACATGACAGGTTTTAAAACAGTTATATGTCAGCAAATACATGATGTTACCAAATGCTTCTCTCACAGTGGTTCCCAAATGCACACAGACTCACAGTGTGATTCTAGACAAGCAACACTATCCCTAGGAGTTTACCAAAACTCATTCATTACTGTAGAAGGGGTAAGGGGACTGCACACAATCTACATATTTCAGTAGTGCACTTTAGTGTCAAAGCCTGACTCATTTTATCAATGCATAAGCAAAGACTGGCTTCTAATGCTACTAAAACTTGACATGACAGGTTTTAAAACAGTTATCTGCAAGCAAATACATGATGTTACCAAATGCTTCTCTCAAAATGCTTACCCAAATACACACAGACTCACAGTGTGATTGTAGACAGCCAACTATCCATTGTACAAAATACATTTACTAGTCTACAAGATCTAAGGTGACTGCACACATTACAGAAAACTGTTCTACTACAAATTAGTACCAAAATGTTTCTCTCAAAATGATTCCTAAATGAACACAGACTCACTGTGTGATTCTAGACAAACAACACTATCCCTTGCACTATACCAAAACACATTTCTTAATCTACGAGTACTACAATTTAGTGTAGAAACATGACTCATTTTGCAAATTCATAAACAATGACTGGTTTCTAATTCTTCCAAAACATAAAAACAGAACAGTGATCTGTCTTCAAACACATGACAAACACAAATGTTTATCACAGAATGGATTCTACATGCACACACACTGTCAATAAAATTGTAGACAAAAAAAAGTACTCCCTGCACTTTAGCAGGAGAAATACATTAGTTTGATTAAAATCAAAATAGACCACATACTTTCCCTCACAATTAAATAACTCACCTTTCAAGTTGTTTTGTAGATTAAAAAGTATATCAGTCACACACCAGATTTTCTTATACAGAATCTCTGCACTGTGCACCTGTCAGCAAAACCAAGGAATGGCAACGATTCATTCTCATTTTCCACACATATACATGTAAACTTCAAATCACATTCCTTCCCACATTAATTCAAAAGCTAACTCACATTTCTATTGGTTAAACATTTCAACCCTTTCCAAATGACATAAATTTGAACCCTACCCCCAATCCCCCTTCTACCTGTTACCATAGAAACAGGTCATGGAACATTGAACTGAGCACACAGGTCACAAGTTCAGCACACAATGTTACTAATCAAAACAGCAAGTGTGCGTGACTTTTCTACATATGAGCTTATCATATATAATGTTCCTTTCAATCAGTTTTTGTTAACCAATAAGAATCATACGTTTTAAAAACAGAAACATGCACCCTGCTTTTCAGTGTAGAAGGTTGTCAAACAACCAATGATTTCTTGTCTTTTTTCAAAACGGCATCTTAGCCACCATTTTAGAAAAATCTTACTTTTCAAACTGCCATTTCATTTACAGAGACCATTTGAGTGCATCCAGACCTCCCTTCAAGATGCTTAGAGTGTGGATTGTGGGACACAGCTATATTTTCTGGAGCCAAAGGTATGCAGAAAATACAGGCATTCACAAAGACCTAGGTTTGCCAAATGTAGACATTAAATTGATTGGACAGAGAGGGTTAAAGTGGCAGCAATAGATGCCATTGGTAAAATCCTTTATGCATCTCACCCTGACCTCATAATAGTGCTCTGTGGTGGCAATGACCTAGGCACTTTGACTGGGGTAGCTCTGGAAATGCTTATGAAGAACACCTTTGCAGAATTGATTTCCCTTTTTCCCAAAACTGTCTTTGTGTATTCTAACATATGCCAAAGGCAGAAATGGAACTGGTCCAATAAGTTTTGTCCACAGATTGAGAAAGCTAGGAAACATGTGACTAAATCTGTTTCTGTTTTTCTCTGAGACTATAGAATGGGGTCCATTTACAATAACAATCTGCGCTTTCATATGCAAGAGATGTATAGGAGAGATGAAGTACACTTTACTGATGAAGGAAACAGAGTCTTCCTTAACAACTTTAGACTCTGTATAGGTACTTACTTATAAGTACCAAAAACTCTCAATGAACACAACGTCTCTTTTTAGAGCCACTCAAGAACGAAACACTTAAGCTTGATGTTTATCTCCCAAAAATTTCATTCTTTTTCCCTTGGATCTGTGCACCCAACGCGCTAGGAACTGCACACCATACGCGAGAGAAAACGTGCACCCAATGCGTTAGGATGCGCGACTCCTAATTTTACTGTAAAAAAAAATAGCCCCTATCACTAATTTTTGTTATCCCCGGGGACCCCATCCCCCGGGGTTTATTAAAAAACGTTGGGTACCGTGGGGGGAGCCCGAACGCCCCCACGGTCCCAGCCGGCTCCTTGCATCCTTCGGGAGCCGGCATTGCTTTTCCACATGGGGAGCTGCTGACATGCAGCTCCCCATGTGGAAAAGCAATGTCTTTTGGATTTTGAAAGGGTGAGTAGGTTTCCCTGCTCTCTCTTTCAAAATCCAAATGAAGTTTGCTATGGGAGGGCGGAAAACTCCCGCCCTCTCACAGCAAACAACAGTGTCCTGGGGTGGGCACCCCTGGACACTGTAGGGCCGGCCCTGGGGGGTGGCGGTCCCCAGGGCCCTCGAGGGCTCCAGGAGGGGGGCCACGCAGCCCCCCTCCCTCAAACAATAAAACCCTGGGGGGTGGTGGTCCCCGGGGCTTGGGGGGGCCGTTCTGTCCCCCACCCTGTCTATTTTGTAGCCCCAGGGTAGCGGTCCCCGGGGCTGAGTTCTTTTTTTTTTGGCCGGATCCGCGCACCCTGCGCGCATTTTTCTGTTTTTTTTTTTAAAAAGGGGGCCCCGGGGGATCCTTCTGGTACCCCCTAAGCAACACTAGACGGTCAGAGTATTTCTACCATGCCCCCTTTACACCTTTCACACACTTATTTCCCTTACATAATCAGCCTTGCTTCTACTGAGGCACAAAATGGCTGCCAACAGTTCCTGGATTCGAATGTAGACAGACATTTACCAGCCAATTAGCATTCAGCGCATGATCGGGAGGGCGCGCGCTCGGTTCGCAGAGGGTGCACTCAGGGTGCACATAGGGTGCGCGGATCCTCCGAGGCCATAGATATATCTTTCTTTTTAACTCTAATTTTCTCAGGAACTACTGAACGGATTTCCACCATTTAAGCAAAAGGCATGAGTCTGAACTGAAGACTCCCTCTTTGCCAAATTTGGTGTAATTCTGTTCAGCAGTTTGGGCTGTAGCTGCGCCAATAGGTCCTATAGGATAATGCATGGGGAAAACGTGTTTTTGGACCCCCTTTTTCCTCATCCCCTGCTTGACGAATCACCACGAAACTTTCAGGATAGGAGCGGACCAGAGCTGGCCAAAAGTTTTGAACATTTCGCAAAGATTCGTCAACCGGCACCAGACTAATTGGGAATAGAATGTAGCGACCGCCAGTAGGTAATATAATATATATATATATATATATATATATATATATATATATATATATATATATATATATATGTATATTACCAGTAGGTAGTTATAGTTAGGACTTATTTTCCATAGGAAATCAGCAACATTCTAATTGGAATAACGTTGGCGAATCTTCGTGAAATTTTTCAAACTTTTGGCCAGCTCCAGCCCGCTCCTATCCTGAAAATGTCACGGTGATTCGTCAGGCATGGGCCGAGAAATAAGGGGGGTCCCAAAACACGTTTTCCCCATGCTCTTTCCCATAGGACCTGTTGACGCAGCTACAGCCCAAACTGCTGAACGGAATTATTAATTCTAAGTAAAACATGTACATCCAACAAGGGCAGAGACTGTCAGTTGATTCCTTTGTGTTCTACTGCAGCTTCCCAGAGTGTTCTAAAGAACAATTAAAGCGCTAACAGTCCTACTTATGACAAACGTATTGCACACCTGAAGCCATCTTGATTGGAATAAAGTGGTAACTCTTAAAACATCTAATTTAAAAGGGAACAAAATGAGGGGGCTCATTTTGCCATAGAAAGTATGATTAGTGCTGCAGAAAGAAAAATGAGGGCACATTTTGAGTGACTTCTCAAATCCTCTTCTATTTCATAAAAGAATTCTGACATGCAGACTGAAACATGCACTTTCAATACCAGCAGCAGACTTCCCTGGTGAGCAGTAGCTTAACTACAGTGATCTAAAGAGCAACTAGAGTGCTAACATTCTGAATTTATGGCAAACGTGTGACACATCTGAATGCCTTCTTGATGGAATCAAAGTAAAAAACTGAAAGTATTTCCTACTGAGGAGACTGCAGTAAATGAGGAAATTACGAAACTTCATAACAAATAAATCTCCCAAGATGGCCACCAGAGACAAAAGAGCCCAAATGTAGCACAAATATCACCCAGATGTAGCCCAAGTATAGCCCAATAACAGAATGTCCCAGAGTGTTCTAACGAACAACTAGAGTGCTAATAGTCTTACTTATGACAAAAGTATGGCACACCTGAAGTCATCTTGATTGGAATAAACTGGTAACAATTAAAACATTTAATTTAAAAAGGAACACAATGAGGGGGTTCATTTTGCCATAGAAATTATGATTAGTGCTGAAGAAAGAAAAATGAGGGCACATTTTGAGTGCCTTCTCAGATCCTCTTCTATTTCATTACAAAAATTCTGATATTCAGACTGAAACATGCAATTTTAATACCAGCAGCAGACTTCCTTGGTGAGCAGTAGCTTTACTACAGTGATCTAATGAGCAACTATAGTGCATACCTTCTTGATGCAATCAAAGTAAAAAACTGAAAGCATTTCCTACTGAGGAGACTGCAGTAAATGAGGAAATTAGGAAACTTCATAACAAATAAATCTCGCAAGATGGCCACCAGAGACAAAAAAGCCCAAATGCAGCACAAATATCACCCAGATGTACCGCACATTTAGCCCAATGACAGAAGTGTGCAAAACACTTTTTTTTGTGTATTTTCAGTTTTATATAGTGCAGACTTGTCAGGTATTGGAGTGCTTTACATGAGCATTGGTTACATCACACAAGATCAAATTCATTTTGGTTGTAGACATGGGGAGATTAAGCAATTTGACCAGAATCACTAAATGTTGAGCTGAAGCAGAAACTCCACCCTGGTTCCCCAGTTGCAAAGTCTGCAGCTCTGGAAGTAACACCACATCCTCTCCCCTAAGTGCAACATTTAATCAAGTGGTCAACTGGATAAAAAAACATAAAGATTACAAATAATTTAAAAGTTCTTTGTCACTATTTGAAAACTCAGAAAATATGTCCTCATTTTAGTTCTTTAGAGCACTAACCATAATTTTGATGCAAATAAGACCCTCTCATATATGTATTTTCTAAAGGAAATGCTCTAGGTATTACAGTTTTGATTACACCAAGATGACGTCAGGCGTTCCACACTTTTGTAATAAATATAGAATGTTAGCAATCTAGTTGTTCATTGGGATACTGTTGAGAGGCAGAGGCCACGGGCACAGACTCTGAAAATTGAAGGCAGGTAGGAGAGTGCAGAGGAAACAATTTGACCACACTGGGCAGGCAGGAAGGGCAGTGGCAGCACAACAGATTATGGAGGGCAGTGGAATGGGGGGCAGGGGCAAGAAACCAACAATACAGGACTGGCAAGAGAGGCTGTGGCAATATAATAGACCATTGTGGGCAGAAGGAAGAGGCAGTGGTAGTACAACCATACATGCCAACAGACCCGTTTCAGCCAGGAAACGTCCAATGTTTTTAAGCTCAAATGGACTTTATTTGATCTGTCTCCTGTCTACAATCTCCTCTTTTTCAATGTAACTCAAAGGGAAAAATCAATACCCCATTTTTTTTTCAAAATCTCCCTCTTACCAAGTTCAAAATGTTCGCAAGTGTGGTACATTGGATCATGGTAGGCAGGAGCAATTGGGGTAGGGACATGGACTCAGATAACAGAGGACAGGAGGGACATGGAGAGGTGCACCAAACTGACCCTACAGGGCAGGCATTAGGGTTTGAGGCAGCACAATACATGACACAGGGCACGCGGGACGGGAGTGCAGCACAACAATCCATAGAAAGCAATAGGGAGGGGACAGAACCATGCACATGGACAACAGAGAACAGAGGGGAAAGAGGCAATGGTAGCTAGCTGACCATAATGAACAGACAGGAGAGAAAGCTGCAGCATAACAGACGATAAAGGGCAGAAGGGACGGATCAGGGGCATTACAATGGAACAGACAAGCCATGAGGGAGGGAATAGGGGTCTGCACATGGAAACAGAGGGCTGGGGGCAAGGGGGCAGGGCAGGAGCAGCAAGATGACCATGGAGGTCAGGCAGGATAGGCACTAGAAACAAGACACACCATGGAGAGCAACAGTGAGGCTATGATGGCATACACACAGAACATGGAGGGAAGGTGGGAGGGGGTCAGGAGCAGCTAGCTGACCACACAGGGAAGGTGGGAGGGGCCATGGCAGCACAGAAGACCATGCATGGCAAGCGGGAGGGTTAGTGGCAGCACAATGGCTATGATGGGTAAGAAGGAGGGTACAGGGGCATGCACAAAGGACCATGGAGGATAGAAGGGAGGGTCAGGACCTGGGCACAGACAAGAGAGTTCAGGGTAAGGGGCCTCACAACAGACCGAGCGGGGCAGGCAGGAGGAGCAGTTGCAGCACAACAGACCAGGGAGGGCAGAAGGGCGTGGCAGTAAAATGGACCATGGAGGACAGGAGGAAGGGGATAGGGACATGAGATGTGGACAGGCAGGGTGGAGGTGGAAGGGACAGGTTACAGTCAACTGACAATGCTAGGCAAGTGGGAGGGGAGTGGCAGCTCAACAGAACACTCAGAGTAGATAGGAGTGGCAGGTCCATGGAACATGGTGAGCAAAATGGATGGAGCAGTGGCATGCACAAAGACATCGGAGGGCAGGGGGACGGAGAATAGGGGCAGCAAGCTAAGCACAGAGGCTAAGCAGGAGGTCAATGATGGGCCATAGAATTGGGCAATGGAGGGCAGGAGGAGTGGACTGGTACATCATGCTAAATGGAGGGCAGTGGCAGCACATCAGACCATGCATGGCACGAGGGAGGAGGCTAGTCCATGGATTCAGACAACTGAGGATAGGGAGGAGGTGGATGGGGCAGCAAGCTAACTGTTCAGAGAAGGTGGGTATTAGGAACCTTATTGTTTTTAAAATGTGTGTCTGTGTGAACTACTTAAAATATGATCAAGTATGCAGCATAATCTCACTTTTATTCAGGAAGAAGAGGACGTTTGTGACTGTGACTCCGGGCTCACTTTGCAGAAACACCCCCTGACCCTCCACCCCATCGCAAAATGTAATGCCCGTGAAAAGGGTAGGTGGACGCAGTGTTATATAGAACATAGTCCTGAGAGCACGATTGAAAATGAAAACTAGATGTAGTATATGGTATAAACTATGCACCAAAAAGTGTGATATAAGAAAAACCGGGACGTGAAATATAATATGCAATACATTGTGCGCAATGACAGATTCATTGGAGAGCGCGAGATAGCACAGGCACTAGCATGTGCTATGTGATATGCGCCTTGGAGTGTAATATGCACAGTGCAGTGTTGTGAAACCTAACTAGTCTCTAAAGTTGTAATATAAAATATGTGCTGTGACAAAGATATGAATCCCAGATTGTAATATGTATGGCATAGTGCTGTGCATTATAACATAGGCATCGAGGAAGTCACGTTAGATGGGGCAATATAACCTGTGTGAAGGCAAGTGTGGCACTCGGCGGGCACTGGTGGGTGTAACATAGCATTGGGCTCAGACAGGAGCACGCTTTGGCTCTCAAGTGAGGTTTGTCTCCTTTCCAGAGAGTAAAATAAAAAGTATTACACATCTGGCGGTGGATGTGTGTTTTATTAACCGTTAGGGGGGTTTCTGGCAGAGTTTGGTCGAATTTTTGTCGAATCCCCTTTGAACGGCTTGGTGTGCATGTGTATTAAATGTGCCCATCAATAGCTACCCATGTTTGTATAAATAAACGGCAAGAGTGTCTACTTGGAGAGTACCCACCGGCGAGGGCGCCGGGATTAGGCACGGTAGGCCGTCAGACACGTCAGAGCTTCACTAGCAGTGTAAATACATTCCACGTGGATTCATTGTATGCATAGTCGCCTTTTAATGAATATCACGCAAATCGTCATGATGATAGGTACATACGGTTTGTCCAGCATGTCCTAGGTGCTTCTATAAATATATTTTTTTTTAAATAATAAAAAGCAAAGGCCGGCGCCGGGGTATGGGGTCTCCGGGGCCATAAGTTGCGTGAGGAGGGGGGCAAGGCAGCCCCCTCCTATAGAATTAAAAAAAAAAAAAAATTAAGGCCTTGGGAGGGGGGCCACGCAGCCCGCTTCCAAATTAATTTTTTTCAACAAAACAAATTAGGGTGCAGGCCCTGGGGGATGGGGTCCCCAGGGCCAATCAATTAGAAAAAGAAGGGGGGCCACACAGTCCTCCTTCTTTAAAAAAATAAAATAGATAAAAGACCGGCATCGCACTGGAGGCCATGCCCCCTTCTTGCAGCACTCTGCAATCGCGCCCCCTGGCCTGTTGTAAGGTGGGGAATTAATTCCCCTTCAATACTGAGGGTCCCTGAGGGTCAACTAGCCCAACAGGTATCTCCAGTATGCGCCAGGGAGCTGCGTTGCAGACAGGTTTTCTGAGGCCACGCACCTTTTTACACCTCTATGCAACGCAGCTCTGTGGCGCTTACTGGAGGTACCTAGTGGGCTAGTTTGACCCTAGGGACCCTTAGGATTCAAGCGGACTTAATCTCTCAACTTAGAACGGCCACAGGGCGCATTTACACAGTGGTGAAGAGAGGGAACGGGGCCTCAGGTGACGTGTGCAAACACGCCCTGTGGCGTGTTGTAAGTTGGGGAAATAATTCCCTTTCAATCCTTAGGGACCCTAGGGGCCAACTAGCACACCAGGAGCTTCCAGTAAGCGCCACTGCTCTGCGTTGCAGAGAGGAGGTGCAAGCCGTGCCGCTTTTTACACCTCTCTGCAATGGCGCTTACTGGACGTACCTAGTGGGCTCTTTTGCCCCTAGGGACCCTCGGGATTCAAGGGGACTTAATCTCCCAACTTAAAACAGCCACAGGGTGTGTGTACACAGTGGGGAAGGGAAGGGACGGGGCCTGAGGTGACGTGTGCAAACACATGCTGTGGCACGTTTTAAGAGGTAGTTTTAATCCCCTGCCCTATTATATACAAGGGGCTTACAGAGGAGGTCATGCTAATCACAGGGGGAGCCCAACGTATAGTGTTCCCTAGTGTATGTAGGTGTTTCACTGTATTCTGAGTGTCTTTTAAAATAGCACTGGCTCTAGGACTGGTTAGTCGGACGCAGTTACCACCAGTATCCGTCTGAAAAAGTTGAGGGTACAGGATGATTTTACAACAAGGCTTCTTTCTGCTCTTCTGTTTGTTCTTACGGCACGTTATCCTTCTTCCTGCACTTTTCTTCGTCTTTGAGGACTTCTGTTGCTTCTTTCTGCATTTCTTTTTTTCTTTCTGTGCGTTTTTTCTTCTTTCTTCACATGTCTTATCTCTGTAGGCATAGTTAGAAATTAGCATTTAAAAAACCTTTGAAATTCACTGAAAAAAACATAGGTTTCAGGCACGTTATAGTTAGGAATTAGCATTTAAAAAACCTTAGAAATTCACTGAAAAAACCATAGGTTTCAGGGGCGTTATAGTTAGCTGGACTTTTCACTCGTACAAAACCATTGAAATTCCCCCGTTATAGTTAGTTCAGCGAACAATAACTCGCGCGCCCGCAATGCACTGCTGATGACGTCACATATTACATCACTAATGACATCTCAAATGACATCACTGATGACATCATCCTTGTGATAGTGAGGAAATATGAATTTTGTGATCAGTTATGTCCCCTATCGTAGACCCCAACGGCTCCATGTGCATGCTATAAGTATATGTATGTTCCCTCCAGTTCCAGTTCTGAAGACGCAAATACATGTGCGTCCACCGTCAACATGTCCTCTTTCAGATCCGCTATAAATGGGTCAGATATTCCATTCCTAAGTATGAAAGGCCACCGACTTTATGTGGTTCACTTTCCACATTTTACAGATTCAGGCGAGTAGGCCCTGAATTCTGCCATCAAGCCTTTTCCTGCCTTCTGCCTCTGAAAGCTCCAGTCCGAGCCTGCATCTGTATCCATGAACTTTGTCCTACTCCCTGCGCGGCTAACGGTGCCTGATCCAGCCTGTTGCCTGCCAAAAACTGTATTTCACCTTCAAGATTATCTGCTCCGCTCCTCATCCGATGCATTCCTGTCTAGTAGTTTAGGTAAACATTCTTCCAGCTACAGTGCAAAGGGCCAGGCCTCACTGTCCTCATGCAAGTAAATTCATAGCCCCTGTTACCATGGAAGATTCCTGCCCCCTCGCATCTCATGTAGACATTTAGACGCTTGTACACACACTAACAGTCAGTATAGAATAGATTCCGTCCGAGAGACCTTTCCTTTTGGATAATACAGTTCTTTAAACATAAGATATTAGGTATGATTTGGGATTAGGTTGACATGACCCCTCAGACTTCTGTCTCCACATGTAGAGCTAAATGTCAAGTCCCCTTCACCCTCTAGTTGCACGTCAATCACACGTCATGCGGCTGCGCGCGCATCTCTGCCAAATATTTCTGCTGACATTGCAGGATTCTCTTATGGATCCACCCACTTGTGACATCATGTTTAATGACGTATTTAGTTACGCCTATGTTCACGCCTTTTTTCATTACGTATGTGTATCATTATCTGTACTATCAGTTGTTACGCCTCTTGCATCTGTCTTAATGTAATACTTTTCATATAAATATCATTACTTGTCAATAATGTATTGCATTCCCTTCCTGAACCTTCGTGGTGATGGAATTTGAAGCCTGCAGTTCGAACTGTAATTCCTTTGTAGAGGAATAAAGCCTTTTAGAACCTCTAATACCACGGATTCTGCCTCTTATATTTACTGAGTTATTCTTATTAGACTTTACCGCATAAAAAATAGTACCGGTAATGAAATATTTACCACATAAATTGGCGCCCGAATAGGGACACTTTCTCATCTCACGCGCCGGAGGTGCGTTGCAGGCCCGGTCTCCTGCCACAGCTGAACGGACAAAAACGCGTACCTGCAGGATTTCCTGTATCTCCCTCCGGCCAAGCGGGGGCGACTGAGGCTGCGATCAACACCCAGACGAGGCGGTGAGAAGTGCGAAGTATCCCGACCAGAGCCTAGCTGAGAGAGCAAGATCCGAGGTATACAGAGGCCCACCAGGTTCCGAAGTTCCAAGTCCAGTCGAGTCGAGTCCAGTCCGGTCCAGTTTCAGTTCAGTTCCGAGGCCTTCCGTTCCGAGCTACCCGGTGAGTACCATTGCTGGGGAGGCATTTAAACGTGCACATAGGTTGTGCCGGTCAAGACGGGTTTGGGTACACAAATCCGGTCTGCACTGTTTTAGCAGTGTATCTGTACTGTTTAGCAGTATATCTAGTATGTCTTGCATATAATTCAGTATTATCTAGTATCGGTATTATGTCAGTAACTAGTTTTCTATTAGTTATCATTGTTCGTTAAATGTTAAATGTTAAATGTTTTAAGTACGTTCTATACATTGTGGTGTGAATGATTGGTCATTATTGTGTTTATTGTATTAAGTGTGTTCAAGATTAAGTAACCAGATCTAAAAATGCCGCTCTTTTCGAAATTAAGACAGATCAAAACCAGAAAAGGGGTACTCGAAGAAGCTGTTCCCATTCCACCTAGGGACACTCCAGGATACTTTATGTATCATAAGCATGGCCTAGATGCCGTACTATTTCTTGATTTATGGGTGGACTACACCAAGGATTTGCCAGAAAGTCAGAGATGGCCCGCAGCTGGGACCTGGGATGCAGATTGCATCATGAGAGTAGAAGAAGAATTATGGAAAAAGAAAGCCAGACAGTCACAAAAAGATGCCATTGAATTATGGCGTAAAGAATCATATAGACGTACAGAAAAAGCACTCAGACAGGAAGAGAAAAGTAAGGAGAATTCAAATAAAGCCCGAGAAAATCTATTAATTGAGGAAGGTACCCGAGTAAAATCAGAACAAGTAGATAGACAAAGAAATACCCTTATGAATGGTATGTATCCTCTTCTGGCCGAAGGGTTACCTCAGGCCACCCCGGAAATACCGAAAAACTTGACACCTCCATTACTCCCGATAAAAGCACATCCCAAAACAGCAAAAGATGTTTTCCTTTCCTCCTATTTAGATGACGTAGCTCCCGAGTATGCTAATGCAACACAACACACACCGCTTGCCGATGGTGTACAACACCAAGAGCATCCGTCTGTATCCCCGCAACAACAAAGTCCTACGCCCATTCCCACAGGTCCGTCCGTTTCTACTGTTTTTCCCGCATCTACAATTTCTATCTTACGTCCAACGAATCCTTTCTTGCCCAGCACCTCAGATGGTGCTACAGGCAGCTCCACAACAGACCGTAGCACCACCACAAGCGCAGCCTATTGCTGCCACACAAGCAACAACGCAACAGATGTACCAGTATGCACAAAATGACTATCCCGATTATCAGCAATACACATGAAAGAGCCTAGAGAGGGAAGTTGGCTTACCCCTTATCGAGGTTCCTGTAGATCAAGAGGGACCTTATGTACATAGTGAACTATTAGGGGAAAACAGAAAGTTTTTACTTGATACAGGGGCAAGCAGAACAACTATACGACGCAGTGAAGTTCCAGGGGCACCCCTCTCAGGCTCACAGAATATTTCCCTTGGATTCTCAGGAAAGCCTATCATTAATGAAGTAACGCAACCCCTTCCACTTACGATTGGTCCATTGACACGTACTACAGATTTATTGCTTACTAAATCATGTCCAGAAAACTTGTTAGGTATAAAAACATTGAAAGCTCTAGGAGCTATAATATGTTGTTCTCCGGAAGGAGTACGATTATTTTTACGTGACTTCAAAGGTCACTACGTGTCCAGAGACATGGATCACCGGCTGCAGAATTTACCTACACATTTATGGGCACAAGGCCCCACTGATGTTGGTCGCATGAACATTACACCATATCGAGTTACACTAAAAACAGGAGTAGTACTACCACGAATGCGACAATACAAGTTACCACCAGATGCTGTTGTGGCTTTGCTGCAAATCATTGACGAGCTCATTGCACAAGGAGTGGTTGTAGAAACCGACTCCAATGTATGTAATTCCCCGATAATTCAGATTCTTAAAAGAACGGATCCAAAAGCATCACCAGTATATCGATTAGTTATTGATCTGCGCGAATTAAATAAATGTATTGTACCACAATACCCTGTGGTCCCAGATATCTCTTCATTACTAACAGCTATTGACTCAGAAGCAACGTTCTTCACTGTAATTGATCTCAAGAATGCTTTCTTTAGCGTCCCAATAGATCCGGAAAGTCAATATTTGTTCGGATTCAGTTTAAATGGACGAAGTTTTAAATTCACACGCGCTCCTCAAGGATTCACAGAAAGCCCCAGCATCTATAGCCAAGCACTGAAACGAGAACTTGACAGTATCCACATGCCAGTTAACACTGCCTTGCTTCAATATGTCGATGATCTGCTGATCACCGCCCGAAGCGAACCTGAATGTGAAACAGCGTCACTGACGGTTTTGAAATTTCTGGCCGACAAGGGGCACAAGGTGTCCCCTTCTAAGCTGCAATTCTGTGTCCAGCAAGTTGTTTACCTTGGGCACTCGCTGTCCAAGGAGGGAAGACAGATTACACCCGATCGCATCCAGTTAATTGCTAACATGCTACCACCCAAGACACAAAAAGAGGTGCGGGCTTTTATAGGTCTCACTTCATACTGTTGGCAGTGGATCCCTCAATATGCATTTCTAGCAAAACCACTTATCCAGTTGACAACTCAGGAGGCAGCCACATCGACTGTCCTCCCTTGGACTCAAGAACATACACATGCCTTTGAAAGCTTAAAGAAAGCTTTATGCCAAGCACCTGTTTTAGCAACACCATGATACAGTAAGCCTTTTACACTCTTTGTTACAGAACGCGAAGGTACTGCCTTGTCAGTACTCACTCAGGAACAAGCAGGATCACACAAACCATGTGCTTATTTCTCTAGTACATTAGATCCAGTAGCTCAGGCTCTTCCTGCGTGCCTGAAATCAGTGGCAGCAACAGCTTTAGCAATCAGACAAAGCGATGCCATAGTGTTAGGACATCAATTAGCAGTACAAGTACCACACGCAGTAGAGGTTCTCTTGAACCGCACACAAACACAACACTTGACTATAGCGAGACTCACCGGTTATGAATTGACATTGTTTCAGCCACATATAGAAATCAGACGTTGTAATACGTTAAATCCTGCCACACTTTTGCCAGTAAATGGAACAGATCCATTAGCACATGATTGTATTGAAGTCATTACCATCACGACGAAACCCAGACAAGACTTGACAGACATCCCTTTATCAGATCCAGACCTAACATTGTATGTAGATGGTTCATGTATGAGAACAAGTACAGAAGAGTTAGTGGCCGCTTACGCAGTCACAACAGACACTGAAGTCATTGAAACAAATTGTATTAACACTTTGTCAGCTCAAGCAGCAGAGCTCATCGCTCTGACACAAGCCTGTATTCAAACCAAAAATAAGAAAGTCAACATATACACAGATTCACGTTATGCATTCGGAGTCGTCCATGACTTCGGCGTACTGTGGCGAGAGAGAGGTTATTTAACTTCTCACGGTGCCCACATCCAACACGGACCCCTCATTCAAACCCTATTAGACGCGATTCATTTACCTACTGCAATATCGATTATGAAATGCAAAGCCCATACAAAAGTTACCGATATCATTTCTCAGGGTAATGACCTAGCTGACAGAACAGCTAAACAGACTGCTCAGAATCAGACTCATACAACTGACACGACAAAGACAATAGTTCCGACACCAACACATTGCATGACAGTTAAGGATCCCGCCCTTGATGTAATTGACATACAGACACATGCTACACCAGAAGAAATAAAGAAATGGACTGAATTAGGAGGGATCCAAACGGATCAAGGATGGATGACGAAGGAAAAATCTATATGGTTTCTTCCCGACTCCATGGTTCAAGTCATCATTAATACAATACATAGTCCAGCGCACCTAGGAGAAAAAGCTATGCTAGACAGCATTCAACACATTTGGTTCAACAAACATCTGCGAGCAGCAGCCAAACAGAAAGTACGTACCTGTATGATATGTTGTCAGTTTAATCCAGGTAAAAGCATCCCCGTAGAGCAGGGTGGATTTCAACCTCCCGATCATGCTTTTGAAGTCCTCCAGATGGATTATATCCAGATGGAACGATGTCGAGGATTCAAATATGTTCTCGTAGTTGTCTGTGCTCTTTCCCGTTGGACAGAAGCCTACCCGGTTTCAGATTACACTGCCCCGACTACTGCCAAACAGCTAGTTCGAGAATTCTTCCCACGATTCGGTTTGCCACGTGTTGTCTACTCAGATAACGGCCAGCCGTTCTCATCCGAACTGATGAAACACGTTTCACTTCTGTTAGGTTACCAATGGAAATTCCACTGTGTCCGACATCCCGAGGCAGCAGGTCTCGTGGAACGCCATAATCAAACTCTGAAAATTAGATTGTCCAAAATATGTAGAGAAAAAGGTGTCGATTGGATAGTAGCCTTACCAGTTGCGCTCTTTTACATGAGAATGGTAGCACATTCTCGAACAGGGCTATCCCCGTACGAGGTGATCTTCGGTAGACCACCAAATATGTGGGGGACGCCTATACCTCGCAAAATCACTGATGTTGACTGTAATATACTGACAGATTACCTGGCTTCCTTGATGTCTGCACTACAATCTTGTCGTTCACAGGTAGCTGCAGCTTTTCCCGATAACACTGAGGTGAAGCCCCATGACGTGGTTCCAGGTGACCTGGTTCTGGTGCGGAATTTCGACCGGAAGACCCAACTGGAACCTAGGTGGAAATCGCCTAAACTCGTTCTGCTAACAACAAGGACAGCCGTGAAGATTGAGGGACGTAAAGGGTGGTTGCACTCGAGTCATATCAAGAAATTTTATGGACTACCGTCCAGTGTGAACACTCAGCCCTGCATTCCCTCACAGACAGACTCAAAGCTCCCCTTGGTTGAACAGACAAAAACGGAACTTTATAAACTGAAATTAAGGTCTAGCAAGTCAGACAATTTGATTGTTTAAGTCCTCTCCAAGGTGAATCGGTTGAATTTGTCTCTGACATGTATCCTCTAGACCGGAGTAGAGAAAGAAACCGACAGATGCAGCTTAAAAAGCATGCGTATTGTAAATCACTTCATAGTCACTGCACAGTAACATTATTAATTTTGTTTTTTCTAAGTCTTCTGATCATCATTTCTAGTATATTGCTGCATATGTATTACCCTATTTCTAAACGTGCTTACAATGTTACTGCTGAACATTCTTTTAGCGAATTACCTCCGCATGAGTTGTCTTATAGATTTGCGCTGCGCAACAACACATTCATTAGTATGTTACATCATTCCCATCAGACCAGCAATGCTACAAATTGTTGGATATGTGGCCGACTCCCTCCCTATCAGAACTATAAGGGAGTTTTGCCCCTCTTTCCGTACCCATTCACTCACAATGGCTCCTGTGGAGCATGGTTTAGTTTGATCAATTCTCTAGATTCAAATTCAGTAGTTTATCAAGACAACTGGGTATGGGGAAACCTGAACCTAGTTTTGCTTAAAGTCTGCTACCCTAACAAGGAGGGACTTCCCAAAAGAACAGGAACTCATCTAGAAAATGAAGTATATGGATTAGGTAATTTTACACTTAACCTCCTGATTCTGAATGTTGAATCCGAAGCTACGCCAATCTTGCCCGCTATGTCAGTATTCCCAGTTAAAGGGGAATTATGTGTAAGAAAGAATGGTTCCATACACATGGGCCATAGTAAATGCACCACTGTAATAAAATTCAGTGATCAAGGCAAGTCTACATTTAGAGCTTCCCGTCATTCCTACTTCATATGTGGCCAGACCGCATATATACGTTTACCTCTAGATTGGGATGGTACCTGTTACATAGCATTCCTTCTACCACCTGTTTTCCTAGCCCCTCCTGACTATCACAGAAATACCCATTTAGTACACAATAGACAGCAGAGAGATCTCCCGATTGTCGATTACACTGAAACGACATGGGAGCAATATACAGATTTCAATAAGGGTTTCTTTCCCTATATAGGTACAGTCACTAATAGTAAGCTGATACGTAGATTAACTAGAACCCTTGAAGCAGTAGTGAACGAGACTACTTCCGCCTTAGGCAATTTAACAGAAGAGCAGTCTGCTATGCGGATTGTTGTACTCCAAAATCGTCTTGTCCTTGACGTCATCCTGGCCGATAGGGGCGGAGCTTGTAGGGTCATCGGATCAAGTTGCTGTGTTTTCATACCAGAAAACTCGCCGTCAGTATATAAAGCCATAACTCGCCTTCATAAGATTATAAGCCAGATACACCAGAGTCCAGGCACCTGGACTTGGTCCGGTTGGTTCTGGAGCGTGTTGTCAGCCTGGGGATGGAGGATCCTATCCTTCCTAGGTATTGGCTTTCTCATACTATTCAGTTGCTGCTTATGTCTACAATGTGGGCCAGCGATTTGTGGCCTGTGTGCCACATCGTGTATCCCGCATCCAAGTTTTCGTTCAAGATCCCGGAAGAAGAAAGAAGAACAAATGATGCTATATGAACAGATCGATGGATTGATGAAGATCGATATCTCCTGAGGGTCCGTAGGGGACAAGGAGGGAATGAGGAAATATGAATTTTGTGATCAGTTATGTCCCCTATCGTAGACCCCAACGGCTCCATGTGCATGCTATAAGTATATGTATGTTCCCTCCAGTTCCAGTTCTGAAGACGCAAATACATGTGCGTCCACCGTCAACATGTCCTCTTTCAGATCCGCTATAAATGGGTCAGATATTCCATTCCTAAGTATGAAAGGCCACCGACTTTATGTGGTTCACTTTCCACATTTTACAGATTCAGGCGAGTAGGCCCTGAATTCTGCCATCAAGCCTTTTCCTGCCTTCTGCCTCTGAAAGCTCCAGTCCGAGCCTGCATCTGTATCCATGAACTTTGTCCTACTCCCTGCGCGGCTAACGGTGCCTGATCCAGCCTGTTGCCTGCCAAAAACTGTATTTCACCTTCAAGATATATAGAACATAGTCCTGAGAGCACGATTGAAAATGAAAACTAGATGTAGTATATGGTATAAACTATGCACCAAAAAGTGTGATATAAGAAAAACCGGGACGTGAAATATAATATGCAATACATTGTGCGCAATGACAGATTCATTGGAGAGCGCGAGATAGCACAGGCACTAGCATGTGCTATGTGATATGCGCCTTGGAGTGTAATATGCACAGTGCAGTGTTGTGAAACCTAACTAGTCTCTAAAGTTGTAATATAAAATATGTGCTGTGACAAAGATATGAATCCCAGATTGTAATATGTATGGCATAGTGCTGTGCATTATAACATAGGCATCGAGTAAGTCACGTTAGATGGGGCAATATAACCTGTGTGAAGGCAAGTGTGGCACTCGGCGGGCACTGGTGGGTGTAACATAGCATTGGGCTCAGACAGGAGCACGCTTTGGCTCTCAAGTGAGGTTTGTCTCCTTTCCAGAGAGTAAAATAAAAAGTATTACACATCTGGCGGTGGATGTGTGTTTTATTAACCGTTAGGGGGGTTTCTGGCAGAGTTTGGTCGAATTTTTGTCGAATCCCCTTTGAACGGCTTGGTGTGCATGTGTATTAAATGTGCCCATCAATAGCTACCCATGTTTGTATAAATAAACGGCAAGAGTGTCTACTTGGAGAGTACCCACCGGCGAGGGCGCCGGGATTAGGCACGGTAGGCCGTCAGACACGTCAGAGCTTCACTAGCAGTGTAAATACATTCCACGTGGATTCATTGTATGCATAGTCGCCTTTTAATGAATATCACGCAAATCGTCATGATGATAGGTACATACGGTTTGTCCAGCATGTCCTAGGTGCTTCTATAAATATATATTTTTTTAAATAATAAAAAGCAAAGGCCGGCGCCGGGGTATGGGGTCTCCGGGGCCATAAGTTGCGTGAGGAGGGGGGCAAGGCAGCCCCCTCCTATAGAATTAAAAAAAAAAAAAAATTAAGGCCTTGGGAGGGGGGCCACGCGGCCCGCTTCCAAATTAATTTTTTTCAACAAAACAAATTAGGGTGCAGGCCCTGGGGGATGGGGTCCCCAGGGCCAATCAATTAGAAAAAGAAGGGGGGCCACACAGTCCTCCTTCTTTAAAAAAATAAAATAGATAAAAGACCGGCATCGCGCTGGAGGCCATGCCCCCTTCTTGCAGCACTCTGCAATCGCGCCCCCTGGCCTGTTGTAAGGTGGGGAATTAATTCCCCTTCAATACTGAGGGTCCCTGAGGGTCAACTAGCCCAACAGGTATCTCCAGTATGCGCCAGGGAGCTGCGTTGCAGACAGGTTTTCTGAGGCCACGCACCTTTTTACACCTCTATGCAACGCAGCTCTGTGGCGCTTACTGGAGGTACCTAGTGGGCTAGTTTGACCCTAGGGACCCTTAGGATTCAAGCGGACTTAATCTCTCAACTTAGAACGGCCACAGGGCGCATTTACACAGTGGTGAAGAGAGGGAACGGGGCCTCAGGTGACGTGTGCAAACACGCCCTGTGGCGTGTTGTAAGTTGGGGAAATAATTCCCTTTCAATCCTTAGGGACCCTAGGGGCCAACTAGCACACCAGGAGCTTCCAGTAAGCGCCACTGCTCTGCGTTGCAGAGAGGAGGTGCAAGCCGTGCCGCTTTTTACACCTCTCTGCAATGGCGCTTACTGGACGTACCTAGTGGGCTCTTTTGCCCCTAGGGACCCTCGGGATTCAAGGGGACTTAATCTCCCAACTTAAAACAGCCACAGGGTGTGTGTACACAGTGGGGAAGGGAAGGGACGGGGCCTGAGGTGACGTGTGCAAACACATGCTGTGGCACGTTTTAAGAGGTAGTTTTAATCCCCTGCCCTATTATATACAAGGGGCTTACAGAGGAGGTCATGCTAATCACAGGGGGAGCCCAACGTATAGTGTTCCCTAGTGTATGTAGGTGTTTCACTGTATTCTGAGTGTCTTTTAAAATAGCACTGGCTCTAGGACTGGTTAGTCGGACGCAGTTACCACCAGTATCCGTCTGAAAAAGTTGAGGGTACAGGATGATTTTACAACAAGGCTTCTTTCTGCTCTTCTGTTTGTTCTTACGGCACGTTATCCTTCTTCCTGCACTTTTCTTCGTCTTTGAGGACTTCTGTTGCTTCTTTCTGCATTTCTTTTTTTCTTTCTGTGCATTTTTTCTTCTTTCTTCACATGTCTTATCTCTGTAGGCATAGTTAGAAATTAGCATTTAAAAAACCTTTGAAATTCACTGAAAAAAACATAGGTTTCAGGCACGTTATAGTTAGGAATTAGCATTTAAAAAACCTTAGAAATTCACTGAAAAAACCATAGGTTTCAGGGGCGTTATAGTTAGCTGGACTTTTCACTCGTACAAAACCATTGAAATTCCCCCGTTATAGTTAGTTCAGCGAACAATAACTCGCGCGCCCGCAATGCACTGCTGATGACGTCACATATTACATCACTAATAACATCTCAAATGACATCACTGATGACATCATCCTTGTGATAGTGAGGAAATATGAATTTTGTGATCAGTTATGTCCCCTATCGTAGACCCCAACGGCTCCATGTGCATGCTATAAGTATATGTATGTTCCCTCCAGTTCCAGTTCTGAAGACGCAAATACATGTGCGTCCACCGTCAACATGTCCTCTTTCAGATCCGCTATAAATGGGTCAGATATTCCATTCCTAAGTATGAAAGGCCACCGACTTTATGTGGTTCACTTTCCACATTTTACAGATTCAGGCGAGTAGGCCCTGAATTCTGCCATCAAGCCTTTTCCTGCCTTCTGCCTCTGAAAGCTCCAGTCCGAGCCTGCATCTGTATCCATGAACTTTGTCCTACTCCCTGCGCGGCTAACGGTGCCTGATCCAGCCTGTTGCCTGCCAAAAACTGTATTTCACCTTCAAGATTATCTGCTCCGCTCCTCATCCGATGCATTCCTGTCTAGTAGTTTAGGTAAACATTCTTCCAGCTACAGTGCAAAGGGCCAGGCCTCACTGTCCTCATGCAAGTAAATTCATAGCCCCTGTTACCATGGAAGATTCCTGCCCCCTCGCATCTCATGTAGACATTTAGACGCTTGTACACACACTAACAGTCAGTATAGAATAGATTCCGTCCGAGAGACCTTTCCTTTTGGATAATACAGTTCTTTAAACATAAGATATTAGGTATGATTTGGGATTAGGTTGACATGACCCCTCAGACTTCTGTCTCCACATGTAGAGCTAAATGTCAAGTCCCCTTCACCCTCTAGTTGCACGTCAATCACACGTCATGCGGCTGCGCGCGCATCTCTGCCAAATATTTCTGCTGACATTGCAGGATTCTCTTATGGATCCACCCACTTGTGACATCATGTTTAATGACGTATTTAGTTACGCCTATGTTTACGCCTTTTTTCATTACGTATGTGTATCATTATCTGTACTATCAGTTGTTACGCCTCTTGCATCTGTCTTAATGTAATACTTTTCATATAAATATCATTACTTGTCAATAATGTATTGCCTTCCCTTCCTGAACCTTCGTGGTGATGGAATTTGAAGCCTGCAGTTCGAACTGTAATTCCTTTGTAGAGGAATAAAGCCTTTTAGAACCTCTAATACCACGGATTCTGCCTCTTATATTTACTGAGTTATTCTTATTAGACTTTACCGCATAAAAAATAGTACCGGTAATGAAATATTTACCACAATAGAGTGGCAGACCACCTCTCCCCCTAATATAACCGTTGATACACACATTCAAAAATAGAAACTACAATTTTCAAAACAATGGACATACCAATACCAGTTACAACAACCTATTCAGTAATTCTAAGATCCACATACACATCCACTCATTCACCAACAGTCCTATACAGTCACTCATACATGTACTCACTCATCATATGTACTCATACACCTATACATCCTGTTACACAATGCCACTCATCCATAGAGTTACTCACACACATAGTCACTCATGCTAATAAAGAATCAAACATCCATTTACTTGCATATACAGTTATACACACACCACCACACTTACTTCTGCAGAAACTTACACATACTTAGTCTTTTAAACAATCACTTATAGAAACACATACTTATTCATACAGGAACTCTTCCAATCTCTCACTCTCACATATACGCACTTATATACACCAATAGTCACATATACTAGTTTAAAACATATGTAGTTACTCATAAAGACACTAATGAGACAGTCATTCACTCACTAACACACCCATGCACACACTCATCCACCCATACAGTCCTGCACACATGCTGTCTTCAACACATACAAACAGTGAGTCACTCATTAATGCACCTATGCACTGCGTAATACCACCCACCGAACCATACAGACACTCAGACACTCATACTGATACTCAAAAAACCAACTAATAACCTATATAGGCACTCATGTAGCTACTCACCAACCCATGCAGCCACTTATACAGAAAGTGACAAAGTGAGAGACTGATACAGATATTTACATATTTAAACATTACTCACTAAGCCATGTATTCACTAAGATGCACTTAATCAGTCAGTTATACAATCAATTTTTCAAAAACAAATCATCCATTTAGACACTTATATACCCATTTATTCTTCCATCGACCTTGAGATATACATATATAAAACATATGTAATTTTCAGAAAAACACACATTCACTGGATGATGTCATCAGTGATGTCATTTGAGATGTCATCAGTGATGTCATGAGTGATGTCACTGACAATGTCATGAGTGATGTAATAAGTGACGTCATCAGCAGTGCATTGCAGGCGCGCGAGTTATAGTTAGCTGAACTAACTATAACGGGGGAATTTCAATGGTTTTGTACGAGTGATAAAATAATATATATATCTCCAATAATCCAGATCACCACAGTGAAAAGATGATGAAGCCATGTCTTGCTGAATATCAAAATTTAATCGTCAGCTGCTGGACGCGTTTTCGCCTGTCCTGCAGGCTTGTTCACCAACAGTATACATTACAGTTCACCACCATTTTGAACACAGAAGAGCCATGTCACATGACTAAAACTACCAACATAGTGTACTGGAAGACAGACTGATAGTTTATACATTTATAGATGAATGAATGCATTATAAGACCGCCTAGAGTACTGCAAATGCAATAAAATTACAATTTAAACAAATTATAATTCAGTAATTATTTACAAACCTTTACCAGTTAGCTCCTTTGATTTAAAAAAATGTTATTCTTATTCTTTTTTTAAAAAAGAAAAAGCAGGTGGTATCTTTTCCAATGCGCACGTGCTCAAAGTTGTAGACTTTGTTCTGCATATCGGATAAAGATTGTCAATGACACTCAGTGTATAGCCCCAGTGGGCTTAGCAATAGAGGCGGGCAATTAACAAACAGTCTGTATACTTCATTTTATGTGACACTTCTAGTGAGTTCCACCCTATGTGAAACATTTTTTTGTTTTAAATATATATAATGCTCATACCATGCAAACGCATGCTGATATGAAAATGAAAAAAATGGTTAAAACAAACAGAAAGAGAAGAAGCTAGCGCACTTTAGAACATTTACAAATGTGTATGGAGATCATCCTCAATATTCAAGCCAGCTGGTGCTTTACAATTTAGTTTGATTATATATGAGGATTCCATTTTCCTCAGCTTTGTCTCCCGGTTGCCGCCTCTCATATTGAATTTCACTGCATCAATTACATAATAGGACAGCCCAGTTATATTTTTATGGTGGTGTCGCTCAAAGTGACGCGCTACTGGATAGGACTTGTCGCCATTTTTAATGGCTCTTAAATGTTGTAACACCCGCTTGTGCACAGGTAAGATCGTGCTGCCCACGTATCTCAATCCACAAGAGCATTGTAACACATAGACAGCATGATCCGTTTTTATTGTATAATGCCCTTTGATCTTAAACTCTTTATCAGCCAAACCGGTTGTATACTTAGCAGTGTTAATACCATGCACACAAGCTTTACACTTCGTACATTTTACAAATCCTTCCTTTTTCACTAACCACTAACCACATATATATATAAACTTTGCCTGGCCTTAAAATGGCTACCATTTCACCCACTATGGGTTTACGTTGATGTAACTAGTAAAAGGTTTAAAGAACGGAGCTTGAAACCGAGTCAGTTTTAAACGAAATTGAGAAGTGAAAGAAGTAGTGAATCTGCAGCGTGCATTTTAAAGTTGAGCAAAGATGTATCAGATTTACTCTATTTATTTGATCAGTACGCGAAACATTGGCATAGCGATGTTTATGAAGAGTTATAGAAATTATTAATACAAGTAGATATACCTGCACACGCTTTTGGCACTCCAAAGTATTAATGCCTAGCTAAGTACTGCAGTTTTGATAAATGCCAAATAAAGAGAGATTTTTGGAAATGTGCAATTAGGTACATACAGTTATACACGTTCCTGGTGATTTCACGTAGGGATTTGTAGTGTTGTATGTCAATGAAGTAAAAGACATACAATTGATGGCCAAAATGCAGAACAAATCTAAACATTCACCCCAATCAAGAGATCTGGGTTAAATCCATCATTCTTTTGCACACTATGCCACCCCAGTTTAGACCTGGCCATGTGTAAACCAGTCTTGACTCTGTGACTCATGGGAGCAGTCTGGCCCGAACTGCCAAGCCAGGTCGTCCCTGGACCAGACACAAACATCCTAGGACCGGTTTGGGGGTTTTACCCCTCATTAGGCAGGAAAGCTTGAATCCAGTGGCATAGTGAGCCTGGTACACACGCCTTGGCATACCCGGTGCACTTAGGGTGAGGAAGCAAAAGACACACAATTGATTTACAGAATGCAGAACAAATCAAGACATTCACCCCCAGTCAAGAGATCTGGGGTGAATCCATCATTCTTTTGCTCACCATGCCACCTGGGTTTAGACCTGACCATATGCAAATCAGTCTTGACCCTGCCCTCATGGGAACAGTCTAGCCTGAACTGCCAAGCCAGGTCCTCCCTCGACCGGAAACAAGCATCCGAGGACCAATTTTGAGGTTTCATCTTTCAGCAGCCAGGATAGCTTTAATCCAGTGGCACAGTGATCCCGGTACCGATGTCTGGCCATGTCTGGCGCACTTATGGCAAGGAGGCAAAAGATACACAATTGATGGATGGAATGCAGAACAAATCAAAACATTTACCCCAGTCAAGAGATCTGGGTTAAATCCATTATTCTTTTGCTCACCATCCCACCCCAGTTTAGACCTGGCCATATGCAACTCAGTCTTGACCCTGTGCCTCATGGGAACAGTCCAGCCCGAACTGCCAACCCAGAACCTCCCTGAACCGGAAACAAGCATCCTAGGACCGGTTTCCTGGTTTCACCCCTCATCAGCCAGGATAGCGCGAATCCAGTGGCACAGTGAGCCCAGGACCCACGTCAGTTGCTAAGATTTGTATGTAATATGATATTGTATTGTTTTTTTTAAACTAATGTTGTATTTTAATTTTGTGCTATTGAATGATGAGTGAGAAGT
This sequence comes from Triturus cristatus, assembly GCF_964204655.1. Taxonomy (NCBI): domain Eukaryota; kingdom Metazoa; phylum Chordata; class Amphibia; order Caudata; family Salamandridae; genus Triturus; species Triturus cristatus. The sequence continues at coordinate 1,514,064,080 of NC_140591.1, read as the reverse complement.
GTATTAAATTGAAAACTGATATCCTTGAGGAAACTACACAACAGAGAATTTGATATATGGAAAAACAAGAAATATTTTATGACTTTGCATTTTATATGCAAGTGGAAAAAATATCTAATAAATCAGACTTTTTTACATGAATACAGGTATCAGTGTTTAGTGTTATTTTTTAAATAACAGTGAGGGATATAGATTTTCTCTCTCAAATAATAATTAGCTTGAATGATGGATAAAAGTTGATGTATTCAGGCAGAGAAAAGGGAGACTTTTTCTATTAGTCAGTTTTTGGAATACAACATCTTCTGCAAAGGGTCAAATATTTTTGTTCCACAATTGTATTGTAAATAGGTCTATGAGGATGACCATGTATTTGTCTGCTTTAGTAGCAGCCACAATCTATTCAATAGATAGAGTTGTTGCTGTGCTGAACCTCACAATGAAGTTGAGATGCTATTTATTTGCTTTGGATGTTCAACTGTGGCGTTGTAGTGGCACTGGTGAAACGTAATCTGTGGAGTTGTGATCTTTCCAGGGCGTGTGTACAATTGCATAGTAATACTCTAGTAGTTGCAACTTCCTTCTCTGGATGTGAAGGGGTATATTAGCTTTTGGATTTCCAGAAATAGTGCGCAATGCCTGGGCAACGGTAATGACAGTGAAGAGCTTTCCTAACAGAAACACATGAATATGTTCACAGGCCCACACTACAGCCAGACTCTAAATACCGGCTAAGAATAAGCACATTCTGTTTCAGGCAAGCTTCTAGTGGCATAGGCCACAATGTGTCTCTGAGCATTCATTTGCCAATTGTGTTGAGTAAGAAACGCCCTAATCGACCACCGGGGTAGTATCTTCTGTGCTCTCAGTATGTAACTGGCCTTTTCAATTTCATTCTCATTCACATTTTATGTCCTTTAATCTTTGGTCACATTTAGGAGACCACTGGAAATTGATAATTCATCTTTGTAAAGTCTCATAATAGGGTGCGCCCTGTAGCAAAGTCACAAATGTATCTTGAGCAATAACTGACCATTCCTAAGAAGGATTGCAGCATGGTTACATCTTGTGGGGGGCAAGTAGATGACAGTGCTTGCCTTATCCAGGTCAGGAGTCATTCCCCTAACACAGAATATGTACCCAAATAACATAAGTTTGTTCTCGTGAAACTAACACTTTGCTGCATTCAAAATGAGATCTGCATCAGCAAGTAAGTGACACACTTGTATAAGAGCCTTGTCATGCCCCTGCTGTGTTGTCCCGAATACCACTATGTCATCACTGCAATTAAAAACATCTGTAACAGGTTGAATTTTTCAGTGAATAACTTCCTGAAATAGATTTACTGTTGAACACCCTCCAAAACTCAGACTTTTGTATCTGAATAAATTAACATGAGTCAAAAAAGTGGTAATGTACCTACAGTTCTCTTTCAGCTTTGGTGATATCCTTTGTTAATATCAACATGAGAGAAGACTTTGGCTCCCTCTACTTGCATGTTTGTGTTTGCTATGTGGAGACCAGGATGTCTTTCTCTTTTGATTGCTTTGTTAGCCTGGCGCATATAAACACAGATATGCACTGCACCTCCTCTGTCCTTTTTCGGCATGACAACTATGGGCCAAACCCACTGTGTAGAACATGTGGACTGTTAAATAATGCCATGCTTCAACAATGATGCTGGTTTTTCGTCAATGACTTTGTTGTAAGTGAAAAGGGACTCTGCAGTAATGTTGGGCAACAAGACAAATGTCCTCATTAATGTAAAGTTGTAGTTTCAGTGTCTTAAGTCTTCCTAGGCCATGAAATAATGATGGAAACGGAATCACATTTTCAGACAGAGCACAGATAGTTTAGAGATATGAGTCCTATGTCAGCAGCAGTGGCACAGTTCAGCAGGCATACATTCGATGAAGTTCCTCAAAGGACATTAATTGGTGCTTGTATTGACCCCGTCTTGTGTTGCATGGCGGCTATTAACGACCCTTGACTCAGTAACGATTTAGAGGCAGCCCACATGTATACCTTCATGCTTGATGGGGTGAGGCATGGAACAGGAGATAAGCTTCTTCTGGCATGATATTAATTGACGCACCACTGTATAATGAAGGTTATGGGGAAACTGTTTGTTTTAAGAGTAATTTTGGGAGAGTGTCCAAATTAATCCAGTCACATTATTTGTTGATTCTTCGTTGACTTTTGATCTTCTTTACAAGCAGCTTGTCTTACATGGGCATGACATCCCTTTGTTGATATCGCCAACACACACCCATCTTCTTTGCTAGTGCGTGATAATGGTGCTGAAGAGCCTTTGTTTGATGAACTCGACAATGATCGACTTTGCTTGGTTTATATTTGTTGTACCTGGTGTTGCATTTTGGCCTTGTGGGCATGGTGAAAATGCTTCTGGAACCTTCTGGCATCCATTTTCTCTTCTTGCTGTGACACATTTACTTTCGGTTTTGCTCTGCAGAATGCTAAGTGGTTTTCTTTCCCACAGCCTTTGCATATCTGTCCTATGGCTGGACATTTATCTTCATGGGGAAGTGAAAACCCACTTCGGAAGCATAACTTTTTCTTCTTCAAAGACGTCACCCTGTGTGCATACACTTTGAGCTTGTGGTTGCTTTTCATGATCAACACTGATTTGTTATGCAGTGTTCCTGCTTCCATCTAATCAGCTTGTCGATCTGCTTGTTCTTCTGATCTTGCTGCCTTTAGCATTTTCTCTAAATTGTGGGCCATATTTACAATGAAAATGGCTCAGGGCTGTGTTGCAAGCAATTGTGCTATGCTGAGCTGTGCCGTTTTAACAATGCAGGGATGTGCCGTATTTACATGAATACGGCACACTTCTGTGCTCTCCATCTGCTTAGCGCCAGCACAGGCACCCTTGCATCATGGTGCAAGAGTCCCGGCATTGCAGGGATGGTTGTTGTCCAGGAAGGGACAACTTCCTGCATAAAAACAATAAGTAATGGCATTTTGCTACTTCTATGTGTTCTGTTCAATGCAATACCTATAGAAAGAAGGAGGAGAAATAAAAGTAGTTCTCTGTGTTGCGCCACATTAACACCCCCTTTTGAAAGGTGTAGATTTTTGCGCTTCCTCAGATTTATAGATTCTTGTGTATCTGGGACAATGTAAAAAAACTATGGGTTTTGCGTGGGAACTCCCACAGCAACACCCATTGCACGCCTCTTTGCCAAAGAAAACCTGGAGGCAAGGAGGGGCATATTTACAAGGCAGCGTTAAGCCACGCAAATGGACTTAGCGCAGCCTTTTAAATATAGAGCAGGGCATTGAAGCACCGGAGAATCACAAAAAGTGATGCTCCAGTGGTGCTATACCCAAAGCGATGCTCCAGTGGTGCAATAAGCTTGTAAATATTCCCCTGAGTGTCTCTCTCAACATGCGTGTCCTGAAAGAATCCAAAGGACAGACATCAATGACTCTGAGGTGCATGGCATCTTCATCAATAAAGTCACAGAGCTTACACTGTTTGATAGGAGCATCAAGTCTTTCAACAAACTCATCCATCATTTCACCAACCTGTTGTCGTACTTTGTTGAAGATGTATCTTCCATAGTCGCCATTCGGCATCAGATTGAACTTGGTTTCCAATGCTTCCTTTTGCTGTTGGCATGATATTGCAGCAGTTGGTGAGACTTCTTTATCACTTCTTTCACTCAATCACCGGCAAGATTTTTCAAATATTTCATTATTTTCTTTTCATCTTTTTCTTCTACTACATATATGAAATCATCAAATATCTTGATCCATGCAGCTCACCTGGTACCGATGTTCTGTTTTTTTGCTGTGTTGAATAGTGGTGGTGGTTTCAGAAACACTGCAGCATATTACTTTGCACTCTCTTCTGTAGCTATTGAGAACACATGCAGTTCAGACGACTGCTGCTGTCCACTTGACTCTGTAACTTCAGCCTTGTGCTTTAGCTTGGGCTGTCACGCCCAATCAAAGGTTATACAGCACAGTTTTCTTCTTTGATGGTGAGTGAATTTTCTGTTTCTCGTATGTGGGGGTCGCTGCCTTTAGCTTTTCTCATCATGTGAATAGTTATCCTGTGTTTGGATTCAGGACAGTGTCTCTTCTTTCAGCCGTACCAGTATGTTCTGGTGAGCTTTTTGAAAGTGCTCCTCTGCAGCGCCTTCAACTTCCTCGATGGCCATGTATGAGCTGGAGCGGAGCTTTGACTCCAAATGCGCCAAATGCAGACAGCTTTGGATCAACTTATTGCACCCGTGTCATGCATGAGAAGTTTCCTTACCATTGCAAACTCTCAGGGAGAGCAGCTTTTCCTTTTGGGGCATGTAGCCCCTACTCAGCGCCAGTTGTATCATCTTCCCCAGCCCTAGGGCATGCGAATGAACATGTCACACACGGAGCTCTGTAAGATATGTCTTTATTTTTCAGCATACAACCACAAACTGCACACATCGCATCATAACCATTATACCTACACATGAACACCTCCTAGCAGATTACGTGATTTCCTATTTAGAGTCTACCTAGAACCGCAAAGGTCTTAGCGTGCATAATACCAAGACACTACAAAATCTACAGGTCCTCTTCAGGAAGGTGCTAGCTTTGTTTACATCTGTTAAGAGATGTGGGCATGAGAAAGGAGCTGTGTCAGGTTTGTCAGATATGGCTGTGTTCCTAATGTGCTGTGTAAACCTTGGTAGTGCATTTCCAGTGGGTCCTCCCTGATATACTAGAGTGATACTGAATTATTTGAACAGAACAAAAGTATACAGCTTTAGTGATGATCTGCTGACCCATATCGAAGAAATGGTTCAAACTTGTTCTCATGTTCCGCTGATCCGAGCAGATCTGTGGAGTGGCAACACTAATTTCTTTGTAAGGCTACCTCAACCACCATCGCTCACTTTGAAAAATTAATTGGTGCTGATCTTAGCCCAAAGTAGACATAACTGTATTGGTGAAAGAGGTTTCTGTTCAAAATATTAGATTTTTCAGTAGTTCTTTTAATGCCATACAGTGTCCCTGGTGAAGATGTAGGTAGAATTAATGCAGAGCTAACATACAGACCCTCTCCCTCTATTCTCATTATTTAACATACATTATAAAGACTGGAACAATACTTTAAACTTAGAGTTTTTCTGTAACGTATATCAATCCCTAACTGAGGTAAATGCCTTTAGCCTTCTGCAATTTGAAAATCTTCACTCCCACCTTCTTGCACTCCCAAATTTGCACTGCTGAAGTCTGACATTTCATATTCAACAACTTCAACACCCTTGGTGAATTGAAGGGTGGAGGCACGTGGAATTTGATTTTGTAAACATCTTCAAAAATATTTAGCACCCACTGGCTGATAATGCTTCCACTCACTAAGGTGCTCAATGGAGGAAGCAGAGAGAGAGTGTCATTAAATGTTTTTTAGAGCCTTTATTGGTGCTGCAGAAGGCTGTCGAGGGTCTGTAGCTCACTGAAGAAACTTGGCTATGATGTGACTATTGCTCAGGTTGCTTTAGCTGCAGTTGTATCATCCAAACAGCTAAATGAGAGTGTTGTTGGCCTTATCCATACTCTTTGAATTGTGCCTCAGGTGCTCTTTTTCTTCTCTTCACCAAGCAGTTTTTGTGTCTCAGATTCTGCCTTCGTGAATTATTTCTCATGAAGACCAAATAAGGTGGAATTAGGATCAAAAGCGTGAGTGTCAGCAAGAAAGAGGCACTCCTTCAGAGCCACTATATCAAAAGCAGCCAGATCAACTGAGTCCTTGACTGTGCTGTTCCTTTAATTCAATATGATTCTGATATTACTTAAAGTTAACTTTCAATTCCTTTCTCTCTTCTCTAGGCACACAGATGATGAAGCAAACCAAGAAGTTTCACAACTGTCTATTCTAATGCCTTAACTCAGCAGTAGAGCTTCTTATGTTAGACGTAGCAGAGAATGTGAATCGAGAAGCATTGTAGCACTTTATAAACACAGATATCACCAGAGAATCATGGGACAGTGTATTGAGCAAGAAGAAGGGTTCATATTGCGGAGTCCTCTAATTCTTGTCTTTGTGGTGCTTAACTTCCTTCACAACAAAGGAGCTTATTTACAAGAAAATGATGCAGCGCAGCACTGCAAGCCATCTTGCTGCACCAAGTTGCATCATTAGGAAAGTGCAGGGATGCATCGTATTTACAGCAATAAGATGCATCCCTGTCCTTTCCTCAGCACTAGTGCTCAATTGGCTGACTAGCACCAATGCAGGCTCCCCTGGGCCATGATGCAAGGGTGCCTGTGTTGCAGGGATGATTGTTTTTATGCAGGAAGGGACACCTTCCTGCACAAAAACAATCACTGGTGATGTGTTTCCCCTTCTGTCTGTGCTGCAGCACACATAGAAAAAGCAAAAAAAGAGGAGAAATAAAGGTATTTTTCCTTGTTGCGCCTCTTTTACACCTGCCCTGGGGAGGCGTATGAATCTGATGAACTCCCAGGTTTATGAAAACTGGAAATTTGTCAGAATCCATAGGTGTTGCATGGGAACACCCACAGCAACACCCATAGAGCGCCCCTTTCATGCAGAGTAATGCATCGAAGGCGACCATATTTACAAGCCCATGAAAAGCTACACAAGGTGGCTCTGCATGGCCTTGTTAATATGGTGAAGCATTGTTCGACATTGGACATCAGAACAAGTGATGCTCCGGTGTCACTAGGGTATTTTAAATTTGCCCCAAAGTGTGCATTGTGGTCTCCAACTACACTGGTCCTAGAGGAGCTACAAGAGGCCTTGTTGTTGTCTTTTGAAACAATAGTAGCTATTCAGAGAATGCATTTTGTAGAACGTTTTGTAGTACTACAATACTACTATAAAAAGTACTTCATAATTTGCTACAGAAATTGCACTTCTAAGTACTGCTTCAAAAAACAAACAGCAAGCCCAATACCACAAACAGCCAATAATTGGTACTGGATTACCCTCCCATAGAAAATAATGTAAGGTGGGTCTTTTAATAAAGCCCCATAGGAACTAACGTTCGATTAAGTCTTCTAACTTGTTAAGGATATAAAAATGTAAACATGTTTGATTTAATGTTAGAAAATATCTGAAAATAGAATATATTTGTTATTTATTTATAAAATATTCTAACACACTTTTTCATATGGCTATTTTATATTTAATTAACTTTTTACATCAATTTTAATAATGACTAAATCTGAAGAAAACATTTTTTGATTTAATATAATTAAAGTAATTAACAAATGAGTTCAAAATAAATGTAAATGTACTGAAGCATTTTTTCTTTTGTTCTACATGTAATATAAATATCTAAAAATAATTTACGTTAATTTTTAACATAAACATATGTTTCATAATTTGTACAAGTTAAATACACTATTTAGAATTTCCCTACACTGAACCCTATAGAGTGTCTTAATGGTAAAATATAGTTTAAAGAAAAAAGCCCATTTAACTGGAAATAAACAAAAAAATATTACAAATAATGTTTATGATAATTGTTTTATAAGTTGAAAACATACTACAACATGCAGTTTCAGAAAACCCTCAAATTCTAAAAGATAATGATTATTTCTATACACGAGCCAAAGCTTCAATATTAAGATTCTTATCTACTCTGAAAAGTGGCCACATTTCCTGTCGGAGACCCTCTACCCCTCCGATTCTGAAAAAGTCAGAAAAAGTTGAGGTTTTCACTACACCTGGTAAATGACATTATATGGAGAAAGGTGCATACCATGTGCAGTAAATGCATCCTATTCTACGTTGTTTGTGTGTTAATAAGTCATAAAATGCAAAATATGTGTTTAGCACACAAATTACCATCTGTTTTCTGTGTTTTCCTGTCTCTTCCTCCCTCCAAAAAACATTTAGCAGGTTTGCTAATCTCCTATCTGGGCTGGAGTGGTGGCAAGGCTGGAGTTCTGGTATATGTCTGAATAGAATGTATTACTCCTAGGAGGAAAATTGTGAGGAGTGCGGGGATCTTACCAACCATCTTTCTCTTAAATGGCAAGGATGATGCTTCTTTTTCCATTTTAAGCCTTTCCTTCTTGTTGTGGTGACATTTAGGCTTTCTTGTCCTTCTCAAACTGTTGTATGAGGAGGAGGCAGGTTTGGCACCAGAACAGTCATAGAAATTGGTATTACAGACACAGGCCCTGATTGGTGGCCATTGCTGGTCACAACCATAGCAGAAGGAAAGGGTGTCACTTATTGTGATCTGTGGAACACTCTGATGATCACATTCACATGGCCCATCTGAAAGCATTGAAAATGGACTTAACCATCTTGTCTTTAAGGTGATAAAATACAGCCATAAATACAGTGAAGCGTTTGATAGGTTGACACTAGGAAAATGGTATTATCCACATACAATGGTAAAAGGATATACTAAATTTGAAGTAGTCATTATTAAGTGTGATGTGAAGAGATAAAAAGCTACAGAAGGATATGACATGAAGAAGGATGCTACTGCATATCTTTTATATTTGAATTAAAGGGTGACACAACCTTTTATTAGCAGAATTGAGGCTCTTGCATGGCTGATCAAAAGACTAGTGATGAATTTTAAAGTTAGATTCGTATTGTCTTGTGAACAATACAGAGGGTTTAACAACACCTTCCTATTTGATGGCAAATGGTACAAACTGATCAGCTGGACTTTGATAAGCTTCAGGTTTGCTCCTTCTTAAGCCAAACTTTCATGGGTTGGTTTGAAGAGAAGCGGGTCTGGAGCCCAAAAGGATCACTTTGGAACAAATATATACATTACTGGGGCATTGATTATATCCTGCTGATCTGGAATGGCCCTGTAGAAGTAATACTTGTCTTCAAGTGCTACTTGGACAATAACAGGTGTGATATGTAATTTACAATGAACTTCGACCACCACTAGATTCAGTTCTTAGATGTGGAACTTTAGGTACATGATCACAAAGTAATGAATAGAATGTTTAGAAAATAATCATTGTTCAATCTAGTACTGCATGCTGATAGTGCTCACCCTAGTCACCAGCTCAAAGTGATACCATATGGGGAAATAGTCAGAGCTAGAAGAAATTGTAGCTGTGATAACGAATATATTAAGAATTTGGAGGACATAAAAACAGATTTCAGATTATAGGGTATAATACCACCACCATCAATAGAGCTTACAAGAGAGCGATAAAACTGGCCAGGCTAAATACTTTAAAGGACAATAAACTCAAGAGAGATAAATAAACAGAGACCGTCAGACCCATTATGTCATATGGAAACAACACTTCCTAAATCAGCAAAGTATTAAACCGCCATTGGCCTGTATTACAAGAAGTTAGAAACATTATACCACACATCATGAGACACCAATGTATTATTTTTTAAAAGGGCAGACCATTAGGAAGTCTATTATGCCCCAGTTACCCACATACTAAGACACATGAGAACTGGCTCACTTCACACAATAGGGGGCCCTACAGATGTGGTCACTGTGCCAAGGAAACAACATCCTTTGAATACCATCGGAGCATAGAATATCAAATCAAACACAATATCAACTGTACCAAGCGTATTGTGGTCTATGTACTGGTCTGCTAGTGCGGTAAAGTATACATTGGCAGTACTATGAGAATGGTAAAAGAAAGAATAATTGAACATTTCTGAGCAATGAAACAAGGAGATGCAAGATTTCCTTTTGGCTTACACACTCTCAGTTGTACACAACAGGACCACCATGGCTTAGAAAAAGGGAACTAAGAATAAGACAAAAGAAAGCCACTCGGATTATGCGTCTTTGAGAAGTTGAAATGGGTCCTCCTATACACCAGGAATCGCAGTAATTTCTAGTAGATTAGGACATTGATATGTGAAGTAAGGTGTTACGGATATGAAATGTATCCACAATATTGGCTGTATACGATGGAAAACTGCTAAACCCCCCCTTAATACTTATGATCTGTCCCTATTAGCGGGATCTGACCTTAGGCTAGACATGAATAAATATGCTATATTTACCCATTTCGTACTACTCTCAGAAAACTATGACATTGCATGTGAACTAGTACACTGAGTGGATATGAAATGTACCCGTATTCTGTAAAGTATATGATGGAAAACCATTTTTCTGTTGATGACTCCAGAAACCTACGTCCAATAGGATCTGACACATAGCTGGCCATTGGCAAGTACCCCATACTCCTCAAATAATATTGATGTAAATTGTACTCTCTCTGTATGCTTGACTTTTGACTTATATACAGATATTGTTTTACTACTAGGTTTGAACAAAGGAACCAGGATGTATAGCATTGGTTACCCTGTATGAATAATAATATTATGATGCACCATATGGTACTGATACATGTTGATACAGATAATATTGAAAACTGATCTAATTTCCTCTCATTTCACTTTTCTTAAATAACTTATCACTGGGCAGGTACTGTTGTGTTTATTGCTCTATACCACTAATGTGGCACACACACTTACTAGCGAAATAATGACAGAACCTAGTGGGCAGTCCTGAGGGTAATTTCTTACCACGAGACTTAATGTTGCCATTTGATGAAAAGATGACCATCTACGGCTTCTAGTGTCATTATAGGGACGCTGGAGTACAGCAACCCACCTAAGTCGCAACATGAGGTTATTGATGTGTTTTGAAGAATGTGTTAATACCAGGCCTGGGCGTAGTGGGCGTAGTGGAGCTTTGTGGAGCAGCGCGTAGTGTGGCAAAATCTACGTAGCCCCACTACGCACCGCCTGCCCTAATTTTAAAATAATTTAAAGAAGGTTAAAAAAGTAAATAAACCTCCTTACCTTCAGCGCGGCATCCCGGGGCTCCCTCTTCTTGCTGACGGTAACTTCTTCTCGCAAGAAGAAGGAGCCCCGGGACGCCACGCTGAAGGTAAGGTGGTTTATTTACCTTTAACCCTCTTCAAATTATTTTAAAATTAGGGTGGGTGGGAGGCGGGTGGTGGGCAGCTCTGCTTCGCCACGGTGTGTGCGCAGCGCTGCCTGCTACGCCTACTTCGTAAACGGATAAGCAGGCAGCGCTACATGCACTCCGTGGGCGAAGCGGAGCACGACGCCCAGGGTTAGTTAATACACTGCTATATAGTGGTTACATTTACGTGCTAATTGGAGGGCATTTACATGTTCTTCATTACTCGAGTAAAACACAGCTGAGTGGATACCTTATTGTTATCACCAGGCACAATACACACACAAATATCTGGTACCTGATATAGCAACATGGCCACCGCTATTATTAAGCCTTCTGTGGGATATAGAATTTTTACTTGTCCTTCCTTGATCTCCTTTACAGATAAATAGGACTCTCAAAATGGCGAATGCACAGCAAGTCATAGACCTGTTACTTGGCAGGACCGCCACCCTCACAAGTAAGTGATGGCATGAGCCGGTTAAGTAGCTTCTGTCCTCTAGCATGGGAAAGCGAAATGGACAGATATTCTCTGGTCCTACGTAGATATTTTTAGTCAGCTCACTATTTATGTTCTTGTGTGTAGTTAGTCGGTAACACTGACTACATTCAGACCGATTTATACACTAGACATAACCGCATCATTCTACGTGACACGCAGAATGCGCCTTTTAATTGATATATTGTTGATATCGTATTACTCGTTCTATACTCAGAGATTTTTTCTCCTTTCTGGACCCAGATCAATTGACAATTTGTGCGACCACCTCATAATGATCAACTGTTTGGACGGGCTGATTTAGTGTTTCAGTCTGCTGGTGAGAGAGAGTAGCATAGACCGATGCCCTGAGGCTGTGGGATTTAATTACATACCTCCATGACACTGCAGTATGTATGTGGTGGTCCACACTTGCAAGTGCTGTGCTAAACCAATTGGGACACTGACTATAATTGCACCTACTTACCTGCCATATAGACTATGATATGAATTGGTTATGATTTGAGATCTTGAACTGAGGCAGATTGCCACATTCAGCGTTATTATCATCCGTAGCCATCACAACATTTCAAGTACATTATCTACTTTCCACCTACCCAGTGGAACCTCAATCTTGTCCAATGGTAAATATTAAACCTTTGTTTATTATCACACACAGGCACCCAACCACTATACCAGACCTTGAGACACTCTAAGGTAAGATTAGATGCCTTACCTGGCCCCTACGGTCTACTGCTCATATGAATTGGAACTGACTGTTATGCACTCTGTTTAATTTCAAAGCAAACATATTCTTGCTCCTGAATTGGAATTAATGCATTGTACAGACTTTGCTTACATGCATTATAGGATGAAGCGTTACACACACGTATCTAGGTGAGCTACTACCCGCGAATGCTCTTTCAGGTAGTGGCTTAGGGCAACTAATCAAGCATGCACTTAAAACACCTGCTGAGATGATTTGTTTACAATGATGTCTATGTTGCAACTAAGTGCACTCTGCCTTCTTCACACCTTTAGATTATCCCTGTAAGATCTCATCTAACCTATAGAACTCAAAGAAAAAATTATTTTGAACCTTCCTTTGCCATATATACTTGGCCAACTCTTGGCCATGCACAAGATGCGCATACCTCAATCCCGTCAGGTGACTTTTGGGTCACAGATCCTGGTGCGGGGACTATAACAAGCTGGAGCCTTCTCTTTGTAATATTATCATATTTTATTATAGCCCTGATGAAGTCTGTTGTTACGCCCACAGTGTGTAGACGAAACACATGTTGGAAAGTGAAAATTCCAAGTATAAGGACAGAACTGAATATTGGAATAAAGAACTGTTCATACCACAACCTCGATGCCTAAACATTTTGTGTGCTCGGAGAACATTATAATTCGGTTTGGACAACCTTATCAACTGCACCCCCAAAACTATGCCAAGATCCCAGATATTGTGCTGGGCAGAAATCTCCACTGTGGAAACAGCCACCTCAATGTGATCCATAAAATTCGGAGCATTTTGGACCTCTACCCACACTAAATCTTTTTTTAAAAAAGTAAACCTTATCTGCTCTATGATCACTTCAATACTCAGTCTCTTTCTCTCAACTGCCACCTTCCTGGACAAGTGGTAACATGCCACTATTCTACCCCTCCACTAGAAACGTTTGGCTGACCAGGTGACTTTGCATATCTAACTAAAGGCCCATCTCCTCTCCTCTCCTCTCGTCTCTTCCTCCTCTGCAGTGAATCAGATCCTTCATCAAATGGTTAGCCTCCTCCCTTTCCAATTGGATGCCACCAAACTGATCTGCAGAGTTCCACGGGGTTCCTTCTTCAGCCCAACCCTCTTCAATGTCTACATGGCTCCATTTGCATTCATTGTACAGTTGCACAGCCTTTGCATCATCTAATACAGAGATAACACATGATGTTGTTATCATGCCAGACAAGGTGGCTGATGATGAGGAGCTGTATTAGGAAGCACCTGGCTAGGGATCAATATCAATCGCAAATGCCATGTTTAGTCTAGCCATCCATCACCCTCCCAGAAACTTCTGGAATGGCTAGGAATAACCAGATGTGTTTGCTCATAACTGGATGTGATCCAGCAAAAATATCAGAGCAAACCTACCAGTGACGTTATTGAGTGCTCTGTGGACATCCCGCATGGGGCAGAGCAGAAGGGCATACTGTGCTGATCTGGTGTGAAATTGAAAGGTGAATAGCCACGCTTGGGGTGAAACGAAGAGCTTGGTCTCAGGTGGCTGCCTTGCTGTTGCTGATAGCTGGCAGACTGTAGGAAAAGACCCCTGTGTGGTTCAGGTGACTGTCAGGCAGCTGCCGCCTCTGTTCTGCCGCTGATCTGTCCCTGACTTTAGCCAGTGGCTGGCTGAGGAGTCGTATCACTAGCATGTCCAAAGCGCTATGTAAGACATGAATCCCAGAATATAGGAGCACTGTCCATGGCCTGGGGAGCATGAGTTCAAGCGCTGCCTCAGCAGTGTTCAGGTCCCCGCACTTAGAGCCATGTTTGCCCAGGGAGATGGAGGGTAAATGGAAAACAATATAGATTGTTTGTGCATACTTATGCCTCACAGGCAGGATTGTGGGCCTGAGAGGACATGATGGTGATAAGGAGAGGAACACTTCCACCTCCCACTCCATATAATAGATGACAGAATAAGACTTTACCTTCAATGAAAACAAAAAGAGGACTGCATGAAGGCTCCCACTCTACAGAGAGAGGAGTGAACTAAAAAAAAATAACTAATCAAGGGGCAGTCATCTTATGCAGTTCCCTCTAGACAGACATAGACCTATCATGCTTGACAATCTTTCCCAATCTCACAAAGAAATACACCTGATCTGGCAATCATAGTTAACCATTCTTATCCCCCCAAACAAAACAGAAAAAACCCTGGGAACAGGATAAAGGAAACATAAAGGATTACCCAGAGACAGGCTGTCACCTGTATAATCAGCTGCCGGTTGATTTTTAAGCCACACATCCATGTCCAGTTATCCTGAGACAAGCACTTTAAGCCTGGTTCTTTTTCTAAAGTCACACTGCACTCTGCTCCATCTATGCAAGTAGATCCACTGCAAGGAACAGCCACAATGCCATGCTCCAAACCTAAACCTCACAGTACTGACATTGAGAGAAGCAGAACCACTGTCATCACAGTTGATGCGTGTGAGTATGGCTTAGGGGCTGTCCTCACTCAAACTGAAAGAGGGCGTGAATTTACTATTGGCTTTGCTTCCCGAACTCTAAGACCTGCTGAACGCAAGTATTCAGTAATCGAAAAAGAGTTATTAGCCTGTGTATGGAGTGTAGAGAAGTTCAAAGTGTATGTATGGGGCAGACATTTCATCCTGAAAACTGATCATTGCCCTTTAGTAAATATTTCAACTGGAAAGGAAATTAAACAAACCACAGCCAGAATCTCTAGGCTTGCAGCGAAACTTCTAGAATTTTCATATACTGTGGAATACATCCCGGGCGGAAAATACTCCCGTGCAGATTGCCTTTCCAGACTTCCTATTGAAGAGTCAGAAAATCAAGAATGGGAAGCAGAAATTCAAGAGTGTTTCATTGCTTATATAGGGGATGCCAGTTTTTCTGAAAATGACTGGATTACAGCTCTTCAAACTGATTGCATCTTAAATGAAGTGGTTACATTAATGAAATCTGGTTCGCCAAAAGAATCACAGTTGAAAAATTAGTTGCAACTGTTTTGGAAAATTTCTGATGAATTATCTTTAGAAAGTAACCTCCTAGTTCATGGTTGTACCCTTTTCTTATCGACAACAGGTAATAAACTTGGCACATAGCGGGCATTTAGGCACCACCTTGACAAAAAGGAAAGTCAGAGAAAAATACTGGTGGCCACGTATGGACTCAGAAATTAAAGACTTTGTTTCTAGTTGTATTAAAAGTAAGTCAAGTGATAAAGTGTTAACAACTGAACATCAAGTAGAATCTGTAAGTCTTTGTCCAAAGAAAGCATGGCAACGCGTTGGTGTTGACTTTTTAGGCCCATATCAAATCTTACCTTACAAATTAAGATACTTCATTGTTATGGTGGATCATCTTTCTAGGTGGGTTGAGGTTGAACCTGTTACTGAACCTACCACTACAAAAGTGCTAAAATGTTTTCAAAAAGTCTTCTCTAGAGAGTAGCTCCCAGAGAAGTTACTCACTGATAACGGGGTTCCATTTGTGCCCTCAGAAATGTCATCTTTTCTAGAGAATTGTAACATTAAACATTTAAGAACAACACTTTACCATCCCCGGAGTAATGGAAAAGTTGTACATTTTAACAAAGTGTTAGTTGAATGTATTCAAGCTTCTATTAAGAGCAATGTGAATGCTGCAAAATCCATACAAGAACTAGTGTGGTCACACCGTACCACCCCGCACTCAGTCACTGGAAAATCTCCATTTGAATTAATGAGAGGTAGAGAAGCTATTACTGAATTATGTCCTTTTGAGTTTTAAAAGTGTTACCAAAGCCTGGGGATGTCAATAGCTGGTGCAAATCTGCTGAATCTAGCTCCAATTTGTTCAATTTTAAAAGATCTGTCAAAAACATTTCTGTTCCAACGAAGTCCTGTAGATTGAAAATAGGAGACTGGGTACGTGTCAAAAATCCCATTCTGGTTGGGAAAGGTTTATCAAAATTTTAAGATCCTGTTCAAGATTGTGAAATAAGAAAGAATTCTGTGAAACTTTCTGATGGGAAATGGTGGGGCATTACTCGCGTAGCTTTAGTTCCTTGTAATTTTCAAGTTCCAAAGAAAATTAAAAATGACACTAAGGACAAACTGCTTCTACCTAGCAGGAGTGACTGTGATCCCATGAGACCAAAAGACTAAATGATTTTGTTCCTCGTTAAAGTTTTAAAGGAAGAGGTGATGGTCTGTGCTTTAACTTGAATTTGTAGCAACTCAATTACTTTAACTCACTTATCGAACATTTTATGGAATGTCTAACTATATTAGAAATTCTTGTGTTTTATAATATTTTAGAACTTAAGATCTTTATTTATTTCTGTATTTCTTTTTGCTTAATCTTATGTTTTTATAAAAAAGGGAGATGTGTGGTAATGTGTATTTCCCATGCCTTTGCCTTAGAATGTAGTGAGGTCATGGAGCAGGAGAAGAGTGTTCTCTTCCTGACATTCTGTATTGTGGTAGTTGCTCCAGGGCCCCTTCTTGTACAGATGTACTTCCATCAATAAACCTACTTCTTCAAATATTCACCTGGAAGAGTCCTCATTACAGTATCCTTGCTGAGGCATCCAAGCAAAAGGACTGTTGGATATTCTGGCACCTTTTCTCTAAAGGGGTAACTCATCAGGTTAGTGAAAATTATGTTTACATCCAGCCACACATCTGGGAAGAGTACTTTCAGGCATTATAATCTGTGATGGATTGTGAATTTGTGGGTGATGCAGAGGAGGTAACAGGGGTTTGTACTGAAGTATTTGATCCAAATGAGGTAGTGAGCTTCTCCCTTATGGAGTCCATGAATGCAATCAACTCACTACAAACTGGTAAAGACCCTGGGGTAGATAGACTTCCGGGAGATCTATATAAGTCTGAACCCAAAATATGGGGCCCTCTGCTCCAGCTAGTCTCTAATGCCATCACACATGGAGGTGATATCCCGGCAACATGAAAGGGTGCCAAAATAATCCCAATATTCAAAAAAGGGGGCAAAGGGGACCCTGCTAATTAGAGGCCTATCAGCCTCGTAGATGTGTCACAGAAATTATTTAGCAAAATGTTTTTATCACAGCTCCAAAATTGGATTGAGGATCACAACATACTCTCGCACCTGCAGGCTGAGTTCAGAGCAGCTACAAGCACCCTAGATCTAGTGTTTTGTTTCCACATGCTTATATGGAAAGAGGTCAAGCTTATGAAGGGTCATCTTTATGTAGTGTTTGTTGACCTCAAAATGGCATTTGACTCAATTGAACGCACCAGGCTCTGGTCAGTTTTAAGGGACATGGGTCTCTCCCCTGGCCTACTCCGACTCCTAATCCGTCTACATGATGCCAATTATGCTAAAGTCATATGGATCCCTGATGGGAGCCTGACTGACAAAATATCCATTAATGGAAGAGTGTGCCAGGGGTGTGTGCTGGCCCCTACTATGTTTACCCTATACATAAATGAGCTCATGAAAGAGCTGTTTGATTGTGGAGGTGACCCACCGAAACTAGGAGGCAAGTTAATACCGTCCCTCTTATTCGCTGATGACACAATACTTATATCAAAATCACCTATGGGTATTCAGAATCTGTTAACCAAATTTGCGACAGCATGCAAAGTTAGGGATCTTAAAATCAATTGCTCAAAAAACAAGTTTATAGTTTTCAATCCCTATAAATTGACTAAGGGGAAACGGAGACTCGAGGCCCAACTATTAGAACAGGTTAAGGCTTTTGACTATTTGGGTGTTAGGATCAGCAACAACTTGCCTTGGTCCCCCCAAATCGAGAAGAGTGTAAAAAGAGTTTTACGCTCACCTTTTCACCCAATCTCTCTTACACTAGAAATATACAGTGCCAAAGGTTTGGGTGCAGCCCTTTATGGGGCAGAACTGTAGGGTCTGGAGCATATTGGCCAATTAGAAGTCGCTGAGAATACATTCTTAAGAGCTCTTTTAAATATCGCAAAGAGTACACCCATACTACAATTACACCTCGACCCTGGGCTAAAATGTATTTCTCACTGTGCTGTCCTGAAGGTGTTTATGTTCTGGATAAGGCTATGGACAGGTAACACCCAAGTACCAGTAAAAGATGCTGTAGAGGAATTACTAATCACTCAAAGTAAATCAGGTTTCCTGCCGTGGTTTAAAAAAGTCAAAGTGTGAATTATTAAGTTAGGGTTGGGGAACATGTGAGATAATCCTCATTCCATTACAAACAAAAATGATACCACAGTTAAAAATAACGTATTGGAATTGTATTAATATTGTTTGCACTGAGTCTAGGTCATGGCACTTGAACAACATCTTTTTTAAATGTTAAAAGTTGTTTTAATTTTGAAACCTATATGGACGATGTTGAACTAGCCCAAGCATGTGCACTTTATATACAATTTAGATTTGGCACTTTACCTCTGAATGATATAAGAAGTAGGTGGGGAATTCCTACCACTACTCCTTCATGTCCATTTTGTAAAACTACTACTGAAACCATTGAACATCATGTTTTCTTTTGTCCTGCATATGCTATTCCGGAGAAAAGATTGATCATTCCTGCATGTCGAGTAATGTCTTGCTCACGCCCTTCAGATGCCTTGCGAGTATTTAGTTCTGACAAAACAAAATGGCTTGTTTTCACTCTTTCTAGATATCTCCTCTACGCCTGGTGGCAGAGGTTCAAAGTGGCTACATAATCCCCAACTGCAGGACTATGGGGATAATCTAAGTGGGGGCTTGTGTATGTAATTTCTATTTACCGATTCCTAAATACCGAATTTTACCGATTCGGTATTTAAGAATCGGTAAATAGAATGTAGGTAAACAATCGGTAAATGTTACCAATTCGGTAATATTCACTATTACCGATTCAGTATTTACCGAATCGGTAATAAGGAATACCATCCCATTCATTCCTATGGGCCTGGAGACCCATAGGTATGAATGGGAAGCCATTCACTAATACCGATTAAGTAAATACCGAATCGGTAATAGGGGAAGCATATTCAAGGGTAGCAGGGTGTCACATTGACACCCTGTTGCACCCCTGAATCATGCATGTGTGCAAATGTGGTGCACATACATGCCCTAAGGGCATGTATGTCTGCCACATGGTACTTTTAACAAAGTACAAAAATGCTTTTGGAAAGGTATTCAGTATTTACCACCAACTTGTAGTTGGTGGTAAATAACAAATCCTTAAACCAAAAAATGCACTCACTTGAGTGCTCCCTGCATAGGATTTAAGGATTCGGTAATTTACCGATTCCTTAAAATAACGAATCAGTAAATTACCGAATCCTTAAATCCAGGCTCCTACATCGCAAAGGGCTAAATACCGGTCGGTAACGGGAATTTTACCAATTTTTGGCCATTACCGACGGGTATTAGCCCACCTACATATGGCCCAAAGTCTCCGAGCCTAGCAAAAAACAAAAAAAACAAAAAAAGTCAGTTTTTTGCGTGACTTTGAGGGTTCACCCCTCCCAAAAGAACATCTACCCTAGGAATAGGCTCCCATGTCTCTACACTGAGATCACTAGACTGCCCACTGGCATGTCTGGCTGCTACCAAGGCCCTCAGTGCATTTTGAATCTCTTTTTTCCTGATGAGGCCTCTGATTTGGACCTTTAGGTTGTTACAAATAGCCTTCAACTCCTTGACCTAGTAGGTTTCCAACCTTTCCTCCTTAAAGGCCACTTCTAGGGATTCAATTGATGATGCTGCTGTACCAGGCAGATGGAAATACAAAAATAGACCAAAAAAAAAGAAACAGTATGTGTTAAGTAATGGTCTACGATATGGTGGTAGTGCACAAAAATCACTGTATGGTGAGTGCAAGCTATCCTACCCCAACCCATGTTAGAAATAGGGGTCTCTAGTTGGCAATGGTTTTCACCTTTGTCCAAATAGGGACCCTTCCTTCTAGTCAGGATAAGGGGGATACACTTCTTGGTAGCTTAGCACAAGCATTCAAGCTTTTCTCAGAGGCAGTGTGTAAAGCATTTGCACGAAACATACAGTAATACAGTGAAAACACTACAAAAAGACACCACACTAGGTTTAGAAAAATAACCAATATGTTATCTGTGCAAACAAGACCAAAAATGATTAAAAGAAATCTGCCATACAGTTCTCAGAAATCTCAATAATCAAAAATAGACTTAAAATATAGTTCCATGAAGTCAATAGTTCCGTCTGGGTCTAGCGTGTCATCTTGAACAACAAATCCAAACAGTTCTTGCTGAATGCGGCGTCGCATGCCAGCTACAGTGTCAGGAAGACCCGCAAAACTACCTTTAGAAATGCAGGGCTTTGGTGACATCTTGTTGTGCCCTGAAGAGCCAGCGTACAGAGGCATCAGTTCCAGAGGTCGAAGCAGGAGTCGTCGGGCTCTTCAAGTCACGTGCTCTGCAGATTGATCAACTTGTGTTTAGATTCAAGAGCAGTAGCGTATCAGGCGTCACGGCTGCGGTGCGAAGTGCAGCGGTGCAGTTTCCTCAAGTCACTGTGCAGGCAGCCTCTAGGTGATGGTCATCCATCAGAGTCGGTGAGACTAGGGCTGCGGTGCTGGCAGGTCACGGTGCAAGCAGCGGCATCATTGTTGTGGAAGCGTTGTCATCAGCTGTTGGACTGAAGTCAATGGCGCCACCGTGGGTAGGCCAAGGGTGTGGTGCGGTGCGGGATGATGATGGTGCATTGTGTAACTAACGAGAGGTGCCCTCTAACCAAGGTGCAAGCAGCAGCATCAATGTTAGCATGGAGAGGTGTTGCCGGTGATGAAAGGGTAGCGGCATGAAGTGAGACAGTGCAGAGCGCAGAGTGCGGTGGACACAGGTCATGATGCAAGCAGGAGCTTGTTGGTGAGACCAGGGTTATGGTGCGAAGTGCAGTAGTGCCCTCTGCGATACCTTCAGGACACAGATTCTGCAGCATGGCCATTGACAGCATCGGGTTGCTTTTTCCTCTGTTGCAGCAAAAAAACAAACAGGGTTTTTTTTTTATTAAAAAGGGGAGGGGGACGAGTGGCCCCCCTCCTGGCCCACTTCCAGCCCTGGGCACCCCATCCCCGCGGGCCGGTCCTTACATTGGGGACCTCAGGGCTCCCTGCATCCTGCACGATCCGCTATTGCTTTTGGGTAAGGGGAGCTGCTAACATGCAGCTCCCCTTGCCCAAAAGCAATTCTGCTTTGCTTCTCAGAAGCGAGAGCAGGTTTCCTGCTCTCGCTTCCAAGATGCAAAGCAGTGTAAGCTATGGCAGCAATGTCCCGGGGCGGGCACCCCGGGACATTGCAGGAGCTGGCCCTGGGTGGTCCCCAGGGTCATCGCGGGCTCTAGGAGTTGGGCCACACTCCCCCTCCCATTTCAAAAAAGCACCTGGGAGGTGGTGGTCCCGAGCCCCGGTATTCCGCAAACGGCCCCCCACCGTGATTATAGTTTGCCCAGGGGAGGTGGTGGTCCCTGGAGCAGTGTGGGGAGGGGTAGGAGCCCACCCCACAGATCTTTTATTTAATGGTCCCCAGGGCTTGGTTGCCTGCGAGCCCCCCTGCTCATACTTAACAATGCCCCGGAGAGGTGGTGGTCCCTGCGCCAGCATGGGGGGCAGGAACGCCCTCCATGCATTTTAAAAGTCCCAGATAGGTGGTGGTCCTCAGGGCTTGTGGGGCCCACAAGGCCCCCACACATAATTAAGGGTGCCCTGTGGAGGTGGCGGTGCCCAGGCAGTGTGGGGAGGAGCAGGAGGCCCCTCACACTTCTTTAGTTATTATTAAGCCCTGGGGAGGTGGTAGTCGCCATTGTTGCGGGGACTTCCGCAGACCCCGCTAATTAATTGCACATTGCCCCCAGGACCTGGCCCACCCTTCCTTTTTTCTTTTTTTTCAGCTGGATTCGTGCACCTAGCCCGAATTTGTCTGATTAAAAAAAATAAAATGCTTTTTTTTGGGCCTTAGGGTCTTTGTGGGACCTCCCCGGGGCATTGCTTGATATTAGCGGGGTCCTGGTGGCCCCCCATGCCCCGGGGACTGCAATCTCCCCAGGGATCAAAGTTAAATTAAAAAGTGGTGGGGCTCCTGCCCCCCCCACACTGCCCCAGGGACCACCACCTCCCCAGGATATTAATCATATAAATACAGGGTCCATTACAGACCCCCGCCCCGTGGACCACCACCTCCTCAGGGCTTTGTCAATGATGGTAAGGGGGCCATGGGCCCCCCTTGGAGCCCTTGACAGCCCTGGGGACCACCACCCCCCAGGGCCGGCTCCTGCAATGTCCCACTGGAGGAGGCATATATGCAGAGTGGTGTAAAAAAGGGATATGGCTTCTGACCACTCTCAACAATCCAGCTGTTTGGGGATCACTAGAGTTAACAGGAGAGCTAGTTGGCCCCCAGGGAACCTCTGAAGGTAAGGGGACTAAATCCCTCAACCAAGAGCATGCCAGAAGGCACGTTTGCAGAATGGTGGAGAAAGGGGTCATGGCCTCTGTCCACATCTCCTACTGTGTGGGGGCTTACTGGAGATAACAGGTAGGCTTGTTGGCCCCTAAGGATCCCCAGCAGTGAAGGGGACTTCGCTCCCCATCCAAGAGCACGTTTGCAGAGTAGTGGGCTAAGGGGGTGTGGCCTGCTAAGAGAACTTAGCAATCCTGCTACGTCAGACTTACTGTAGGTAATAGGAGGGGCAGTTGGCCCCAAAAGATGTCCTTGGGGGCCAACTACCCCTCCTGTTACCTCCAGTAAGTCCCACACAGTGGGATTGCTCAGAGGTCTTTGGAGGCCAAGAACCCCTTTCTCCACCATTCTACAAACTCACCTCTTGGCACACTTCTGGTTGGGGGATAAAGTCCACTTTACCCCTGAGGGACTTTGGGGGCCAAGGAGACCTCCTGATACCTCCTGTAAATCCTACGCAGCAGAATTATTGAGCACTAGTTGGAGGCCTAGCCCCCTTTCTCCACCACTCTGCAAACACGACTACTTGTTAAAGAAGCATTTGCAATGTAATAGGTTTCACATTTGCGAGAGTTAGAGCAATTGGCGTTGTAAATGTAAATGTTTTTTGCTAATGTTTTTTGGAGTGGAGGTACGTTGTGTGTAGTGGAATTATGTGGCATGTTGTGCAGTGAAATTATGTGGATAGAAAGTATGTGGTGTTTAGTGTATAGGAATTATGTAGAGTTGGATTATATTTTATGGAGAGTAATTATGTGGTATAGTAGTCTGATTTGTGGAGTGGTAATCTCAGGTTTAGTCTTCTTCATTTCCATAGAAGCTAAACTATAAACTCAATCAGACAAAAAAAAAGAAGGAACCACTGAGGGGCACTTCTGGACGTAGTCAGAGGTATGAACAGGGCCACTGGAATTATGTACTTGTTTGGCTGCACCAATTTTTGCCTAATTATACATTTTCCGCATTTGCCACATAATCCATCATCTGCTGCAATCAATCAATCAATTTTAAGCTTTATTTCGACAATTGTCATAAAAGCACAAAAAACATATACAACATACATCTCAAGACAATATCAGTAAAACATTTACACTATGACAATATTAAAAGTACTATTAAATTCCATTAAAGCTCCAAGACAAGAATAAAACCATGATAAAAAATTATAAAACTCACGTGACAGCATAAATAAAATATCAATATTTTAAAATTAACCAGCAGCAGAGGATTTTAAGGTACAAGTGCGAATGGCCCATTACCATCCCAGAAACTTGGCGACAGTAATAGCTTTGTTAGATCCACAGTCGGAACCTAATATTCTTAAAGCAGACGTACAGCTCTGTG
Organism: Triturus cristatus; assembly: GCF_964204655.1. NCBI lineage: Eukaryota > Metazoa > Chordata > Amphibia > Caudata > Salamandridae > Triturus > Triturus cristatus. Next base: position 1,514,040,134 of record NC_140591.1, on the reverse strand, counting down.
TACCCATGGGAGAGCAAACTGGTTTCAACCATTTACGGCGCGGAGCCACGTATAGCGGACATACAAAAAATATGTGGGGAATGGTTTCGTCCTCAACCCTGCAATGGTGGCACTTGCTACTCGTGGATAAATCCCATTTACATGTAAAAGTTTTAGTGGAGAGGGAACCTATCCTGAATTGGAAATATAATTTCCGATCTGATGGCTTCTCGATTAGGTCCCAAAACAACTCACAAACAGGCCTGGTTTTGAAATCCAAAAACCGGCCCGACAAACTAGTGGCTGTAATCCCATTGAATGATGACTAAGATAACATTTCCCAATATTTTTGCTTTAATTCCAACTTGGTAGGGAAGTCAGAGGACTCTGGGGAATCCCAGAGACACAACAAGTCCAATTTAACAAGTATGGTTCTAATCTCTTTGAGCCAACCTATTTTGTGAAAACGGTCCAGAGCAATCACATCTTTTAGACCCTGTACGAAATGTGAGAGCTCCGGAGTGGACCATAATCGCCTCCAGTATAAGAGTGGACGTAGCTTTGCAATATCCTCAATTTTCATCCTGCCTAGGTCTAAACGAAGTGGGGTCATCGGTGTGCTTTTTTGGAACCCCAACCAGGCAGCGAAGAAACTTATTCTCTGCCAGGGCTAGACGTCTTAAGTCGCTAAATCCCCACAGCTCAGCTCCGTATAGAGCTGAGCCCACCACTTTGATGTTATACATTTCTAGGGCTGGAGTTACAGGTTTAGTAAGCGACATTTTATGTTTCATCAGCAGGGCACCTATATGCTGATGATGTTTTAGAACTGTAAGGTTCAAATTATTTTTCCAGCCCATATCCTTTTGGAGGGAGATGCCTAGATATGTAAAAGCATTCACCTGTTCCAAAGGCACGTTATTTAGTAGTATCCTTCCCTTAAAGGACTTATGCTGATTAAGTGACAGAAACGTAGTTTTTGAGGTATTGATCTCAAGTCCTCTCTGAGTACAAAAATCGCTAAAAGCGTTCACAGCCTTTTGTAGCCCGCTCGGGGTCCTGGAGATTATCAATGTATCGTCCGCAAACATAAGGACTGGGACACGGGTTCCCGCGAGGGAGGGGGCATCAGATGGCGTTCGCGAGAGGTGCTCTACCACCCCATTGATGTACAACGAGAACAGGGTGGGGGCCAACACACATCCCTGTTGAACACCACGCTCAACTGGGAAGGTGTCAGTAACCTCACCCTGTAACCCCCATCTGATCTCCTCATGTAAGCGGACGAGTTTCCCACGTGGGACTAAATCAAACGCTGACTTAAGGTCAACGAAAACAGCATACAATGAACCTTCCCCCAAGACCACAGTTTTCCAGTAAATTGTGATAAACCGGAAAACCTGGTCTATGGTGCTAATGCAGGAACGGAACCCAGCTTGGAATGGAGATAACATTTTTGCTTGTTCCGCCCACATTTGAACTTTATTTAGCACCAGACGGCCCACTACCTTCTGTATCGAATCGATAAGGCTAATGGGCCTATAGTTGCTTGGGAGGGATTTGTCTCCCTTCTTGAATACGGGGATGATCTCCGCTCCCTTCCAAGATGGTGGCACTGGGGACCCATTGGCCACTGCGTTGGCCAAAAAGGCAATGTACTGACACCAAGTTAATCTGTCACTTAAGAAAACATCAGGTGGGATGCCATCCATTCCAGGGGCCTTCCCTCCCAACACACAATCGAGTGCTGTGTCTACATCCTTGGGGGAAAACACCGTGCCTCGGTAAAATTTAAAAGGAGTCAAGAATGGAACTTCTTCAGAGGGGCCACTGGCATATTGGGGTTGAAAAAAAGTAAGCCATTGTGTCTGTGCTACATTGTTTTGGGGTGTATCTGGGCACCCTCCCCGATCCCAGTTAACAATGTTCCAAAATTGTTTGGAATCTTTGGCTACACAAGCTCTTTTTAAATCCTGCCACTTGTCATTGTCCCATTCTCTTTTCGCCACCCTTTGCTCCCGCCTGTAGGAATCTCTGGCCTCCCTTACCCCAGAATGATTTAAGTGCTTCACACAATTTCTTACGAGCCTTTTTACAATTGGCATTAAACCAACCAGCCTTGTTAGATTTATGGGTCTGCTTGCTAGACCTAACATTTTGTAAGAAATATGTTTTTAGCTTGGCAAATAGGGTTAATTGTGATTCGTACATAAATAGTGGGAAATCTGGGCTAGTGGCTCTACACCCTATGGAGGCCGTTTGTTCCGCAACCTCTGTTTTAAGAGCGGCCAGCTTAATAGGGTGTTCACAAATCTTATTCCATTTTACTTGGCGCTTGTTATTAGATAGTACCAAGTTAGATGACATGAGACCCTCTAGCAAGTTCACAACCCTCTCCGTGGGTAATATTAAGAAATCGGAACAAAGAGGGTTGTGATCACTTTCCATATGCCATACAATCTCCATGTCCTCTAAGCATCGCCAAAGCCTTACGTCTACCAATAGATAGTCGATCCGGCTGCTGTTGCGTCCGTTATCAAAGGTGTTGGCTCCCGAAGGGTCCGATTTAGTATGCCCATTAGCAGCTCTAAGACCTCTTTCTAGACACAATGCTGTTAATTGGATGGCAGCGTCGGTCCATCTTTTGACGACTGGGATCTCAAGCTGTGGGATGCCCCATGTCAAATCCTGCTCCACTGCTATCTCCTGCTCCTCGACAACTAGTGGTTCAAAAGTGGTGTTAAAATCTCCCCCCACAATTGATGAGGTAGAGTCCGGGAGGGCATCCAACTGAGTATCCAAGGCGGCTACTACCTCTGACCTCAGGCCACCCCTACGGCCTCTAGCATAAACATTAAATAGGGCCAATGTTAGCCCATGAGGCCAGGTAAGTTTAATAGCTAAAATGTCACTATTTGGGGATTGTATGGGGATGATGCCACAGCCAAGATTTTGACGGACCCATACCACCACACCACCAGCGGGTCGCCCTTGGCTTTTTTTAATGGCGGGGATATAAAAATTAAGATACCCCAGCCGATAAACTGGATCCACTGCCCAGGTCTCTTGTAACAAACAGATGTCATATTTATCTATAAAGTTACCCCAATCCTCAGACACAAATTTTTGCCCAATACCTGCAATGTTCCAAGATAATAGAGACAATTTACCTTCTCCACTAATGATAGTGGATGAGGAATTGTCACTTACTAGCAAGGGAGGACTGGTAATCTCACAGCCTAGATTATGGCCTAAGTGTATAAGTGAGACTAAGTTCCTTTTATCCAATAAATGGGTAGATACAGAACTACTGCTGGGTGGGTTTTTTAACAGATCTTTGAACTGTGGAGTACTTACAGGGGGATCCAATACTGGCACCCTGCCAACTTCCCTGAGTCAATCACACTCCTCCAAATCAGTGAGAGCTGAGAATCTATTTTCTAGACTAAGTTCTCCTGCATAACTTGGTAATGCCCTCCTGTGTGGTAGACTATTCTGCATACAAGGAAACTTAAAGCTTGCATGTGTCCTTCAGGAACTAGATTGGAAAAAAAACTCTTCTGGGGGGGCAACAAGTTAGCAAGTACATTAGGGAGGACATTCACACTAGAAAAGGCTGACGAGCCTTGGATCTGCACCTGCGCGCCATGAGAGGTACTTGACCTGTTTTAATTACATTTTGCCAGTCCACACGGCACCCCTTTACACTGACCTGCTCCCTGCTGACGAGAGGCAACTACCTCGAAACACGTGTCCAGGGATGGCTAACGCAACACATACTGTTCTTTTTACACATCGTGGCATAGGCGTACCCGCTGTCGCCATTACATTTACCACAGTCCTTTGGGGCAACTTGCTGGTGTGACGAGCAGTGTGCGACCAACTTTTGCATAATTTATTACGGCTCCCTTGAGCCAACGGGCTGACGAGCCTTGGATCTGCACCTGCGCGCCATGAGAGGTACTTGACCTGTTTTAATTACATTTTGGCAGTCCACACGGCACCCCTTTACACTGACCTGCTCCCTGCTGACGAGAGGCAACTACCTTGAAACACGTGTCCAGGGATGGCTAACGCAACACATACTGTTCTTTTTACACATCGTGGCATAGGCGTACCCGCCGTCGCCACTACATTTACCACAGTCCTTTGGGGCAACTTGCTGGTGTGACGAGCAGTGTGCGACCAACTTTTGCATAATTTATTACGGCTCCCTTGAGCCAACGGGCTGACGAGCCTTGGATCTGCACCTGCGCGCCATGAGAGGTACTTGACCTGTTTTAATTACATTTTGGCAGTCCACACGGCACCCCTTTACACAGACCTGCTCCCTGCTGACGAGAGGCAACTACCTCGAAACACGTGTCCAGGGATGGCTAACGCAACACATACTGTTCTTTTTACACATCGTGGCATAGGCGTACCCGCCGTCGCCACTACATTTACCACAGTCCTTTGGGGCAACTTGCTGGTGTGACGAGCAGTGTGCGACCAACTTTTGCATAATTTATTACGGCTCCCTTGAGCCAACGGGTTGACGAGCCTTGGATCTGCACCTGCGCGCCATGAGAGGTACTTGACCTGTTTTAATTACATTTTGGCAGTCCACACTGCACCCCTTTACATTGACCTGCTCCCTGCTGACGAGAGGCAACTACCTTGAAACACGTGTCCAGGGATGGCTAACGCAACACATACTGTTCTTTTTACACATCGTGGCATAGGCGTACCCGCCGTCGCCACTACATTTACCACAGTCCTTTGGGGCAACTTGCTGGTGTGACGAGCAGTGTGCGACCAACTTTTGCATAATTTATTACGGCTCCCTTGAGCCAACGGGCTGACGAGCCTTGGATCTGCACCTGCGCGCCATGAGAGGTACTTGACCTGTTTTAATTACATTTTGGCAGTCCACACGGCACCCCTTTACACTGACCTGCTCCCTGCTGACGAGAGGCAACTACCTCGAAACACGTGTCCAGGGATGGCTAACGCAACACATACTGTTCTTTTTACACATCGTGGCATAGGCGTACCCGCCGTCGCCACTACATTTACCACAGTCCTTTGGGGCAACTTGCTGGTGTGACGAGCAGTGTGCGACCAACTTTTGCATAATACACTAGAAAAGTTAACAACAATACAATCCCCTTTAAACTTCTTCACACCATCGCCCACCCATGAAACACGTCTAGTCATAACGATCTCTTTAGCTAGTTGAAAACCACCCCGTTCATTAATGTTCATATTGTTGGTTAACCAATGTAAGGCTTTGTCCATCAGAGTGGTTGATGACTCTATTTGGTCTGGTCTCAAGAGAGGAACATTAGCAAGGACAAGAACCAGGGGCGAAGCTTCCTTTACCAGTGTGAACCTTTTTCCTGGAATTGGTTTGTAGAAGGTCCCAGTATCAAGTTGTGGAGCAATATTTGGGTGGTGTAAATTAACAGCAAGAGCATTTGGGGGATTATGGTCTCGGACAGGACAGTCAGTTTCTGGGACGTCACAGGGGCGACCCACTACAGATGGTAACAATGTGGCATTACTGGTAAGAGACGGCTCCGTGGTCAATATAGCCCCTGGCAACACCGGCTGTCCAGGGGCACTAGAAGTAGGCAAAGGATCTATAAAGGGTTGAACAGATGGAAAAATGTGGTTAATCTTTTGTTCTAACACTGTGACCGAATCAGCAATAGAGTCCAGTCTACTAGTCCAAGGGGCCATAATAGAGTCGATTTTCTCTTTAATGCTTGCCCAGAGTTTTTTAGATAGACCCTCGGGGCATGAAGAAAGGGCCGTCCCAACTTTAGAGGCCTTTCCGGTTGTTGCTTTTTTGTGGCTGGTATCAGGCCCCCCCTTCTTGTGCGCCTGCCCAAGGTAGGCGCTGTTGGGGAGGGAACGACAATAGACGTTTCATCTGGGGGAACTAACAGGGACCTACATTTTGTCTGCTCTTCGGAGGCAAAGATAGAAGAGGTCGTTATTACAGACCTGGCCACCAAATCTCTAGGTATCCCCAGCGATGATAATGGTGAAGGTGTTTGCATTTGAGCGTCGGGGATTTCACAGGAGTGGTGGATTACAGCCGATGTAACATTCGCGACCTCCATAGACAATCGCCTTTCTGTTCGTCTATCTCCACGGTTAACACACTTGCAGCTCGTACTAAGTATGAGTCCAGTGTTGCCCCGGTGCCCCCATTGAGCGTAGCTCCTAAGACTTTCCTCTTTACCATGGTCAACTCCCTACCCACAGCTACAGTACCTTAGCTCACCGTCGATCTCAGAGGGGTGGCTCGGCCCGGCCTCCTCCGGCTCCTGACGGCCTGAGACTGCCCGCCCTTGTCCCGGGCTTCTCCCGGCGACACCCGCGCGCGTCCCACGACGCGGAGGGAGCCTCTCCCTTTTCAGTGCCTCCGGGCGCGATGCAGCAGGGAAGTGACGTGGTGCCGCTAGGCACCCTGGGAGCTGTAGTCTCCCCCAACTGCGGCGGGTGGGCTCAGAGCGGTGGCAGGAAAGACAAACAGCAACCGAGGCCCAAGTCCAGCGGATCAGCCCAGGTAGGCACAGCACAGAGCACACTCTCCAAACGAGTACCAGCCCCCGCTCCACCGAGAGAGCCTCTTCCTTTTCAGCGCCTCCGGGCGCGATGCAGCAGGGAAGTGATGTGGTGCCGCTAGGCACCCTGGGAGCTGTAGTCTCCTCCAACTGCGGCCGGTGGGCTCAGAGCGGCGGCAGGGAAGACAAACAGCAACCGAGGCCCAAGTCCAGCAGATCAGCCCAGGTAGGCACAGGCGACACAGAGCACACTCTCCAAACGAGTACCAGCCCCCCATCATCTGCGGCATATTCTGCAGATTTGAACAAAAAAAAGTTTGCTTCTAGCTCAAACGGCTCAAACGTTACTAAAAATGCAGCAACACGTGTTACAGTGTGATGGAAGGCCCTTTGCAAAGCTGGAATGGTCACCTCTTACTTATTGCTAAATGTGGGTGTTAAATTGGTACTAATGGTGTGCACACCACTCTTGCTTCTTTCTCTGACTCGCTTGCCTCTTTCTGCTAAGGGTGGGCAGAGCTGGCGGAGTTCCACTCAGCAGAATTACACAGAATTACCAAAAAACTCAGTGGAACTCCTCAGAGTTCTGCTAGCAGGCGGAATTAGAACAATAACCATATATTAAATGAGGTGTTCAGTTTCACAAAGAAATAATAGTGCAGTTTGACAAAATAGCCACCAGGTGGCAGTAAAACTGCACAAATAATACAAGATTGGCTTTGTAATCGTAAATCGTAATACCGTACATGATTTATATTTTACCATCTGGTAAATCTAGCAAGTAAAATGGCAGTAGGCTAAACAAAGCCTGGCCCTGGAACACACCCAACCCCCTTCTATGGCATGGGCTAACACCAACCCCTCCACCATGCAAGAGACAACAGGCTCTACTGTATACAGACTCCCTACCTCCATATCTCACCAGAAGACCCCATTCCTCCCCCTACCACACAATAGGAGATTACTTACAGGCTTTTGAGCGAGAGGGATCCGGATTCTTCTGGACTGCTAGAACTCTGGCTGCACTCTAAGAACTGGCATTTCACACTGAAAGTCCAGGTAGAACACGACTGCCACCAAATGGATCATTTTAAGCTGGGCTTCCTCATACTTCAGCAGTCTCTCTCTTCTCTCCTGGGAGGTTTCCCTCCTATGAGCAGAGATATAGGTCCCTATAGATGAACCTGAGGGAGATCTAGACCTTCTAGACCCACCACCAACTCTTCCAGAAGGGGCAAAGAGGGGACCATTGTGACCCTCCTCCTCATCTTCTAGGGGAGCTGGTTTATCCAGGTCAAGATCATTGTCATCTTCCTGGTCAGCATTAGAGGTCAGGTCATAGGGAATTTCACCCCTAGGCCCTTCCTCACCTGCTGCCCCACACACTCTGCCTACCCTTTCAGACCCTATAGGTCTTCTGAGATCATCCAGCCTGATTACCTCTATGAGATGTTGGGTGGTTGGACTTTTGCCTGTCTTCAGTCTCCTAGTACTGCATAATGTTCTCAATTCCAAGAATGGGAGGTTATCATACTTGGAGGTAAGAAATCCATTGGCTTCTGGCAGGGACCTACTGGTTCCTGGACTTGAAGACATTACTAGTGAGGTGTGGAGTATTGCACTACCTACTCTAGTGTGGCCTACTAAACTCTCTTGAGTTGTAGAAAGGGCGTGCTAGGCCCTTAATACACAACTCTAAGTTCCGTAGAACTTACTGTATTCTAAAACTTGTATTATATGTACCTCAGGTACCTTTAGTGGTTTTCAGTTAGTCAATTCAATTGAGATTTTCTGGTAAAACAATAGCAAGCTGGAATCCCACACGCTGCACACCAATGTGAGAAGTTGGCCTGGTATATGCTATCCAATACTTATAGTGGGCACCTTGCACCAGTCCAAACAACCCTTTATTGATGATAGGTTAAATACAACCTTTATTAAAAGCTATCCTAGTGGTAGCTATGGAGTGCAGCCTTCAGGCTAAGTCTTGAAAGAATGTAGAGCAGCTTGCTTTACCAGTCTATAATCTCTTGAATGGCTAAATGAAAGGCAACCACGCCAGGTATATATATACAATATATGTATTTATTTCTAAACACACCCTGCTAGTCTCTTTATGAGGCTAGAGATCCAAACACATAAGTTCCGCTTCAAATATTATAGTAAAATAGCACAAATACGCGTCAGGCCCGAGGGGCGATCCAAACCATATACTAAAATAGTGGTAAAAGAACCACAACTTAACTAGACATAAGGCCTAGAGTCTGTAGAATCGCTGGGACCCCAAGGAACCACCCAAGGTAGTGACACAGGGGACCCACGTGGGCCGTGTGCAGTGTGAGAACACAGCAGCGAGCTCCCGTTAGCTTCTATGGGGAAAGTTGCGGTTAGATTTTTAAAGATTAGGGACACTTAGAGATGAGCTAGGACCAAACCCTTTGGACTTAGGAAGTTCTAGGGTCAACACCCACGGGAGCACCAGAGTCCTCGAGTTACCTCACCCAGGGAAGCCCGGTGCATAGGTGTCAAATGGTGTCGGGTCGCGTCGTCGTTTTCAACGGGAGCTGGCAAGGAAGTGCTACTGCCGGGAAGATGCAAAGTGTTTGAAGACATCCAAGCCTGGATTGAAGTTGAGAAGAACCTGAAAGCAGAGAGGACAGAGTCTAGGTAACTAGCCAGTAACCAGGGGCACAATAGACCAATGCCCACTGATGTCAGGTTCAGGTGAAGAAGGTGAAGCTTGACTCTTCAGCCACAAGGACCAGGAGGCATCGAGGACAACTAGGAGCTGGATTCAAGCTGTCCCACAAAGGATCTTGAGTGCTGCAGTGTTGTTGCCCAGATTGGACACAACAAACCTTAGCAACAGCACCCCACGCAGAAAGGAGAAAGATGCTTTGGTGCAAACCAGCAAGGTCTGAGGGACTCACCACGCGGAGCAATCAGGGAAGCCCAAGGAAAATCAAAGTTGCCTTCTCAGGGACCCACCAGTCTACGGACCAGGGATCATAAAGGAGCCTCAAGAGGAAACACAAAATGGCAGCCCACGAGTCACTCAGGGTGACTAGGCCAACAATCTTTGGTGGATTCTCTGCTCAAGTTGGGTGCTAAAAGTAACCCCAAGCACGACTTCAAGAGACATCGAGAAATCAATGCACTTGCAAAAGTGCATGGTGACCAGGAGTTCCGGTTCCACACTACTCAGGAGGGCTGCGGGTTTCAGCTTTGCTGGGGACTCAGGTCGACCTCTGAGATGTCTAGAAATCCTCTTTCTAGGCTGCAATTACTTCAGAGTCCGGCAGGAGCTTCAGAGATGCAGACTGGCAAAATGCTTCATTGGTGCCTGCCAGGCAGGGAGTCACTCCTTGACCCCGAAGGAGATTTCTTCAGTCCTCTAGTCTTTAGTAGAGCATTGAAGTTCCAGAATTCAGCTTCAGAGTTTCATCCAGGGATATCTAAAGTCCTGGTTACAGAGGTTCCTACCTATACCTAAGGAAGGGGTTGAACTAACTCTGGGGACCCGCCTATGGGAGGGTTTGGAAAGAGGGGTGGCTACACCCATTTCCTTTGTCCAGTTTCATGTCAGAGCAGGGGCTGGAAGCCCCTGAAATGGTTTGAGCTGGACTATGCACAGGGACACCAAATGTGCCCCCAGTGCAGGACTTCAAAGCACTAAGAGAGCTCTCCCACTCAGCCCCAATACACATAAGCCTCTCTGGGAGGTGGTTACACCTCCCTGTGACAGGAAACCTATTGTACAGGCCTCCCCTGATGGAGTTTCAGTCAGCAGCAGGAGGCCAGACCCATGTCTGTGGCTGCAGCATCCATTTTGTGATGCCAGGGCTCTGTTAAGTGTCTTCCAGGTATTCCAGTGCTGCCATGTCTCTCCTTCAAGAAGGAGATCATATTCTCACATCAGGAATTGATGTGGGGGTATGATTCCAAGGTGGTTGACACCAAACATGACACAGTTAGCAATAACTGTTTTAGATATAATGCACTTAAGAGTATATGGTCAGGCTGCACCACTGAACCCCGGAGATGAGATTTCGAAGGCAGCAGAGGGGCTTCACTCATTCCTGGGCACCCTCTCACATATAACCAAGCACCCTGCCTTCATGATTGATAAGGTCTGCCCTAGAGGTGACTGATAGGTTTCTATGTGCAGTGATAGGGACTCACAAGGGTGCCCCAGAATCCAATCTGGAGTGTACCTAAAGTACATGGAATACATTTTGAGAGGAAGAAGCTAGGCTGGGGTCCTGAATAGCTGGGACCCAGCCAGGCTAAATTAAAAAAATAGTGAAACACCAGCAAAAACTGCGGGTAACCATGTGAAGCATATCCTACTCTCCTACAATTTCTACAACCCTCTTGCCTCTTTCTGCCGCCCTCCTCTCTCGTTATGCACGTCTCTTGCCTATGTCTGCACCACTGTGCTATCTTTCTCCACCTAGTTTGCCTGTTTGTGCAACTTTCTTGCCTTTTTCTGCAGTTCTCTTGCCTCCTCTGCACCTCTGTTTCTTCTTTCTGCACTTCTCTAGCTTTTGTATGCACCTCTCATGCTTCTTTCTGTGCACTCTCTTACCTCTTTCTGCACCCCTCTTGCCTGTTTCTGCACCCCTTTTGCTTCTTTCTGCATTTCTCTTGCTTCTTTCTGTACCTCTCTTGCTTCTTTCTGCACCCCTCTTGCCTCTTTTTTGAATTCCTTTTCCTGCCTTCTGTACCTCTCTTGCCTCTTTCTGCACCTCTCTTGCCTCTTTCTGCACTGCTGTTATTTTTGTCTTCCCATCTCTTTCTTCTTTCCGCACCTCTCTTGCTTCTTTGTGCTCACCTGTTGCCTCTTTCTCTGGTCGTCTTTCCACTTTCCACACATCTCTTGTCTCTTATCCTGCCTTTGTATGCACTTCTGTTGTCTCTTTCTGCACCTCTGTAGCTTCTTTCTGCACTTTTCTTGCCTCTTTCTGCACCTCTCTTGCTTTTTTCTATACTTCCCTTGCCTCTTTCTGCATTTCTGTTGCTTCTTTTTGTACTTCTCTTACCTCTTTCTGCCTCCCTCTTGTGTGTGTTTGCACCTCACTTGCTTCTTTCTGTACCTATTCTGCCCCTGTTTGCACCTCCCTTGCCGCTTTCTGTACCTCACTTGCGTATTTATAGCCCCTAAAAGCTATTTTCACTGGGATGTGAGATTAAAATATTAATAATACTATCTCATGGTAGGAACCCAATTTAATTTTTTTTTATTTCAAAGTCTGTGTATAATATGTATTACAAGTCAAAATCACTAGCGAAGTCAGATTTCAATATTAAGGTACAGGTACTTTTTGAAAGTTACCCTTTCATTTCCTGAAGATCCTGGAGGCTAATATGCATTAACCTCTAACTCTCACCAAGCTGGGCAACGCCCTGCTGAGATGTGAAAACTGTTCCCATAGCACAGACAATGGCATGAGTGTCAGGAGGTGTTTTTTTCCTCCAAACTAACCTACTACAAAAGTTAAATTAATTATGAGGTGCACTACTACTGGGTGATACTACTTATAACATATATTATGTGAGTGGCTGTGTGACTGTATGTATCCTTGTGTGTGTGTGTGTGAGTGGCTGCATAGGTGTATATGGGGATTTGTGAGTAGCTGTGTGGGTGAGTGAGTTGCTGTATGAGTGGCTGTATTGGTGGGTGAGTAGGTATCAATGGCTCGATGGGTGATTTAATGGCAGTATGAGTGGCTCTATAGGTGGGTAAGTGGGTGTATAGTGACTGTATGGGTAAGTGAGTGGGTGTCTGAATGACCTGTATGAGTGACTGACTAGGTATGTACGTTGCTATATGGGTAAGTGAATAGCTGTTTGAGTGGGTGTTTAGTTCTGTGGATGATATCATCAGTGATGTCATCAGTGATGTAATCAGTAATGTCACTGACCATGTCATGGGTGATGTAATATATGAGGTCATAAGCAGTGCATTGCGGGGGTGTAAGTTCTAATTAGCTCAGGTAACGATAACTGGTGAATTTCTATGGTTTTGTACAAATGAAATATGAGCCTAGCTATAACGTCCATATAATCTTTAGTTTTTTAAGTGAATTTCTCAAGTTTGTTTACTAGTAATCTCATTTGCTGAGTTTGTGGAGAAAGAGGGTGGGATCTCTGACCAGCTTCCAGAAATCCCACTGTGTGGGACTTACTGGATGTAAAAGAAGGGCTTTTTGGCTCCCAAGAACCCTTAGCATTTAAGGGGACTTCATTACCCAACCAGTAGTGCATGAGGATGTACATTTGCAGAGTGGTGGAGAAAGTGGGTGTGGCCTTGAAAGACTTTCACCAATCTCAATGTGTGGGAAATTCTGGAGGTAACAGGAGGAGTTCCTGGTACTTAAGGACCCTGAGCATCCAAGTGGACTTGATACCACAACCAGTAGTGCACCAGGAGGCAAGTTTGCATAGTGGTGGAGAAAGGAGGCTAGGCCTCTGGTGCCATCTTTCAGTAATCTGCTGTGTGGGACTTACTGGAGTTAACAGGAGGGTTAGTTGGGCCCCAAGAGGAGCTTTTCCAAAGGTGACTTGACCAGGCCGCCAGTTTTTAATTTTATTTTAATTGGGTAGGGGGGCCTCATGGCTTCTTATCCCTGGGAAGATATCGGCCCAGGGGACCCCATCCCCAGGGTCTGATATACTTATAATAGGTGAGGGGGCCATACAGCCCCCCCTTTGGGCAGATGTTTGGCCCCAGGGACCGCATGCCCCAGGGCCTGGTGAATTAGAGATGGAGAGGGGACTGAGCTGTCACCTCCTCAGACTAACTTTAGCCCTGGGGACCCATCTCCAGGGGCCTGACTATCTTAAAGTTGGGTAATTTTACTCTCCACTCTCCACTGGGACTGTGAGGGCAGCCTGAAGGCCCTTGCAGTCCTTGCTGGCTCACCGCCTCCTCTTGGAGCAAGAACTGCTTTCACACACAGAGAGCTGCTGGAAATGCTGCTCCTTGTGTTTGAATGCAATTCTGCTCTGCTCTGCTTCCAGCAAGGCAGAGCATTTCTAATACTCCCACATTTTGGAAGTGGAGCATTTGCTTGGGCTTGGTGGGAGCAGTAAAGCTTCGGCCAAGCCACAGCAAACAGCTATGTCCCGGGTGTGGGTGCCCCGGGGCATAGCAGGAACTGGCTATGGGGGACAGTGTGGTGTCCAGAGTCATCTATGACTCAAGAAGGGGGGCATGCACCCACCTCCTTTCTTCTTCCAGGGCCTGCCTTGGGACATGGCAGGCCCCAGGTCCGAGAACGGCCTGGAGGGGGGCTCGCAGCCCCTCTCATTGTTTGAAAAAGAAGTAGGCCCTGATGAAGTGGTGGTCCCAGGAGGCTTGTTGGGTCTGAGAAGCCCCCTCGAAACAATTAATAAGCCACAGGGAAGAGATGGTCCTGGGGTGAGGGGGGTCCAACGGTCCCCAATCTATTTTGAAATGTGGACCCTGGGAGAAGATGGACCCCAGGGCCCAGGGGGGTCTGATAGGCCCCCATTTAATAATAGATAAGCCCCAGAGAGGTGTTGGTCCCTGGGGCATTATTAAGCCACGGGAGGGGTGCCATGCACCCCTTTCCTTTATTTACAAAATGCCCTTGTGACAGGGTCCACTCAGGGCTGATCATTACAGAGGTGCGGGAGCCTGTTCTTCTTTTTCATTTTTTTCTTTTTCGATCGGAGCCGCAGCTCCAGCGCGACTCCTGCTGTTTTTTTAATTAACATTTTGTGTGCCCTGGTGGTGTCCCTCTGGGGCCCCCTAAGAGGCCAGGGAGGTAACAGCATTACTACATTGCTACCCTGCACCCCTCTTTTTTTATTACTTTTTATCTGAGGACTCAGCTCAAGCCATGTGGGACCCTGGAACCCGCATTAGAGGCCGGGCCCTGGGGGATGGGTTTCCCAGGGCTGAAATTGCCTTGGAAGGGGATCCACGTGGACGTCCTCTGATTTTTGTTTTTTTTCAAAAACTTTTTATTAAATGAGGCTGGGCCCCAGGGCATGTGGTCCCTGGGGCTGAAATTTTCCATGGAGGGGGACGTTTGGCCCCGTCCCCATTCTACATAGGTTTGGCCGGGGGAAGGGGTCCTCGGAGTCAAAATTGATCCAGGGAAGGGGGGCCAATTTTTTTAAAATATCTTTTATAATAAGACAGCAATTTGGCAGAGGACCTGCCCCCTTTCACCACCACTCTGAAAACGTGCCTCCTGTTGCACAACTAGTTGGTGGACAAAGTCCCCTTGGCTGAGGAGGGTCCTTGGGGTCCAACGAGTCCTCCTGTTACCTCCAGTAAGTCCCACACTGTTGAATTACTGAGTGGTCTTCAGAGTCCACAACCCCTTTCTCCACCACTCTGTAAACACGTCTCCATGCCCACTTCTGTTTGGGGAATAAAGTCCTCTTGGCTGCTGAGAGTATTTGGGAGCCAACTACCCCTCCTGTAACCCCCAATAAGTCCCAAACAGCTAATTGCTCTGAGGTTTTTGGAGGCCATGCCCCCTTTCTCCACCACTCTTCAAATGTGCCTCCTGGTGCACTGCTGGTTAGGGGATGAAGCCCCCTTGGCTCCGCAGGTTCCATGGGGGCCAACTACCCCTTCTGTTACCTCCAGTAAGTACCACAGAGTGCGATTGCTATGGGGACTTCAGTAGCCATTCCCTCTTTCACTACCACTCTGCAAACCCACCTCCTGGTTCACTATTGGTTGGGGGATAATGTCCTCTTGGAGGCTGAAGGACCTTGGGGGCTAAAAAGACCTCCTGTTACCCCCATTAAGCCCCTTATAGTTGGATTCCTGAGAGCTGGTTGGAGGCTTGCCCCTTTTTTGTCTACCAATCTGTAAACTTGACTCCTAGTTAAAAAAACATAGAAACTCACTTTAAAACTAGTGTTACAGGGACGTTAGAGTTAGGAAATAGAATTTGAAAAACCTTAGAAATTAACTTTAAAGAAAACAAAGTTTTACAGGGATGTTATAGTCAGGAAATAGAATTTGAAAAACCTTAGAAATTCACTCAAAAATTAAATGTTAAAGAGACGTTATAGTTAGGCTCAGATTTCACTCGTGCAAAACCAGTGAATTTCAACCTTTATAGTTAGTGAGCTAACTATAACTCTGCCTCTGCAATGCATTGTGGATGCCTCATATATTACATCACTGATGACATGGTCAATTTCCTCACTGATTACATTACTGATGACATCTCAAATGGCATAACTGATGACATCACTGAGGATGTCATCCAGAGTTTCATTGACACACCTACTCACACCCCATATAACACTTTATACGGCCAATCCAACTTTCACAATACCATGCTAAACCCCATTCACACACCCATACCAGTACTTACACAGCCACTCACTGATTTATAGATAAACATACATATCCACTCACTCACCCAAACACCACTCATACATCCATTCACTAATATAGCCACTGACATATCTACTCATATACCCATACAGCCACTCACACACTGAGTCAGTCACCCAGAGAGCTACTCACACACCTACTCACTCACACATTGTCAATCACAAAGCCACTCACCCTAACAGTCATACACACACTCACTTACACATATAGATTCTAACATGTACTCACTCACCTATGCAGTCACTGACACAAGCTCACACTCACCTATATAACCACTCTCACATTCACTCACCCATACTGTCACTCACATACTTCATCACTCCCCTATACTGCCTTTCACATACCCAGTTTCTCACCCATATACCACTGACTCATGCAGTCACTCACCGACACAGCCATATACACACTTGCTCACCCATATAGCCCCTAAAACACCCACTCAATAACTCATACAGACACTGAGTCATTCATACATCCCCACAGGCAGTCACACACCCCTTGCTCTCCCACACAGACACTCAGACACCTATAGAGGTACCCAGGCAACCAATCACTCACCCATACAGAAACTCGTGTATCCACTCACACTTCCACACAGCCACTTTGACACTAACTGACAGACAGATACACACATTCACATAGCCAGTCACTCACCCATACATTTATTGAGACACCTAAGCACTCACTTATACAGTAAGTCATGCACCTAGTGAATCATCCAAAAAGACAATCATACACTCATTGATTCACCAATACACCTTGTTATATATATTTGACACTCCTAAGCTTTTTAAAAACACTCACAGTCACTGGATGATGTCATCAGTGATGTCATTTGAAATGTCATCAGTGATGTCATGAGTGATGTCACTGACCATGTCATGAGTGATGTAATATGTGATATCATCAGCAGAGCATTGCGGGCGCGCAAGTTATAGTTAGCTGGACTAACTATAACGGGGGAATTTCACTGGTTTTATACGAGTGAAATGTCCAACTAATTACAACGCCCCTGAAACCTATGGTTTTTTTAGTGAATTTCTAAGGTTTTTTATATGCTAATTTCTAACTATAACGTCTCTGAAACCTATGGTTTTTTCAGTGAATTTCAAAGGTTTTGTAAATGCTAATTTCTAACTATAATGTACCTGAAACCTATGTTTTTTAAGTGAATTTCTAATGTATTTTAAATGCTAGTTTCTAACTATGCCTACAGAGGTAGGACATGTGAAGAAAGAAGAAAAGCACACAGAAAGAAGCAAAAGAAATGCAGAAAGAAGCAACAGAAGTCCGCAAAGACGAAGAAAAGTGCAGGAAGAAGCAAGACATGTGCAGAAAGAACCAACAGAGAGCAGAAAAAGGCCTTGTTGCAAAATCATCCTGTGCCCACAACTTTTTCAGACGGGTACTGGTGGTAACTGACTCTGACTAACCAGGCCTAGAGCCAGTGCTATGCTAAAAGATACTTAGAATACAGTGAAAACACCTACATACACTGGGGAACACTATGCGTTGGGGTACCCCTGTGATTAGCATGACCTCCTCTATAAGGCCCTAGTACATAATAGGGCAGGGGGATTAAAACTACCTCTAAGTCAGAGGTGCAGAAATATGCTACTTTAACTAGTAGTCACGTTTGCCGAGTGGTGGAGAAAGGGTGCTGGGCGTCCAACCAACGCTCAGGAATTCCACTGCGTAGGACTTACAGGAGGTACCAGGAGGGATTCCTGGCCCCCAAACTCCCTCAGGACTAAATTGGACTTCATCCCCCATCCCGTAGTCTGCCACAAGGCATGTTTGCAGAGTGGTAGACAAAGGGGGCCATGGCCTCCAAAGACGTTTTAGCAATTCTACTGTGTGGGACTTACTGGAGGTAACAAGAGGGGTAGTTGGCCCTGAAGGACATCCTTGGGGCCAACTTCCCAAACTATTACCTCCAGTCAGTCCCCCACAGCAACATTGGTAAGTAATCGTACCAGGCCATGCCTACTTTGCCCACCACTCTAAAAACGCACTCCCTGGCACGCTCTTCGATGGGGATTGAAGTCCCCTTCACTGCTAGGGGTCCTTTAGCGGCCAACTAGCCTACCTTTTACCTCCAGTAAGTCCCATGCAGTGGGATTGGTGAGAGGTAGACAAAGGCCATGCCCCCTTTCTCCACCACTCTGCAAACGTGCCCCCTGGTGCATTATAATTTGGGGGATTAAGTCCCCTTGAATACTGATGGTCCCTGGGGTCCAACTAGCCCACCAGGTACCTCCAGTAAGCGCCACAGAGCTGCGTTGCAGAGAGGTGTAAAAAGGGGCGTGGCCTGTACCACCTCTCTGCAAATGCAGGCCTATGGCACTTACTGGAGGTACCTGGTAGGCTAGTTGGCCCCAGGGGCCCTCAGGATTGAAGGTAATTAATTCCCCAACTTAAAACGTGCCACAGGGCAGAGTTGTACTTTCTGAAAGGTCTTGTGTCTAATGGGATTTAAGGCCTACATCATTGTGAACTATTGCTCAGTTCACCTGTGAACAAGGCTGATTATACAGCCAAAATGTTTCAGAGAAAGAAATACTGCGAGTCTGATAGAAATAAATACAGTTATCCTCCGATTGGGGCTTTGAGATATGATCTTCATTGGGTAGTGATATACACTGTAACCATCTGTAGGTTTTAGGGTTTTACCAACCACTCAGGATAGGTGTAAAGTTTGTTATACTTTTTTGAGAGGAAAACAAAACAACACGTTGTGTGTAATAGGCAAACATAAAGTCCCAATCTTGTAGTTTATAGTTTCAGGTCCCTTGGAGTTCCTCTCCGCCAGCATCCTTGACAGAAGCAAAGAAGCAGGGAAATGTCTATACTTCTTTCCACTTCTAATGAATTGGGTTAGTGGGGTGTTTGTTTTATAATTCTCTTTTTATGATGAGTGCGTGTTAGCAACTGGTCAATCAATCAGGGAATTGTAAGCGCACTACTCAACCATGAGGGTCTCAAGGCTCTGAGGGGGGGTCCGCAGAGCTGTTTAGCCGAAGAGCCAAGTCTTGAGGGTCTTCCTGAAGGTGTTCAGGGAGGGGGCGCGTCTGATGTCTGCCGGTAGCTTGTTCCAGGTCTTGGCTGCAATGTGAGAGAAGGATCTTCCGCATGCTCTGGCTCTGTGGATGCGCAGGGTTTAGGCCAGTGTGAGGTTGGAAGATTGGAGGTTTCTTTTGGGTACGTGGAAGTTGATTCTGTGGTTGAGGTATTTGGGTCCGTTGTTGTATAGGCATTTGTAGGTGTGAGTGAGGATTTTGAAAGTGACTCTCTTCTCCACGGGGAGCCAGTGGAGACTTCGTAGGTGTTGACTGATGTGTCCGTGTCTGAGGATGCCGAGGACTAGTCTGGATGCAGTGTTCTGTATTGTCTGGAGTTTGCGGAGTAGGGACATGTTGATGCCGGTGTAGAGTGCGTTTCCATAGCCCAATCTGCTGGGCATGAGTGTGTGGTTGACTCTCTTCCTTCACTCAGGGGGGATCCACTTGAAGGTCTTGTGGAGGATGCGGAGGGTGGTGGTGACAGCGTTGACCTGTCGGTTCATGGTGTGTGATGAGTCGAGTACAATGCCAAAGTTCTTGGTGTGGTCTGAGGGGGTAGGTGGGCTTCCGAGGGCAGTCGTCCATGAGGTGCTGTCCTATGCAGAAGCGGTGGTACCAAGGACGAGGACTTCTGTCTTCTCAGCGTTGAGCTTCAGGCAGCTGTTGGTCATCCAGACTGCGACGTCTTGCATTCCTTTCTGGAAGTTGAGTTTGGCAGTGGTGGGGTCTTTGGTGAGGAAGAGGATGAGCTGGGTGTCATGGGCGTAGGATACGATGTTGAGGCCGTGTTGTCGGACGATGGCTGCAAGGGGTGCCATGTAGATGTTGAAGAGGGTGGGGCTCAGGGATAAACCCTGTGGGACTCCGCAGGTGATTTTCGTCGGGTCGAAGAGGAAGGGTGGGAGTCAGATCCTTTGGCTGCTTCGGTGAGGAATGATCGGATCCAGTCCAGGGCTGTTCCTTGTATGCCTGCGTTGTGTAGTCTGGCGACTAGTGTATGGTAGGAGACGGTGTCAAAGGCACCTGATAGGTCTAGTAGGATGAGGGCTGTGGAGTGGCCTTGGTCCAGGAGGGTGCGGATGTCATCTGTGGCGATGAGTAGGGCGGTCTCTGTGCTGTAGTTGCTTTGGAATCCGGATTGGGACGGGTCAAGGATGGCGTTCTCTTCAATGAATCATACAGTTTCCTGTTGACTGTTTTCTCTGCAACTTTGGCTGTGAAGGGGAGAAGCGAGATGGGCTGATAGTTCTTGAGGTCAGTGGGTTCAGCTCTGGGCTTCTTGAGCAGAGGTCTGACTTCTGCGAGTTTTCAGTGATCTGGGAAGGTGCCTGTTTTTAAGGTGGTGTTGATGGTGCGTAGTAGTAATGGTGTGATGGTGGCCGCTGCTCTGTGGTAGATGTGAGGTCAGCAAATAAGAAGGATAGGGGAGATAGGTTGAGAAAAAATTACCCCAAAAGAAATCATGAAACATGATAGAGGGGAGATAAATAACCCATTAATCTTCTGGGTTCTCGGTGTGGATGCTTTGTCTGTTCCCTCTTTTCCCTCTCTTTTACTTTTTTCTTTTTTTCTTTGAGTAATTGTTTTGTATTTTCTCCTCCCTCCCACCTCTTTGGTTCTACTCCAAATCACCCCCTTCCCATCAACTGTTTTTTATATTCTTTTGGTTCCTACTTAGGAACCGGGCATGCACCTGGAGGAGCCACGTCCCTCCAGGGATGTGGCGGGGTTCAGGAGCCAACCGGTGGTCAAGAGACCCCGCTTCTGCCAGTACTTTCTGCTTCTCTCGTGGGATGTCAGCCTCTTCAGGAACTGGCCTGCTGCCTGCTCTCTGTCCCACTGTTTCTTTGGTTCCTCCATCTCTTCCCCGCTCGTCTCCACCGGGACGCTGTCTCTCTAGTTTTTGTAGGCGTTCTTCTTCAAGATGCCAGTGTTTGTCACCCTCCTCTTCCAGGTCGCTTGGAGGGATGGGACTCCTCCCAACTACCTGACTTCCTTGACAGGCAAGAAAAGAAAAACGGCCTCAATCTCTGTTGCGTGGGATTTGTCAGGTCGGTGACATACACATATATATACTTTTTTCGACTGGAAATACCAAAGGTTATAAGGACATTATAGTTAGGGAATACGAGTGAAAAGAACCTTAGGAAATTTGCTGCAAAAAACAAAGGTCACATGGACGTTCTAGTTAGGCTCATATTTACCTTATACAAAACCAGCGAAATTCAGCAGTTATAGTTAGCTCAGCTAGCTATAACTTACGCCCTCTCAATGCACTGCTTGTGACCTCACATACAACATTTCTCAAACATGGTCAGTGATATCACTGATAACATCACTGGTGACTTGTCAAATTACATCACTGATGACATCTCAGATGACATGACTCATTACATCATCCAGTGATTGTGAGTGTTTTCTAAATGTTACTGAGTGTTACATGTATAAACTAATGTAGGTTGCTGTGGAAGTGCCTCCATGGGTAAATGAGTGGGTCTGGAAGTGGTATATAGAAGAGTGAGTGGGTATGTGAGAGGCTGAAGAATAAACAACCTAAATACCAATGGCGGACTTGTTAACCACATCTTACATGAAGTACCAACCAATTATGACCCGGTGCACCTTCTTTTACGGTACCGGTCGTCGATAGATACCACTGCCAGAAATAGAATTTACTAACAAGTGGAATGGGGCACCCGGAAATATATAAATCCGCAAATCCTCAGTTATGTTTAGGAATATATTTATTCTTCCTTTATTTCATATTCATTACATTTCCTTTTAGGCGGTGCTCCAGCCAATGTGTTCCGTTCAAAAAAGCATTTGAACTTAGTCAGGGCTCAAATATCTTAATATCCTTTATATACTTGTGCTGAGATTAATGAAAGCAATTCTCAAAATTAATTGGTCAAATCAAGCGGATACAGTAATTGGATGATCTCCATATTTCTGAACCAAATCTGCTAAAAACATATTCAATTGGTCCAATAATAAATGAGGACATAGTGTGCCCCATATGATACCTGAGTCCATGTCAAAGTGGACCCGCCATACCTCTTACTGGACTGTTTTGTGAGGGACTGCAAACATGAGTGAGTGTGTGATTGGATTTTTGTATGTTTAAGTGAATGCCTGTTTCATTGGCTGTAATGGTGAATGAGTGGGTGAATGAGTATTCATATGGGTGAGTGAGTGGGTGTGTAAGTGGGTGTATTGGTGAATGAGAGGATGCATGAGTGGCGGCATGGGTTAGGGTATAGGTGTGTCATGGGCTGTAAATGGTGACAGTACGAAAAGGGCACTTTTTGCATGGTTAGCCCCCACTTTTTGCCTGGAATGAGTTCAATCTGTAAGTGCACTGGTTCCCTGCTATCCAGGTTCCCAGTGCCAGATCTCTTTCTCAAACACTGTACCATGATTGCCACAACTTTGGTCACCCCTATATGTACTTTGTAAATGTTACCCCTGGTTCTTAGGGCATGGGTACTGAAGAGGGTCCTCTGAGGCTACACCACTGGTTGAGTTACCCGAGGGATCCCTCACCAAGGCTATGCACTCTGGTTTCCCTGTTCTCTGTCTTGGTGCAGGGAAATCCAAACTGTTGACATGGCACACACATCTGTGTGGCATGGCTTCCATACACTAATTAAGGTATAGGTAAGTCACCCCTACTACAGGACTTTAGCCCTGATACAGGGTACACTATATCCTATGTGAGGGCATATCATCAGGAGCAGATATGTCCCTACAAGGCCCAGTCTGTTCTGAGATATTGCACATGCACAGGGAAGTCTTAAGGAGTACATGGGCTGGATTCTTGTGAAAACAACTTTCCAAGCTCTAAGAAGGCTTTACTGATTTCTAAGATGTTTGGTACCAAAACATGTTGTCTTAATACATCCTTGCTAATGCCAGTGTTGGATTTATTAATATATTCACACACAAGATCCTTTGAGAGGCTTCCCTGAAAACTTACCAAGCACTCTGACTTGTTTCTGCCAGTCTGCCACCACCAGGCATGTTTCTGACCTCATCAGATGAGAGCCAGTGCTCTCAAAGGATAGAGACAAAGTCTGCTCTGGGTGGAGGTGCTTCACACCTCCTCCAGTGCAGAGTGGTCTTCCTGGGAAGAAAGCTTTGAAGGTAAAGCCGTATTTGAAGTTCAACCTAGAGACCTCCAGAAGACGGGGGAAGCCAAGCCCCCTTTTCTGCTCCACTTCTGGTGGGAGGAAACACGGGAAAATTAGTTAAATTAGGAGGAGGGTCCCAACTTAGCCTAAACACCCCCACGGGTGGGCAGGCATGTGAACCCTGCTCCTGAAATTCCACCCTCTTGGGATGGTGGAGAAACAACCATTCAGGGCTAGGGGAGTGCCCCTTCCCACAGGAAGTGGTCACTAGAGGGTGCAGGTACCCTAAAGATAGGTAGCCCATTGGCTACTATCTGTCTTTCCCTTGTAACACACTTATATTCAGTATTTAGGCTGCACCCCATGACCTGAACATGATATTCGATGGATAAGGGAAGACCGGGACAAAGAAGTCCCGCTGCACGAGCACTGAAGTTCCAAGCAGGCAAGATTTTGAGTAAAGAAAACAAGTGTATCATAGGAATCACTCGCTCTGATAAATCATGTTTTCTAAGAGGAATCTTAGGGTTACAATCGTAATCAGCTTATGACTCTGTGGCAGACTGAGTTGCCGGATGATTTAACAGGGCAAAAGCAATAGGCCTCTAAAGTCAGCAACCGATGCAATTTTGAATCAGCAAAGAGAGTAAGTAATAAAAATAGGTTCTTACCAGAGTGATAATCTTAAAGAGCAGAAAGTGATGTATAGGATGAGTTAATAACACATAGTTATACATTGTCACCATATAAACACACCCACAAAAAAGAGTTTGCAAAATATAATTCTACACATATGAGCAACCAATGTGATTCAGCAGCAAAAAAAGAGAAATGCAACTTTTGATGAAGCCAGTCGAGATATGCAGGTAATACATTCCATTTTATAGTCCATTAGAGAGACTGAATTTAGAATACAGGTTTATAGTTTACTCATTTCAGCAAAGAATCGGATGAAGCTGAGAGAGTACAGGGGAAAAAGATATACATATTTGACAGGGGTGGTAGTTTTAACATTTGACCAAAAGTCACAAAAATGCGTGCTATATTACGCCTTCACCCAGAAGCCTTTATGGGCAAAGGCTGTGTGCAATAATTGTTGCTGGAATCTCTTTATGCTGCTGTCCTCTCAGCAAGAAACTACACCACATATGGCCCGATTCACAAACACCTTGCTTCAACTTATGCTTATAGTACTTCTGATTTTCTGTAGTAAAACAGGAGTAGTCCAGGAGTAACACCTAGCATAATCCAGATATTCATATGTGAGCCAGGAGCACTATATATATATATATTCAATGAAAAAACCATAGGTTTCACACATGTTATAGTTAGCTGGAAATTTTACTGATAAAAAACCAATGAAATTCCCCCGTTATAGTTACTGTAGGCAACTATAACTCACGCGACCGTAATCCTCTGCTGATGCTAATACTGTATTTAGACACTTATTTGCCCATGTCTTCTTCCATTAAATTTTAGCTATACATATTTTACAAATTTTTTTTTTTCATAAAGACTCATATGTCATCAGCAGAGGATTACGGTCGCGTGAGTTATAGTTGCCTACAGTAACTATAACGGGGGAATTTCATTGGTTTTTTATCAGTAAAATTTCCAGCTAACTATAACATGTGTGAAACCTATGGTTTTTTCATTGAATTAGCAAGGTTTTTTAAATGCTAATTCCTAACTATAACGTGTGTGAAACCTATGGTTTTTTCAGTGAATTTGTACGGTTTTTTAAATGCTAAGTTACTTTACGCCATTCATGGCGTGCACGCCCACTTAACGCAGTTCGTTCCGTGCGCGCACCGCGTGCCCACTTTACGCAGTTAGTGCTGTACACGCAAGGTGGGCACGCAGTGCGCTATGCGCACCGCGTGCCCACGTTACGCACCGTGCGCACATGGAGGACATATTATGCGCTTCCTTGTGATAGGTAATCTGTTAAATTTAATTTGTAAGTGATGACAATAATATGCCATGCACAGAGAGTGTTTTTTTTTTTTATTAAAATTTTTAGCGTAAGCGCACCGTACGCGTACGGTAAGCGTAATCGGCAAAATTTTCAAAAAATAAATATTTACCGTTTTTGGCCTTGGGGGATATTTGAGGACTCAACTAACATGGCTATGTGCATGGGCGCTGTCTAAACAGCCCCTTTATATGTTTTTTGCCTTTGTTTACAGTCCCCCCCTCAGAGTGCGAGAGAGAAAATGGCGGCCGCCGCTTCCTGGTTTCGACCGATTCGAATGTTTACTTAGATGTAACAGCCAATCAGAATTGCGCTCGCGCACGCCACCGTACGCGTACGGTAAGCGTACCGTAAGCGCACCGTAAGCTGGCTCAGATATATATATTGATTTAAAGGCTATTTTCTCAGAATCTACTGAACAGATTTACACCAAACCTACAAAAGGCACTTCCTTGACCTGAGGACTACCTCTCTGCCAAATTTCTAGTAATTCTGTTCAGCCGTTCGGGCTGTAGCCCTGTCTAAAGGTCCTATGGAAAAATGCATGGGAAAAACGCGTTTTGGGACCCCCCTTTTATCTCAGCCCCCGCTTGACGAATCACCCCGAGACTTTCAGGGTAGGAGCGGAGCGTAGCGCCCCACCTATTTTGAAAAATTCGCGAGGATTCGTCAACCGGCGCCAAAGTTCTTCAAAATAGAATGTTGCGGATTTCCTATGGAAACGTGGTCCTAACTATAACTACCTACTGGCGACCGCCAGTAGGTAATATACTTATATATGTATTATACATATATATATATATATATATATATATTCACTGAAAAAACCATAGGTTTCACACATGTTATAGTTAGCGGAAATTTTACTGATAAAAAAACAATGAAATTCCCCCGTTATAGTTAGTGCAGGCAACTATAACTCACGCGACCGCAATCCTCTGCTGATGCTAATACTGTATTTAGACACTTATTTGCCCATGTCTTCTTCCATACATTTTTAGCTATACATATATTACAAATATTTTTTTTTCATAAAGACACATATGTCATCAGCAGAAGATTGCGGTCGCGTGAGTTATAGTTGCCTGCACTAACTATAACGGGGGAATTTCATTGGTTTTTTATCAGTAAAATTTCCGCTAACTATAACATGTGTGAAACCTATGGTTTTTTCAGTGAATTTGCAAGGTTTTTTAAATGCTAATTCCTAACTATAACGTGTGTGAAACCTATGGTTTTTTCAGTGAATTTGTACGGTTTTTTAAATGCTAAGTTACTTTACGCCATTCGTGGCGTGCGCGCCCACTTAACGCAGTTCGTTCCGTGCGCGCACGGTGCGCTTCGCGCACCGTGCGCGCACAGTGAGCGCGCGGTGCGCTTCG
Organism: Triturus cristatus; assembly: GCF_964204655.1. Lineage (NCBI taxonomy): Eukaryota > Metazoa > Chordata > Amphibia > Caudata > Salamandridae > Triturus > Triturus cristatus. The sequence goes on along the minus strand of NC_140591.1, from coordinate 1,514,013,655 downwards.
CGCACCGCGTGCCCACTTTACGCAGTTAGTGCCGTGCACGCACGGTGGGCACGCGGTGCGATGACAAAGCAAGAAAGCACGTCAACAAATCTGTTTCTGCTTTCCTCCGTGACTATGGTATGGGTGCCATTTACCACAACAACTTGCGTTATGACATGCAAGACATTTATAGAGGAGATGGTGTGCACTTCAATGATGAAGGGAACAGAGTCTTCCTCTTGAACCTTAGACTCTGCATCGGTACTTACTTGTAGGTACCACTAAAAAAATCATTTCATAAACACAACGGCTCTTTTTAGAGCCCCCTAATATCTAAACACTTAAATCTGATTTTCATTTTTTTTTTTTTTTTTTTTCTACCGTACGCTTACCGTAAGCTTACCGTACGCGTACCCCGTGATTTTTTTTAAAATCAATAAACGTTTTCTTTGTACTTTACAGTCCTTCTTTGACCCCCTCACAAATGTAAGGGGGTCTGTAACTCTCCTCATTGCCCCCTTTCCTTGTTTTCACTCTTTTTTTTCAGAGTGAAATACACAAAATGGCGGCCGCCGCTTCCTGGTTTCGGCCGATTCGAATGTTTACTAAGATCTAAGAGCCAATCAGAATCGCGCTCGCGCACGCCACCGTACGCTTACCGTAAGTGTACGGTAAGCGTACCGTAAGCGGGCTCAGATATATATATTGATTTAAAGGCTATTTTCTCAGAATCTACTGAACAGATTTACACCAAACCTACAAAAGGCACTTCCTTGACCTAGGGACTACCTCTCTGCCAAATTTTGAGTAATTCTGTTCAGCCGTTCGGGCTGTAGCTCGTTCTAAAGGTCCTATGGAAAAATGCATGGGAAAAACGCGTTTTGGGTCCCCCCTTTTATCTCAGCCCCCGCTTGACGGATCCCCCCGAGACTTTCAGGGTAGGAGCGGAGCGTAGCGCCCCACCTATTTTGAGAAATTCGCGAGGATTCGTCGACCGGCGCCAAAGTTATTCAAAATAGAATGTTGAGGTTTTCCTATGGAAACGTGGTCCTAACTATAACTACCTACTGGCGACCGCCAGTAGGTAATATATATATATATATATATATATATATATATATATTATCTACTGGCGGTCGCCAGTAGATAGTTATAGTTAGGACCGTGTTTCCATAGGAAATCCGCAACAGTCTATTTGGAATAACTTTGGCGCCGATTGACGAATCCTCGCGAAATTTTCAAAATAGGTGGGGCGCTCCGCTCGTACCCTGAAAGTCTCGGGGGGATTCGTCAAGCGGGGGCTGAGAAAAAAGGGGGGTCCCAAAACGCGTTTTTCCCATGCAATTTTCCATAGGGACCTTTAGTTCAAGGTACAGCCCAAACGGCTGAACAGAATTACTTGAAATTGGCAAAGAGGTAGTCCTCAGGTCAGGGATGTGCCTTTTGCATATCTGGATTCAATCTGTTCATTAGTTCCTGAGAAAATTGCAGTTAAAAGTACATACATATCTATAGCCGCACTCCGTGCGCCCACGGTGCGCGCACCCTGCCGTGCGCGAGCGCACTTCTGATTGGTTGTTAGATCTTAGTAAACATTCGAATTGGTCGAAACCAGGAAGTGTCGGCCACCATTTTGTCTCTCACAGTTTGAGGGGGTGAAAAACAAAGGTGGAGAACGTGAAAAGGGGGCAGGGTGGACAGTTCCTGACCCCCTAGCCTTTGTCAGGGGTCCCAGAAGGACCCCCAAGGGCCAAAAAAATGTTTATTTTTTTTCGAAAAATCGCGGAGTGCGCGCACGGTAAAAACAGAAAAAATTCCGCGAAGTTCGCGCACCGTGCGCGCACGGTGCGCACAAGCTGAAAATTACATAAAAAAACATACATACATAAAATAGAATTTAAAAAACCTTTGAAATTCACTTAAAAAACCATAGGTTTCACACACGTTATAGTTAGGAATTAGCATTTAAAAAACCTTGCAAATTCACTTAAAAAACCATAGGTTTCACACATGTTATAGTTAGCTGGACATTTCACTTGTAAAAAACCAATGAAATTCCCCCGTTATAGTTAGTGCAGGCAACTATAACTCACCCGACCGCAATCCTCTGCTAATGACGTCACATATAACCTGCGAAATTCACTGAAAATCCATAGGTTTCAGGCCTGATATAGTTAGGAATTAGCATTTAAAAAACCTGCGAATTTCACTGAAAAAAACATAGGTTTCAGGAGGGATATAGTTAGGAATTAGTATTTAAAAAACCTTAGAAATTCACTGGAAAAACAATAAGTTTTAGGGGTGTTATTGTTAGCTTGGTACTTTCAATGTATTTTAGAGGACAGTCACATTCTAAGACATACACGCAGTGATCCATTTTACACGTAAGATGTTGGTTAATTTCCCTTTGTCTATCTGAGAATGCTGTGCAGTATGTCTTAGTATTTGTACCAAACTGGCAGGCCTTGCAGGTTGAGCATTTAAAAAAAACCTTTCTTGTTGGTAACCATGTTTGCTTTTAAAACTCTCTTGGCTGTTGTCAGTTAAAATGTCACCCATACTTCTTGATTTGCGAAAGGTGATTGTTGGATTTGAGGGCATAAGGTAACCAATCACTGGATCTTCCCGTATAAAGTGCCAGTTTCTTCTCATAATGCTCCTCAATTCCCTTTCTTGTTTGGAAAAAGTTAGAATAAGACGTACAGGTTCACTATTGGAATCTAAAACTTCTTTTTTCTATATTCCAAGAGTTCCTCCCTAGGTTTTAACTGGGACTTTTTCATCGCAGCTTCCACTACTTCATAACTATACCCTCTGGCTAAAAACCTCATCATGCTTTCCTTTTGTTTTTGTTCCGCATCCTCAGGGTTACTACAAATACGCCAAATGCGGAGCATTTCCCCATAGGGTATACTCCTTATTAAATGCAGGGGATGCGAACTGGTAGCATGGAGTAGTGTATTACCTGTCGTGGGTTTTCTAAAAAGGGTAGTTGTTAAAATGTTATTAAATACTGAAACCTGTACATCTAAAAATGTCACTGAATCCTCACTAATATTAGAAGTAAAAGAGAGATTAAGATCATTGCAGTTAATTTCATCAACAAAATTCAACACACTTTCTTTTGATCCCTTCCAGATGATAAAAAGGTCGTCGATATAGCGGAACCAAGAGACCACATTCTGAGTAAAGACACATGCATATTCTCGCCTGACTACCAGCTCCTCCCACCAGCCCATAAATAAACAGGCATAGCTGGGGGAGAAGCTGGCACCCATCGCTACCTCTCGCATCTGTTGGTAAAACTGACCATTAAACAAAAAAAAGTTATTTTCCAGACAGAAGGATAGCATATTCAATAGCATTCTTGTGTGGTCAGCATATTCCAATTGTCTGGTACTCAGATAAAATTCAACTGCTCTAAGTCCATCTTGGTGTTTGATGCAGGTATATAGAGAACAAACATCTGAAGTTACTAGCAAGTAATCCTCACTCCAGGTTAAGTTATCAATCTTTTTGAGGAAATCTCCTGTATCCTGGATGTAAGAATTTAACTTTTTCATATGTTCCTGCAAAAAAAAGTCAATATACCGTGACAGATTCTCAATAGGGCCATCACAGGCTGCAATTATTTGTCGGCCTGGAGGGGCAGTCACATTTTTATGGACTTTGGTGATAAAGTATATATAAGGAACCAATGGATGTTCTTTTTTGATGAATTTAAATTCTTCCAAACTTAAAAGTCCCAAGCTTTTCCATGTCAATAATTTTTTTAATAATGTCTCTTGTGCATGTTTCTATCTTAGGGACGTGCTTTTGCTATAGCACACTGCATCATCTAGTTGCCTATAGGCCTCTTTGAGGTACTCTGCAGTGGGCCAAAGAACAATGTTCCCTCCTTTATCCGAGTTGCGAATTATTAGATCCGCTTTTTGTAATTTTGAGATCAGCTGTTTGAATTTCTCTTGTTGATTAAAATGTCTTCTCTTTTTTACTGCATTGCTGGCATATGTTAGTTTCTTCAGTTGGGCTACCACATGCTCACTGAAAGTATCTAGGCTGTCATGAGAGGAGATAGGGATAAATTTGGATTTAGGTTTAAAGGGTGTTTCGGGTTTTTTCTCATTGGACGCTGTGGTCAAATCCACATTATCACCTCCTGATTCCAATTGGTACAAATCATTATACAATGCCAAGTCAGATACTAGCAGACCGGTTGGGTTAGTTATGCTTTCCAACCTATTATCCTTTTCCATTGTTGGTTTTTGCATGCGAAGTTTTTTACGTTTCAATTTCCTAATAAATAGGTACACATCCGCTCTTGTTCGTGTGTATTGGAAATTTGATTCAGGGCAATAACAGAGACCCAGGCTTAAAAGTTGATTCTCTGCTTTCGTCAACTGAGTTTGCCCTATATTGATAATAGATTTGACCTCCCGGGCTTTGTATTTATTAATCTTCGTTTCTAATATCTCCGGGAGCGCCCTCAACCTCTTTTCCTTGGCTCGCCGCTGTTTGTTCGCCCGGCGTCTTGCCCGTCTCCTTTGGCATTTTGTTGTGTCATTGTACTTTGTGGTCTTGGCCTCAGTGTTTCACTTCTTCCTTGCTTTAAAACATCCAACTCTTCCCCCACCGTCAGCTTAATTCCCATGGCATTTCTTGCACCTTCATTGTCTGATTCACTCTCCAGCACCGAGCTAGACAGTGAGGAAAGTTCAACTCGTTCTCTCTGAGTCCCTTTTTCTCCATCATGTCTTTTATTGGCAGTTGCTACTCTCAGAGAATCATAGCGACGCGAGAAAGTAAAAATCTGGCCATTCGCATAATCATCACGGTCTCTTTTGAACTTCCATATTTTTCTTGCCTTTATTTTTTCTTCTTCTTTGTCAAGCCTACTGTTCATTTCTTCCCTCAACTTAGTTTCCAGTTGAGGGACATTTCCTAGTTGCTTAATGTATGCTTCCTGGGCATCTGTTTTTTCTTGTAGTTCTTCCCCATCTATTTCTGCATACTTTACAAGGATCTGGACCAGGCGCCTGGAGGATTCCAAGTTGCATTCATCCCATTCGGCCATCATCAAGGGGTTGGGTGCCTCATAACTCGGGGCTAGCATGATACGTAGCCCCCTTGGAATCCTACCTACGTCCAGGTATCTTTTTAAGGAACGAGCCTCCCACCATTTGGCTGTTTCTTGTCTTTTCAGCTTCTCCAATAATTTGAATTGTTCCTTTAGGCCAGTAGGCTCCTTACTTGTCTCCTTCTGTGCCTCTGCTTGTTTAATTGCCTCACTTTCAAAAGCATCAGAGAATATTTTATCGGCAGCAAGCTCACGGGCTCTGCGCGCGTCAGTCGACATCTTTAATAACGAGATTAAATTACCAAACTGTTAAATGCACACTGGGGACCTTATCATGTGTGCGGAAAAAGCCTTTCCCGCATCGGCTTCTGCTTCCCTCAGTGTGGGTATACCTCCTACTGGATAACCCAAATACCAATAGCTGGCGTTAATATATAGATATATATATAGATATATATTCAGTGAAAAAAACATAGGGTTCACACATGTTATAGTTAGCTGGACATTTCCCTCGTAAAAAACCATTTAAATTCCCCCGTTATAGTTAGTTCAGCTAACTATAACTCGCGCGCCCGCAATCCACTGCTGATGACGTTACATATTACATCACTGATGACATGGTCAGTGACATCACTGATTACATCACTGATGACATCTCAAATGACATCACTGATGACATCACTGATGACGTCATCCATCGAGTATGTGTTTCTGAACAGTTTTAATATGTTTAATATATATAGGGAAAGGTCTGTTGAAAAATAAATGGGTGTACAAGTGTTTGAATGGATGATTTTCTAGGTGTGTAAATGACTCTATAAGTGAGTCATTAAATGTATCTTACTGCAGACTAGTGACTGAACTGTGTGAATATCTGTATATGTCTGTGTGTTGGTGTATAAGTGGCTGCATGGTTTTCTGAATAGCTATATCAGTATGTATATGGGTTATTTATTGATTGTCTAAGTATCTGTATGGGTGCCTGAGTGTATTAGTGGGTGAGGTGTGTGTGACTATGTGCATAGATGTAAGAGTGGGTGATTCTATGAGTGCATGGTTTGTAGAGTACATCTGTGATGAACTGTATGGTTCAGTGAGTGTATGTATGGGTGTGTTTGGGATTGAATGTATATCTCAGTTGTACATGTGACAGTAACTACATATATGAAACACAGTGAATATTTGTGCAAGAGTATATAACTATCTATATCTGAGAGTGTGTGATTGCGGGACTGGCTGTATGGATGAGTGTGTGTTTTTACTACAAATTGAGTAAGAGTGTCAAGATATTTTATTATTTTTATGAGTAAGTGAACTTGAGTGTGTTTAACAGTATAGGTGAGTTAATTGGACTGTGTTTATTGATTTGCACAACTGACTATGTGTGTCAGTACCTCAATGGATGATTGGTAGTGTCTATATATGTGTATAAATGCATATGATAGTATTGTACGGAGTGACTGTAAGTATAAGTGACTGTACAGGTGAGTGAGTGGAGGTGCATGTAGATCTAATAGTCAATGAGTGGGTATGTAGTTATTAGTATTGGAGTTTCTATGGTTTTCAAATTTGCCGTCTGAAAGTTTGAGTTGGTGTTTCTAAATTTATATTAGGTTGGGAGAAGATGTACTATTTTATCACATATATGACGTCATGAGTGATGTCATCAGTGATGTCACTGACCATGTCATAAGTGATGTAATATGTGACGTCATCAGCAGTGGATTGCGGGCGCGCGAGTTATAGTTAGATGAACTAACTATAACGGGAGAATTTCAATGGTTTTTTACGAGAGAAATGTCCAGCTAACTATAACATGTGTGAAACCTATGTTTTTTTCAGTGAATTTGCAAGGTTTTTTAAATGCTAATTCCTAACTATAACGTGTGTGAAACCTATGGTTTTTTCAGTGAATTTCAAAGGTTTTTTAAATGCTAATTTTTGTATTTATTATTTTTTTGGAGATTTTTTTTTATAAGAATATCCTACCTATGTATATAATCATAAATTTACTGTATCCTGCAATATGGAATGGTTCACCTTTTGTAAATAAATGTTTAGATATAGTTGAACATCATAGTTAATATCTTCTACAAACCTTTCAACTTCTTTTTTTTTTTTTTTTAAGGAATTTTTACCGTGCGCATACGGTAAGAATACCGTACGCGCTCCGTACGTTATAAGTACGGTGCGCGTACATAATATGTGTGTTCCGTGTGCGCATGCGTATGTGATTTACTTACGCATGCGTACTTCGTCATCGGCGCGTACGCGCTCCTTACGCGAAACCGATGTACGCGGTTGCGGTAATGCGCATGCGCGCGTGCGTCATACGTGCGTGCTCCGTACGCGCATGCGTACGTCTTACGTACACGCATGCGTACTTTTACCGTGCGCGTACGGTAAGCTTAGCGAGCGCGTACGGTAGGTCATGTGATCTAGAAACAACACTTTTGATTGGTTTAAACTTCTTTCATTTCCAGAAACTTCCAACCCCACACCCATTCCCCTCATTATTGCTTTTGATTCCATAGGAGAAGGACCTGAACTGCTTTTGAGAGACAATGGCAGAGCAGCAATGCACTTCTGGGAGTGAGCAAGACACCATTCTCAGACAGAGAAAGAGGAAGCAGAAGGATTCTTTTGTCTGGCAATATTTCACATTTCCAGAGGGGCAGAAGAAAGTCAATGCTCCCAAGGTCACCTGCAAACTTTGTGGGTGTGTCTTGTCTAGAGGTGATCCTAAGAAGAAGTACTCTTTTGGGATCTTCTCTATGTCCAGACACATTAGGGATGTACATCCTGTGACCTATTTTCGAGCTACTGCAGCAACACCTGCTGCAGCTCAGCCGAGCACATCTGCAGAAGCTCAGCCGAGTATATCATCGGCAGCTCAGCTGAGCCCTTCCTCTGCAGTGGGAGCATCACCCTCTTCTGCTCCTCTGGACATTTACCCTCGATTTCAGAGGGTACATATGAGGTGCAATAATTGCTATGCTCTTATTGCTATGGGGGAGTCTAGTATTTCTCTAATAGACAATAAGATAGAGCAGCACAAGTGCGGTACCTTTTAATATTGTCATTCTTTCCTTCCTCTGTCCCTGTATTAACACAACGGTTCTTTTAAGAGCCAACCTTACCTCACAACTTTTTTTTATTTTTGTAATCACTTTTTTTTAAAAACATTTCCCACCGTGCGGTAAGCGCATTTTTTTTTTTTTACATATTTTTTTTTTTTTACCCTTCAAGGTCCTTGAGGGACCACAACGGAAATGAGAAAAGCTGAGTGAGGAGAAGTGAAAAAAAGGGAGCATGAAAGTAAATGTGTGATAAATACAGAAATGTCAAACTTACCTGACCAACAAAATAACTTAATTATCAATGAATGTTTTTTTTAAATGTTAGAAAAAAGATTAATTTTCCTAAATTTTCTTTCTCAATCTGAAAAAAAAGAAAAAAAGTATTAATATTTAATAATACATTTTAGAATACAGTACACATATTTTCATATTTAAAAAAACAATTGTTTGCCCTTTTTTTGCTGTTTTCAGAATATATTTAATTTCACAGTAAATCGTGAAACCAATTGCATTCATCACTTAACAGCGGGCAAAAAAAATTTACAATCTGAAAGATTGTTTAAAAAAAGCCCAGAATCTCTTCTCAGTAAAACATACCTTTATAAAAATGTAACATATTTAATAAAAATATCATCTAAGAACAATAAATATTTGCAATAAATATCGTCTGTAAATCTGGTTCCATAAGCATATTCATCAAAATAATATCTGTCAAAGAAGTCCACAATAGAAATTGATACCTTTCCTTGAGGCCAAATGGTAAGTTTAAAAAAAAAATGTTGATGAAATATCCAATGGTAATCCAATAAAATCGCAAAAATGATTTGTTCAGATGTTGCAATTTCTATCTAAAATTTTGGTTTCAGAAATATTAAATAGGAATTTGGTAAATCAAAAGGCAAACGTTGCTTAAAAACCAATCGAGAATCATTACACAGTGTCCAGCCTTTTTCACATTTAAGATAAACTGTGTAATAACCAGAAGTTACAGAAGGTCCATCATGGAAAATTATTGCAACTGTAACAAAAGTTTTTCCAGAAATTGATAATTGCTGTCCTATAAACTTCTTTATTAAAGTATCCAATTTTGAACCATCAGCTCTACAACGTTGCATCATTAAAATTACATACTGTCCATATTTCTTTAAAAGTAACGTTGAAAACATGTCTGATTTACATTCACAACATTCCATGTTGTGATTGGCATCTTTAACTAATTTACTAAAAGTCACTGATTTACTCTCTGGTAATGTGAAATAGATAAACCTTTCTGAATCAACATTAGAGCTGCATGTGTTGAAACAGTTTTCACAACTATGTTCCCATTTATAAGAGAGACCAAACATATTCTTAACTTCTATGCCTTCATCTTCCAGTACCATAAGGATATACATCAAGAATTCCTGTGCATCTTGCTGGACATTTTGAGCAAACTGTGTACATCCTGAAAATACATCTAAAAGTTTTCTAATTTCAGTAGCACTTTCTATTTTAGTTTTATCAATACTCAGCTTCTCATAAAGTAGACTCAGCACAGAACAGAATCTTTTTTCATGATTTACTATTATCTGCTCTTGCAAACTTTCAAGATAAAATACAACATTCAGCACTACATTAGCGTAGCAGTTGACACCAGAGCTAATTTCAAAATGCTCTTTCCTTTTTCTTTTTGCTTGCAATCACATCACTCTCCTTTTGGTTTCTCTTCTGTACATCCTCATTACAGATATTCTCAATTCTCCTTTTCCGAGAAACAACACGTTTTTCAAACACAGGATACTGACCTAAATGAGGAGCATAGGTTCTTCTTAATCTATTATACTCCTTTACACAATTTGCATCAGCACTAACTTTTGAGTCATCAAAGTCTATTATGAATAAACCAGATAATGTTTTCACTCGTGACAAAGCAACATATGCCATACCTTCTTTGAACACAGTAGAACCAATGTTTACAAAAGCACTATCTACAGTTAATCCTTGAGATTTGTGAATAGTTACAGCATATGCTAGAGAAAATGGAAACTGCTTCCTACGTACATATAAGTCTTTCACAAGCAAAAAACGGACTGAACAACGACTAATCTCTTTAACCTCTTCAATCTGATCAAATTTTATTTTTAAAAATTCAATCCCATCTTTTTTCTGGTACTTCACAAAACCCACAACTTTACCCATAGCACCATTCACTAAACCTTTTTCAACATCCAAATTTCTCCTTAAAAATACTCTACAGTTCATGCAAACATATAGATTTTTTTCTAATCCAGCTGTTTTTGAAAATGTTCTTCTCTAGAGAATCCAATTTATTTTTCAGTTTGCCTGTTAATGTAATAGTAATTCCTTCATGCTGAATGTTGTCCACTGCTTCCATTTTCTTAATCTCTTCTTTTTCCAATTTCAAAAGTTCCTCATTGAATATCGAGCATTCACGTAGTGTTGGCATTAAGCAGATTACAGTATTTCTTTCTGCAATGTTCTTGTATATTTTCTCTGCAACTTTTTCTTCATTTGGAAATAAATTATGTAACAACCGACTCTGTAATGCTTTTCTGGCAACTTCTGTGAGTAGTCCAATTCTGATATCTTTCAGAATACTTGCATAATCTTCATCGTTTGCTTGCCTCATATTGGTAGTGAGTTCTTTGTACTCAAAGAACGACCAAATCTTCGCATTACCAATGCTTCCTAATGACTTCTTCGTGTCTTCATGTGTCACAGTATTAAACACTGGTTGTCCTTTAACTGGAGTGAGCTGTAGAAGATCCCCAAAAACTATAACATGTTTTCCACCAAATAACACCTCATAGTCTCTCTTTAGAATTTGCTGCATTCTTAAATGCACAAAGGCAAGCATTAAGTTTGATACCATGCTTACCTCATCAATAATGAGAACTTGTATCTTCTTCACCACTCTTGAAACTTCGAAGCATGCTTCTCCTGTTAGCTTGTGATAATCTATTTTGTTCTCATGCTCCACTGGTAACATTAGCAAGCGATGTAAGGTAATTCCTTTTATGTTATATGCTGCTAACCCAGTTGGAGCAGTAACAACACAAGACAAAGTTGAATCTGTTTTTTGCTGTAGGTAGCTTCTGATAACTTTAATTAAGAAACTTTTTCCAGTTCCAGCTTGTCCACTCACATACATCCTGATTGGTTCAAATGATGTGCATGAGCACTCTTTATTTTCATGTAGTAATCCATGATCAATTTTTTTTCTGACTTCTTTATAAATTTGTTGTTGTTCTTCATTCAGTTGTTGTTCCAAATTTGGTAAGTCTATTAAATCTTCCTGAGCTTGATTCATAGCCGTTTCCACTTCAGTCATGGCTATTGCAGCTTCATTTTCTACGATTGGTTGTCCTAGGGGATCTTGACTGAACGTTCCAGAACTTTGGCTGTCTTGAGAACTGTCTCTAGCTACTTCAGCTGCAATTGTTGCTTCTTGTTCAATTTCTTCATTTAACATTTGTACAAAATTTGTGAAAGTACTGCATTCAATCGTATCTTTACATGCATTAAAGGAATCTTCATAGCTTTGAAATTCTCCAAGTAGTTCGTCCTCTGAACGCCACGGTTTAAACAGCTGTAAAAGTGCCAAGTAGTAAAATTCCTTTTTGTCAATAGTGTCGCAACTCAGCTTCCTGTGATTAATAAAACTTCCTTTTGTTTGCTTCACCAAACATCCCTCCTCACCAAAGACTTTATATTTTCCATTGTTGATGTCTTCTGTGGCTTTCCGTGAAAAAATGTAGTTCCTCAGCACTTCATAGAGACACATGTTCTCAAGATGACGACTTCTTTTTGGATAATACGTGTCCAACATGTTTGATTTCAAAATATCTGTACTTTCTGGGTCGTTCTCTGCCAAATATTCAATTTCTCCAACAGATTTCAGTAACCGATTTCGCATTGCTGCAAGGCCTAAACTTACCCAAATTATTCTTCTTGATTTCGAGTACAGACTTGCAGATGATAACCTATCTGAGCATTCGTAGGATCCAATTTCTCGATGCGATAACATCTTTAAACTGAAACTGTATAGCTTCTTACTGACAGTTTTCTCGTGAGAAATCTCTTCCCACATTTCCTTCAATTCCGTTTTCTCAGATTTAGTGATGTAAGATGTGACATACCGAGCAACAGCAATAGAATTGTCAGCCACATACTGAATATCCATGTTAGCATTCCACATGGATAAAATGACTGGGTTGTAGTCATTTATATATTTTGACTCTTCTTTTCTTCTTAGGTTGTACGTATTTTTTGGAGATTTTCTTGTAATAGTATGTCGCACAGCTGACATAAAACTATTGACTCTTCCTTTTGAAAGTACAGGTCTTGTAAATCCAAATCGACATTTTGTGTAGAATTTATCTTTGCTCTTGTACTTTCGCCGACAGTACTTTCTACACCGATGACTTTGGAAACGTAAAACTTTCTCTTTTAACTTTTTCTCTTCTGTGCTTTTAGGTATAGCACATGTTGCATATTCTTCAATGAAACTTAAAACTGCATCATCAGAATCTGTTCCAAATTTTGGGGCATCCTTGATCCACAACAGCATATGAATATGAGGAGCACCTCTTGCTTGGTAATCTTTTCTCCAAAAGAAATCCACAACTTCTCCAAGAGGTGGATTTTTTTTTATTGCAGATGAAGGACATCATAGCCTCAAACCTATGATTGAAATATCTGCAAACATTAACCGGATCCAATGAGCACAATTCTCCTGCTGTCTTGTATTCGATGTTTTTAATGTTTGAATTTGTCTCTCGCAGAAAATCCAGTAAATCATCCCAAGCGTACTCAGCACAGCTTAGGGTAAGGAACTATGTAGGAGTTCCTAAATTCCGTAACATACATTTCAATTCTCCATGGCGTCGGTACCAATATTCATTTGTTCCACGCTGACAAGCCATCAGATTGATCAATTGTGATTCCAAATGATCATCTCGCTGCTGCACTTTGTTCATAAAATCCTTTGCAGACACATTATGTAGATGTACTCCACTTTTTAAAATGTGATTTACTGCATAAGATAGTGCAGACAAGTCACTTTCAAATAACAGATGGAACAAATAAGGAATACTTTGACGAAATCTTGGATCTTCTGCATTTAATCTTGTAGTCCGATACTCAGAAGCAGGAATCTGTACTGGGCGTTCATCATATCGTCCACCTTCTCCTGTAGGAAACAGCTGGGGAAAACAACGAGCTTCCAAGCTCTCCTCCCATACACTCACAGGAGTTCCTTTTGCTTTTTTCATCTGAAACAGATCAATAGTGTTTGCCATAACTTCTTTTGAATGAAGAGGATGTATGCTGAAATGTTCATACATTTCTTCTTCTCTTGACTTGTCCACTTTTTCAATTTGCCCAGTTGGTGTTTCTGTGTCTCCTAGTAAAACTTCTTCATCTTCATCCATATAAATTGATTCATACCATTTATTATTCCTTTTCAAATATAAATTTGCTCTCTGTAATTTTCGTACATCTACTAGCTCCTGCCAAATCTTCTTATTCTTTGAAGGTACACCATTAACCAGAATAACTAATGGTTCAGATTCCAAAATATCTGCATCAATCGTTTCAATATTTTTTTTCAAATCTACCGGCAAATAGACAACTCTTCCTTTTAAACCTCTCTGTAAATCTGAAGGAGGTAATTTACCGGTTTTGGGCTCCATACGTACTATAGTCTGGAACGGATGAACACATTGAATGAGTATAGACTCATACATATTTAAATCAGAAAGTTCTGCAGGAATATCAACCAATTCTAAATTATTATGTACAGCTCTAGCTGGCATTTTATGTTCTTCTAATTTGTTATAACAGTATTTACAAATATGCTGATCTTCACCCAAATCAAAACAATTTTCCAGAAATATATATGTTGCAAAATCCTTCCATTTATAATTATCTTCTTCTTCACTTTTTTTATAGAGATCAACATTCCTTATTTGAATTTTATAATGGTTTCTCCGGCAACAAATACAAGTAATATTTGGTCTTTCATTAGAGATGATAGCAAATTTTGTCATTTGATCTTCAAATTTCTTACTTACGGAGAGTTCTACATTCTCTTCCACATTTTCTTCAATAACTGTGTTATTACCTGCACTTTCTTGTTCCGGACCAAAGTAACTAAACTAAATTTCATCAGTAACCTTCTCTACATCTGATACAGAGCTGGACTTTTAGCAGAATACAATCTTCTCACAAATTTTCTTATTTCAGTATGATGTACTGCCAGCATCCTAAAATGGTGAAAAACACTTTGACAAACTTTCCTAGAAATACAAGCCAGAGAATATCCTTGCAAACCAGTATTCTCTCTCACTCTGCATGGATCTAGTCTTTGAAGCACCTTAATCTTCTGTTTAACACTTTTTTTTACTAAATTCTCTTAGAAACTCACGTAATTTATCAATAGATTCTTGTCGCACAGTACAAATACTACTACAATTCCAAGTGTACACTGGGGCTTTAGGACGTCTCCCCATAACCTCATCAGCTATCACTTCTTCCTCATTTCTTGGAACCATTTTCTCCTTTTCCATTGCACAACCACTTTTAACTTCATAAGCACGACCTCTGGTGTCAACTGCATGCAGCGAACTATTACTTTGAAGATAACTCTCTTCATTAAAAAATGGTTCAGTACTTGAACTATGCATCCATTCTCCTAAAAACACTTTACAAAAGTTATTTCTTTTCACTACTCTTTTCGTTTTGCTTTGTGACTTCATTACATTGACCATTTTATCTAATGTACGCATCCTGTTTAAAACTTAAAATGAATAGTTTTCTTTTTAATTCTAAAGCCTTAGCTACAATGGCTTCAATATCTTTTTTTCTCTTATAAAATTTCGCTTTGTTCTTATATTTTTTCACATCCTTTAGCAAATTGGACATCACTCTTCTCTGAAACATTTTTCTACGGATCTCTTTAAATGCTGTTTTCCTTTTAAAGTCAATCTTTATTGCTTCTGATTGTACATTAGCATTTAGTAATTTCTCACTTTTGTCCTGTTGTTTTCTACATGAAACAGTATTTCCAGTGGGGACATCTTTTAAATTTTTCCTTTTTTTGAAGATATTTTTAAAGAAATCCTTTGTCTGCTTACCAGAAGACTTTTTCTTTTTTCCAACATGAGCATCTTCAACTAATTTGGGTCCTCCAGTTATCTTCAAATATAGATGTTTTTTCTGTTCTTTTCTCTTTCTTGATTTTATAGCCATCTTAAATTTATGTCACTGTTCTGCAGCAATACCTGAAAGAAACTAAAAAAAATAACTTTATGTAATTTAAATATATCACTATATTTTTTATGAGCTTTTCAAATCTTATAATACTTTCTACCCCTTTCCTACGAGTGAAAAACACAATAAAACCAACACGAATTAAATCTCTAAGAACAATTCCTGTGTGCACACAGACTCTTGGTGTGATTCTAGGCAGAAAACGAAATTTGATTTGCAATTCAAAAGCACACTTACTACTGTTTTTTTGCAAGTGATAATTACTGTAACAGTCTGACACATTTTCCTTATAGTTTTCAGAAGCAGAAAAAAGCACATGTCCTAACAGCTACTTGAGACTATGACCATGTGTAACCTGGGTGAGTGACTACAATCCAGCAAAGGAAATGAGCCTTGGTGATGTTGAATGTATTAGCATCACTCACTCCAAACTGAAACACCACACAGTCCTGATTAGTAAGCATAACTGTGCAGGAGAAGCTGCTGGCTCTGTGCTAAGAGTGTACTTCTGGAGACTGTTTATTGTCAGGTGCAAGAGACATCTGCATTGACGCTTGCACAACTGCCTGATCACTGGATAGATATATGTAAGAGTACATGTGTGATAAGGGTTAATTTGAGTTTTGAACATGTGGGAACTACATGACCCATTACACGAGTCGAAGGAAAAATCTACCATGTTGATTTTAAATGTGTTAGCATTGCCCTCTCATTTGTAACATATTAATTTGGGCTCAAGGCTATCCTCCAAAGTTCATAAAAACAAACATCCCCTTTCCTACGAATGCAATTCTAAAAGAACCAGAGTAACACAAATTAAATCTCTGACAACAATTCCTGTGTGCACACAGACTCATGGTGTGATTCTGGGCAGAAAACGAAATTTGATTGGCGAATTGAAAGCACACTTACTACTGTGGTAGTGCAAGTGATAATTACTCTAACAGACTGACACATTTTCATTAAAGTTTTCAGAAGCAGAAAAGAGCACATGTCCAAACAGCTTTTTGAGAACATGAACATATGTAACCTAGGTGACTGACTACACTCCTACAAAGGAAATGAGTCTTGGTGATGTTGAATGAATTAGCGTTACTCACTCCTACCTAAAACACCACACAGTGCTGATTTGTAAGCATGACTGTACAGGAGAAACAGCTTGCTCTCTGCTAAGAGTGTGATTCTGGAGACTGTCTACTGTCAGGTGCAAGAGTGATCTGCATGGACGCTTGCATAACTGCATAAACACTGGAGACATGTATGTAAGACTACATGTGTGGTAAGGGTTAATCAGAGTTTTGAACATGTGGGAACTACATGACCCATTACACGAGTGAAAGGAAAATCTACCATGTTGATTTCAAATATATTAGCATTTGCCTCTCATTTGAGAGATACTGATTTGGGCTGAATGCTAACCATCATAATTCAAGAAAACAAGCTTCCCCTTTTCCTACGAATGCAATTCTAAAAGAACCAGAGTAACACAAATTAAATCTCTGACAACAATTCCTGTGTGCACACAGACTCATGGTGTGATTCAAGGCAGAAAACGAAATTTGATTGCCAATTTGAAAGCACACTTACTACTGTGGTAGAGCAAGTGATAAGTACTCTATCAGTCTGACACATTTTCAGTACAGTTTTCAGAAACAGAAAAGAGCACATGTCCAAACAGCTTTTTGAGACCTTGAACATGTGTAACCTGGGTGACTGACTACACTCCAACAAAGGAAATGAGCCTTGGTGATGTTGAATGTATTAGCGTTACTCACTCCTATCTGAAACACCACACAGTGCTCATTAGTAAACATAACTGTACAGGAGAAACAGCTTGCTCTCTGCTAAGAGTGTGGTTCTGGAGACTGTCTACTGTCAGGTGCAAGAGAGATCTCCATGAACGCTTGCACAACTGCCTGTTCACTGGATAGATGTATGTAAGAGTACATGTGTGGTAAGGATTAATTTCAGTTTTGAACATGTGGGAACTACATGACCCATTGCACGAGTAGAAGGAAAATCTACCATGTTGATTTCAAATATGTTAGCATTTGCCTCTCATTTGAGAGATACTGTTTTGGACTGAATGCCAACCATCCCAATTCAAGAATACAGGCTTCCCCTTTCCTACGAATGCAATTCTACAAGAACCAGAGTGACACGAATTAAATCTCTGACAACAATTCCTGTGTGCACACAGACTCATGGTGTGATTCTAGGCAGAAAACGAAATTTGATTGGCGAATTGAAAGCACACTTACTACTGTGGTAGTGCAAGTGATGATTACTCTAACAGTCTGACACATTTTCATTAAAGTTTTCAGAAGCAGAAAAGAGCACATGTCCAAACAGGTTTTTGAGACCATGAACATATGTAACCTAGGTGACTGACTACACTCCAGCAAAGGAAATGACCCTTGATGATATTGAATGTATTACCATTACTCACTCCTATCTGAAACACCACACAGTGCTAATTAGTAAGCATGACTGTAGAGGAGAAACAGCTTGCTCTCTGCTAAGGGTGTGGTTCTGGAGACTGTCTACTGTCAGGTGCAAGAGAGATCTGCATGGCCCCTTGCATAACTGCATAAACATTGGAAACATGTATGTAAGACTACATGTGTGATAAGGGTTAATAGGAATTGTTAACATGTAGCAACCACATGACCCATTGCACGAGTGGAAGGAAAATCTACCAAATTGATTTCAAATATGTTAGCATTTGCCTCTCATTTGTGAGATAGTGATTTCTGCTGAATGCTAACCTGACAGTTCAAAAAAACAAGCTTCCCCTTTCCTACCAATGCAATTCTAAAAGAACCAGAGTAACACGAAATAAATCTCTGACAACAATTCCCGTGTGCACACAGACTCATGGTGTGATTCTAGGCAGAAAACAAAATTTGATTGCCAATTTGAAAGCACACTTACTACTGTTTTTTTGCAAGTGATAAGTACTCTAACAGTCTGACACATTTTCATTACAGTTTTCAGCAACAGAAAAGAGCACATGTCCAAACAGCTTTTTAACACCATGAACATGTGTAACCTGGGTGACTGACTACACTCCAGCAAAGGAAATGAGCCTTGGTGATTTTGAATGTATTAGCGTTACTCACTGCTACCTGAAACACCACTCAGTTGTGAATACTAAGCATGATACTACAGGATAAACAGCTGGGTGTGTGCTAACAGTCTGCTTCTGCAGACTGTGTATTTTCAGTTACAAGAGACGTATGCATGGATGCATCCATAACAGCATAAACATTGTAGTAATGTATGTAAAAGTACATGAATGGCAAGGGTTAATTGGAGTTCTGTATATGTAGGACCAACCTCACCCATTGCATGATTGGAAGTAAAATCTACTATATCAATTTCAAATGTGTTAGCACAATTCTATTATTTATATCAAAATTGACCACATACACCCCCTCTCAAACACATAACTCACCTTTAAAATTAGTTAGTTGAGAACGAAATGTGGCACTCAAACAGCAGATTATCAGAGCCAGAATCTCTGAGCTGTACACCCCTCTCCTCTCACCAGAACCAGTAAATGGCAATGTTTCCCTCTCTTTTTTCACACATATACATGTTAACTTCAAATCACAGTGCTTTCCACATTTTTTCAAATGGAATCACACATTTCTATTGGTTGCAAATTTCAACCCTTTTCCAAATGATCCCTTCCCCCAACATGACTTCTACCTGCTAGCATAGCAACAGGTCATGGAACACTGGTGTGAGCAGAGAGGTCAGAAGTTCAGCACACACAGTTTCTAATCCAAAGAGCAAGAGTGCTTGACCTGTCAAACCTAACAGCAAATCCAAATTAATCTTCTGTGGGAACACATTTTTCTGAACCAATACAAAACATGCTTCTAAAAATGTAAACATACAGCCTAGTTTTAACTGTAAAATGGTTTGAATCAGCCAATGAGTTATTTTTATTGAAAAAAAGTATGTATGCCTCCATTTTACAACTGTCTTTCTTTTCATATTGCCATTCTACTGAAAAACACCTCCTGAGTGCATCCAGATCTCCGTGGAAGATGTTCACAGTGTGGATTGTAGGTCATAGCTATGTCTTCTGGAGTGAAAAGTATGCAGAAAAAAGAGGTATGGTGAGAGACCTTGCTTTGCCAAATGTAGACATTAAATGGATGGATCAGAGAGGGTTAAAGTGGCACCAATTAATGCCTTTGGTGAAATCTTTTCTACATCTCCAACAGCCTAACCTTATTATTGTGCACTGTGGTGGAAATGACCTAGGCACTTCAACTGGGGTAGGTCTGGAAATGCTTGTTAAGGACACCTTTGTGCAATTGATGTCGCTTTTTCCACAAACTACCTTTGTGTATTCTAATATATGCCAAAGGCAAAAGTGGAACTGGTCCAACCAATTTTGTCCACAGATTGACAAAGCAAGAAAGCACGTCAATAAATCTGTCTGTGGAGACGGTGTACATTTTACAGATGAAGGCAACAGAGTCTTCCTCTTGAACTTTAGACTCTGCATCGGTACTTACTTGTAGGTACCACAAAAAAAACACTTCATAAACACAACGGCTCTTTTTAGAGCCCCCTATTATCTAAACACTTAAATGTGATTTTTAATTCTATTTTTTTAATGATTTTTTTCTGCCGTGCGCGTACGGTAAGCTTACCGTATGCGCTCGGAGCGATTTAAAAAAAAAATATATAAAATGTATTTTTCACACTTTTGGGTCCTTCTTGGACCCCCTGACAAACGCTAGGGGGTCTGCAACTCTCTTCGTTGCCCCCTTTTCACGTTCTCCACCTTTGTTTATCAGTGTGAGACACACAAAATGGCGGCCGACACTTCCTGATTTCGACCGATTCGAATGTTTACAGTCATGTAACCACCAATCAGAATTACGCTCGCGCACGGCAGCGTGCACATACGGTAAGTTTTACTGTACGCGCACGGAGCGCGGCTATAGATATTTATATGCTTTTAACTGCAATTTTCTCAGGAACTACTGAACAGATTAACTCCAGACATGCAAAGGCACATCCCTGACCTGAGGACTACCTCTCTGCCAAATTTCAAGTAATTCTGTTCAGCCGTTCGGGCTGTAGCTTGGACTAAAGGTCCCTATGGAAAAATGCATGGGGAAAACGTGTTTTGGGACCCCCCTTTTTCTCAGCCCCCGCTTGACGAATCCCCCCCGAGACATTCAGGGAATGAGCGGAGCGGAGCTCCCCACCTATTTTGAAAATTTCGCGAGGATTCGTCAATCGGCGCCAAAGTTATTCCAAATAGAATGTTGCAGATTTCCTATGGAAACACGGTCTTAACTATAACTATCTACTGGCGACCGCCAGTAGATAACATATATATTCACAAAGATAGGTGTAGCATATATATATATATATATATATATATAGGGTCTTCTATAGGGTCTACTCTCGTCTTTTCTACAAACGGATCGTCGGATGAGTTTCTTGTGTATATATATACATATATATATAGCAAGAACAAGGAGTTCATGGTGCTCCCAAGGTCCGGTGCACTCACGGGGTGTGTGTCGGCTATAAAACATCCGCAGACGCGTTTCTGGCTTTTGCCGTCATCAGTGCGGAAAAGCCGTCAATAAAACGACACAGTCATTTAAACGGTTCTGCCATATGGTTGGTGGATTCTTTGTGAATCAGCCCTACGGTTCGTGCTCATACTTCAGTGGGAGGAAGGTCTGTTTGACCCTAAGAAAGTACAGTGGGTCAGGAACAGAATTTGAAACATGCTTATCTCCCAGAACCAGGCTGGTCGCTGGAAAGGTCAATCTAGCAAATGCGTAGAAGGAAATAGATTTTTAGATTAAGATTTGCCAGATATCCATTGGTATCCCTATAGTAATAATCTTTTGATTCTATGGCAGACAAAGTTACCAGATGATTTTCCATGGCACCCGGCAAACTGGCAATGGGCTGCGGAAGTCAACCACCAATGCTATAATGTAAAGTAAAGAGAGTAAGTAAAAAAAATATGTTCTTACCGTTTTCACTCCCTTAATTAGAGAAAAGAAAGTGAGGTGAAAGGTTAGTTAATAACATTTAGTAATAAATTGTCAGCATATGAACCTACTACAGTTTTATCTCATATGTCATAAATATGAGCATGAAAGCCTGGCAAAACCGGATCCACCCAGTTGATCCCCATTCCCTGGGGTTACAATTTTAATTGCATGTTAATGAAGGGGTGATACTGCATGGCACTGGACTTGCACTCCCACTGTACTGTGAACCTCATAACCCTGGTGCTTCTCTTTATACATTGGCATGTTTATAACTGTCTGATAGCTAGCTTTGATTTGCTTATCTATTCCTTCAATCCTTCCCTGCTCTTAATGCACCCAGATTTAAATAAGAAGGTGTGAGACATTGGGTTGTAGGTTGACTGGGATGTGAGCTCTTGTCAAGCATCAGCCACAATCATGATGAACCAGAAAGAGTCACTAAATTAACCAGTGCATAACCCTAGGCAACCGGGCAAAAAAAAGCAGTCTGGCTTAACTTAGAGGCAATGAGTAAGGTATTTATTCAGCACATAAATAGGTTTAAAGTGAAAACGTTAACACAAGAACAATCCCAAACCAATTTAGGAATACAGAGTAAATGTTAATAAAAATTTGACACCAAAACAGCAAAAATCCAATAAGTTGAATCAGACTTTTAAACATGTTTTGTAAAACTACTGTGGCTATCGAGGAGAACAAGACTGGGTCAAAGTCGAAAAATATGACCGACTGCGATCAAGCATGGTTTGGATACACAAAGAGGATTGGGCCTGGTCAGCGCTTAAATTTGGAGTTAGAAGATATTCTGAGAAAAAGTGTTGTAGAAGGTAAGGTTCAACGGGGCAAGGCTGCAGGAGATTTGTGGAGGGAGCGCCATCGTAGGATAGCCTTGAGTCAAACATGTGCTTAAGATTTATACTTTTGGTCTTAGTTTCTGAAATGGAACTAAAAATTCTCCAGTGGGGAAGAGGCATTGGGCTGTAGTGAAGAAAGTTCCATGAGCAGGATACTCTTTTCGAAGGGCAGCTGAAAAGGATTTGCTCCTGCTACAAAGAATGTAGCAGGAGAAGCTGGTCTCCTCCTGGTTCTCAGAGCAGTTTTTGTCAACATTTCTCTGTCCTCAGTTTTGTGATTTGGTCATTTGGGTACCTTTAGAACCACAACTAAGGGTCCAGTTTGGGGATTTGGTCATCTGGGTACCTTTAGCACCACAACTAAGGGTCCAGGGCTGGTAGGGTACTTCTTGGAGTTTCAGAACACACTCAGGCTGCGTCCAGGTGCGGGTTCAAGATGGTGGGTGCCTTTTGTGTTCCTGTGGCTCTGAACAAGAGGCCAGTAATCTAGCCCTTGGAGTCACTCTGGTAGTCTTGGGTTTGGTTGAAGGTGAAGTGCTCACTGCAGGGCTGGCTTCTGAGGGTTCAAGGCAGGCTCCAGGCAGCAAAGCATTCCCTTCAGGTATGGTAAAGTGGTCTTGCAGTGTGCACAGCAGATCACAGCAGCAGGCTTTTCATCAGAATTCCAAGGATACAAAACATTGAATTGCTATCTGCTCCCAATTGGAAATTACTGCTTATTAAACTGCAATAGGAAATCGACAATGTTATCCAAAGGCAGAGGTGGGCCTCACAGTAGTCAAAAACAAGTTTGGAAGTTTTTCAATAACAGGAAATGTAAAACTCAAAAGTACATGTCAAACCTTTCAATTACATAGCATCCGGTCCTGTGGGCTGCCTACCGTAGGGATGACTTATATGTAATAAAAGGGGAGTTTAAGGCTTAGCAATGTGCTTTGATGGCAAGTTGACATTGCGGTTTGAAACTTCATTCAGGCTGCAATGGCAGACCGGAGACATGTTATAAGGTGCAGAGGCCCTAGGTATATAGCATACCACTTCACAAGGGACGTCTAAGTACATGAAATATGGATTGGGTGTAGGCCAATTGAACTATGGTGTTGGAGAGTGAGCACAAGCTCCTTACCACTGGGTAGCAGTGGCAAAGTGCACAGAGTTCTAAGGCCAACAAAAACGAGAGCAGCAAAAAGGTTGAAGGTGAGGCAAAAAGGTTAGGGGAAGACCACCCTAAGGCTGACAGGTCTAAAAGAAAGCAAGGTATTTTTTCCTGAAGTACACCTTACTATTTACTTCTTTTGTTCTGGAAGTCTTTTAGTTCACGTATAGAATTCAAAAGAAATTGATTGACTTCCACAAATGCATGATACCAATCTTCTGCAGTCTTCTTTTAATATGTTCCTTGAAACTACGGATAGAATATTGATTGACAAGTAGTTGCGTGATTCATAGATTTAGAACATGTGGTCAGTAGAAACTATGCCCAGGTAGGGGAAGAGCAGAATTTAAAAACCTTGACGTAAGTGTCGGAGGTATGCTGCTGAAATATCTATATTTTTTGTGATTTTTCTAGCTAAATTGTATATTGCAAATGCTTGTAGCACTATCTATTGTCGCAACAAATGACCAAGAACAATTTGTGCAAACACAGCACTGTCTCTGAGTTTACAAGATTGAGAAATAGCCCATATCCTGCGCTAACGGCTGTAAAATGCGGCAACTGATCGACTAAAACATCACTTATCTCAAAATGAAAGTATGTCTTGAAGGCTGAAAAGTGGTTAAATATCTAATGCATTACTTCAGGCAGCCCACACCTCAGGTAAATATCAGTTCTACTTAACAAGAGTCACTGCAGACACTCTCTTTCACTGTAAGTCTATTCAAATAACAATGAATGCTCGCTTCAGCTTGATGTCAGGTAAGACCAACTGAGAGGGCTGCTGCTTCTGACAAGTCAATAATGGAATAACAATAACCTGATGCCATGTGCTCATTGGCACTGCCAGGTTTTCACATACGAGGTATACTTGGAGAATTTTGAGTAACTTGTATAAAACCACTAAACCTTGCAATGCCAGTGTTAATCTCCAGCAATGGCACATATTAGTATAAGGGAAGTGTTAGAAATGGGATCTCTGGTTGGCTAAGGCTTGCGCCAAAGCCAGGCAGACCCACTCTAGTCAGGGAAAGGGAGTTATACGCCAAAGATAACCCCTGCTCACCCCCTTGGTAGTTTGGCACGAGCAGTCAGGCTTATCCCGGGGACGTTGGGTAAAGCATTTGCGCAACACACACAGCAACAACATACTAGACACACCACAAAAGGAACTCCACACAAGGTTATATATAAAAATAGCCTTTGTATTATCATAAAACAAATGAGATGGTAATCACACAATATACACTGTGCCAACTGGCACTGGGCAATATTTATAGGGGATTATTTACACATGACAGGGCCACGTGGGCCACTGTCAGAATCATCACTTGTTAAAATAGTAAAAGTAGGGGCATATCATACACATGGACCCCAACCAGTAATTACTTGCAAACACTATACTCAGCATCATCCTGTAACATAAATCATATCATGTACAGTATCACATCAGGTGAGAAACCTCATAAGCCTAAACATGGTAGACCATAACATTCTAAACATAACTCGCAAATAAACTTACTAGCATAAACTGCAGTAGAGAATTACTCATACCTAAACCACAGTCGAGAATAAAATAAAACATAGCACAGTAGGTAAAGCCTCATAATCATAAAAGCACATCTAGAGGCATAAATCAGGGTGCATAAAACAGTACATGAATGACATTTCTTGTGCACCTACATAAATCACATTAGGGCCTGGCGCCCTACAAACCTAACAGTCCCCCTGGCCAACTGGCCATCTCTAAGGGGCTATGGGGTGCTTGGGTGCTTCCTTCTTCCGGACTCCACCATCATTCCCTGCCAGCCACTACTATTTATGATTACAACGTTAAAAATGACTTTTCTAGAAAGTTAGCATTTTTCTGCTCATAAGCCAAGTGTGCCTCTGCCTGCCTCCAATACATGTCTGGGTTGGGCGACAGCTGGGCTGTGAGCATTCCATTCCTTCTAGACAGTCACACTCAAAGGGAGCTGAGGTGTGTCATTCACCTCCTGATGGCTCATCACTAGGCTGATGAGCCTTCCATAGATAGAATGGTGGGAGAAGCTGACATTTGCACTTGAATAGGGCTGCGCCTGTCCCCACACAAATATTTGCATACACACCTGTAGTGTGTCTCAGCCTGGGCACCAAAGGAAAAACCTGCATGCACTTCAAAGAGCCGTCCAGAAGTTTCTTCCACTTCCAGAACCAGGGCATCAAATTTGATAATACTGAACTTCAGACAGCTCCGTTTTAGTATACTTCTGAACCTGTGGATACTCTGTGAGGAAAAAGAACTGCTGGGCCGCTGAAGGACTGCTACTTTGTGGGACTGCTGCCCTGAAGGAACTGCTTTTCGGTGGTACTGCCTGTCTGTTGCTCTCTCTGCCTGGGTGACAAGGACTAGACTTTCTCCACTTGAACCCGGATTGACTTCAAGGACTCGACTGATTGCCTCCTGCTCTGGAGTCCAAGGGACATTAAAGACGGCCTGACTCTCCATCCAGTCCATGGACTCTGCCATCTCTGATTCTTACTCTTCGCTGTTGTGCTGTTTTGCTTCAAAGTCCTGCTTTACTTTGTGCAGGTTGGAACCAACACAGTTGTCATCGATGCCAAAACAGCACCTTCATCGCTGAGGCTCAATGAGGACATGGGACCTCTAGCACAGCTTGACAATGGTGCATTATCTTCACCGCCATAGCTCAACCACCAGAGACCCAATTGTGTGGTTTTGTGCCAACGCATTGCTGCCTTCTTGCTGCGCAGCCTCTCCTTGATGTCAAAGGTTGTTCTCTGGGATGGTACTGTTTCTGCGGGCCTGTGTGTCTTCTGTATCCAACCTCACTCCATCACGGTCGGCTTGACGTTTCAGATTTTACACAGACCACCATGACTGCAAGTAACCTGTTGGCGCCATTGACTTGTAAACACTGAATTTCAAGATAATCTTTAAAAATGCATAAATCCGGTTCTATTTGTTGGATTTTGGTCTTGTTTTGTTTAGTTTAGAAAATGAAGTGCTATTATTCTAAAAAGGAGTGGAATATTTTACTTTTTTTATCACTGTTTTAGTGCAATAAGTGTAGCACAAATTCTTTACACACTGCCTCTTAAGTTCAGCCTCCCTGTTATGTGCCAAGCTACCAGAGGGTGAGCACAGATTAATTTAGGGAGTGCATCTGACCTACCCTGACTAGAGTCAAGGCCTATACTTGGACAGGGTGCATACCTCTGCCAACTGGAGACCTAATTTCTAACAAAGCTGTATTAAAGGCCAAAAACTGTGAACAGTATTTGTCTTTGGAATCTGTGTATGCGATGTTTTATTAGGAAGTAATTACAAATCTGATCCAATTAACAAACATTTTGTTGTGACGTACATTTGTAGTATTCCAGAATTTCCGTAGAAGGGGGGAATAGTCTTTTAATAAAACTTAAAGGAGTTTTCATAAGGGTCATTACAACTGACCTGTTTGAAGTGAGATATCATTAACTAATTTTGCAAGAAAGTAAAGGATTCATACATTCAGGTACAAGAAACATTGTCACACAACATTAACTAAACTGTGTCCGTTGGTTAAAGCTAATAATACAGTGCTATGTTCACCAAACAGTGTTTGTATGCTGTGTCTGCATCACCAGCCCAGACATATTCAGAGACATCAGTTGCGTTATCCCGGTCACATGGACCTTGCAAAACAGACCCGCAGGAGATTTCCTAAGTAAAAAGGTCAGAAGAGAGGATGCTTGGAAGGACAGTTGGCAGGAACTTGTTGGGGAAAAGAAGTAAGAGCTGTCATGGGATGAGTCTTAAAAGCAATGAGAAGCACATTGCACATCTGCCAGCAAATGAGAGCAGGCAGAGCTAAAGAGGGTGTTGTCCCATGCAGCATCTTAAGTATGTGTTAAGCTATGAGTGGAGATTCAGGCAAAACAGTAATTAGTCTCTGGGCAAGTTGCAACCTTCCAATGTGATACATGTGTGTTGTGTTTATTATTTTGTAACCAGTGTAAGCCTCACACTCTTTTAACACTCCTTTAAATACAACATAGATGTCACACAGCCTCTTTCATTGTTAAAGTTTGAAACATTTGCAATACGAAACTACACGTTACAGCATATGTGCTGGGTACAAAATAAAACATTCAGTTTTGAAATGGTTACCCAATAAAGTTAAATTACAGCATGACACTGAATGTAAGTGTTCCCAGCATTAGAAAATTGGATATTAAAATGAACCTTTAAAAATACATGTACTTCTGGGTGGCATATATGATCAGCAAAATTTGTAAAAGCTACAACCTCTTTTCGCTTGTAGAGCTTAATTGCTTTAAAAAAATGTGCTCTGCAGATAGATCCAGGGACATGGAGAGATTTCTTAACCATATAAAGAAAACAGCTGGTTTGGGCTACCCATTACTTCGCTTGACTTCAAAACGCCAGTCCACAGAGGTGCGGCTATCTACATTGATTCTGATTGGTTTAATCCCACAAACTTAACGTGCAACCAGGCATAAAAGAAAAGTAACAATTCTAGATTGGAATTTGCAGGATATCAAACCGGCCAACTCTGTTTAAGCTCCAATGGAAAACACGTTTCCATTTCATAATTTGATTAAGTTCTAGTTTTGTTAGGAATAAACGATACACAGATTGACTGGTTTGCTCGGTGTCTTAATTGCTGCTTGAATATTTTTATGAGCTCAACAATTCGAACACTTGCTCAAAAATATGACTGCAATAGTCTTTTTCCTATCTTGGGGTATTTGATAAGAACCAAAATCGGTCACATCTAGTTGACACCAGGGCCATGGGCAAGGAGAGGAGTAACACTGGGTGGTGAACTCCGCTCCACTTGCAGAGTTTGCGGAGTTTCCCGCACTATGTGTTACAGGGAGCTCGCAGAGTTTTTTTCCTCACTCGCGTTCACCAACGTCACCAACACTCTAGACTCATTCCGTTTAATTTAAGATTACGCTTAAAACATTTGTGGGGTCTAATTGACATGTATTTTGTCTTTGCGGGATTAATTTCCAGACCCTTTAATGTGCAATAATCGTTGAGTGAGTTCAAAAGATTTTGCAGGACCTTTGGAGTTTGCGATAGTAATATTGTATCATCTGCAAATGTTAGAGCGCAAACATGGTTCCCCCCCAGCTTCGGGGAATCGTGACTAGATTTTTGGAGGAACTCAACCATGTCATTGACGTAAAGAAGAAAGAGTGTTGGCGCCAGGACACATCCCTGGCGCACTCCTCTATTCACTACTATTTCTTCGGTGAGTTCACCCGCCTGACCCCATCGTACTCTGGCATAATTGTTCTCATGGAGCCTGATCAGCTGGATTAGGATGTTTTTAGGGACTCCCTGTTGCAACAAGTTTGACCACAAGAGCTCTCTGGGGATTGAGTCAAAAGCGGCCTTTAGATCTATAAAGGCCACATATAAATGGCCATCTCTTAGCCTGGTGTATTTCCAGGCTATTACTATCAGACGAAACACCTGGTCTATAGTGCTTGTCCGTTCCCTGAATCCTGCTTGATAGGGAGAAATAATATTATTTGCAGATATCCAATATTTTAAACTTTCCAAAATTTGTTTTGCGTACAGTTTTTGTAGTATGTCCAACAAGCTAATGGGCCTATAATTAGCCGGGTCATCTCTACCACCCTTTTTATATATTGGCACAATCTCTGCTCCCTTCCAGGAATCAGGGATTGGCTGGCCTCCTGCGATTGCATTACTTAGCAAATTGATGTATGGGACCCATACCTCTGGTGCGTGTTTAAAAAGGTCACCTGGTATTTTGTCAGGTCCCGGAGCTTTTGAGGGCTTGATTGAATTCAAGGCCAGTCTAGTATCTTCGATGCTAAAGCACAATGGGGCAATCGTAGTTGGTGATATAAGACTACCAGTGGAACTACTCTGGCCATCCATCACAGGGACTTGTGAGGCGTATAGGTGGGTGAAGTGTCTATGCCAGGTGCCTGGATCCAGATTAAAATCAGGAGCCGGGGTACCTGGATTCTTACCCTTTGCAATAATCTGCCAAAATGTAAATTGATCGCCCAATTTTGCTGCCTTTACTAATTCTCCCCAGCTCGAATCTTCCCAACTTCTACGGGCTACATTCAAAGTTTTGTTGTATGATGTCCTTGCTTCTCTGATGAGCAAGGGATCCCTTGCGTGGAGAGCCTTCATTAGGAGTTGTTTTTTTTCCACACAATCTTTATCAAACCAGGGGTTTGATTTCACAGCCTTTGCGCGATTTTTTATCTTGGCATGCCCAGGTTTTGTCAGGTCTGATTCAATTCTTTTTACCAGTTTTGAGTGGGTCTGTGTTATCAGGATTGACCCTGAAGGTTCATTTAGATACAACGACACAAGATCACTAAAACTGTTGTAAAAATGAGTAAGTGATTCGACGTTCCCCATTATGGACGGCCATTTTACTGCCCTTCTGTTATTACTTACTATGGGCTGGATCGATTCGTGGCCAGATCGCAAATGTGTCTTTGGATGTTTTTGAAACGATTCTTCTGCAAGTTCTAAGCAGAGTGGGAAATGGTCACTTTCTCTTCTGGTATCTATTTTGAAATCTTTGACGTAAGCCCAATAAGTCGAGCTTAACATGATATAGTCGATCCTGGATGTCGCGGACCCCCTTGAGAAAGTATTTGATCCATGGGGGTCCGAAAGTGTTCTACCATTGCAAGATCTTAAACCATTTGTTATGGTAAAATTCAGTAACTGTAGTGCAGATTGAGAACTTCTACAGGATTTAACTATTCCCAGAAGAGGTATGCCCATAGCAGTATCTTCATCTTCAAAGATGTCTTTCAGGCCTGACAGGGGTTCATAGCAGCAATTGAAATCACCGGCAATTAGAATGGGGCCAGCAGGGAGTAAGGGAGCTAGGACATCTTCCAATAACTGTACTATCATTGATTCTTTGGAATTATCTCTGGGCCTAATATAAACATTAAATAATGATAGCCTCAAGTCATTTTTAAATTTGAAGCTTAAGCCCAGGATGTCCTCTGAGTCTGAGTGTATTATTCCTATAGACGCGTTGATGCTATTTGCAACCCAAATAAGGAGACCTCCTGATGGTCTACCCCTAGCTGATTGCCGCGCCTCTACACTGTAAGTTCTATAGCCCGCCTTATACAGAGGTTCCCTGGCCCACGTTTCTTGAAAGAAACAAAGATCGAAAGTGTCTATATATTCATGCCAGTCTGGTTCCTGCAACTTCCTTGTGAGGCCGGCTATGTTCCTGCTTACCATCTTCACAGCATTTGAGGTAGTATAAGTGTTGGTGGGGGGGCTACAGTCTACTACAGATTGGGTTGTCTGAATATGGCACAATGGTGTCTCAATGGTGTTGTCCAAGTTGCCCCCTTCCTCTACTGCTGAGCCTAATCCTCCCACCGAATGGGATTTTTCACAATGTGTATCGTTCTCAAATACGGGAGGGGATGCAGTTGGAATTTTTTGTGCCAGATATGATAAGTTGCCAGTCCATTCTTGAATCAGTCAGTCCGGATCTGATAAATTCGAGAGGCCCCCCGAGGTATGATGTACTGTGTCCCAACCAACTAGACAGGTTCTGTTCTGTCTGATGCCAATGCTAGAGTTGAAAAGGGAGTGAGATCTCAGATTCATAGTTATTAAATTTTCTGCGATGTTTTTATAGTGAAAGGTTAGCTTAATATCGTCCAGGTCACCCCTATCTTGTTGGATCCTTTCAGCGTTTTTTAAGTCAGATCTTATTATGGATAGACACTGCCTTTCCTTTCTGATCCAGTGGATTGCTTTATTTAGTAGGGAATCCTTGTCTTCCCTTTTGCCCGCCTTCAGTCTTGGAACATTTGTAAGGAATACACAGCATAGCTCTGGGTCTTCCCTTATTACAGAATAATTGGCCTGATCTAGGTGTCGGTTATGCACTGGCTCATTATCCATAGTCCCTCTCCAGGAGGTGGAGTGTGGAGATCTGTCTTTATGGTAGGTACTCGGATTTGCCTGGGTATATCTGGCCTGGTGTTGGGGGATAAGATTATTAGAATTGTCGATGTGATTGTACTGTGCTCTATCCTCATTGGACGGAAGAATGTATGTGTACTTGGGTTTTTACACTGCGTAGGTTTCTGATGCTCGCGATGGCTATTGGGTACTCGGGGCAGTGATTTTGCAATTTGGCTACCCCTGGACGTGTCTGCTAGTGTGATTCCGGGAGCAGCGATTTCACCCGTATTTGGGAATGAGGCCCCTTTGTAAGTCGGTAAATGGGACGTTAAGATCTCGAGCATTTTTTTAATTGAGCTGACCTCCTCTTGGAGAACATCCAGTTTGGTATTTAAGGTAGTCACTAAGCTGTATGTATCCAGTATTGTTGGGTTTGATGGTAAGTGTCCCTGAGAATTATCCCCCGTCACATCTGTTTGTTTAGAAATTATTTCATCGCTGCTTCTCGCGGAGGACCAAGTGTCAGGGACCGTGTTCTCACACAGGGGTGCAAATCTATTAGAGCACTCGACTGTGGTCACCTCTCTACATATAGGACTGTCTGGCTGTCTAGCCACAACCTCCGTGGTATCAGATATTTCTGGGCCGGAGGGAGGCTTTGTAGTGGGCCCCCTTCTTTGCTTTGGGAATAGGGGAGTTAGAGGTTGGGATTGTGTCTGTATCTGTGGGGGTGAATGGGGTTCATGTACTATGGCGATGGGTTCTGGGGGCTTTGCCCTTGGCACCTTCTCTTTTTTGCCGTAGTAGGATGAGATTTTATTACCCTTGTTGTTAACCCCCTTGTCACTAGACAACATAGTCTCTACCTCTTCTATTAAATTATCGATCTCAGCCAATGTACAATTATTTACTACTGTTTTAGCTTGTTTATGCATTTTGGCTAATTTCTTTTTCCCAGTCATAGGTTCAGTGGCTTTCCGCTTGCCCATCGCTGCCCTGAGAATAGAGCAACACTGTTTGCCCCTCAGCGACAATGACTCTTTAACCAATTTCCAAGGGATAAATAAGGCCAAAGAGTATAGGGGAAGGCTAGACAATCACTATATCTTGTATAGGAGTTTACTCTGTAAGTCTCGGTCAAATATTAGGGGTCCGCTCAGTTTCTCAGGACTCACGATTGCGCACACCCCCTAGGAAGGAGTGACTACCTTTAGTTGCAAGTCAGGTCGCTACAATCATAATGGGCGCAGGCATGGCAAACATGAACACATGAAAATTGCACACTTCTGCAATTGATTTCTCCCAGAATCTTACTTGAAAGGTAAGGGGGGTGGTCCAGTCCAGTCTTGTCCGGTCTTTGACGGGCAAGGACGGGCCCGCCCTTGGCCGGGGCTTCGCCCGGGCGCTGCCCGCGCGCATCCCGCGCTGCGGTAGGCGCGCTGCGTTGATGTAGGCAGGTGACGCCTGCCACTGACGTCACCTGCGAGCGCCGACCAGGGAAGTCTGGGTTCTGTGGTTTTAGTTTATGCCGTTGCCCTCACGGCGGACCTGAGGGTCGATTTGGCCCCTTCTGTGGATTGCAAGCCTGCCGTTGCCCTCACGGCGCTGGTTAGGTAGCCTGCCTCGAGTCCCCTCATCAAAATGACATGGTCCATTGGTTTACTGCGGGCCTCGTTGTTTCATCAGAACATTTCATGTGCTACAAGCAGACAAGGTCTTGAGTGGAAATAGCGAGTGGATCTTAGGAATCACTGGCTCTCGTACATCCTGTTTTATAAGTGGACCCTAAGGGTCCCCATCGTAATCACCTTTGACTCTGTGGCAGACAGAGTTGATGGATAATTTCACTTGAAAAGGCAATGGACCACTAAAGTCAAGCACCAATGCAACAGTGTATAAGCAAAGAGAGTGAGTAATACAAATATGTTCTTACCGCAAATATTTCCTTAAAGAGCAGAAAGTGATGTATAGGATAAGTTACCAACACTTAATTATACATTGTGATCATATAAACTCACCACACAAAACAAACATTTTGCAAAAAGTAATTCCATACACATGAGAAACCAATGTGATTCAGCAGCAACAAAAACCGAAATGCAACTTTGGATGCAGCCAGTAGAGATTCACAGGTACAAAAATCCACTTTATAGTTCATTAGAGAGTCTGCATTTGGAATACAGGTTTAAAATTTGGCTTTGCCAACAAAGAATCTGATGAAGCTGAGAAAGTGCAGGAAAATAAGACATTGATGACCAGGGTGGTAGTTTTAACATATGACCAAAGGTCACAAAACTGCACCTAATATTAAGCTGACACCAAGCAGGATTAATGGGCCCGATTCACAAACAATTTGTTTTGACTTATGCTTATAGTACTTCTGAATCACAGTATATCATGTGTAAGCCATGGGTACTACATGAGGAAGTCATACCTGTCCATACACCTATCTTTGTGAATCAGCCCTACGGTTGTACAGAATAGTACAGAACTGTGTAACAACCAAGTAAAGGGGCCAGTAGCCTCTTGCTCAGTGAACTAATCCCTATGGGCCCACTCAGCCTTTCAGCCTTCTGAGATCGATAAAGTGTGAACCATTGAGTTTGGTACCAATAAATGTCTGTTATTCAGGCCAAGATAACCATTCTCGGTGAACGTGTGCTTCAAAAATACACGTTATGTAAACGAAGTACTCCTAACCTGTAATGTGTTTATAAAAGAGCAAATTAACCCAGTGCATTTTCATTCACTTTACAAAGAGAGAGGTTGACAGTAAGTTTAAAGCAAAACCAGCCTGCTTTATTTTTTATACGACCTGCACAGTAAATACAGAGCGAACGTACCTCATTTTTAAAGAAAACATTACTTATGAAGCAATGGTTTTTCTTTGCTAATCTGTTGAATCAGTGATAAAACAAAAATGCCCCGTCCATTTTTTTTTTGCAAGTTTCCCAGCCTGTTTTCCCACTTGGTGCTCTGGCACAACCTGTTTCTTATGTTCCCTAGCACACAAATTGAAAAAATACTTCTAGTAAGAAGTTGCTGGATTTTTGCACCAGTGTTTTTCATTTTTTCTAAAAATCTTATTCGGGCATTGTTTTTTGTCACCAAAGGAGTTTGCCATGCCCCTGTCCTTGCACACGAGCCATGCAGCTGGCTCCCATGATTGTTCATATACTCCACAGTAAACTGCCTCTTGTAATTTCCTCATGTGAAGGGCTTATTCTCTGAGGCCCCAGTGTCATAAATGATGGACTATTGTGAGGACTGCCCGAATCACCCGCACAACAAAATTGCCAACAAAGAGCTGACAATGTGACAACTTTATGCCCTGGCCATTGCCTGAAGGAAAAGGGCCTAAATGTTCCCCCTCTGACATAACAACATCGATGGAGACTCACCCGATTCACATGGAAAGAGTGGGGAAAAAAACTCTATGTTTGGGCTCCTGGTGCGGACAGGGCTGAAAGCGAATCGGGAGGCTAAGAGCATTATTTCATGATAGCGGACAACTTTATAGCTCCCAAGTGGGCTATCGTGGTGGCAATGAAGTTGGAGCGGCATGCTTAAAAGATAAAGGCACGCAATCTGCGTGTGCGCTGCTGCTCGCTCCGGAAAAACAAATACAATCCTCGTAGAGGGAAAGCACGTCGTAGTGCCTAAGGTAGAAGAAACTCAATAAAGAAAATAGTACAGAACTGTGTAACAACCAAGTAAAGGGGCCAGTAGCCGTGGGAGGTTACAAATGACAACACAGCCATACTAAGGAGGAACTTACAAGCCTATAAGGAATCAGACGCCAGCATTTACAAAGGACTATTACACAAGCCTATGGAAAATAAGGGCAGGGAGTGAGCGGGGCTTCTCTCCCGTACTGAACTACAACAGATCATCCCCAGAGCAGCACTTGCGCGATGGCTCACACTTGACCTAAAAATCAGGGGCAAAGCTATCAGTGGTGCAGCCGGTGTAGTGGTGACCACCTAGCTTACCTGTGTTGGCTGCTCAGATCAGTGTTTTTCCTCGTATCTGCCCTGCACCAACCTCTCTGTTTCCACTCGCTGGAGAGAAAGAAACTGGAAGGGCAGGAAGAGAAAAAACAGACCATCTGCAGATAGGCATGAGAGATGAGCAGTGGTTAGATTTGTAGATTGTTTCTGAGAGGCTGTATCGCGATGGTGCTCTGGCTGCTTGTCAGGAGTTGTTATGCTTTATTAGTGAGTGGAGCAGCATCAGACTTCCATTGACAGAGCAGTTCACAATCAAGACTCTTTAGACGAGGTGCTGAGAAGGCAGGGCAGGCACGTTCGGCACATGCAATGAATTCAGTTTGTCACTCACCACCAGGGTTGGCTTGAGCTCTGGTGGTGCCCAGTGCTACAGTCTTTTTTGGCACCCCTCCTCCAATGACCTCCTCTCTCACATACATTTAATTTGTTTTAAAGCAATGTTAAATGCTGGTTTTACTACTCCAGTCACCTAGCCTAATAAAATACAGATCTGTTCTTTGCAGCAGGAATATTAATCCTCTGTGCTACTTTATGATAAGTTAAAATGCCACTAGACACAACTCTGACCTATTTCTCTAGCAGGAACACTCATTACAAGAGTTACCTTTAAATTTGTATTGCTGCCCGAAAGCTGGATGGACAAGGAAATCTTTAGCAGGCGTTTTTAGATAGTAAGCAGCTGTTAAGCACACCGCACCTCCTGAGTAAAGTGTGCCTCTCCAGGTCAGCACCTGGTGCGTCCGCACCACTCTCACTGCCCTACAGCCGGTCCTGCTCAGCACTCCCAAGCTCAATTGCCATATGAATTTTTCCCCTAAAAGCTAGAAGAACTTATAAAAATGAACCAGTAGTGGAAAGTTTAAATAAAC
The DNA here is from genome assembly GCF_964204655.1 of Triturus cristatus. Classification (NCBI taxonomy): domain Eukaryota; kingdom Metazoa; phylum Chordata; class Amphibia; order Caudata; family Salamandridae; genus Triturus; species Triturus cristatus. The sequence goes on along the minus strand of NC_140591.1, from coordinate 1,513,977,351 downwards.
ACATCTAAAGAAGACAAAGTGATTTTCCAGGGTGTACAAAGGTGAGTGCTTCTGTTCTTGTTCTAGAAACTTAGACGCTTACTTGTCATTAAACTATAGTTTGCTGTCTGTACATACAGTCCCTCCTGGTGTGCAAAGTCTTTTCCATTTTTGGGGGATGCCAGAAATCATTAACACAATGTTATAAGTATGTTTAGATTCACAGCAGTCCATTTGGGCATAGCACTTGTGCTGGAGAATGGTGCCTTGACCTGAGCTCCATGGTAAAGACTGCAGAGGACACAAGAACACAAAGTGCCGGGAAGTGGATATTTGAATGTAGGGGCAAAAATGCTGCAGTTTGTATTTTTCAGATGGCATTATGTTGTTAACCCCTTCGCTGCCAGGCCTTTTCCCCTCCTGTGCCACGCCCTTTTTTGGCTATTTGGGGTAGTGCACGCTGAGGCCCCTGTAACTTTTTGACCACATAAGGTATCCACGCCAAATTTGCGTCCTTTTCTTCCAACATCATGGGGATTCTAAAGGTACTCAGGGTTTGTGGATTCTCCTAGAGGGGTCACAGAAATGAGCCAAAATACAGCAAAAGTTTGTTTTTTTTCGGAAAAATTGGAAAAACGGGCTGCAAATGAAAGCATCTGGGTTTTTCCCTGCAAATGTTATCAAAAAAGGGTTTATGGGGTTGAAATCACCATTATCCCAGCTTTTTGGGAATACCAGACTTTTGTCAGAAACCCAACATTTTTTACACAGTTTTTGCATTTTTCTGGGACATAGCCTAATTTTGGTATTTTTTGTGCTTTTGACCTCCTTCCAGTTAATGGCAGAAATGGGTACAAAAGCAATAATGGATCCTGGTAAGCTATACATTTTCGAGAAGTAGACAAAATTCCGAATTCAGCAAGGGGTCATTTTTGTAGATCCATCAAGGTTTTTTTATAGAAACTAACAGTTAAATGTAGGATGAATTAAAAATTAGTGGAGAAAAACAGCCTTTTGTGTCAACGTTTTCACCTGTAACTTCTTCTAATTATGACAGCTCTTTGAAAGCAATATACCATTACATCCGCTGGACATTACCGGTTGTGGGGATATATAGGACTTGTAGGTTCACCAAGAACCCTACGAACCCAGAGCCAAAAACTGAGCAGCAACATGCAATGGTTTTTTATTATCTACAGGGTATATAGTAATTATTCTGTTAAAATGTGTACATGGAAAAATGGGTATGAAAGACACCTATGTATTTCTGAAATTGATATTTGCACATTTCTGAAATTGGGAATACTCATACTAGCATGAGAATTATCAGTCATTTTTTAGAATGACTTCTTTTTTGCACAATATCTTTCATTTGGAAGGCAGAAATGCATCAAAAGTCAATAGATAATAACGGTTCCTTTACAAATATGAATTACCCTAAGTCTCCCGATAAAAATGGTACCTCACTTGTGTGGGTAGGCATAGTGCCCGCGACAGGAAACAGCGCAAAACGCAACGTGTTCACAACTCAATATCGCAGTGAAAATTTACCCTTTTTTGGCAAAGTGCCTAGCTCTAGTTTTTGAACCCTAGCTCTGCGGGCACCTTTGGAAACCTAGCAAACCTATACATTTTTGAAAACTAGACACCCGTGTGCTTCCAGGGAGGCATGGCTTGTGTGGATCCCCCAACGTTTCCTTACCCAGAATCCCCTGCAAACCTCAATTTTAGCTGAAAAAATCAAATTTTTCACTCATTTTTGTGTGGGAAAGTTGTGGCATCACCGGGCTCACTCAAATTTCCCACCACCCAGCGTCTCCCCGGGTCTCCTGGTAAAATTGGTGCCTCACTTGTGTGGGAGGTCCAAGTACCCGTGAAAGGCAAGGGGCCCAAAACGCAGTGAGGCGACATCAAAATTGCCTATCTCAAAACCACCTGCTTTTGCAAGGGGGGTCACTTGGGTTTTTGGGCCGGTGCTCGGCGGCCATCTAGGGAAACCTACCAAACCCATACATTTCTGAAAGCTAGACACCCGGGGGCTTCCAGGGAGGTATGGCTTGTGTGGATCCCCCAACGTTTCCTTGCCCAGAATCCCCTGCAAACCTCAATTTTAGCTGAAAAAATCAAATTTTTCACACTTTTTTGTGTGGAAAAGTTGTGGCATCACTGGGCTCACTCAAATTTCCCACCACCCAGCGTCTCCCCGGGTCTCCTGGTAAAATTGGTGCCTCACTTGTGTGGGAGGTCCAAGTACCCGCGACAGGCAAGGGCCCAAACCGTATTGAGGCGACATGAAAATTGCCTAACTCCAATCGACCTGGTTTTGCAAAGGGGGTCACCTGGGTTTTTGGCGCGGTGCTCGGTGGCCACCTAGGGGAACCTACCAAACCCACACATTTCTAAAAACTAGATACCCGGAGGATTCCAGGGAGGTTTGGTTTGCATGGATCCCCAACGTTTCCTTACCCAGAATGCCCTGCAAACCTCAAATTTAGCTGAAAAAGTCACCTTTTTCACACATTTTTGTGTGGGAAAGTTGTGGCATCACCGGGCTGACACAAATTTCCTACCACTCAGCGTTCCCCCGGGTCTCCCGATAAAATCGGTGCCTCACTCGTGTGGGAGGCCCAAGTATCCGCGACAGGCAAGGCCCCAAAACGTATTGAGGCGACATGAAAATTGCCTACCTCAAAACGACATGGTTTTGCAAGGGGGGGTCACCTGGGTTTTTGGCCCGGTGCTCGGCGGCCACCTAGGGGAACCTACCAAACCCACACATTTCTGAAAACTAGACACCCGGGGGATTCCAGGGAGGTATGGCTTGCGTGGATCCCCCAACGTTTCCTTACCCAGAATGCCCTGCAAACCTCAAATTTAGCTGAAAAAATCCCCTTTTTCACACATTTTTGTGTGGGAAAGTTGAGGCATCACCGGGCTGTCACAAATTTCCTACCACCCAGCGTTCCCCTGGGTCTCCCGGTAAAAACGGTGCCTCACTCGTGTGGGAGGCCCAAGTACCCGCGACAGGCAAGGGCCCAAAACGTTGTGAGGTGCACTACGTTTAGGACCCTTGCCTGTTGAGGCGCACTACGTTTTGGACCCTTGCCTGTCGCGGGTACTTGGGCCTCCCACACGAGTGAGGCACCTTTTTTATCGGGAGACCCGGGGAACGCTGGGTGGTAGGAAATTTGTGTCAGCCCGAGGAAAATGTGTTATTTTGGACACATTTTTAGGTTTGCAATGGATTCTGGGTAACAGAACCTGTTGAGAGCCAGTGAAGTCACCCCATCCAGGATTCCCCTCGGTGTCTAGTTAAAAAAAATGTACAGGTTTGCTAGGTTTGCCTACGTTCCAACTGCGCTAGGGCCCAAAATCCACAGGTATGCACATTGCTAAAAAGAATTCGGAGCCCAGTGGGCTTTCTGCCGCCCTGGGGGGGAATCGGGGAAGGGGGTTTCATCCTGATATGCCCCTAAAGGGGCAGAAAGACTGTGGCTATTTTTTGTGGGGGTGTGGGCATTGGTATGACCATTTTGGGCAGCCCCCACCCCCACGCATAAAAAAAGCCTGCGTACTCTCGGGCGCCTAGTGGGCTTTCTGCCCCCCCAGGGGGCAGATCAGGGGCCACTGCCTCCAACTGCCCTCCCGGGGGGGGCAGAAAGACTGGAATTTCTTTGGGGGTAGGGTGGGGTATTGTCATGCCCATTTTGGGGAGCCCCTACACTAATAAAACAAAAAAATCCATGGTTTCTAGTGGGCATTCTGCGCCCCCAGGGGGGGGCCAGATTGGGGGCTACAGCTCCCATCTGCCTCCTGGGGGGCAGAAAGACTGTAATTCTTGTGGGGGGGATGGTGGGGGCATTGGCGTGCCCGTTTCGGGCAGCCCACACCCTAAAACAATTGCGGAAAAAAATCCCTGGTGTTTATTGGGCTTTCTGCCCCCCCCGAAGGGGCAGATTAGGGGCCAATGACCCATCTGCCCCTCGGGGGGGCAGAAAGACTGTAATAATTGGGGGGTGGGGTGGGGTGGGGGTATGGGCCTGCCCGTTTTGGGCAGCCCCCACCCCTATTTTTATTTTTTGTAAAATTCCCTGGTGTCTAGTTGTCTTTTTGCCCCCCCGGGGGGAAGATTGGCGGCCAATGCCCCATCTGCCCCCCTGGGGGGCAGAAAAGCTGTAATGGTGGTGGGTGGGTGGGGGCATTGGCGTGCCCGTTTCGGGCAGCCCCCACCCTAAAACAAACTGAAAACAAATCCCTGGTGTATAGTGGGCTTTCTGCCCCCCCGAAGGGGCAGATTAGGGGCCGATGCCCCATCTGCCCCCCTGGGGGGGCAGAAAGGCTGTAATGGTGGTGGGTGGGTGGGGGCATTGGCATGCCCGTTGCTGGTAGCCCCCACCCTAAAAAAAACTAAAAACGAATCCCTGGTGTTTAGTGGGCTTTCTGCCCCCCCGAAGGGGCAGATTAGGGGCCAAAGCCCCATCTGCCCCCCGGGGGGGCAAAAAGACTGTAGTAATTGGGGGGGTGGGGTGGGGCCATTTTGGGCAGCCCCCACCCCTATTTTTGTTGTCAAAAAAATTCCCTGGTGTCTAGTGGGCTTTTTGCCCCCCCGGGGGGCAGATTGGGGGCTACTGCCCCATCTGCACCCCAGGGGGGGCAAAAAGACTAAATGTGGCCAAACTTATTTGGGGGGGAGCAAAGGCCCTTGCCCAAGGGGCCGCTCCCCCCTCCCTGGTGTCTAGAGGGTGGATCCCTGCTTGGGGATTGCCCTCCTGTGGTGATCCCCAAGCAGGGACCCACTGTAGAGGGGTACCATTGGAAAGGGGAGATTCTCCCCTTTCCAACGATACCCCTCCCGTCTTTCTACGTGTTCAGGGGGCTGAGATAGCTCCCTCAGCACGTACAAAGTGAAACCTGAAATGAGCCTCTTGGCTCATTTCAGTTTCACTTTCACTGTAATGACGTCGGCGTGACGTGCGTGCCGATCGTCATTACAGTGAAAGGGGGGGGGGGGGGGGCCTTGGGAGCTGGGGAAGCTCTTCCCCAGCTCCCAAGGCTATTTTGGCAGAAAGGAAATCCCTCTGGTGGCTGCACCAGAGGGATTCCCTAGGGTATGCCTCATGACGAGCTGGTCTCGTCATGGGCACAGCGCGACTGTGCTCCATGACGAGTCCAGCTCGTCATGGGCATACAAGGGGCTATAACCCAAATGCAGTGTTATATTAGAAAGCTGCCTATCCATGAGGTGATGCAGCCCTTGCAGTTATTTACATATTACTCCAGTAGGGGATTCTAACCTTATTTGATTGTTTCATCTTCAAGTGCAAAGTGAGACGTCTACACATAAAAAAGTCTGAACTCTCAGAGAGAAATATAAGGGACAGAGTGGAAGATGAAATTAGAGCTGAGAGTGCGTCCGTCAGAGCAAGAAGATGAGAGAAGTGAAACGTGTTTAAGAAGTGTAACTATATAAGGGGAAACAAATGTGAGAAGCCAGAGAAATGATTAGGTGACAGAAGAAGCAGAGCATAAGGGATGAAGAACGAGAGAGGAGGGAAAAACATATTGTAAAACAGAGGAGGAGCAAGATAATGAGAAGGTGCTTTGTGATCTGTTCATGAATTTGAATCTCAACTAGGTCAAGTCATAGTTTCATCTTTCTGAGGTTGGTAAATGTGTACAGTAAGGCCTTTGAGGCTGTAGAAATACAGAACAAAGAAATACATTATTATAAGTGGTGCCTTGAGGTGAAGAGGGTTATCAGAGAGTTCCGCAGACCAAAGGAGAGTGAAATAAGTTTACAGTGTTTGAGAGTAACGGCTATAATATAAGAGCACAAATCTGAGAAACCTTAAAGCAACCCGAGATGTGAATATATAAACAGAGAGGAAAAAAGTAATGTTTAAAGTGCATGTGAGAAAGAAAACAGGATTAGAGCTATGGAAAATGCATTATTTTGCACTTAGGAAAAAACACTCTGCCGTATGAAACCATACAAGATCAAAAGGTGAACGAAAGCTCCAAAGAGAAAGTATAAAAGGAGCCTAAGAAACCCAGAGGGGAAACAGCCATTACAACGCATGCGTTACAACGCATGCGATGTTACAACGCGTGGTAAAACCACGCATACCATTACATGCGCTTTTACAACGCATGCGATGTAATGTGGCGGCGGCGGCTATCCAAGTAATTTTGAGGAAACTCAGGCTGTTTCGTCACAACGATGTGAAGCAAGCAGGAAGGAGGAAGCAGGATCCTACGGTGATGCTGGAGAGTAGAGAGGTAAGGGGGTTTGCGCTTGGGGTGAGGGTTACTTTTTTGGGTTTAGGGTAGTGTAAAAGTAGTGTTATGTGTGTTTTTTAACGTTTTAGTGTGTTTTTTGTAGTGAAGTGTAGTGTATTAGGGTTTAGGGTAGTGTTGTATTGATTTAGGGTCCTGTGCCAGAGATTGGATGCATGGGCCCCTCATTTTGTCAAAGTGTAGCAACATGTTCTGCAGGGAAGCAGTACGCTTTTCCATCCCTGTAAGGTCCCAAAGTTTATGTCAAAGTGAGACGACGATGTATCTGTGCCCCATTTGGTTTTGATGACATGTTTAGCCCCACACAAAGCCAAAATCCATTATTATTGCATTCCCTTTGTTAGAGTGTAGAGGGTATGTCGGGGCATTGGGGAGTCTCAGTAGGACGTAGGTAGAAAGACAGGGTATATCTGTTGCAAACATTTCATTGATATCTTTCAGAAGGCCTACCAGTAGCATTTGAGTTGGGACAGAGCAAGGGGAGATGAGTCAGTGTGTCCGGGTGGCCGAAGTTGCGTTCACAGCCATTAGGACTGTTGAGTTTCCATTTTACTTTTTGGCGGGGTGTAGTACCAAAAGTGTGTCACCTTAAGCATTGCTTCTTTTCCTGAGGCACAGAATGAAGAGGTGTACACTTTGAGGAGGATGTCAGTCCATTTCTTTTGGATGGAGTGAAAGTCCATCTCAGCTTCCGAGCTGCGGGGATACAATAACTGCACAATTCTCATGTTTAGAATTGTCTACCCAGACCCGCCTTACCCAGTTGGTTTCACAGAAAAAGGCCAGTGTACTCGATCAAATGCATTGTCTCTGTCAATTGACAAGAGAAGTGCTGAGACTCACTCTAAAGTGAACTTGCTTCTGTCTGTTAGTCTTTCAGACACCCTGAAAGAGAATGCTACACAGTGTGAAAGGTAATGTTTGTGACTGGTTGTCTTTGTCTTTATCGATTTAGAGAAATTTGGGGAAGACACCTTGGATTGTTTCTGCATGACAGTAGGTTGGAGAAAGAGGTTGGTCTTAGTTTTGGACTGATGATCAATAAGTCAGGAGTTGTGGAAACTAGAGAATCTTGAGTAGCGGCATCACATGTCGGTAGGCTGTGTGTTTTCAGGAGATCCTTGAGTTGTTCTCTGAACAGTAATAGGTTGGATGGGTTGTGGTGCTCTACAGGAAGTCTGTTTCAAGGGGTGTTGTCAAACATCAAATGGATCAGCCCTCTGCAGAGTATTTTAAAGTGTGTTATTGGGAAGTCGGTGTGGGGTTATAACACAGCTTATTTTTTGAAGTGATTTAGTCCTTGATCGATAGTGGTGCTTATCAGTAAATGGCTTTGTTAGGTAGTGGCGTGGAAGCTGAAAAAGCAGCAAGAGCAAGTTGTTAGCATCCAGGAAATACAATGGACTGTTTAAATACGTCTGTCCAAGAATGGTAACAGACATTTGCATGTGTTAAAAATCTTAGCCCTGCCTGGTCTTTACAATTTATTATCTGAGTGTGAACACCAGTGAATTAGCTAAATTAAAAGGCAGCAGGGAGAAATTCTAAGACCAGGTTTACTAATGTCACAGCTGATGGAAAATGTTGATAAACGTACTCTGACCACAAGAAAAGTGTGCATCCTATTTAAGCCAATGTGCTGACCTAAATGATGCCCCTCATGGTTTATACTCTTTTTAGGTCTCGCTTACCCAGCACATGTGCTAGTCTGGTGAGACATTTTGAGACGGCTCCAAAAAGTGCTACCAGGCCAGCCTAGAGCTACAGTGCATGTGCGCAGGCGCGCACGCCACGCTTTACCGCGATCACTTTCGCTGCCGCACGGCCGCTTTGATGTTTGATCGCGATCACTTTCACGGCTGCTTAGCATAGCCAATAGGTGTCGCTTTTGGGACCTTATAAGTATTTAGTTATGCAACTGTTGCATGGCTAAACACTTATAAGGTCCCAAAGGCGAGACCTATTGGCTATGCCAATGCTTGTTTACTTTTTCGTTTGTTGGAATATGCCTGGGGGTTTCGGGGAGTTGTGTCAATGTGGATGTCTCTCTATATGAGGTATTGACCTACTGGGAGCTTTTTTTTGTTTGCATAAGGGTCCACAACAACATTGCTATGTCACTGTACAGAATACAACTAGAATGCTGTATGAGTGATAAGGGAAGTGAAGGGGTTTGAACACGGCTATTATAAACATGGTCCAAAACAAAAAGTCCTTGTGGTGGGTCAGAGGTAAGGATGTGTCCCCCACTCCAGCAACATCCGCTCCTCCATCAGTGACATTTTTGTATGTGTGTGTATGTTTGTGTGTGTATGTAGATGGAGCGAGAGAAAGATTCAAACATTTTCATCAAATAACACTGATTTGCTACAAAAGGTAATTGGACAATTTAGTGTGTGTGACAAGGCGCATTGTCTGTTTTTTCTGTGTCGTCTCCCAATACATTGAACAGCTGTGATGGTGGGCATTACAGGAGCCAGAACAAATAGCACTGGGGAACATGCACCATCTTGCCAGGTTTTAAGTTTGTTTATGTGTGACATTACTCGGTTGCCACAAATTGTAATGTTCTCTTTATGTCCTCTTTTGCAAGGAGAAATCTGAAAGCTGAACCTGTATTTCACCTGAACTATGTTGAAGGGTACATCAAGACTAAACGATCAAAATACATTCTGCTAAGCAGTGCTTAAAGGCGCTGTCCATTAACTACACTTAAGTGCAGGAAGGAGCTATCAAAAAATTGCAGGCTATACCTCACATGGACAGTTTTGCAGGTGCATCTCCAAACAGCACTTTGTGTGTCTCATGGGCATTGCTGCATGTGGCCACAAACAAACTTCGCTTTACTCCATTAAGCCCCTGCTGCTAAAACCTGGTCACTGAAGTGCTACTGTCTCAGGGTATACATCACATTTACCTTCTCATTCCAAGCTACTCTTGATGATGTGTTTTCAAACAAAAGTATTTTCTGTTTTTAATGATGGTTTGCAAGCAATAGTGAATGGTGCTTCAAACTTTGATATGCAGACTTCTTTTAGAAGATAGTTGTATTATTGTGATACGTCTTCTGGGGGCAGATTTACAAGCCCCGTTTGCCACATTTGCGCCACCGTTGCATCACTTTTGTGACTCAGCGGTGGCGCAAAGCCAGCGCCATGCTGCGGGGTATTTACAGCGTGATCCATCTAGGGAGATGCGTCACATTGTACAGCCCTGCGCCAAATGTGGGCGTTCCGGCACGGGGGGGCATTCCGGCGCAGGAACACCTCGGAAAAGTGGCTGAGTGAAATCTACAAGATTTCACTCAGTCACTTTTCCAACCCCGCTGCGTCAAAACCTTACGCCTGCTTGATGCAGGCATAAGGAGTGACGCAGCACAGCTAGTATAGGGCCCCCCCGAGCAGTGCTGGAGTTGCGTCGCACTTGCGACACAACTCCAGCACTGCGTCACCTTTACGGCATCATATGCGTCACGCATCTGTCTATTCTTGCGCCATGGTGCTTCGCATTGTAAATGCGGCACATCCATGTTGGCGCAAGACGTATCTGCTGTGACGCAAAATAACTGGCACATCCCTGCTGATATGCAGAGATGCACCAGTTATTGTAAATCTGCCCCTCTGTGTTTATTTTTTCCTACAATAAAATTTTACCACAACACACTAATCATTGGCGTCGCTGTACCTTTTTCGTATTTTACAGTTATTGATTTGATATAACTGTGAAAGACGCCAGAGTCTTGCGTTTGATTGGTTTGCTATGTTTCTTTCACTTGCCCTTGTTTTATCTTACATTTCCTGATTTGTTTATCATTTCTTCTGATTATGACACACAAGTTACTTGTTGGTCCAAAATCTCTTTGCGGCATTAGTGTGCAGTTATGTTTTGTCTTGTATTATCTTTCGAACATGGTTCTGCCTGGAGTCTCCCATGCAAAGCGTTGATTCTGCAGGAGTGGGCTTCAGGTTTGTGGGTTTTGTGCTGTGGTTAAGGTTGCCCCCGGTTCATAGCACTGAAGAGGATGCACTAATAGCAGGCCATCCTTTTTCGGACTTGGCACAGAAACCTTTATCCCTCCCATTACAGGAAGGTCAGGGGGCCTGAAGTATTCAGAAGGAATTACGAAACTTTAGATATGCCATGTCAGAAATAAAATAGGCAGACATTCAATATGTTTTGTGTGGATTAAACTTGGATCTACAAGTCACAAATGTATCCTTTATATATGCACGGGACAGCACCTAAGCTCAAACAATACAAAAGACTCATTCACTGAACATCATCAGATGCACAAGAAAATGTCTGTGTTATTTTAGTGCATTCTATTCCGGCTCTACCCTGTTTAGAGTGGGAGGAGCAGTACACCGTTCAGGTGCAGATATATTGCTCTGAGCTGCCCACGAACAAGCTCAACACACCACCTCTATTCCTCCATCCCTGCCATGCACAGACCCCTGCTTTCATTTATAGCTGCACACTATATTGGAAACATTCTGGCCCTCATTTATGGGATTTTGGCGTAGGGCAGCGCAACAAGGCACCTCGCTGCACTGCCCTACACCAAAGTGAAATGGCAGGAGTGCGCCGTATTTATGCAATAGTGTGCACTCCTGTCTTCTCTCCCTGCGCTGGTGTCGTTTCAGCAGCCTAATGCCAATGTAGACACCCTTGCAACCTGGTACAAGGATGCCTTTGTTGCAGGTAGGTATTGTTTTTCTGCAGCAAGAAGCAACTTCATGCACAAAAACCTAAGAGGCATTTTCCTCTTTCTATGTGTGTTGCAGAATGCATCACACCTAGAAAGAGGAAAAAGAAGAAGAAATGAAGCTATTTCTCTTCATTACACCTCACCACAGGAGATGTAATCATTTGGCACTTCCCCAGGTTTGCATGTTTTTGCAAATCTGGGACAGTGTCAAAATCCACGGGCACCCATGGAATGCCTCCTGGACACAGACTCAGGTAATGCAGTTATTTGCACTGTGTTGCCTTACTCAAGATTTATGAGGCCACTCAATGCTATGCAGGGTGGGTATGTGTAAATTCATAAATCTGATTCAGGGCCCTGCGTCGCACATGTACCAATTTACCTGGTGGAAAAGTCTCTTCACTTTTAGGCCCTCATTTACAGGATTTTGGTGTTAGGGAGCGCAGCACAGCACCTTGCTGAGAAACCCTAAGCAAAAGTGAAAGGGCAGAAAGGCACTTTATTTTTGCAATATGATGCATTCCTGTCTTTTTTCCCTGTGTTGGTGCCGTTTCAGCAGCCTAGCGATAAAGTCAGCACACTTGCACCATGGTGCAGGGGTGACTCCATTGCATGCAGAATTGTTTTCTGTTCAGAGAGGGACACCTTCCTGAAAAAAAACAATCCTAAGATTCACACATAGAAAAACGAATAAACTAGGAGAAATAAAGATATTTTTTCTCATTACTCCTCACCTTGGGAGGCATAAGGGTTTGGCGCTTCCCCATGTTTACATGATTTTGTTAAGCCAGTTGCTGTGCTGTTCAGCTGAAAATTCCATGCTGTTCCGACTTTGCACAGTTCATAACCGACACATTTGTCTTTGACTCCTACACAGCACCTTCATCGCTGAGACTCGACAAATACATGAAACCTCCAGTGCGACTCGATAACGACAAATTACCTTCACCTCCGAAGCTCGATGACCATGCAGGGACTTGAATGCATGTTTTGGTGTCGACGCATTGCCTCCTTTGTGCCTTGCAACCTTTTCCTTGATGTCAAAGGTTGTTCTCTGAGAAGCTACTGTTTGAGTGGGGCCTGTGTGACTTCTGTATCCGATCCATGCTCCATTGCAGTTGGCTTGACTTTTCACATTTGACCCAGTTCACTGTGACCTCAAGTAACCTCTTAGCTATGGACTTTTAAACACTAGATAATCTTTAAAAATTCATAATTCCGGTTCCATTTATTGGATTTTGGTCTTGTTTTGTTCAGTAAATTAAGTTCTATTTTTCTAACAAGATGTGGAGTATTTTATTGTGATTTTTTCACTGTTTTACTGTAATAAGTGTTGCACCAAAACTTTACACATTGGCTCTTAAATTAAGCCTGCCTGCTATGTGCCGATCTAACAGAGGATGAGCACGGTTAATTTAGGCAGTCTGACTTACCCTGACCTGACCTGTGGTCACTTCTTTGACAGGGTGTATACCACTGCCAACTGGAGACCCCATTTTTAACAAAGCTGTATTAGAGCTTAAAGAATGTGTATATTAATTGTTACTGGAAACTGTGTATGCAATGTTTTCACAGGAAGTAATTACACATATGACCCGATTCACAATCATTTTGTTGTGTCGTACATTTGTAGTATTCCAGGATTTCCCTAGCAGGGCAGGAATAGTCTTTTTAATCAAACTTAAAGGAGTTTTCATAAGGGTCATTACAACTGACCTGTTTTAAGAAAGATATCATGCACTTATTTTGCAAGAATAAAAATGATTCATACATTCAGGTAGAAGAAACAGTGCAACTCAACATGAAGTAAACTGTATCCGTTGGTAGAAGCTAACAGTATAGTGCTATGTCCACCACACAGTGTATGCTGTGTCTGCATCACCAGCCCAAAAATTTTCAGAGATATCAGTTGTGTTATCCTGGTCACATGGACCTGGCAAAACAGACCCTCAAGAGATTTCCTAAGTAAAAAGTTTAGAAGAGAGGATGCCTGGGAGGACAGTTTGCAGGACTTGTTGGGGAAAAGAAGTAAGAGCTGTCATAGGATGAGTCTTAAAAGCAATAAGAAGCACATTGCAGATCTGCCAGCAAAGGAGAACAGGCAGAGCTAAAGAGGGTTTTGCCCAGTGCAACATCTTAAGTATGTATTAAGCTGTGAGTGGAGATTTAGGCAAAATAGTAATGTTGCAACCTAGCAACTTGAAAAATGCGCATTGTTTTTTATTATTTTGTAACTAGTGCAAGCCTCGACCTCCTTTAAACACAGCATAAATGTCACAAGGTCTCTTTCATCACTAAAGTGTGAAACATTTGCAAGATGATATTACAGGTTACAACATATGTGCTGAGTGGACAATAAAACATTCAGTTTTGAAATGGCTACTCAATAAAGTTAAATTACAGCATGACAATGAATGTAAGTGTTCCCAGAATTTGAAAATTGGATACTAAAATAAACCTTTAAAAATACATGTACTTCTTGGTGGCATATATCATCAGAAAAATCAGAAAAAGCTACTCCTTAATTTTGCTTGCAGAACTTAATTGCTTTAAAAAGACAAGCATTCGCAAAGCCATCGGTCTCGCCTTTGGGACCTTATATGTATTTAGCTATGCAGCACATTAGCCTTGGTGCTAAAACATCTACTGTTCTTTAACATGAAGGGAAAGTAAGCACCAAACTGCGTGACACACCAGGTATGGGAACACATGGAGAGAAATATTGCCTTTCAGCTGGCAATGGTATAGTCCAAAGCTGTTTTTAATATAATATTAGGGCCTTCGGTAGTCATATCACTGCAAACACAAGATTTGAAAAAGATATTATTGGCTACGGGTGCTCATGGAAGACAATTTCTATGGACTGGAATCTAGATAATGCTTAAGTGATTCTGGTATTTTACTGACCTCAGCTGGTCGTTTTCTATCAAGAAAGTTGTATAGAGGCAGTTACCAGAAAAATGTAAAAAATAATGTCCCTCAGCAGAAATCAAATCTGGTATTTTACTGACCCCTGCTGGTTGGTTTCTATCAAGACAGTTAAATAGAGGCAGGTGAACAGAAATAAAGTCCCTAAGCCAGTGGTTCCCAAAGTGTGCGCCGCGGCACCCCTGTGCGCCGTGATGAGAAGCCAGGGGCGCCGCGCCGCCGCTCAGGATGTGGGTCGTGGAAATTGCAGCCGCAATGCCTCCCCCTCCTTTGTGCTGCTGCCAGGTCATGATCCCAGCCCTCGCCCTCTGCATCTCAATGGCTCCATTAACGTTTCGCTCATCAGCCCCAGCGCCTTACCTGCTCCTGCTGCCCCAGTGGCGAGCTGCTTATTACTGGACTCCCATTGTCCTTGCAAATAAGGCCGGCCAGGGCGAGGCCTCCTGTGCAGGGGGGCTCTGTGATTACAGCTAATGGGCCCAGATGAGTGGTCACTCCCCAGATCAAGGGCGCCTCTTTAATCAGACCCCCAGGGGGGGGGCTTGGCTAGATAGAAACATCTCTGGCTTCAGAGCAGCGTAGAGTTAAACGAGGCATCCTTCGGAAATGCAGAGGTGAGCATTTTATTGTCTGACTGGAACAGCACCGAGAAATCAGTAAACTCCTCTCTCACGCCAATAACTTCAAGAAAGCCGTATGTTATTCTGTGATTGAAAGAACTTTGTTTTCTGATAAGAATAATCACCGAGCAACCAGCCTTTTATTCTCTGACAGAAATACATTTACTGAGAGACACGTCCTTCATTGGTGGTGAAACGGGAATCAGCAAGTGACATTTTTCCTTGAAGACAAATAACTCTTTCAGAGATGGGCGTATCGTTTATTTTTCCACGACGATTTACTTAAAATCTTTTAAACTATTATTATTATTTTTCATTAGAAACTTTATGATGTCCCCGGAGCGTCTGCTTAAAGGTGCGCCATGGTGCAAACAGTAAAAGTGCACCCTTTCTGTAATAAGGCCCATGGTCTCTCTTTTATTCAGGTAGGGACTTTTTTATCCTTTCTTTCCTATGCCACAGTTTTCCGATTTTTTCCTGCTTGTTTCTCCCTTTCCTTTCTCTCTCTCTGTTACTCATAGAAAAAATCTGGCGATGAAAATTAGAGCCAGGTTTTCAAAAACGAGTTCCTGCAAGCGCCATGTCAATCCACCTGCACAATCTATGCACTGCCAGGTGCTGTAGCTACTCCAGGGGTAAATATCGTGCGTCATTGGTGAGGATTCAATGTGTAAAAAACTGGAAAAGAGAAGAACGGAAGACATTGCAAAAATTGGAATGAGTGCAACATGGTATAATAAAAAACACAACAACCAAGAAAACAAACAGTCTTCCACCCGAGAATAATTCAGCTGGGAAACTGAATCAAGCAGATCTAAATTATGAGGACAGATGTGGTATCAAGATAGCTGAAAGAATATTAAGTCCGAGCGCAAGGGTGATTGTAAAATGAGAAAGATGCGCTGTGCAGTTTTACTTCTTTGCAGACACTGAGAGCCGTAGGTGGACAAGGGTTTTGTTTTGCGCAAATTAAAAATGAAATATAATTTTCCTACAGTATATATGAGCAGTGAGGAAAGCAACAAGTTATTGATTTATAATATATGATGCTCATGATGGGTCATTAGCAAATTAGCTTTAGCGCGATTAGCAAGGAATTTACTGAACACTCAGCTCCTACAAGTAAACACATTCAGAAGACAGGACAAGCATTTCTAACAGACACCAATGCGCTGGCCAAGTTCTTCTACTGAAAGGGAGACTGACCCCCCTGCTTCAGAACGTGGTCTACAATTCCATTCAGACTCCACGTTTAAAATAGTAGAAACATTTTTAAATGCTCGTCATAGTTTTCCCACGGCGGTCTTGGTGTTCACTCGCTGCTCGGGGGCTGTCAGTCCCTTTTTCAGTGGAATAATTTGACCAGCGTATTGGTGCCAATGCTTCAAGCCACATACAAGTGGATCGCAGTTCTGTGTCCTGAGGAGAACCCCAGCATAAAGGATGATGTAGTGGGTTCGAAACGCAGTACCTAATGTTACAATTATTATTTGAAAAAAGAGAAAAGAAAAAAAAAGAAACTTTATGATGAGTCTCTTTGGAGTTACCTCAAAGGCAGTGAAGTGACTGCTACAGAGTTAAGATTTTTTTTTCATCCTGGGGCTGAAGGCAAAAATGGAGAGCCCGATAGGGACCCATCTTGACACCTGCTTTTTAGAACTGCACCGGCAGGACCCAGCCCACTTAAAACACTGGGTAGATGGGCTCTGGTGAGCCACTTTGGGTTCATCAGAGCCCACCCCACGTAAACTTCTTGTAACGCCACAGAGCTCCTTGAGCCTCTCTAGCAATTGAGATGTACTTTATAACATCTTTGTGATTGCAAATAAAGTTTTATGATGGTGATGGCTACTTTCTGAATCCTTCATCATGTCTAGGCTTGATTCTTCATGTAGACCAGTGGTTCATAAAGTGTGCGCCGCGGCACCCCGGTGCGCCAGTTAAAAAATGGTGGGGAGCCACGGCCAACTGCCAATTAGGTCAAGGGAGCCACAGGTCAAAAAAGTTTGGGAACCACTGCCCTAAGCGGAAGCAGACAAGTCCTTGGGCTGATCTCCGGAGCCCACAAAGTACATACACATATAAGTATATACCAAAGTATAGAAGTATATACTAAAGTATATACAAGAGGTCTTGAATGCTCGACCTAAAAAAAAAGGAGGTTATGCAGTGGTGCTGGAACAATTTTCTGGCTAGTAGTATCAGTCATTAAAATTATAAGGGTTCTAAAAATATCCTTTTTTTTAGCAAGCGAGTGCAACAAATTATCATAAAACTTAAGTGGAGAGTGTGCATTTGTAGGAGTTAAGAAGGTGGTTGAGATGCACTCTTGAGAAGAAGTTATTATACAGAAGAGAGCATTAATAATTCATAGTAGTTTTAGGATGTATGCATACAAGGGTAAAATAAATGTTTGTTTTCTAACCTGCTTCTAAGCTTGCCTGTCACCAACTTCCACAATTAAAAGGCCCAAATTAGCCTCATGTTTTAATATTTGTAAACTTTAGAAAGGAGCTATTTTTACGTTGATGTGTTTTCTGTGCCTCATTCATTCATCCTCCATTGGACCTGATCACAAGAGGGGCACAAGTTTGTAATCAAATGCCACCTGTTTAAAGCCACATAATGTGGACCTAAATATATTTGACAAGCAAATGTGCAGTGGTTTGTTAAAAGTTGTTCGCTTGACTCTCATTGATTTCCATTGACTTTTCAAGGGATTTGAGCAAACAACCAATGCTGTGTGAAAAGAAAACTGATTGAAAGGCTTCATTGTTTTCCATTATCTTTCTGATCTGCCTCCAGGTCTGCGGAGCTGCTGCACCTGCCGCACCCCTCACTCCAGTGTCCCCAGCTGGGTATGTGGTGGGAGGCTTCCTTAAACAAAATTGAAATGAACGATTTTCACCAGGAAGGCTGATTTCTTCAGACAGATGAAAACCATTCTAGGTGAAAAACCCATCATAAAAAGATCTTTGAAAAAGAATGATTAAGACCAGTTTCTTCAGGTTGTTTTTAATACATAGAACTGCTGCAGGCAGCACATGGAAGTCGAACAGAAAACACAACAGAATCCACAAAAGTAACATGGGACCTACAGAGTACAATCCAACTGGCAGCTGATTACAATTGTAGTGCACTGCCTCCCACACCTCCTCCAGCACGCTGCTAGGCGCTTCCTCCACCTTCAGAGAAGATAGGAGCACCTCTCTGGTCACTCACACATGACACCAACACTCTTCGCACCTAGCATCACAACATATATAAAGCTCTGCCCCCACCCCGTGATGTAGCGTTTCAGCCGAATGATAATGTACTTCCGCGCCCCACAACTGGGTTGGAAGCGCTTAACAAATGTTAGTATACATTTCAGAGCACCGCCTCTCGAATATACCATTGCCATGGGAGAGTGGGTGAATAGGAACATATCTAGAGGACTAGAGCACCATGCACCTACGTAGGATACAGGGTCAGCCTGGTCAAAAAGTGTGAGCGAAGAACCACACGCCGTTCAAAAACTTCACAATAATCCCCGGGGATGAGCGGGGTCGCAATGAGTGTGGCACTCAATTAGTTACCCTATTCACGCTTGTAAAACAGATTGCATCCTTCCAAATCTGCATATAGAGTGTTCTTGTAAACCACGGGGGAAGCACACGAGATAAGCAAATGGAACTTTGTAGAAACATTACTCAGGGATCTCTCAGGGAGCGCGTGTGGTTGAGTTATGGTCTGATTCGGTTAAACGTTCTTCTAGTGACAACACTGCTGTCTGTGAATTTGAGCTCGGATAAGTGACTTAGCACTTTTTCTACTGTAAATGGCCTTCCAGTACAATGCATACAATCGGAGCTGATGGCTGGTGAGCCCTATCTTTGAAGCAGAAATTATTAAGCTCTCAGCCGCAACTAAGAAGCAGAAAACGGTACCATCTACTCTGTATGATACGATGGCCCATTCAACCTCGTATTACAGCCACTTAAAGGGTGCCAGAACACAGGAGGCCTTCTTGTTACACATGATGTGGTGAATGTGGGGCAAGATGCAAGTCAAACAAGCATTTGCAATGCAATAGGACTCGCATTTACACAAGACCTATTGCATTGCAAACGACAAGGCATGAACGGGTGGGGGGAGCATTTGAGAAGGCAGCGGTCCCACGGAAAGAAAGTAATCTATGCAGTAAAGGGGCCAGTAGTCATGGAAGGACATAAATAACGACATGGTCATCATAAGGAGGGACTAACAAGCCTCCAACCAATCGGAAAGCAGCATTTAAGACACAAGCCAATAAAAAAGATGGGCGGAGAGTGGACAGCGCTTTCATGAAGTTGCCACGCTATACTGAATACTGCATGCCTCGCAAAGCGAGCAACGCATGCGCTGAAACGATAGGCTCGAACTAAAAAATGTGCTCTGCAGATGATCCAGGGACATGAAAAGATTTCTTATCCAGATAGAGAAACCAGCTGGTTTGGGCTGTCCACCACTTCCCTGGACTTCAAAAACTAAGTCCACAGAGGTGTGGCTACCCATCTTCACTTTCAGATTTCAGAGCCTAGACTTCAACATTTACAGAGTTGGAAGCACTGCGGGCACATTATCACCTGTCTGCATGAGTGCAGCGGATTTTGCAGTTCATTGTGGTGATGGTACTGGCATGTAAAGTGGTTTTCAATCAGGTATTAACACGGCCAGTGCTGGACATCCCTGGCCACGTTTCAAGCTTATTCCTATTTCAGCACATTGCTTACTGATGGTGCAAATCAATAAAATGAGGCTCAAACACGTGGAACACTGGTGCAAAGCCCATTCTTCACCTTATGTCTCAATTTCACTTACAGTAGTGAACTATTTCTCAATAAAAATACAAACATCAAGTACAATTGCTATGTGTGCTAATGTTGCACTAATAATACTGACAGTGAAAATGAGCAATATTTTCAGGAAAAAACTAAAATGTCAATTGAAAAATGCATTTTTAAATGGACATATTGAGAGACTGATTACGATTTGCTCTTATAATTTGAAATTCGTGGTACTGGTGCCATCAAAATGACATGGTCCATGGATTTATTGCAGACCTCGTTGTTTCTTCTTGACATTTCATGTGCTCCAAGCAGGCAAGGTCTTGAGTGGGGAAAACAAGTGGATCTTAGGAATCACTGTCTCTCGTAAATCCGGTTTTCTAAAAGGTCCCTGAGAGTCCCCATCATATTCAGCTTATGACTCTGTGGCAGACAGAGTTGCCAGATGATTTCACCGGGCAAAGGCAATGGGCCACTAAAGTCAAGCACAAATGCAACAATGTATAAGCAACGAATGTAAGTAATAAAAACATGTTCTTACCGGTAAGTCAAGCTTAAAGAGAAGAAAGTGATGTATAGGATTAGTTAATAACACTTAATTATACATCGTCACTGTGCAAACCTACCACACAAAAGAAAAATTTTGCAAAATGTAATTCCATACATATGCAACCAATGTGATTCAGCAGCCAAAAAACAGCAATGCAACTTTGTATGAAGCAAGTAGAGATACACAGGTAAACAAAATCCACTTTATAGTCCATTAGAGAGACAGCACAGCATTTAAAATACGTGTTTAAAGTTTGGTTGTGTCAACAAATAATCTGATGAAGCTGAGAAAGTACACGGAAATAAGACATACATTTATGACAGGGGTGGTAGTTTTAAAATTTGACCAAAGGTCATAGAAATGCACCTTATATTCAGCCTTCACCCTACAAGAATAATGGGAAAAGGCTGTGTGCATTAACTGTCGCTAAAATCTGTTGATGTTGCTGTTTTCTCAGCAAGAAACTACTCTACAAATGCCTCGATTCAAAAACACTTTTCTTTGACTTCTCTTCTCTTTCAGCGCCACCACCGCACACAAGCCGGCCCCGCAGCTACCACAAAGGAATTGGAGCAAGGTCACAGGGGACCTCCGCCACGACCGACACCAACTCTGCAGCCATGGAAGTACACCACTGGATCACCAGCTGCACTGACAAGCTCAATCCCCTCCGCCACCCTGACAGACAACACCCCCTGAAGGCCGCCTGGTTCACCAGCAACCTCCAAGAAGCCAGACGCTCCTGCAGACGTCTCGGGAAACAGTGGAGAGACAGCAAAACCACAGTGGATCAGGCCACCTACAGCACGCCACAATAGAATACCACTATCTCATAAGAACCACCAAGAGGACCTTCATCCGGAACAAAATCCTCACCAAAGCCAGCAACTCAAAGGAACTCTTCAACATCATTCAGTAGTTCACTAAACCCCCCAGCAAATCCACAGACATCACACTATCCCAGGACCTCTGCAAAATGCTTGCCTCCTACTTTCACCTGAAAATTAAGACCCTCTACGACAACTTCAGTGAACAAACTGCAGAAACCACCCCCCTCCAGCAATGACAGCCAGCCAGCCATCAACACCTGGACTCTGATCACCACTGAAGACACCACCACAACCATGAAAAACACACACTTAGGAACCTTCATGGACCTGTACCCCCCACATCTTCAACAGAGCTGCCAACGCCATCGCACCTGAACTATGCTGCACCATCAATGCCACCTTCTAATCTGGCATCTTCCTTGATGATTGGAAGTGGACAGAGGTCAAGCCCCTCCTCAAGAAACCCACGGCTGACCCGACAGGCCTGAAAAGCTACTGGCCTATCTCTCTCCTTTCCTTCGCAGCCAAAGTCAACGAGGAAGTCATCAATGCCCAGCTGTCCACCTTCATTGAAGAGAATGCCATTTTCAACCCCTCCCATTCAGGATTCTGCAGCAACCACAGCACCAAGACCGCCCTCCTTGCTGCCATCCACATGCTACTTGACCAGGGCCACACAGTGGCCCTCATTCTGCTGGACCTCTTTGCAGCCTTTGACACGTCCCCCACCACACTCTCGCAGCCAGACTCCATGACACCGGCATACAGGGAACCGCCCTCGACTGGATACGCTCCTTCCTCGCTGGCAGAACCCGAAGGATTGAGGAAATTCGATTTTTGATCTCGATCGTATTGACCGCCATTTTGTGTTTCGCCGCCATTTTGTGTTGCCCTCACTCAGGCAGCACGGCGAACAAAGTCTTTTCTGCTTTTCCTGCAATATCGTGTCAAAATAGCCTTCTGCCTCTGTTTACGAAACTGGTGTCAGGGACTGGCCGAGTACACTAATCCCTGTCTGGTTTTTCTAATCGCTGTCTCAACTATCTGTTGGTTCACACTATTCTCTTCTGACTTTATCTTATCTTCTGGACTTCGCTGTCCTCTCCTCGTATTCTCTCATTTCACAACTGTCCTCCAAAACACACAAACGTATCTCGCCACCTGCAAGTCAGTTACAGACACGTTAATTAGTTAACCTTTGGGGAGGGGTGACAAACACAGTTGGAGGAGAGGCTTCTTCGGGTTACTCGATATCTTGTTTTTAACCTCTCCCTATTGGCTCTGTCCTGTTTTCGAACTTTTCTTATTGGTTCTCTATGTATGTATTGGGTGTGTTTTCTGGTAATGTATATGTCACCTATGTACTATAAAAGATTGTGCGCCACGGAGTGAAGTGGCAGTCTCCTGAGAACATACCGTGTGTACTTCTAGGACAACTGTACTAGCTGCAGCTAATAAATCTGATCTTTTACGCCTGACAGAGTGTCCCATGTCTCTGTTAGTTAAATCAGGAGAACCCAGGAGATTAAGGCGTACCCTGCGCCGCCAGGCCCATAAGGTTCTGGTTCTTCAGGATCAGAATACAACAATTTCTCTCCGAACCCACAGAGATCAACTGCTCAGTACCCCAAGAATCTTCAATGGTCCCCACCCTCTTCAACATCTCTGTGGCCCCCCTCGTCGCCATCGTCAGACAGCATGGGCTCAGCACAGTATCCCACGCCAAAGACACCCAGCTCTCGAAGACTAAGAACCCAGGAGTCACCAGACTCAGCTTCCAGGAAGGAATGAAAGACGTAGCAGCCTTGATGAGAAAAATCTGCCTAAAGCTCAACTCTGAGGAAACAGCGGTCCTCGTCATGGGACCATTACCTACCGCTTGGGACAGCTCCTGGTGGCCCTCTGCGATCGGAAACCTTCCCACCCCGACAGACTACTCCCGGAACCTCGGCATCATCCTAGACTCCTCCATCACCATGATGCGGCAGATCAACGCTGTCACCTCCACCTGCTTCAACTCCCTCCGTATCCTCTGCAGAACTTTCAAGTGGATGACCCCCAATGCCAAAAAGGCCGTCACCCACACAGTCATAACTAGCAGACTGGAGTACAGAAATGCCCTCTATGCGGGAATCAACAAATCTCTGCTACACAAACTCCAGACCATCCAGAACACCACAGCCAGACTTGTCCTTGGTCCTCCACGACACGAGCACACGATCCAACACCTTCGAGACCTCCACTGGCTACCCATTGAGAAGAGAATAACTTTCAAGCTACATACCCAAACCCACATCATCAGACCCAAATACCTCAACAAAACAATCTCTTACATGCACCCAAAAAAACTTCCGCTCTGCTGACCTCTCCCTAGCAGTGAACTCGCTCATCCAAGGAGCCTGAGCAGGCAGAAGAGCCTTCTCCTACATCACAGCCAAAACCTGGCTTTCAGTCAACATCAGACGCTCTCCCACCCTGCACACCATCAGGAAGAGCCTGAAGACCTGGCTTTTTGGCTGACCCCGAGCTGCCCCCCAGCACCTTGAGACGCTCTCAGGTGAGTAGTGCGCTTTAACTACCCTGATTCATTGATTGATTGATTGACTTATGCTTATAGTACTTCTGAATTTCAGTATATCATGTGCAAGCCAGGAGCACTATATGAGGAATTCACACCTGGTCATATATCTATCTTTATGATTCAGCCCTATGGTTCCTGCTGATTCTTCAGTGGCAGGGAAGTCTGTCTGGCCCTAAGAAAGTACAACAGGTCAGGTACAGAATTTGAAACATGGTTATCTCCCAGAACCATGCTGGTCTCTGTAAATGTCAAGTAAGCTAATGTGTGAAAAGATATATTAATTGAATGATATGTAAATGAATGTGCAGCAGGGTTATTACCTTTGACATATACTGTGTTTAACACATCATGCCAAACATTGTCCACAGGATATGT
This sequence comes from Triturus cristatus, assembly GCF_964204655.1. NCBI lineage: Eukaryota > Metazoa > Chordata > Amphibia > Caudata > Salamandridae > Triturus > Triturus cristatus. The sequence continues at coordinate 1,513,953,675 of NC_140591.1, read as the reverse complement.
ATCCTCAGCCAAAAAGTAGCCAGATCCAGCATTAATGTTAGCTTGGGCACATGTATCTTGAAAAACAGACCCACAGGAGATTACCTAGAAAACAAGCATTTGGAATGCAATAGATATCATATTCATGCAAGTTTAAGCTATTAGCATTGCAAATGACAATGTGTTTTTTTACGTTTCAAAAACCAAAACATAAATAAAAAGGAATTATCATTTACAAGGCCAATTGCTCTAACTCGCGTAAATGCGAGACCTATTGCATTGCAAAAGCAAGGCATCACAGACAACGGGTGGGTGGACGGGTGGGAGAAGGCACAGACAGCAGGCGGGCAGGTGGATGGGGAGGGAGAAAACACGGACAACAGGGGTAAACAAGGCACAACAATGGGAGGGAGGGCGAGGGGTAAACAAGGCACGACAACGGGGGAGGGTGGGGTAAACAAGGCACAACAATGGGAGGGAGCAAGGGGGGTAAAGAAGGCACCGAAGCACATTGTGCCTGCAGTAAAAGATAATGAATAAAGAAAAGTCTAAATACCGCATACTGTGTAACAACTGAAGTAAAGGGGCCAGTCGCCATGGAAGGTGACAAGTGAAGAGGAGGTGGTACTAAAGAGGGACTAACAAGCCTATTTTAGAATCAGAAGCCAGCATTTAGGACAGACACAAGCAAATGGCAAAGATGGACAGAGAGTGGGCGGGGCTTCTATTCACTACTCCACCACAACAAGTCTCACAGAGCAGTGCATGCACGCTGGTTCTAGGCTCGACCAAAAAAGCTTTCTCGAAACTGTATACCTAGTTTTAAGAACAATTCACAGAGAATGATTGATAAAACGCTCCCTTGTTTTACCTCTGAAACCTACAGCCTTTGTAATTTTTCAGAGGCTATTCAAACTAAAGACCTTCGGTAACCTATATGGCGTTTTTAAGCAGCAAGAGTTTGCCCTTGACAGAAAAACTTTGTTAAGCACTGAGAGATGAGCAAACATGGTGTTGGTAGCTAGTGCGAGTTCTGTTTTACATGGCTTGGCTAGTATTGTGAGGTTTACTTTTCCAGATTGCTTGGCTTTGTCAGGCATTGGAAAGTTCCTCCTCGCCAGAATGCATGAATTATTTAGGCCTTGAGAGTTTGGGCTCCATGACTTGGCAACAGATATTACATGAAGTTCTTGGCTCTCTCTGCATCTCTGGGCTCTACAGATAACTGCATTTATTTGAGGCATGGACAGTGGCGGCTCCTCCGCTAAGGCGAATGAGTGAAGCCCCACTGGGTGTGCTTTCTGTTCAGGCCAATGAGGGAGGACTACAGAGGAGAGACGCGTCGAAGAAGCGCTAGAAGATACGTTTTTTTATTTTTGTATTCCCGCTTCCCTTATGCCACCCCTCCCGCCCCTGTCTCTGTCCTTGTACCTCCAATCCGTGCTGGCTGCTGCTGGGTATGGAGCAGGTAGATGTATTGATTGAGGCAGAACGGCAAAGAACTCTTATCTCCAGCTCTCCAGAGGGAATTCTAAGAAACCCCCTGCACAGCTACCAGGAATTAACTGTCCTCCACTCCAAGACAAAAGCAGTAGCCCAAATGTTCCCTTGCCTCTGACAGCAGATTCGTCCCTTTCTCATCTGACTTGTTATGTGTTTCAGTGCAGACAGCAGAGCTACCTCTCAACTGTCACAAACAGTGAACTACCATTCATTTGCCACAATTAATACACCCGTCCCTCACTTGCCCAAGACAGCTGAGCTACTCTCACCCTTTGCAGGGCAATCCCTTACTTAGATGACTGACCACTTGCTCAATGCAGACAGAAGGGCTATCCCTTGATTGTCACAGACTGCACAGCTGTTTCAGACAGCTGAGCTATCCCTCTCTGGTTGCATATAGCATAACTATGCCACCCCCTGATGACCTATACATGGAAAGCTGCATACCTCTGTCTGGTTGTTGGCACATCAGCCTGCCTGTCTCTTCATCTACTTAATTGTCGGGCTGTCTAGCTCCTGCTGGTCAGACTCTGTACAGCAATATTGTTAGATCAGGCACTGGTACGTGGGAGGATGTAAAACCCACCCCCCCACCCCCATTAGGGATAACTGTTACCCATGACATAAGTCTGACTCTCTTGTGTCAGTTAGTAGCAGTACTTAATTTGTAAAAACAAAATAAGTGCCAGAACTCTTGTCAGGGGTCCACCACAGCTTGCACTATCCGTTGCCCCTGCCAGCGGTGTCAATGACAATACCAACACAGCTACTTACCATCAAACTCCAACAAATACAACAATTCCGACTATTCTAATCCCCCAAAGCTACAAGAACGTCTTGGGCGTCAGGTATTTGTCATTTTTAATGTATATTGAATTAATAAACAACCGTTGTTGTGCAGATCTCTAAATTAGACAGACAGTACCATCATGTGGCACACTGTTATAAGTGACGGTGTTGACACGGTGTCGAGCACGGAAAGTACCGGCTCAAATTAAGTGCTGGTTTGGTGAGTCTTAAACTCTGCCCTGCTATAAGAAACACCAGAGTAGAAAAGCATTAATCTTACAGGCAAACCACCCACACTTGGCCAGAGGACTATAGAATTTGAACCACTTCAGCCCCCCACCAGATGTGGCAGAAAAACACAACCACTGCCATTTGCCTGCCCACAAGAATTTAAAGCGCTAAAAGGCCCACTAATGGAAATTATTGCACTATACAAATATGCCAAGCATGTTAGTAAACCCACATACTCTTCAGAAGGGTGACCTGGAATAACCCAATAGAAATATGTTCAAGGAGACCAAGGAACTAGTAACAGGTAGCGAGTTAGATTACCAGAACAGTGGGGACCTGAGCAGATTACAAGTACTGAGCTGCTTACACACTATGTCCAACCTACACAACAATTTACAACTCTTCCTTTAGGATAACACAGATAATTCCAGCAACCTGACAACAAATATAATATCAGGTTTAATATATATTGGGTATAGTCTGCCCACATACAGCCCCAAAGACAACCCTCCATGGTCAATCCAATAACTGCAGAAGCATATTTCTGTAAATAAAAGCACTAAAGGACCTTGTAAATGCCAGATGGACCCTACATAAGCAGGGCAAACATAACATAACATTGGGCCTTTAGCCACAATAGTAATGGCTTTATCGCCAAGTGGAAGTGTTGTCTTGTCACACAGCATGACAGGCTAGCATTGGGTGTTTTATCTGATCAGAAGGATCAGAAAGCATACCTTTGATACTCCACGGAATAGGTTTACTTGGCGGTCTCATGATTTGGTAGCTACTACAGAGATTGGACGTCAAAACTGTGAAACTGTCAGTATTAGCAGAGTAGCCTCTGGAAGAGGATGTGCCCTTATGGCCAGAGTTGCCGACTTTGGAGCTGTGGAACCAGGTTCGATCCTCGGCATCGACACAGCTTCTTGTGATTCTGGGCAAATCTGGCTTAATCTCTCCGTGTCTCCAAGAACAAATGAATGTGTTCTTGTGTAACGTAATTGGTGCTCGTGTAAAGCGCTACTATACCTTTGTGTCGAGTTTGTGCTATATAAATCAGCAAAATAACAGGCACTTCTTTCTTTGCTAGGCATTGACAGTTTAACCCTGCTATACTGTATGACTTCCCAGGTTAGGGTTGTTTTTTGTGTTTTTTCAAGGGAAGGTGCCTCAAATGCAAAGCAATCCCGTTGTACTAACAGCCACTGTAGAAAAGTGTGCGCAGCAATCTCCAGTTTTGACTCAGCCTTTCATCTATCTGAGATCACTAAAATAAGTACCAGTACTACTGAATTGGGTGATTTTATAGCACATGGAAGGGTAAGATCAGAAGAAAACGCTATTATTTTAGTGAGCATATTCTCTCAGCAGTTCTAGGAATCTGGGAACCTCCAGTATCCTGCTCCCCAAAAAAGCCAACCGCAATAGGAAAATGAGCAGAAAACCTAGGTCAGATCACCCAGAAAGAAGCCATGAAGAAAGGCACAGCATCTGTCCCAAATAAAGGCTGTCGGGAAGGGCACGTATCCTGTTGGGGCAGCAGATGCTGCCACCAAGACTGCTCCCAGCAACATGTGCTAATAATGCTCCTGCTGGTGGTATGGTCAGTTTTAAGTAACATGTGGCAAGCACTGTGTTCGAGCTTCTAACGCAGATGTATCATTTAATTTATGAATTATCTGTGTTTTGTGCAACGCCAACATGACACCTATCAGCGACTTCAAGGGATTAGGGACCAAAGCAAGCAAGCGGTTAAGATTGTCCTGGCAGCATTGAAAGTGAAAGCACAATGTCCTGCCCGAAGTAGAACAAACTCAATAAAGAAAATAGTACTCAAAACTCTAAAAATAAAACGCACCGTGTAAGAACCAAAGAAAAGGGGCAAGTAGCCATAGGACCTTACAAATGACGACACGGAGGTACTAAGGAGGGACTAACAAGCCTCTTTACCAATCAGAAGCCAGCATTTAGGAAGGACAATCACACAAGCCAATGTAAAATAAGGTCAGGGGAGTGGGCGGGGCTTCTTTCCCGTACTGAACTACCACAGATCTTCGCCAGAGCAGCGCTTGCGCGTTGACTCTAGGCTCGACCTAAAAATGCGAGAAGAAAGGGTGCTTGTGAGGTAAATGGGCAGAGGTACTTTAGGAAACCAATGCATCAGCTTTCAACAGTTGAGAATTCAGAAACATTTTAAGTGGTCTTCCCGATAACTTTTTGCCTGCTTTGCCTCATATTTTGCTCATTTGTTTTGTTGTCCTTAGAACTCAGGGTTCTTTACCATTGCGAACAACTGCTAAAGTGTATGTGATCACACACGTAAAACAAGTTAACATAAATGTATCCACAATTGGCATAATTCTTTTACTTATAAGACCCTAGTATAGTGCACTGTATGTGCACAGGACCTGTAAATTAAAAGCTACTTGTTGGCATGCAGCACTGACTGCACCACACCCTTAAGTAGCCCTTCAAACATGTCTCAGGCCTACCACTGCAAAGCCTACATGTTCAGGGCCTTTTAGCTTTTGCACCACGACACATGGGTCAGGATCAAAATCAGGGACGGATCGCGCCTGTCACTGCCCATAACTACCATTCAATGCTTCAAGCAAGACAGCGTTCTTGCATCTACGCTTTTCAATCTATTTTTTCCGACTTGTCTCCAGCCAGCAACTGAGTTGATTTGCATCCACCCAAATTGAGCAGCCTCTGCCTCTCTAACTTACTCTATGCAGACGATCTGGTTCTTCTCAGCCACACAAAGTTCAGCTTACAGCCCCTTCTGGACATGACCGCCACATATTCCGATAGGAACGGTCTACAGATAAACAAAAAGAAAACCAAAATCCTTGCGGTTCGAACAATTGGGACCAAAAAGCCGACATGGTCTCTACACCAGGAAAAAATAAAAGCCACTAACTGCCACAAGATATAGGTGTCCTCTTTAACAAAAACGGCAGGTATGGAAGCCACTTGGCGGTACTAAAAAAGAAAGGTACCTCTGTGTCGTTTGCTTTTAGATCTGTTTACAAAAAAATGAAATGGGCCCTCCTTTGCTCCAATTCTTCAGGTGGCTCAAACTAAAGTTATCCTAACCATAACATACAGGTGTGAGGCTCTGAAATGGTGGGATAGCAGATCATTGGACACAATTGTCAGCAAAATCTGCAGAACAGTCTTCCAGCTTACATCTCACACATCTCCAGCACAATTCAGACTGGAATTCGGAATCTGTAGACAGGCACTGGCCCGTATGGTGGCCTTCACAATAAGCTGCCATAATTTCAGGGCCTCCAAAGAAGGCACTCTGGCCCACAACTTATAGATCAATTTGAACAAAAATTACAGGTCGGCGGGACATCACTATCTGACCTGAGCCCTCAGTACACTTGACTTGACTCCCTCTTGGGACCTATATGTCAGCCAGCAGCATTTAAGAAGTTAGCAAAAATTAGCATGAACCGACTTTCTTCAATAGAAAATAGGGCTAACCTTTCTGCACGGAACCATGGTTGGAAGACCCTACGCAATTACAAACAATTGAAACCCTAGTGCTACCTAATGAATACCTACAATGAAAGCACTAAGCTACAGTTAATAAAGCTGAGAATAGGGGTCATCCCCCTATCCTGTCAACTTCCAAAATGGAAAAGGGACTACGCTCAGGAAATATGTTGGCTCTGCAGCCTACACAAGGAGGACATAAAGCACATACTGGACTCCCTCTTACAGGATAGAATGGCTCTGCTACAAAGGGGTTGGATAGCAAAAGACATAAGATCTTGCAGAGAAGCGGTCCTGGCCATTTTGATCCCTCGAATACCACTCTGAATTGTGCACTGGCCAGAATTATGGATCGCTATTCCAAGCAGTTAGAGGAGGTGAGCTGTGAATGGGACAGACTGGAAACTTGACCCCTCCTCCTCACTGACACTGCCGCTTTCAGCTACTGATCAACCGACATGCCTCCGACCTTCAAATTATGCAAGGCACAATAGGAGATTATCTGTCCAATTGCACCTTCCATATAACTTCTCCCCCTTTTTTTTAGGAAATATGCCAAACCCTCTTTTCCTAAATGATCATAATCTACACAGAACCTTGGACTAAGAGTCTTTTATGATACAATGACTTTCTTTTTTTAATTCTCAGTTGTTGAAAGCTAGTATCTAATGATTTAGTTTGATTTTATGACATAATGATGTTTTTTAACTCTTAATGTAAAAGCTATTATTTAATGAAAGACTTTTTGTCTCTGTACACTGTTGCAAAAGTTTTTAATAAATCATTAAATAAATTTATCTTATCTTACAGCCTACATGCGCAGTGTCAATGAAATGTCGACTTTGCATTTAAAACCCTTTGCCAAGCCTTTAGCTCCCCTTTTAATACATATAGGTCACCCCTAAAGTAGGCCCCAGGCAGCCTATAAGGCTAAGTGCTGTGTAAGTAAAAACCATGATATATACCTTTAGGTTTTGCCTGTCCTTGTAGTGAAACACTCCCAAATTTGTTCTTCACTAGTGTGATGCCTACCTGTCTCACAGGTTACCGTTGGGTATTACCAAATAGATCTATTCCTGATGGAGAAGGAGTAGCCTAGGCATGGTTAGTACCTATGGATATGTCATTATAAATCCTCTTTAAAGGTAAAGTTGAATTTATAATTACAACTTTAAAAATGCAACTACTAGAAAGTTGGAGCCATACCCCGATGCTGAACACATTAAACAGATACACGAACTGAGATCATAATAACAGAAAATGCATCCTTGTTGAAATGTGAAAAATATTTCTCCAAAAGACTGCTTGCAGAAAACCGGATGGTCGGTAACACGAGCGGTACGGCATTTCTATTAATGAGAACACGCTTACAGCTGTTTCTATCCAGTCCTAGCCCTGAAGCAAATCCTAAAAAGCATATTGGGATTTGAAACACGTCAGCACGCTTTACCATTGGGCAAACAAGTGCTTGAAATAGAAATAGATTAAAAGGAGATTACTCCCAAATATGTAAACCCTTAGGCTTGAATACTAGTTCCCTTTGATCAGCAAACCCTGAATGTTTTGTTAACATGATTATGAACTCTGAGTAGGGTTGCTTTGTGAATTCTTGACTGGTTTAACATTCACATTTATTTTTGTTAGAAAATTATTTTTGATTATTGTGTCAGTTTGTTTTTATGTAAATGTAAACAAGGAGTGTTATCTTGATCTGTGTTTGAATAATTTTCCTAAGTGTTTTCTTCTTGAAATATTTGAAGAATCAACATAATAAATTATGTAGACCAAGACATCTTGCAGTTTGGTCTAAGTTTGTTTGAAGTGAATAAAGACATTCAAAACTGTCAGCTAGATCATTTGTTATCTGTACTTCTAGAAAGTTCACATTTTTCTGTTCAAAGTCCTGTGTGCCTCTCCTCGCTTCCAATGAATGTCTGGGCTGGGTGACAGCTGGGCTTTGTGCATTCCTTCTAGACAGTCACACACATAGGGAGCTGAGGTGTGTCACTCACCTCCTGATGGCTCATCACCAGGCTGATGAGCCTTCCTCAGATAGATGGGTAGGAGCTGACACTGCTTTTCCACATACAAAGACTGGAGTGTGTCTGGAGTCTTGCTAGGAAAGGGAGAATCTGTGTACACTTCGAAAGAGCCTTCTAGAAGCTTCTCCCACCTTCCAGAAACAGGGCACCAAATTACAAATACTGGACCCTCAACACCACCATTTTAGTACACTTCTGGACCTGTGGATACTCTGCCAGGAAAAATAACTGTTGTGCTGCTGAAGGACTGCTACTTTGTGCAGCTCCTGCCCTGTAGGATTTTCTTTTTCTGCTGTTCTGCTCAGTCTGCTGCTCTCTGGTGACAATGACTGGACGTTCACCACTTGAAGCCAGAGTAACACAAATGGCCTGACTGATTGCCTCCTGCTCTGGAGTCCAAGGGACATCAAAGACTGCCTGCAGCTCTCCATCTAGTCCCTGGAATCTGCCATCTATGTGTCCTACCATTGCTTGAGATGCCCCCTCCTGTCCAGGGCCTGATACATGGGTTTCTGTGTTGTTCTGCAGAAAAATCCACGCAGTCCTTACTCTGCGCATATCTGAACCAACACATTTGCCATCGATTCCGACAAAGTACCTTCTGCTCGACGATGACATGGGACCGCCAGTGCAGCTCGACGATGACATATTACCTTGACCGACGAAGCTTGAGACCACACAGGGACCTGATTGCGTAGTTCAGTGCCAACGCATCACCTCCTTTGAGCCTCGCAGCCTCTCCTCGATGTCAAAAGATTGTACTCTGAGAAGTTACTGTTCAGCGGGGCCTATGTGACTTCTGTATCCGACCCTCGCTTCATTGCTTTCAGCTTGAATTTTCAGATTTGACCCAGTACACCTTGACCTCAAGTAACCCCTTAGCGCTACTGAATTATAAGCACTGGATTTCATGATAATCTTTAAACATTTGTGAATCTGGTTCTATTTATTGGGTTTTGGACTTGTTTTGATCAGTACATTAAGTTCTATTTTTCTAACAAGGTGTGAAATATTTTATAGTGTTCTTTCACAGTTTTACTGTAATAAGTGTTGCACACATACTTTGCACATTGCCTCTTACGTTAAGCCTGCCTGCTATGTGCCAAGCTACCAAAGGGTAAGCACAGGATAATTTAGGGAGTATTTCTGACTTACCCTGACTAGAGTCGTGGACTCTACTTTCGACAAGGTGCACACCTCTGCCAACTAGATACCCCATTTCAAACAAAGCTGTATTCAAGGTAAAAAAATTGTGTACTTTAATTGTTTAAGAAATCTGTGCATGTGATGTATTCTCAGGAAGAAATTACACATATGACCCGATTCGCAATATTTTGTTGTGACGTACGTTTGTAGTACTCCAGAATTTCAGTAGGAAGGCAAGAATAGTCAATGAATGTAGCTTAAATGAGCTTTCATAAGGGTCATTACAATTGACCTGTTTTAAGTGAGATATCATGAACTAATTTAGCAAGAATGTAAATGATTTATACATTCAGGTTGCCACTCAGCATGAACTAAAATGTATTAATTGGTTGAAGTTACTAGTACAGTGCTGTTTTTAGGTTTAACTGTGTTTTTATTGGCATTTCAACAAAATTGTACATTCAGTAATCAATATAAGCATATGTATTACGTTTTATCCATAGGCTTATATAGGTCCCAGTCCATCTGGTGGAATTCACTCATCAATTATATCCATTAAGGTACCGCTCTTATGCCGCCAAATCATCTGCCTCCGGGTTGCACGCATAGCTATATCTAGTATTGCAATGCCTTTTACAAAATTAAATTAACATTCCCCCAGTCCCCCCTCCTTGTAAACTTCCCCCTCCCCTACCCAAAACTGGTGTGCCGCTGGTGTTGTGTTAGGGTATGTTGTTAGGAGCCTTATTCAGTGGGCGTCCTCTGTTTGTCATGTCGGTGCATTCGAGCTAGTGAGTCAGAGGAGTCTGAGATATTTAGGGCAAGCAATCTCGTTCATGTCTTAAGCCAGAAGGGAGAGCAGTGGCTGCCAAGAGTCCGTGAAGCTGGACAGAGCATTAGAGAGGGACGCTTGTATGCGTTCCATTCCTATAGTGTACCATAATTTATAGAGCCACCCCAGGCATGTCGGTTTCGTGGAGGAACCCCAGTGTGATAGGATGTTCTGGGTTGCTGCTGCCAGAGCTTATCCCATTTGTCTTCCTCTTCGAGATCGAAGTGGGTATGTCAGGGGGTTAGGCAAGCCCAGCACTATATAAAGCGGGAAGCACGGTATCACAGTGTCGAATTGGAGGTCGAAGTCGTCTAGTCTAGAACTCCAATAGTCTTGTATTTCCTGACAGCCTCATAGTAAGTGCCCCAGAGTGCCCTCTTCGCCACAGCCTTGCCAGCAGAGTGGGCTCCGCTCTGGGTTTCCTCTGTGCAGGCGGGCCGGGGTCAGATGCCAGTACTGAGCTACCTTAACTGCTGCCTCCCTGCTAGCCGTTTTGCGGGCAGTTTGGTTCACGCGGTAGTAAATGTCTGACCATTCCTTGCTCGTTAGTTCCCTCCCCAGTTCCTTCTCCCATCTCTGCTGACCCACAGTAGATTCGGTGGGGGCCCTAGGTCGAAGAATATCAGAGAGTTCTGAAATCATTCTCTTGTCGGTATCTTTGGTATATAACCATTTCTCAAACTTAGTTAATTTCCTTACTACTTTGGGCTGGACTTCAGCTTGGAGAAGCCAGTGTCTGAGTTGGAGGTAGTGAAAGCGCTCTGTGTCGGGGAGCCCATACTCTGGTCTTAGGTCCTGAATGGGGAGTATGCCCTCTAGGTTGAAGAAGTGACCAGCCAATGTGCACTCGGATTTCGTCCAGAGTGAAAATGCCCGTGCCTCCGTGCCTGGGGGGAATTTTCCATTGTCGAATAGGGTTGTCATGGGGGAGGGAAATGTTGTCAGGGCTCGCCTCTCTGCCACCCCATTCCATGCCCTCAGTACAGTCCATTTAATAGGAGAGCCCCGTAGATTAGGAGGTCTATCTGTTTGTTTGAGGAAGGGGACCTTCCATAATTCTAATTGAGCTAGCGCCCTGTCCTGCAATAACCATCATCTTTCCGATTCAGATCGCTGCCACTCTACGAAGTAGCGCAACTGCACAGCGGAAATATTCACGGATGTTGGGGATGCCCATTCCTCCCTCGTCCAGTCTCAAATAACCCAAGTCTTTGCGTAGTCGGGGTCTCTCCCCCCCATATAAATTGGTTAATGTCCCTCTGTAGTGTTTGCAGGACTCCTGGGGGTGGCCAGATCGGGATAATCTAAAAGAGATATAGCACCCTGGGGAGAAGGAACATCTTGACTGCTGCAACCCTGCCCAGAGGAGAGAGCAAGTGGCACTTCCAGTCCTTTAAGTCTTTTGTAAATTGCTTAAGAAGTTTGGAGTAGTTAAAATGTAGTGTCTGGGCCACAGACGCTGCTAGTTCTATGCCCAAATAAGGGATGGAGGGATATGTCAGTATTCCCACATATGATGTTCTGTGTGGGGGGACGAACTTCCTTGTTCCTGAAACATAAGGATCTACGACTTCCCCACGTTAATTTGAAGGCCTGAGACGTGGCCGTAAGCCTCCAACTCCCTCTGGAAACCAGGGACCGAACGTGCTGAGACTCCAAGGAGGCTATAATGTCATCGACAGAGAGGCTGACATTATGCCGTTCTCCGCCAAAAGGAATGCCCTCTATTTCTGGGTTGTCTCGGATTCGTTGAGCCAGTGGTCAAGGGAAAAAGGAGGGGTGACAGCGGGCATCCCTGCCGGGTCCCCCGCTGTATCTCAAAGGATTTGGAAGTTACCCCGTTCACTCTAATAGTGGCCGTAGGTTTAGTATAACAGCTCAGCACCCACACTCTAAACCTTTCCCCCAGACCGCAGTGGATCAAGGTTTTGTCCAGGAAGCACCAGTCCACCCGGTCAAACGCTTTTTCACCGTCCATCGAGAGGAGGAGAGCGTCCATCTTAGTGCGGTGGGCTTTATCAGTGAGGTGGAGTATGCGTTTAGTGTTAGCGCTACTTTGGCAGGTTTGTATTAATCCAGATTGATCTGGATCAATTATACCCAGCATAAGGGGTCCTAAGCGTGCCGCTAAGACGCCCGTAAACAACTTCAGATCAACATTAAGCAGCGATATTTGCCGATATGTCTTTGCCCGGTTTGGGCAGCACCACTATCGAAGCTGTGAGCATCTCTAATGGGATCATGCCCGGGCGGGTGAAAGAGTTAAAGAGCCTAGTGAGTATTGGCGCTATAGCTGTGCAATAGGCCTTGTAGAACCCGACTGAGAATCCATCTGGGCCTGGAGATTTCAATGTTTTAAGGCGGGAAATTGCTCCTATAACCTCTTCAATGCGAATAGGGCTGTCGAGTTTCTCGGCATTATGCTGGTTAAGCGCCGTTGTGTGCGCACCTTGAAGATAGGTATCAACTTGTGGGCCAGCTGGGGTGTCCTCCGTATATAAGTCCGCATAAAAATCTCTGAAGGCCTGTGCTACCTCTACATCGTCTTCGATTTTAGTACCCTATGGTCCCGTGAGCTCCCTTATTTTGGCCTGTAGCATCCGCGCTCTTAATGTACTATCCAACATGCGGCCCGCCTTCTCCCCCCCCTATGTAATATGAGTGCTCAAGATGAAGGGTCTCATACTCGGCTCTATCCAGGTAGAGCCCTGCCAGCAGGACGCGCGCATTCTTCAATTGGCGCCAAATTCTCGGCGCTCCTGTTCGACTATGGGCCTTCTCCAATGCCAACACTTGGACCGTAAGTTCCTCACATTTCATTCTGCATTCCCTGTTCTCTGCAGCTGCTATTACGATTAGTTCTCCCCTCACTACTGCCTTAAGTGCCCCCATAACGTGGCAATAGAAACATCCGGAGTTTCATTGACCTCTAGGTAGTCCTTAATGCTTTTAAGAAGTTGCTCCCTCACTGCTGGTTCATGTATCATGGCCTCCCGTAACCTCCATCCACCTGCTGGCCTAGCTGCCCGGGGGACCGCTAGTGTCACTAATACCCCGTTGTGGTCTGAAAGTGCCGCCGCTGTGATGTGGATGTCTTTTACCTTCGCCTGTACCTCTGTGGAGCCTAGAAGGTGGTCTAGTCGAGCATAAGTGTGGTGTACGTGCAAGTAATAGGAGAATTGGCCTGAGGATGTGCTGATCGCCATAGATCCACTAGCCCCCTCTCCTTCAACTAGCGTTTGCCCTCTATGAAGATCTCCCCTGTCTGTGAATACCGGCTGCCAGATCTATCTGTGTAGGTATCCATTACTAAATCCAGATCCCCTCCTACCAATATGAAGTGATCTTGCATCTTTGAGACTGTTGACAAGGTGTTTTTAAGAAATGTCTCCGGACCCGTGTTTGGTATGTAGACAGCCCCTATTGTTAAACCAGAACTTTAATCCAAAACCGATGTGCTAGTAACCTCCCTTTAATTTCTGCAACCCTGTCCCCCACTGTCCCCTTAAAGCGTTGTGACACTAAACTTGCTACTCCCGCCTTTTTATCTTGTGTAGAGGAAAAGTATTGATAGGGGAATTCTCTAGCCTTTATTCTCTGCCAGCCACGTGCCAATAGGTGCGTTTCCTGCAACAGGCAGATGTCCGCCCCTGAATTTTCTAAGTTTGACAGAATTGAGCATCGCTTATTGGGGCTATTCAGGCCTTTAACGTTAAGGGTAAGGGTGGTTAACTCCGAATCCAGCATGTTAAAGGAAGATTATAAAGCTGTTCCTGAGCTCGTGGCCGCTGGCTGAGAAATATAACCTCTCCTCCTCCTTTGTGGCCATGCTGTACCTGCTACCTTTCCTCCTGTTGGCACACCAGCTCCCCACCAACTCCCCCAACCCCAACTGTAAAAACTTTCCCCCCAAAGTGTCCTGAGCCCACTGAAGAAAGCAGTGTCCTTGTGGCATGAGTGGTTCCACAGGGCCCTCTGTCCCCCCGCCCGCCCCTCAAGCCCTGAAAATGTGCACTTCCCCTGGTTCTGTCTCAAACACCTTCTTTGGAGGTCGTGTCTTGGACGACTGTTGCAAGTGCTTCTCTACGTTCCTGCGTCATGGCCTCTGGGTCAGGACCTCGAGAGGCTCCCGTAGATCGCCTTCTCCTTACTGTCTGCCAGCGTGCCCGGGGACAGGCATTGGCTCGATTGATTCTTCGTTTCCGGGCTCTGATGTGGTAGTCCCAGAATCTTACAGGCCTTGGAGAGCGAGCAAATTTGTTGAAGTTCGCCATTCCATTTGAATATTATGCTGAAGGTGTGCCCCGAGGAGTATGCCACCCCTTTCTCTCGCAGGTGTGCCGTAACGTCCTTAAACTCTATCCTTTTCTGTAGAGTGCTGGCCGCAAGATCCTGGTACAAGGTAATGTTGTGACCTTGGTATCAGACAGGCTGCTGTAGTCGAGCTTCTCTGATGATGTGCTCCTTCAATGGGTAGTCCGGAAGGAAGGCCAGTATATTTGGTGGCAGTGCATTTGGCCTGCCCCGCAGGCCCATCCTGTGGGCTCTATCTATGCATATCTTCGTCTCGGCTGGAGCTGCCAGAATCTCACGGAACAGGCCCTGTTGGTACTGGGTGATGTCAGACCCCTCTGCTTCAGAGGGTACCCCACAAACTCGAGAGCAGTTTTCGAGGTCCTCAGCATGGGCCTGCAGATCAAGTTGTTGGTCCCTCAGACGGATTACCTCCTGTTGCAACTGTGAGACCTCCTCGCTTTTGGCCTGTTCTTGGTCTTCTACGGGTGTCCACCTCCCGCCGAAGCTTGCAGACCTCCCCCGCTACTTTGCTTTTCAATGTGTGGAAATCCTCATGGAGTGTGTTGAATAAGGTCTCCAGCAAAGATTTGGTTATGGGGGCATCTACCTTGTCGGACTCGGCGGTGGCCTGGGGTGGTTTGGAGAGCATCTCCTTTAAAGTGCATTACTTCTTTCCCCTTTGTGTTGACATGGCTTCTGTTGGGTTGACAGCTCCCGTAGAACCATTTGATCATTTCTGAGCGCAGAATGAGGTCCCTCCTACGTCTGCTTCGATATTTCCGTGCACTGCTAATCCTTTACCAACGCGGCAAGGTGAAGAAGGAGTGGGGAGTATGTGCCCGAAGGAGTCTGCGCTGGATGTCCTTCCTGTGTGTGGGGCCCTTCTGTCCGCTGGTTAGTGGGTGGGGGGGTGATAGTAGTGGAATTACTGTTCTCTTGTTCTGCCATCTGGAGAGAGGGAATCTCGTTGCTCACTTCAGGGCTTCGTGAGCCACTTCTCGACCCCCGTCACAGCTTAGCTAAGGAGCGGCAGAAGACAGTTCATCAAAGGAATCTGTGCCTATGAGTTCCTCCGCATGCTGAGTGTCTCCCTCCGAGGAGTTACTAGTTGGGTCAAAGGGGTCCCGCAGTCCGGCTGTGTGGAAATCTTCCCTCTGGCACCCCAACAAGACCCACAATCCGCCGCTGGTGAGCATGCCCAGAGACTGCCTCATAATAGAATCAACAGGGCCCCAGCGGTGGAGGATCCCTAGTGGGTCGCCAAAGGCCGGGCACTTTTCCCCACTAGTAGAGGCCTTCCCTCCTTGTCACCTTCTGTGGCAAGATGTGGCCTCCCCCGTGTCTTCGCCCGTCCTCTTGGGGGTACTACGGGGTCCCCGTAGGCAACCAAGGCAAACCACCGCAGATGCACCACTGCAGAGCCAGCTGACCCTGCTGTCCGACGTCCGATATGCACACCCGGGGGTCCCGCTCCTGTGTCATTCAGATTCCCGTGTCTGCTATGCCCACCGCAGGCCCTCTGCAGTTACACTAGGCCCCAAGCAATGATCCACCATCGGGGAGAAGGCCCCAGTAACGGCGCCGCCCTCGTCCACTGCACTCGCCTGTCTGCATGGTCACTGGCCCCTTGCGCTCTCCTCCACTCCGCCGGTTCGATCCAGGCCCCAGGGTCAGCCTTATGTGGTGGGCCCCTCCGAGGACCTGAGGGCCACTAGGCACTGTGCCACTGCCTCTGACCATTGCGGGAGACCAGCGAGGAAGCGGCAGTCCAACCACAGGGAAGCCAGTCGATTATTTTGGCCGAGGCCCCCGCTAACAGTGCGTGTGCCACTGATCTGCACTAGGCTCCGCTTACTGCATCCTGCGTCGAGTCAGAGTTGGCAGGCATCTGTCAGTTCACAGTGCCCCTCTGCTCTCCGCTCCCGCAGTCGCCTTCAGCATAGGTGGTGGTGAGGAGGGCTATCCTCGTACCTGTTACCATTCCAGCCACGGAGCGCCAGACAGTCCCCTGGCTGATGCTCCATGTTGCGCCTCTGCCAGTCCTCCCCCGGCCGCGGCCTCGATCTGTGTCTCAGGCCTCTCCCGCGTTGCTGCACCCTCAGTTTTGCATGCGGGCGGGGGCTCCGCTCCTCGCTCGGGGGGGCCATCAGGGATTCAAGGAAGGAAGGTGCTTGTCAGTTTCTAGAGCGCCTCCAATTCCACGTTTGGCATCGGCTGCCAGGTCTGCTTGTCAGGCGACAGCATCTATCGGGGTCTGGGCGCCATTTTCTCCCATTTCCGTTGCCCTGCTGCCCGGCTCCGATCAGTGCGAGCGTTTGGTCCCCAGCCCCAATTTCTCATATACAAAGCTACAGACATGCTGAGGAGCAGTTCCTCTACTCCCGGAGTGCAAATAGGGGGTGATTATCTCGGTTCTACAGCAGATCGGACATCGACGAGCGGGGAAACGAAGTAATACACGTATTACCGGCTTGCCATCTTGGCACTGCCCCCGTACAGTGCTGTTTTTAACACATTTCCAATACACAGTGTATGATTTGTATTCATCACCAGCCAAAAAATACTCAGAGATAGCAATTGTGTTATCCTGGTCACATGGACCTTGCAAAACTGACCCACAGGAGATTTCCTAGGTAAAAAGGTCCGAAGAGAGGATGCCTGGGAGGACAGTTGGCAGGACTTGTTGGGGAAAAGAAGTAAGAACTGTCATAGGATGAGTCTTAATAGCAATAAGAAACACATTGCACATCTGCCAACAAAGGAGAGCAGGCAGAGCTAAAGAGGGTTTTGCCCCGTGCAACATCTTAAGTATGTGTTAAGCTCTCAGTGGAGATTCAGGCAAAATAGTAATTAGCCTCACGGCAAGTTGCAACTTGCCAATGTGAAAAAAGTTATGACCAGTGCAAGCCTTACACTCCTTTAAACACAGGGTAGCTGTCACAAGGTCTCTTTCATCACAATAGTGTGAAACATTTGCAAGATAATATTATAGCTTACAAAATGGCTACTCAATACATTTAAATTACAGCATGGCACTGAATGTAAGTGTTCCCAGCATTTGAAAATTAGATACTAAAATTAACTTTTATAAATACCTGTACTTCTGGGTGGCATATATCATCAGAAAAATGTGTAAAAGCTACTCCTTTTTTTGCTCGCAGAGATTAATTGGTTAAAAAAAAAAAGTGCTCTGCATATGATCCAGGGACATGGAGAGATATCTCATCCATGTAAATAAACCAGCTGGTTTGGGCTGTCCACCACTACCCTGGACTTCAAAACGCCAGTCCACAGAGGTGTGGCTACCCATCTTCACCTTCAGTTTTCAGAGCCCAGACTCTAACATTTACAGAGGTGGAAACATGGCTGGCACATTATCACCTGTCTGTCTGAGTGCATTGGGTTTTGCTGTTCATTGTGGTGATCATACTCACATGTAAAGTTGTTCTCCATCAGGTATTAACAAAGCAAGGACTGTACATCCCTGGCCACGTTTCATGCTTATTCCTATTACAGCACATTGTTTACTGATGGTGCAAATCAATAAAATTAAGCTTAAACACGTGAAACACAAGTGAAAAGCCCATTTAGTCTCCTTATGTCTCAATTTCATTTGCAGTTGTGAACTATTTTTCAGTAAAAATACAAACACAGGTACAATTGCTATTTGTGCTAAT
Source organism: Triturus cristatus (assembly GCF_964204655.1). Classification (NCBI taxonomy): domain Eukaryota; kingdom Metazoa; phylum Chordata; class Amphibia; order Caudata; family Salamandridae; genus Triturus; species Triturus cristatus. The sequence goes on along the minus strand of NC_140591.1, from coordinate 1,513,935,670 downwards.
GTTTGCACTAATAATACAAACACAAGGATATGATGGACGTAGAGCTGAAACTTTTGAGACACTCTCCCTCAGTCACAGGTCTGGGTTGAATCCATCGTTCTTTAGCTCACTTTGCCACCTCAGTTCAGACCCAGCTATATGTAAATTAGTTTTTACCCTGTGCCTCATGGGAACAGTCCAACCCAAACTGCCAAGCCAGGTCTTCTCCGAACTGGAAACAAGCATCCCGGGACAGGTTTCCGGGTAACACCCCTCACCAGCCAGCCTAGCTTGATTACACAGGCAAAGTGATAATACTGACAGTGAAAATGACCACCAAAGAGGCCTACTTGGAAGCAATATTTTCAGGAAAAAATAACATGTCAATTGAAAGCAAACATATGAAAAATGCATTTTTAAATGGACATATTGAGAGACTGATTACGATTTGCTCTTTATAATTTGAAATATAATTTTATACAATCGTGCTACTGGTGCCATCAAAATGACAAGGTCCATGGATTTATTGCTGACCTCGTTGTCTCTTCTGGACATTTCATGTGCTCCAAGCAGGGAAGGTCTTGAGTAAGCCTGGGCAAAGCACTAAGCTACGCTCGCTTAGTTTGCAAAGTTTGCGCTACTTCGCACTATGCAAATTGCACGTAGCACAGTGCGAACACGCATAGCGTAGTGTTGCGTAGTGCAGCGGTCATTTTTTGCTTGCTCGTGGTCCTCAACGTCAAGTTGGCGACCGCGAGCAAGCAAAATGACATCCCGGCGAGACTTTTTCCTCGTTCGCGATCAGCAACATCAAGTTGGCGATCGCCAGCGTGGAAAATAAACCTCCCGGCGAGATTCTCAACGCGGAGAGGTCAGGTTTCTCATTGCGAGTGGTCGCGTACGCTCGCGATGAGAAACTACCAGTCCGTGTTAGGAAAGCTACCGCTCAAGTAAAAATCTACTCGAGCGGCAGAAAACTACAGCTCGCACTGTGCAAGATGTCGTTTTCAATGATTGCACAGTGCCGGATGCTTGTTTGCACTGTGCAATCTTTGAAAACGACATCTTGCACAGTGCGAACAGGGTACTACGCACTTCGCGAAGTGCTACGCGTAGCTCGCGTAGTGCGAAGTGCACTTTGCGTAGCTACGCGTAGCGCTACTTCGCGAACTATGCCCAGGGTTAGTCTTGAGTGGAGAAAACAAGTGGATCTTACGTATCACTAGCTCTCATAAATCCTGTTTTCTAAAAGGCCCCTGAGGGTCCCCGTCGTATTCAGCTTATGACTCTGTGGCAGACAGAGTCGCAGGATGATTTCACGGGGCAAAGGCTATGGGCCGTTAAAGTCAAGCAACAATGCAACAATGTATATGCAAAGAGAGTGAGTAATAAAAATATGTTCTTACTGGAAAGGTTCTCTTAAAGAGCAAAAAGTGATGTATAGGATTAGTTAATAACACTTAATTATACATTGTCACTGTATAAACCTACCTTACAAAACAAACATTTTGCAAAATGTAATTCCATACATATGCAACCAATGTGATTCAGCAGCAAAAAAACAGAAATGCAGCTTTGGATGAAGCAAGTAGTGATGCACAGGTAAAGAAATCCACTTTATAGTCCATTATCAACAGCATTTAAAATACATGTTTACAGTTTTGTTGTGTCAACAAATAACCTGATGAAGCTGAGAAAGTACAGGGAAATAAAACATATATTTATGACAGTGATGAATACAAGCCCCAGCTAGGCCCGCAAGAGACAAGGGTTCGCTCTTCTGTAACGAAATCTATAAGGAAGTTGGCACGGAAACTGCAAAGTACAAAAACAACGTTTATTAACCCTTAAGGGTGGTCCTACAATCCACACAACACTCTTCAGTATTGCAAGGAGTAGCACAAAGAACTTGCGTACACAGTCCCCTTTTATACACAACAGAGGGGCTCATGAGTGGGTGGATACCACATGAAGTCGAAGAACATTACCATTTAGGGTCATTCTCGATACCAAATCAATACATGGGCGGAGCTACCACATTCCTTGGGCCCGCGAAAACACATGGTCAAGCAAAGCTAATTATAACAGATGTGGTCAAGTCTGGGCATGCGCCAGATGGACAAGAGGGCTATTTATAACTGTTGCTAGGCAGATTACAAGAGCAACTAACACAGAGGTCGGACTCTCCTCGTGGTGAACACATGGCAGCATGTCAATACAAAATGGAGTCCGGACTTCTGCCAACATAAGGAGGAAAACACGATAAAAGGGGGAGCATTAATGTTTTCAGTAAATGCTTAATCACATTCTGCTTTAATTTACAACAGACGACCCTTTCAGCATTTACTGAAGACATCCGGTTTCCAAGAATAATCATCGTATATGTCAATTATCATCATTCCTTTAACCTCTTTAGCTAGACCCTTCTGGCGGGCAACATCGGCAATAGCTTTCTTATCTGGCATGCAAAATGAAATGCATACGGAACAGCACAATGGTCCACATTGAATACACATACAAAAAAGGAACAGAATTGCTACAATAATACAGAGACCAGTTAGAACCTTCCAACCCCAGGCAGTAACCAACGCCCAAAACCATCCAGAAAAGGACCAAGTGCCGTTTTCTGTGTGGATTTCAGCTGCTATTTTATGCAGCTTATTAATGGCGTTATAAACGGATGGCGTATGATCAGGGATGAACACACAGCAGCTACTTCCAATAATTTTACAGGCTCCTCCTCGATCAGCTAGCATCACATCCAATACCATACGATTCTGTAATGCAACAATCCTGGTAATCTGTAATTCTTCCGTAAGATTCCCAAGAGCAGCAGCAGTCTGATTAGTCACAGCTTCTACCACTCTTGTTAATCTTCGGATCTTCCTACTATTCAAAGCAGCTCCAACAAAGAAAAACAGTCCTAAGTTGAAATCAATATACTGTTGCAAGCTAGTATCAGTTTGATCCACCTCATTAATAGATAGAGTACGTTTATATCTATTTACAGTCACATTATTCAGCAATTTCAAATCCTTATGATATGACGCGGGTGCTAGAAATACAGGAGGTAATAGGAATGATACATAGCATACCCCAGACCACCCAGCCGGCAAACGGTAATAACCTTTATTTCCACATACAAAATAGGTATTATGGGATGCTAGGAAGGTGCTATTATTTAACCCATCAATGTTTAACACAGTTATACAATCACTGACACCGACAGGGATAAAACCCACACTCTGGACGCACAGGTCCGCTTGGGCTTGTGCCACTTGGATTACAAATTTTTCCTTCCCCACAGTGTCTCTGGTATTCGTGAAGATATAGGGAATGGATTCATTGTCCGGTCGGTACTCTTCCCATTCCCAAATTGTCCCATTCGCTTGTGGATATCCATTCTTGTCCTGATGGCATTCTTTATTAAGTCTGAAAAGCAATCGTCCCACTGTCGGTTTTCGAGTGGCAAACAACAGAGTGTACCATGCTCTACAAGAGCCATTGTGAGAGAAAGGAAGGGGTATGAATGGCGTACCTCCTTTCTTCTGATGGGCTGGCATCATCCCACATATCCAACAGTTCGTAGCGTTCGTAGCAACGTGGGTGTGATGCAGCATCTGAATGAAAGTGTTATTCAAATAGGATTGTCGATGCTTCAACTCTTGGTATGGCAATGTATAAAAGTAGTGCTCCGCAGGCACTGGAGTCGTCAACACAAGTGTCTCTCGGGCAGGAGTTGCCTCCTCCACAAACCATGTGGTTATACCAATGATAGCTACTGTTAGCATGAACCCTAGTGCACAAAGAATTTTCTTCTTCTCCATGTCAAAGGAAACAATACCCTGGTATCTTCCTGAAACTAAAAAGTCTGTCAGAACTCTTCCCCTTGGGCAGCGGTTGATTTCTTCACCAGCGGGCCAAGACGGGTGTCGCTACACTAATGCAGGGCTGATCCCCCCCCCTTGCCTCATCGGCTCTCCGTTTCACTAACCCAAGGGCCGTTCTGACAGTATGTCCCGGTACTGGAAACCTCACTTCCTTGGTCGCAGATGATATCGCCTTCCTCCAGAAGTCGTGTGGTCCGAAAAGAGCTCCTCAGTGTCGTTTGGCTCTGCAGCACGGCCTGTCTCTGCTGCTAGGATGTCTCGTTGATCGGTCAGCACGGCAGACTCCACCAATCCGGGCGGTACCTTTCGACAGTGCAAGGAATGGATCCAATTCTTCCTGTTCGAGACTCGCACAGCCGTCCTCGTTGCAAGAAGGACTTGCTCAGGTCCGACCCATCTCGGCTCCAAACTGTTCGATCTGTCAAAAACCTTTATCATCACATGGTCTCCAGGCCGGAGACCATGTCCTTCGCCAGTAGACCGATCAGGGAGCGCCTCTCGGACCTGTTGATGAATAGAAACCAAGTTATCCGTTAACTGTGCCAGGTAATCACTCATCATCACACAAGGTACATCATACACAGCCTTAGGTCTTGGTGGACCCCAGATATTCATTGGGCGTCCAAATACAATCTCATAGGGTGTAAGGCCGGTTCGGGAGTGTGGCACCGACCTAATTGACAATAACGCCAGTGGCAAAGCGTCTGGCCAAGTCAAAGACGTTGAAGCTTGAATTTTGGCGATCTTAAGCTTCAGTGTACCATTATATTTCTCGACTAGTCCTGCAGACTGAGGGTGGAACACGGCGTGGAACTTCTGGGTGATGCCTAGGCCCTTCAAGACATACTTTATAACATCTGCTACAAAGTGAGGGCCATTATCACTCCACAGAAGTCTACAGATGCCGTATCGGGGGAAAAACTCTTTCAGCAATAGCTTCGCTGTAGTCATTGCAGTATTGTCTTTCGCAGGGTACGCCTCGACCCATTTACTGAAGGCGCAAACCACTACTAGAACATACTTCAAATTGTTACAGCGCTCAAGCTGGATGTAATCCATCTGCAGAACCTCAAAGGGTGCAGTGGGTGTCGCAAATCCTCCTGCTGGAGTTCGTGTGCCTTTCCCTGGGTTATACTTCAGACAGATCATACAGGTCTGCACCACCCTCTTCGCCGTGCTAGCAATCTCTGGATGCTCCCAGACTTGGGTAAGCAATTTCACAATTGCGGAAGCTCCAACATGTGCTAGCCCATGTGCCATCTGGACCATAGGTTGTACAAAAGCCGTGGGTAATTTCCATCTATCCATCTGCTTATTTCTCCAGCAACCCTCATCATCCAGTTCTCCTTCGCTAGCCCATTGTTCCCGCTCTTTGTCAGAAGCGGTCTTTTGTATTTCTCGCACTTCCTCCTTCGCATCATGCCATCTCTCCACCTGTGACTTCACTACATACATGGCAGTAGTACCGGGCTGCATCGCAGTCTCCCGTGCTACTCGATCCGCTAACGCATTCCCTTCTCCAACCTTATCAACTACTTTCCTATGGGCACAACACTTAACAATGGCAATTTTCTTTGGGTATATCAATGCAGTTAAAAGATTGTGGACTAACTCCCCATGCATTATCTGCACCCCATGTGACGTTAGAAACCCTCTCTCCTTCCAGAGTAGGCCGAAATCGTGCGCTACTCCGAAGGCATAGCGGCTGTCTGTGTAAACATTCACACACAATCCTGTACTAAGCTCACACGCTCGTGTTAACGCTATCAGTTCCGCTGCTTGAGCTGATTTCTGTGGTATGCGTGCTGTCTCCACTATCGTCCGCAACGTGGTAATTGCATACGCTGCTGAAGCCGTACCATCTGGTAGCTTCAGACATGATCCATCTACCCACAATTCTCCATCTACCTCTGAAAAGGGCGTATCCTGGAGATCAATACGACCCTTTGTTTGTTCCTCAGTCACAAGAATACAATCATGCGCTTTCTGTGCCTCAGGCTGTGTCTCGGGGTATGGCAACAATGTGGCCGGGTTTAATGTCACGCACCTTTTCAACGTAATGTGAGGGGCTAAAAGCGTCAACTCATATCCCGTTAAACGGGCACTGGTCAAATGCTGCGTCTTTGTTTGATTAAGCAGGGCATCAACAGCGTGGGGAACTAACACCAACAGTTTATGGGACAATACAATTCCTTCACTCTGCCGTATTGACACAGCTGTCGCCGCGACCGAGCGAAAACACCCCGGCAATGCTCGGGCGACAGGATCAAGTACAGCCGAAAAGTATGCACAAGGGCGCTGCTTATCACCATGCATCTGTACTAAAACTGATAATGCACATCCATCTTTCTCATGCACATACAACGAAAAGGGTTTTGTATAATCAGGGGTCCCTAACACTGGTGCTGAACAAAGGGCCTGTCGCAATTGCTGAAAAGCAGCATCACACTCATCTGACCAAGGGATTGGGATAGGCGTATCTTTTGTCAAGAGGGCTAGTAATGGCTTAGCCATGTGTGAAAACCCCAGTATCCACTGTCTACAAAAAGAAACGAGGCCCAAAAATGCACGCACATCCTTCTGCGTGGATGGCCTCGGTGTGTCCAAGATTACTTGGATACGATCTGGTGTGAGTGCACGCCCCTCCTTAGACAAAAGGTGACCCAAATAAGTCACCTTTGGTCTACAGAATTGCAATTTCTTCCTAGAGACCTTGTGATTGTGGGAGGCTAAAAAAGAAAGTAAGGCTATCGTGCTTTTCTCGCACAACTCCAGGGTGTCAGCCGCCAACAAGATGTCATCGACATATTGAATGAGGGCGACCCCCTCGAGTAAAACAAAGGAATCCAACTGTCGCTTCAAAGCCTGACTATAGATACTAGGGCTTTCTGTGTAGCCCTGGGGAATTCTACAAAAACGATAAGATCTGTTGTTTAGTGTGAACCCAAAAAGAAATCGGCTATCCGGGTGAATGGGAATAGAAAAGAAGGCATTTTTCAAATCAATCACTGAGAACACGGTCGCCGTAGGCGGGACCAAGGTAAGCAACGTCGTGATATCGGAAACCACCGGGTACTGAGGTATCACGATCTTGTTTACCTCCCTCAAATCAATTATAAACCGATAGACCTTTGCATCCGTGTCCTTTTTCAAAATCGGGAGAATCGGACTGTTACAGATATTATAGGGAACTTCTTCCACTACTCCCACTGCGATCAAATCCTGCACAATCTGTATGAGAGCTTCCTCGCCCTCCTGGGAAATACGATACTGTGGGAGGCGTGGTAGCACCGCCCCCTCCTGGACACTAATGTGGACCGGAGGAATCACCATTTGTCCGACATCTGTGTCCGAAGTCGCCCATAAAGCTTGGGGGAGGGTAGCCAACAACACATCCTCTGAGATCGTACACATCCGCCCAGATCGGGGGTAGTTATCATTTAAAATCACCCTCACACCCTCAGGGGAGCAACGAATTGTAGCCCTAAAGTACTTTAACATATCAAGGCCCATAATGTTATCCGGTGTGTACGGAGCAAGCAGAAACGGACAAGGCGCAGAAAAACAATCAACTTTAAACGCAAGGGGCTGTGAAAGAGGGCTTCGGGAGAGTGTACCGTCAAACCCTACCGATGTAACTATTGAGCCGGATGGGGGAGCCCCCGGAACCAAGTACCTAGACAATGCACTACGTGTCGCTCCTGTATCCACTAGGAACTGATCAGTAGAACCTAAAACCTCAGCCGATACATAAGGACCCGTCTGATCGACCGGCACCTCAACTGATTCGGACCCCCATCCTACGCATTCCTATGCATGCTGAGAATCATGATATCCCGAATGATCGATGTCCGATACATGATACTGATGCTGGCGATCGAAAACGTTTGAGCTATCTCGATGCTGCCCAGCAGTGTCGAAACGGACATTATCGTTAGAATTCCCTCTAAAGTTCGAGAAGCCCCCTCTACCTCTCTGGCCACCCGGAGCGTGCCCCTGCCGCAAAGCACGCAATGCTGGGCACTCCCTGGCCCAATGGCCCAACTGCTTACAGTACGCACATTGGTTCTTATTCAAATCAGATCGGCCCGAAGGGGGACCATAAGACCCGCCCCTTCCCCTATTATTATTACCCCGGCGGGGCGGGCCATATACTTGTGCTAACATCACTTTGGTTTTGAGATCTTTCGATTTCTTTTCCTCCTGGCCCTTCGCCTCGTGCTCCTGACGCTCATAATACTGAGCGATGGTCAGAAGGGCCGTCGGTGTCGCGGAGGACCAAGAACTCTCACTCGCTTTTAACCGGGCCGCAACTGCCGGCAGCAGATTGGCCACATATTTGTCCGCGAAAAGGTGGCGGCCTGTGTCGTCGGTAAGCGACTGGCCACTAAAGTCATGGAACGTTTCTTCGAAGCGCGTGAAGAAATCTGCAACTGACTCATCAACTTTCTGCTTACATGCCGCTAACATATTCCAGTCAATCTTTTTAGGGGGGATTATTGTTTTCAATTTAGCCACAATAGCAGCAGGGAGATCTAGAATATTCTGGGGTGGTTTCTGTGCGGGCTTCCGTTCCCTATCCTCATCCTCAAGCTCAGACCACCGGGCCTTAAAAGCAACTGCATCATCCACCTTTCGGACAGACCGCCACGTGTCCGGTGGTAGAATAAGGCCAAAGAACAGATCTATATCCGCTAAGGTCATAATGCAAGAATTCAAGGCCCCCTCGACTTCTTCATAGAAGGCCGCTGGATTCTTGCGGGGGTCAGGCAATGCATTCTTTAACGCCATAACATCGGCCCTATGCCAAGGAGTATAAACCCAATTATACACAAAATATCCCCTAGCATCGGCAGAGTTAATGTCCGAGCTAGTCCCTGCTCCTTTCGGAGGGACATACAAAGGTGCCGCCTCTCGCATCGGTTTAGCATGCACTACATTATCCTTATCTGACTGGGAGGTGGATGGGTGGCCCCCTGCCGCAACCGAATCCGACCGCTTCTCCTCCTCCGCTCGTTGGCGTGCTTTCTCTCGAAGGGCCAGCACCTCGTCCCGCAAGGCGAACAGCCGCCGAGCCGCCTCAGGAGCCTTAGAGGGAGAAAAAGCACCGTTACGTATTGCTCTGGCATCCGACGACACTTCGTCAGGCTCAAAAACATGAGAATATTTTCGGAAAGCATTAATCACTTCATCCGCGAAATGACCCAGAAAATACACTTTATCTCTCTCCTGCCATGGCCCCCAAATTTGAAATAATTCCTCCATGGATACCTTGCCTTTGAGCGCACGGAAGGAAATTTGCCGAAGCTCAGCCATTTGCTCGGCCGGCAGCATGGACCGTGTGTCTACCTTACCCGAAGCCGGGTCAGAATCTTGCGGCCGCGGAGCGGATGCGCCAACATAAGGGGGCGGAGAGCGATCTAGCAAATAAAAATCATCATCAGGATTATTAAGGACAGGATAAAGCGGCTGGCGAACAACATATTGACCCGAAACTTGTAGCCTACGCTCTTTCTCTTGTCTGTCCGTTTGCTCTTTGTCCTCCCGATGCTTCGCTTCCTGCGCTCGCATATGATCATTCTTCCGTTGCTCTTTATCAAACAGCGCTTTCTCACGCTTCTCTCGCTCACGCACTTCCTTCACCCATAATCGCACACACTCAAACATATCCTGACGAGCACGTCGCTTACACATACACTGTTCCACATACTCAATCTTACGTATATCAAACGATCCATACAAAGGCCATCGCAACTCAGGATCCTTCTTGGTATATTTCCTCCACAACGTGCTGTACATTATGGAAGAAAGACCATGCTTCACGTACATATCCCTATTAGGAGTCCCCTCTGGGGGAGCTGGAGCAGATTCCTCGAGGTTCAACCGGTTATCCAAACAGCAGCACCACTTACGGAGTGCGCTAAAAGCAGGCATGCTAGGAATAATGCAAAATATGCAGTATTATCAAGAAAAATGGCACTTAATCGTTGCGCCGTTCCAAATTTACACAGCTCCGGAGAAATTTCTCCACATTACCTGCCTATATGTGTTGCAACGCATATATTTTCACAAAGACAAATTCAAAATATGACTAGTCACCATCAATCAAACTCAAATAGCCAGACCAGGCTTCAAAACTCGGAGCAAGTACCGTACAACGGTTCTTACCAATCAAGAGTCCAGGTTCCAACTGCCAAGCTCCACAATCGCCCAAACGGCTCTCACGGCAGGACCGACAGAAGAGGTCTCAGTCGATGACCGGCGCCACCCAGATGGTCAGCTCGGAAGGGAAGGAAGAAAAACCTCGGGATGCCAGGGCTAAGACGCCGCTGGCAGTGATCACGTCCCCGGCCAAACTCCTCACCTTCGTCGCGACCAGTCCTTCGAGCATCCGAGTCGCCGATGAGCCCCACGTGACGGGCGCCAATTGATGAATACAAGCCCCAGCTAGGCCCGCAAGAGACAAGGGTTCGCTCTTCTGTAACGAAATCTATAAGGAAGTTGGCACGGAAACTGCAAAGTACAAAAACAACGTTTATTAACCCTTAAGGGTGGTCCTACAATCCACACAACACTCTTCAGTATTGCAAGGAGTAGCACAAAGAACTTGCGTACACAGTCCCCTTTTATACACAACAGAGGGGCTCATGAGTGGGTGGATACCACATGAAGTCGAAGAACATTACCATTTAGGGTCATTCTCGATACCAAATCAATACATGGGCGGAGCTACCACATTCCTTGGGCCCGCGAAAACACATGGTCAAGCAAAGCTAATTATAACAGATGTGGTCAAGTCTGGGCATGCGCCAGATGGACAAGAGGGCTATTTATAACTGTTGCTAGGCAGATTACAAGAGCAACTAACACAGAGGTCGGACTCTCCTCGTGGTGAACACATGGCAGCATGTCAATACAAAATGGAGTCCGGACTTCTGCCAACATAAGGAGGAAAACACGATAAAAGGGGGAGCATTAATGTTTTCAGTAAATGCTTAATCACATTCTGCTTTAATTTACAACAACAGGAGTGATAGTTTGAAAATGTGACTATAGGTCATAAAAATGCGCCTTCTATTAACCCTGCAAGATTAATGGGCAAAGGCTGTGTGCATTAATTGTCTTTAGACTCTGTTTATGCTGCTGTTTTCTCAGCAAGAAATTACACGACAATTGCCTCGATTCAAAAACACTTTGCTTTGACTTATGCCTGTAGTACTTCTGAATCTCGGTATATCATGTGTAAACCAGGAGAAGTATGTGAGGAAGTCAAACCTGGTCATACTTCTATCTTTGTGAATCAGCCCTACGGTTCCTGCTGATGCTTCAGTGGCAGCAAAGTATATTAGACCCAAAGAAAGTACAGTGAGTCAGGTACAGAATTTGAAACATGCTTATCTCCCAGAACCATGCTGGTCCCTGTAAATGTCAAGCAAGTAAATGGTTGGAAGGATTTATTAATTGAATTATATTTAAATGAACTTGCAGCAGTGTCAATACCTCTGACATGTACTATGCTTAACACATCCAACCACATAGAGTCTGCAGTGTATGCATCTTCAGATACAAAAATAGTCAGAGACAGCTATAGCATTAACCTGGTCACATGGATATTGAGAAACAGACCCACTGGAGATTACCTTAGAAAAAGGGCGAGAAGAGAGGGTGCTTGGGAGGTGAATTTGCAGAGGTTCTTTGGGAAACCAATGCATCAGCTGCCATACAATGGGTACTGCACTGAGAGCCACATTGCACATCTGACATTAAATGCTAGCAGACAAAGCTTATTAGAACTTTGTCCTATTCAACACTTTGGGGCCGATTCACAGAACTAACTTAAGACAAAATCCTAAACTTACTACTTTTGGTATTCACAGAAGTTAGGATTTTGTCTTAAGACAAACTTAAGACAGACTTTAAACTGACTTAAGACAAACTTAAGACAAACTTAAGACAGACTTAGGACAGACTTAAGACAGACTTAAGACAGACTTAAGTCAAACTTAAGACAAAATCCTAACTTAAGACTGTCTTAAGTCTGTCTTAAGTCTGTCTTAAGTCTGTCTTAAGTCAGTCTTAAGTCTGTCTTAAGTTTGTCTTAAGTCTGTCTTAAGCCTGTATTAAGACAAACTTACGACAAAATCCTAACTTCTGTGAATACAAAAAGTAGTAAGTTTAGGATTTTGTCTTAAGTTAGTTCTGTGAATCGGGCCCATTCCACTTATGTTAAGGTGTGAGTGACGATTTAGGCAAAACCGAAATTAGCAAACTGCAAGTTGCAACCTGCCAATGTGAAAATGTGCATTCTATTTATTATTTTGTAACCGTTGCAATTCCTCCTCTCCTTCCAATTCTCGCACTCTTTTAAACGCATCATAGATGTCACAGTCTCTTTCACCTACTAAAATGTGAAACGTTTGCAAGATTAAATTCAAAGTTACAAAATATGCCCTGAGCACAAAATAAAACATTCAGGGGTATAACCACAAGAACGTGTGATAACTACTGCAAGAGTAGCATAACACAACTTTCAATATTGCAGCCTATCGCGGAAAAATAACCCCGTGACAACGCGGGATTAACAACAAGGTGGTAGCATGCGATAGTCACCAGATAATGCGCCAAATGCCCGCGTCAAAATCAACGCCACGCAGCATAAATGTGATACGCAAATGCAAAAAAACATGCGATGAGGCCAACCGCGGTACAAAAAGTAGTGAAAACCAGCCACAGTCCTGCAAATCCCACACAACTGGCGGAAAAATGCACTGTAAAAACCACAGAAAAAATACACCAAAAACAATCCAAAGTGCGTAGTGACATGGATGCACCCTGACACAGAGCAGGGGCCAACCTGAACCCCACAACCCCCACAGACTACCAGCAAGGAACAACTGGGCCGTGAAGGCCAGGGAGAAGAGGGAGAGGAAGACAGGGTGTAGACCGCAGGAAAACATGACCAGCGCCCCGGAGGTGACAGAACACTACCAGGAACTGACCCACAAGCAGACCACCTGGATTGCAGGCGGAGTGCCCAGGAGGCCAATAGGCACCGGCATTACGTGACTACCTAAACCAGGCACAAACCCGCTGCCAACAGGAAGGCAGCAATGGCCACAGGAGGTGGCAATCCAGTGCCAGCGCAGGAGCTGAAGGAAACTCATGTCACAGTCACAGTCACAGTCATCAGTGTGGAGACAGTGCAAGGAGCAGGGGGTATGGACACAGCTCGAAAGGACCTGACACAACATCAACAGGAAGTGTTGAAGGATCCCACGACTTTTCAGTCACAATGAATCAAAAATATCATAGCCATTTGCACAATGGCACTCAAACAAGAGCCTCATTGTGAGTTGCCCTTTAATGCTGATGTAGCTAGACAATTCTGTTACTGGTGCCACAGAAATGGCATGGTCCGTATATTTAATGCAAACCCAGTTGTTTCTTTCTTAAGATTTTATTTTCGTCAAAGTAGACAAAATCTTGATTAGTGAAAATACATGGAATTACTCATTTCTAATAAGACTCTTGGTGTCCAAATAGTAATCACCCTATAAATCTATGTCTGACAATGTTAACAGATGATTTTACAAGGCAAAAGCAAACTGGCAATGGGCCGCTAATGTAAACCACCAATGCTATAATGTAAAGTAAAGAGAGTAAGTCAAAAAATCTGTTCTTACAGCATGGATTTTCTTAATTAAAGAGAAGAAAGTGAGGTATAAGGTTACTTAATTACACTTAGTAATACATTTTCTGCATATAAATCCACCATAGTTATGTCTCATACAATGTGTTAAATATGAGCATTAAAGCCATGTAAAACTGGATCCACCCAGTTGATCCCCAATCCCTGGAGTTTAAATTTTAATTGCATATTAATGATGGGGTGATACTGCATGGCACTGTATTAACACTACCACAATACTGTGTAACTCATGACCCTGGTGCTTCACTTTAGACATAGGCATTTTTACAACTGTCTGATGGCTTGCTTCAATTTGCTTATCTATTGCCTTGATCCTTCCCTGCTTTTATTGCACCCAGATTTAAATAAGAAGTTGTGAGAAATTGGATTGTGTGTTGACTGAGATGAGAGCTCTTCTCAAGCAACAGCCACAATCACTTGCATGATGACCCACAAGAGTCACTAAATTAACCAGTGCTTAACCCTGGGTAACTTGGCAACAAAAGCAGTCTGGCTTAACTTGGAGGCAACATGTAAGGTATTAATTCAGCACATAAATAGTTTTAAAGTGAGAGCATAACAGAAGAAAAATCCCAAACAATTTTGAAATACAGAATACATGTTAATAAAATAGTTTACATCAAAACAACAAAAATCCAATAAGTTTATTCAGATTTTTTAATTTTATACCCGTTTGTAAGACCTATCACCTAAAAGTTGAAAGCACCAACCGTGGACATCTAGTAGCACGAGACCGGATTAAAGTAAAGAAATATGACCGACCGCGATGGAGCGTGGTTTGAATACACAAAGTGGATTGGGCCCAGTCAGCACTTACCTTCGGACTTAGAAGAAATTCTGAGAATAAGTGTCTGAGAAGGTAAAGTTTAGTCGGGGAAGGCTGCAGAGATTTTCGAGGAGGGAGCGTAGTCATCGATTAGCCTTGGGTCGAACCCGCGGTGAAGATTTCTACTTTTGATCTTAGACTTTGACATGGGGGTCAAAAATCTCCAGTCGAAAGAGGCTAGTGGTCTGTAGCGAAGGAAGTTCCAAGAGGCCAGGTACCCTTTGTCGAAGGACCCCTAAAAAGGATTTGCTGCTACAGAGAAGAATGTAGCAGGAGAAGCCAGTCTCCTCCTGGTTCTCAGAGCAGTTTTTGGTCAACATTTCTCTGTCCTCAGGTTTGGGATTTGCCCAACTGGACAATTTAGGCACCACAACCAGCGGTTCAAGGCTGGTGGGACAGCTCTTGGATGTTAAGAACTCTATATGGATAGGTCCAGGTGCGGGTTCAAGATTGTGGGTGCCTTTTGTGTTTCTGTGGCTCAACAGTAGGCCAGAAAACTAGCCCTTGGAGTCACTCTCACATCCCTGGGTTCAGGTGAAGGGCTCACAGCAAGGCTGAACTCTGAGATTTCAAAGCAGGCTCCAGGCAACAAAGCATTCCCTTCAGGTACAGCAAAACGTTGCACAGCAGTTGGCATTTCACCACAATTCCAATTCCAAAGATACCAAACATGATATAGCTACCTGTGGAATTTCCAATGTTATCCTATGGGCCTCACAGTAGTGAAAAACAAATAGTAGGAGGAACAATAAAGTGAAATAAAGATATTTCTCTTTGTTACACCTCACCTTGGGAGGTGTAAAGATTTGGCACTTCCCTAGGTTTACGTCAAAATCCATGGGTGCACATGGAACGCCTCCCGTGCGCAGAGTAAGGCGATGCAGAGATTTGCGCGGTGTTGCCTTACTCAAGATTTATGAGGCCACTCGATGCCATGCAGGGTGGCCTTTTGAGGCTTCATAATTCAGTTTCAGGGCTTTGCTTAATGCATGTATCAATTTACATGGTGTAAATGTGACGCAGGGATCACGTAAATAAGCCCCGCCGTCTCTTCACTTTTAGGACCTCATTTACTGGATGGAGGCATTAGGCAGCTCACTGAAGAAACCTTGCTGTGCTGCCCTGAGCCAAAGTGAAAAGGCAGGAATGCACCGTATATATGCAATATGGTATATTCCTGTCTTTTCTTCCTGCGCTGGTGCCGTTTTGGCTGCCTAGCCCCAAAGTATGTGCCCTTGCACCATGGCGCAAGAGTGTCTCCATTGCATGGAGGATTTCTTTTTTGTGTAGGAAGGGGCACCTTCCTGAACAAAAACAATCCTAAGAGACGCACATAGAAAGAGGAAAAAAAGTTGGTATATTTCTTCTCTGTACATCTCACCTTGGAAACTTAAGGATTTGCCGCTTACCTCGGTTTAAATGATTTTGAAAATCTGGGGCAGCGACAAAATCCCACTGCAACATCCATGGAATTCCTCCCAGGTGCCGAGTAAGGTGAAGCAGGGATTCGCTCTGCATTGGCCTCCTAAAATTTATGAGACAACTAAAAGCCTGCAGGGTGGCTTTTTTGGCTGCATGAATCTGATTCAGAGCCCTGCATTACACATGTATCACTTGATGTGGTGCAAAAGTGATGCAGGGCTCTCATAAATAAACCCTTGTTTTTGGGCCCAGATGAAAATAATTACAGGGGTGAGATCACTGCTGGCATATTATATCCACTGTGAATTAGAATATATTGTTATGACCAGACCTCTGACATCCTACCCCACCTCACTTCCTGCAATCCCTACCATGTACAGTTCCCCTGCTCCCATTTACCCACACTCAAACATTTACAGGGGGATCCTTGAAGCGTATTATCACCAGTCCTCTCAAGAGCATTAGGTTATTGCAGTCCATTGTGATGTTGATACTCGCAAGTAATGTTCTTCTGCATCAGCAGCTGTGCAGAGCCAGTGCAGAGCCGCATGATTTTCAGTATGTGCGACATTTGATGGTTTCTGTGTGTATGTAAAAGTGACATTCCATTACCAAATGTGTGACAGTTTGAGTGCCCAAAAATTGTAGTTTACTCCTCATGGCCCCTGTTGCAGGGAGAAATCTAAATACTGCATGTGTGCTTCAGCTGCACAATGTTCAAATATATATCAAGGATACACAAACAAAATACAATCTGCTAGGAAGTGCTGCAAGGGAATGTCCATTAACTACTCTTAATGCAGCAAGCAGTTATAAAAATTTCAGACAATATCTCACATGCACAGTGTAGGAAAGTGCCTCTTTTTACATGGTTAGCCCCCACTTTTTTGCCGGATGTACTTTCGAAATTTAAAGTAGGGGTAGGGTCCCTGCTAGCCAGGTTACCAGTGCCAGATCAATTTACCAAACACTGAACCATGATTGGCACAACTTCAGCTACCCCTGTCAGTCACTAGTAAATGGTACCCCTGGTACCTGGGGCATGGGTACTGAAGAGGGTCCTCTGAGGCTGTAGCACTGCTTGTGCCACCCACAGACCCCTCACCAAGGCTATGCACTCTGCCATTGCAGGCTGCATGTCTTGGTACAGACAAAATACGAAGAGTCACCATGGCACACAGCCCTGTGTGACATGCCACCCATACACTCATAAGGTATAGGTAAGTCACCCCTACTGCAGTCTTTTAGCCCTAAGGAAGGGTACACTATATCCTATGTTAGGGCATATCACCATGAGTCGATATGCCCCTACGCTACAATGTCCAGTATATTCTGAGATATTGTAAGTGCACAGGGAAGCCATAAGAAGTTCATGGGCTGGAAATGAGTTTCCTAGCTCCATAACGGCTTCACTGATGTCTAAGCTGTTTGGTACCACACATCTTGCCTTAATAGATCATCACTGAGGCCAGTGTTGGATTTATTAATAAATTCATACAGGAGACCCTTTTTAGAAGGTCCCCTGAAACCCTACCAAGCACTCTGACTTGTTTCCACCAGTCTGCCACCACCAGACATGTTTTTGAGCTCAAGAGGTGAGAGCCTGCGCTCTCGGAGGAGAAAGACAAAGTCTGCTCTGGGCAGAGGTGCTTCACACATCCTCCAGGACAGGATGGTCTTTCTGGGCAGAAAGCTTCAATGGCAAAGCCGCCTTTAAAATCCAACCCAGTAACCTCCAGATAGTGAGGGAAGTCAAGCCCCCTTTCCTGCTCTAGCGTCTGGCAGGAGGAAAGGTGGGAAAATGTGCTAGATTAGGAGTAGTGTCCTCACTTAGACTACACCACCCCTAGGGCAGGGCAGGCATGTGAACCCCTCTCCTGAAATTCCACCCTCTTGGGATGATGGAGAAACAACCTATCAGGGCTAGGATAGTTCCCCTTTCCCACATGAAGGGGTGAATAGAGGGAGTAGACACCCTAAATATAGCCCATTGGCTACTATCTGTCTCTACTTGAAAAGCCCCTAAATTCAGTATTTAGGTGGCACCGTGAGACCAGAACATCAGATTCACCAGACAAGAGAAGACCAGGATAAAGAAGACCCTTGCACAAGCAGGAAAGATCTTGAGTAGCGAAAATGAATGAGAGATTCGAAAATTGTTATTCTGGAAAGTCTGTGACAATAGAAAATTGAAGTGGGCCATGAAGGGCATCGTGGAATTGTTGCCACCAAACGGGCTCTCGGAGACCGAGTCTAGTTTACACATCTCAATGAGAGAGTTGAAAGGCAATTAAAAGCCTCTCATTTATGAAACTGCCTGTCATCGAAAAATACTCAATACCGGTACAACATGTCAGAGTGAACATTTCATGCCTGGGAAAGAATTGCAGTGGACTTCTTCGGTCCTCTTGACAGTGGACATCACCTAATGGTGATCATTGAAGAATATTCACATTTTACATGGGTTGAAGATCTCCCATTTATCACTAAAGAATGTGTCATTGAGATACTAACTAGACAACTTCTTCACAAACTGGGGTGTTTCTGCGGTCTTAAATTTTGACAAAGGCCCACCTTCAACTGTCGAGAATTCAGAAACATTCAAGGTGGTATTCCCCCAAACTTTTGGCCTGCTTTGCCTCACATTTTGCTTATTTGTTTTGTTGACCTTAGGACTCTGGCTGCTTTACTCCTCTAACCACTGCTAAAGTGCATGTGCTCCCTCCCCTAAAACAGGGTAACATTGGTGTATTCATAATTGGCATATTTATTTTACTTATATGTACCGAGTATAGTGCACCGTATGTGCTCAGGACCTGTAAATTAAATGCTACTAGTGAATGAAGATATGCTTATATAGCGCATGGCTACCCGGAGGCATCCCAGCGCTGCGGAGTGCAAGTCAAGGAGACGGCGGATTTATGAAAATAACCATGTCTTAAGTTGTTTCCTGAATGACAGATGGTTGGCTTCCCTATGAATGGAGAGGGGAAGAGTATTCCAGAGTCTCGGGCGTTGTAGGAAAGGAGTCGACCTCCTGACCGAGGCCTTCTGATTCTAGGGACCACCGCTAGATGAAGTTGGTCTGAGCGGAGATTTCTTGTGGCTTTGTAAGGTTTCATTAAGTTTTTGATGGCGGGAGGGCCTTTATTATGAAAGATTTTGTGTGCGATACAGAGGGTCTTGAAATGTATTCTTTCTTGTATTGGAAGCCAGTAAAGTGTGTCCAGGGCAGGCTTGGCTGAGCAGCGGCTATTAGTGTCAGTGAGAAGTCTGGCGGCTGAGTTTTGGACAATCTGAAGTTTGGAAATGACTGCTCTAGGTGCGCCCAGATAAAGGGCGTTGCCATAGTCCAACCTGGAAAGGACGAATGCCTGAACCACAAGCTTTCTTGAGTAGGTGGGCAAAAGAGGGAGTACTTTCCGTAGGGTGCGGAGCATACCATAGCAGGTGGCAGCCGTTTTCCTTGCTTGGGTTCTGAAAGTCAGATCATGATCAAGCCATATGCCCAAACTTTTTATTTCCTGTTTGGGTAATGGGGCAGGCCCCATACATGATGGCCATGACTTGCTGGGATTGAAGCTTGCTTGATTGCCCAGCAGCATGAGCTCTGTTTTGTCGCCATTAAGCTTAAGGTGAGAGAAACTCATCCAACTGGTAACTTCTTTAAGACACGAGCAGAGATTGATGGAAGACTGCTCTTCCTGATTCAGTGCCACAATGAGCTGGGTGTCATCTGCATAAGTGACCAGTTGGATTCCAAACGGGGCGACTATCTGTGCTAGTGGAGACATATATACATTAAAAAGGGTGGGGCTCAAGGAGGAACCCTGGGGCACCCCGCATTGGAGAGGAACAGGTTGGGACCGGATGTTCCCTTCAAATACCTGGAAGAATCTTTCTTCCAGGAATGACTCCAACCAAGACAGGGCTTTACCTGTTACTCCAACATTTCTGAGACGGTGAATCAGAATATGATGATTCACCGTATCAAAGGCGGCGCTTAGATCTAGAAGGATGATGGCTGAGGATCCTCCAACATCCAGAATCTTCCGTGATTCTTCTACTACCGCTATTAACGCAGTTTCGGTGCCCTGAACAGGGCGGAAGCCTGTCTGTGAGGAGTGGAGCAAGTTAAAGGTTTCTAAGTGGGCGGAGAGTACCTGGTTAACATATTTTTCTGCGACCTTTCTGTAGTAGTGAGATGGGGGCGATAGTTGCCCAAATCCGAGGGATCCAGGTGGGGTTTTTTTAAGAGCGCCCTTACCATGGCATTTTTCCAATCTCGAGGGACTATGCCTGAGGCTAAGGAGGCATTGACTAAGTTGGCAATGGGAGGAGTAATAGTGGGCATTGCCCGTTTCAGAATATTGAGAGGAGCGGGGTCGCTTGGGGAGCCACTTTTTATTGACTCTATGATGTGAAGAAGGAGTTCATCAGAGAGAGGAGCAAATGCTTCAAGGCGACTACTGTTTTCCAGAGGTTCTGGATTGGGCATAGGGTCCGTTATGTTAGATGGGAGAAGGTTAAGGATATTTTTAATTTTTGTGGAAAAGAAGCCTGCCAGGTCTTCACAGTGACAGCCGGTAGGGTCGGACGCAGGAGTGGGGTCAGGGGTTCGAGTGAGTTTTTTTACAGTTCGGAAAATTTCTTTAGGAGTTAACAGATGCTTGGATTTTTTCCTCATAGTAGGCGGCCTGTGTTAATCTAAGTGCTGCTTTGTAGGATGTGATGGATGTTCTATAGGCTAATTTTTTCTCGCTTGAGTAATCTTTCCTCCAGGCTCGTTCTAATTTTTTACATTGTTGTTTTAAATTGCGGAGGTCGGGGGTAAACCAAGGAGATTAGTTAGGTCCGCTTTTTTGTAGGCTGTTTTTGCGAGGAAGTACTGTATTTAGTGAGTTATATATCCATGAGTAAAACTTCCTGTTTGCAGTAACAGGATTGGGATCGGGAATAGGAACAGTCTGTTCAAGTTCGTGGGTCCAATTCTTAATATTAAGCTTGGGCCAGTGGCGAGCCCAGGTGCGAGATGACAGCAGGGGAGTGTGTGTATGGAGAGGGTACCATGAGAAGGGGATCAAAAAGTGGTCTGACCAAGGGAGGGGGATAGGATCCAGTCCCTCTAACTCTATTATATTAGAAAAAATAAGGTCAAGGGGATGGCCCTTCGAATGCGTGGCAAGGTGGTTTTTCAGATGCAGCTGAAAGGCTGCGAGGTCATGGGTAAGGTCGGTCGACACTTTGTTAGAGAGCTCATCAAGGTGTAAATTAAAGTCTCCAAGAAGATTAAAATTGGACGACGTGCTAGCCAAGTTTACTAGTACTAGTGGGCCTGAAGCTGTGGTAAATAAAATATTACGCTCTATGTATTTCAGAATATCAATAGGATCATGCATAAAGCAAGAGGCTGAGTCTGTGGTATCAGGTTCTAAAAGGGCTTTATTCCAATAACTCGAGTCAAAGGGAGAATATTACCATCACCAAAAAAGGATCTGGAAAGGGACTCAAAAGTATTCTCAATATTCTCAAAACATTATTCACAGAGTACAGTATATATACATTTCTCAATTGTACGTAAGCAAAAGAGCAAGAGAGAATGAGATAAGAGCATGTGGGCGTGTAAGTAGGCGTGAAGGTGGGCGTCCATGTGGGCGTCCACTTGATGATAATGGGTAATTTGTCATGTGTGGGTGGATACCTGGAGGGGGTTGCGTGATCTGCTGGAATTGTACTGGAACTTTGCCTTACTTGTGCTCAACTCGAGCATGACGTGTAACTGAC
Source organism: Triturus cristatus (assembly GCF_964204655.1). Lineage (NCBI taxonomy): Eukaryota > Metazoa > Chordata > Amphibia > Caudata > Salamandridae > Triturus > Triturus cristatus. The sequence goes on along the minus strand of NC_140591.1, from coordinate 1,513,914,060 downwards.
GTGGGGAGGGTTGCTATGCAACCGAACAAGTCTGGAAGTGAGGCCTTCAGTGTCAAGACGACCAGCACATCTTGTATTATCTGATATCCGATGTCTGGAGCAGGGACTGATTTGTGACATAGGTTGCTCATCACCAAGAGCCGATGTGGCATCTATTTCTTCATTTACTTCATTTACTGCAGAAGCCTTACATGGGGGCTATGGGCTTTTTACTGACGTGAGCTTTGCAATCTCACAAAGAGAGACAGTAGGGCTGGGCTCCCTCCTTGCAGATGGGTCGCGTTCATTCCTCCTTCACCAGGCAAGAATGTGGTTTCAGTAAGAGTAAGCAGATAACCGTGCTCAATACTGTCTCGACACCTCGGTCGGGGCCCCTTTGGCTGAGGCCCAAGTGTGCAAGGCCAAGGATACGTAGCTGTAGCTTTCAGAGCGTTCTGAGGCATTAAACCTCTTTTTGGCTCTGGCTGAGCCATAAACATGGGCTTCATGAAAATGCAGGAAAACATGATGAAAAACGTGTAGGCCTCAATACAGATTTGTCGTTTCTCTCATGGGAGACTGGATGATGGCAGGCCACGTTATAGCATAAGCATCATGATAGAAAGGCCATGGAGGGGAAATACATAGGTTACATGTATGTGCACATAAGCGTTCGGGGGGGGGCACATGGGGACACATAGGTCTCATAGATTTTTATTTTCCTCATTCCCTCCTTGTACCTTAGTGAACCCCCTATGTAACGTCTATTTTCATGAGACAGTCGATCTGTTCTTGCAGCATTATTTTTCCATTTTCAATGCTTTGTAAATAGGGATGTGGAACACATGCAGTAGCACACAGGCCACAAATGGCCGGGCCACACTGCAGACATAGGCAACAACTGAATATCATTAATAGTATCAACCCACAGACGGTCAACACTTTCCATCCCCAAGCCGATATTAATCCCCAGAGCCAACCGGACCATGTCCACGTGCCTGGGTCTTGATGTATGTTTTGGGCAATCTTGTGGAGCCTTGTTATTGCTTTGTATTCTTTGGCATCACCGTTGATGGATGTCATTAAGGCAAACCATGCTCCGCAAGAACCATTATGGGAGAACGGAAAAGGAAAAGAGGCAACACTCCCTTTACCTTCTGATACGGGGGAAATCGGCCACAGACCCAGCAGTCTGTAGCATTGCTAGTCTGATGTGAATGGTGCAGCATCTGAATAAAGGTATTGTTGCGTAAGGCAAGTCGATATGATAGCTCATGGGATGGCAGATCGCTAAATGTGTGCTTTATGGTATCATTAGTGGAGGAGTATAAGAGTGAGGCAATAGGAGGAAAAATAGCATGTAGTATTAAGCTGATACATATTATCGTGATGCACATCTTGCTCTTTTTATCAATGTTATTGTCCAAGATCTTATGCAAGCCAGAATACATGTTCAACCGCTTCACCACCTAGTGGACTTAATTGATCAAACGGGTTCTGACTTTTTAGATCTAAGTTTAGCTTTGTGGAAACTGCTGGGGAGTCTCCTCTTAGAAAATGGTGTTCAAAGTCCAAAGTCCAAGTTCAAAGTCTTTTTCCTTTGTAAAAGAGTGGTGAAGGTGCAACCATCCTTTCCGCCCTTTGACTTTAACGGCCGTCCCCGTGGTCCAGAGCACTGACTTTGGCGCCTTCCATCCAGGAGCGATGGAGTATTCTTTGACCTGGGTGTTGTCAGGGAAGGCGGCAGCAACCTGCGAACAACAAGAGAATAGTGCAGACATCAAGGAAGCCAGGTAATCTGTCAGCATCAGTAATCTTTTAGGCATTGGAGTGCCCCACATATTTGGTGGTCTACCAAAGACCACTTCATAGGGAGATAAGCCTGTTCTAGAATGAGCTACCATTCGCATGTAAAAGAGAACCATATATTCTGTAAGCTGTCTAGCATTGCTTTCTCTCCTAAGTGTGCAGGACTATGTGCGGTATTTATGATTATTTGTACCATTGAATCAGGAAGAAACCATGTGGATTTGCCCTTTGTCATCCAACCCTGATCAGTCAGTACCCCTCCTTGTTCCGATCATTTCTTTAATTCGTCTACAGTAGCATGTGTCTGTATGTCTTGTACATCCTTGGAAGGATCCCTAACTGTCATGGCTTTGGACAGTGATAGTATCTGTGATTTTGTCATGTCTAGTGGGGTCTGAGCTGTCTGTTTAGCTGTTCGGTCTGCCAGATCATTGCCTTGGGAAATGGTATCTGTGGCTCTAGTATGTGCTTTACATTTTAGGATAGCTATGGCTGTTGGTAAATGTATTGCTTCCAGTAGGGCTTGAATAAGGGGGCCATGCTGTATCTTGGACCCATGAGAGGTCAAGAAACCTCTTTCTCGCCACAGAATCGGTGTAAATGTTTACTCTCAGGTGCTTAGCTCTTATGCACGCTTGTGTCAGGGCGATGAGCTCTGCTGCTTGTGCTGACAATATGTCTATTCTTTTAGTCTCTATTATTACAGTATCAGTAGTCACTGCATATGCTGCCACTAATTCTCCCGCCCCTGTCCTCATGCATGAGCCGTCAACTTATAGTGTTAGGTCGGGGTCTGGGAGTGCAACGTCTGTCAAGTCTTGTCTTGGTTTAGTCACGGTATGTATTACTTCAACACAGTCGTGTGGTGAAACGCTTTCTGTACTGGAGGGCAAAAGGGTAGCAGGATTCAGTATGTTGCATCGTCTGATCTCTATGTGTGGTTGAAATAACGTTGGCTCATAGCCTGTCAGTCTAGCTACAGTCAGGTGTTGTGTTTGTGTCCGGTTCAAGAGAACCTCTACTGCGTGTGGTACTTGTACTGTCAGAGGGTGGCCCAGCACTATCGAGTCACTTTGTCTTATGGCTAAGGCCGTTGCTGCAACTGATTTTAGGCACGCAGGCAAAGCCTGTGCTACTGGGTCTAATGTACTAGAAAAATAAGCACAGGGCTCGTGTTTTCCTGCATGATCTTGTGTTAGGACAGATAGTGCTGTTCCATCCCGCTCTGTCACAAAAAGCATAAACGATTTGTTGTAATCAGGGTTTGCTAAAACTGGTGCTTGACATAAAGCTCTCTTTAATTCTTCAAATGCCACAGTGTGTTCTTGTGTCCAAGGGAGGACTTTAGTAGAAGCTGTATTAGGGGCTTGGACTAATTCCCCTGAAAGATCACAATAAAACATGAGAAAAAGGGGAAAGCACCATACCTATTTCCTCGGCTTAATTTCTAAGGGGGCTAATTTCTAAGGGGCTTGCGGGAAGCGAACCTCCTCAGGGGCCAGCAGAAAGCCAATATTCTCCTCCTTCCCCCCCTTTTTGACAGGAGGAAATCTGAAACAGATTTCACTGCTGTCAAACACTATCAAACCCTGTGTCTTGTCAACACTATTAATCCCTGTGTGTAGCTACTGGGCGTAAGCAAAATTATAGGAGATACACAGCGTATTTGAAACGGCGAGAAATCCTTCAAATTAATGTACAAACCTCATTGTGTTAGCTCATAAGCTGGCCAAATGACATCTCATATGCAAATGTCCCTATTACATGAACCTACACCAACCTGAAGTCAATATTAATGCTAGGAGGCCCTAATAGGAATGCTAAATTACCTAAATATTCGGAAAACCAAGTTTAAGAACAGTTGTTAATGTTGATAATTAATAATTCATCTGCTAAAAAAATCAGTCATTTTGCAATAATTTCCACCTATACAAAAAACAGCCTAATTTAAAAACAAGTCAACTTTTGGGGCCACCACTTACAAGAATGAGCTTACTAAAGCAAACTTTAAAAAGGAAATCCTGTCAGATATTTTCTCATTACCCTAAATACCGAGCCTCATTTGTCACTCTGGGGTGGCAGTCCTTATCTAAAACAGGCCTTTCAAGAGTTAAGATGCGAGTGCACAGATCATAATGGTTCCTTAATGTCCAATCTGGAAACATATGACCGAGGCTGCCTGTCTATAAGAGAAAGGCAGTCATGTGATACATATTTAAGTCTTGCATAACTATTTTCTTCTTTTATTCATCACCAATACCAATTAGACATACACTGATAACGTGTTGTCCGCTATTTTGACAGCATGATAAAGGTAATATCATGTCTGTGAAATTTAGTAATTGTGAACAAGTTCCAGCCAAGCGCTGCGCAAAGATTTACGTCGTCACGTCCATCTCCGTAACGCCCAGGAGAACTTGTATTAATGCCAAACATACTGGTCAATACAACACAAAAACAAAACATATATAAAATACATATGCCAAGCCATCAGTATACCAAGCACAGAAAGCATAGACAATTACACTAACATATATAAATGAGCAGCGATGCGCAATTATAGTACCTACAGCTCAGAGGCGAACACTCTGGCCTGCTTAATTTGTCAGGCTTATAATCAATAACTTATTTACCTGCCCTATACACCCCCATCTGAAATCACCGTGTCAAGTCTGACACACAGAATCAGCAAGAATAATCAAAAACGAAGAACACACGAACCTGTTTGTTTTTTCATAAAAATGAGCTATGCATCTTCGTCAACACAATGTACCCTAATGTCCCAGACGAAGACGCACCTCTCATCTCTCCTCACAGACTTTTAACCACTGGATCATTTATCCAATGCAACTGGTGGCAGCTTGTGGCCACAATAAAAAAAATGTCTGAATTTGAAAATCGTTTTTATATAGGCACATAGCCCTTAAAATTCCAAGCAAGAGCAACATTTTACTTTCTGGCCAGAAGCAATATAACAATTGCTAAAAAATAAAACAAATCTTCTCCATAGACATTTCCCCGGGGCACTGGTTTAGCACAGAATAGACCAAGGGAATCTTTCTCGACTTACATTTCTCAGCTGCCCTGTCTTATCAGAGAAGCTAAAAATAGCCCCTCAGCGCGGCCTGAGCCTGGGCTGCCAGCCAACTTTTCTGTTGTTCCGGCTGCAGGCATTACACAGATGCGATGTCTATTATATTAGAAAAAATAAGGTCAAGGGGATGGCCCTTCGAATGCGTGGCAAGGTGGTTTTTCAGATGCAGCTGAAAGGCTGCGAGGTCATGGGTAAGGTCGGTCGACACTTTGTTAGAGAGCTCATCAAGGTGTAAATTAAAGTCTCCAAGAAGATTAAAATTGGACGACGTGCTAGCCAAGTTTACTAGTACTAGTGGGCCTGAAGCACTGATTGTGCCACACCCCTAAGTAGTCCTTCAAATATGTCTCAGGCCTGCCACTGCAACGCCTGTATGTTTCACTGCAATGTCAACTTGGCATTTAAAACACCTTGCCAAGCCTTAAGCTAGCAGAAGTACCGCCTATAAAATAAGTTAGATGAGGAGGCAGAAGCTTTGCCGTTGGTGCAGCTAAGGCTTTGAACGAGCTCCCTTTCTATCTGAGAAATTTTAATGATTTATTGGCCTTTAGGAAGGCGTTGAAAACATGGTTGTTCTGAACATCACTTTGGCAGCAACCTATGAAAGGCGGGAGGGCTGCAGCAAGCGCCAGGACACCTCAGAGTAACTGTGCGCTGTATAAGTTCTCCTAACATAACATAACATAACATAAAAACTGGCCGCAGGGAGTCCAGTCTAACAATTTTAATACTGGGTACCCTGTCCAGAGTAAAAGTGGTCACACCAGGACCAGTGGATGGTGTTATGGAAAACCTATAATGAGTTAACAACTCGTCCACTCTGCAAAAACCGTCAACATGTTTCAGCCGGCACAATCTTATACCCCGGCTTTCATCAGGACTCACTATTAAATGATTCCTAAGGTACTGACCCACCGTGCAGGGCGCTGGGAGAGGCACACAGAGGGGCCGCAGCTCACCTTGATGAAAATGTGATTATAGGGAGCTTCCTTCGCTCCCCCGCCAGTTCAAAGTTATATTTTAAATGAACTTGGTTCCTCTTGGAGAGCAAGGGGTTCTACCGTATGTTCTCTAAGTAGTTACTCATCAAGGGTTTCTTCCCTACACCCCTGGATTAAAGGAAGTAGGGTCAGTACCTTAGGGTTCATTTAATAGTGAGTCCTGATGAAAGCCAGGGTATTAGATTGTGCCAGCTAACACATGTCGGCGGTTTTTGCAGAGTGGAGGGGTTGGTAACTCATTTCGGTGTCACCGAATGCCTGTTTGAGTGAGTTTTCGACTGATTGTGCCTGAGTGGGGAGGCGTGACATACAGGAGCAGACAAATGAGTGGAGAGCAGAGCGCGGTGAGGCAGCATGGCATCGGACGCTAGCTGTGCATGAGCTGAGCCTGAAGATGTGAGAAGGAAGTTGTGACATTGCAAACTTGGCACTTGAGCAGCTGAGAAGCTGGGCAGCTAGACAGCAAGGCAGTGTGTTGCTCAGCGGCTCAACGGAAGCAGCTGGGAGACATGCTGCATAGTGCAGCACAAGTCAAAGCAAGGCGGTAAGAGCTGTGGAGTCGTCCTGCCCTCGACGAATATCGCTGTCTGTTAAAAAAAGTGCAATATCAATCTGATAAAATGGACACACAACTAACTTTATTGAACACTCTGGCAGTCCTTGTGGTTGCAATCGATGGCAAGCCAGGTACATTAAACACTTTTTTGCAAAATTTACAGGATCAAGCCAAAGCTATTAACCAAAACTGTGGATGCTGCCCGATTGTTGACAAACTAGCTTCCCACCCTCTAATGTTGAGTGATTTATGCTCACAAATCAAAAAGGCCTCACAATGTGTACATACACAGCCTTCAGATGATCAACCCCCAAATGAAAATCAAGAAGCTATGGCAACTCAATGGACTTCAACCTATAAGGATGAGTACCCCTCCATGAAGACAAAACCAAAACATACAACATAAGAAACAAGAGCAATAAAAAAGCAACAACACCAAGCCAACTGTTTGATCCTCTAGTAGACGATAAATGGGAAAACATAATGAATGCAAGACAAAGACGCACAAAAAATGGAAAGGTCGGAATCAATAATGAAGTACTAATCAGAATGGATTCTTGCACCTCTTTGGGACAACATCATTGCAAAAAGAAATTTATCAAGAAAATATACCCAAACTAGTAAGAATAAATAAAAATAACATATAAACTATGGCAGGATCAAGTCAAACCTCTCCAAGCTGAATACAGGAAGCAAATATGACTGAGTCAGCTGAGAAGGCAGTGGATAATGAGTTAACACAGCCCCAAACAAAAGGAAATATCTTTAACTCTCGAAAGAATAAAAAGGAAGTAGCAGCAGGAACAACAACAATAATCCAACCGCATGATTTAAATCAGGATAATTCGCTTTTCAGTAACCCTTTAACACTACCTGCAAATTATCAATTAATCAGGAAAACATGGCAAATTTGGAAAACAAAAAAAATCAAATATATAGACAATCGGGAAACAGAAGAAACAAGGATCGGTCAAATTTATCACAAGAGCTCGATTAATACACAAACAACCTTCCTCATTAAACCAGGGGACCAACGCAGACAGGAAATTCAGGCATTCCCTAAACAAAACCGAATCAGCCTGGGACCACTACGGCAAAGAAGTGTAGGACAACTGCCAGGATTAGTACAAAATACACAGTTGAAAAGTGTAGAAGGGAATATGGAGTATCCCAGGCACTTGCCAGCATTGTGACTATTATGTAATGAGGCCATGCTTCAGTCCCAAGAAATCGATAATCTGGACCTCATGGGACAATTGGTAGGGAAACAAGTGTGTTATGGTTTACAGCAGAATATAGATCCATAGGAAGGCTGGACATCATGAATCGAGATAACATATTGCATCTGCTGTCCCACATACCATCCTTGACAAAGGTGAAGGCGTCGGACTTAGATTCAATATAATGTGTCAAATGGAAGGACTCTGCGGAAGGAGAAAAAACAAAAACAACATGGACATCAACAACAACTGCACAAAAAATACTTTCAGAAAGTAATACCTTTAAGAACTGGGGGATAAACATCACTCCATACATCAGGCCAGGATACCCTGATTTGCTAAACCCAGTAACATCTGTGCTGAAAGGAGCTGTGGGGCACCGTCAAATGAATGGGGAACCTTCACTAGGAAAACCCAGAAACTGCCAGGATTCTACAATGTTACAGAACTGGGAAATGGCCCTAAGATGGATTTTGAGAACCATAAAGAACCAAAATAATTGACTACACCTATGCCAGTCGAGAAGGACAAGCACAAAAGGGCTCCTACAAATATGCTCATGGAATGTAAACAAATTAGCTAACAAACTAACAGACCAAGACTTTGTCACCTATATAAGCGCATTTGATATCGTGGCACTTCTAGAGACTTGGCAAATCGACCCTCCGCACTTGCAGGGATTTCTGTGTTTTTTCACTAGTGCACTCAAAGGGGCGAAATATGGTCTCCTGCAAGGAGGTCTGGAAATGTATGTCTTGAACACAATCATATCCACTGCCCGTGAAATTGGGCCAACATCTCCGGCGTCTTTGGCAGTAAACCTACCTACTCCATCCTCACTATCAAATGCAAGGGATACCGACATCATGATAATCAATGCTTATATTCAACCGAAACGGAAAACTAAGGCAGAGAATGAACTGTGCAACTTCTTGGAAGTATGTATAGGGGAAGGGCCCACAACTTATCTTATTCTTACTGGGAACCTAAATCTCAACCTAATGGGTTCCTCTTCGGGTGAAGAAGTGCTGCTTCAAAATACAATCTGGAACATCCCACTGCAAGGGAAACCGCAAACATGCAAACAAACTAAGGTCAGACAGTTGGTTTTGGAGGTACTGGAACAGCTTAAGCTCAGAGCTATAAATGGAAGATCTGATGAGGACAATCCTCCTGCAAAACACACAGCTCAATCAAAACGAACACAATACTGGACTACACCTTCAATTACCTACATTTGTTTCATCAAATTTCCTCGTTCAAGCTGGGCGACAAAGCTGATAGTGACCACCGGCCTCAAGAAATTGCCCTTAGAATAATCATCCCTATGTTTGAACGGCAATTGGCTGCTCAAGGATCAGAATTTGCCACCAATCTTGAAAGAATTAAGTTCATGCAAGCCGCAGAGAAGAGGATGTTGGAAATCACAAAACAGAACTTTGAATTGAGAGTCGGATTAAGTGAAGATGAGACATGGGAGAACTTTACTATAACTATGGCAGCATATGCAACCAGGATTAAACCATTAACTCAACAGTGTTCTAGTATCGTGAAGCCTTTGTCACAAACTGCCAAAAATGAAATTAAGTTCACTAAAAATTGTATTATCGCACAGTAAGACAACTTCGTCGCAAGCCAAAATACAACTACTGCAAAAGCAAAAGGCGCTGCTGAAAAAACAAAAAAGGACACAAATAGATCAGTGGAGGAAGATCTCTGGGCAAAATTACATGCTCACATCAAACAGAGTAATAGCACCAGATACTGGAGAACTATAAATCAATTAATCCATCCTGCCTACGAGGGAATCTCTTCTAATATCTCAGAGGAAGCATGGGTAAATTATCTCAGGTCCCATTTTCACCAAGATACTGAACTCATGGCTTGGGGCCAAGGAACTCAAAATATTTCAGGCGCAATAACCAACATTGCCTGGGCTGCACGTAACCATACTGTACTTGGGAAACTAGAGGAAGATCTCCCATCAGAGGACCCTCCAAGGAGCAAAATTAGCAACATCAAATGGCAAATAGGGAAGAGAAGAAGAGAAGGGGCCCCAGGCCCAAGCGGAATACCACCAGAACTTTATAAACAGGAGGCAAGTGTTTGGGCAGCAGCGCTGGAACCACTCTTCATAGAAAGAAGGATGTCAAACATGTTGCTGTGCTCCTGGAGAGGATCAATTATTTCACCAATTTTCAAGACAGGCGAAAAGTCGATACCACAGCCTCTATTAAATCTGCTGATAAATCTGCATACGGATACATTGGTTCAGATAAAGCTGGGCAATGGGTCACTCCTGTCAAGAGGCATGCCAATGGAAAAAGGGCTTAAACAAGGATGTGTTTGGCACAAACACTATTTGATTTATTTCTAGCAGACCTTGTCCCGCTCCTAAATAATTGTACCTCACACGCCCCAAAACTAGGAGGCTTAACACTGCCATGGATCCTATATGGTGACGACATAGTCCTAATCAGCCAAACGTAAGTAGGCTTATAACATCTTTTAAATGTTATGCAGGACTATTCTAAAGCAAATGGTCTAACGATTAATCTGGGGAAAACAAGAACCATGACTGTCAGCAAAAAAACAGAAAAATTCTGGAGCCTGGTTCTGTGGAAATACTCGAATCGAGGACGCTCTAGAATATAAATATCTTGGGGTGAAGATAGATAAAGGCTGCCGATTTTCGACACAGAAAAACAGTATCAGGCACAAAGGTCTTGCTATGGCAATTTTTTTAAAAGCATTAAACATCAAATTAAATGGACGATTGATTCTGCCTTTAGTACAGGTCGTTCGGGCTAAGATACTGCCAACAATTACCTACGGCAGTGAGGCACAGAGAGGAAGCGAGGAAGCGATGCTAAATTACTTGAAATTACAGTAACAAATTCTTATAGGGTCATTTTTGGTCTGCCCATACATACCCGGCCTGCCCAAATCAGGCTAGAGTTTGGTATACAGAGACTATCATTTGCAAGACAATGGACATATGTTATAACCTGGGACATAGTGCGGAAATCTGCTTAAGGAACAAATTTCTATGGAAGGAGCTACAACAACAATCCGCCTCACCTGCCGCCAAATATCTCAAAAGCAACCTGCACAATATGGGGCTGATCAGCTTTGGGAAATACCTACAACTACCACCACGTTTAAAAAACTGGTCTGGAAGACGGTCAAACATCTTTCATGGGTGGAGAAGAAGGCATCCCTCTCGGAAAGGGCACATGGATGGATGACTCTGAATACCTACACAGTGCCAGCCGCTAAAAATTACTTTGATCTGGGCTATGCTAAAACCACAAAAATTAGGTTGTTGAACTGCAGACTTGGTCTGCTACCCTGCATACAGCATTTTCCACCTTGGCAAAAGGAAAAAGCAGGCTCTATCTGCCGTTTATGTGGCTCAGCGCCAGAAGACCTGCTGCATCTATTATGTTCATGTAAAGAACTTTTACAAGAACAGAAACAACTGTTAAAATGCCAATTCAATCAGCGAAGGGTACGCACCTGGAGTCAAGCGGTGTTGGTATGTTTTGCACCTAATGATCCACAATTGAAATGCCGTTTAGTAAATTTCCTGACGTTATGTGGAATGAAATTGCCAGCACAATAGTTGATAAACACATCAGACGTCTGGAACCTTGTTTCTTTTGGACATTTCATTTCCTCCAAGCAGGCAAGGTCTTGGGTAAAGAAAACTAGTGGATCTTAGGAATCACTGGCTCTCCTAAATCCTGTTTTCCAAGAGGACCCTTAGGGTCTCCATTGGTATCAGTTCATGACTCAGTGGCAGGCAGAGTTGCCAGATGATTTCATGGGGCAACGGCAATGGCCACTAAAGTAAACCACCAATGCAGCAATGTATAAGCAAAAAGAGTAAGTAATAAAAATATGCTCTTACCAGAATGAGCCGCTGAAAGAGCAGAAAGTGATGTATCGGAATAGTCAATAACAATGATAAATTGTCACTATATAAACCCACCCAACAAAACAAACATTTTGCAAAATGTAATTCCATACATGTGAGCAACCAATGTGATTCAGCAGCCAAAAACAGAAATGCAACTTTGGATGAAGCCAGTTGAGATACACAGGTAAAAAAATCTACTTTATAGTCCATTGGAGAGACTGTATTTAGAATGCGTGTTTAAAGTTTGGTTATGTCAACAAAGAATCTGATGAAGCTGAGAAAGTACGTACATGTATGACAGGGGTGGTAGTTTTAACATTTGACCAAAGGTCACAAAAAATGCGCCTTCTATTAAGCCTTCCACCAAGCAGGATTAATGGACAAAGACAGTGTGCATGAACTGGCACTGGAATCTGTTTATGCTTCTGTTGTCTCAGCAAGAAACTAAATCACATATGGCCTGATTCACAAACACTTTGCTTTGACTGAACGCTTACTGCACTGCTGAATTTCAATACTAAGATAGGAGTACACCAGGCTTACTTCCTACCATACTCCAGTGGTTCATGTTTAAGCCAGAAGCACTATATGAGGATTAGGCCTGGGCGGTAAATTCTGTTCCGCTCACGGAATTTGCGGAATTTGGGTAATTTCACATTCCGCGGAGAACGCGGAATTACCAAAAATTCTGCAATCTGCGGTTTCGCAGAATTTTTTGCTCGTTTGCGCTTTTAAAATACGTGTTCGCAAGATATTTCTCCCCGAGCATGCAAACAGCGTTCGCGAACAGGAAAAAAGCATCGCGAATGGATAGAATAAGCAATTCCATGTGTTCGCTGAACTTTTGCGTGCTCGCGGAGATTTTTTACCATTTCACAGAGATTTGCATAGCGCGACTTCGCAAATTCCACCCACCCCTAATGAGGATGTTACACTTGGTCATACTCCTATCTTTGTGAACCAGGCCTATGGTTCCTGCTGATACTTTAGTGGCAGGTATTTGAAACATGCTTATCTCCCAGAACTATGCTGGTCCCTGTAATTGTCAAGCAAGCAAATGTGTGGAAGGATATATTCTTTGAATGATATTTAAATGAACTGGCAGCAGGATCATTACCTTTGACATGTACTGTGCTTAACATATCCCACCACACAGTGTCGGTAGTGTTTGCATCCTCAGCCAAAAAATTAGTCAGATGCAGCAATAGCGTTCATGTGGTCACATGGACCTTGAAAAACAGACCCACAGGAGACTGCTTAAGAAACAAGCATTTGCAATGCAACAGGTCTTGCATTTGCGAGAGTTTGAGCTATTGATATTGTAAATGACAATGCCTTTTATTTGTGTGCAAATGCTTGTTTTAATTGCAAGATCCTGGCTGACAACTGAGCTTGTCAGGCTTTCCTAAGAGATTCTAGCAAGAATTATCTCAGTTCCAACCTCAGCGTTTGTAAAAAAAGGAAAATCAACACCAAAATCCTTGCCTACAAAGGAGATCTGTGAGAATTCATGAAAAACAACATGTCTTCAGTCTTTAACTCGGTGCAGTAACAATCCATGCTTAAAGGACTATTGGCTTTAACCTATGCATTGTGCAATAAATAAACCAAACCTACTGCTGTTTTTGGAACTTTTCAAAGAAATAGCCCAGAAAACTAATGCAGGTGGGGAACGTGAGAAAACTGCACATATTAAAATTTAGGCTGACTGTTACAAGCCAGAAAGAACTGGCGAGCACGTGAGGAATCGACCGACCCACGGTGGATAGTGAGAGGGGCCAAGCATTGCAACACGAGGATGGCGTTACATGGGAATGGGGAGTGGGGCCATATGGGGGGCTGTGATACTCAAGGGACACTTATTTGGGAGTTTTACATATATTTCTGCTACTTGTACCTTATATCTGCCTGTCCTTCTCTGATCTTCCAAGTATTCCTTCAGCCCGCACCCATCAATAGAATGTTAACTTTGGAATGAATCATAGTACCAGGCTTTAGCTAGGTTAAAGTCAATACTAATGAATCCTCGAGAGAGGTGGGTGGTGGTAGGTCTATTAGTATAAAACTGGTTGGTGGGTGGAAGGACATACTAATGTCATAGGGTGTACAACGGGGAAGGGAATGCCAATGTAGCTGATTGGCTTTAGGACATACCCTAGTGGCACAGGTCAAGCATGTCCACTGTCTCCTGTTTAATTTATTTTTCAACAATAAGTATTATATAAACACCATTTAATTTGTGCCATTATAAGTATGGCTTTTAAATTCCTTTTTAAAGTATCTTCTGATCATGAATCTCCCAGCACCAGTTGCATCAGCGTTGTGGACTGATGGTTTTCCTCCCACTGAAACTTGTTTTAAAAGGAAGGAAAAAAGTATCCCCTTATTAATGAGGCAGATGTAAACTGCCAGTGGTGGCAGCTTGATTGGGATGAGTGGGAGCTCAGCCCTGAGTCATGCAGAGCCCTCCTGAGGGAGAGGATGGAAGCTGGATGGACTGCAAAACTGGGGAGGTGGGGGCACGGGCTTATGGGATTTAGCTGCCAGCCTGAAATGCTTGCCCCTAGGGATGGGGCTTACAGAGGAACAAAAATGTCTGGCAAAGCTTGGAGAAAATTAAAGTATACATTTGCAGGCTACCTGCACCTTTAGAAGATTCCTGTCTTGGCCTCTCATTAACCACATTCGTCAGAGACAGCACATCCTAAACGATTAGCAGAGCACCCCTGTCACAGCAGCTCCGATTGGAGGATAACAGCTGGTCTTTTCCAGCTTGGGAGGAGGTGGGAGGGACAAATGCTGCAATAAAATGCAAGCAGCCATGGGCCTGAATCACCCACAGTGTATCACGAGCAGGACAGGAAAAAAAGTAATAAAGTAGTCCCAACACTAAACAGATAAACACAACCAAGCGTACCAATACTGTACTTAGTCCCTGCTGCCTGGGAAAAACAAAGAGAAAAAGGAGGGACAAAGAGGCAGGACTGACCACTAGCAAGAAAATATTTTTAAATGAAACTCAAAGAATCAAATGAATAGCAGGGTGATGGGTTTAAGCCCACAGAGACATATACTAAAGTATACACGAGGTCGTACGCTTACACTCAACCAAAAAAGGCGAAAAGAGAGGTGAATTGGCAAAGGTTCTTTGGGAAACCAATGCATCAGCTGTCATACAATGGGTCATAAAAGCAATGAGAAACACATTGCATATTCACCTGCATATCATATTATAGAAGACAAAGCTTATTAGAACTTTGTCCTATGAAACACTTAACACTTATGTTAAGCTATGAGTGGAGATTTGGGCAAAACAGCAATTAGCGAACTGAAAGTTGCGATCTGCCAATGTGAAAAAGTGTATTCTATTTATTAGTGTGTAACTGGTATGAGCCTCGCACTCACTTAAATGCATTATAGATGTCCCACAGTCTCTTCCACCCACTAAAGTGTGAAACATTTGCAAGATGAAATTAAAAGTTACAAAATATGCCCCAAGAGGAAAATTAAATATTTAGATTTAGAATGGCTACCCAGTATAGTTAAAGTACATCATAACACTTACTTTAAGTGTTTCTAGTAAATGAAAACTGGATAATAAAACAAATCTTTAAAATGCATATACCTGTTGGTGAAATATCGCATTGAAAAGCCAAAGTAGTAAAAGGCACTCCCTGCGTTTTGCTTGCTGAGCTGACTTTCTGTTTTTTAAAACTGTGTTGTGCAGATGATCCAGGGACATGAAGAAATTCCTTATCCATTTAGAGAAGACAGCCAGTTTGAGCTGTCCGCCCCTTCCTTGGACTGCATAATGGCAGTCCAGAGAGATGTGGGCTAATCACATTGATTCTGATTGGCTGCCCATAAATTTAAACTGCGCCCAGTACTAAGAGAAAAAGAAACATTCTAGGGGCTTACATATAGAAGCCCCTTGCTGCAAATTTGCGCCCTGGGAGCTTCACTTTTGTTTTGCTCTGAGGCACAAATTAGACCATTGTATTTATGAAGCCACGAAAAGCGACTTTGCGTGGCTTTTCATGGCTTCTTAGATATGGATGAAAGCAAAGCAGCGCAAGTCGCTGCCTTGCCTTACTCTGTGTCAAAGAGGTGTTCCGTGGGTGTAGCAGTGGGTTGACGCTGCCCCCGATTTACCACATCTCTTAAAGCTGGCGCAGCTGCACAGCCTTGCATCTCCCTAGGGCAGGCGTAACGAGGAGAAATGTTTAAATTTCCCCTGGTTTTTTCCTCTTTTCACGTGTGCTGCAATCTGTAGCACACATAGAAAGAGGGAAATGCCTCTTAGGAATATTTTTATGCAGGAGGGTGCCTGTTTCTGCACAAAAGCAATCCTGCCAGCAACACAGACACCCTGCACCATGGTACAAGATTCCCTGAATTGGTGCTTGGCTGCATAATGTGTGCCGGCAGAAAGGACAGGAATGCACCTTGTTAATACAGTGCATGCCTGCCCTTTTGAATTGGCTAGGGCAGCGCAGGAAAATGACTTGCTAAAATAATACATTCCTGGATTTTTATATTGGGATTTGTTGGATATCAAACAGATTTTTTCTGTTTTAGATTCAATAAAAATGACCTTGCTATTTCTTACACTGAGTATAACATTTCTCAAGTTCTAGCTTGTTAACCCCTTCCCTGCTCATGACGAGCTGGACTCGTCATGGCACACAGTAGACGTGTGCTCATGACGAGTCCAGCTCGTCATGGGACCCACCCACGGGGGAAGCGCTGCCACCCACCAACCCCCACAGGGAAATCCCATGACGTCAGCGCGCACAGCGCACACTGACGTCATCAGGAAGTCCCAGACGCTCAGGAAGCCATTTGCTTCCTGAGCGTTGGAGGAACCAAGTAGGTTTCCTTGTTCCTGGGGGGTTTTGTAAAATGCATCAAAGCATCAGGGGAGAGGAAAGAGATTTTCCTCTCCCCTGATGTCTCTTTGCAGGGCATTTCTGCTTCACGATCGCGCATAGCATCGCGATCGTGCAGCGGAAATGCCCCCACTAGCACCAGGGAATTTTTTTTTAAGTAAGGGAAGCTACCCCTTGGGCAAGGGTCGCTTCCTTCAGGCCCCCATATTATCCATTGTTTTTCTGCCCTCCCGAGGAGGCAAATCGGCCTGTTTTTCAGGCCGTTTTGCCCCCAGGGGGGGTAGAAAATCCCACTAGGCACCAGGGACATTATGTAGTGGCATTTTTTTCTAAATGGAAGCGACCCCTTGGGCAAGGGTCGCTTCCTAAAGGCCCAATAATATTCTTTGTTTATCTGCCGCTCCTGGGGGCAAATCGACCAGTTTTTTCGGCCGTTTTGCCCCCATGTGGGGGGTAGAAAATGCCACTAGGCACCAGGGACATTATGTAGTGGCATTTTCTTCTAAATGGAAGCGACCCCTTGGGCAAGGGTCGCTTCCTAAAGGCCCAATAATATTCTTTGTTTATCTGCCCCTCCTGGGGGCAAATCGACCAGTTTTTTTGGCTGTTTTGCCCCCATGGGGGGCGTAGAAAATGCCACTAGGCACCAGGGACATTATGTAGTGGCATTCTTTTTAAATGGAAGCGACCCCTTGGGCAAGGGTCGCTTCCTAAAGAGCCATTATAAATCCATTGTTGTTCTGCCTCCCCTGGGGGCAAATCTGCCCATTTTTTCACCCGTTTTGCCCCCAGGGGGGATAGAAAATGCCACTAGGCACCAGGGACATCATTTAGTGGCAGATTTTTTAAATGGAAGCGACCCCTTGAGCAAGGGTCGCTTCCAAGAGGGGAAAAATTAATGGAATGTTTTTCTGCCCCCCCGGGGGCAAATCGGCCTGTTTTTTTGGCCGTTTGGCACCAGGGACTACTTTGGGGGCATATCTTTTTTTTGGAAGCAACCCCTTTGGCAAGGGTGGCTTCCTAGAGGGGACACATTTTAAGGAATGTTTGTCTGCTTCCCCTGGGGGCAAATTGGCCTGTTTCTTCGGCCGTTTTGTCCCCAGGGGGTGCAAAAAACACCACTAGGCACCAGGGACTACTTTGGGGCAAATGTTTTTTATGGCAGCGACCCCTTGGGCAAAGGTTGCTTCCTAGAGGGGGCATTTTATTAGGAATGGTTTTCAGCTGTTTTGCCCCCATGGGGGCAGAAAGCACCATTAGCCACCAGGGTTTCCATTTGGGGGCATTTAAATTTGGATGGAAGTGACCCTTTGACCAAGGGTCGCTTCCCAGGGGTTTAAAATATGTTTGTGTATTTTCTGCCCCCGACAGATCTGGCCCATTGTTTAGGTCTTTCTGCCCTAGGTGGGAGGGTAAGGCAGAAAAACCTACTAGGCACCAGGGATCTTTTTTATTTTTCCAAGGGGCGACAAATATCTGTCTGTTTTCTGCCCCACCTGGGAGATAGAGTGGCTTGGTGGAAAACCTCACCTAATTCCCATTTTTTCAGCCCTATTTGAAGGCTCATCTGGCCGAATGACCATTTGGGTAGCGACATTGTATGTTATAATTTTAATTGTCATATTGTTTGTGAAATGTGATACTAATTTTTTTATTTCTCCATTTTATTCTAGTTCAAGGCTTTTGCAGTTTAGTCTGTTCCAGGTTGCGGTTTTGTTACTGCTGGTTTTGCAGCTTGTGTAGTTGCATGTGCTTGGTAAGCAAATTTATTTTGTACTATTTACTCTAAATTAGTTTAATTTCCCTACATTAATGTTTTATATTTTGCAAATGGTGTATCAATAGCAGTATGTTTGGCTTCTGTGTGTTGAGTGTCAAAATCTTTTTGCATTACTGCTTGATGTGTACTTTGTTGTTTTATAATTAATTGTTTTTGTTTTTTCTTTCTAGTGGGATATCATTGATTTTTGATGTGTCTCTGCAGAGTAGTTGCTGGTGAGTGTAGCTATCTTTGGTAAGAGTTATATTGTTTTTGAGTATATAGATCTTTCTGCTAAAGCCACACTTTGTTTACTACTTACTTTGCACAGTGTTGGTTGTTGTTGACTTGTTTGTGCAGTCTCCTTTCTTAGTAAGGATAATGGCTAGCCGCAGGATTACTGCTCAGCATGTTGTTGGTATGCTTTTTGAGTCTTCCTCTGACCTTGGTTCAGAGACTGACTCTGATTCTGAGGCAGAGGTGGGAGGGGATGATTCAGGCAGTGAGTTTTCTCTCCACATGGAATCATCGGATGATGAAGCTTCTCTCAGTGCGGATGAAGTGCCTGTTTTAGAGGAGGACATTGATGTGCCGATTGTGCGGCAAGAGGCATCGGGGCTGCTAGGCTTCCCATTAGTGTAGTGCGGCAAGATGCATCTGGGCTGCAGGCTGGGGCTGCAAGGCTTCCCGTTGAAAGTGATGATGTCTGGGTTGTCCCTGGCAAGGTTCAGCCGGCATTGCCAGACTTTACTGGTGTTCCAGGGTGTAGAGTGAATACTGAGAACTTTTTGCCGATTAATTTTTTTCAGTTGTTTATGGACGATGTGTTTTTGGCAGAGATTGTTGAGCAGACTAATTTGTATGCTGAACAGTTTTTGAGGGACAACAGTGCCAGCCTTAAGCCCCATTCTAGAGCTACCCGGTGGACTCCTACAAATCTTAAAGAGATGAAGAAGTTCTTGGGATTAACTTTTTTGATGGGTTTGCTAAGGAAGCCATCAATGTCTTCATATTGGTCTACTAGTCCCTTGATGGCAACGGCTATATTTCCGTCAGTGATGAATCGTGACAGGTATTTGCTTCTGCTTCGGATGCTGCATTTTGTCGATAATGGTTTAGCGTTGCCACGTGATCACTCTGATTGTGGCTGTCTTTTTAAAATTCGGGCTGTCCTTGATCACTTTGTTGATCGATTTTCTGAGATCTATGCTCCAGGAAAAGTCTTTGGTGTTGTTCAAGGGCCGCTTGGTTTTTAGGCAATATATTCCTAGTAAGAGGGCACGCTATGGAATTAAGCTGTATATGCTGTGTGACAGTGGGACTGGATATGTCTCTAATTTCAGGGTGTATGCTGGTGTGAGTGTTGTATTGTGATGGGCCCGCGGCTGGCGGAGTGAATAGTTTTGTATGTGTCACACGTATGAAAGGTGTATGAATGGCCTGTAAAGAGGTTGGTGCCTTGTCGTGGCTTTACAGCTCACGAGCTGTGAGTCAATGGTTCAGTTTCTCGCCCTTTCAATTATTAACAGTGCATTTCATTTTTGTGAAATCACTTGCTTATACAATTATATATACTGAACCATCAAGTGACAGGCAATGTTGATGTCGCCACACCACGTTTTGGGCCCTTGCCTGTCACGGGTACTTGGGCCTTCCACACAAGTGAGGCACCATTTTTACCGGGAGACCTGAGGGAACGCTGGGTGGTGGGAAATTTGATTGAGCCCGGTGATGCCACAACTTTCCCACACAAAAATGTGTGAAAAAAGTGATTTTTTCAACTAAAATTAAGGTTTGCAGGGGATTCTGGGTAAGGAAACGTTGGGGTATCCACGCAAGCCATACCTCCCTGGAAGCCCCCGGGTGTCTAGTTTTCAGAAATGTGTGGGTTTGCTAGGTTTCCAAAGGTGCCCGCAGAGCTAGGGTTCAATAACTAGAGCTAGGCACTTTGCCAAAAAAGGGTCATTTTTCACTGCGAAATTGAGGTGTGACCACGTTGAGTTTTGCGCCATTTCCTGACGCAGGAACTAGGCCGACACACACAAGTGAGGTACCATTTTTCTCGTAAGACGTTGGGGACCGCGGGGTGGGTGGAAATTTGTGGATCCACGCAGATTCCGGAACTTTCCACCACAGAAATGTGGAGAAAATATGTTTTTTTGGACAATTATTTAGGTTTGCAAGGGATTCTGGGTAACAGACCCTGGTGGGAGACAGTCAAGTCACCCCATCCTGGTTTCCCCTGGGTGTCTAGTTTTCAAAAATGTATAGGTTTACTAGGGTTCCCAAGGTGCCCACAGAGCTAGGGTTAAAAAACTACAGCTAGGCAGTTTGCCAAAAAAGGGTCATTTCTCACTGCGAAATTTGTGGATCCATGCAGATTCCGGAACTTTCCACCACAGAAATGTGGAGAAAATATGTTTTTTTGGACAATTATTTAGGTTTGCAAGGGATTCTGGGTAACAGACCCTGGTGGGAGACAGTCAAGTCACCCCATCCTGGTTTCCCCTAGGTGTCTAGTTTCCAAAAATGTATAGGTTTACTAGGGTTCCCAAGGTGCCCACAGAGCTAAGGTTAAAAAACTACAGCTAGGCAGTTTGCCAAAAAAGGGTCATTTTTCACTGCGAAATTGAGGTGTGACCACATTGCATTTTGCGCCGTTTCCTGTCGCGGGCACTAGGCCGACCCACACAAGTGAGGTACCATTTTTCTCGTAAGACTTTGAGGGACGTGGGGTGGGTGGAAATTTGTGGATCCACGCAGATTCCGGAACTTTCCACCACAGAAATATGGGGAGAATATGTTTTTTTTTTACAATGTTTTAGGTTTGCAAGGGATTCTGGGTAACAGACCCTGGTGGGAGGCAGTCAAGTCAACCCATCCTGGATTCCCCTGGGTGTCTAGTTCTCAAAAATGTATAGGTTTGCTAGGTTTCCCAAGGTGCCCGCAGAGCTAGGGTTCAAAAACTAGAGCTAGGCACTTTGCTTAAAAAGGGTCATTTTTCACTGTGAAATTGAGGTGTGACCACGTTGCGTTTTGCGCCGTTTCCTGTCGCGGCCACTGGGCCGACCCACACAAGTGAGGTACCATTTTTCTCATAAGACTTTGGGGAGCGCGGGGTGGGTGGAAATTTGTGGATCCACGCAGATTCCAGGCGACTCGATTGTCACAGGAGTGTACGGGTCGAGTGGTTCTCGTCAGCGCAAGCCCTGTAACCTACACCGGTCCCGTCCACGGGAGTCTTCAGCTTTCGACAACGATTTACTGATCCGGACACTCAGCAGATACATCAAGTGACGTGTCAGGGAGCGTCAAAGGACGGAAAGCAGGAAGTGCACCAGGTAAATTCTGCCCGAGAGGTGTGGGGCATGCCGCCGCAGTAGGGTAGGAGCCCGGTGTACTCGACCGGCCGCCTTGACGCACTGAGTTGCGGGGCTAGCTGCATCACCAGCCAGGGTAAGGTGCACTGGGCTCTGCGCAGGTGAGCTGAGCAGAGCAATGCTGGTATAACTGCGAGGACACCGAGGCTATTCTATCTGCATGTATTTTTGACAGCCCTTGAGCGAAGACTTGGCTTAATTTCACTTTACGATTCCTGCGGTTCCTGGTGTGTTCACGACTAGTGTGAGCAGGGAGTAACGCGGCGCTCGCTCACCGTCTCGACGCTCCCTCGCACCCACTGCAACGGGACGCCAGCTCGACATTCTTGATTTGCGGGCATTTGAGCCCGACAGAGTGATTTGGTGTATTCGGGTCACTAGAGGGAGCCAGAGAGCTGAACTGTGTGCACACCAGAACGCCATTGCCTCGAGGCGAGTGCACTGCTGCCGCAGAGGGAAGCGGAAAGCCACCGAAGTGAGAAAGGGAAGGGAAGGGAAAGGAAAGCAGGCTGCCGGTCGGGCGGCCGGCCCTCGGCTTCACACCTGTCACTCGTCTCCATCTGCCGATTCAAACGGCTCACGGGCTGGTTGCTTGGCTGCTCCCTGCCCCCCCTCCCCTGTGGTGTGCAGTGCAGACCAGAGCGCGGGAGCGCGACCGCAGGTGGCCGCCAGAACTCGCAGCCTTTGCAGCAGCGGCCGCGGGCAAAATTCGGGAACGGCCCGGTCGCGGCGGGAGCCCTCGGCAGGCAGCCGGCCGGGGCCACGAGAGCTCTTGGTCAGCTCAGGGCCAGTCTGGAAAGCGGAGAGGATTGCAGCAAGGTCCCCTACAGCGGCAGGAGCATTCCAGAAGCCGCGGGAACACTCAGCAGCAGGAACAGTAGCAGCGAGGGCTTCCCCTGAGGCGGCGGGAGTCGCAGGAGCCACTGAGACCAGCCTGTACATCTGTGTATCTGCCGACGCGGGAGACAAGAGGTAAGAGGTGGAGGCAAGCGTGGCAGCCGTTAGAGGTCGCCGCTAAGTAAGAGCCAGAGGGTGCGGTCTGAGGGGTTGGTAGACTAGGTCTCCAGCTTGCAGCCCCCCTCGTGTGCACCGCTTGCTAACCCCCTTCATCCCCCTCCACCCCTCCGTGCCCTCAAAACAAAAAACACAGCTCAACCCAGGGGCCCACATCAGCACTAGTACTGGTATTCCCTCCCCCCCAGCACAATCAGGCACAAACAGGCCTAGCCCCAGCAAACGGCGCAAAAAGAGATGACGCTGAGGAAGACTAAATCCCGCACAGAGGATGAGGGGGAAGTGAACCCTGAGAGTCTAGCACAAAGAAGGGTAACCAGAAGCATAAGCACCCAAAAATCCCAGGATCTGGTCTCTGGCAATTCCCTCCCCCAAGGCCTTATCACTCAATTCTTTCAGGCCTCAAACTGCCCCTCACCTTTGGATGAAACGTCACAAGATCCCGCGACCAATGCCATACCGGGGATCCCAAAGATCCACCTGGACCTAAGGGACTCTTACTCCTGCGAGACTGCTAACTTCGAATCACCTGGGAGCCTTGATGCTTGTTTTCAGCCTGAGGCCAGGACAAAGAGCCCGATTAGGGTCACTGCCGACATTCACGATAGGCCAAATCTGGGGGCAAACGTGGATTTAGATACTGGGAGGACAAGCGAGGCTGTCGCATCCTCCTCCCCAAAGAGCACAGGCACAGGCAAGGGTCTGAATGCAATTGTGACACCTAGGGAAATACAGAGGCCAATCCCCCAAGGTACGGAGGTTCCAACAACTTCGTTCTTATTAAAATTGGAACAGACCATTGATCGAACACTTGAAACTACCCCTATTAATCTAGGAAGAGCTAAGGCCCCGAGAACTGCACAAACGGAGGGTTGGAGTCCGCTGAGTTTAACTCATCACCAAGACTTAACCGACCCAATTGAGGAACCCACCTTTAAAGACCTTAACTTGTCAGCAATAAGAGAAGTCCAGGACACAATGGCCAGGGCACTGCTATGGCAGTCCGCAAAGATGGAACTCCAAATCGATCTTTTGCAGTCGATAGCCCAGCATTTGGTGTGCCAAGATGATAAGCTGGCAAAGCTGGAAGTCCAACTTAACGTCCAACAAGCTCATGCCGCCAGCACCAATTCCTGTGACGTCTTAATTGATAAATGGGCAAGTCTACCTGAAGTCTTAAAAGAGATGCTTGCATTAGCCAAGGGTCAGGGCGAGACAACCACGCAAGAACAAGCCGCACAAAAGCCACCACCACAGACGACAGAGCATGCCGAAACAGCAACCCTTAGCACAACGGGCAATAGCGCCTCAAAGGTTCCCCTAGTAGGGCCCTGCATTAACTTTACTTTGGCTAATAAAGGGAATGGTGACCCCGAGGTCTCGGATCTCGAGACCGTTAGTGATGACCTGTCTGTTACTACCTCTCAGGTGGAGAGGGTCGAAGGAGCATTAGTAAGTGCCAAAGCCCCGTTATCAAGGAGAGCCAAAAAAAGACTCAAAAAACAACTTAAGAAGTCCAAAGCTAGAAGCAGAAACACACCCTCGGTGGTATCAACCCTGGGCGACACTGAAACTAAACGTATCCCTAAACCACTCTTCCCCATTTTCATACCCAAGCAGGTGTCTAAAATGGGCAAGTCATGTGACGCACCTCTTGTTCGCGGTGAGGCCCAAAGTCAACAAATCCCTCTCATGGAGGGTCAAACCAATGAGCCTCTCCCACAAAGGCCTTCACAGGTGGCCGTCGCCGCTCCATTAAGTGCCCCCAGCCCTTCTGGTTGGGTTCTGAAACATGAGTCTGTAACAAATCCCAAACTACAACAGGGCGCACAGCCAGTACAGTCTAGAGTGGTAGGTCTACAAACTGAGGGGCAGGGGAATCAGCTATCAGGAGTCGCACTCAAAAATTACCTAAATTTAGCATCAGACCAGGGGGAGTGGCAAGGATGTCCGTGTGTGGAAGGCCAATCAAGCATGGGGCCCAATGGGCAGCAGCCAGAACCCACTCACAAAAACCCTTTAAATTTCAGTTACCAGAGGCTAAAGCTCCAGGGAGAAGGGGTGAGTTTGTGGTCCATCACACAAAAAAACAAACAATCCACCTATGAGCTGCAGTTAACCCCAAGGTACACAGCAAAAGGCTCATTTGACATCTTGAACAGGTCCAACATTGTCCGCCTGTTTGGCCATATTGCCTCCCTGGCCCAAATCACCATAGAAAATATTGAGTGGGTGACATTCAAGAGACTGGAGACAGACACTCATGACGATTCCACCATAATCGGACTTGCGAGTCAGCAAGTCCAACAGGCTGTCCTTAAGGAAGCAACACTGTTCGCTGAATGGGGCATTGAAGTTGTTGCACCAAGTACACTGAAATATCCACACGTCCTGTTGCCGCAACAGGACACCCCAGAACCGTCATCCATTCTTAAAGGCATAAGGCACACCCGCCCAGAAATAGGGGCGAAATCAGGGCGGGCAAAATCCCCGCTAAAAATCAAAATCCAGCAAAATGACGGGCAACGGAGCGTGCAGCGGCATTTCCAGACTTCGGATCACCTGGAGGCCACACGGAGACAGTGTCCCTAACCTAATAAACAGCCATGTAAATAACGCCTGTTCAAATCCACTTAGGGGCCTAGTCCGCGAGTTATCCATTATCTCATGGAATATTGCGGGGATGAGCAACATCTTTAGGGACATAACTACACCTGAATACCTCGCACAGGGGGACATACTGTGTATTCAGGAAACCTGGGCAAGGGCAACGACCGCCATCGGTGGCTTTTACGAACATTTTAAACCAGCGACCAAAAGGACAATCTTTGGACGCCCGTCAGGGGGCCTCTCTATCTACGTAAGTCATGCGTGCAAAATTAACACAACTGAATTAAAGTTGGGGTCTCCAGATCTTCAAGCCATCCTAATCAGTGGGTTGTCATCGGGTCGAAAATCTCGCCCCTTTCTACTAATTAATTGTTACTTCAACCCAATTAAGTATCAATCCTCCCAGGCCATGGAATCACTTATCTCAATTTTGGAAGATCTTTTAATAAATTGGAAGGACCAAGACGTAATAATCGCGGGCGACTTCAATCACAGAGGCTTGGGTTTAATTTCGGAGACTCCATCAAGCAAGAAGTCAGTCCCACTGACTGAATTTCTCGCAAATTTTAAGCTGCACTCCACCCATAGAATACAAAAAAAGACCCAACCTGAATGGACCACCATTCCGACCTTTAGAAATGTCTCTACTATAGACTACATCTTTATCAATGAAGGGCTTGCCCACAATCTTTGCAACTTCACAGTGGACGACAGAGAGGAAAGCGATCATAGGCCCCTCCGCGCCACATTCAATCTGGCGCGGGTACAAGCAGAATTACAAGCAGTTATTGGAACTACCACGGGGGAGGAACATCACAATGTGCTTAAAAGAATAAAATGGTCAACCAATCTCAGTCATAGCCTGCTAGACTATGTAGCTAGAAGGGAGGAAGAACCTAACCCAGTTCAAACTAAGAACATCATCCACCTCTGGGAAACTCTGACCTCCGACTTATTGGAACGTCTGGGCAATAACCATCATCCAAGAAGTCGCCAATTCCACTCTGATCCTCGCCGTGCAACATCGTGGTGCCTGTCACAGTGTAAGCGTGCTCTAAATAAGGCAATCAGGGCACAAAAGAAAGGCACTCATTTGTCAGGGAGATACTCCATTGCTGCTCTGCGAACAGACTATAAAAAGAAAGTCTGGGCCCACAAAAAACTGCAGACTGAACAGAATTGGTTGACTGTGTTCTCCTTAATTAAAGGTAATGACAATAGCAAGCTTTGGCGTTTCATTAACAGTCTGACCCCCAGAGGAGAGCAAAAGGAAAATAGTGTTGCAGGGAAAGTGTGGGAACAGTATGCCAAGGGGCTGTATACCTGCGAGTCAAATCAGGCCACTGCAGGAAGCCGTGCGTGGTCCAAGGTGGCGGCGGAAATTATCGAACCCGAAAGAGCTACGTCAGAAGGCGTAAACTCGACCTGCACCGGATCATTCACAGAAATGGAGGTACTAAAGTGCATCAAGGCCATAAGAACTGATGGCGCTCCAGGCCCAAATGGGATTCCGGCCCAGGTTCTGAAAACCGCCTCAGCCTTTTTTGCATCCAGACTCACCCCTTTATTTAACCATTCTTTTGCCACGGCAATGTTGCCATCCTCTTGGAAAGGTTCTATTCTATTCCCCATCCATAAAAAGGGGGACCACACGAACCCGGCCAATTATAGGCTTATAGCTCTCCTCGACATAGAAGCAAAGATATACGCCCGCCTTCTTCTCAGGGATCTGGAGGATTGGGTGGACAAGAACGGCATTCTTCCGCCCACACAGACCGGCTTTAGGGCCCATAGCTCCACTCTTGACAACATCTTAGCCCTTTCCTACCTCGCGAAGAAGGCCAATACGAGGAACAAACCGCCCCTGTTCTGCTGTTTCATAGACTACTCCACAGCCTTTGACCGAGTGAACAGGGGCCGGCTCTGGGCAAAACTTGACTCGTGGGGGCTACCACAGGCTCTGCTAAAAGCTATAAAAGCGCTCTATGAGGGCACCTGGGTCAAGGTGAAGCTAAGCCCCACAATAACAACTGAAAGAATTGAAACCAACTCGGGCCTCAAGCAGGGGTGCGTCTTGGCCCCCATGCTTTTCAACTTGTATACTGCGGACATGGGGACAGCTCTGAAAGATGCCAACTTAGCACCTCCAAAACTGGGGAGGCTCGTCTTGGGAACACTCCAGTATGCAGACGACACGGTGATCATGGACCACACTAGGGTGGGGCTCCAAAGAGCCTTAAGCAGTTTGGCCCTATACAATAAGTCAAATGACTTACGGATCAACGTGAGCAAGACCAAAATCATCATTTTTGGCAAATACCCCCTCAAAAAAGAAGCTTCATGGTCTCTGGGGGAGCACCGTATCGTCACTGCCCCATCCTACAACTATCTGGGCACCTGGGTGTCTGAGAGTGCCTCTGCAGTCAAACATCTGAAGGAGCTTAAACCTAAAATTAACAAAACCATTCTGTCGCTAAGACGCTTATGCCACCGCTTGGACAGTCCCTCAGCAGAACCAATGTTGACAGTGCTCCGGGCAAAACTGATCCCTGCCATTGCATATGGGCATATAGCCTACCCTGGTGCATTTGACAAAGTGGTAAACGCGGCCCAAGCGAAAGCCTATAAGATGGTGCTACAGGCCCCTAGATACGCAAGGAACACTAGATTAAGGCTAGAAATAGGCCTTAAGCGACCTGAGCTGGTATTACTGGGGGACCTTTTAAAACTCTATATTAGAGTATTGAAAGCACCAGAACACTCGCTAAAGCACTCCCTAAAATCAATCTTTGATGAGGTGGGCTCCCCCTGGTACTCAAAGGTAGGACAAGCTATTGCAGCATTGAAAATCGAAAGAAGGAGTTTGCCCCTGCACGAAATTCCTTTCTCAGCCTGGGCCCAAGCAGTTAAGCGCCAAGTCCGGATCATCTCCTTTGGACTTGACCTTGCATCTCTTCGGCAAAATCCACTAACTCAGGCCCTGGACAAATCATATATTCCAGGTAAACCCCAACCTTACCTGCAAGATCCAGTATCCACTTGCGCGAGAAAGAAAATTTTGTACTTTCGACTTTTGGCCCTCAGGATCATGGACTTCAACCCCAAATGGGCCCGTACGGATGGCACCCTGGCCTGTCGTCTATGCAATTACCGCAAAGAATCCTGGCTACACTTGCTGTGCTGCTGCACAAAGCTGGCCAATGATCGCCATCGCTTGCTGCTTCCGATTTTACGGAATACGGACTATAGAACTTGCAGAGAGGCTTCGGACTGGTGCCTCTCAGTCTCCACGACCTGTTTGATAGCCAGAGTTGCGAAATGTATACACCAGGTAAAAATGGCACTCGACTCCCACTTAACGGCATTGTCTGCAAAGTAACTGGAAGCCCTCCGCCCCAGTTATCTAACCTGGGCTGGTTTAAAGACCCACGAAGAATCCATCTTTCGTCAACAGCCCTTGGTACATGAATTGACTCTACCGAACTTTCATGTGCCTCCCCTTATCAGTTGGGAAATACTGGTACAACCTATACATCACTCCTTTTAAAAGAGCTCTGCTTTGGACAGCTAATCAGGACTAATATGTTAATATTTAACCCAAAGTGACTTTCACTTTTATGTGTGGTTGGGACTTGTGAGGGGGTGAGTCGGGACGTTCATAAAGCTTCTTTTTATTTTTTTTTATTTTATCTTATACTGTAAAGATTTTAAGTAATCATGCAGTTTATTATTAAAATTGTCAAAAAAAAAAATTGTCAGATTCCAGAACTTTCCTCCACAGAAATGTGGGGGAAATGGGGGTTTTTTGACAATTTTTTAGGTTGGCAAGAGATTTTGGGTAACAGAACCCGGTGGGAGGCAGTCAGGTCACCCCATCCTGGATTTCCCTGGGTGTCTAGCTTTCAAAAATGTATAGGTTTGCTAGGTTTCCCAAGGTGCCCGCAGAGCTAGGGTTCAAAAACTACAGCTAGGCACTTTGCCAAAAAAGGCTCATTTTTCACTGCGAAATTGAGGTGTGACCATGTTGTGTTTTGCGACGTTTCCTGTCGAGGGCACTAGGCCGACCCACACAAGTGAGGTGACATTTTACTCGTAAGACTTTGGGAAATGCGGGGTGGGTGGAAATTTGTGGATCAACGCAGATTCCGGAACTTTCCACCACAGAAATGTGGGGAAAATTTGTTTTTTTGACAATTTTTTAGGTTTGCAAGGGATTCTGGGTAACACAGCCTGGTGGGAGGCAGTCAAGTTACCCCATCCTGGATTCCCTTGGGTGTCTACTTTTCAAAAATGTATAGGTGTGCTATGTTTCCCAAGGTGCCCGCAGAGCTAGGGTTCAAAAACTAGAGCTAGGCACTTTGCCAAAAAAGGGTCATTTTTCACTGCGATATTGAGGTGTGACCATGTTGCGTTTTGCGACGTTTCCTGTCGCGGGCACTAGGCCGACTTGCACAAGTGAGGCACCATTTTTCTCGTAAGACTTTGGGGAACACGGGGTGGGTGGAAATTTGTGGATCCACGCAGATTCCAGAACTTTCCACCACAGAAATGTGGGAAAAATATGTTTTTTTTGACATATTTTAGGTTTGCAAGGGATTCTGGGAAACAGACCCTGGTGGGAGGCAGTCAAGTCACCCCTTCCTGGATTCCCCTGGGTGTCTAGTTTTCAAAAATGTATAGGTTTGCTAGGTTTCCCAAGGTGCCCGCAGAGCTAGGATTCAAAACTTAGAGCTAGGCACTTAGCTAAAAAAGGGTCATTTTTCACTGCGAAATTGAGGTGTGAACACGTTGCGTTTTGCGCCGTTTCCTGTCGCGGGCACTCGGCTGACCTGCACAAGTGAGGTACCATTTTTCTCATAAGACTTTGGGGAGCGCGGGGTGTGTGGAAATTTGTGGATCCACGCAGATTCCAGAACTTTCCTCCACAGAAATGTGGGGGAAATGTGTTTTTTTTGACAATTTTTTAGTTTGCAAGAGATTTTGGGTAACAGAACCCAGTGGGAGGCAGTCAGGTCACCCCATCCTAGATTCCCCTGGATGTCTAGTTTTCAAAAATGTATAGGTTTGCAACATTTCACTAGGTGCCGGCAGAGCTGGTGTTCAAAAACTACAGCTAGACACTTGAAAAATAAGGGTAAATTTTCATTGTGAAAATGTGGTGTGTTCACGTTGGGTTTTGAGCCATTTCCTGTCGAGGGCACTATGCCTACCCACACAAGTGAGGTACCATTTTTATTGGGAGACTTGGGGTAATTCAAATTTGTAAAGCAACTGTTATTACCTAATGATTTTTGATGCATTTCTGCCTTCCAAATGAAAGACTGTGTAAAAAAGAAGTCAGTTTGAAAAATGACCGATAATTTTCATGCTAGTATGAGTATTCCCAATTTCGAAAATGTGCAAATATGTACTGTTTCTAAACTCTATAAGTCGTTCCCATTTCAGAAATACATAGGTGTCTTACATACCGATTTTTTCATGTATACATTTTCCCACAATAATTGCTATATACCCGGAACATAATAAAAAACCATTGCAAATTGCTGCTCAGTTTTTGACTCTGGGTTCGTCGGGTTCTTGGTGAACCTAGAAGTCCTATATATTCCCGCAACCAGGAACGTCCAGCGGATGTAACGGTATATTGCTTTTAAAGAGCTGTCTTAATTAGAAGAAGTTACAGGTAAAAACATTCACACAAAAGGCTGTTTTTTTCAACTAATTTTCATTTGTTCCTATATTTAACTGTTAGTTTCTATAAAGAAACCTTGATGGATCTACACAAATGAGCGCTTGCGGAATTCAGAATTTTGTCTACTTTTGAAAAATGTATAGCTTTCCAGGATCCATTATTGCTTTTAGACCCATTTCTACCATTAACTGGAAGGAGGTTGAAAGCACAAAAAATAGCAAAAATCGGCTATGTCTCAGAAAAATGCCAAAACTGTGTAAAAAATGTTGGTTTTCTGACAAAAGTCTGTCATTCCCTAAAAGCTGTGAACATAGTGATCTCAGCCCCACAAACCCTTTTTTGATACTATTTGCAGAGAAAACTCAGACTGAAGGACTGGGCAATTTCTAAGACACAGCGGTGCCAGGGGACAACACCTGAGACCTTCGGGGTTCACCTGTTTTGGCGTACTAAACAAACAGAGACACAGGACTCTTCCTCTGGCGTCAAAAGATCGTCTTTAATGACTGCAGTCAGGAACAGAAGTCACAGAAATATCATACAAGATAGATTCTAAGGAGACTGCTCAATTTGTACAAAGCAGGTCGCTCCTTAAATACTGAATATTATGCCTCGGGCAAACATTCCTACAAGTTTACAATTATTCCTGTTTCTGTATTCCAAACAATAAGATCACACAACATCGCATTCCCATCTCCAGGTGTCCGGCCTTCAATCACACAATTCTGACATCTCTCCATTGAAAGGCCGGACCGCCCCATAATAAAATTGGTCACCTCCTCATCATAAAAGGCTAAAGGGAAATATAGGAAACAGATGCAGAAAATAGAAGAGTCAGATAAGACATATTCGTAGGCAAATAAAAGAAGCGTGGTCTATTGTATCAGCATCAGTAATCTTGCTCAAGCAGGACAAGACAGAAAACCAGTGTGGCAGGGTCCGCCTCAGGCGACAGAGTCAGCTTTCGCCAAGTCATGCGGAATTCAGCAGAACGTGCACTAAGGAATACGTGTCCTCGGGAGGTTACCTAACCTGGGTCATCGTCCGGACATCGCCCATTCACTGACTATGTGAGGGCAATGATACAAAATGGACGTCGTGCACAAAATGGAACCCGTAGGTCCGAACACGAAAACCAGCAATACATGACGAATCCTTTAGTGCAGCGTTGCGAAAACACTCGCACATACTAAACTCATCATTTGCGTTTTACTAATACCAAAATCGTCACTGTACCATTAGTTCCAAAACACGGGTTCAGTTTTCACGGAACCTCAGACCCTCCTTTTGCCCTTACATAGGCAAGCACTAATCGATATCTGAGTCGATACCTATTTTCATCAAATCACTGAGGTGTTGCTGAAGCATCATCTTTTCCATCAATACCTCTCTAGTAAAAGGCGGCCTTCTTATACACGTCGCAGCACAAAGGCCACATAAGGCAGGACCACACTGGACACAGAGACAGCACGAAAACAGAAGAACTAAAACAACCCCAATGACCATCAGAATCTTCCATCCCCACGCAGATAATAGATTCCAAACCCATCCAGTTAGCGACCACTCTCCTTCATCCACATGTATAGAATCAGAGATATTATGTAATTTGGAAATGGCCTCATAAACTGTCAAAGCATTATGCGGAATGAAAACACAGCAACTCGATCGGATCACTTTACATACTCCACCTCGATCTGCAAGTACAACATCTAGAACCATATGGTTCTGCAACGTCGTAAGGCGATCCGCTTGAAGCTCAGCTTTCAAGTTACCAAGGGCACCAGCCGTTACATTAACAGTGGATTCAACTACACGAGTCAGTTGTCTCAGGTTCCTACTATTGACCATAGGTCCCCAAAACGGCAGGAAACCTATGAAGAAGTCTCCCACTTCCTGACCAGCAGTATCCTCCTGACTAACAACACCTCTCACAACTCTGGTCTTGTGAAATCAGAGGCAGCAGTAAATGTCGGCGGTAGTAAGTTAGCAACATAACATGTTCCCGAAAAATCAGGGGGCAACCATGTGTATGCTCGATCATAACAGACAAAGTATGTACCCTTGGCAGCCAAAAACGCAGGTGAAGACTGTGATGGGAAAACGTACATTTCAGTACAGTCACTCTTCCCTAGCTGAGCTCTCGGATTCTGACCATTGCCTTGCAAACAAAAACGACCCAAATCGGAGACGAACTCTTGCGCTGTTTCTCGCCCAGACTAATGCTATACCCAGTCGCATTCCAACCCAAATAAGCTCGCAACTCATCCTTGGGAATGGATGAATATGCATCGATACCTCTACTCATATCGGCAACTCCTCTTACCAAGGCTTTAGTGCTGGAGCTGTATCTTGTGGAGCGCGGTGGTCGCGGGGGATAGGTCTCAAGTACAAAAAGGAACATAGTCTGGAATGCCCACGATGACCCATTATAGCTAAAAGGCAGTACTAGATACGGGATACCCTTATCAACGGTATGCGGCATCAAACCACACACCCAGCAATTAGTCGTATTCATCACTAGTTGGTGTTGGTGCAGGAGTTGAATAAATGAATTGTTTACAAACTCAGAATGTCTAGCTTGTTCGTGTTCAGGCAAAGGGTGGAAAGAATGCGAAGAAGCAGTAGTAGCAGAAAAAGAAACGTGAGGAGGCACTGTAGACATAGCAGGTACAAAAATTAACTGGATACCAAAAACAATTCCACCCACCAGAGTTATCAAGACAAGCAAAAACATTAGGGCACACTGGATCAGGAAACATTTGTTGTGCAATATTTCATGCAATTTCACTTTACGCTCAATCACAGTATTAACAACTCGCAGCTCAGGAAGCTCCATCCTCTACTTGAGCCGTTTGCGGCGGTTGGTTTGTACCTGTTCAGAAATGCGTCCGTTAGCCTTGGGGGTTCCCAAAGACCAACCGGGGAAACCGACCTAGTGTCTGGTAACCTGCAAATCAAAACTAGGCACACGTCACAGCCCTACGGCGAACCCGGATGGCCGGTTCAAGAACACACATACAGCAAACTTCCTGGCTGAGGAGAATACAATTGTCCAACAATGAGTTGTCAGGGCAGAGGGGGCAAAAGAAAACAAAGAAAGGGTATTCACTTTATTAGTCCTTGGAATGGGAGCGTAAAGAGTAACGATGTCTTCCAGGTTGTGTCTGCTCTTCGAACAAAGGACCAGATGACGAAACAGTGTTCAATTGTTCAGGTGAATGTTTGAATGGAGTAATGTTCGAATCCAGGGGCAAAGGCACAGTTCCAGGTGGAGCAGCAGTGTTCTTCAGTTTAGCTGATTCAAAAATTTTAAATTGTGCATCACTGAACGGGACAAGCCTAGGAACACGCTCTGTCTCAGAATTTCCAATTCCCTGTCTAATCCACTTGTCATACGGTAAAGGAAGCGGTACACGCTTCGTATGGGCAGCGTGCACCCAATGCTTTCTTCCAGCCAATCGAACAGCAGTCTGTGTTGACAACAGGACCTGGAACGGTCCGATATATCTTGGCTCCAAGTTTCTGGATTTCCCAAAGTTCTTTACGACTACGAAATTGCCAGGCTGTAACTTGTGTCCTGGTCCCTCTGTCGGTTTTGGAAGAGCCTCAAAAACCTGTTGATGAATGGCACTTAGTTTAGCAGTCAAGTCATAAAGGTAATCGATCAACATGGGATATTCGAGCTGGGTAAACTCCTTAGGTCTAGGGACTCCCCAAACGTTCGCAGGACGACCAAACACAATTTCATATGGGCTAAGCCCTACTCGAGAGTGAACAGTCGCCCTAGTGGACAGAAGAGCCAAAGGCAATGCATCTGGCCATGACAATCCAGTAGTTGTTTGGATCTTGGCTAACTTCAATTTTAGAGTCCCGTTATAACCCTCAACAAGACCTGCGGACTGTGGATGATTTGCACTATGGAACTTCTGCCTAATCCCCAAACCCATACACACACTCTTCATGACCTTTCCCACAAACTCACTTCCATTATCCGACCATACAATCCGTGGCATGCCAAACCTAGGGAAGAACTCTTTGAGAAGGACTTTGGCTGTAGACAGGGCTGTATTATCTTTCAAGGGGTAGGCTTCAATCCATCGTGAAAATGCACAAACTACAACAAGGACATACGTAAGGTTGTTACACCTTTCCATATGAATGAAATCTAATGGGATAATCTCAAAGGGACAAGTCGCGGGAGCAAAATGACCAGCTGGAGTTGGAGTTCCCTTGCCAGGATTATGCATCAGGCACACCATGCAATTCTTAACCACCCTCTCCGCACACTTAGAAATTCCATCATTCTTCCATACTGGGGCCAACAACTTGCAAATTCCTTTTGCACTAATGTGTGCCATTCCATGTGCCATTGTAACTACTGCAAGCACATACGCATCAGGTAACATCCATCTCTGATGTTCAGACAGATCAATCCAACAACCAGTCGAATCCAGTTTACCCATACTTTCTTTCCACACATTCTTCTCACTCTCAGTAGCCTCCTTCTGAATTGACTTCACACTCTCAATCGTATTTTCACACATTCCAGAGTCCGTAACCCATCTTGCAGAACGTGCAACATACATTCGACTCATCATGTTCTTTGCCGTCTCTTTTGCAACCTCATCTGCAAACGCATTACCACGACCAACATTATCCGTAACCTTCCGATGCGCACTACTCTTCAAAATCGCAACTTGCTTTGGCAAAGTAAGTGATTCCAGAAGCTCATTCACCAATTGTCCATGCTGTATTTTTGTCCCGTGGGACGTCAGAAATCCTCTCTCTCTCCATAATCGTCCAACACTGTGTGCAACACCAAACGCATACTGACTGTCGGTAAACACATTCACTCTCTTTCACTCAGCCAAAACACACGCTCTCGTCAACGCAATCAACTCTGCAGCTTGTGCAGAATTCTGACTTACTCTCGCAGTCTCAACAATCGTACTCAATGTCGTCACAGCATATGCAGCAGTCACATCACCATTCGGCAACTTAAAGCACGAACCATCCACAAACAAAGTACCATCCGGATCTGACAACGGGGTATCTTTCAAGTCGATCCGACCCTTTGTTTCTTCTTCAGTTCGCAAACAACAATCATGTGGTTCTGAATCACTCGACTCTACAGTAGCCGGCAACAATGTTGCTGGATTCAACACACTACATCTTTTAATCTAAATATGACTCGCCAAGAGTGTCAGCTCATAGCCTGACAACCTAGTGCTCGTAAGATGTTGAGTTTTCGTCCTGTTCAATAGAGTATCTACTGCATGTGGAACCATTACCACTAACATATTATCCATGACCAGACCAGCAGACTGTCGAGCAGCTTCCGCTGTCGCTCTAAGACAACTCGGCAATGCTCTTGCTACTGGATCTAAGGTCGAAGAAAAATACGCACACGGACGCTGTTTATCACTAAATTGTTGCGTCAACACACTCAACGCACAACCCTCTCTTTCGTGAACGTATAGTGTAAACGGCTTACTGTAGTCGGGAGTACCCAACACAGGAGCTGAACACAACGCATCGCGTAACTCAGAAAAACTTTTCTGACAGTCATCAGACCATGGCAGAGGATTCGAAACATCTTTGCACGTGAGAGCTAACAAAGGCTTTGCTAACAAGGAAAAATTTGGGATCCATTGTCTGCAGTATGATGTGATACCTAAAAAGGCGCGTACTTCTCTTTGAGTGCTTGGCATAGTCATTTGAGCAATTGCTCTAATTCGTTCTGGGGTCAACCTTCTTCCCTCCTTTGACAAGAGATGACCTAAGTAGGTTACTTGGCAACAATATTGCAATTTAGAGGGTGACACCTTATGATGTAAATCAGACAAATGCTGTAGCAAAGAAATCGTAGCCGCTTTGCAAGTTGCCTTGTCATCAGCAGCCACTAAAAGATCATCTACGTACTGGATCAGAGCAGCACCAACGGGTAGAACAAAGGTATCAAGCTGACTTTTCAGAGCCTGACTATATATCGAAGGACTCTCACAATAACCTTGAGGTGCGCACTTGAATCTAAAGCTACGACCACCCAAGGAGAAACCAAAAATGTCCCTACTCTCTTCTGCTATCGGGATGCTAAAGAAGGCATTCTCCAAGTCAATCACCGAGAACCAGGCAGCTGAAGCAGGAATCAATGTCAATAAAGCGGTAATGTCGGGAACCACAGGAAACTGCGGAACCACAATCTTGTTCACTTCTCTAAGATCAATTACAAAACGATACACAGGAGGTTGGGAAGAATCGGTACGTTTCAAAATCGGCAAAACAGGACTATTACACACGTTACCTCGTGTTTCTTCAATCACACCCTTCTGGATCAAATCATGGATGATCGCTAAGAGTGCTCGTTCACCATCGCTCGAAATTCGATATTGTGGAATTTGCGGTAATCTAACATTCGGTCTAAGCTGAACAACATATGGAGGAATTTCCAAAAGACCCACATCATTAGGGCCCGTAGCCCAAAGAGATTCAGGGAGTGAACGCAATTCTGGTGGAAGTCTATCTGTCGACACATACATAGGAGAGATCACTGTCCTACCCAATGTAAGTTGTACTCCCGAAGGGGAACAATGCAACGTCGCATACAATCGTTTCAACAGGTCCAAACCCAACAAGTTCTCACCACAACCAGTAGTCAAAATCAACGGGGCTTCTAACTCACATGGTCCACTTGAAAGGGACAAAGGACTAGAGACTGTATTACGAACAGGGGCGCCAGAAAATCCTACTGAGACATTCGTTAAGCCAGACAAAGGTGCGCCAGGGAGTTTAGAATGTATGATTTAAATTTTTGCCGCACCAGTATCCAACAGAAAAGGCTCAACCACACTTGATATAGCTACTGAAACGTAAGGCCCACTCTGATCGACTGGAACTGACACTACTCCCTCTCTTTGTCCATGGATATCCTAGCAATCATTATACACAGCACTCTCGCCCTCGACATATTAATCATCTACATGGTACTGTGGAGATCTACCAGATTGCACCTTCGATTGATCAAAACAATTAAGAGAACTCTGTGACGGAAAAGAACGCTCATTCTGAGAAAACGCAACACCACGTCCTCTACCTCTAGAGACTTGTTGAAAACCACCACGACCTCTCTGAACTGGCACACTATTCATACGTTGTCGCAAAACAGGGCACTCGTTCTTATAATGACCCTCTTCCTTGCAGTATGCACATTGATTCAATCCTAACAAGGGCCTAGAAGCGAAATACTCCGGTACTTTCGGAAACTGTGTCTGTTGCTGAAATTTCGAACGTTGCTGTGAATCGTTCTGATTCGAGCGAGGCGGATACGCCTCCTGCAACAACACCTTAGTCTTCAAGTCCTTTGTTTTCTTTTCTACTCGTTCCTTTTCTTCCTTATCTCTGTTCTCGTAATATTGGGCTGTAGCTAGAATCTGAGCCGTCGAAGAAACAGCCCAAGCACTTTCTGAGTCTTTCAATTTGTTGCACAAGTCGGGCAACAAGTTAAACACGAACTTATCGACAAATAGTCTCTGGCCTCCCTCTGAACTCATGTCTTGACCACTGTGGTCCACAAAAGTCTCTTCAAATCGCGTGAAAAAGTCGGACACACTTTCATCCTTCTTCTGTTTACAAGCCGACAATTTATCCCAGTTAACTCTCAGCGCTGGCATCAAAGTCTTCATCAAATTAACTATCCTATTTGGTAACTCCGCTACTAGGGGCTCAGGCATTGCACCTCCTACTTGGAGAGCATCCGCAGCTAAAATAGCAGCCCAGGTACCACCTAACTCGTTCTGATGATCCTCATGGCGGATCTTTGCCCATATCGGTTGTGGCACTACATTGCCAAACAACATCTCAATATTTGCAATGTTCATAATACAAGCGTCCACTGTCTGGGACAATTCTTTATAGTAACCAGCAGGATTCTTATGTGGGTCTGCAAAGTCTGTTTTAATGCTAATACTTCAGACCTTTTCCATGGGACATGTATCCAAACTCTCTGAAAATGTGCTGGAGCGGCCTGAATACCTCTCCCTGCATCAGCCTGTACCGCATCACGCCATACTGGCGGAACCTCTCTCATAGGATACTGTCCTAACGTCTTCGTTGCCGAAGAATCATTCGCAAATAAAGATCTAGAGGATAGTACAGACCTATAGGCAAGAAGCCGTTCTAACGCATGTCTAGCATCAGAACCCACTATCATACCTTTCGCAAATTGACTCTGGAGCTCGAGCATTTCAGTAGGGGCTAAATCTAATTCGTCATTGTCCCATTCATCTCGCATCAAATTACACATCTCCTCAAACACATACCTCTGAGTCGGTTCATTCCATTGAGAAAATGTATCGTAAACTATACGAGAACTATACCTATCGGGTTTCAAAATCCACCTATGAGCCATCAAATCAAATAATGCTCGTTCCCCAGACTCAGGGAGCTGGCTACGTCTCTGCATAGAATCAGAAACGACGGGCGCAATTAGCGACCCAAAAAGAGGAGTCAGAAAACTAGGGACGGTGTCGGTTACTCGCCGACGAACGGAAGGTGAAGTAGACATAAGAGCAGGAGAGACAGCATTCAATGAAAGCAAAGGAGCAAAAGGAGTAACAGAAACAGGAGTAACAGACGTAGTAAGGTGAGGTGTAGTAGTTAAAGACGAAAGAGGCAACCCAGGAAGAGGGGGTGCCGGAGGAACATAACCCAGCTGAGGAACAGGGGCAGGAACAGGAGTAGGAACAGGTGGTGGAGGAGGAACTACCAAAGGCTGACCAGCAGCCGGTTGTACAGCAGGGGGAACCAAAAGAGCTGTAGCACTCTGTACATAAGGAGGTGGCGACTTCAATAAATAAGACATCAGAGGATCCTTTTCGGGGTCCTCTGTTGGCTTATCGGGACATGATGGCAAAACAGGGTAGCACTTATCAATTGCCATGCTATGTTGTCTGGTGGAAATCTTGATCGCTTTCTCTTCTTCATCTTCCTTAAACTGCCTAGCAGCTTGCATAATCGTGACACCTTTTTCTCGTTTATCCTTTT
Organism: Triturus cristatus; assembly: GCF_964204655.1. Classification (NCBI taxonomy): domain Eukaryota; kingdom Metazoa; phylum Chordata; class Amphibia; order Caudata; family Salamandridae; genus Triturus; species Triturus cristatus. The sequence continues at coordinate 1,513,874,096 of NC_140591.1, read as the reverse complement.
TAGCCTGTTTGATTTATTTCTGCTTGGCTTCTTTGCGCCATAGACGAAAGGAGTCAAACATCGCCGGCCGGGCTTTCTTCTTAAATAACTTCGCTTCCAAATTATCCAAAATTGCAGTTTCAAAACTACCATGTTGTGGCCATCTGAGAACACCATCTTTCCTCGTATAGCGGACCCATACCTCATTATACGTGATAGGGCCCACACCATGCTTCGAATAGAGCTCATAAGTCGGAGTTCCAACCGGAGGTATCGGACAAGAGTCCTCCAATCGGGAATCCTTGTTGCAACATCCAAGACAAGACAAGAAACCAAGACTACGGTTAGGCATCTTCGCTCACTAACCGAGTTTCAAACTTCAAGGGGCTATCTCTACCGATACACTCGTAAATATACAAGACCCTCGGTTTTTGGGAACTGCAGCTACCAAATAATCCTAAGGACCAAACCAAACCAAATGCAATGGAACCATGCAAACAAAAACTAAGGACCAAAGAACTCGAGTTTACCAAACAAAACTAAGGACTCCAAGAACTAAGAACAAACCTGAGGACTGGGAGCGACCCACTTATACTTAACTGTAAGATCAATGACGTCACCAGGAAGACCCGTCTATCGTCTCGCCGTACTAAGGACTACGCCAGGCTCCAAAACAGGTCGACAGTCAGGGCGCCAGTCCTTTTCAGCCGTCTGGAAGCGGGAACCTTCGCGGGGAAAGACCTTCGGACCACTTATGCGTCATACATGGATCGATGAAGTGGGGTGCACTTCCCTCGGAAATTTCACACGAAGCTCCTCACAATCTTCAGGCTAGGACCGGGACCGCTCGATGTCGCACCACGCTAGGGCGCCAACTGAAGGACTGGGCAATTTCTAAGACCAAGCGGTGCCAGGGGACAACACCTGAGACCTTCGGGGTTCACCTGTTTTGGCATACTAAACAAACAGAGACACGGGACTCTTCCTCTGGCGTCAAAAGATCGTCTTTAATGACTGCAGTCAGGAACAGAAGTCACAGAAGTATCATACAAGATAGATTCTAAGGAGACTGCTCGATTTGTACAAAGCAGGTCGCTCCTTAAATACTGAATATTATGCCTCGGGCAAACATTCCTACAAGTTTACAATTATTCCTGTTTCTGTATTCCAAACAATAAGATCACACAACATCGCATTCCCATCTCCAGGTGTCCGGCCTTCAATCACACAATTCTGACATCTCTCCATTGAAAGGCCGGACCGCCCCATAATAAAATTGGTCACCTCCTCATCATAAAAGGCTAAAGGGAAATATAGGAAACAGATGCAGAAAATAGAAGAGTCAGATAAGACATATTCGTAGGCAAATAAAAGAAGCGTGGTCTATTGTATCAGCATCAGTAATCTTGCTCAAGCAGGACAAGACAGAAAACCAGTGTGGCAGGGTCCGCCTCAGGCGACAGAGTCAGCTTTCGCCAAGTCATGCGGAATTCAGCAGAACGTGCACTAAGGAATACGTGTCCTCGGGAGGTTACCTAACCTGGGTCATCGTCCGGACATCGCCCATTCACTGACTATGTGAGGGCAATGATACAAAATGGACGTCGTGCACAAAATGGAACCCGTAGGTCCGAACACGAAAACCAGCAATACATGACGAATCCTTTAGTGCAGCGTTGCGAAAACACTCGCACATACTAAACTCATCATTTGCGTTTTACTAATACCAAAATCGTCACGGTACCATTAGTTCCAAAACACGGGTTCAGTTTTCACGGAACCTCAAGACGCTTTCATTTACAGACCGTTTTTCCCATTTTTAAAAAAAAAATGTTTTTGCTGTATTTTGGCTAATTTCTGGGACCCCTCCAGGGGAATCCACACACCCTGGGTACCTTTAGAATCTCCATGATGTTGGAAGAAAAGGACGCAAATTTGGCTTTGATACCTTATGTGGTTAAAAAGTTATAGGGGCCTAAGCGCGCACTACCCCAAATAGCCCAAAAAAGCAGTGAAGGGGTTAAAAATAAACTAATACAAGCTTGGGTGGTAGGCCCAGGGGTTTAACTCCTGTATGAATATTTTGTGGGTAAAAAAAACAACACGTGTCAAAAAATATTATTGAGATAGTCGAAACGTACATAGGTTCCGTTCCATCTCTACCCTGTATAGAGTTGGGGGGTACAGTACCCAGACTGAGCACAAATATATTGCTTTTAGCTGGCCTTGGGCAACCTCCCCACCCCACCTCACTTTCTCCAACCCGTGTCACCCACAGGCCCCCTGGTCCCATTTACCTGCATACTATATAGGAAACATACTGTCTCTGCACTTTCAGTTTTCAGAGCCCTGACTAAAATAGTTACAGGAGTGGGATCACTGGAGGCATATTACACTCTTGGTGGATATGATTATATTGCTCTGAGCCTCCCCACCTCACTTCCTGAAATCCCCGCCAGGTCCCATGCCCAGTTCCTATTTACCCAGACTTTAAACATTTAGAGGGTGGGATTGAAGCTGCCTATTATCACCAGTCCTTTCAAGTTCATTAAGTTTATGAAGTCAATTGTGATGATGATCCTCACAAGTTAAGGTCTTCTCCATCAGCAGTGCATGGCTGCCAGGTTTTCAGTTTATTTATGTGTGACATTTCATGGTTGCCCACAAATTGTAATGCACTCTTTATGGCCCCTGTTGCAAGAGAAATCTAGGAGATGCACCTGCACCTCACCTGGACAATGTTGAAGGATACACCAAGGATAAATCAAGAAAACACATTCTACTCAGCAGTGCTTCAAGTGGCTGTCAATTAACTTCACTTAAGTGCTGCAAGGAGCTGTCGAAAAACTACACACTATAACTTACATGGACAGCCTTGCAAGTGCATCACCAAACAGCACTTTGGGTGTCTCAAGGGAAATTGCTGCATTTGGCCACAAACAAACTCCGCTTTGCTCCATCAAGCCTCTTCTGCTAAGTGCCACTGTTGCAGGATACATGTGCTGTTTACCTTCTCATTCCAAGCCACTCTTCATCATGGAAGTGTCGATCTTGACTTGAGTCCAATCAAGACTGATCTGACGGAATCTAAATTAATATGTATGCTGCGCATGCACATTGATAATCAACTCTCAGTGTGCCGCACTTATCATATATTCATTTTCGGCTTATGCAGTGTTTGAATCAGCATTAGCAAAAGTAACCACTATTTGTTTTGTCTTGCCATGAGGCCAGGTTTATTAGTGGCAGCCTCTTCTTATTGAGGACAAAGACTACAATGCTGCACTTAGAGAGCTTTGCTCACTTTGGCTAGACTTGACCAGGGAGATAGGGCAGGAGAGCTTGGAATTCCATGGTTTCTCCGGTCAGGAAGGGCCTTGTCAGTGTCATGGGTAGCAGGCAACACGTGGATAGCGAGTTGCTCGTAAATAGTCACAGACACCCAGGTGCAGACATGACGACTCTGATGATCCATGGGAAATATGATGCCAGCCTCTTCAATCAAAAATCTGTTAAAAGTAAACCCATGACTACTTGCTAGCTGCTGTGCAGCCCTATTTCAGCAGAGAGGGCCCATTTACTAGCAGGCTGTACTTTTCAGCCATGTAATGAGACAAGCTGAGCCCAGAGCAGGCTATGAAAAGACTGCTGTATCCATGGTAACTCTGAATTCTGAACGTCATTTGGGGATATCCAGGGGTCGCAATTGCGGCCGTTAGTTTGCACACTGCAAACCTTGAGATTGTCCTTGCAACCCCTGAAATTGCAACTGTTTCAATTGTATCCCATCAGCTATAGTTTTGCTTAAAGTGTTGCCTTGCAACACACACCCTTCAAGGCCTCTCACGCCCAAATCACCACCAGGCAGGAACATACTTCATCTACAGTTTCTGGGAGGATTAGGAAGCATTGAGAACGAGCTACCAGGGATGCTGTCAGATGTCTGTGCCTGTTCTCATGTACTGCTGGACCACAGGCCCTTGGAAATGTGTGGAGTGCTCATGGGCATCCTTTACGGTTTGCCAGGGGTCACTACGGTGACCCATGGCATGCCCCTTGCAATGCCTGGCACTGCATTTGCGACCCTTGGTTTCAGATGGAATAAAAGTAGTGCCAAGAACATGGAGGGGACTTCGCATTACTTATCCGTGTATTTTTGTTATTGTAATAGTTAATAATATTGTATTATTCAACATTAGTGTAATAAAATATGAACCACAATTTGCTGCAATGGGGCCTTTGGCTGCAACTAAAGTAAGTAGAAAATTATTTTAAATATATGTAATGTGCGTGCTTCTGGGTGAGAGTGTGTTTATGTTATAGCCAGTGTGTGTATGTGTGACCAAGTGTGAATGTATGAGAGTCTGTAACAGGTAGGGAGAGAGAAACTGTAAGTGTCAGTAGTGACTGCAAGTAAATGAGAATGAGTGTAAGCGAGCTAGCTCTGACATACTGAGGTACTTTTCCACATAGGGTCGCTTGTGGTATAAAGGATGGCATTAATTGATACATTCTGGCACTGGCATATTGGCGGCCTCTATAGCATAATGCTAGCTCTGGCATAATGGTGCAAATTTTTTTTATGTAGTGACATCCATAGTGCACTTTGGAAATATGCGGTCAGGTTTAGTTGGCTTGGCACACTAGGAGAGGATTTTAAAATCGAATAAGTGAACTATGGCTTTTTAGCAAATGTATGCAAAGATTGTGGTTTAAAATGCACTATTTGATCACATACTTTAAACAAGCACTTCAATAGGTCTTGCAATTGCTAGAGTTTGAACTATTGGCATTGTAAATGACAATGCCTTTTATTTGTGTGTTTTGAAAACCTGCAAGCGGTGTGCATAAACACGCACTTTGTACTTATAGTTTTTGATTACAAGAAGCAAAGCTGGCAGTAACTGTGCCTCTTTTACTGCCAGCCTTGCTTCTCGTAAGCAAGAACTGAAAGTACAAAGTGGGAGTTTACGCTCTAGTTGCAGGTTTTCAAAACAGATAAAGTTTTGAAAACCTGCAAGCGGTGTGTAAACACGCACTTTGTATTTATAGTCCTTGCTTAGGAAGCAAGATTGGCAATAAAAGAGGCGCAGTTACTGCCAGCCTAGCTTCTCGTAAGCAACAACTATAAGTACAAAGGGCCTTATGAGGTTTTGCTGTAGGGCAGCGCCGCAGGCCTTCCTGCTGTGCTGCCCTATGGCAAAAGAAAAGGGCAGGAATGCTCCGCATCTATCATATATGGTGCATTCCTCTCCTTTTCCCCTGCGTTGGTGCACAATTGGCTGCCGTGCACCAATGCAGGCACCTTTGCACCATGGTGCAAGGGTGCCTGCATTGCGGGGGTGATTATTTTGGTGCAGGAAGGGAACACTTTCTGCACAAAAACAATCACAAGAGGCTTTTTCCTCTTTCTAGGTGTGCTGCAGAATGCAACACACATAGAAAAAGGAAAACGAGGAGAAATAAAGATATTACTCCTCGTTGTGCTTCCTTTTAGGAGTACATTTCTGGCACTGCCTCAGGTTTACGACTTCTCGTAAATCTCGGGCAGTGTCAAAAAGCCATCGATGTTGCTAGGAAATCCCCCAGCAACACCCATTGCAAGTCCCTTTATTTCAGAAAACTGTGTTATAGGCAGCAATATTTACGAGGCAGCTTTAAACCAAAAAATTGGCTTAGTGCTGCCTCGTAAACATGGGGCAGGCTCCTACATCACGGAACGTCATAAAAAGTGACGTTCCAGCAACGCAATGGGCCTTATAAATGAGGCCCAAAGTGGTATTTATGCACCACTTGCAGGTTTTCAAAACACAAAAATAAAAGGCGTTGTCATTTACAATGCCAATAGCTCAAACTCTCGCAAATGCGAGACCTTTTGCATTGCAAATGCTTGTTGAGCTCTGAGACGGAGGCGGAAGCAGCCATAGGAAGGCAGGGACCATGACATGTAATAGGGGCAGTCCTTGAAAATGGGCATAGCTTTTAAAGCTCATATCCTGAATACAGCATGTCTTGCAGACAGCTTTTGCCTCTGGAGAAGTGCTGTGAGCCAAAGCCAGGTGGTCCCCTAGTGCTGCTGCTGGATACCGACCTCTGGCTGTCACCGTGAACGCAGGCAAAGACTGCACAAGAGCACACTGTATGACTGCTGTGTGCGACTGCTGTGTGCTTTATCTCTTCGATAGTTATGAGACTACAAGAGGACAGGCAGGAGCGCTGGGAGATAGAGACAGGCTAGACATAAGGAGAGGAATAGAAACAACAGCCAACATGAATGAGTGACAGAGACAGCATGGATGGCGCCACATGGACGTTGTATTTTATTTTACATACAGCTTAGCATTCCATTGTTAACAGAGGCTGAGAAGCATAAAGTGATTTCCGCAGAATGACATTAGAATTGAATCGAGGGGCAAGGATTATAGTTTGGTTTTCATCGTGCAAAAGTGGCAGCAAAGAGCACAGAAGGAGAGAAATATAGAAGAAGAAAAGAGGGACATAAAGAGATTGAAAAAGTCAGAGATTTCATGAGTTAGTGCAAAAAAAGAGGGAAACAGCCGTTGGAAGTGATAGAGGAAAGGATGCAGGAGAAAAGAGGCGCTAAGAAACTTTGTCTGCAATGGAAATAAAATAAGGTTCTGTAATGCCATCAAAAAGCACTCAGGAGCAGTGTTTGAAATGGTATTATAGAGGTGTTGGTACTCATTGCCCAGGACTACATGTGTGATCTTGGGAAGCCTGTACTCTTCCATAAAAAGCACCCATTGAGAAGAGTAAGCATGCTCCCTCTCAAATTAAAGAAGTGCAGGTATTTAGGGACAGATTTACAAGCCCCCGCTGCCACCAGTACGTCACTTTTTGGCATATTTTTCTGCTCCATAATAAAAAGGACAGGAAAAGCCACCCTGCGTGGCTTTTCCTGTCCTTGTAAATATGGCCCCTTTACACGCAGCACTTTACGTGAAAGTGGCGTTCCATGGGTGTTGCTGTGGGTGTTCCCACGCAACACCCATGGAACAAGACACATTTTCAGATTTACGAGCAATCGTAAAAACTGAAATGCATCTGGGTGGCGTAGCGAGGCGCAACGAGGAGAAATGTTTTCATTTCTCCTCGTTTTCTCCTCTTTCAATGTGTGCTGCATTCTACAGCAATCAGTGAAAGAGGAAAAAGCCTGTAGTGATTGTTTTTGTGCAGGAAGTTGCCCCTTCCTGCACAAAAACAATCTCCCATGACGCAGGTATTCTTGCACCATGGTGCAAGGGTGCCTGCGCCGGCGCATGGCAGCTGTTTGTGCGCCAGCGCAGAGGACAGCACAGGAATGTGACATATCCTTGTAAATATGTTGCATTCCTGTGCTTTGGAAGTGCCGCAGTGTGGCACAGCCAAAGGCTTGCTGTGCCATGCTGTGGCACTTCCTCGTAAATCTACCCCTTAGTACCTCATTTAAAGCACTTCTCTGAAGAGTTACACATAAGGAAAATGAGTCATGACATTCAGAAAGGGGCTCATGTGAAAAAGAACAGAGACAGGTGTAAAACAAGTGTCACAGGAAAAAAGTGACGTGTCTCAGCTAAACTTGTAGAGAACTGACAGAGAGAGAATGGGTGCCACAGCAGAAACAAAGTGGGAGAAACAGAGGGGCTAGATTGGCTCGAAGCTAGTGTCTCTAGGAAAGAGGGAAAGAGTCTAAGAGAAACAACGAGAAAGGACAGGAACTAAGAGGAAAAAAAGAAACACTGGAAACGACGAGAAAGACAAAGAGAAAGAAGGAATGGAACCTGCTACGAAAAACACAGGGAAAGTGAGTCAAGGAGAGATAGATATGGACAAAGGTGGCCAGAATGATGAGAAAGGAGAGAGTGACAGGAGTGGCAGAGAGAGGAGCCAAGTGTCACTGGAAACGCAGTTGTGTGAATTGGAAAGTATGTGTGGAAAATGATGGAAGGCAGTCGCAGAAACTGAGAGAGTGTGAGAGAATGAGTAGAGCGAGGCAAAGTGAGAGAAAAAGTGAGAATGAAAGAGCAAAATATAGTTGTAGGAAAGGGAAAAGATTGAATGTTCATCCTTACCCTGAGAACTGGGAGTAGAGCTGAAGAGTAATCTAGGGGAGCTCGGTGAAACAGAATCAGGGCTTCCAGAGGCGGAGCATGTGCAACGGCACTGCGGCTCAGGGAGCGAGGGTCCAATTTGTCAATTATGATGGCTTTGTTTTACTACCCTCTAGTAGATATAGGGGCCCGTTTACTTGCTGCCATCCCTTAATTCCTTACTTTTGTACCAAAGACTCTGAGTGACTCCACCTCATAGAAACACTCACAAACTCAGATTCACTCTCTTTCACATGAACACACACTGCTAGACACAAGAATAGAGCCTTGGAGAATCACACACACACACACCCACACACCCATACACACACACACGCACACCCCCCCTTAAAGAATCTGGGTTTTTCCAAAGTACAATAATGGATATATTGTTCCCTTCTGCACAGTTTTCAAACATTTTATTGACGACCACACAAGATACACCGGTCACATACATATTTCTAAGTGTAAGTTGGCATCTTGTCAGTGAGTAGGAAAGGGTTGCTTCAACTATGCAACTGTGCGCTGTCCCAAATCCCGCCCTTTTCCAGATTCCACGTGAGATTTGCCATCCAGTACAGATTTCTTCTCGAGTTGTCCCACTCGACTTGCCCTTTATCTTGCTGTGAATTTGCAAGTACAAGTGGCATGATGAAAAGTAAAAACTCAGAACTGGATGAACTAGACGTAAATGGAGTCAGGAAGTGTCAGAGCTCTGCTGTCTCAGGATACACACACAGGTGCGTGCGTGCTGGATCGTCAGGCACCTTGGAGTAGGTCTTACAATTCCCTACATCCCTTAAATGTGCATTCAGGCCTTTATAAAAAAAAGTGCAACTTGTAAGTTCCCACAGCTGTTTATCCGGAACGCTGCAAACAATACTAAAACTATAATTGGGCCTCCAAAAACATGTTTTCGTGGGCCTAATTATCCAAGTCAATCCATATTACTTAAGTCAGTCGACAGCACGTCATGCCCCTTACTGAGCCATACTTTACCCATTCAACTACAATAACAACAACCAAAAGAATAACAGCTTCAGACACGTACATGGAAAACGTTCAATTAGGACTTGACAGATGTGATTTGTCTGAGGAGACCGACTCAGACCCAGCCACACCGGCCTTCATGACGCATCTGCCTGTAGGAAACCTCTCTTTGGAGCACTCAGTCTCTGCTGCGCACTCTACAAAAGGCTGGCGAGAGAGAGGGCACAGGTGAACTTCAAGCTTGAAACCGGTGACATTTGGTCAGGCTCGGCTCCCTCTCGCCCTCGACAGCTGCCGCACACATGCCCGGAACTTATTCCAGAACTCAGACTGCTTCCGCACCACCCCGGGCCGTTCCATGACCAGGCTTGCAACTTAAGTCCAGCATCTGGAATGTGAAATTGATGAATCTCATGAATCTCTCAGCTCCAGTCGCATAAGCATTGTGGACTGATCATATTCCTCATAGTAAAACCTGTTTTGAAGTGAAGGAAAAAAGTTCCCCCATTTTTATAAGGCTACACAATCAGTAAATCAGAATGTAAAGTGATGGCAGAGGCAGCTTGAGTGGGATGAGGGGGAGCTCAGCCCTGTGCCCGGCAGAGCACCTCCGAGGAAGAGGACAGGAGCTGGGCGGAACGGAAAACCAGAGAGGTGAGGACCGGAGGCTGCTTGGATTTAACTGCGAGCCTGAAATTCCTGCCACTAGGGGATGGTGCTTACAGGGGAACAAAAATGTCCCAAAAATGGCCGACAGCGCTTAAAGAAAATTAAAGTAAACATTTGCAGGCTGCCTGAACCTTTAGAAGATTCTTGCCTCGGCCTCTCATTAGCCAGATATATCAAAATCAGCACAGCCTAACAGTTTAGCAGAACACCCCTGTCGCAGCAGCCCCATTAGAGGATACCAGCTGGTCTTTTCCGGCTTGGAGGAGATGGGAGGGACAAATGGTGCAATAGCGTGCAAGCAGCTACGGGCCAGAATCACCCACAGTGTAACACGAGCAAGGCATGGAAAAAAGTAATTAAATAGTCCCCCTACTTCCAGATAAACACAACCAAGTGTACTGATACTGTACTTAGCCCCTGCTGCCTGGGACAAACAAAGCGAAAAAGACGGGTCAAAGAATCAGGACTGAATACTAGCAAGCAAGGATTTTTAAAGGAAACTCAAGCAAATAAATGAATAGCAGGGGACGGCTTTAACCCCACAGAGCTGGATACTAAAGTATACAAGAGGTCATATGCTTACGCTCTAACTAATAATGTTCTCAGGGGAAGATAATCCCATAGGAGAGTCCTACTTTCTTGCTTTGTCCACTCACAACAATTGAGGCAAGTATTACATTCCAGAACTTTCAAAATCAGCACCATAATTTAGGTGGTTTCTCAAATACACCTTTGTCTATGTTTTGTTTTTATAATAATCATGCAGTTATAATGGAACTTCATCAATGTCAATTATTGTATCCATCATGGTGAAGGTCCACAGACATTGGCTTCAGATGTCTCGAACTCCAAAAGCGATGAATGGCGTTGAAGAGAGGCAAGGAACTATTCACTTGACATTAAATTTGAATGTGGAGATGCAGGAAATGGGCACTAAATGTGCTAGTCCAACCAGAGATGAATGGCACTTGGCAGAGCTGTCAGTGTTGGACATCCCTGGACCCATGTTTCATGGTCTTTCCAGTTCATTTCCAGAGAGCAGTGCATTTGGTTTGATTGTGTTTGAGAAGTTGCTTTCAGTTTTTCAGGCAGTTACCCCTCCAAGCTGCAGGTGGACCCACGACGTTTCAGCCACAATGAATCAAACATTATCAGAGCCATTTGCACACTGGCACTAATTCAAACTCATATGCCAACTCAAACCAAGGATGTTGAAATGCATGTTGAAAAGGTCATTTTAGCAGCCTCATTGTGAGTTGCCCTTTAATGCTGATGTAGCTAGAAATGCCTGTTGCCATAGAAATGGCAAGGTGAATTGATTTAATGCCAACCCAGGCATAATTTTGTTTAGTGTAAACACATGGAAATATGGAATGACTCAATTCTAATAGTAATCACACTATAACTCTATGGCAGACAATGTTACCAGATGTTTTTACATGGCACCGGCAAACTGGCAATGGGCCGCTAAAGTCAACCACCAATGCTAAAGCAAAGTAGAGAGAGGAAGTAAAAAAATCTGTTCTTACCAGATCGACCAGCTTAATTAAAGAGAACAAAGTGAGGTCTAAGGTTAGTTAACAACATTTAGTAATACATTGTCAGCATATAAACCCACCACAGTTTTGTCTCATACAACATGTTAAATATGAGCATTAAAGCCTGGTAAAACTGGATCCACCAAGTTGATCCCCTTTCCCTGGGGTTTAAAGTTTAATTACATATTAATAAAGTGGTGATACTGCATGGCACTGTGCATACACTCCCACAGTACTGTGTAACTCATGACCCTGGTGCTTCACTTTAGATGAAGGCACTGTCTGATAGCTAGCTTTGATTTGCTTATCTATTCCCTCGATCCTTCCCTGCTCTTAATGCACCCAGACTTAAATAAGAAGGTGTGAGACATTGGGTTGTAGGTTTACTGGGATGTGGGCTCTTGTCAAGCAGCAGCCACAATCCTTTGCATGATGAACCAATAATAGTCACTAAATTAACTAGTGCTTAACCTTGGGTAACTTTGCAGAAAAAAAGGAGTAGATTTAAAACAAAAACATAACACAAGAAAAATCCCAAACCAATTTTGAAATACAGAGTAAATGTTAATAAATTATTTGACTCCAATATAAAAATCCAATAAGTTTAATTGGATTTATGAATTTTTGTATTTTTGGGTAAAAACTACCACTGAAAAGTTAAAAGCGCCAACCGTGGGCATCTAGTAGCACGAGGATGGGTCAAAGTTGAAAAATATGACCGACTGCGTTGGAGCGTGGTTTAGCTACACAAAGTGGATTGGCCGTGGTCAGTGCTCACATTTTGTTGGAAATGGCCCTTTTTGCAGTGTCATCCCTAAGCTTTTTGCCTTCTTCCTGGATTTTTCCTAACCTGTTTTTGATGGCTTTATGACTCTGGGCACTTTACCACTGCTGATCAGTGATAAAGTGCATATGCTCTCCTTGTGTAAATATGACATGTGAATTGGTACATCCATGATTTGCTTATTTGGTTTACCTGTTAGACCCTAGTAGCGTGGCCTGTGAGTGCTCAGGGCTGGTAAACCAAATGCTGCTGGTGGGCCTGCAGCACTGGTTTGCACCACCCATAGAAGCAGCTTGTAAAGTGTGTCTCAGACCTGCCACTGCAGTGTCTGTGTGCAGTCTAGAACTGCCATCTTGGCTGTGAAGTGCACCCACTTCCCAGCCCCTGAACCTTCCCTTGGCATCATATAAGCCACACCTATGGTAGGGTGCATTGTATGTGTAAGGTAGGACATGCTCTGATGTGTGTAGCATGTCCTGGTAGTGAATTACACCCAATTTCGTTTTTCACTACTGTAAGGCTACCTGTTCTCCATAGGACAGAATGGGCAGTTTGACTATTACACTCTATAGTCCTAACTGACCCAAAGAGCATGGTGGAAAAACGAATTTAGTATGGCTAAGCTCAGAATATTAAAATGCATATTTTAGTGACGTTTATTTTTATATTCTGTGTTTGAAAATACCACTCTTAGAAAGTAGGTATTTTCTTGCCTAAGCCTTCCAGTGTGCTCTGCTGTTATGTGTATTGGCTGTCTGGTTTTGGAGTGACAGGGCTGGGGAATTCCAGGAGACAGGGTGAGGTGTCCCAGTGGTGAATAGAGATATCTGTATCTAGATGGTGGGAGGAGTTGCACCTGGGACCTGAATAGGGGTGTGCCTTCCCTCCACAATTCTGGCTCCACCTCCTGTGGTGTGTCTGATGTCTCTGCCCTGCACTCTGAAAGGAAAGAAGGAGTCAGGTAAACAAAGTGCTCCAGGACTGAGCAGAACTGGTTCTGGCTGGGTTCAGTGACTTTTAGCTTCTGAGAACAAAGACTTTTGGGGTAAAATATCTGTGCTGAAACACCTACAATTTGTATTGCTCCTGGACAACAAGAAGAGCCTCTGTCTGTGTATCTGAAGGAATCTGCAGGAGAGGATTGTCCTTGTGCTTGTGTGCAGTTTCTTGGACTGGCCTGCAGTGGTTACTACTGGACTTGGAAGAAGAAGAAAAGGACTTTGAAGAAACTTTTATTTTTTCTACAGCAATCACCCAAGGGCTAGAAGAGAGCTAGCCTCCTGCTGGAGTCTCAGGCACATCAGACTCAACCACCAGCCTCCTGTTTCCTCCCAGCGAGGATTTCTATCTGCAGGTGAGGCTTCTGTGAGTTCCAGGAACTCTAGTTCTACTGTGGAGAAGAGAGTGCTGATGCCCGTTAGCGAGCCGCCGCAGCTGAAGAGACTAAGGAAAATCATCGCGCTGCTGCCGCTGAGTGCTCGCTACCGGAGATCATCGCATCACACGTTTGCGGGCTGCCAAATGCTTGCTAACCCGAAGATTATCTCATTGCACGTTTGTGGGCTTCAATGCGCTCGCTAACCAAAGATCATCGCATCGAGTTCATCGTTTCACGACATCGCTGCGCGGATGCCGAGCATTCGCCATTTTTATTGCATCGCATCAGGAACGTCGCTCCCTCGCGGAGCGCCATTTCTTTTCATCGCAACAAGATCGCACACACAACAGGCTCGGCGCATCATCCTCCCTTCGCGGCAAGGATTTCATCCCATCGCCGGCTTAGGTTGCAGAAGTTTGTCGCTTTGTCCTGCACACAAATCAGCGCATCATCCCCCTTGCGGCAAGGATTCAACGCATCGCTGGTTAGCGTAAGGAAAATCATTGCTACAACTCCTTAGCAACATTTTGGTTGCTTTGCTACAGAATCCAGGTATCTTGTGAGTAAAAGGGTTGCAGAGACCACTGTCTTGAACTGAACTCCTCTTTGCACACCTTGAACTATTTTTGCAGCATTTTAAGAGTAACCCTATTTTTTAGTATTGTGGATTTTTACTGTTATTGGTCTTGTGTTAAGTCTATATATAAAGATACTTATTTTTATAACTACTTGAGTGGTAGGGAGTCCCTTAGTGAGTCTACTGCCTATGGTAGTGACCGATTCCCTTCATGGTCCCCAGAGGAGTTGGTGGACAAGTGGGAGGGTCCCATAGGTAGGGAGTCCCTTGTTGGGTCTAGTGCCCAAATAGTACCCAATCCCCTTCCTGGTCCCCAGAGGAGTTGGACAGACAGAGGGAGAGGCAGCAACAGCTGTAATTAGAGAGGTTCCAAATGGAGATTGCCCAGCTAGAGGCACACCTAGCGCAGATAGCAGTAAAGGAAAAGTTAGCTCTGGAGGGTAGGTTATCCCCTGAGCGCAGTGATAACTGTCTGGATTCACCAGTGAGGATGGGGTCCAGTGGTGGCAGCAAAGTTGAGTTATGTAGTGATGACAGTGTAGTACACCCACCCAGAGATGTGGCACCTGACTTGAAGGAGGGGGTTGATCTACACCAGGGGAGTTAAGGATATGAGGTAGCTCCATTGGTGTGCAGTGTCCCTGAGGTGGTTTGGGGAACTAGCGCAGGGGCCCATAGTCCTAGTGAGGGGAGGGACATCCTACCGACTCTAGATGTGAGGTGCAGGGAGAGGGGTTGCCCCGTGGCTGAAGTCCTGGTGTATGAGTGTGAAGACCGCCCAGAAGTGTGGGTTGAGTGATAGAGACAGTAATGTAATGTCTCGCCCATTTCAGGAGAGTGGCGTGGGGTACGTATGTGAGGCACTGGATTGTGAGGTGAAGGTTTGCACATGCGTGGAACTGTGTAATCGAATTGTGGGAGAGCATATTGTGAGTTCCTGTTTTCCAGAGCTAAACCAACACCTGTTAGAGCGTGAGTTCTCTGATCATAGGGAGCTTACACAGGAGGCAGATCTCTGGGTGAGTACCAGAGGCTCTGTAGAGGCATTAGGGAATGACCCTAATAGGAGTGGTTCAGAGGTCTTCCAACCCAGAGTGGTGGGAGAGGTCCGGAGTGATGCAGCTAGGTCCCCTTGTTGTGTGGAGGTTGTAGGGCCTCAAATCCTGTTTCGTGGCAGCAGGAGTGAGACTGGGATAGGTCCCGAAGTGCCCCCACCTCAGTCTCCAGTATTGGATGGTTCCATGAGGGAACACCAGGTAGGGAATCTAGTCTGTCCGGATGGACCGTCAGTTGTGGGGAATCTCCCCGTGTTAGGTGAGCTGGGAGTGCCCGTAGTCAGGCCTCCATCAGTTCTTGTGTCTGGCATGCCACTCCTAGGGAGAGTGTGTAGAAGTCCAGCTTGAGGGGCGAGAGGGGGAAGGAGCCCCCAGTGGGAGAACCAGTGGGTCAGGGGCCAGTCAGAGGGCTGAGCCCTAGAGGAAAGACCATGGTGACACCACTTCTGTCCTGGGAGATCTTCGCGCCCTGTCAGGTGGACAGGGACCAGGAGATCTGCCCCAGGCAGACTGTCACGCAACACAGGAGTTCTGTGTTACCCTCGGGGAGGGTGTTTGTACTCCCCAGGAAGTCCTGGTTCACCAGGCAGTTGTTCAGCTGCAGGGGTTGGTCCCTGTGTTGGGAAGTCAGGTCCAGGTGTTATCTGACCTGGAGGGGGGGATAACTGTAAGCAGTATCCCAACCATTTTTTTTCTAAGACAACACTCCAGGTGGGAGGGTGCAGTATGCTGGAAGGGGGTGCAGAGGGAGGGAGTCCTCACCTCTGAGGGGATTTTCAGGTTGGTAGATACAGAATCCAGGTATCTTGTGAGTAAAAGGGTTGCAGAGACCACTGTCTTGAACTGAACTCCTCTTTGCACACCTTGAACTATGTTTGCAGCATTTTAAGAGTAACCCTATTTTTCTAGTATTGTGGATTTTTACTGTTATTGGTCTTGTGTTAAGTCTATATATAAAGATACTTATTTTTATAACTACTTGAGTGGTGTCCC
Source organism: Triturus cristatus (assembly GCF_964204655.1). Classification (NCBI taxonomy): domain Eukaryota; kingdom Metazoa; phylum Chordata; class Amphibia; order Caudata; family Salamandridae; genus Triturus; species Triturus cristatus. The sequence goes on along the minus strand of NC_140591.1, from coordinate 1,513,858,043 downwards.
TTTGTAGTGTTCTTCACTGTGTTACTGTGTATGGTCATAAATGCTTCACACACTGCCTCTGAGATAAGCCGAACCGCTCATGCTACGTTACCAAAGGGTTGAGCAGGGGTTACCAAAGGGTGTAGCCCACTTACCCTGACTTAGGAAGAAGGGTCCCTACTTGGACAGTGGCCAGCCATTGCCAACTAGAGACCCCCATTTCTACTACATTTGGACTTAGAAGGAATTCTGAGAAAAAGCGCCTGAGAAGGTAAAGATCAGCAGAGCAAGGCAGCAGGAGATTACCGAGCAAATTTGCAGGGAAGATTTCTACTTTTTGTCTTAGTCTTTGAAATGGAAGTCAAAAATCTCCACAGCGAAGAGGTATTGAGCTGTAGCAGTAGTGAAGAAAGTTTCACGAGGTCAGATACCCTCTGTCGAAGGAGTGCTTAAAAGGATTTGCTGCTGCAGAAAAGAATGCAGCTGAGGAAGCCTGTCTCCTCCTCGTCTCAAAGCAGTTTTGGTCAAATTGTCTCTGTCCACAGTTTTGGGACTTGCCCATCTGGGCACCTTAGCACCACAACCAATTGTCCAGGGCTGGTGGCACAGCTCTTGGAGGTTCAGATCTCAGTCTGGCTAGGCCAAGGTACGGGTACAAGATGGTGGGTGCCTTTTGTGTTCCTGTGGCTCTGAACAGAAGGTCAGGAAACTAGCCCTTGGAGTCACTCTGGTAGTCCTGGGTTCAGGTGAAGGGTCACCACATGGATGGCTTCTGAGATTTGCAAGGCAGGGTCCAGGCAGCAAAGCATTACCCTCAGGTACAGCAAAACAATCTTGCAGAGTGCACAGCAGGTCACAGCAGTTGGTATTTTCACCACAATTCCAAAGACACCAAACACGTATAATTACCTGCTCCCATTTGGAAATTACTGCTTACATAATGCAATAAGGACTCTCTAATGTTATCCTATCGGAGGGATAGGCCTCAAAGTAGTGAAAAACCTATTTGAGAGTTTTTCACTACCAGGACATGTAAAACTTAAAGCTTCATGTAAAACCTTTCAATTACACAGCACTCTGCCCTTTGCGATGCTTACAGCTAAACTTAGGGGTGACTGATATGTAAATAAAAGGGTGTTTAAGGCTTGGCAAGGGGCTTTAATGGAAATTCAACATGGCAGGTTGAAATTGCATTCAGGCTGCAACAGCAGACCTGGAACATGTTCTGAGGTGCTACATAAGTGGATGATACAATAAGTTCTGCAAGCCCACTGGTAAAATGTAATTTACTGGCTCTGGGTATAGGTATACCACTTCATAAGGAACGTCTAAGTAAATTAAATATTCAATTGGGTATGAGCCAATGTAACTATGGTTTAGGAGAGTGAACACAAGCTCTTTACCACTGTGGAGCAGTAGTAAATTGCACAGAGTCCTAAGGCCAACAATTGATAATGACAATTGACTGCTGCTTAGAATGTCTTGATCCAAGCCTAACTTGGCCAGGAAATTACACATGATGTGGATGATACTTATTCTACTCTGTTTAAAAAACCTACAAAAAGCAATTCCCTTCTACAACAGGACAATTATCATCTTCATACCCTTTGCAATAATCTTTTTAGGCAATTCTTGCCTAAAAAGAAAATGATTGTGAATAGCAAAGATCACTTTTTTTGGAATCGGAGGCCCTCTCCCAAAGATTGATCAAGAGAGGTTATCCTTGCTGGCTGGTTAAGTGAGCACATAAGCATGACTGGTTTTGTCTTAGTGAGAAATTATTCACCCATAAGATTCACAACACTACTTTTAACTGTCTTGAACGATTTCTTAAAAATAATACTTTTATGAAACTGGCACTAATGAATGTACAATTTGAAAACAAAAAACTCATTGCTTTTTAAAAAAATCAGAATGTTGAAGATCGAGTATTCTAAGCCCACACAACCAAGCCTAGTTTCTTGACAGCAGCGTTGGACCTTCCAGGATTTGTAAGTGAATTCACATGTGGCAACTGGGTTGTATGTGCACAAACTAGTTAGACTAAGATGTTTCAGTATTACACAAACTTTATAAACCCTCACTAATTGTAACATCATCAATGTAATTTGCACCATCTATTGACTGACTTGAGTTACTCTTAGTTGGGCGTATTACAGAGAAGGCCAAGGTGAGAATCAATAAACATGAGGGCAAAATCAGCTGCAGAATGCAAAAGGCCCCCTTGACACCACACTTTCTGCATTTTAAACAGGTAGATAATGACTTGACATGGATGATATCATTCACCTGCAGAAGGTACTGGCTAGCATAACCTACTCCTAACGTATAACACAATTGGCATTTTACCTTGCAGCTGGTCTGCCATTGTATTAACACACCATTTGAGTTTCAGTCACTCACCAACATTTACACCTCAAAACAACAGACCCAGGAAGTTCTGTCCTGTCTTTATATATGCAAATAAGGCTCTAGAAGATATTTACCAGGCTCAGCCTATACATATTCATACACAATAGGTAGTGGTTATGCCAAATGTCCGCACATCCATCAAACAGTGTACAGTAGGTTATAACATACAGATCAGTCTATTAACATGACATATCTAGAGGCTGATGATCAGGAAAAGAAAATCTATGTAGTTCAATTTAGTGCTCACGCGGTAATGACACCCTGTCACCCTGGGTGCGGTAAACACTAATATATAAACACAGTGGGGACAAGCGTATGAGCACTGTTACCGGAGCCCACATGGTGTATCTCAACGTCTTCCTTGATAAGAAAGGGAAAAGGGTTTTAAAAGGTTTGATAATTCAATGTAGTTTCTTCATTAATTGTTTCATAACTATTGTAGTGTGAATAGTTACATGTTACAGGCAGCCTGCTTATCTTTCGGCCACAGGACTTCTTCAAGGATATTTCAGTTTTATGCTGATGTTTCAGATGATCCGAAGTCCATGTAGGAAGAATTATGTTCTTGTGTGCAGAAGAGTGTACCTGGATAGCTCTTCCAAGGTATACTGTATAATGTCTATTGGATATTGGCCCAAAACTGGAACCAACCAGGCCTATCCAAAATCATGATTCTCCCTTAATCAAATAAATCATCAAGTAAATTGACAAGTAATATGCAATGTTGCTAAACTGTGGGGTGAGAGAAAAGCGTGATGAGGGGGCAGTTCCCTAGAGTGATTCTAATATTTTTAGGTCGAGCCTAGGCAGCTCTTGCGCTGTCTCTTCGAGACATGTTGTATACACTATGTGTGCTTATAACCCGCCCATTGATTTTTTATTTATTCCTTTGATTGTCCATTAAAAAGGCTTGCTTGCTAATGTTTAATTAACACAAACAGAATGTGGCATGGTCAATTTCTGCACTAAGCCATTTTAAAATTATTCAAGGATTAGTTTAAAAACTGCTCAAAGGAAAAATAAGAAACACCCACCAAACCTTTCCAATTTTGGAGACACCGGCCTCCAAATAACATGGGAAAATAAAGAATTCATCCTGAGCAATTGTTCATTTTATAAATGTCCGCAAGTGTGCTGCCATTAAAATATTCTTCACTCTATTTTCAATCTTACATTATTCCAGGGCCAACGTTATTGTAGCCAATCCAAAACAATATAACTGTAGCCAACACGTGTTTCATCTTGTGAAGGGTATCCAACCGACATACTCAGCGACACAGAAGAACAAGTAAACAGCCCATAACCATCTTGGTTACTGTCCATGACTAAAGTTAGTATTGTGTCAAATTCAAACCATAACTAAAGAAAAGATTGAAGAAAATGTGATGGTAAGTAAGGAATACATTGAAAAAATAAATCGTAATGAGCAAAAATATCAAAATATAAGTTTATTCCCAGGGTACACCTCATGTGCTGCCCATTAAACATCTTTCAGGTTAAGTGAATGAGCGAGAACAAAAAGCAAACCCTGTGAGTGAATAAGAGGAAGGGAACAATTTTTTATCCGAGAATAGGAGCCAATCGGCATGCTTCGTATTAAAAGTGAAAACCAAAAACAACCTTAAGGTCCCATCATAGATATTTTCATTAACTCACCAATATAATCACGTTAAAGAAAATAATTCAACATGTATAAATCCAACCGGACGTCTTCTCTGACTTCTAGGTATTAATTCATAACATTAGACTTCACACTATGATAGAAGGTCAGCATCTCAATATATCAATTTATATTGTCATAATAATACCTCCAATCCTGTAGTCATCGTCCTGCTCATCAATCCAATATTAAATTAAAAGTGTAATTTCTGTAATAAAGAGGTTCTTCAATTACCTCATGGCACACATAGTGTGTTATAGATCACAACTATGGTAGTTATAAGTTATTGACCCCTCCAGATATAAGTCTAAAAGTCAGGCTCTTTTAACTCGAGTTATCGTATAGTTAGCGAATGATATATTCCAATTATGTCAATTGTATGAAGTTGAAAAGGAACGGTAGTATATCCCATGATTATACAATGCATTCACCAATAATGATTAAAATTACTCATAGTGAGGAGCGAGGCTAAATTGCTGCACTATTCCTTTACCTCAATCTTCATGGTACCCGGGGAGAGTGCTCCTCACAAACTGATAGCGTACTGCCCATGCGCCGTCTTGATAACCCAACGTTATTCTTATAGTGTAAGCCACTAGGAAACCAGTGTCAGCCTCTACGTTACCCAAATAATGAATCAAGCAGGGGTACACCCTTAATTATCTTTATAACTTATCCCAGAAGGGAAGGTTTTGATCGGTGGGAACAACTACATTTGCTATGCAATAATCAGAATAAGTCATATCATAAATAAGGAGTTCTAGCCAATGAGTAGCCAAAATCATAATGACTAGTCAACTAAGACTACCAGGCAAGATGCACAACAGTCAAACATACTAGAAGTCCCAAAAATCCACCATCAAAATGATATTAAAATGTACAAATATAGCAGCTTTCATCTCACAAGGTCACAATTCCTCCAAGACTCAGCAGTAAACTGCATTCAGCACAGAACAGAAGGGGGATGGGAGCACAATGATTCACCTCCCAGCACAGTTCACCCCTTAGTAATATGGTAAAGGCAGTTCACTTTAAATGCTTACTTGAGTTTTGCTGAAGTATTTCACCAACATTGGTGCAGGTTAGTGCTGTCAATCTCTAGACATGTGTTTCTGGATATCATCCTTCATCAGTAGAGATAAAAACCCAAATTTATCTGGGGTTGCTGAGTAAGCTGCCACAATCCTTTCAGGTCTCAATAACTCTCACAAGTGCACAGGTGCCTCTCCAAAAGCTCGTCAGCTCAATGGAGCCTTGTCAAACAGAAGGGGGATGGGAGCACACTGCTTCACCTCCCAGCATAGTTCACCCCTTAGCATTATGGTAAATGCAGTTCACTTTAAATGCTTACTTGAGTTTTGCTGAAGTATGTCACCAAAGTTGGTGCAGGTTAGTGCTGTCAATCTCTAGACACATGTGTTTCTGAATATCATGCTTCATCAGTAGAGATAAAAAACAAAATGTATCTGGGGTTGTTGAGCAGGCTGCCACAATCCTTTCAGGTCTCAGTACCTTTCACATGCGCACAAGTGCATCTTCAAAAGCTCATCAGCTCAATGGCTCAAGAGAGCCTTGTCAAACAGAAGGGGAATGGGAGCACACTGCTTCACCTCCCAGCACAGTTCACCCCTTAGCATTATGGTAAATGCAGTTCACTTTAAATGCTTACTTGAGTTTTGCTGAAGTATTTCACCAAAGTTGGTGCAGGTTAGTGCTATCAATCTCCAGACACATGTGTTTCTGGATATCATCCTTTATCAGTAGAGATAAAAAACAAAATTGATCTGGGGTTGCTGAGTGAGCATTTACAATCCTTTCAGGTCTCAGTAACTCTCACACGCTCACAGGTGCCTCTCCAATAGCTCGTCAGCTCAATGGCTCAAGGGAGCCTTGTCAAACAGAAGGGGGATGGGAGCACACTGCTTCACCTCCCAGCACAGTTCACCCCGTAACATTATGGTAAATGCAGTTCACTTAAAATGCTTACTTGAGTTTTGTGAAGTATTTCACCAACGTTGGTGCTGGTTAGTGCTGTCAATCTCTAGACACTTGTTTCTGGATATCATCCTTCATCAGTAGAGATAAAAAACAAAATGTATCTGGGGTTGCTGAGTAATCTGCCACAATCCTTTCAGGTCTAAGTGCCTTTCACAGGCATACCGGTGCATCTCAAAAAGCTTATCAGCTCAATGGCTCATCGGAGCCTTGTCAAACAGAAGGGGGATGGGAATACACTGCTTCACCTCCCAGCACAGTTCACCCCTTAGCATTATGGTAAATGCAGTTCACTTTAAATGCTTACTTGAATTTTGCTGAAGTATTTCACCAAAGTTTGTGCAGGTTAGTGCTGTCAATCTCTAAACATATGTTTCTGGATATCATCCTTCATCAGTAGAGATAAAAAACGAAATTTATATGGGGTTGCTGAGTGAGCTGCCACAATCCTTTCAGGTCTCAGTGCCTCTCACTGGCGCACAGGTGCGTCTCCAAAAGCTCTTCAGCTCAATGGCTCAAGGGAGCCTTGTCAAACAGAAGGGGATGGGACCACACTGCCTCACCTACCAGCACAGTTCACCCATTAGCATTATGGTAAATGCAGTTCACTTTAAATGCTTACTTGAGTTTTGCTGAAGTAGTTGACCAAAGTTGGCGCAGGTTAGTACTGTCAATCTCTAGACACATGTGTTTCTAGATATCATCCTTCATCAGTAGAGATAAAAAACAAAATGTATCTGGGGTTGCTGAGAATGCTGTCACAATCATTTCAGGTCCCAGTGTCTCTCATAGGCGCACAGGTGCATCTCCAAAAGCTCGTCAGCTCAATGGCTCAAGAGAACCTTGGCAAACAGAAGAGGAATGGGAGCACACTGCTTCACCTCCTAGCACAGTTCACCCCTTAGCATTATGGTAAATGCAGTTCTCTTTAAGTATTTCACCAAAGTTGGTGCAGGTTAGTGCTGTCAGTCTCTAGACACACCTGTTTCTGGATATCATCCTTCACCAGTATAGATAGCACAGAACAGCCATCATTACAACCAACCTTTCACCGCACACTAATCTCACATTTCCAGACTCTCAAAAGAGGAAAGATAGTATTTATTTAGGGATCTGTTCAGACAGGAGCATAAAGGAAAGGTGACACGAATGCATGTCAGGTGTCCAGGAAATATTGCAGCTCATTATCAATATTTAGGCCTTTATCTACAGCTTGTACTTCATAATCCAACTTGCTTCACTTTGCTTGAGCCAAAGTTCCCGATTTCTCACCCCTTATATTATACAGTATAGATAGATTCAATCCCATGAAACTTGTAACATAAATGCATTTTTTGAACTTTACATTCTCTTGCATGTATTACAATTGGGTACAAGTCATCCAAGTTTTTCAGGGCTCTAAAATAATCTGCAATGCGATCCTTCAATGGTCTGATGTTACTCCCTACGTAACTCTTTACACATTTTCAGATAATAACATAAACAACACATTTTGTCATACAGTCAATGTGTGTACGGATTGAAAACTTCTGTGTCATTACATGCAAATTCCTTGATTTCATTTACAGAAAAGTTTGCTCCTCTGCATCATAGTCCACAATTTGCTCTCCCCTCAGTGTTGACTGTAGTTTCAACACTACAGTCAACACTAATGGGAACGCCCTTAGTGTTGACTGTAATTTTGACACTACAGTTAACACGGAGGCGAGCGCAAATTGTAATTATGGTACAAAGGAGCAAACTTTTCTGGGATATGATGTAGTGTCTGGTCACACCATGCTCCCGACCCAAACAGTTTTTCATGACCTCTTCTACCATTTATCACACGTTCTAAATGTTCTTTTTTTATAAAAATTTCAGTCTGGCCCAATGATTACACTTCATTAGGCCCAAGCCAGAGAGTAAGGCCCTGATATGGAGAGTAGGCCTAAGCCGTTGTAAATAGGGATGCAAAACATGTTCTTTTCACATCACATTTCCAAAGCATTCAAAGATGAGATCACATGTCAGAGGCCTGTTCCATGCCCCACCCCCTCCCTCATCACTGCTGAATTCCTCCGTTAAATCATTGCTCCCTGTGCTGAAAATGCTTGCCTGGATCACCCTGTCCCTGGCAGGCTTACCTCTATGGGTAAAGCTCTCTTGCCATGGACTATCATCATTTACAGATGATAAAATGTCTGTCTCATGATTCTCCAGGTAATACGAACCATTTTATTTTTGCGCTCGCGCTATGGTGTCAACAGTTGCACTCAGTGTAATAAGAGGGCCACAGATGGAGCATTTACATCAGGCATTGCAGTCCACAACTCATGCATCTCGCTTTTTGTCTACGGCATTTAACACAACTAAACACAAAAGGATTATAGTTTGTAAATTGAATTACCATGACTCATTTAGCTTACCACGTGCAAGCGCATGATAATGTCACTTGTCCCAGCATCATGGGGTATGTAGTTCAGGGGCTCCCAAACCACCAGGGCAGAGGTTGTTTTGGAGTCTCGAGCAGCTGCTTTCAAATACACCAGACCCTCTGTTCACCGATAATTTTTTGAGGACATGCTCACTTGCTAGAATATAACTTTCAGCACATGTGCAAAATACAAATATAACAATTTAGAAGGAAATGGGCCTTCCATTGCATCATCTCATTGAAGACTATCTAAATGTATAATACCAAGACCTTTCCAACTACATTGTTATTATCGATCATATCCTATTACAACACCATTTGTGAACTTTCAGTTTTGACTTTCTCTATTCCATTTAACGTTTGTTTGGCCTCTATGGGTTGCCTTCTTATTTCGTCACATTTAGGTGCCGATTCGGATCCGTTAAAAAAATTCCCCGTATGATTCGTATCCGGAATTTTTTCCGAACGAATCGTACAAGTGCCGTACAAACTACCAAGTACGATTCGTATGGGAAAAAATCCATACGAATCGCATTGGGAAAATTCCCCCACACGTCCTCGGCTCGGAAATTGTGTCTAACACGTCCCCGGACGATTTCACGTACGAATCGGACAAATGAAGTCCGACCGCGCAAGTACGATCCGTACCGGCCGTCCGATTGTACAACTGTATTGAAAAAACACCGTACGGACCGAACTCCTATAGCAACCATGGAGACATGTGCCCGCATACGCGCCGAACACCCCCCCAGCCCCCGTATGTATGTGCCGAACCCCCCCAGCCCCCGTATGTACACACCGACCCCCCCAGCCCCCGTATGTAGGCGCCGAACCCAGCCCCTCCACGGATGGACGCGCCAAACCCCCACCCCACCAGTGTATGCATGGAGCGTACCCCCACCCGTGTATGTACGGAGCGAACCCCCACCCGTGTATGTACGGAGCATACCCCCACCCGTGTACGTACGGAGTGTACCCCCACCCGTGTATGTACAGAGCGAACCCCCACCCGTGTACGTACGGAGCGAACCCCCACCCGTGTACATACGGAGCGTACCCCCACCCGTGTATGTACGGAGCGAACCCCCACCCGTGTACATACGGAGCGTACCCCCACCCATGTATGTACGGAGCGTACCCCCACCCGTCTATGTACGCGCCAAACCCAGCCCCCCCACGGATGTATGCGCCGAACCCCCACCCCACCCGTGTATGTACGGAGCGAACCCACACCCCACAAGTCTAAGTACGGAGCGTACCTCAGGCCCCAACACCAGCACCCTCACCCAACATCGCGCATGTACGAGTCGACTAAGCCAGAGCAAAGGTCAGCACTGTACAACAAAATGGCCTATGTACGCACCGTACAGACGCTAAAAACACACGTACAGACCCAGGACTAAGCAAAACAACACAAGGAGACTCAATTCGAATCGCACAAAGCCACCAAACATGTCCAACAAGCCCAAATACAACCTATTCACTGACCTGCAACTGCCAAACACCTAAACAGAGGCCCAAAACACAACCACTCCTTATAACACACCCACACAAAGTTCAAACACAGCCACACCCACAAATGGACCAATAAAAAGGCACAACACACACAAACCATGATCCTTTGCAACAGACCCACTGCTGCCAGACCACACATACAAACAACTGCATCAAACTACAACCTCCACTACACCTAACACTTGCACACCTTCACACAACCACCTTCACAAACACCCCCTCATCACATTCACACACACACCTTCACAACCACACCCACACACCCACAACCATCCACACCCACATCCCCACAACCATCCACACCCACACCCCTCACCATGCCCACTAACAAGAATCCAAAGTTCACTAGCCAAGAGTTGGAGATCCTTGTCGAGGAAATCATCAGAGTCGAGCCACAGCTCTTTGGAACATTGGTCAGAAAGACCAACATATCAGAAAAATCAGCCATGTGGCAGAGGATTGTTGATGCTGTGAATGCTGTTGGGGCCACCAGAAGGACCAGGCATGAATGCCAAGCCAGGTGGTACGATCTGCGGAGGACGGTCCGTCGCAAAATGACAGACGACCACAACCAGGCCAACATCACTGGAGGAGGGCCGCCCCGCAGACCAGTACACTACCATCCCTGGGAGGAGAAGGTGATGGCCACGCTGCCGCCGGTGGGAGTACACGGAGTAGAAGGAGTCCGAGAGCCTGGTGAGTACACAAACAACACACCTCACATGGGGGGAACGCCATCCACAACCCAAATCCCAAGAATGCACCCAACCACCCCAAAGCCATCACCAGACACAACCGCACACCAAAAACACGCACATGCCACTAGCGCCTCCATGCCCCATGCACCCTGCAAGGCCATGACAAGTCACAGGCCACAAAAAAAACCAACACAAGACACGATATCCCGGATGCCGGGAGGGTGGGCGTCAAAATTCACATAGTGCAACTCAGAAGCAGACACCAATGCCCTCAGCCCATATGGCCTAGGTCACAGCCAGACAAACAGTGTGTCCCCACACAGTAATGACTTGCCTGCAAATGGCGGCCGCGTTGCATGAAGACATGGGTGTGAAGGCACATTTTGCACATAACAGCAGCTAATGAACAGGCAACACTGTGAAAGAGTGGCAGCACACACCACCACAGCAGCAGGGCAGACTCAGACACTCCACCCAATGGGTGCCTGGAGATGACAAACAAACACACATGAACAAGCCAATGGCCATTCAAAGACCTGCAAAATGTGTGTGCCTAGGAAGCTGGGCTGAGGTGACAGAGGGTGACAGACAGAGGGTGGGAGAGGGGGAGACAGAGTGAGGGAGAAAGGGAGATACAGGGAGACGGACAGAGGGAGGAGGCTGACACAGGGAGGGAGGGAGAGAGAGAGGGAGGGAGAAAGGGAGACACAGGGAGACGGACAGAGGGAGGAGGCCGACACAGGGAGGGAGAAAGGGAGACACAGGGAGACCAATTCACCCTTGGGTGGTGTGGGAATGTCTGCTCGTCAGCAGGTGGACTGCGTGCATGTAGACAAGGTTAGGCGGTGCCTGAATCCCCCTCTCTTCTCCATGGCAAAACACTGGGCCGAGTAGATCGGTGCTGCAGGCACAAACCTAACCTTACACACAGTATACCCACTCACTGTGTGTGTTAGAACACAGTCACAAATGCATAAGTTACCTACCTGCATTCTCTAACTGTGTGGAATAACACTATTTGCCCACGCACAGTGCAACACGGAAGGTGCCAATGCATGGCTCGCCACACCCACTCACTATACTGCTGACTGCAGTCACTAATGACGCTAGCAAGTAAGAGTGTGTCACACATAGGTAAAGTCGCAAGAGCTGTGGCCAAGGGACATACGCATGCACAAGTGCACTGTGAGCGGAATGCGAGACATATCCAACTACCCAGAGGAACTGTGCCAACTCTAAAAGGAATGAAACATGGATGTCGCATGTAACACAATTAACATTGTCTCTCTCACACACAGGTCAACTTCGCCGATCTCCCCCCAACACTGGGGGGGAAGACTCACAGGACCAGGCTCTGCAGGAAGAGGATCCCACCGGCAGTGACGACTCTCACCACTCTGTGGATGACCCCGACCAACCTGGCCCCTCTGGTGTCCAACCACCTGCAGCACCTGCATCAGGTACAACTGGGCCAACCACCACCCCCATTCCTGCCACATCCCAGGAGACACCCAGGAGCCCTGCCCACCCACCACAACGCAGCCAGTCTGACCAGGAGGGACAAGGTTCTCCGGGCACCCAGGAGGAGGCAGGCGACACCGCAAATGCCATCCCTCAAGGGTCCCGGAGACCCTGTGTGCCCACAACGGCAGGCCAGGCGCAAGTGGGCAGGGGTGGTGAGAGTGGAGGACGGCGGAGGCGCGAGCCTGAGCAGTTGGCTGCGGAACCGGTATATTCCCACGTCAGCAACATCCTGGACACATACCGGCGTAACACCAGGGGCATCAGCCAGGTAGTGGAGGCCCTCAACGAGATGAAGAACATGCAGGCCGAGCAATATGCCAGTCAACAGCGACACCAAGGACGGATGGAGGCAAGACTGGCTGAGCTCTTGACGGTGCACACGGAAATGAACCGTTCACTCCGTCAGATTGCCGACAACATGGGCAACCCTCCCTGTGCTACCAGGCGAAGAACATCACCAGCCACAGGGAGGGATCAGGAGGAGGAGGATACATCCGACGAAGCATCACAAGCATCGTCACGGCCTGCTTCTGAGGGTCCCCGCAGGAAGGCGGGTCGTCCACGGAAAAGACCGTGAGAGTCAGCGGAACATCACCATCTCCCAGGTCACCTGGCCTGGCACCTGGCCCACTGGCCCAACAGCAGCACATCAGCAAATGACATTCTCTGCCACATGGACTTGCTGGTCACTGTCTGACCAATGTTGACAAAGACTGTGGCATGGACTCTGATGATTTACAATGGCAAGGATACCGACTCCTCCAGTGAACATTGGATTCTACACACCCGTAAAGCACCTCTTGTCATCCCCCCCCCAACACGTACCCCACCACAAATAAAAATCATCACAATCAAGAGATGATGCCTTCATTTTGCATTATTCCATTACATGTGTGTGTTGTAAACTCAAACCATGCCTGAGTTTTTAAATGACTTCAACCATCCATACCCTGGGGTCCGAGTCTGCCACAGGACACACATGGGTCACAATGTATCATCCAATACAGACATGGAGCATCATACTCACCCGTGATGGTCCCAACCAGCTCAGGGGGTGCCTGCACAACTGTGCAAACAGACCTATTTAGTAGAGCAACAGTCATGCGCAGAGGTCAGGGATCATGTGGAGTGTCCTGGGGTGCTACTCCCAGGTATGTGTAGACAGGTAGCAGAACCATGTCCTGCATGCTGGAGTCAGGTGGATGTGGAGAATGGTGGCCTGGCCAACGTTGGATGCATGGGGATGGCACAATGGGGTCTGGGATCACAGTGTCACAAGGTAGTGTTGGGGTTGTGGGCTGCATCCTGAGTGTGTGCGTGGATTGAGGAGGTCGTCCTGCAGCTGCAAGTGATCCATTCCCCCCATCTCTGTTGTACGTCGATGTGGCATGGTCGCCGGATGTAGAAGCAGAGCTGTGCAGTTGCACCCTGTATGTGGACAAGTATCATGGGAGTTGTAAGGCACATGTCCGTAGAGTGCAGGGAAGGATTAGACACGGATGTCGTAGTTTACCTGGGGGATGGTCTCTCTTGCCTTGAGGTGGATGGAACTGGGGATCTTGCGCATAATGCAGAGTGTGCTGCGGCATGAGGCACAGATGCTGCTGATCAGCATAGCACATGTGAGCAAGCAATCCATGATGAGCAACAGCTCGTGTGCGTGGACACTGTGTTCCCTTGCTGCAGGGCCTGCAGCAGCATGCGCCATGTCATGCAAACAAGGCCGCAAGTTGCACACATAGACAAGGATCTCAGACTGGAACTATGCAAATGGTGTATGTCAAGGAAGGAATGTCTGGTTCAACATGCCACACACACACACAATGGATGCACATGCAGCACAGTGGCGGTCAAGGAGACTGACATGCCACAACACCTACACAGCCATGGACATCATGCACAATACAGATTCTAATCCCTGACAAACAGCTTGCATCTTGCTACTCTACACATAGACTCATAGCCACTATCTCTGAGAACTATGCCAGACATGCCGTATGAACCGTGGCAACAGACCAGCATTGACTGAGATGATGCACCTTGGAGGCAGAGGGACACCTTTATTAATCATGTGTTCCGGAATGCAAATGCATCTCTGATTACACATACACAGGTCAAGTGGATGAACATGTGGGTCCAACACTGGCACCCCCCTTTGCAACACAGATGCTGGAAATCCATGGAACTGGCACACAAGTGACGGGTAACTGCTAAACACCCCCTGCTGCTCACGGAGAGGCTGCTATACACCATTGATCCTCTAATGGGGAAGTCGTACACCATGTCAACCCGGTGCAAACCGTATGTTTCCGAGGGCAGTGTTACACACATTGATTCCTTCATGACAATCCACTATCCCATTACAGATGACTGTCACCAAGTCTGACCATCACTTCAGGTGAATCCAGCTACATGTCATGTGCCCCATGGTGATGCTACATGTATGCAAAGTAACCAAACACTAACAGGAGCAGTGTGCACACATTCTAAACAAATACCACACCCAAAAACCCGTGATGCATCCCTTACCCTAAGGAGATTTTCAAACTTGTCCGTGCATGTAACGCTGAGTCAGCACACGTTGCTGTGTTCATGAGAAATAGCAGGACCACAACAATGCCACCAGCAAACAGCATGCGCAAGCACCTGGGGATGAGAGACACACAAGAAGTCAGCCACAAGAAGCACATCCGCTTGCATGTGCATGTACTCGACACGTATAAGGATGACAACATGCCAGGTGACAATGATGACTCAGGAAATACATTCATCAATTGCACCATCACTCGAGTGACACATCCAAACACACCTCTGACTCACGTGGCATACATGCAGATGGACACACACATTGCAACACATGCCACACAAGGCCCAATGCGTGCACACTCAGACACTGGAACTCACCACTAAGCAATGAAGTCGCGTTTGAGCCGACTCCGGATGTCCTGTTGTGGCTCCACATCCTCCACATCACTAGCCTCATCACCAAGCCCTTCATCCTCCACGGGTGGATGGCCCTGCTCATCCGGATCCAGGATGAGTGGCACAGCTTTCTCAACTGCCATGTTGTGCAGCATGCAGAACACGATGAAGATGTTGCAGACCTTCACCGGTGCATATGGGAGTGCGCCGCCGGTCTTGTGGAGGCAACGAAAACGGCTCTTCAGGAGGCCAAACGTCCTCTCTATCACTCGCCTGGTCCGCCCATGGGCGGTGTTGTAGCGGTGCTGGGCCGGCGTGCTGGGGTTGCGGAGAGGCATGATCAGCCATGGCATGTTGGGATAGCCAGCGTCCCCTACATGGAAACAACATGGACAAAAGTGGGTAAGGAGAAGCAGTCAGACAGGAAGTTAAAGCAAAATTACAGGACTGACAGAGTGTACCCACCAACAATACATGCCCGTTCGTTGCGCAGCTGCAGCATCATTTCAGGCACCCTGCTACATCTCATGATGTAGGCATCGTGTGCTGCTCCTGGAAAACGAGCACAGACATGGGAAATCACCATGTTGGCAATACACACCACAAGGGCATTGATGGAGTGGTAATGCTTGCGATTCCTGTACGCTACCTCCTGTGCCTGTGGTGGTACCAACTCCACATGTGTCCCATTTATGCACCCAATGACATGGGGCATCCCTCCCAGGGCATAGAACTCACGCTTGACACCTGTCAACTGCTCAGGAGTTGGTAACTTAATGAAGTCATCCAGGTGCAGCAACATGGCCTCTAAAAAATCATGCAGAACCCGGCTAAACATGGTTTGGGACATCCCACCCACATGAGCAATGGTATATTGAAAGGTACCTGTGGCAAAGAAATGTAGGGCTGCAATTACCTTCATCTTGGGTGTCAGTGCCATAGGATACCTGTGTAGCAGTTGCAGGTGTGGTGCCAGCCTTGCCGTCAAATCCTCAATCAACCGTCGGGGGAAGCGGTAGCGGCGTATACAGTCATTCTCCTGCATGTCAGCCAAGTCCGGAATTGGTCGGGGGAGAGGCGGAGCCCTGCAGTAATTGGGAAGGGACAACGAAGAGTGAGTTCACTATAACAACAATTTCTATGTACTGAGCACATGTTCATCTGTCAATACACATATGCTACATACAGAGTCAGGTATGTGCAATATGCCCTGGACACGTATGCCAGGCAGGTGACACTCCTACCAAGAACCAGCTACAAACGTGGATTGTGAACCTTGACATCCCATGCCTTGAGACTAGCTGTGGGCCAGTGTAAGTGAACAGCCAGACGCATTACAGGAGTGACAGACATCCACATATGTGCAGATGAAGGATGTTGATCGCAGAGACAGGTAGCGGAACACTAGAGGCACAGGTCACATGACATAGAATAAGGACAGACCACACACCTTGCCATGAAGGTGTACATGTCAAGACTGATCACACATACATTAAGAGTATGCAGATATGTCCTTGTTTCGCCACTCCGTGTTCTATGCATACATACACACCTTACGTCCGATTCCACATGTGGCCTGGTGTGCGTAACAGTGTGCCATGCCCATGTACACACAGACACATGTTGGTTGCAGCAACTGCAGATGCATTTGAGGGACCACCAACAGCAAGCTCATGGGAACACACGACACACACATGACATAGTCACATCGTGCAACACGGGTAGTCACATGTCAGGTGTAAAAAGCCCTGTAGCTGGCATCAGGGGACAGTTGCGGGTGTTGGTGACTGTGCCATGCCAGTGACGCTTTTCTCAAGTAGTCTGTACTACATGCACACATGTCAAAGGAGTGAAGGGGATGTCTGGTACATAGTGCACCATCACACATTACATGTGTACACATCTCATCACACATCTATTGCCTTCACAACTCAGGAGTTATGTGCCACATCACAGCCTGACACACCTGTGCCCCACACATGTAGTACTGCACAGACAATGCCTTGATGTCCAGCCTTGGACAAGTATGTCAGCTCAATTTCTTTCTGTGTGCCACCTGTCACCACTGTCACGTGTGAAAGGCACCGTACATACGCTCTGAGGGTGTGTGTGGGTGTGTGTACGTTCCCTATCACTATGGGAGTGCTCGCATATGCGTACCCATAGTGATACGGAGCGTACACGCGTGTGTACGGTCCGTTTCACTATTGGGTATGCATACGCGAGCAAACCCATAGTGATTGGGACCGTACACACGCGTGTATGCTCCGTATCACTATGGGTACGTATACGCGAGCAAACCCATAGTGATTGGGACCGTACACACGCCTGTACGCTCCGTATCACTATGGGTACGTATACGCAAGCACTCCCATAGTGACACGGAGCGTACACGCATGTGTACGGTCCCAATCACTATGGGTTTGCTCGCGTATGCATACCCATAGTGATACGGAGCGTACACGCGTGTGTACGGTCCCAATCACTATGGGTTTGCTCGCGTATGCATACCCATAGTGATACGGAGCGTACACGCGTGTGTACGGTTCGTTTTACTATTGGGTACGCATACGCGAGCAAACCGATAGTGATTGGGACCTTACACACGCGTGTACGCTCCGTATCACTATGGGTACGTATACACGAGCACTCCCATAGTGATACGGAGCGTACACGCGTGTGTACAGTCCCAATCACTATGGGTTTGCTCGCGTATGCGTACCCAATAGTGAAACGGACCGTACACACGCGTGTACGGCCCGTTTCAATGCATTTGGGGTGCCCTAGGGCCCTGGAACGCACCGTACCTGTGTGTGAATATCAAAATTACATAGGGGACACATAAGGGACAAGCATAAAAGCATAAATGCATGCTGGTTGTCATGGAGACCGAGTTTAAAGTCCTAAGTTGTTGCATCAGGTGACCAACAAAAGTCGGTTTGAGAAAATATACTTTGTTGCAAAGTGGTTGTTGACTTGACATCATGCTCAATTTTTAAACCATGCTAAGCCACTCACTGGGGTAGGTTTAAATGGATTGGAGGAAACGTAGGATGCAAATGTGACTGACCAATCACTCTGTACTCCTGTAAATGAAACAGGCCAGCAAGGCAGATATAAGGCAGCCAGGTCCCATGAGAGAGCACTTGCCTGCACATCCTTTCATTCCACAACACTACTGCTGCTCTTGATTCCTCTGGCACCATGTCCAGGTCTGTGGAGAGGGCCCAGCCATTCACCATGGAGGAGAATGTGGCATTGGTGGATGTCATCCTCCCACAGTACACCATGCTGTATGGTCGACCAGGGGAGCAGGTGAGTGCTGCGTCCACTTGCTTAGACTGTGCCCCTTTTTTGTGACTGTGACTTCTGGCATTGTGTCCAGGTGTGACAGACATGCAATGTACTTTAGAGTGGGTCCCAGGGGGGGAATGCCTAATGTCTCCCAGCCAGAGCATGCTGTAGTGCATGTCTGCACTCCTCACTTGCATAGTGTATACTGTGAAAATCACTGCATGGTGCATGGCACATTCTGCCTGTCTAATCCTTCTGGGAATGTTGTTTCTACAGTCCTGATGTGATTCTGTGGTCCCCCAGTGTGACAGGTGGCAGTACCCACAGATGTGTGTTTTTTCAGTGTACCTGTGGTGAGAGTGTCCAAATGATGTGGTCGTCCTCTGGACATTGGTGTGTGTGTAAGTCCCCTGTCATGTGGGTGAGTGCATATGTGGAGTGTTGCACCCCAGCTGCATGAGGGATGGATATACCCTGCCTATCTGATGTGAGCAGGGAGCAGTGATGTGTGTCTGCCGTGCTGAGCCAGCCCCACACCTATGACACCCCCCAGTCTAGTGGCACATGTGCAGAGTGAGGTTTGTAGCCGCAGTTGGCAATGGCAGGTGATTGTCCTGTGCCTGTGTGTGTCTGTGTACTCTGCTGAGGTAGCGTCAGTGGCCTGTGGCATGTGACTGCTTTGAGGTGCTGCACATAATCCAGGTGTAGCTTGTGGTGCACAGTGTGAGCCTGGATCATTGATTGTGTCGCACCCCTCATGCCACCTGTGTAGTTTCAATGGCACGTAGTGCATTTGGCCTTCCACAGAGGATAATGTCCCTATGACAAAGGTGCAATGAGTTTGCTGCATACTATGCCCTGTTAAAACCAGCCTAATTGTTCTAATGTGTGTCTCTGTGACATGTAGCAGGTGTATTGAGGTTGTCTCACTTTTTCATCCTCACAGGTAGGCGCCTATGCCAAGGGGGAGATATGGAACAAGCCGTCAGTGCCGTGAGGAAGACGGAGGGTCGGAAGCGGCGCCTAGCCCAGGTGAGGAAACGCTGGCAGGATATCCGGTGCTGGACGCGGAGGATCGCACGGCTCCTGCTGGGGGACTCACCTGAGAGCCATAAGAACCGTGGGCGCCGGCGTCTGACCCACATCCAGAAGCGTGTGCTGGCGGTGGTCTTCCCTGAATTGGATAGGCGCTTACAGGAGAAGCAGCAGCAGGAAGGGGGTAGGTACATGTGTGTTTGTTGTGTGTGACCAGCATTTCTAAGTGCGCAGTTGCATGGATGCACTGCCAGGGTTTAAATGTGCAGTGCAGATCCTGTTCCCCAAAGTAAACAGGTGCTGTTCTTCCTCCCTTCCCCTCATTGCCATGTGTTCCCTGGTCTGTGTGAAGTCACTCTTGCACAAGGGTATCTAGGCTGCAGCATCATGTGTGGGGGTGGTGAGTAACAGGTTTTGGGACCTTGCCTGTGCCCTGTCCAGTTCAGTCATTGTGGGGTCCATGTTAGTTGGCACTGATGCTGAGTCCCAACATAGGAGTGTGTCTTAATAGTGTACTGCCTTACAGCATGCATTTCAAATGTTGTGCTCTCTGACATGATGTGCTTGAGTGTGAGATATGCATAGTGCAGGGATGGTGGCTTCAATTGCAGTCATATCCATACAGGACCATGGAGGAGTGTGGCCAATACCATCCCCTGGGGCACCTTTTCCTAGGTATCATGTGTGTCATCAAACAATGTGGACATTCTCTGTGTCTTCAGCATAGGTTGGGCTCTATGGCATTGTACCCTAGCCTCATTTGTATTGACGTACACTGTGCTACATGTGTCCACTGTACAGGGTGACCCAATATTGCTTGTGCATACTCACAGTGGCCATTGGCTGTGTGTGTTGGTACGACTATCTGCTGATGGTTCTTTGTCAATGATATATGTGGAAAGGCGCACCAGGGGCTTTTTGTGTACAATCAGGATTTCTTGCAGGCCATGTGTTTTCATCCCCGAGTAAGAGGTGTAAGTACTTCCTCTGTCTCAATCACATTGTCTCAGGTAGGGGGTGCTTGGTGCGGGCAAGGCCTACATGTCAAAACCTGAAGTCTCCTTGCTAGGTCTGGCCAGTGTGTGATGTTTGTCTGGACATACACTCAAGGTGCAATGACCCATGGGTGTGACATGAAAGGATTGCTTGGAAACGCCAGGCCGTATTTCCAGTGTTTTATTTGAAGTGGATAATTAATTCCAGCAGAGATAAGATAATGAGCTCACCACGTGCGCAATGAAAGGAAAAGAGTCGAGGCTGATGTTTGGCGCTCGCAGTCAATCGAGAGCCACAGTGGTCCACTGACCATGTTCTTTTGGCGCGCATTGTTATGTTTACGTCTGTAGTATGGTATTTTTTCATATGACAGTTGATACAACAGTTCAACGGGGCGACTTCTGTCCAGGAAACTTACCTGCATCTCCTCGTGGTGCTCTCCTCTGGGGTCTGTGTCTGCTGCTCGTCTACCTCCTGCCGCCGCCATTCCAAAGCGGCTGCCGTTAGGAGGGGGACTTCATCCCCCAGCATCCTGTGCGGCGGAAGAGGAAGCCGCCTCTAACAATCTCGCGCCTGGAGGCGCATAAAAGCTCTGCTGGCGACTGGCCGAGTGGGCGACTTCTGTCCAGGAAACTTACCTGCATCTCCTCGTGGTGCTCTCCTCTGGGGTCTGTGTCTGCTGCTCGTCTCCCTCCTGCCGCCGCCATTCCAAAGCGGCCGCCGTTAGGAGGGGGACTTCATCCACCAGCATCCTGTGCGGCGGAAGAGGAAGCCGCCTCTAACAATCTTGCGCCTGGAGGCGCATAAAAGCTCTGCTGGCGACTGGCCGAGTGGGCGACTTCTGTCCAGGAAACTTACCTGCATCTCCTCGTGGTGCTCTCCTCTGGGGTCTGTGTCTGCTGCTTGTCTCCTTCCTGCCGCCGCCATTCCAAAGCGGCCGCCGTTAGGAGGGGGACTTTATCCCCCAGCATCCTGTGCGGCGGAAGAGGAAGCCGCCTCTAACAATCTCGCGCCTGGAGGCGCATAAAAGATCTGCTGGGCGACCGCCTCGCGGGAACCGCGCGCGGGCCGCGCCCGGGCCAAGGGCGGGCCCGTTTAAGCCCGTTAAAGACCGGGTAAGACTGGACTGGGCCACCCCATTGACATTTATATCTTGATGTGGTATTGCAGCTATTCTACCTAGACACATACAGCCCGAAATCCCTCTGGCAAATTGCCAACTGCTCAACTCAAACTGTGTGAAGGTCCTACATATTAGTACATGTCTGACAGGATGACGAGGGGTTCTAGGAGCAAAAACGCTCAGGGGGTAGCGCGTACATCTGGCCCGATTGACCAATATATAACTAGGGCAAATGAAGCCATTAATCAAGGTATGTCACTCTTGGAGCGAAGAGTATCGCAAGATCTAGCACTAGCAAGACGCTCCTCGTTAGGCCCTATGGCTTTAGCTAAGACACCTATAAGCTCAAACACCATTAGGCCTCTCATTGAAGTCCAGGTCGAAACACACGGTGTACCTAATACGGTTGATCTGTCGGCTTCCTTAGCCCTCTCAGATATGCACTCAAGCAAAGATCTTGAGAGGACGCCTAACCTGTTTTCAAGTCCAAGGCAGGAGGGGCTCAGTCCAAATCACCCAAGGGGGGCAAGGGAGGGTGCCATCCCCAAACGGAAGAAGCCTAGGGATTCGAAAAAATGTAACTCCAAAGTCCCGAATAAAACTCTGATTACCCAGGCGTCAATAAAAAACAAAAGCAATCCTGTCCAGAGTGCCCTATATAAAACAGCCATAGATACAGCAGTCCCTCTTACGATTCCACCGGCCCCTAGTGATCCAAGCAGTTTGGGCATGGGTTGCAAAGTTTGTGAGGCTAATAACCAACTTTTAAGTGTACTAGGTGAACTCTTTAGAGAATATGTGCAACCTATTGTACTTTCTCTTTCTAATATCGAAAAGCACCTACTCTCCATGAATTTATCTCTGAATGCACTCAAGAGCAATGGATCGGCCAACCATCAGGAGTTGCGGGCTACTCCCTCGACCTTGAGGATGGAGCGGGTAGTGGCGAGCGCTCCCCCGGTTGATTTAAATCCGCCATCAAAATCTTTGCCAGCAAAATCTTTGCCAGCTGCATCTAGGAAAGCTGGTGAACCCTCCAAACCCCCTACCTCTGGTGTAATCTTGGAAAACACGCTACCTAAATGCCTGGGGTTAGTACACCAAAATACCTTAGCAAAAACACCGGGGCCAGTTCACCAAAATAATTTACCTAAACCCATGGGGACAGTAGATCAAAATGACAAATTCAGGGGTGAGTTTGGTCATCCTATACACTTACCTCCAGAAAGCGACCCATATGTTGTGATCATGACTGGTGTTCCTGAGCTAAGGCCACATAAAGAAGAACCAACGTGGTCCTTAAAAAATAAGGTACAGCATTGGCTCAATGTTAATAGACCACTCCCTCACTCTTGTAGTAGCAGGATCCTTATGGTGCGTAGGGTTCCTTGGATAGGTAGTGAGAAGAAAAAGATTCAGGGAGATTGTATTATTGTCAATTTTGATAATTCTCGAACGGCTGATTATATCTGCCGTCGTAATACATGGCCCAAAATTGACGGAATAAAGGTGAGGAGACTCTCTTCCTTTTATCCACCTATAAATTGTTGTGACGACACTCCCGATAGGGGCACGTCTGAAGTAAGACCTTGGAACAATAGAAGGAAGAGGGAGGCTTGGCCAGGCTATGAGGGTAGAGATACAGCTCTTTCTGAAGGTTGGAGTGGCATACCACTTGCTAACAGATTCAGCTGCTTAGAAGAAGTAGACTGACCATTATTGGGTTCTGGATCTGTCCCTGAGGACAATGAATGCACTAGCCCCAACCCAGTCCAACTCGTAGACTGCTTTCTACCCAAAAACTGCTTATCTCCTATCCAGCCTATATCCTCCCTTAACCCTACTCCTCAAGAAGCTCTGCAGACCCCCTCCCACTGCCTACGTTCTACCCTTGTATTAGGGTCTGGGAAGGCACCACTTGTGCCCTGCAACGAGCCTGTGAGCCATGATGTTTTTCTGCCGCGACCTGAATGCCCCAGTATTCCAAAAAAAAACACTCTCATTAAACAGGGCGATACTATAAAGATCCTAAGCTGGAATGTAGCTGGCATCCACAGGAAACTTCAACTGCCTGAGTGGAATGCCCTAGTAGAGGCACATACGATTTGCCTATTCCAAGAGACTTGGAGCCTGGAACCCGTGTATCGGGTAGGCTATATTACCCACTTTGTTCCTGCAGTACCTCCAAGAAATGGGTCAGGCCGTCCCTCGGGAGGCCTACTCATCTGGGTAAGCATTGCCTTAAATCTTCAGATTGAGTCAAAGCTAATCAATTCTCCAGATATCTTAAAAATCTCTTTGAGAGGCTCCCAAAGAGGACCCATCCTTGACTTACATAATGTATATGCCAGAGGTACTAAATATGGCTCTTCATCCCCGACAGTATCTATCCTCGAAATGGCACTGAATGAAAATTTAGCTGGATCCCAAGTTTTGGTTGCGGGTGATTTCAACTGCACATATGAGCCCCTTATACAGGACGACATCTATGACCCAAGTGAGGATGATGATAGATGGGGTATCCCGATTTTAACCATCCCTCCGATTAAAAAATGGTCCAAAACTGCTATTCAGCTCAATGCCCTAACGCTGGAATTCGGGCTAAGAGCAGCTAATGGCCGCACGCGTTCTGATCCTTTGGGTGCGGCCACGTTTAACAGAGTCAACCATACCTCTAGGATCGATTACATCATGCTAGATTTCCTTCTCTGGAGTTTTGTTCAGGACATGGTAGTCCTGCCCACAGTTGAAAGCGATCATAACTCGCTTTCATTGTCCCTCAGGAATCCATGGCCTTACGAAAAGACCACAAAATCCCTTAACCCAGCCCACAAAATTTCTGTATCCTCGTGTGGGAAACGCCTAAAATGGAACATGGTTGCGAAGGATGAAGCTAAATTAAATACAATCAATACAGTACTCACAGACGCACAGTTGGAATTGGAACTGGATAGCTCAGACAAGGGTGAGCTAAATCCCGGTCGGGTTACCCCTATTTTTGAGGAGACCATCAAGTCTATTGGGAATGTATTCCTAAAAATGAATCAAGTGGGCAAAAATGCGGCAATTGGGCTTCCTAAGGGAAAGCATGATTGGTACACACCTGCTTGTAGGCACGCCAAATCGCTTTTGATTAAGGCCGTCAAAAGCAAAACACAAGGAGCTATTCAGGGAGCTAGGCTAAATTACAAGAAAACCCTGGCTAGTGCTAAAAAGGAGTGGGAAATCGAACATTGGCGCTCTCTAAAAGAGGCAAGTTTGGGGAAAGACTCAAGGCGTTTTTGGGACATAATTAGAGCCAAAAATAGACCTGACACTGACTTCATTACATGCAATATCACCAGCCAAGTTTGGGTCAACCACTTCTCTAAATTATATGCCAGTCAATCAGGTGCTACCTCTAATGCCCTCTCCATGGACATTTCTAATGAAAAACATATAAGGGAGGTGGCACCAGCAACTCCGGATTTGCCAACAAGGAGTGATGATCTAGCAACTGGAATGCTATGTACAGCTTTGCCATTAAACAACAGGGTGGCAGACTCCATTTTCTCGATTAAAGAAGTGGAGTATGCAATTACTACCATCAGGCCCCAAAAAGCAGCTGGCCCAGACGGCTTACCCGGGGATCTGCTGCGAGCAGACATCCCGAAATGGGGTAAATTTATTAACTGCCTGCTTAATGCTATTAGCGGGGGAGCGCCAATCCCGGCATCCTGGAAAGGGGCGGAGGTCGTCCCCATTTTTAAAAAGGGGGCCAGGGACGACCCATCAAATTACAGACCCATAAGCCTGCTAGATATAACGCAAAAGGTGGTCGGGAAGGTGTTGTTGGTCAGATTATTACAATGGATCGACGAAAACGGCATCCTCTCCGACTACCAGGCAGGCTTCAGAGCAGGCACCGGCACAATCGAGCAAGCGTTCAGATTGTTGCTTGTGTATTGGAAGGTGGTGGTCTTGGGCAAAGGCAGTCTTTACCTCGCCTTTATCGACCTGAAGACTGCCTTTGACCTAGTACCTAGGGAGGCTCTTTGGAAAGTCCTTGCTGCCATGGGGGTGCCCAACTACTTACTCCTGCTATTGGTAAGGCTGCATGTAAACACTTTTGCCCAGGTTAGGTGGGGGAGAAATGGTGAGAAAACTAACAGAATTCCGGTAGAGAGAGGGGTACGCCAGGGATGTGTTCTAGCTCCCACCCTTTTCTCTTTATATATTAACGGTGTAGTTGAGCATCTATTGAAAGACCTCTCAGATGAACCATCCCTGGCGGGGGAACGTATCCCCACCCTCCTCTTCGCGGATGATACACTCTTGCTCTCCAAAACCCCAATGGGCCTCCAAAAACTCTTAAATAATTTCCAGCTCTTCTGTACAGAGCGGGGCCTGGTAATCAATAGAGACAAAACAAAGTATCTTGTGTTAAATCCCCCTAAAAAATCTATACGCCCCCCAAAATTGAATGACGAACCTCTGGGGAGGGTGGATGTGTTTGATTACTTAGGGATTCGTTTATCCCATAATATGCAGTGGGGCCCCCATTTATGCAAGATGCTGTTATCCCACAAAAGAGTTACAGGGGCTCTTGTGAAGGAGCAGCGCTCCTGTGCTATAAGACCGATAGCCCCCGTTATTGACATTTATGCAGCAAGAGGAGTTAGCTCTGCCCTTTATGGAGCCGAGCTTTGGGGCTCTTGTGATATTGGTGACTTATCAAGAGCAGAGAGGAAGTTCTTCAGGGTCATTATGTCACTTCCCCAAGGTACCCCCACGATTCCATTAATGCTCGATCTTGGTTGTCGCCCCATCGGTGATTTGGCGAAATTTCGCCCTCTATTGCTATGGGCTCGTTTGTGGCGGGTCCCGGAACTAGCCAAATATGCCAAAGGTCTCTCAGAAATCATGTCACTTCCAGGATGGCATAGGATAAAATGGTTGCGTGACATGAAAGCCCTTTTGTATAATCTGGGGCTTAATGCAGCATGGGAAAATAGATCTTCCCCTCCGAAAGCCACGCTTAAGCTCTTATATTGGAACTGGATTGCGACCCTACGGATCAAGAACACGTCATTGGGGAGACTTACAGAGGACTTCCTGAATTTTAAGGATCATCCAATCCGGGAACTATATCTCGATATCATCGAGAGCCCTTTTGACAGAGCTTTGTATTTTAAGTTTAGGACCGGGACCCTCCTACTCTATAGTTTTACATCACGATGGAATTCCTTTCCTCAGACCTCTGATCTTTGTCCCTTTTGCACATCCAGACGTGAGTCTGTGGCTCACTTTTTATTTGAATGCCATGAGTACGCCCTCCCAAGGAAAAGATGGCTTAAGCAACTGTGCTGCTCCTTGGGAACTAGACACCATATTGTGGCACTCCGCATTTTAATGTCAGACGCTCGCCCATTGTACGTTTGTGCCCTTGCAAAATTCTTATCTTGGGCATGGTGTGGTAAATAATTTCCTTTACCGGGACTTAATTTGATACAGAAACATAATAAAATAGCTCAGTAAAATGAGAGGCAGAATCCGTGGTATTAGAGGTTCGGAATGGGCTTTATTCCAATGGACGATTATAATCGGTTGCTCCAAGTTCCATCACCACGGAGGTTCAGGAAGTGAAGTACATACTTTATTGACAAGAAATGACTTTTATAGTACATACATTACAATGAAGCGAATGCAGTAGGCGTAACAATTGATAAGGAAAATGACGATTCATATGCGTAACCGAAAATGGGTGTAATAAGGAGTAAAAAGGAACATAATTGGTTATGATGTCATATATAGGTGGATCTATAAGATAATACTTGGCATAGATGCGCGCGCAGCAGCATGACGTGTGATTGACGTGCAACTAGGGGGTGAAGTGGACTTGACATTTAGCTCTACATGTGGAGACGGAAAGTCTGGGGGGTCAAGTCAACCTAATCCCAAATCATATCTAACATCCTATGTTTAAAGAACTATGTTATCCACAAAAGAAGGACTCTCGGACAGAATCTATTCTATACTGACTGTGCGTGCGTGTACAAGCGTCTAAGTGTCTACACTAAATGCGAGGGGGTAGGAATATTCCATGGTAACAGGGCTATGAGTTACTTGTATAAAGACAGAGAAGCCGGGCCTTTTGCTCGGTAGCTGGAAGAATGTTTACTTAAACTACTAGACAGGAATGCATCGGCTGAGGGGGAAGCAGATAACTCGAAGGTGAAATACAGTTCTTGGCAGAGAATAGGCTGATGTCAGGCTTTGTGAGCCGCGCAGAGAACGAGACAAAGTTCATGGTCACAGTTGCAGGCTCGGACTGGAGCTTTCAGAGGCAGAAGGCAAGAAGAGTTTGATGACAGAATCAGGGCCTACTTGCCTGGACTGTAAAATGGCATAAGTGAACCATATAAAACCGGTGGCCTTTCATACTTAGGAATGGAATATCCGGCCTATTCATGGCGGATCTGTCAGAGGACATGTTGACGGTGGACGCACATGTGTTTGCGTCTTCATAACTGGAACTGGAGGGAACATACATGTACTTGTAACATGCACATAGAACCGTTGGGGTCCAAGATAGGGGACATAACTGACCAGAAAAATCCATATTTCCACATTCCCTCCTTGTCCCCTACTTGCCCGTTAAGAGATATCAATCTTCATCAATCCATTGATCTGTTCATATAACATCATTTGTTCTTCTTTCTTCTTCCGTGACGAATGAGATCTTGGTGGTGGAATACACGATGTGGCACACAGGCCACAGATCGCTGGTCCACATTGTAGACATAGACAGCAACTGAATAGTATGAGAAGGCCAATACCTAGGAAGGATAGAACTCTCCATCCCCAGGCTGATATCACACTCCAAAACCAACCGGACCAAGTCCAAGTGCCTGGGTTCTGGTGTATCTGGCTTACAATCTTATGAAGGCGAGTTATAGCTTTATATACAGATGGCGAATTTTCTGGTATGAATACGCAGCAGCTGGATCCGATGACCCTACAAGCTCCGCCCCTATCAGCCAAGATGACGTCAAGGACAAGACGATTTTGAAGCACAACAATCCGCATAGCAGACTGCTCTTCTGTTAAATTGCCTAAGGCGGAAATAGTTTCATTCACTACTGCTTCAAGGGTTCTAGTTAATCTACGTATCAACTTACTATTAGTAACAGTACCTATATAGGGAAAGATGCCTTTATTGAAATCTGTGTATTTTTCCCATGCAGTTTCAGTGTAATCGACAATTGGGAGATCTCTCCGCTCTCTGTGGTGTACTAAATGAATATTTCTGTAATAATCAGGAGGAGCTAGGAAAACAGGTGGCAAAAGGAAAGCAATGTAGCAGGTACCATCCCAATCTAGAGGTAGACGCATATATGCAGTCTGACCACATATAAAGTAGGAGTGGCGAGAAGCTCTAAATGAAGATTTGCCTTGATCACTGAATTCTACTGTAGTAGTGCATTTACTATGGCCCATATGTATGGAACCAACTTTTCTTACACACAATTCACCTTTCGCTGGGAATACTGACATGGTGGGTAAAACTAGTTCAACTTCGGATTCGACATTTAGAATCATGAGATTAGGTGTAAAGTTACTTAATCCATATACTTCATTTTCTAGATCAGTTCCTGTTCCTTTGGGGCGACCCTCCTTGTCAGGGTAACAGACTTTGAATAAAACTAGGTTCAGATTTCCCCATACCCAATGGTCTTGATAAACTGCTGTATCTGAGTCTATGGAATTCATTAAACTAAACCATGCTCCACAGGAGCCATTATGTGTAAACGGATGTGGAAAGAAAGGCAGGACTCCTTCATAATTCTGATAGGGAGGGAGCCGGCCACACACCCAACAATTAGTTGCATTACTAGTCTGATGGGAATGGTGCAACATACTAATGAAAGTGTTATTGCGCAGCGCAAGTCTATAAGACAATTCATGCGGCGGTAGGTCACTAAAAGAATGTTCAGCAGTAACATTGTAAACATTTCTGGCAATAGGGTAATATATGTGCAACAATATACTTGCAGTAATTATTAAAAGACTTAAGGAAAACAAGATTAATAATGTCACTATGCAATGGCTACGCAGTGATTTACAATACGCCTGTCGTTTCATTATTTTTCTCGACTGTCCATGATTCAGGTCTAGGGGATACATGTCGGAGACAGATTCAACCGCTTCACCTAGGAGAGGACTTAAACAATCAAATCGTCCGACGGCCTAGGCCTTCATTTTAGTTTATACAGTTCTTTACTGTCGGCCTCAACCAGAGGTAGTTTTGAGTCAATTGGTGAGGACACACGAGGTGGGCTGTTTACATCTGAAGGAAGTCCATGAAATTTCTTGATATGACTTGAATGAATCCATCCTTTCCTGCCTTCAATCTTCACGGCTGTCCTTGTGGTCAGCAGGACCAACTGGGGTGTCTTCCACCTGGGCTCCAGCTGAGTCTTTCGGTCGAAATTCCTCACAAGGACAAGGTCCCCCGGAACTACGTCATGGGGTTTCACCTCAGTATTGTCTGGAAAGGCTGCAGCTACCTGTGAACGACAAGATTGTAGTGCAGACATCAAGGAAGCCAAGTAATCTGTCAGCATATTACAGTCAATATCAGTTATTTTGCGTGGTATAGGCGTCCCCCACATATTTGGTGGTCTGCCGAAGATCACCTCATACGGGGATAGCCCTGTTCGAGAGTGTGCTACCATTCTCATGTAAAAGAGTGCAACTGGTAACGCTACTACCCAGTCGACACCTTTCTCTCTGCATATTTTGGACAATCTGATTTTCAGTATCTGATTATGTCTTTCTACGAGACCTGCTGCTTCGGGGTGTCGGACACAGTGGAATTTCCACTGATACCCTAACAGAAGTGAAACATGTTTCATTAGTTCGGATGAGAACGGCTGGCCGTTATCTGAGTGAACAACACGTGGTAAACCGTATCGTGGGAAGAATTCTCGAACTAACTGTTTGGCAGTAGTCGGGGCAGTGTAATCGGAAACCGGGTATGCCTCCGTCCAACGGGACAGAGCGCAGACAACTACGAGAACATATTTGAATCCTCGACATCGTTCCATCTGGATATAATCCATCTGGAGGACTTCAAAAGGGTGATTAGGAGGATGAAATCCACCCTGTTCTACGGGAACACTTTTTCCTGGGTTGAACTGGCAACAGATCATACAGGTACGGACCTTTTGTTTGGCTGCTGCTCGTAAATGTTTATTGAACCAAATGTGTTGAATGCTATCTAGCATAGCTTTTTCTCCTAGATGTGCGGGACTATGTATAGTGTTAATTATAACCTGGACCATTGAATCAGGAAGGAACCACACAGACTTTTCCTTCATCATCCATCCTTGGTCCGTTTGGATCCCTCCTAATTCAGTCCATTTCTTTATTTCGTCTGGTGTAGCATGTGTCTGGATGTCAATTACGTCAAGAGTAGGATCTTTAACTGTCATACAATGTGTCGACATCGGGACTATTGTCTTTGTCATGTCGGAGGTTTGAGTTTGAGCAGTCTGTTTAGCTGTTCTATCGGCTAGGTCATTGCCTTGAGAAATGATATCAGTAATCTTCGTGTGAGCCTTACATTTCATAATTGATATTGCAGTGGGTAGATGTATTGCATCTAATAAGGCATGAATGAGGGGTCCGTGCTGAATGTGGGCACCGTGGGAAGTTAAATAACCTCTCTCTCGCCATAGCACGCCGAAGTCATGTACAACTCCGAATGCATAACGTGAATCAGTGTATATGTTGACTTTTTTACTTGTGGCTTGAATACAGGCTTGTGTTAGAGCGATGAGCTCTGCGGCTTGAGCTGACAAGGTATTTATGCGATTTGTTTCAATGACTTCAGTATCTGTTGTGACTGCGTAAGCAGCCACTAACTCTCCTGTATTTGTTCTCATACATGAACCATCTACATACAATGTTAGGTCTGGGTCAGACAATGGGACATCGGTTAAGTCTTGTCTAGGTTTCGTCGTTATTGTAATAACTTCAATACAGTCATGGGCTAGTGGGTCTGTTCCGGTTACTGGCAAAAGTGTGGCAGGATTCAATGTGTTACAGCGTCTGATTTCTATATGTGGCTGAAACAATGTAAGTTCATACCCTGTAAGTCGTGCTATAGTCAAGTGTTGTGTTTGCGTTCTATTTACAAGAACCTCTACTGCGTGTGGTACTTGAACTATCAATGGATGTCCTAACACTATGGCATCGCTTTGTCTGATTGCTAAAGCTGTCGCTGCCACTGATTTTAGGCATGCAGGCAAAGCCTGAGCTACGGGATCTAATGTACTAGAAAAATAAGCACATGGTTTGTGTGCTCCTGCTTGTTCCTGTGTGAGTACTGACAAGGCAGTACCTTCGCGTTCTGTAACAAAGAGTGTAAACTGTTTTCTGTAACATGGCGTTGCTAAAACAGGTGCTTGACATAAAGCTTTCTTTAGGCTTTCAAAAGCTTGTGTATGTTCCTGAGTCCAAGGGAGAACAGTCGATGTGGCTGCCTCCTGTGTTGTCAACTGAATGAGTGGTTTTGCTAGAAATGCATACTGAGGGATCCACTGCCTACAATATGAAGTGAGGCCTATGAAAGCCCGTACTTCCTTTTGTGTCTTGGGTATTGGCATGTTAGCTATTAACTGAATGCGGTCGGGTGTAAGCTGCCTTCCCTCCTTGGACAGCGAGTGTCCAAGATAAATAACTCGCTGGACACAGAATTGCAGCTTAGAAGGGGACACCTTGTGCCCCTTTTCGGCTAGAAATTGTAAAACTGTCAGTGATGCTTTTTCACATTCCGGTTCGCTTCTCGCGGTGATCAGCAGATCATCGACGTATTGAAGCAGAGCAGTGTTAACTGGCATGTGGATACTGTCGAGTTCTCGTTTCAGTGCTTGGCTATAGATGCTGGGGCTTTCTGTAAATCCTTGAGGTGCGCGTGAGAATTTAAAGCTACGTCCATTTAAACTAAATCCAAACAAATATTGGCTTTCCGGATCTATTGGGACGCTGAAAAAGGCATTCTTGAGATCGATTACAGTAAAGAATGTCGCTTCGGAATCAATAGCTGTCAGTAATGACGAGATATCTGGGACCACAGGAAATTGTGGCACAATGCATTTGTTTAACTCGCGCAGATCAATAACCAATCGATATACTGGCGGGGCCTTTGGATCTGTTCGTTTAAGAATCGGAATTATCGGTGAATTACATATGTTGGAGTCGGTTTCTACAACTACTCCTTGGGCAATGAGCTCGTCAATGATTTGCAGTAAAGCCACTACAGCATCTGGTGGTAACTTGTATTGTCGCATTCGTGGTAGCACCACTCCTGCCTTTAATGTGACTCGATATGGTGTAATATTCATGCATCCAACATCAGTAGGGCCTTGTGCCCATAGATGTGTAGGTAAAGTCTGCAGTCGGGGATCCATGTCTCTAGACACATAGTGACCTTTAAAATCACGTAAAAACAATCTTACTCCTTCCGGAGAACAACATATTATAGCTCCTAGAGCTTTCAGTGTTTTTATTCCTAACAGATTTTCTGGACATGATTTAGTAAGCAATAAATCTGTAGTTCGGGTCAGAGGTCCTATCGTAAGTGGAAGAGGCTGTGACACTTCATTAACAATGGGTTTTCCTGAAAAACCAAGGGAAATATTCTGTGAGCCTGAGAGGGGTGCCCCTGGAACTTCACTACGTTTTATTGTTGTTCGACTTGCCTCTGTATCGAGTAGAAATTTTCTATCTTGGCCTAATAATTCACTATGTATATAAGGTCCTTCTTGATCTACAGGGATCTCGATAAGGGGTAAGTCAACTTCCCTCTCTAGGCTTGTTCATGCGTATCGTTGGTAATCAGGGTAGTCGTACTGTGCGGTCTGGTACAGTTGTCGTGTCGTGGTTTGTGTGGCAGCAACGGGCAGCGCTGGTGCAGCCGGCACAAACTGTATAGACTGTGGTGGAGCTGGCATGGCCTGTGCATGCTGCGGAGCTCCTTGTTCATTCTGGTCCTGTCTAGGTGGCCGTGGTCTTTCTTGTGTTTTACCTATGCTGATATTATGTTTCAGAACTGGACAATCGTGTACGTAATGACCTGGCTTTTTACAATAATTGCATGTCCCTTTTACAGGTCCCGCTGAATCACCGGAATGTGTCATACCCTTCTTATGTCCTTCAGCTGGAACTGTCTGAGAAACTAGCATTTTCATTTTCGTGTCTTTCATGCGTCTGTGTTCATGTTCTTGTTCCTCTCTAATTCTATTGTGATGGTACTGTAACATTTGTAACATTTGTGATGGAGTGTTACCTTGCCAGGTACTCTCGAATTTTAATACTCTATTCTTTACTTGGGGTAGGGCATTTTCTACTAATTTTGTCACAAACAGATGCGGGTATGATTCGCTACTTGCTTTTATGCCACTATTTATACCAAAACATTTTTCAAATCGGGCATAGTAATCACTAGTGTCTTCATCTTGCTTCTGTTTACAGGCTGAAATTGTACCCCAATCTTCCTTTTTCGTAGTTAATAAACGCGGCAGTACCTGTACTAATAAACCTGGTAGTGCTTTAGTTTTATCCCCAAGTCCTGCTCCTGCAGTTCGGGCCTTTTCTTCTGCTTCTAATACTGACCATTCTATCTTTTCGTCTCCTACCTCCCACTCCTTTTCCCTGAGTTTTTCATAAATGCCAGCAGGCATCAATACCTTTAATATTGTCATAATGTCGGGATAGGTATACTCTCCCATGAGTAACATGTCTTTAATTTCTCGGTGAAAACCCGCTGGATCTTTGTCATGACTGGGTACCACTTTCTTCATTTCTAACAATTCTATTTTCGATATGGGCGTATATACAAATACGCGTTTAAACTCATTGTCCTCGCCTTTTATTGGGTGTACTTCTCGTAAAGGATTCTGTCTATCCATGTAATACGTTGTTCTTTCCTTAATGGGTAATGAAACATGTTCTGAACATACAAAAAGAATGTACTGCTTTCTTGATTCTAGAATTTCTTTAATTAATTTAGTACCTGAACCTCTCCATCTATTCATAAGTAATTCAGTCAATATGTCAGGTAAGGGACCAGGGTCCGAATGCTGACTCTGATATAGTATAATGAGTTGTTGAATCATATAAATCCCAGCTAACCGCTGTTCATCTGGGGTGAGATTCAAAAATGTGCGTGCTACTGTATCATCACTATATTTTCCGGGACTGTCCACCCAATGGACAGCTGCCCTAGCTAAATCTTGTTCATCCATAGAATCGAGGAAATGATAACCCCTTCGTTCCCGGAGTAGTTTGTCGGCGGCTTGGAACGAATGCTCGTTAGACCTGATGTTAATTATAGGTATTTGGAAATTCCTATTATTATCTGGACATATCGGACGTATCGGGTCAATAGGACATCTATTACTATTACAAGATCTTCCTCTACCTACATAGGCTATGGTGTCTGACTGTCCTGCGGGCAGTCCAGACCCTTCCTCCTCGTTTTGTTCGAACTCGTCTACCGCTAATCTTTCTTCGTGTAGGCGTTCTATTTCTTTACGGATCTTTCGGCACATGGCTATTATACAATTTTGTTTATCATGTCTACCTTCTGATATATTCTGGCTCCATCTGGTAAGAATTTGCATTGCTTCCGGGTCTACCCCCGGTCGGTCTTCATTTCTGATCACACAATTTATGAGGAAACGTAACAGTTCCCCCTGTATCTCCACTTTCTGGTATTCCATAGCTCTGTTAATACATTCTGAATCTCGCCCTGTTTGGACAAAATGATATATTTTATCTAGATGCGCAGTCATTCCTGGTAACTTCCCTAAATACACTGCGGCTCGTCTGATACGCAATGATGCCAGGGTCATTTCGTCCTCTTTGCCGGGCACAGGGTCATATCTACAATCTATAAGAAGTTCCTTAAGCGTACGGGCATTTACGAGTTTGGGGGTACGTGAATGTGCTGACTCTTGAAAAGTAAGTTTATTTATTCTGGGTGGCGTAGAAAAAATATTGGTAGCACCTCCCGTAGCCCCATCTGGGGTGTCGGGTGTGAAAGGATTCGTTGAACGTGACACAGCAACTATAGGTGTGGACACAGCTATAGAAGCAGCTGTAGGAACAGATGTAGAAACAGATGTGCTTGCCGGAACTTGTGACACGATCTGTTGCTGTAGGGATACGGGTACTGGATCTTGGCGTTGAATCTCCCTGGTATGCGGTCTATGTGGGGCGGAATTAGCATACTCGGGGGCTGCGTCATCTAAATATGAGGAAAGAAAGACATCTTCTGCGGTTCTAGGATGCCCCTTAGGATGTACCTTTATTGGGAATAATGGGGGCGGCAAGTCTTTTGGTATTTCTGGAGTAGCTTTAGGTAATCCTTCGGCCAGAAGGGGATACATACCATTCATAAGGGCATTTCTTTGTCTGTCTACTTGTTCTGATTTCACTCGGATCCCTTCCTCAATCAATAGATTTTCTCGACCTTTATTGGAATTCTCTTTACTCTTCTCTTCCTGTCTACGTGCTTTTTCTGTACGTCTATGAGATTCTTTACGCCATAACTCAACGGCATCTTTCTGTGACTGTCTGACTTTCCTTTTCCATAACTCTTCCTCGACTTTCATGATGCACTCTGCATCCCAGGTTCCCGCTGTGGGCCACCTCTGACTTTCTGGTAATTCCTTGGTGTAGTCTACCCATAAATCAAGAAATAATATAGCGTCTAAGCCATGTTTATGATACATAAAGTACCCTGGAGTGTCCCTAGGAGGAATAGGGACGGCTTCTTCGAGTACCCCTTTTCTTGTAGTGATCTGTCTTAGTTTTGAAAAGAGCGGCATGTTGAGAACTGATCTGATACTTGATCTTGAACACACTTAGTACAAAAGCACAATAATGAACAACCATTCATACCACAATATGCAGGACGTTTAACACATTAAACATTAAATATTTTTTTTAACCTTTAAAATAACCAACAATGATGATCGTCTGCATAACTAATCACCAAGCATAATTCTTTGACAATAACTAGATACTTCGGAATACTTGATATACTGCTAAACAGTACATATACACTGCTAAAACAGTGCAGACCGGATTTGTGTACCCAAACCCGTCTTGACCGGCACAACCTATGTGCACGTCAGAAATGCCTCCCCAGTAATGGTACTCACCGGGTAGCTTCGGAAACGGAAGGCCTCGGAAACCGGACTTGGACCGGACTGGACTCGACTCGACTCGTCGGAAACTGGACTCGACTTAGAACTGGTGGGCCTCTGTATACCTCGGATCTTGCTCTCTCAGCTAGGCTCTGGTCGGGATACTTCGCACTTCTCACCGCCTCGTCTGGGTGTTGATCGCAGCCTCAGTCGCCCCCGCTTGACCGGAGGGAGATACAGGAAATCCTGCTGGTACGCGTTATTGTCCGTCCAGCTGTGGCAGGAGACCGGGCCTGCAACTCACCGCCGGCGCGTGAGATGAGAAAGTGTCCCTATTCGGGCGCCATTCATGTGGTAAATAATTTCCTTTACCGGGACTTAATTTGATACAGAAACATAATAAAATAGCTCAGTAAAATGAGAGGCAGAATCCGTGGTATTAGAGGTTCGGAATGGGCTTTATTCCAATGGACGATTATAATCGGTTGCTCCAAGTTCCATCACCACGGAGGTTCAGGAAGTGAAGTACATACTTTATTGACAAGAAATGACTTTTATAGTACATGCATTACAATGAAGCGAATGCAGTAGGCTTAACAATTGATAAGGAAAATGACGATTCATATGCGTAACCGAAAATGGGTGTAATAAGGAGTAAAAAAGGAACATAATTGGTTATGATGTCATATATAGGTGGATCTATAAGATAATACTTGGCATAGATGCGCGCGCAGCAGCATGACGTGTGATTGACGTGCAACTAGGGGGTGAAGGGGACTTGACATTTAGCTCTACATGTGGAGACGGAAAGTCTGGGGGGTCAAGTCAACCTAATCCCAAATCATATCTAACATCCTATGTTTAAAGAACTATGTTATCCACAAAAGAAGGACTCTCGGACAGAATCTATTCTATACTGACTGTGCGTGCGTGTACAAGCGTCTAAGTGTCTACACTAAATGCGAGGGGGTAGGAATATTCCATGGTAACAGGGCTATGAGTTACTTGTATAAAGACAGAGAAGCCGGGCCTTTTGCTCGGTAGCTGGAAGAATGTTTACTTAAACTACTAGACAGGAATGCATCGGCTGAGGGGGAAGCAGATAACTCGAAGGTGAAATACAGTTCTTGGCAGAGAATAGGCTGATGTCAGGCTTTGTGAGCCGCGCAGAGAACGAGACAAAGTTCATGGTCACAGTTGCAGGCTCGGACTGGAGCTTTCAGAGGCAGAAGGCAAGAAGAGTTTGATGACAGAATCAGGGCCTACTTGCCTGGACTGTAAAATGGCATAAGTGAACCATATAAAACCGGTGGCCTTTCATACTTAGGAATGGAATATCCGGCCTATTCATGGCGGATCTGTCAGAGGACATGTTGACGGTGGACGCACATGTGTTTGCGTCTTCATAACTGGAACTGGAGGGAACATACATGTACTTGTAACATGCACATAGAACCGTTGGGGTCCAAGATAGGGGACATAACTGACCAGAAAAATCCATATTTCCACAATGGCGTATTAGAAGTAAAAGGCTCAAGGAAATTGTTTAATTCACTCTTAAACAATTACTTATGACCTGTTTTGCTCTCTATTGTAAAAATAGGTTTTTTCTTTTTTAATGAAATTAACTTATTCCATTTTTAACTGTTATGCTTTTATGATATGTTTTTATCGAAATAAAGCCTTTGACTGACTGACTGCAATGACCCAGTCATGTTGGGCATGGTTGTAAGTATGACCTTTGCAGCATGTGCCAAAAGTCAATAGACATGGTTCATGCTCATCCCTTTTTTGGCAACGCTGTGTGGTGCAGATGCTGTGCTGGATTGTCCCCAGAGCCTGGCTTCTCTGTCCAATTTGATATCAAGTTATTTGCTATTGTGTCATGCTCTCCATATGTTCTCAGTGGCATTGTGGGTCAACCAACTGTGTGTTGCAGGGCCTACATATGTACCTAGTATTGTAGATGTTACTCATGTTGCTTTTCAGGCTATGCACTGTGACCTATGTAGATTTAACTCATATGACATATGTATACAGGTGTCTGATTTTTCCTGTCTCTTCACCTTGCCCACAGCATCGTCGGGGGACACCGAGGGAGACACTGGCATGGACCGTGATGAGGGAGCGAGCACCAGTGCCAGCAGTGCTTTCTTGTCTGGCACATCGAGTGGCACGGAGGCCGAGGGGAGTGAGGCGGAGGACCTGTCCAGTCCCAGGACCGACTATGGAGCTGACGGGTCCGAGGCTGAGCTCTCCGAGGGGGCGGAGGCTGCTCCCACAGCTGAAAGCAGCACTCCATCTCTCCCCGCCCCCTCGATTCCCATCACCGGCCTCCCACTTGCTCGTGTCCCTTCCCGCCGTGCTAGGTCACCACGTGTCTCCTTCTTGCCAGGCACCGCACCCCCTGCCCCTGTCTCCACTGCTGCCGCCAATGCCGAGTCTGTGGACATCCTGCGGCAGTTGCAGGTTGGTCAGACTGCGATGCTTAATGTCCTCCATGGCAACACCCGAGTGCTCACCCAGATGGAGGCATACATGGAGGGCATTTCAGCAGCGCAGTCTGACCAACGCAACTTGCTGAGGTCCATAGACTCGACACTGACTGCAGCAGTGGGTCTCCTGCAGCGCTTCGTCCCCCCTCTACCCCTGCACCATCCACACTTCCCACTCCCATGCCTGTCCCAAGCACACCCAGACGTACCCATGCACGCACCCCACCAGACACAGGCACCACACAACCAGGGAAGGCAAAGCGCACACATCCTGGCACGCACACACAGAGTGAAGTAGGCACACCCACTGGGTCGGGGGGAAAACGGAAGACACGCAGCCAGAGTGGGAGTCCACATACCTCACAACCAACACCCTACAAATCCACTCCCCTCAGCTCTCCTGGCCAAGATTCACACAAGGATTCCTTCATGGCCGGTCTGTCCCTGAGCCCCAGTGTGACACCACCCTGCAAGCGGTCTAAGGAGTTCCCGGTCAGGGTAGTTGAGTCCCCCCCCTGTCCACACCCTCCCCCAGTAGCGCTGGGACCCATCCCTCTGACCCCCCCCTCCTTGGGGCCTGTGGTTCCTTCAGGTGCAGGGGAGACGCTGGGGGACCTTGCAACCGTTTGCAGCGCCATCCTAACCACCACCTTTGGCACTGCCCCACCCCCTGTGGTGGAGTCCTCCGTCCCTACACCCACAACACCTACCCTTGCCCCTCCTGTCCCTGCGGTGCCTGGTCCTTCCCCCCCACATGATGCCCCCCCCCTATGGATGACAAGGTAATCTGAACTGTGCAGGCAAGCTAGGGGACACGCGTCCCACTGTGTCCCCCATCCGGATTTGAGTCATGGACTGCCCTATGGGCCTTGTATATATTGACATTTATAATGAAAATTATTTACATCCTACTGAATAAAGCAATTTATTTTTTCCTTTGAACACTACTGCTTTTCTGGTATTGCTGTTGGTGGTGCTGCTCCATGATTTGGGGTGGTGATAATGTGTTGGGTGTCTGGGAAATGTAGTAGTGTGCTGGTCATGGGGTGGACCCTGGTATCTGTGTGCCATCACAAGGTATTTGCTAACAATCTTTGTTCATGTAAGCTGTTACTGCATGGTGACATTGTCCCAAGGTGTGTTCCTTCCTCTGTGGACCCTGCCATCTTCCCTGCAGGGTGTTTTAAAAATGTTGTGCTGAGCTGTGTCTACATTTTCTGGGTGTGTGACGAACCCCTTCTACTTTGGCCATGCATGCTCAGCAATGTCTCGACCTGCATCCTTTGTGGCATCCTTGATGGTCACTGTACTTGTGTATGGAGTATATTCACATGACTTGATGTGGACATGTTCCCTTTTCCGCACTATGCATGTGTGTACTCCCAGCCTCGCACAAATGTGTTACGTGTTCTGCAGGGTTTTTGAGCACCTGACTGACAATTGTGCCCATTCTTTCTGTGGGTACTCCACCCTTTTCATTCCATGGCCACTGCTGGGAGGACTCTGCACCCACCCCTCCTATGTCTGGGCACTGCTGGGAGTGATAGGCACCCACCCCTCCTATGTCTGGGCACTGCTGGGGGGACTCTGCACCCACCCCTCCTATGTCTGGGCACTGCTGGGAGTGATAGGCATCCACCCCTCCTATGTCTGGGCACTGCTGGGAGTGATAGGCACACACCCCTCCTATGTCTGGGCACTGCTGGGAGGACTCTGCACCCACCCCTCCTATGTCTGGGCACTGCTGGAAATGATAGGCACCCACCCCTCCTATGTCTGGGCACTGCTGGGGGGACTCTGCACCCACCCCTCCTATGTCTGGGCACTGCTGGGAGTGATAGGCACCCACCCCTCCTATGTCTGGGCACTGCTGGGAGTGATAGGCACCCACCCCTCCTATGTCTGGGCACTGCTGGGAATGATAGGCACACACCCCTCCTATGTCTGGGCACTGCTGGGAGGTCTCTGCACCCACCCCTCCTATGTCTGGGCACTGCTGGGGGGACTCTGCACCCACCCCTCCTATGTCTGGGCACTGCTGGGGGGACTCTGCACCCACCCCTCCTATGTCTGGGCACTGCTGGGAGTGATAGGCACCCACCCCTCCTATGTCTGGGCACTGCTGGGGGGACTCTGCACCCACCCCTCCTATGTCTGGGCACTGCTGGGGGGACTCTGCACCCACCCCTCCTATGTCTGGGCACTGCTGGGAGGACTCTGCACCCACCCTTCCTATGTCTGCGCACTGCTGTGGGTACTCTAAACCCACCCCTCCTATGTCTGGGCACTGCTGGGAGTGATAGGCACCCACCCCTCCTATATCTGGGCACTGCTGGGGGGACTCTGCACCCACCCCTCCTATGTCTGGGCACTGCTGAGGGGACTCTGCACCCACCCCTCCTATGTCTGGGCACTGCTGGGGGGACTCTGCACCCACCCCTCCTATGTCTGGGCACTGCTGGGAGTGATAGGCACCCACCACTCCTATGTCTGGGCACTGCTGGGAGTGATAGGCACCCACCCCTCCTATGTCTGGGCACTGCTGGGGGGACTCTGCACCCACCCCTCCTATGTCTGGGCACTGCTGGGAGTGATAGGCACCCACCCCTCCTATGTCTGGGCACTGCTGGGGGGACTCTGCACCCACCCCTCCCATGTCTGTGCACTGCTGGGAGGACTCTGCACCCACCCCTCCTATGTCTGGGCACTGCTGGGAGTGATAGGCACCCACCCTTCCTATGTCTGGGCACTGCTGGGGGGACTCTGCACACACCCCTCCTATGTCTGGGCACTGCTGGGAGTGATAGGCACCCACCCCTCCTATGTCTGGGCACTGCTGGGAGTGATAGGCACCCACCCCTCCTATGTCTGGGCACTGCTGGAAGTGATGGGCACCCACCCCTCCTATGTCTGGGCACTGCTGGGGGGACTCTGCACCCACCCCTCCTATGTCTGGGCACTGCTGGGGGGACTCTGCACCCACCCCTCCTATGTCTGGGCACTGCTGGGAGTGATAGGCACCCACCCCTCCTATGTCTGGGCACTGCTGGGGGGACTCTGCACCCACCCCCCCTAGGTCTGGGCACTGCTGGGGGGACTCTGCACCCACCCCTCCTATGTCTGGGCACTGCTGGGAGGACTCTGCACCCACCCCTCCTATGTCTGGGCACTGCTGGGGGTATTCTGCACCCACCCCTCCTATGTCTGGGCACTGCTGGGAGTGACAGGCACCCACCCCTCCTATGTCTGGGCACTGCTGGGGGGACTCTGCACCCACCCCTCCTATGTCTGGGCACTGCTGGGGGGACTCTGCACCCACCCCTCCTATGTCTGGGCACTGCTGGGGGGACTCTGCACCCACCCCTTCTATGTCTGGGCACTGCTGGGAGTGATAGGCACCCACCCCTCCTATGTCTGGGCACTGCTGGGGGGACTCTGCACCCACCCCTCCTATGTCTGGGCACTGCTGGGGGTACTCTGCACCCACCCCTCCTATGTCTGGGCACTGCTGGGAGTGATAGGCGCCCACCCCTCCTATGTCTGGCCATGTACGCTCTGTACATACACGGGTGTGGGTACGCTCCGTACATACACGGGTGGGGTGGGGGTACGCTCCGTACATACACGGGTGGGGGTACGCTCCGTACATACATGGGTGGGGTGGGGGTACGCTCCATACATACACGGGTGGGGGTACGCTCCGTACGTATACAGGTGGGGGTACGCTTCGAACATACACTGGTGGGGTGGGGGTACGCTCCATACATACACGGGTGGGGGTACGCTCCATACATACACGGGTGGGGGTCCGCTCTGTACATACACGGGTGGGGGTACGCTTCGTACATACACTGGTGGGGGTACGCTCCGAACATACACTGGTGGGGTGGGGGTGCGCTCCATACATACCCGTACCCACGTTCTGCAGGCCTGGGTACGGTGCGGACCACCAATGTTGGGGTGCCATAGCGGTACGTACCATACCCAGGCCTTCAGAGCGTGGGTAGGAGTCGTACCACGCATACCCCTACATCACCCCAACAATGCTGGTACGGCCCGTACCCAGGTCTTTAGCACGTGGGTACGGGCCGTACCGCCATTGTTGGGGTGACGTAGGGGTGGGTGTGGTACGACCCGTACCCACGCTCTTAAGGCGTGGGTACGGTACGTACCAGTATTGTTGTGTTGCCGGTTCGCGTCGTCACCCACTTCCGTTGTGGCGGACGCTGGCGTTGCTGGACACGCCCCACCCCCTCGGAGTGACCAGGCCCTGGAGGTCAGGTATGTCCATGGCATGTGTGAATTGTGACTTGGGTGCTGGTTATGTTTTGTGCCCCTGCCCCCCCCTTTGCCCCTGGGTGTGGTTCTGACCTTCTGCGTCGTCTGCGTCGGTACCTGTAGAGCAGGTCAACTGCTATGAGGGCCGGGATGACACGTAGGTTGGGGTCCATGGCTGTCCGTCGCGTACAGGTGCTCCTTGTGCGCGTCGTCCTGATTTCCCGGCAGTTTTTGGCTGCCGGAAAATATAATCCGTGCGGGGTGACGTCGGTACGAATCGTACTTCCTGGTTCGTGAAACGCAGCCTGAATGCGTACAGACGTCACGTCGGCGCTTTCCCGGATAACATTTGTATGCATGTTTTAGTCGGTCGGTGTTTTGTACGCTTCGTACGGAAATGGTGTTTCCATACGAATCGTACTTGCTGATTTGTAATAATTTTTAACCGGGTACGAGTCGGACGGAGAAAATGCTCCGTCCGACGGTTCGTACCCGGTTTCTCCAGGATCCGAATCGGCCCCTTAGTGTCCTCGGTTGGGTTAATTTCACAGTTTACCATGGATTTTGCGCAGTTATTTACACACATGGAAAATCTCATATAAATGTAAATATTTGAAACCATCATTGATAAATGACAGCTTTAAAATTATTAATCAACATTGAGGCTGTCGTGGAATCGAGACAATCCGACCTCCGGTCGACGGTCTCGACCGCATTATTAGGATATGACCACACATGGTGCAGTCGCACATTCCCATTTCTCTATGGGAGGTTATGCAACAGCTGTAATCCGGCCATAGATAAATGAGTGCCACCTAGGCATCCAACCTGAGGCCACTATGGCAAGGGGGCCCTGTTAGTCCCCAGAGTCAATTTCTGACAGGCTTTTCATGTCGGAAAGCCTGACATGAAAAGCCTATTGGAAACCGACATCATGATCCCAGCTGCTGAAATGCTGTTATTAGGAGATTTCATGCCGGGTACTACTAGTCCGTCCAGCGGGGCAGTGACCCAGTAACAGTTGCGAAGACAGGCACCGCATTACAGGCTCATGGGGCGATTTTGCCTCTCAATTCGAATGAACTGATTCATGATACTTAATCAGGTATCCAGCAAAGTGCATTGGGAATCGACATGCACTTATATCCTTGTGACTATTAGCATAATTTTGCATAATTTTGCAGTGCACATAATTTGTGAGTGTAGACAGGGATCATTCTAGTCCTGATGAAGAAGCTTGGGGAGCTTCGAAACATGTTGACACACCTAGGAGGCACAGGTCATTGAGGCATATCTACCTCCGCCCCCTTATTTTTACTAATACCAGCTCACAGGTATATTAAAGATTTTTCTAAACCGACGAGCTAGGTATCTTTTAACCTCACCCACCCGTTCCACTCCTGACCCCTGCACTCACTCCCCTACAAAACACATACTC
This sequence comes from Triturus cristatus, assembly GCF_964204655.1. Lineage (NCBI taxonomy): Eukaryota > Metazoa > Chordata > Amphibia > Caudata > Salamandridae > Triturus > Triturus cristatus. Next base: position 1,513,813,066 of record NC_140591.1, on the reverse strand, counting down.
GTTTTCACAACCAAAAGGTGCTCTCACGTAATCATAGGTTGTAGCACGCCCCGTCCCGTAGAGGGGCTGGAAGACCCCTATGATGAAGCATGACACCAAGGGCCATTTTGGTGTGTGAGGGGTATTTTAACAACACTGTGTGTTCTTTTCCCACCATTGTAGGAAACACAGATTACCTGGGAGGACATTAAGATATTCTTTCTAAAATCTGTTCTGAGGGTGGGTCTTTATGGTTTGCAGGGTACTACTAGTCGACAGACTCCTTGAGCCCGTTGGAATCTAGTTGGAATGTCTGACCGGTCTGAATTCTGACTGCCATATTCATAATACGGTAGTTGCAATTTAAACCGCAGATGTTGGTCAGAAAGCCTCTGACCTCAGGTCGGAGGCTTTCTGAAAGACATCCAAATCAACCCCTAAATTTTCTAGTGTTTAAAAGGGGTGAAAGCATTGGATGTGTATTGTCAAGGCAAAATTCTATTAAAGTTCTTTTAATCTGTCTAAATGTTATTTTAAGCACTTCAGTGTTCAGCGAGCCCCACGTACACATGGTGGCCAAGTATTTACAGCAAAGGCAGTGCTTAGGGGCCCACACTGATTGTTCAGCATTGGAGTGCAAGCAGTATTGTGCTTGCATTTTTACTGCGCTTTCGCATCTCTTCAAAGCACCTAAGTGCTTTCGTAATTGATAAGCGAATAGCTACTCTATCATGCATGATTGGAAGAATGTTGGGTGAGATATGGCCTATAAGTGGCCATGTTTAGGAGTATGACTTTTGGATGAGTGTTTCGTTCATTTCACCAAGGCATGTCACGGCGCATTATTGCATGGGGTGAGGCTCAAAAGAGTGTGGGAGTTGGGGGTCGCTGTCTGTATAAAGAGACCATTATTTAATTCTAGTTGAGGACAATTGAAATGTTTGTTTGGAGAACAACCGGATATTTTGTTTTTAATACTCATTGATTGCTTATCATCTATTTTTTTCTAGGTTGATCAAGAGCTTCTAATTCTGTGTAGCATACCTGGATGTTTAGTGTGACACACAACACCACATAATTCCATACCACAAATTCTCCGCCACACATTTCAACACCACCCAAAATAATTACATTCCACATAATACGATGGAACTGAACATGATTCAACTCCACATAATTACATTCGAGTCAATACCCCATAAATACACTCCACAGAAAACCACTCTATGCAACATAGCAACAATCCACATGAGTACACTCCACACTATGGCATATAATTCCAATCAGCATATTTTCCCTCAAAGATGCACAGTTCCACGCCACACAATTCAGCTCAGCAAATTATTTTCCACATCAAATAATTCAACACCAAACCGCATAATTCAACAGCACAACACATAATTGAACTTCCCTACATACCAATCCACACCCAAAATACCACTCCACATAATTCTACTCTATTACACAGAATCCCACTTCACATAATTCCAATACACTCAACACCACATAATTTCAATCCACATAATTCCACTCCACAAATCCACTCCACCCCACACAATTTCACGCCACGCAACTCTACAATTAACAATTCCAATCCAACCCACATAATTCTACCTCAAACCACATACACAGGTTCCACTCCATAACTCATGGGTAAAAGACACTGTCATTTACAGCACCAATAACACTGGGCTGCTACTAGTACCCGGCTTTTAATAGCAACAAAAAGGTGGCTCCTCCTTCTCGGTATTGGCTGCCAGCATGTGCAACCATCTGCCAGGGCATCTGAGATTAATTTTGGAGGAACAATGCTTCTAAAATGCCCTGAAAAGTTCCTCTTTAGTCTTTAGGGTATTAGGAAGCAGTTTGGGTACCACCGTTCCTGTATCTGCTGTGGTGCCAAGTGCTGGGACACTCTTGGAGTAGCTCTGTTCTGTATAAATAGCCCTCATTCATTGAATAGCTGTGCAAAACCTACTGGGCCCTATTCACAGAACTAACTTAAGACAAAATCCTAAACTTACTACTTTTGGTATTCACAGAAGTTAGGATTTTGTCTTAAGACAAACTTAAGACAGACTTAAGACAGACTTAAGACAAACTTAAGACAGACTTAAGACAGACTTAAGACAGACTTAAGACAAACTTAAGACAGACTTAAGACGGACTTAAGACAAACTTAAGACAGACTTAAGTTATGATTTTGTCTTGAGTTTGTCTTAAATCTGTCTTAAGTCTGTCTTAAGTCTGTCTTAAGTTTGTCTTAAGTTTGTCTTAAGTCTGTCTTAAGTCTGTCTGAAGTCTGTCTTAAGTCTGTCTTAAGTTTGTCTTAAGAAAAACTTAAGACAAAATCCTAACTTCTGCGAATACCAATAGTAGTAAGTTTAGGATTTTGTCTTAAGTTCTTTCTGTGAATCGGCCCCATTGGCTTTATCAATGCCTGTGTTTTATTGCTTTTCTAAACAGGACCCTGAAGCTGGAAAATGCTGCTGGATTGTTCACTTATAGTTTTTGCACTTTGCAGGCACTTCTTTTTCACTTTATTGACATTTTAATCTACCATATAATACAGCCATCCACCATTTTAACAACAGTAAATAAGAAAAGGTCACAACATTTTAGGATGCATGCACACATTTGTGTCCTAATGCATGCGTGCACATTAGCACCCATCTAGTAATGGATTTTCTTTAATATACAACTCATTGCAGGATTGCTAAAGTGGTTCTAATGTGTCTTGATGCTTTTGCTACATGTCAATGATAACTCTTCAAAATTACCTTGGGCCATACAAACTATAACAGGTTGTTCTAAATTCAACCTGCCATAGAAGAGTTATCTGCCAAGTTCCCAGAGATGTATACTCCAGGAAAGAATATAGTGTTTAACACATTGTTGATCCTTTACAGAGGTTGGCTACTGTTTAGGTAGTACATACCAAGCAAAAGAAAGCAGTGACCTCAAGCTGTACATGTTGTGGAGGATTTCCGCTAGTTATACCTGCAGCCTGAGAGTTTATGCTGGGAAGGACTCCAGTATAAATCCTGATGGTTGCGCAAATTAGTGAAAAGTTTGTATTAGATCTTGCTCAATCACTCTTTCATAAAGGTTATAACCTTTATATGCAATGCCTCCTCCATCAGCAGACATCTGCAGGTTTCAGTTTATGTGGAAAATGTGCTATTTTAAAATGTCATACCTACTGTAAATGTAAATATTCTGTGCATATATATTTACAACTCTACAAACGTACACAGACACACATGCTCACACATTTGTCTATGCATACTCACATCATTATGGATATGTACATATTTGGAGATATACAGGTCTTTACATTGTTTTGTGATTGCTCTGATTTTTATATGGTGCTATTTTATGTGTATTTATAAAGCTCACTATCACCTCTGAGGGTATAGCAGGTGTGTGTGCCTATCCCTACCTATGGTATGGTGGCTAATTGAAAATCCAAGTTTTCAGCTTCTTGTGGAGGTAAAGGCACTGATGTGGAGTGGGAGTATGTTCTATGCTTTATGAACAATGTAAGAGAATGTGCATCCTCCTTATCTGGCTCTGTATATGAGTAGGATGTTAGTGAGTAGAACTCCTGTGGAACAGCGATGTCTTGATGGTTGGTGAAAGGAAATGTGACAGATAGTTGGAGCCTGACTTTTGGAGTGACTTGAATATGTGTCTAAGGAGTTTAAATTGAGTGAATTTCTGGTTTGGAAGCCAGAGTAGTTCCCTGATGTATGGTGCAATGTGAAATCTTTATGGGAGGTTGAGGATGAGTCTGGCTGCCGAGTTCTTGACAGTATGTACTCTTCTATTTAGTTTCTTGGTGACCCACCATTGAAGGTGTTGTCATAGTCCAACGTGCTGGTGACTAGGCTGTGTGGATGTTGCCTGTGGCAGCAATGAGTGCTATTTCTATACTGTGGTTGTGCCAGAATCCAGACTACATGGCATCGAGGAGCTGGTGGATACTGTGGTGGTCGTGAGGGATCAGTTGAATGGTTTCTGTAAGCTTTTTTCCAGGAATGGTAGTAGGTAGATGGGTCTGTAGTTGCTAAGCATGCTGTGCCAATGGATGGTTTTAGGAGCAAGGATATGATGGTGGCATGTTTCTAGTGTCTGGGAATGTGGTTTAATTGATGGAGGAATTGAGGATTGGTGTTAGTGATTCACTGATTGTTAGAAGTTCTTTGGTGAAGGCATGCTGTCATCAGTGATGTCATCAGTGATGTCACTGACCATGTCATGAGTGATGTAATATGTGACGTCATCAGCAGTGCATTGTGGGGTCACGAGTTATAGTTTGCTGACCTAACTATAACAGTCGAATTTCTCTGGTTTTGTACCAGTTATGGTGCCGATTCCGATCCGGTAGAAATATTCCCCGTACGAATCGTATCCGTATTTTTTTACGTACGAATCGTACAAGTCCCGTACAAACGGGCAAGCACGATTCGTATGTGAAAAACTACATACGATTTGCATCTGGAAAATTCCCCGACACGTCCTCGGATCGGGAAAAGTCTACGACACGTTCCCGGACAGTTTTACGTACGATTCGTAAAACTGAAGTCCAAGCGCACAAGTACGATCCGTAACGTCCGTCTGAATGTACAACCGTATGGAAAAAAGACCGTCCGGAGCGAACTGTGTACAACCCCTAGCCCGGGCACACCTGGGTGATGGGTACGAGTCGTACGGCCCCCCCCAGCCTTCCACCCCTCCCGCGTACATCCGTACCGTACCCCCAGCCCCCTATGTACGGTGCGTACCCCCACCCCCGTATGTATGGTGCGTACCCCCACCCTCCGTATGTACGGTGCGTACCCCCAGCGCGTAGCGCTGGGGGTATGCACCATACATACGGTGTGGGGGTACGCACCGTACATATGGGGTGGGGGTACGCACCGTACATACGGGGGTGGGGGTACGCACCGTACATACGGGGGTGGGGGTACGCACCGTACATACGGGGGCTGGGGTTACACACCGTACATACGGGGGCTGGGGGTACAGTGCATACATGGGGGGGCTGGGGGTACGGTGCGGACGTGTAGGGATGGCGGTACGGCGCATACCGGGCCCCCTTTTCCTCACGCATCGTGTCGTACTTAGCTTTTGCCGTCTGGAGTGCTGTCGGTACCAATCGTACTTGCTGGTACGTAAAAAGCAGCCTGACTTCGTGCGAATGTCGCGTATGCGCTGTCCCGGATCAGATTTGTATGTATTTTTTAGTCGCACGGTGTTTTTTACGAATCGTACGGAAATGGTATTTCTGTACGAATCGTACTTGCATGTTTGTAAGGTGTTTTTCCCGAGTATGAGTCGGACGGAGAAAACGCTCCGTCCGACGATTCGTACCCGGGTTTTACAGGATCAGAATCGACACCTAAATGTCCAATTAACTATAACGTCAATGAAACCTATAGTTTTTTCAGTGAATTTCTAAGGTTTTTTAAATGCTAATTTCTAACTATAACGTCCCTGAAACCTCTGTTTTTTTCAGTGAATTTCAAAGGTTTTTTAAATGCTAATTTTTAACTATAACGTCCCTGAAACCTATAGTTTTTTCACTGAATTAAAAGTTTTTTTAAAATGATAATTTCTAACTGCAATGCCACCTAAACAAAATCTTAATTTTCTAATTCTTATAAAAATAATGTAATGTTTTTAAATAAAAAAATATACAGTTTTTTTTTTTAATATAAAAGTGGATTTGCGTACCGATTGTGTAGCTATCTCTGTGGGTGCGCAAATCCCAGCCGCCATATTGGTTAAGTCATGTAGGATGCATGTTGGGTAAGTGACGGGTAAGCGGTTCAGGTCCCGGATAACATAGGGTGTGTAGTTCCCGGGGTCTCACCAACAGCGCGAATCACATGCAAATATTCAAGTTTCAAAAGTATATGTATATATCTTTATTATATATATTATACGAAGACATTATTTAAGATAACTGTAACTAGCATATGTCTGTAACCGGAATAATGATATATTATTGTTAAATATATTTTTGGGGAATTGCACTGGGTACGGGCCGGGTGAGCGTGGCAGCGTGAATTCAGACCTCGCTTAACGTCATGTGCGTAATTCCGGGGAGGGGTCACGCCGGCTGCACGAAGCCATCGCAAAACTTTAAGTTCTAAAACTATATATATATATATATATATATATATTACCTACTGGCGGTCGCCAGTAGGTAGTTATAGTTAGGACCCTCTTACCATAGGAAATCCGCAACATTCTATTTTGAATAACTTTGACGCCGGTCGACGAATCCTCGCGAATTTTTCAAAATAGGTGGGGCGCTACGCTCCGCTCCTACCCTGAAAGTCTCGGGGGGATTCGTCAAGTGGGGGCTGAGATAAAAGGGGGGTCCCAAAACACGTTTTTCCCATGCATTTTTCCATAGGACCTTTAGACACAGCTACAGCCCGAACGGCTGAACAGAATTACTTGAAATTTGGCAGAGAGGTAGTCCTCAGGTCAAGGAAGTGCCTTTTGTAGGTTTGGTGTAAATCTGTTCAGTAGATTCTGAGAAAATAGCCTTTAAATCAATATATATATCTGAGCCAGCTTACGGTGCGCTTACCGTACGCGTACGGTGGCGTGCGCGAGCGCGATTTTGATTGGCTCTTAGATTTCAGTAAACATTCGAATCGGTCGAAACCAGGAAGCGGCGGCCGCCATTTTCTCTCTCGCTCTCTGAGTTTGGCAGCCAAAATGAAGCCTAAAAATGTATAAAGCTGCAGTATATTAAGATCCTAACCACTCAGCATCGATATAGGGGTCCCAAAACAACCCCCAAGCCCCAAAAAAAAAATATTTTATTTTTTCCGAAAATCGCCGATTACGCTTACCGTACGCGAACGGTAAAACATTTTTTTAAAAAAAATTATCCACACTCTCTCCACCCCGTGTGCAAATGTTGCCCGAAGGGCACCATTTGTGCATTGCAAACGTCATGTGTTAAATTAATAAAGAATACATTTCACAACGATGCGCCTAATATGTCCCCCATGTGCGCACGGTGCGCGAAGCGCATCGCGCGTACATGGCCCATCCCGCATAACTTGGGCACGCGGTGCGCACAGCGCACCGCGTGACCACCGTGCGTGCACGGCACTAACTGCGTAAAGTGCGCGCACGGAAGGAACTGCGTTAACTGGGCGCGCACGCCACGAATGGCGTAAAGTAACTTAGCATTTAAAAAAACGTACAAATTCACTGCAAAAACCATAGGTTTCACACACGTTATAGTTAGGAATTAGCATTTAAAAAACCTTGCAAATTCACTGAAAAAACCATAGGTTTCACACATGTTATAGTTAGCTGTACATTTCACTCGTAAAAAACCAATGAAATTCCCCCGTTATAGTTAGTGCAGGCAACTATAACTCATGCGACCGCAATCCTCTGCTGATGACATATGTGTGTTTATGAAAAAAAAATATTTGTAATATATGTATAGCTAAAATTTAATGGAAGAAGACATGGGCAAAAAAGTGTCTAAATACAGTATTAGCATCAGCAGAGGATTGCGGTCGCGTGAGTTATAGTTGCCTGCACTAACTATAACGGGGGAATTTCATTGGTTTTTTACGAGTGAAATGTACAGCTAACTATAACATGTGTGAAACCTATGGTTTTTTCAGTGAATATATATATATATATATATCAAGAAGACTACTTCCAACAGCCTTGAAGATCCTTCAACTGCCAAAGGAAAGAGTACACGAGCCTGGAATTGGTGCTGGTTTCTTTTATTTGCCCAGAGCGACGGCCATAACGTTTCGGCTCTGTGGAGCCTTGATCACATGACAGCAAATAGTTCGTGAAGTTACAAATTTAAAGTAAAAAGGTAGGTCACATGGGGGGAATCACTTAACGTTTGCAGTGATAGACATAGACAAGAATAAAACACCATTGGTAAAAAGAGAAGAAATATCCAATCGCTAATTTACAAGTGATCATATCTCAACAAGTAAAATAATAAATAGACATACAAGCAAGTAATGATTTAAAATGTCGGCTTAAATGCTTTTGAAAATCTGGAAAGGATAGGAGCAATTGTCCATTGTGAGACCTGGAAATATGAATAACCAGTTGCTCATGATTACCAAAATACCAATCGGATGAATCACAAAATACTAGTCAGACCGTAATGCCATAAAACTGCATAACACATATAAATAAATATATAAATATATATTAAAAACATTTTAGGCATAAAAACATTGATGAATGTGGTTTATTCAAGTTGTCCCATGGACCCCTCTTAATAAAAAAGTGAATAGTGCAGGAAAAAAAAAATATAGAAATAAATAAACTAATGAAAATAAAATAAAATAAAAACATGCGGATAAGCATGCTATCTAAAGTGCCTGAGTTCTAATGCTAAGGGATACTGCATAACCAAGGTAATTGGAAAAATTATATATGCAGCTCCCATCCAGATGTAGCACAGGGATTGGGGTAATTAAATGGGTGAATACCACTTAGGTGGAATCGGTGGCATAAGAGGCAAATTCATGGATACCGTGGACTCCCTGTTGAGAGAACTAAACTAATTCTTATTGAGTTCATACAGCTCGATGGGACCGGAGAGGGTCTCAATGTTGTACCAGTATGATTAAGCTATCATGGTCAAATGGACAGCATATGGGCGGCGGTGGGTGCGGAGTTGGATCTCAGGCTGGGGAACATTACATTCTATAATGGGAACAGGATGTGCAAATCTCGCAAATTTTTACATAGGAAAAAGTACATTATGTCAATAATAAATCGTAAAATACTAAATAAATAACCTAAAAAACATATTAAATAGGATTATGACAAATGACTAAAATTCCGTAAAAAATAGCTAAGAACACATCAGATAAAAAGGTTTCCCATTAAAAAACAGTAAAAAGGTGTAAAATCAACCCAAGCATGTATGCATGTCCTCTGTCATGTTTAGACCTGTGGGGACCTTGGTGTTCAGTTGTAGAATGTATCTTGTTTCTAATTTGCGGAGGTTAGACTCGCGATCCCCACCCCTTCTACTAGGTTCAATACAATCAATAACATAGTAGCTTAAGCCCCTATTGTCACTATTATGAACTTCCCTGAAATGGCGTGCCACGGGGTAGGTATTGTCTTGATTGGTAATCGCACGCAAGTGTTGTAAAATGCGTTTGTGTACCGCTAGCTTCGTGCTGCCTATGTATTTCAGGTTGCATGGACAAGTGAGGACATATATAGCGAATTCAGTCTTACAGGTCAACAATTTATTAATCCTGAGCTGTCTCATGCTAAAAGGATCAATGTAGGTTTTAGTATTGACACCGTGCGAACAGGCTTTGCAGGTTTTGCATTTGTAAAAACCACTGCTGAGTTGTAGCCAGGACGTTTTATCAATTGTTTCAGGATTCGTGTTGACCAATGCTTGTCTCATAGTGGGGGCTCGGCTGTGTGTAATAGTAACCTGATGCGGTAGTAAGGGACCTAATATAGGGTCACTGCGTACTATGGGCCAGTTTTTGTTAATGATTTTACGCAAATCAGTTTGTTGTTTGCTGTAGCCCATGATAATCCTAAAATTGTGACATGAATTTTTATTGGCCTCCTCAGGATTGGAGGGCACCAATGTGTTGCTAGATACTCCGCTGATGGGTCTTAGCAGATCTTCACGATTCAGAGCATTGGATCGGACTATGGCACTTTCAATGATGTTCGCCGAGTAACCCCTCGCCCTAAACCTAAGTTTACTGAGCTCTTGAGCTATCTGGAGATCCTTTTCATTGCTACAAATTCTCCTCAGTCGTACCATCTCCCCATAAGGTATACTATTTATGAGGTGGGGTGGATGTGCACTTGTGGCATGAAGGGTTGTATTACCTGCTGTGGGTTTACGGTGTAGCCTTGTTTCTAGTTTGCCCGCATGGGTGTATACCTCGGTGTCTAGGAAAGTGACATGTGTTTGGCTACATGTGGCAGTGAAATGGAGGTTGAGATTGTTCACATTTATACTCTCAATAAACCCATGTGCCTCCTCCAGTGACCCTTTCCAAATAACAAATAGGTCATCAATAAACCTTAGCCATAAGACAACATTATCTGCGAGGCACTGTGCATAGTCATGGCGAAGGGTAGTTTCCTCCCAGTACCCCATGTGGAGGCAGGCGTAGCTAGGGGAAAAGCTAGCCCCCATTGCTACGCCCCTCAATTGTCGATATAGCAAGCCGTTAAACATGAAATTGTTATTAAGGAGGCAGAGTTCAAGCATCTCGGTTAACATAGCATTGTGGCTCTCAAATTGAGTGGGTTTGCGTGAGAGAAAATATTTAGTGGCCTGGATGCCGTCATCATGGCTAATGCTGGTGTATAGAGATGTTACGTCCAAAGCCAACATCCAATAGCCATCCCGCCATTGGACTCCATTGATCTTCTGTAAAAAATCCCCCGTGTCCTGTATATATGAATCCAATGATCTAACAAAGTCTTGTAAAAAATAATCAATGTATTGGGACGTTTTTTCATACATACCCTCACGTGCTGAGATTATAGGTCTGCCTGGGGGTTTGACAGGGTCCTTATGAATCTTGGGGATAAAGTACAGCGTGGGAATTACAGGGTTGTCTTTCTTCAGGAAGTTAAATTCCGCTTCCGTAATGAGCTTGCGTCCCCTCCAGTTGACCAATTTGTCCCGAAATTCTTTGTTGGCAATTTGGATGGCAACTGCCGTGGTATGAGTGTAACAGTTCCTGTCATTGAGTTGGATGGAGGCTTCGTGGTCGTAAAGTTCCTTGGTTAATAGAACGATATTGCCACCTTTGTCGCTCTGGCGAATAATAATCTTTTTGTTGTTTTTAAGTTTGCTGATAAGTTGACTATATAGCCGAGATTGTCGGTTGTAGCGTGGCTTCCTAGATTGAATTTTAGTATGCAAGGCTTTTATCTCCATTGTCACATTGTCATAGAAAATATCGATGGCATCATGGGGCATGATAGGAGTGTACGTAGACTTAGGTCTAAAGGGCGTGGTGGGCCCCTTGGAGCTTGAACCATCCGGGCAGTTTGCACTGACTCCTGCTCCTTCCGTGTCCCAAAGATCCTGGATTGCCTCCTGCAGGGCGTTGTCGTTGTCATGGTCGGGAGGATTGCGTTTATTGCTGCGGATCGCAAATGATTTCTTGAGCTTGAGCTTCCGAACAGCTTTATACAAATCGCATCGTACAGAGGCAAAATCAAAGTTGTTTTGAGGAGCAAAGGATAAGCCAAGTGCAAGTATTCTCTTATCTTCATCGGTGAGCTCTAGGGATGTCAGATTGATAATGGTGTTGGCATTCTCACTCGTTATTGATTCTTCGTCCAATACCCCCTTCCTCTTCTCCTGTTCGGATTTGCAGCGTTTCTTCCTTGCCCTCTGCCTCTGCCGGGATTTGAAGTTTGAATGCTTCCGGCTGGGTTTGTCATTGCCGGTCTTGGTCGTAGGGTTTGCCTTCTCTCCTCGCATAAAAAATTCATTTCTTGTGCTGGAGATGGTCTCGGTATCGTTCCCGCTGCCAGGTTATCACGTAACTCCGATCCGGAGTCGCTACCACCCATTGAGCTGAGATCCGATTGTGTTGTGTCATTGGAGGCAGTCCCTTTGTTGGGACCCCGACTAGTGGGAGCCGCTTTGAACTTTGAGATTCGCAAAGCATCGTATCTTTTTGAAAAAGTAAAAATTTGGCCCAATTGATAGTCATTGCGGTCGCGTTGGAACTTAAATGCTTTTCTGTCCATGATTATTTTCTCTTCTTTCTTGAGCCTCTCTGTCATCTCTTTCCTTAGTTTAGTTTTCTCGTCAGAGTCCTCGAATTTATCCAATTCCTCATTAAGAGCATCAATTTCCTTAAGCAGTGTAGCTCTGTCGATATCAGCATACTTTATCAATATTAGGACCATCTTACGGGAGGATTCCAAGTTCGCCTCTGCCCATTCACGCATAAGCTCGGGATTCGGGCTTTCGTAGCTGGGTGCCGTAAGGATACGCAACCCTCGGGGGATGCGATTAACATCAATGTAACTTTGTAGCGATTTCGACTCCCACCACTTGCTCTGTTCGTTTTTGAGTTTTTTCTCCAATATTTTGAATTTGTCCTTTAAAGCATTTCCCTGTGTAGAACCATCCGTGATGGGATCGTTGCGAATGGCACCAGGCACAGGTAGGCTGTCCGAAAACATCGATAGTGCCGCAGCCTCCCGTTCACGAACGCTGTCTGCCGTCATGCTCAAATCAGGGCTCAATTAGTTAGCTCGTGGGGGCTGTATAGATGGGTCAAACTTTCATCAACAACCTCCCACTGCTGCACACTGAACTCGCCAACCCCCGATACCTCAATGAATCACTCGATGGAATCACCGGTTCTTCTCCTGCCGTGTCGTCCGATCACGGCTTCGGTAGAATCACCTTGTTCGCAGTTCGACGCTACCTGTGTCCACAGATACGTTAGTCGAGGTATCCAAGGGGGGTCAGGCGCCAACTCCTCCTTCCAGAGGCAAGTACATCCGGTGCGAACCAGAAAACAGTTTCACTGCTTGGCGCCAACCTTTCAATGGCGAGGGCTCCGTGTCAAGATCGCGTGAAACTGATTAGCGATCTAATATATCAAGAAGACTACTTCCAACAGCCTTGAAGATCCTTCAACTGCCAAAGGAAAGAGTACACGAGCCTGGAATTGGTGCTGGTTTCTTTTATTTGCCCAGAGCGACGGCCATAACGTTTCGGCTCCGTGGAGCCTTGATCACATGACAGCAAATAGTTCGTGAAGTTACAAATTTAAAGTAAAAAGGTAGGTCACATGGGGGGAATCACTTAACGTTTGCAGTCATAGACATAGACAAGAATAAAACACCATTGGTAAAAAGAGAAGAAATATCCAATCGCTAATTTACAAGTGATCATATCTCAACAAGTAAAATAATAAATAGACATACAAGCAAGTAATGATTTAAAATGTCGGCTTAATATATATATACATATAATTTTATTATATATATTATACCAATGGGTTACTTAATACACCTGTAAATATCATATATTTGTAGTTGTTAAAAAGATATATTATTTTCAAATATATTTTTCGGAATTTGCGTCAGGTGCGCACGTTTGCGCGCTGGGTGCGCAAACCCCAAGTGACTTCAAAAGAAAGTATTTGATTGGTCTAGAAGGTCTTGATTCTAAAACTTGAAGGACCCCACCCTGTCTTTTTCTTATTTTAACTGCATCTCAGGAGTGAGAGGTCTTCTGTTTTGCTCTTCTTTGGTTTTTTTGGTGTAATTTCTTTATTAAAAAAATGACTTCTTTAAATCCAGCAGAGCAGCTTCCACCTGAGGATGAAGCAGACTTGCCAGAACCAAAAAAGCAAAGATATAAAAGTATTGTGTGGGCTTTTTTCTCATTTCCACCAGGAGAAAAAAAGTGAATGTTTGAAAGGTTACATGCACCTTATGCAAGAGTGTCTTGTCACGAGGTTCTGACAAGAAGTACTCCTGTGGGACCTCCTCAATGTTGAAGCACTTGCAGACTATACATCCATGCCATCTTGCAAGAAAGCAGCACAGACGTTACCTGGAAAAGTAATCTGGAGTGAATAACAGTGCCAACCAAGCACTTCATCAGCTTCATCTGTGTCATCAACACCGCATATTGTACCCCAATTTGCTAGAGTGCAGCAGATGTGCATCAAGTGCAAAGCAATCTTGTGCCATGGTGAGCAATCACTGAATGGTGTAGTGGTTGCAATTGAAACCCATCATTGTTTATTATCTTTTTTTTTTCAATGACCTTAAGATTGCATACTGTTTTGTAGCCTTTCACTGTTCGTTGTGTTAATTTTTTCGTTCTTTTAAAGAAATACCCCAAAAATGTAAAATGGGTTAAAAAAACACAAAACAAATACAAAAGAAAAAAAAAAGACAAAATGTGGTTCTTTTTAGAACCGCCTCTTTGGTTTAAGAATAGACACATTTGTAAGTGTTGTATGAATTGTGGTAAGGGTAATATATGGAGTAATGAATGGTTACAGCATGTGTGATTGTATGAATGTATGTTTTGTGCCTTGATGACTGTAGATGTACAAGTGTACTATCTGACTGATTACATAATTATGTGACTAACTTTGGGAGATTGTAAGAGTGCACGGGTAGTGGGTGCATAATTGATTACGTGACTGCAGAAATACTGTCTGAGTGTTTTAAGGAGTGCATCAGTAATGCCAGGGTGCATGGATGAGTACATGTGTAGTATGTATGTGATTGGAAGAGAGCGTAGGTAGTGACAGGGAGATGGATGCACTGCATGGGTAGTGTTCAAAGAATTGTAGCAGTGCATGAGTTAGTGTCTGGGTAAATGAAGGTGTGAATGAGCAGTGTGTAGGTTGTTGGGGGAATGCATGGGTAGTGCATATATGATTGTAGCACTGCATGTGTAAGTATCTGGGTCATTGCATGAGTACTTGGGTGGTGACTGGATGATTAGAGTACTGTAAGGAGAGCGTATGGTGAATTTATAAGTCCTTCGGTATTTACTGAGTGATTGGATTAGTACATGGTACTGGCTGGGTAACTGGAGGAGTGCATGGGGAGTGACAGTGTGATTGCTGGAGTGCATGGTTAATGCCTGGGAAAATTAAGGTGTGAATGAGCAGTGTGTAGGTGGTTAGAGGACTACATGGATAGTGCACATGTGATTGCAGCACTGCATGTGTTAGTGTCTGGGTCGTGCATGAGTACATGTGTAGTGACTGGATGATTAGAGTACTGCAAGGAGAGTGTATGGTGAATTTATAAGTGCTTGGGTATTGGCAGCATGATTGGATTAGTGCATGATACTTGCTGGGTGATTGGAAGAGTGCACAAGGAGTGACAGTGTGATTGCTGGGCTGCATGGGCACTACCTGTGCAATTGGATGAGTGAATCAGTAGTGTGTAGGTGGGTAGAGGACTGTATGGATAGCACACATGTGATTGTAGCATTGCCTGTGTTAGTGCAAGGGTCATTGCATGATTATTTATTGTTAACTGTACAAATAATTAAAATCATTACAGTAAAAGCAGTCATCATGTTACAGCTAAAACAGTGAGTAAAAAAAATGTCAAACATTTTTTTTATAAAAGAAGTTTGCCGCCCCTCCCCAGTTCTACCACAATCAGCCTTCCCCGGGGTTTGTGGATGCGGAGGTAAGGCTTTATGGCAATCTGAAAGCCCACATTGTTGTATGGGGATGGATGACATTTTGCAACTGTGGCAGATGTCCATTGACCATGGGTACGTATTTCTGTATCGCTCTGTCCTGGGGGGATGCTAGAAGTACGGAGAAGTGTCAATGCAGTTATGAGGCCACCTCGCCGTCAATACTTGGGTTTGTAATACATTGCTACAGAGTTTTGTTTCGTTCATTTGCCTTTTTTAAGGCGAGCCTGATGCTGTAGATCAAATTCCCCTGTCTTGTTAGGGTCATTGTGCTAGACTTGGAAAAGCACATTGCTGACGCTTCGCTACAGGATTTTATTCCATAGATGGTACAGATTGGGCACAGTAGTCTTCTTCGATCGTCATTGAGATTCGGGCAGCAGCATAAAAGGTGCAGCCACAATTCCTTCTTATATGGGCAAAGTCTGCAATTTGTGGCATCTCCCCTTTGGGCCCATGCCGGATTGAAGTCCACAATTCCTAGAGTGATTAATCCCATGGACAATATTTTATTTCTGGTTGATGGAGTGAGAGCATCACTTAGGTAAACCTGGGCTTTGCCTACCATGTAGGAGCTATTCAGCGGGTCTAGGTGTGGACTTGAGCGGAGGGATTTGCAATAGAGATCAAATGAAATTTCACCCACTTGTTTAGTTATAGCTCTTTCCCAGGTGATCATTGGATTTTCCGGCCTCGATATGCTCTCTTCCACTATGTTCAATGCCTTGATTGCTTTGTGCAGGGCGATGTGCCAGAGCGTGCGTGGCTCTTCAAAAATGGATCTCACTTGGTGTTTAATGAATTCTTTGGGGCCCTTAAAATCCTGAGATAAAGTTTTATAAAGTCCCCCTGGCCCATCAAATCAGGCCTTGCCAAGCCTAATTCCAGCCTTAGCCTTGCATTCCTTGCTAACCTCGGAATTTGGAGCACCGTTTTATAAGCTTTAGATTGTATTGAATTTAAGCTAACGTGCTGTGACCCAGAGAAAGCAAGGTGACCATAACTGATTGCTGGTAGACATTTTGCTTTTAGAACTTTCAATATTGGGCCGGCAGTCGGGCTAATCAGGTGGTGGTTTAATTGCTTGAGTAGATGTATCACCATGTTGGCCTTAGTACACTGGTGTTTCAAGTGGGCCTTCGCGTTTGCCTGTTCCGTCAGCCACACCCCCAGGTAGTTGTATGACTCTGCTGTATTGATATGCAAGTTGCCCATTTGCCATGGCGCTTTCTTTTTCTGGTGGTAGGTCTTGAAGATGACGACCTTGGTCTTTTCTTAGTTTACTGTCAGGTTACTGATTCTGTTGAAATGATTTAGTGCGGTTGAGGGCTCTTTTTAGACCAACCTTCGTGTGGTCCATTATGGTTGTATCGTCGGCGTATTGAAGCACTTGGTGCTACTAGGCAGGCTCCTTTTAGGGCGTCCCCCAGATCCGCTGTGTATAGGTTAAACAAAATGGGTGCCAACACACACCCTTGCTTCAGCCCGTTCTCTGTAAATATTTTCGAGGATACTGTGCTGGTGCTGGTTTTGACTCTTACCCAGGTGTCCTCATAGAGCAATCTTCTTGCCTTCATTAGGTTTGGAGGAATTCCCCAGTTTTCTAACTTCCACCATAATCCTCTGCGAACAACTTTGTCGAATGCTGTGCTGTAATCTAAAAAGCAACAGAAGAGTGGGGGGTGGTTCTTCCGGGCAGCCTGGGCAGCTATATGGGTCAGTGCCAGTACGTTATCCATTGTTGATGCCTGTGACCAGAAGTCAGTTTGGTAAGGAGGCACAATACTATTATCCTCCACCCACTCCTCCGGGTCCTTTAGTAGCAGGCGGGCATAGGCCTTGGCCTCAAGGTGGAGTAGGGCAATAAGCCTATAATTTGATGGCTTTAGGCGGTCTCTTTTGAAGATAGGGACAAAGATGGAGCCCCTCCAGGCATCAGGCGTTGTTGCTGGTAAACAGACATAATATCGAATAAAAAATATCGACAGGACAGAATATCGAGTTTTTAATATAGAATGGACAGAATATCGAATTGCCAAAATATAGTGGTGAAGAATATCGAAAATCAGGTAAGAAATATCGATTTAAATAATATAGAAGTAAGTAATATCGACAGTCATAATATAGTTGTTAATAATATCGAATTTTTTTAATAGTGTTTTAAGTGTTAGTATATGTGTTAAAAGTATGTATTCATTTTGGAATGTGTGTTTGAATATTTTTAAAGTAATGAATTTGATGTTATTGAATTTTTGTGTAATATAATTCCGTAGTGGGTTGTGGGTTTATAGGGGATTAGGGTGGGAAGTAATTTAGTTATAGTACATTAAATAATAATTTTTAGGAATTATTAATTATTTTTAATTTAATTTTGCGTTTTACTGCTGTAGCGGGTTGTGGGTTTATAGGGGAATAGTGTGGGAAGTAATTTAATTGTTATTAGGTAATTATTAATTGGTATTGAAAATTAATTGGTTGTTGATTAATTATTAATTGGTAAATAATTTGTATTAATTGGTAATTAATTTGTATTAATTGTTTAATTGATAATTATGTTAATTAAATTAATTTATTATTTGTAGCGGGTTGTGGGTTTATAGGGGAATATGGTGGGAATTAATTTAATTGTAAATAATAATTATTGAAATAATTTTTGTATATTGCTAATTAATTTATTATTAATTAATTATTAATTGGTATTATTTTTATTTATTAATGTTTGGTATTGAACATTAATTGGTTGTTAATTAATCATTAATAGGTAATTAATTTAAAAAATATTGGTATTTATAATTAATTAATTATTAAATATTGTGTGATTGGTTATTAGCGTAATATTTTTTTTGGAATTAATAATTTAGTTATTTTTAATAACATATTAAATTATTATTTTCCCTACTATTGCACTCACTGGAGTGGGAATAGTAATTTTTACCCCTGCGCTATCCAACGCTTTCCCTACTATTGCACTCACTGGAGTGGGAATAATAATTTTTACCCCTACGCTATCCAACGCTTTCCCTACTGTTGCACTCTTTGTAGTGGGAATAGTAATTTTACCCCTATGCTATCCAACGCTTTCCCTACAGTTGCACTCACTGGAGTGGGAATAGTAAATTTTACCCTCCCGCTATCCAACGCTTTCCCTACTATTGCACTCACTGGAGTGGGAATAATAATTTTTACCCCTACGCTATCCAACGCTTTCCCTACTGTTGCACTCTCTGGAGTGGGAATAGTAATTGTTACCCCTACACTATCCAGCGCTTTCCCTACTGTTGTACTCTTTGGAGTGGGAATAGTAATTTTTACCCCTACGCCATCTGACGTTTTCCCTACTGTTGCACTCACTGGAGTGGGAATAGTAATT
Organism: Triturus cristatus; assembly: GCF_964204655.1. NCBI lineage: Eukaryota > Metazoa > Chordata > Amphibia > Caudata > Salamandridae > Triturus > Triturus cristatus. Next base: position 1,513,794,482 of record NC_140591.1, on the reverse strand, counting down.
TTTGCCCTCCCGCTATCCAACGCTTTCCCTACTGTTGCACTCTCTGGATTGGGAATAGTAATTTTTATCCCTACGCTATCCAATGCTTTCCCTACTGTTGCACTCTGGAGTGGGAACAGTAATTTTTACCCCTACTCTATCAAACGCTTTCCCTACAGTTGCACTCTCTGGAGTGGGAATAGTAAATGTTATCCTCCTGCTATCCAACGCTTTCCCTACTGTTGCACTCTCTGGAGTGGGAATAGTAATTTTTACCCCTACGCTATCCAACGCTTTCCCTACTGTTGCACTCTCTGGAGTGGGAATAGTAATTTTTACCCCTACGCTATCCAACGCTTTCCCTACTGTTGCACTCTTTGGAGTGGGAATAGTAATTTTTACCCCTACGCCATCTGACGTTTTCCCTACCGTTGCACTCACTGGAGTGGGAATAGTAATTTTTATCCCTACGCTATCCAATGCTTTCCCTACTGTTGCACTCTCTGGAGTGGGAACAGTAATTTTGACCCCTATTTTGACCGATATTTTGACTAACTATATTTTTTACAACAATATTTTGGATTCTTTATTTTTGTACTTTCCTGTTTGGAGATAGGGCTTCGATATTTTGCCATTCTATATTTTTTCCTCGATATTTTTGTACTTCGATATTCTCCTTCTTGATATTTTTGTCAGTGATCCGTTGTTGCTGTCTGGAAAGTGTAGCTGTATAGGGGAGTTAATATTGCAGCCCAAAAGTCGGGGGCCTTTCTGAAAACCTGCACTGGAATCCTGTTTAGCCCAGTGGCCCCATCATTCTTCATGTTCTTGATGGTCTTAATCACCATTTGAGGGTTTAGCTGGGCTGTTACTACACTGTGTGTGGCCATCGGCGATCTATTACCGTCAGACCGGTTGCAATGGCTGGCTTTCGTGCCTTCTGGCGTAATGTCTGATAGACAGTCTGGACTATCACCTCCACGGGCCCCATCTGAGCTATCTTTGTATGCGGGGGTAGTTGTGTAAAGCTGTTTGACATAGATCAGCCAGTACTTTTCTGCTACTCCGTTCTCTCTTGAGATTCCTCTGCATTGCATGAGTACATGGATAGTGACTGGATACTCAGAGTGCTGCAAGGAGAGTTCATAGTGAATTGGGTATTGGTGGAGTGATTGGATTAGTACATAGCACTGGCTGGGTGATTGGAGGAGTGCACAAGGAGTGACAATGTGATCTCTGGACTGCATGGGAACTACCTGGGTAATTGGAGGAGTGAATCAGTAGTGTGTAGGTGGTTACATGACTGCATGGATAGTGCACATGTGATTGTAGCACTGCATGTGTTAGTGCTTGGGTCATTGCATGACTACATGGATAGTGACTGAATACTTAGAGTGCTGCAATGAGAGAGCACAGTGAATTTATAAGTGCTTGGGTTTTGGCAGAGTGATTGGATAAGGACATGGGACTGGCTGGGTAATTGGAGGAGTGCATAGGTAGTAACAGGGAGATTACTAAACTGTATAGGTAGCACTCACAGGATTGTAGAAGTGCACGATTTAGTGTCTGGATCATTGCATGAGTACATGGGTAGTGACTGGATGATTAGAGCACTATAAGGAGAGTGCATGGTGAATTTATAAGTGCTTGTGTTTTGGCGGAAAAATTAGATAAGGATATGGTACTGGCTGGGTGATTGGAGGAGTGCATGGGGAGTGACAGTGTGATTGCTAGTCTACATGAGTACTACCTGGATAAATGCAGGAGTGAATCAGTAGTGTGTAGGTGGTTATAGGACTGCATGGAAAGTTCACATGTGATTGTAGCACTGCATGTGTTAATGCCTGGGTCATTGCATGAGTACATGGATAGTGACTGGATACTTAGGGCCCTATTAGGATAAGTCCACCTGTCACCCTAGTGGTGGAGGGACTGCCAGCCAGTGGTGCGGGGGTCCCGTACCGGCAATTAGGATGCCACTGCCACCGTGGCGGTGGCATCCTGTATTCCCAGCACTGTGGTGGGCGGTGCACACAGCACCGGCCGCCACAATGCTGGGAATGCACGTTGTGCATTGTCATGCACAAGGTGACAGGTACCGTGCGGTTCCTGCCACCTTGTCTGTGACAATGTAGGGGGTACCATAGGTACCCCCCATGTTCACCCCCCACCCCACCAATTCCCTGGGGGCCTGCAACGGGCCCCCGTAAGCAAACTCTGCATGACTTTCCATGGCAGAGTCTCCGCCATGGAAAGCTCTGCACCGCTTCCCATACTAAGGTGCCGATTCTGATCCGTTAAAAATATTCCCCGTACGAATCGTATCTGTATTTTTTTACGTACGAATCGAACAAGTCCCGTACAAACGTGAAAGTACGATTCGTATGTGAAAAACTACATACGAATCGCATTGGGAAAATTACCCGACACGTCCTCGGATCGGGAAAAGTCCCCGACACGTCCCCGTACATTTTTACGTACAAATCGTAAAAATGAAGTCCGAGCGCGCAAGTACGATCCGTCCCGTCCGACCGAATGTACAACCGTATGGAAAAAACACCGTACGGAGCGAACATCAATAGCAACCATGGAGTTGTCCAAACATGTGCCTGCATACGCGCCGAACAACCCTCCCCGTATGGAAGCGCAGTACCCCCAGCCCCCGTATGTACGCGCCGTACCCCCAGCCCCCGCATGTACGCGACGTATCCCCAGCACCCCCCCGTAAGTACGCGCCGTACCCCCAGCCCCCCGTATGTACGCACCATACCCCCAGCCCCCCGTAGGTACGTGCCGTACCCCCAGCCCCCGCATGTACGCGACGTATCCCCAGCACCCCCGTATGTACGCGCCGTATCCCCAGCCCCCCCGATGTACGCACCGTACCCCCAGCCCCCGCATGTACGCGACGTATCCCCCGCACCCCCCCCGTATGTATGCACCGTACCCCCAGCCCCCCATATGTACGCGCCGTACCCCCAGCCCCCCGTATGTACGCGCCATATCCCCAGCCCCCGCATGTACACGACGTATCCCCAGCACCCCCGTATGTACGCGCCGTGCCCCCAGTCCCCTTATGTACGCGCCGTACCCCCAGCCCCCCGTATGTATGCGCCGTACCCCCAGCCCCCGTATGTACACGCCGTATCCCCAGCCCCCGATGTACGCGCCGTACCCCCAGCCCCCGCATGTACGCGACGTTTCCCCAGCACCCCCATATGTTCACGCCGTACCCCCAACCCCCCACCTATGTATGCGCCCTCTCCCGGTCCCCCGTATGTACGCGCCGTGCCCCCAGCCCCCCCTATGTACGTGCCATACCCCCGGTCCCCGTATGTACGGCCTGTACCCCCAGGCCCCTACACCCTGCCCGTGCCTGTACGCACCCTACCCTAGGCCCCTACACCAGCACCCTTACCCAGCATCGCGCATGTACGAATCGTACCAAGCCATTGCAAATGTCAGCACTGTACAACAACATGGCCGATGTACGCACCTTACAGACGCGAACACCACTCGTACTGAACAGGACACTGCAAAACACCACAAGGAGGGTCAATTTGAATCGCACAACACCACTAAACACGTCCAACAAGCCCAAATACATCCAATACACTGACCTGCAACATCCAAACAGGTAAACAGAGGCCCAAACCACAACCACCTCTTATAACACACCCACCCAAAGTTCAAACACAGCCACACCCACAAATGGACCAATAAAATGGTCCCACACACACAAACCATGAGCCTTTGCAACAGACCCACTGCTGACAGACCCCACCGACAAACCACTGCTCCATACTTGAATCTTGACTACACCTTACACTTGCACACCTGCACACAACCACCTTCACAAACACCCCCTCATCACATTCACACACACACCTTCACGCCCACACCCACACACCCACAACCATCCACACCCACACCACCCACCATGCCCACAAACAACAATCCAAAGTTCACAAGGGAGGAGCTGGACATCCTTGTCAACGAAATTATCAGAGTCGAGCCACAGCTCTTTGGAACATTGGTCAGACAGACCAGCATAGCGGAGAAATCAGCCATGTGGCAGAGGATCTTCAATCGGGTGAATGCTGTTGCGCCCATCAGAAGGACCAGGCATGAATGCCAAGCCAGGTGGTACGATCTGCGGAGGACAGTCCGGCGCAAAATGACTGACGAATATGCCCAGAGTAACATCACTGGAGGTGGGCCACCCCGCAGACCGGTACACTACCATCCCTGGGAGGAGAAGGTGATGCTCACGCTGCCGCCGGTGGGAGTACATGGAGTAGAAGGAGTCGCCGAGCCTGGTGAGTACACAAACAACTCAGGTCACATGGGGGGAACCGCATCCACAACCCAACTCCCAATAATGCACGCAACTACCCCAAAGCCATCACCGGACACAACCACACTAAAAAAACACACACATGCCACTAACGAGTCCATGCCCCATTCACCATGCAAGGCCATGCCAAGTCACAGGCTACACAAAACACCAACACAAGACAGGATGTCCACGATGGCAGGAGGGTGGGCCTCCCAAAACACATTGTGCAACTCAGAAGCAGACACCAATGCCCTCAGCCCATATGGCCTAGGGCAGAGTTTTCAAAACAGTGTGTCCCGACACAGTACTGTGTCGCCTGCAAATGGTGGGCGCGTCGCAGGATGACATTGGTGTGAAGGCCCAATTTGCACATTACAGCAGCTAATGAAGAGGCATCACTTTGAAAGTGTGTCAGCACACACCGCCGCAGCAGCGCAGACTCAGAGACACTCCGCCCAATGTGGCCGAGGAAATTCTAAACAAAGCCACATGAACAAGACAATGGCCTTTGAAAGACCTGCAAAGTGTGTGTGCCCAGGAAGCTGGGCTGAGGTGACAGAGGGTGACAGACAGATGAAGGGAGAGGGAGATAGAGGGAGGGAGACAGAGGGAGACCGAGTGCGACAGAGGGAGACAGGCAGAGGGAGGAGGGTGACAGAGGGAGGGAGAGAGGGAGACAGAGGGAGACCAAATCACCCTTGGGTGGTGTGGGCATGCTTGCTCGTCAGCAGGTGGACTGTGTGCATGTTGACAAGGATTGGCAGTGCGTGAACCACCCCTTTTTGTGTTGGAAATCACTGGACCATGTGTCAATCTGTGCACGAGTAGATCCGTGCTGCAGGCACAAACCTAACCTTACACCCAGTATACCCACTCACTGTGTTTGTTAGAACCGAGTCACAAATGCATAAGTAACCTACCTGCATTCTCAAATTGATTTGAAAAAGCACCATTTGCCCACGTACAGTGCAACACGTCAGGCGGTTCTGCCTGGCTCGCTACGCTCGCTCGCTACACTGCCTTACTGCGTTCCAATATGATGCATCTACAAAGAGTGTGTCACACAAAGGAAAAGTGTTGAAAGCTGTGGCCTAGGGACATACCCATGCACCGTGCTCAATGCACAGGGACTTGCCAAGTACAGACAAGGTAGATGACACTTGGCCCTGCTGTAGACAGCACAAGGCACTCCTGTGACCACTGTACACTCAAACACCAACTCCACATGCCACCTACCTACCACAGGAACTCATATTCACTGTCATGCCAGCATGCACCATGAGGGGATAGACACATCACCTGGTAGACCCAATGACACATCACACCACACCCAATAGCATGCCCGGTCACACCCCCCCTTACACAAGCACACACCTCCGGGACAGCCAATGGAAATTGCCACTCCCACAATGGACACGTGACACAAGACCAATCCATAGCCAAAATAGCATCCTACCAGTCATTAGACAGGCCAAATAACCAGGAGTACATATCAATCTGTCCCCCGCAGCATACCCATCCACAAGTGCACTGTGAGAGGAATGCTAGCCATATCCAACTACCCAGAGGAACTGTGCCAACATGAATATGTATGAAACATGGATGTCGCATGAAACACCATTAACATTGTCTCTCTCTCACACACAGGGCAACGTCGTCGATCCCCCCCCCAACACTGGGGGGGGAAGAATCACAGGCCCAGGCTTCGCGTGACGATGATCCCACCGGCAGCGACGACTCTCACCACTCCGTGGATGACCCCGACCAACCTGGCCCCTCTGGTGCCCAAGCACCTGCAGCACCTGCATCAGGTACAACTGTGCCAACCACCACCCCCATTCCTGCCACATCCAAGGAGACACCCAGGAGCCCTGCTTGCACCGAACAACACAGCCAGTCTGACCAGGAGGGACAAGGTTCTCCGGGCACCCAGGAGGAGGCTGGTGACCCCGCAAATGCCATCCCTCAGGAGTCCTGTAGACCCGATGTGCCCACAACGGCAGGCCAGGCTCGTGTGGGCAGGGGTGGTGGGAGTGGAGGATGGCGGAGGCGCGAACCTGACCAGCCAGCTGAGGAAACCAGTATGGCACATGTACGCAACATCCTGGACACATACCGGCGTGACACCAGGGGCATCAGCCAGGTTGTGTCCACCCTCACAGACATCAAGGGGACCCTCGAGGTAATGAAGACCCTGCAGGCCGAGCAACAGGCCAGTCAACGACAACACCAAGGACGGATGGAGGCAAGACTGGCTGAGCTCGTGGCGGTGCAAACGGACATGAGCCGTTCACTCCGTCGGATTGCCGAAAACATGGGCAACCCTCCCTGTGCCACCAGGCGAAGAGCACCACCAGCCACAGGGAGGGATCAGAAGGAGGAGGATTCGTCCGACGGAGCATCACAAACATCGTCACGGCCTGCATCTGAGGGTCCCCGGATGAAGGTGGGTCGTCCACGGAAAAGACCGTGAGAGTCAGCGGACCATCACCATCTCCCAGATCACCTGGCCTGGCACCTGGTCCTCTGGCGCCACAGCAGCACCTCATCCAATGACATTCTCTGCCACATGGACTTGCTGGTCACAGTCTGACAAATGTTGACAAAGACTGTGGTATGGACTCTGATGACTTCCAATGGCAAGGATACCAACTCCCCCTGTGAACTTTGGATTCTAGACACCCGGCGAGCACCTCTTTTCATCCCCCCAAACACGTACCCCACCACTAATAAAAATCATCACAATCATGAGATGATGCCGTCATTTAGCATTATTCCATTACATGTGTGTGTTGTAATGTCTAACTATGCCTGAGTGTTGAAGTAACTCCAACCATCCATACGCTGGGATCTGAGTCTGGCACAGGACACACATGGGTCACAATGTATCATCCAATACAGACATGGAACACCATACTCACCCGTGATGGCCTCAACCAGCTGAGGGGGTGCCTGCACAACTGTGCGGACAGACCTATTTCCATGAGCATCAGTCATGCGCAGAGGTCAGGGCTCATATGGAGTGTCCTGGGGTGGGAGTCCCAGGTATGTGTAGCCAGGTGTGAGAACTATGTCTTGCATGCTGGAGTCAGGTGGATGTGGAGAATGGTGGCCAGGCCAAAGTTGGATGCATGGAGATGGCACAATGGGGTCTTGGATGACAGTGCCACAAGGTTGTGTTGGGGTCCTGGTCGTGGGCTGCATCCTGAGGGTGGGTGTGGATTGTGAAGGTCATCCTGCAGCTGACTGTGATCCATTGCAGCTATCTCTGTTGGACGGTGATGTGGCTGGGTCGCCGGATGTTGAAGCAGAGCTGTGCAGATGCACCCTGGATGTGGACAAGTATCATGGGAGTTGTAATGTACTTGTCCGTAGAGGGCAGGGTAGGATTTGACACAGATGTTGTAGTGGACCTGGGGGATGGTCTGTCTTGCCTTGAGGTGGATCGAACTGGGGATCATGTGCATAATGCAGAGTGTGCTGCAGCCTGAGGTACAGATGCTGGTGATCAGCATAGCACATGTGAGCAAGCAATCCATGATGCACACCAGCTCATGTGCGTGGCCACTGGGTGTTTGTGTAGGGCCCTTGCGGGTGGGACACAAGCAGTTGAGCCACCTGTAAGGGGACAATCCGCAGATGATCACCTCAGTCCTGTACAAGTCCAGCATCAGGTGGCTGATGTTCAGCCATCTGCCAATGGATCCCATGCATTATTGAATATGAGAACTGTCAAGGACTGCGTCTTTGGGGAGGGTGAGGAGCACCTGGCTGTCAATGGCACACAAGATGATGATGAGATGCTGTGCGCATGTCATGGTGTAGAGGGGGATCCTGGACACATTGTAGACTGACACGCTGAGACATGATACCTGTGCCATGTGTCCGGCAACGACACCATACTACATGCAGAGGCCTGGAGTACCACTCCCATGGCCTTGTCGGGGTTCAGAGCCGGTGGGGAGTAGGAGGGACATGACCTGGTTGGTGTGACAGGGCCTGGAAGGCGTGCCAGCGCTGTGTAGGCAGTTGGAGTTGCACACTCATTATGCAAAGGTGTTGTGTGGGCGCTTAGTGCATGCCTGAGTGCATGCAACAGATGTATTGGATGGACATTGCTTGGTGGGTGGCCTCAACATCATGGTGTAGCGTGATGTGGCTCATGCAAGGACATAAGGCTCGTGCAATGTGCACGTAGCATGTGCAGACGGTCCAGCCTTTGCCACCGCAACTGTGTCACACACAAGCTGATTACACCCAAATGAATGGGTGGAGGGAGGAAGGGGGGTGCATCTTAGAGGCGTGTGTGTGAGGCTAAATTTAGAAACTCTGTGTGCCCTTGCTGCAGGGCCTGCAGCAGCAGGCGCCATGTCCTGAAAACCATGCCACAAGATGCACACAAAGACAAGGATGTCAGAAAGGACTATTGCAAAAGGTGTATGTTAAGGAAGGAGTGTCTGGTTCAACATGGCACACACACAGACAATGGATGCACAATCAGTAAAGTGCCCGTTGTGGGGACTGAGATGCCAAAATACCTACACAGCCATGGACTTCATGCACAATACAGAATCTAATCCCTGACAAACATCTTGCATCTTGCTACTCTACACATAGACTCATATGCACAATCTCTGATACCTATGCCAGACATGCCTGCATGCACAGTGGCAAGAGACCTGCATTGACCGAGATGAGGCACCTTGGAGGCTGAGGGACACCTTTATTAGTCATGTTCGCCGGAAGGCAACTGCATCTATATTAACAGATGCACAGGTCATGTGGATGAACATGTGGGACCTACACTGGCACCCCCCTTTGCACCACAGATGCTGGAAATCCATAGAACTGGCACACAAGTGACGGGTTTGAGCAAAACACCCCCTGCTGCTCACGGAGAGGCTGCTATTCACCATTGAGCCTCTTATGGGGATGTCCCACACTATGTCAACCCGGTGCATCCCGTATGTTTCCGAGGGCAGTGTTACACACATTGATGCCTTCATCACAATCCACAATCCCATTACAGATGACTGTCACCAAGTGTGACTATCAATTCATGTGAATTCAGCTCCATGTCATGTGCCCCATGGTGATTCTACATGTATGCAAAGTAACAAAACATGCACAGGAGCAGTGCACACACATTGTAAACAAATACCACACCCAAAAAGCCGTGCTGCATCCCTTACCCAAAGGAGATTTTTCAACATGTCCGTGCATGTAACGCTGATTCAGCACACGTTGCTGTATTCATGAGGAATAGCAGGAGCACAACGATGCCACCAGCAGACAGCATACGCAAATTCCTGGGGATGAAAGACACACAAGAAGTCAGCCAAAAGATGCTCATCCGCATGCATGGGTATGTACTCGACACGTATAAGGTTGTCAACATGCCAGGTGAAAATAGTGTCTCAGCTACAATTTTGTTAATGACATCATCACTCGAGTGACACATCCAAACACACCTCTGACTCACTTAGCATACATGCAGATGGGCCCACACATTGCAACACATGCCACACAAGGCTCAATGCGTGCAACACTCAGACACTGGAACTCACCACTAAGCGAAGAAGTTGCGTATGAGCCGACTCCGGATGTCCTCTTCCTCCTCCTCCTCCTCCTCCACATCACTTGCCTCGTCACCAAGCCCTTCATCATACATGGGTGGATGTTCCTGCTCATCCGGATCCAGGATGAGTGGCACAGCTTTCTCCAGTGCCATGTTGTGCAGCATGCAGCACACGGGGAAGATTTTGCAGACCTTCACAAGTGCATATGGGAGGGACCCGCCGGTCTTGTGGAGGCACCGGAATCGGCTCTTCAGGACGCCAAAAGTCATCTCAATCATTCGCCTGGTCTGCCTATGGGTGTTGTTGTACCGGTGATCGGCAGCTGTTCTGGGGTTGCGGAGAAGCGTGATCAGCCATGGCATGTTGGGATAGCCAGAGTCCCCTACATGGAAACATCATGGACAGAAGTGGGTCAGGAGAAGCAGTAAGACATAAAGATGACGCTAAATACAGGACTAACAGAGTATACCCACCAACAAGACATGCTTGTTCGTTGCGCAGCTGCAGCATCATTTCAGGCACCCTGCTACGCCTCATGATGTAGGCATTGTGTGCTGATCCTGGAAAACGAGCACAGACATGGGAAATCTGCATGTTAGCAAGACACACCACAAGGGCATTAATGGAGTGGTAATGTTTACGGTTCCTATAGGCTACCTCCTGTGCCTGTGGTGGTACCAAAGCCACATGTGTCCCATCAATAGACCCAATGACATGGGGCATCCCTCCCAGGGCATAGATCTCACCCTTGACACCTGTCAACTGCTCACGAGTTGGGAAATGAATAAACTCATCAAGGTGAACCAACATGGCCTCTAAAACATCATGCAGGACACGTCTGAACATGGTCTGGGACATGCCACCAACATCAGCTATGGTCAATTGAAATGTACCCGTGGCAAAGAAATGTAGGGCTGCCATCACCTTCATCTTGGGTGTCAGTGCAGTAGGATACCTGTGTAGCGGTTGGAGGTGTGGTGCCAGCCTTGCGGTCAAGTTCTCAATCAACGGTTGGGAGAAGCGGTATCGGCGTATACAGTCACGTTCCCTCAGGGCAGCCAAGTCTGGCATTGGTCGGGGGAGAGGCGGAGCCCTGCAGTAATTTGGAAGGGATAACGAAGAGTGAGTACAGTACAACAACAATGTCAATGTACTGAGCACATGTTCAACAGCCAATACACATATGCTACATACAGAGTCAGGTCTGTGCAATATATCCTGGACACGCATGCCAGCCAGGTGATACTCCTACCAAGAGCCAGCTACAAATGTGGATTCTCAAGGTCAACATGACATGCCATGAAACTTGCTGTGGGCCAGTGTAAGTGAACAGGCAGACGCATTACAGGAGTGACAGACATCCACATATGTGCAGAAGAAGGATGTTTATCATACAGACAGGTTGCGGAACACTAGATGCACAGGTCACATGTCCTTGAAAAAGGACAGACCACACACCTTGCCATGAAGGGTTACATGTCAAGACTGATCACTCATACATTGAGACTACGCAGATACGTCCTTGTCTCGCAAGTCCATGTTCGATGCATACATACACACGTTACGTCTGATTCCACATGTGGCCTGGTGTGCGTAATAGTGTGCCATGCCCATCTACACACAGACACATGTTGGATGCAGCAACTGCAGATACATTTGACGGAACACCAACAGCAAGCTCATGGAAACACATGACACACACATGACATCGTGACATCGTGCCACACCGGTAGTTACATGTCAGGTGTGATTATCCGTGTACCTGGCATCAGGGGACAGTTGCGGGTGTTGGTGAGTGTGCCATGCCAGTGATGCAGTGCTCGACAAGTCTGTGCTACATGTACACATGTAAAAGTTGTGAAGGGGATGTGGGGCACATAGTGCACCATCACACATGACATGTGTACACAGCCCATCACACATCTATTGGGTTCAAACATGAGGAGATATATGCCACATCACAGCCTGACACACCTATGCCCCAGACATGTAGGACTGCACTGACAATGACTTGATGTCCAGCCTTGGGCAAGTATGACAGCTCCATTCCTTTCTGTGTGCCGCCTGTCACCAGTGTAAGGTGTTAAACGCACCGTACACACGCTCTGAGGGAGTGTGTAGGGTCTGTATCACTATGCTAGTGTAGCCGTAGGCATACGCCATAGGGATACGGTCCGTACACGCGTGTGTAGGGTCCGTATCACTATGCTAGTGTAGCCGTAGGCGTACGCCATAGGGATACGGTCCGTACACGCGTGTGTAGGGTCTGGTCCGTACACGCGTGTGTAGGGTCTGTATCACTATGCTAGTGTAGCCGTAGGCGTACGCCATAGGGATACGGTCCGTACACGCGTGTGTAGGGTCCGTATCACTATGCTAGTGTAGCCGTAGGCGTTCGCCATAGGGATACGGGCCGTACACGTGTGAGTACGTGCCGATCACTCGGACCTACAGCAACATAACTATAGTGATCAGTGATCGGCACGTACTCACGCGTGTACGGCCCGTACACGCGTGAGTACGTGCCAATCACTCGGACCTACAGCAACACAACTATAGTGATCAGTGATCGGCATGTTCCCACGCGTGTACGGCCCGTACATGTGTGAGTACGTGGTGATCACTCGGACCTACAGTAACACAACTATAGTGATCGGCACGTACTCACGCGTGTATGGCCCGTATCACTGTAGTGATGGTGCCCTAGGGGTACGGACCTACAGCAACACAACTTTAGTGATCAGTGATCGGCACGTACTCACGCGTGTACGGCCCGTACACGCATGAGTACGCGTGAGTATGTGCCGATCACTCGGACCTACACCAACACAACTATAGTGATCAGTGATCGGCACGTACTCACGTGTGTATGTCCCGTACACGCGTGAGTACGTGCCGATCACTCAGACCTACAGCGGCACAACTATAGTGATCAGTGATCGGCACGTACTAACGCGTGTACGGCCCGTACACGCGTGAGTACGTGGCGATCACTCGGACCTACAGCAACACAACTATAGTGATCAGTGATCGGCACGTACTCACGCGTGTACGGCCCGTACACGCGTGAGTAAGTGCCGATCACTCGGACCTACAGTAACACAACTATGGTGATCGGCACGTACTCATGCGTGTATGGCCCGTATCACTGTAGTGATGGTGCCCTAGGGGTACGTGTGTAACGCGCCGTACCTGTGTGGGGATGTAAAAATTACAATGGGGACACATGAGGGACAAGTATTAGGGCCTAAATGCATGCTGGTTTTCATGGATACCAATTTTCAGGTTCAAATTTTTACATCATGTGGTCTGGAAAGTTCAGTTGGCCACATTATACATTGTTGCAAAGTTGTTGTTGACTTGACATGATGCTGCAAAATCGAAAGATGCAAAGGCTGTCACTGGTGAATGTTTAAAGGGATTGGAGGAAACGTAGGATGCAAATGAGTCTGACCAATCACTCTGTACTCCTGTAAATGAAATAGGCCAGCAAGGCAGATATAAGGCAGGCAGAACCCATTAGAGGGCACTTGTCTGCACAACATGTCAGTCGATACCACTGCTGCTGTATCGTCTCCCTCTGGCACCATGTCAAGGACTGTGGAGAGGGCCCAGCCTTTCACACAGGAGGAGAACCAGGCCCTGCTGGATGTGATCCTCCCACACTACCCCATGCTGTATGGTCGACCAGGGGAGCAGGTGAGTGCTGACTCCACTACCTTTGCCTGTGAACCTTTATTGTGTCTGTCACTTCTGGCATTGTGTCCAGGTGTGACAGACATGCTATGTTGGTTGGAGTGGGTCCCAGGGGGGGGTGGATGGTGTTGGACAGGCCACCCGAAGGGCTTGCTCCCTCCCCGCATGACAGGGCCCAAGCCCCGGCCCCCCAGGCGCGACCCACGAGAATCACCCGCACCCCGTCTCCCGACGGAACTCCTGCCTCGGACCACCATGTATCACGGGCCCAAGCCACCACGGCTCCCTCGGCCGGGTCAAGCCGCCATCTTGGGCCCTGCGCCACGAGGCCGCGTGGCCTCCCCCCGACCCTAACCCTGGGCCTGGCCGGCCCCGACATCCCGGCACCACCATCCACCCAGGAGGTGAGCGGACCACTTGGCAGGTCAATGGGAGAACGAAGCGCCAAGGACTCTCCCCCGCCAGGTGACGATCGCCTCCAGCTCCCCCAGGCACCGGCTCCACCCCCCCGCTGGGTGTCTGGACACCTTCATCCCGGACCCTCCGACCTCCAAGTGCGAGGGTCCGGACATCAAAGGGCACCTGCCCTATAACTGGAGCAGCTCCGGAGCAGGAAGGCAGTTGTATCCTGGAGTCGAGAGACACCGAGAGAACTCAGCCTTAACGGTCTACTGGCGCTGCCGTAGCCCTATCTTGTGAACTATCAACCTGCCTGCTGGCGCTGCCGCGGCCTTCTGCAACATCCACCCTCGTCGGGACCTGCTGGCGCTGCCGCGGCCCGTTGTCACGACCATCTTCACCGGGACCTGCTGGCGCTGCCGCGGACCGTACATCGACCATCTTCACTGGGACCTGCTGGCGCTGCCGCGGACCGTGTATCGACCATCTTCACTGGGACCTGCTGGCGCTGCCGCGGCCCGTACCAGCTAGACCACCAAGCTCGAGGATTGTGAGCTACCCACCCTACCACCTCAACTACCAGACTGGTAACCAGACTATCCCGCTACCCCCTTTTCCCATCTTGAGAGACTTGAATCGAGGGGACCCCTGAGTCCAGACCTCCTTGTACCTTTTCATTGTACCTTAAGAAGTGCTTATAAAGAACGCTAACTCATCTCCTGGTGTGGTATCTGTTTGTGGGGGGGAAGTTATTGGTCTGTACGATCGCTGGAGACGGCTCTCCCCGGAGACCTCTCCCCTTGTCCTCGGCCGACCCTCCCGGCCCGTCTAACATTGGTGGCCAGCGGCGCGAACCGAATCAACGCGTAATCGTACAGAGAGTAGCTCACCCCACGACAAAACCACGATGTCAGCCAAAGATAGCGGTTCCAATGAAAAGTTCCAAATGGATAAGTTGGAAGAATATAGCCACCGCGAACTTAAACAATTTTGCATGGAACTAGGCATTGCTACCACCGGCCTGAGTACCAAAGATGATTTGAAGCGCGCCCTTGAGTTGTGGGCAGAAACTGGGATCACCGGATCCTCCGACCAAAACAGTGTCGCACCAGAGGGGAACACCACGGCTCCCGAGGAGCGGGGAACGGGCCTCTCGCAGGAGGAGATCCAGGAAAGAGAAAGGACCAGATTACACGAGTTGGAAATGGCACGACTCAAGATGGACGGTGAACTAAAGTTAGCCGAGCAGAAACTAAATCTAGAGCATCTGCGGCTCCGAGAGGAGCGAGAAGAAAAACAGAGACAAAGAGAGCTTGAGGAAAAAAGAATAACACTCGAACACGAGCGCAAACTGGCGGAAATAGAACTTCGGAAACAGAATAAAGAACCGGGGGTGCCTGAGCGACCGCACACCCCAGGGGCAACCGAGAAAAAAGTCCACATCCCCAAGGATGTTGTCCGAGAGTATGTCCGAGAAGACGACATACAGCAGTGGTTCAAAGCCTACGAGATCGCCATGACCTCCCACCGGATCGACCGGAGTGATTGGGGAGCTGGACTATGGGGGAGGTTCGTCAACGAAGGTCGCGATGCCCTGTTGCAGCTCCCAGATCACCAAATGTCGTCCTACGACCACATGAAGGCTGCCCTCCTCACCCGCTACGGCCTCACACCCGAGATGTACCGCCAGAGGTTCAGAGATTGCACCCGGATCCCGGGTACAACTTGGGTGGAGTACGTAAACTATTTCAGCCGAGCCTTCGAGGGTTGGATCAAGGGGAGCCATGTAACGACCTACGAACAACTCTTTAACCTTATGGTATGGGAACACCTGTCGAACAACTGCTTCGTCGAGCTCAGGCAGCACCTCCTCGACAGTAAATTGACCGACCCCCGGCAGCTCGCCGCTGAAGCTGACCGATGGGAGAGCACCCGAGTGGGCCGGAGAGGACCGCACGAGCAGAACCGAAGCAACCAAGGCCAGCACCGTCCTCGGGGAGGAGGAGGAGGCCAGGGGCGAGGGAGAGACACCCTCCCGACAACACCCGTGGCCAGCGCCCCGCCCCCGGCCGGCCGGGGAAACCCCCCGATGCGTCCAGGGTTCCGAGCCAATGTCACGTGCCACCGGTGCCAGCGAGTCGGCCATTACGCCAATGACCCGAGCTGCCCGCAGAACCAAACACCCAAGCCCCGCCAGGTAGCTGCCGCCGCCCTGGGGGAAGAACGACTATCAGAGGAACAGGAAGAGTATGAGCCGGCCCAGCAAGAGTGGGAACCGGCCGCCATGGTTCTAGCGTGCCTAGGGGGAAAAGACATAGTCCCGCGGGCTCCCCTACCCGCCAACACCAGGAAATACGGTCAGTGGGTGACCATTAATGGGCATCGGGCCGAGGCCTTACGTGACACAGGCGCCAGTGTGACGGCCGTCCGCTGTCACCTGGTGAAACCCGAGCAGATCCTGCCGAACATTCTCTGCCCCGTCCGCTCAGCCGACAATTCCGAAAGTCTGTGTCAAATGGCCTGCGTCCCCTTCGAATGGGGAGGGGTCTCCGGCCTGTTGAAAGTGACGGTCCGGGATGATGCCCCTGTGGACTGCCTCCTGGGGAATGACCTTGAGAGTTCCCCGTGGGCCACCGTCGAGAGAAGAGAGCACCTGGGGATGCTGGGCCTCCCGGACTGGGCCTGCGTAACCACCCGGTCCATGGCCGCCCGTGCCGTTCCCCGACCAGAAGAACCGGAATGGCCAGCACCTCCGCCCCCGGTCGCCCCAGTAGGAGACAACGACGAGGCCAACCCCCCGGAGCCAACGACCGAAGGGGACGCGCAACCCCAGGACGTCCCCGGCCTGGCTCAGTGGCGTCAAGAAGGAGGGCCCACCCAAGAACAGTTCCGCCAGGAGCAAAAAACCTGCCCCTCCCTCGAGGGACTCCGCCAACAAGCCAGCGCCCAGAGCGCAGGGGACTCCACCGGAACTCACTGGGTCTACTGGGAGAACGACCTGCTATACAGCGAACAGAGAATCGCAGAGCTAGGGGCCGGTCGAGTACTGGTGGTACCTCTCCGCTTCAGAGACTTCCTGCTCAACCTGGCCCACGATGTCCCCCTGGCTGGACACCTGGGCCAAGACAAAACTTACAGTCGCCTAGTGACCCACTTTTTCTGGCCGAAGATGCGGAACGACGTCCTGAACCACTGCCGGTCCTGCCCCACGTGCCAGGCCAGCGGGAAGAGTGGCCGTAAGCTGAAGGCCCCTCTGCAACCCTTCCCGGTGGTCACCACCCCGTTCGAGAGGGTAGGAATAGACATTGTGGGGCCCCTGGACCCCCGCACGGCACAAGGACATAGGTTCATCCTGGTACTGGTGGATCACGCCACCCGCTACCCCGAGGCGGTGCCTCTACGAACTGTAACAGCTCCGGTGGTTGGCCGGGCCCTAATGGGGATCTTCTCCCGGGTGGGCTTCCCCCGAGAAGGCGTCAGCGACCGAGGCACGAACTTCATCTCCAAATACATGAAGTCCCTCTGGCAACAGTGCGGGGTCACCTACCGATTCACGACCCCCTATCACCCCCAAGGGAACGGACTAGTGGAGCGATTCAACCGCACTCTCAAGGGGATGATTGGGGGATTGGAAGAGCCCCTCCGTCGCCAGTGGGATGTACTACTCCCGTGCCTCCTCTTCGCCTACCGAGAAGTTCCCCAGAAGTCCCTCGGTTTTAGCCCTTTCGAACTCCTGTACGGGCACCCTGTGCGAGGGCCCCTCAGCCTAGTCAAAAAAGGTTGGGAGATGGCCCCCCTAAAGACCCCTCCAGACGTCTTCAAGTACCTCCTGGCCCTACGTAATCAGACCCGGCGCTTCAGGGAGATGGCCAAGGCGAACCTCGAGGCCAGCCAGGAAGACATGAAGAGATGGTATGATCACAATGCCTCCTCCGTCGAGTTCGAACCTGGACAACAAGTGTGGGTGATGTCCCCCACCGAACCATGTGCCTTGCAAGATAAGTGGACGGGGCCCTTCAAGGTGGTCGAGCGCAAAAGCCCCGTCACTTACCTCATCGACATGGGGACCCCCCGGAACCCCCTTCGGGTCCTCCACGCCAACAGACTCAAACCACACTTTGCGCGCTCAGAACTTAGCCTCCTGATGGCTACAGACAGTGGAGCAGAGGAGGACTCCGAACCCCTCCCGGATCTCCTGAAGACTCAGGAGAACGACGGTTCCGTGGACGGGGTCCGGCTCTCCGATGCCCTCACCCCAGAGCAACGCCAGGGCTGCCGGGACCTCCTGCTGCGGTTCGCTTCACTGTTCTCCCGCACTCCCGGGGTCACCCCTTGGTGCTTGCACGACGTGGACACCGGGGACAGTCCCCCTATCCAACACCAGGCCTACCGCGTACCAGATCGGGTACGGGCCTGCATACAAGAGGAAGTTGCCAAAATGCTCACGATCGGGGTCATCGAGCCCTCGGACTGTCCCTGGGCCAGCCCGGTTGTACTGGTCCCCAAAGCCGCTGCCCCCGGCACCACACCTGAACTGAGATTCTGCGTCGACTACCGGGGCTTGAACGCTGTCACCCGAACCGACGCTCATCCTATCCCCAGAGCGGATGAATTGATCGACCGGCTGGGGGCCGCCCGCTACCTCAGTATCTTCGACCTAACAGCGGGCTACTGGCAGATCGGTCTCACACCCCGGGCTCAAGAACGATCCGCCTTCTCTACCCCCGATGGCCACTACCACTTCAAGGTCATGCCCTTTGGCATGAAGAACGCCCCCGCTACATTTCAACGTCTTGTGAACCAGGTCTTGGCGGGGCTCGAAGAGTTCAGCGCTGCCTACCTGGACGATATCGCTGTATACAGCCGCCACTGGTCCGACCACCTCCTCCACCTCCAGGAGGTCCTACAGGCCCTCCAGCGGGCCGGCCTCACGATTAAGGCCGGCAAATGCCAAATTGGTCAAGGGTCCGTGACCTACCTGGGGCACCAGGTGGGGAGCGGGCTGGTGGCCCCGCTGCAACTTAAGATTGCTGCCATCCAGTCCTGGCAGCCCCCCGTCACCCAGACCGAAGTCCGAGCCTTCTTGGGGCTCACCGGCTACTACCGGCGGTTCGTGAGGGACTACGGCAGCATTGTGGGGCCCCTCACGGGTCTCACGTCCAAGAACCAACCGAAGCGGATTAACTGGACCCCCGATTGTCAAGCGGCCTTCGAAAAGCTGAAGGCCGCCCTGTGCACCGCCCCGGTGCTCCAGGCCCCCGATTACAGTCGGGAATTCGTAGTACAGACAGACGCCTCCGACCACGGCATCGGAGCGGTTCTTTCCCAAGTGAACCCCGAGGGTCATGACCAGCCGGTGGCCTTCATCAGCCGACGTCTCCTGGCCCGAGAACAGCGCTGGAGCACCATCGAGAGGGAGGCCTTCGCAGTGGTGTGGGCCCTCAAAAAGCTCCGGCCCTATCTCTTCGGTACCCACTTCCGGGTACAAACCGACCATAGACCCCTGCAGTGGCTGATGCAGATGCGGGGGGAAAACCCAAAACTATTGCGCTGGTCCATCTCCCTGCAGGGAATGGACTTCACCGTGGAGCACCGACCGGGCCAAGACCACGCCAACGCAGATGGCCTGTCCCGCTTCTTCCGCCTCGACGAGGAGAGTCCCCAAGGAGATGGGTGACTCTCCCCGCCTTCAGCTGGGGGGGACGCATGTTGGACAGGCCACCCGAAGGGCTTGCTCCCTCCCCGCATGACAGGGCCCAAGCCCCGGCCCCCCAGGAGCGACCCACGAGAATCACCCGCACCCCGTCTCCCGACGGAACTCCTGCCTCGGACCACCATGTATCACGGGCCCAAGCCACCACCGGCTCCCTCGGCCGGGTCAAGCCGCCATCTTGGGCCCTGCGCCACGAGGCCGCGTGGCCTCCCCCCGACCCTAACCCTGGGCCTGGCCGGCCCCGACATCCCGGCACCACCATCCACCCAGGAGGTGAGCGGACCACTTGGCAGGTCAATGGGAGAACGAAGCGCCAAGGACTCTCCCCCGCCAGGTGACGATCGCCTCCAGCTCCCCCAGGCACCGGCTCCACCCCCCCGCTGGGTGTCTGGACACCTTCATCCCGGACCCTCCGACCTCCAAGTGCGAGGGTCCGGACATCAAAGGGCACCTGCCCTATAACTGGAGCAGCTCCGGAGCAGGAAGGCAGTTGTATCCTGGAGTCGAGAGACACCGAGAGAACTCAGCCTTGACGGACTACTGGCGCTGCCGTAGCCCTATCTTGTGAACTATCGACCTGCCTGCTGGCGCTGCCGCGGCCTTCTGCAACATCCACCCTCGTCGGGACCTGCTGGCGCTGCCGCGGCCCGTTGTCACGACCATCTTCACCGGGACCTGCTGGCGCTGCCGCGGACCGTACATCGACCATCTTCACTGGGACCTGCTGGCGCTGCCGCGGACCGTGTATCGACCATCTTCACTGGGACCTGCTGGCGCTGCCGCGGCCCGTACCAGCTAGACCACCAAGCTCGAGGATTGTGAGCTACCCACCCTACCACCTCAACTACCAGACTGGTAACCAGACTATCCCGCTACCCCCTTTTCCCATCTTGAGAGACTTGAATCGAGGGGACCCCTGAGTCCAGACCTCCTTGTACCTTTTCATCGTACCTTAAGAAGTGCTTATAAAGAACGCTAACTCATCTCCTGGTGTGGTATCTGTTTGTGGGGGGGAAGTTATTGGTCTGTACGATCGCTGGAGACGGCTCTCCCCGGAGACCTCTCCCCTTGTCCTCGGCCGACCCTCCCGGCCCGTCTAACAGATGGCTTATGTCTCTCATGCAGGGCTTGATGTAGTTAATGTGTGCACTCATCACTTGCATTGTGCTTACTGTGACATTCACTTCATAGTGCATGGCACATTCAGCCAGCATAATCCTCTTGGGCATTCCTGTTCTATTGTCCTGCGGTGATTTAGTGGTCACCCCGGTGTGACAGGTGACTGCACACACAGATGTGTGTGAGAGTTGATTGGAGCTGTGGTGAGAGTGGTGAGAGTGTCCAAATGATGTGTACGCCCCCTGAACATTGATGTGTGTGAATGTTTCTTGTCATGTGGGTGAGAGTCTATGTGGAGTGTTGCACCACTAGCTGCATAGTGGATGCAACTGCTACATCCATCTGATGTGTGAAGTAAGCCGTGCTGTGTGTCTGACTTGCTGAGTGTTGGAGGGAGGACCACCGGGGAGTCGGAGGGACTACTCCGGGCACCTTCCTACCGCCAAGTTATAGCCGAGCGCCGCTGAGAAGCCTCCTAGGAGAGGTCCTTCTCCTATAATCGTACTAGGCCCAGTAACACCACCACACAGGACTCCGTATCAGTTGCTTATCTTGGTTCTTTTATATAAAACAAAGGAGCACGTTCAATATGTACAGTGGGATCGAGAGATCCAGTAAGAGTCTCAATGTCTTGGAAGGAATAGGGTAGCGGGACAGTCTTAGTACCAACCAGGTACGGGAGGGCTCTGCGCCAGACCTTGGATGCTGTCTCAGAGCGGCTCGGACGTGGAGAGCCGCGACGGCATCAGCAGGGCTCGGGTGGTAGTTCCGCTTGGGTCGAGCCGCGACACAGTCAGCAGGGCTCCGGTGGTAGGTCCGCTTCGGTCAAGCCGCGACGAGGTCAGCTGGGCTCTGATGGTTTGTTGCAACAAGGTCGGGCCGCGACGGCGTCAGCAGGGCCCCAAAGGTTCGTGAAGGTCTTGTAAGCACGATGGAGCCGCGACGTCGTCAGCAGGGCTCAGCAGGTAGTTTCAGGAAGAGTCTTTCTCCGTAGGGTCAGCCGCGATCCGATCAGCAGGGCTCTTGACTCCAGGATACAACTGTCATCTTGTTGTCGGGTCGCCCCAGATATAGGTCTTGAGCCCTTTGATGTCCGGACCCTTGCGCCCAGGAGGGCGGAGAGGCCGGGTAGGGCGCGGCCAGACGCCCAGCAGGAGAGGCGCCAGGCCCCAGAGAGCTGTGGGGCGGTCGCACCTAGGTGTGGAAGGACGGTTGGGGGTCCCATCGATACTGCCCTCCGCCGGGAGTGGGAAGGGCTCACGTGGTATCCCCCGGGCAAGGGGTGGGCGCCTCGATGTCGGGCCTCGCTGGGACCGAGGCCGGGTAGAGCAGGGTCACGGAGGTGGTCACGTGGAGTGACGTGTAATCCAAGATGGAGGAGCCCCGAGGTGCATGGGACCTCGTGCAGATGAGCGAGGGGGAACAGGACCACGCCACGAGGCCGGCTCCAACACTGAGCTAGCCCCACACCTGTGACCCCCCCTGGCAAGTGGCACATGTGCAGAGTGATGTTTGCATCCACTGTTGCCAATGGCTGGTGATTGATGTGTGCCTGTGTGTGTCTGTGTACTCTGCTGAGGTTTCATCAGTGGCCTGGGGCATGTGACTGCTTGGAGGAGCTGTCCATCAGCCTTGTGTTGCTTGGGATGCACAGTGTGTGCCATGATCAGGGATTGTGTGGCACCCCTCATGCCACCTGTGTACTTACTATGCCATGTAGTGCGTTGTAGCGTCCCCAGTGGAATGAGTCCCTATGACTTAGGTGCTATTACTTGCCAGCATACTATGCCCTGTTCAACAAATAAAAGATGTTCAAATGTGTGTCTCTGTGACATGGTGCAGGTGTAGTGATGTTGTCCCACTTTGTCATCCACACAGGTATCCGCATATCACAAGGGGAACATCTGGAAGAACGCCGTCAAGTCTGTGCAATCGGTGGAGGGTCGCCGTCGGCGCCTGCCACAAGTGAGGAAGAGATGGCAGGACATCCGGTGCTGGACCCGGAGGATCGCCCGGGTCATGCTGAAGGAGGAGGCTCCTCGCAAGCATGGTGGGCGCCGGCGCCTGACCCACCAGATGAAGCATGTCCTGGCGGTGGTCTTCCCTGACCTGGATAGGCGGATACAGGAGTTACAGCAGCAGTAAGGGGGTAGGTACATGTGTGTTTGTTGTGTGTCGCCAGCTTTTGTAGCTGGTCAGTCGGCTGGACGCACTGCCAGGCTATATAGGTGCAGTGCATATCCTGTTCCCCCAAGTCAACCTGTGCTGTTCTTCCTCCCATCCCCTCCTTGACATGTGTTATCTGGTCTGTGTGTTATCACTGTTGCACATGGTCATCTAGGCTGCCAGTTAATCAAGGTGCACACTGCTTTCAGCATCATGTGTGGGGGTGGTCTGCCTGTGCCCTGTCCTGTTCAGTCATATGGGGGTGCATTATTGTTGCCACTGATGCTGAGTCTCAACATAGGAGTGTGAGGGTTCAAATTTACAGACTTGCAGCATGCATGACCAATGTTGTGGCCTCAGACATGATGTGCATGAGTGGGATTTATACATAGTGCAGGGACGGATGCTCCTGTAACAGTCAGCTCATTCCAGGCCCATGGAGCAGTGTGCCCACTACAGTCCCCAGACACAGCCTGCCCTCCTACTCATGTGTGTCATCCAACACTGTGCACATTCACTGTGGGTTCAGCATGGCTCTGCCTCTGTGGCCTTGTTCCCTGGCCTAGGTAGTGATTTTCACATGTGAGATACATTTGTCCACTTGACAGGGATACACCAGTTTGCTTGTGCATACTCACACTGGCCAGTGCCTGTGTGGCTATTCACAACAATCTGTTGATGTTTGTTTGTGAGCAATATGTTTTGGCCGCCCTACAAGGTGATGTTGTGTTGATGGAGCTAGTTTTCAAACACAGTTATTGTAACCCTAAATTAGAGGTGTCACTTCTTGATCGTTATCAGTCACATTGACTCAGGTATGTGTGTGTGTGTGCAGGAGAGGCATACATGTTCAACCCTGATGTTACATAGCCAGTTCTGACTTGTGTGTGATGATTTGCAGTACAGAAATTGTGCCACATGGTAGACATGTCCATTGTGTAAAGGGTTGTGATTCTCCAGCAGTCAATATGTATTTATTTGGGGTGTCAAAAGTACTCACAGGTCTCTGAGTGTCGGGATACCTTCTGCAGTGGCATGTGGTATTTGGCCTTGTGTGCGACAATACTGTTTGGTTCACAGTGCACAAGAGGTGGCATGCCTTCATAGTCTTGCTGTGCTCAACTGATCCCAGCTTCTCATGATCTTGGTATTTCTAGTTATTTGCTGTTGTGTCCCAATTTACATTGTTTCCAAGTGGCATGGTGGGTCATACAACTGGGGAGTGCAGGGCTTACATATGTGGGGAGTATCCAAATGTTACTCATGATGCCTTTCCTGATATGCACTGTTGCCTATTTTGTTTGGACTCATGTGTCAGATGTATACAGGTGACTGATTTCTTCCTGTCTCTTCACCTTGCCCACAGCATCATCGGAGGACACCGAGGGAGACACCGGCACAGACGTGGAGGAGGGATCGAGCACTGGTGCCACCACTGCTGAGGTGTCGGCGGCATCAAGTGGCACGGAGGGCGAGGGGAGTGAGGCGGAGGACCTGCTCAGTACCAACACTGACTACGAGGCTGATGGGTCCGAGGCTGAGCTCCCAGAGGGGGCGGAGGCTGCTCCCACAGCTCAAAGCAGCAGTACATCTCTCGCCGCCCCCTCCATTCCCATCACAGCCCTCCCACTTGCTCGGGTCCCTTCTGTCCGTGCTAGGCCATACCGTGTCTCCTTCGTGTCAGGCACCGCAGCCCATGCCCCTGTCGCCCCTGCTGCCCTCACTGCCGGGTCTGTGGACATTCAGCGGCAGTTGCAAGTTGGGCAGACATCGATCCTGAGTGTCCTCCAGGGCCACACCAGACTGCTAACCCAGATGGTGTCGTACATGGAGGGCATGTCATCAGCGGTGTCTGACCAACGGATGTTGCTGAGGTCCCTGGACTCGTCACTGACGGCAGTAGCGAGTCACCTGCAGCGCTGCCTCCCCTCCTACCCCTTCCCCATCCACATGCAACACACCCATGCCTGTCCCAAGCACACCAAGACATCCACACACACGCACCCCACCAGACACAAGCAGCACACCACCACGTAAGGGCAAGCGCACACCTCCTGACATGCACACTCAGGGGGAAGCAGGCACACCCACTGGGTCTGGGGCACACAGGCAGGCACGCAGCCTCAGTCCTCGTCCACATGACTCACTCCCCAGTCCCTCCGATGTCACTCCCCTTGGCTCCCCTGCCCCTGATTCGGAGAAGGAGGCCTACTTTGCTGGCCTGGACCTCAGCCCCACTAGTTCCCCTGTCCGGAAACGGTCAAGGCACTCCACGGGTAGGGGGGTTAAGTCCCCCAGCCTGTCCACTACCTCCCCCAGTAGCGCTGCAACACTTCCCTCTGA
Organism: Triturus cristatus; assembly: GCF_964204655.1. Taxonomy (NCBI): domain Eukaryota; kingdom Metazoa; phylum Chordata; class Amphibia; order Caudata; family Salamandridae; genus Triturus; species Triturus cristatus. The sequence continues at coordinate 1,513,769,149 of NC_140591.1, read as the reverse complement.
CCCACCCCCCTCCTTGGGGCCTGTTGTTTCTCCGGGTGCAGGGGAGACGCTTGTAGAACTGGCAGAAGTGTGCAGCGCCGAGCTCACCTCCACCTTTGGCGCTGCCCCACCCCCTGTGGTGGAGTCGTCCGTCCCTGCACCCACCACACCTACCCTTCCCCCTCCTGTCCCTGTGGTGCCTGGTCCTTCCCCACATGATGCCCCCCCCAGTCGACGACACAGAGTCTTCTGTTGTGCAGACAAGCTAGGGGAGATGCATGGCCATGTGTCCACCCCCCAAGGACTGATAATATGGACTGGCTATTGGCCTTTGTGAATATTCTTGTTTCCACATTATTATTTGCATGCTGAATAAAGCATTTTCTATTTTCGTTCAAAAGGTCTTGCAATTCAGGCATTGATGTTGATGCTGATCCTACATGAGTTGGGGTTGTGGGCATGTGTTATGTTTCAGGGTAATGTTGTAGTCTGCTGCTCATGGGGTGGAACCTGTTATCTGCGTGCCATCACAAGGTCTCTGCAAAGATTCTTTGTCATGTATGGTCTTTGTGTTTGGAGACATAGTCCAAAGGAGTGGTCCTTCCTCTGTGGCACATGACATCTTCCCTGCAGAGAGTTGCACAATAGTTGTGTCACCCTGTGTCTACATTTTCTTTGTTGGTGAGGGATCCCTTCAACTCTGGCCATGCCTGCTCAGCAATGTCTCCTGCTGCTTCGTCTGTGCCATCCTTGGTACTCACTGTACTTGTGTATTGAGAATTTTGGCATGCCTTCATGGTGAATTTGTCCCTTTTCCGCACAATGCATGTGTGTAATCCCAGGCTAGGACACATATGGGACTTGTTCTGCTTGGTATTTGAACACCTGCCTGACAATTGTGGGCATTGTATCTGCAGGAACTCCACCCTATTCCTTCCATGAGAAACAACATCTTGGTGGCTGGCCCGGCAGTTGTACATTCCTATCAGTCGTGGGATGTGCGTGACAGTGTGTGTTCGCTTTGGCTCTGTTAGTTTAGTGGGCAGTGACATGAGTATACAGTCTTGTGGCATGATCTCAGTGTGTGTATTGTGCTGCATCTGCCAGGGGTGGGTATGCATGTGTTATTTGTCCACACACCCACATGTGGTATGTCATGCAGTGGGGGAAAGACATCCATCCTCCTGGGAGTGGGACACTGCTGTCAGTGATGTGTTGTTATGGCACTGTCATCATTGTCAAAAGTTAGGGATGCGTACATACGCCCATGGAGTTATGGTCATCTGATATTTATGGACATGCCCCCATGTCCCTGTCCACTGCTGGTATTCCTCTGCACCCACCCCCATGTCTGTGTCCACTGCTGGGAGTCCTCTGCACCCACCCCCATGTCTCTGTCCACTGCTGGGAGTCCTCTGCACCCACCCCCATGTCCCTGGGCACTGCTGTTAGTGAATTGCACCCACTCCCATGTCCCTGGGCACTGCTGTTAGTGATATGCACCCACCCCCATGTCTCTGGGCACTGCTGTTAGTGATATGCACCCACCCCCATGTCTCTGGGCACTGCTGGGAATGATAGGCACCCACCCCCATGTCTCTGGGCACTGCTGGGAGTGATAGGCACCCACCCCTCATTTGTATGGGCACTGCTGGGAGTGATAGGCACACACCCCTCATGTGTCTGGGCACTGCTGTGAGTGATAGGCACCCACCCCTCATATGTCTGGGCACTGCTGGGAGTGATAGGCACCCACCCCTCATATGTCTGGGCACTGCTGGGAGTGATATGCACCCACCCCTGATATGTCTCTGTCCACTGCAGGTGTTCCTCTGCACCCACCCCCATATCTATGTCCACTGCTGGGAATCCTCTGCACCCACCCCATGTCTCTGTCCACTGCTGGGAGTCCTCTGCACCCACCCCATGTCCCTGGGCACTGCTGTTAGTGATATGCACCCACCCCCATGTCTCTGGGCACTGCTGTTAGTGATATGCACCCACCCCATGTCCCTGGGCACTGCTGTTAGTGATATGCACCCACCCCCATGTCTCTGGGCACTGCTGGGAGTGATAGGCACCCACCCCCATGTCTCTGGGCACTGCTGGGAGTGATAGGCACCCACCCCTCATTTGTATGGGCACTGCTGGGAGTGATAGGCACACACCCCTCATATGTCTGGGCACTGCTGGGAGTGATAGGCACCCACCCCTCATATGTCTGGGCACTGCTGGGAGTGATATGCACCCACCCCTGATATGTCTAAGTCCACTGCAGGTGTTCCTCTGCACCCACCCCCATGTTTGTGTCCACTGCTGGGAGTCCTCGGCACCCACCCACATGTCCCTGGGCACTGCTGTTAGTGATATGCACCCACCCCCATGTCCCTGGGCACTGCTGTTAGTGATGTGCACCCGCCCCCATGTCTCTGGGCACTGCTGTTAGTGATATGCACCCACCCCCATGTCCCTGGGCACTGCTGTTAGTGATATGCACCCACCCCCATGTCTCTGGGCACTGCTGGGAGTGATAGGCACCCACCCCCATGTCTCTTGGCACTGCTGGGAGTGATAGGCACCCACCCCTCATTTGTATGGGCACTGCAGGGAGTGATAGGCACACACCCCTCATATGTCTGGGCACTGCTGGGAGTGATAGACACCCACTCCTCATATGTCTGGGCACTGCTGGGAGTGATAGGCACCCACCCCTCATATGTCTGGGCACTGCTGGGAGTGATAGGCATCCACCCATCATATGTCTGGGCACTGCTGGGAGTGATAGGCACCCACCCCCATGTCCCTGTCCACTGCTGGGAGTCCTCTGCAGCCACCCACCCACCCACTTGCGCACTTGCTGTGGTACACTGCTGTCCTGGGCATCCTCCACCCCCAATTTATAGCTGGTGTGCTGCACCAAGCCGTACACTCACATCCGTGGCGTGTGTACGCCTTGTATCCATCATGTAATGGGACTGTTGGGGTACGTGTGGTACGGCCCGTACCCACGCTCTGGGGGGCGTGGGTACGGGCCATACCAGCATTGCAGTGGTGATGTAGGGGTACGCGTGTACGGCCCGTACCCATGCTCTGGGGTGCGTGGGTACGGTCCGTACCACCATTGCAGTGGTGATGTAGGGGTACGCGTGGTACGGCCCATACCCACGCTCTGGGGGGCATGGGTACGGGCCGTACCAGCATTGCAGTGGTGATGTAGGGGTACGCGTGTACGGCCCATACCCACGCTCTGGGGGGCGTGCGTACGGGCCGTACCACCATTGCAGTGGTGATGTAGGGGTACGCGTGTAGGGCCTGTACCCACACTCTGGGGTGCGTGGGTACGGTCCGTACCACCATTGCAGTGGTGATGTAGGGGTACACGTGGTACGGCCCGTACCCACGCTCTGGGGGCATGGGTACGGGCCGTACCAGCATTGCAGTGGTGATTTAGGGGTACGTGTGTACGGACCGTACCCACGCTCTGAAGGACTGGGTACGGCCTGTACCCCTATGGCACCCCAACATTGGGGGTACGGCCCGTATCCACGCTCTGACGGCCTGTGTACGAGCCGTGCCCCTACGGCACCCCAATATTCTGGGTACGGCCCATACCCAGCCCTTCAGAGCGTGGCTACGGGTCGCACCACGCCTACCCCTACGTCACCCCAACAATGGTGGGATGGCCCGTACTTTGGAACATGTTTACAGGCCATACCGCCATTGTTGCGGTGACGTAGGGGTGGGCGCGGTGCGACCTGTACCCACGCTCTTTAGGCGTGGGTACGGTGCATAACACGATTGTTGTGGTGACGGGTCGCGTCCACGTCCACTTCCGTTGTGGCGGGACGCAGGCCTTGGTGGACACGCCCCCACCCCCCAAAGTGACCAGGCCCTGGGGGTCAGGTATGTACAGGTCATGTAGAATTTTTTACTTGGGTGGGGATTATGTTTCATGCCCCTGCCCCCCCCCTTTGCCCCTGGGTGTTGTTCTGACCTTCTGCGGTGTCTGCGTTGGTTCCTGTACACCAGGTCAACTGCTATGAGGGCTGGGATGACACGTAGGTTGGGGTCCATGGCTGTCCGTCGCGTACAGGTGCTCCTTCTGCGCGTCGTCCTGATTTCCCGGCAGTTTTTGGCTGCCGTAAAATATTATCCGTGCAGAGTGACGTAGGCACGGATCGTACTTGCTGGTTCGTGAAACGCTGCCTGACTCCATCCGGAAGTCATGTCCGCGGTGTCCCGGATCGGAATTATGGGTATTTTTTTGTCGGTCGGTGGTTTCTCCGATTCATACGTGAATAGTGTTTCACTACGAATCGTACTTGCGGGTTTGTAAGGTGTTATTCCCGGGTACGAGTCGGACGGTGAAAACGCTCCGTCCGACGGTTCGTACCCGGGTTTTACAGGATCGGAATCGACACCTAATATGGATGGCGGTGTCCAGCAGACACTGCCACCATATTTAGCCCCTTTTCCGCCCGGTTGACTGGTCGACCGGCAAAAAACCGGCAGACGGTCTTTCCGTCCGCTGGGGTCCCCCCTGCCATACTAATATGGCGGGGGGAAATGGGTGGCGGGCGGGGTATGATGTAGGGCAGATCTCTACCACCATGCGGGCGGTGGCGATCCACCCTACATCATAATAGACCCCTTTGAGTGCTGCAAGGAGAGTGCATGGTGAATTGATAAGTGCTTAGCTTTTGGCAGAGTGACTGGATAAAGACATGGGACTGGATGGATAATTGGAGGAGTGTATAGGTAGTAACAGGGAGATTACTAAGCTGTATAGGTAGCACTCAAATGCATTGTAGAAGTGCATGAGTTAGTGCCTGGGTCATTGCGTGAGTACATGGGTAGTGACTGGATGATTAGAGTACTGCAAGGAGAGTGCATGGTGAACTTATAAGTGCTTGTGTTTTGGAGGAATAATTAGAAATGGATATGGTACTGGCTGGGTGATTGGAGGAGTGCACGGGGAGTGACAGTGTGATTGCTAGACTGCATGGGTACTACCTGGGTAATTGCAGGAGTGAATCAGTAGTGTGTAGGTGGTTAAACGACTGCATGGATAGTGCACATGTGAGGGTAGCACTACATGTGTTAGTGCCTGGGTCATTGCATGAGTACATGGATAGTGACTGGATAATTAGAGTGCTGCAAGGAGAGTGCATGGTGAATTTATAAGTGCTTGGGTTTTGGCGGAGTGATTGATAAGGATGTGGGACTGACTGGGTAATTGGGAGAGTGCATAGGTAGTAACAGGAAGACTACTAAACTGTATGGGTAGCACTCAAATGATTTTAGAAGTGCATGAGTTAGTGCCTGCGTCATTGCATGAGTACAAGGGTAGTGACTGGATGATTAGAGTACTGCAAGGAGAGTGCATGGTGAACTTATAAGTGCTTGTGTTTTGGAGGAATAATTAGAAATGGATATGGTATTGGTTGGGTGATTGGAGGAGTACACGGGGAGTGACAATGTGATTGCTAGACTGCATGGGTACTACCTGGGTAATTGCAGGAGTCAATCAGTAATGTGTAGGTGGTTGCAGGTCTGCATGGATAGTGCACATGTGATTGTAGCACTGCATGTGTTAGTGCCTGGGTCATTGCATGAGTACATGGATGGTGACTGGATACTTAGAGTGCTGCAATGAGAGTGCATGGTGAATTTATAAGTGCTTGGGTTTTGGCAGAGTGATTGGATAAGGACATGGGACTGGCTGGGTAATTGGAGGAGTGTATAGGTAGTAACAGGGAGATTACTAAACTGTATGGGTAGCACTCAAAGGATTGTAGAAGTGCATGAGTTAGTGTCTGGGTCATTGCATGAGTACATAGGTAGTGACTGGATGATTAGAGTACTGCAAGGAGAGTGCATGGTGAATATATGAGTGCTTTTGTTTTGGCGGAGCGATTGGATTCGTGCATGGTACTGGCAGGGTGATTGGAGACTGGCACGGGGAGTGACACGGTGATTGCTTGACTGCATGGGTACTACCAGGGGAATTGAAGGAGCGAATGAAAAGTGTGTAGGTGGTTAGAGGACTGCATGGGTAGGACACAGGGATTGTAGCAGTGCATATGTTAGTACCTGGATCATTGCATAAGTACCTGGGTAGTGACTGGATGATTAGAGTAGTGCGTGTAGAGTGCATGGTGATTTTATAAGTGCTTCGGTTTTGGCGTAGTGATTGGTTAAGGACATAGGACTGGCTGGGTGATTGGACGAGTGCATATGTAGTACCAGGGAGATTACTGGAGTGCATACATAGTCCTTAAAGGATTGCAGCACTACATGTGTTAGTGACTGGGTCATTGCATGAGTACATGGATACTGACTAGATGATTAGAGTACTGCAGGGAGAGTACCTGAGTGAATTTATAAGTGCTTGGGTATTGGCGGAGTGATTGGATTAGTACATGGTACTGGCTGGGTGGCTTGAGGAATTCATCGGGAGTGACAGGGTGATTGCTGGTCTGCATAGGTAGTACCTGGGGAATTTAAGATGTGAATGAGCAGTGTCTAGGTGGTTAGAGGACTGTATGGATAGTGCAGAGGTGAATGTAGTAGTGCATGGATAGTGTTTGGATCACTTAATCTTACCTTTACGATAGTACATATGAAAGTCTTTAAAACAATTTTTGCATTTGTTTTTTATAATTTAAATGTTAAAAGCTTTCAAACTTCACAATTTTGGGCTGCAAAATTGAAGAAAAAATACAGTTATAACATTAAATGTTATAGTTTAGACTATACAACATAATTTTACCATTATATATGATATTCAGTTTGCCTTTTTTGCTGTTCCCTGAATCTATTGAATTTCACCATAGACAGTGAATTCAATGTTGTGAATCATGTAACAGTGGGCAAAAAAATACAATCAATAAGATTGTTAAAAAAAACAAATCTGTGTCCACCATATTTACAACAAAGTCAACTATGTGTTCAGATTTCCTAAAATAAACATCCTCAATAACATTGCATATAATACAAATATCAAATATATGAAATGATTCTTTCTTAGACAATTTTGGAAATACAATATCAAACAACAGAAACGATAATTGAATCAGCAATTTTTCATATCTTCCCAATAGTCTAAATAATGTTCTTTAAAACATCTGCAGCAGAGTATATCCAAAATACACTTGTTAATTCATATTGATATCTTCCCACTAGGCCTAATGATATTCCTGAATCCTTTGCATTGAAATTATCCAAAATAATCTCATTAATTCATATTGACATCTTCCCAATAGGCCGAATGATGTTCTCAGAACTTTGGCATTAAACATATTAGGTATGAATTTGGTAATTCATTAGGCAACCATTATATGAAAACCAAATGTGCATCATTACAATGTTTCCATCCTTTATTGCACTCTAAATAGACAGTGTAGTGTCCACATGTTGTAGAAGATCCATCATGGAAATTAATTGCTACTGCTATGAAAGTTCTTCCTGATAATTATAGTTGACTTGCTACCAAATTTTTAATTAAAGTTTCCGATTTTCCTCCATCTGCTGTACAACGTTGTACCATTGAAATAATATATTGTCCAAATCTTTCTATAAATAATGTTGATGATATTTCTGATTTGTAGTGACTACACTCCTTTTTTTAATTAGCTGATTTAACTAATTTGTTAAAAGACACTGTTTTACAATCTGGTATTGTCAAATATATGAATCTTTCAGTGTCTATGTTAGTGGTAGAAGTAAATGTATAATTTTCACATTCATGTTCCCATCTATACCGAAGTCCAAACAGATTTTCAATTTGTATTCCTTCATCTTCCAATACTGCAAGCATAAACATAAGACATTCCTGAGCATCTTGCTGTACATTCTGTGTAAATTGTGAAGAACCAGAACATATACCCAAAAGATTCCGAATGCCAGAAACACTTTGGATTTTAGTTTTATCAGATCTCAATTTTTAAAACATTGAGTGTAACAAGGAACAAAACATTTTTTCACGATTCTCCGTAATTTGTTGTTGGAGATTTTCTAGAAAAAATACAACGTTTACAACTACATTAGCATAGCATCTGATACCTGAACTGTTTTCTTCAACAGCGTCCTTTTTCTTTTTGTTTGGAATCTCAACATTCGGTTGATTTTTTTTTCTTCTTTCCAACCTCACTACAGAGTTTGTCATATGTTCATTTTTGACATAGTATACGCTTTTCAAATCCAGGATATTCACCTAAGTTGGGAGCATACAGTCTTCTTAACCGTTATATTTTCTTACACAATTTGCATATGCGCTAATCTTTCTCTCATCAAAATCAATCAAATACAATCCAGATAAAGTTCTAACTTGGGACAATCCAACATACGCCATTTCCTCTTTAAACACAGTACATCCAATGTTTACCAAAGCACTGTCTACACTTAAACCTTGAGACTTATGAATGGTCACCGCATATTCTAAAGAAAGGTTAAACTGTTTTCTACGAACATACAAGTCTTTAACAAGTAAAAAATTAATAGAACAACGTCCACTCTCTTTCACTTCTTCAAGCTGATCAAATGTAATCTTTAAAAATTCAGTTCCATCTCTTTTTTGATAATTAACAAAATCAACAACTTTTCCCATTGCTCCATTTACTAAACCTTTTTCCACATTCAAATGACGCCGTAAAATTACCCGACAGTTTTCACATACATATAAATTCTTTACTAAACCAGCAGTCTTAGATATAGATTTTTGCTATGAATCCAATTTTGTTTTGAATTTTTCAGTCAAAATATTAGTAATTCCTTCGTGCTCTATTTTATCGATGGCTTCCATTTTTATTATTTGTTGTGTAGAACACACTTGCATTGTTGGCCTTAGGCAGATTATACATTTATTTTCTTTGATTTTTTTGTATATTATTTGCGGAGCAACATTTTCATTTGGAAACAAGTTTGTAAGTAGCCGACTTTGCAAAGCTTCTTTACCATGTTCTGTCAATTCACCAATTCTTATGCCTTGAAGAATGCTTCCATAGTCTTCATCACTTGCCTGTCGCATATTTTTAATAAGTTCTTTGTATTCAAAATATAACCAAATGTTCACGTTTCCAATACTTCCCAAACACTCTCTGGTGTCTTCATCCACAAGTGTTTTAAATACAGGTTGCCTTTTTACAGGAGTAAGTTGCAGTAGATCGCCAAAAACTATCACATGTTTTCCTCCAAATAAAACATTGTATTCTGTTTTTAAAATTTGCTGCTTTCTTAAATGCGCAAAGGCAATCATAAAGTTTGAGACCATGTTCACCTCATCAATAATCAGAAGTTTCATTTTCTTTAGTACTCCTGAAACTTCATAACAAGCTTCTCCAGATAGTTTGTGATATTCTATTTTGATTTCACGTTCAACAGGTAGCCTTAGTAAGCAATGTAATGGAATTCTTTTAATGTTGTGTGCTGCTAACCCAGTTGGAGCTCTTACAACACAAGATGAATTTGATTCAGTGGTCTTCTGTAGATAACTGGTCAACACTTTAATTAAGAAATGTTCCTGTACCAGCTTGACCACTGATATACATTTGAATAGGATTAAAAGATGAGCATGTGCATTATTTTTTTTCATGAAGAAACCCATGGTCGATCTGTTGTCTCACTTGCTGATATAGGTCTTTCTGTTAAGTATTTAGTTGTTCTTCCAAGTTTCCTAAATCCATATTATCATGTTGAGCTTGATGCATTGCTGTTTCCACTTCACTCATGGCGATTGCTGCTTCATTTTCAAGAATTGGTTGTCCTAGTGGATCTTGACTCAGTGGAGCACAACTTTGACTATCTTGAGAACTGTCTCTAGCAATCTCAGCTGCAATAGTAGCTTCTTGATCAATTTCTTCATACAACATTTTGAGATAATTTGGAAAAACTGTGCATTCAATGCTATCTTTACATGCATTAAAAGAATCTTCATAGCACTGAAAATCTCCAAGTAATTCCAATTCCGTACGCCAAGCCTTGAAAAGTTTGCAGACATGCTAAATAGTAAAATTCCCTTTTATCAGGAGTATCGCAACTCAGTTTCCTATGATTAAGCAGATTTCCTTTACTATGTTTCACCAAACATCCTTCTGAACCAATCACTGCATGTTTTTCTGCATTTATGTTCTCTGTAATATTTCTCTTAAAACTTTAATATTGCAGCACTTCATAGAGACATATGTTTTCAAGATGAGAACTGCGATTTAGCTAATACGTATCCAACATGTTTGTTTTAACAATATATGTGCTTTCCGGTTCATTTAATGCTAAATATTCGATTTCTTGTATAGATTTAAGTACTCGATTTCGTGTTGCAGCAAGACCTAGACTAACCCAAATTATTCCTCTTGACTTTGAATATAGACTTGCAGAAGACAACCGATTCGAAAATTCATTGGATCCAATCTCTCGATGGGACAGCATCTTCAAACTAAAGCTGTACAATTTCTTACTAATACTCTTCTCGTGGGAAATTTCTTCCCACATTTCTTTCAACTCAGTCTTTTCTGATTTTGTTACGTATAACGTTATCTACTGAGCAACAGCAATGGAATTAACCGCAGCATACTGGATATCCATATTAGTATTCCACATTGACCAAATAACCGGATTATGATCATTAATATACTTTGATTGTTCACTTCTTTTGAAATTGTATGTATTTTTGGGAGATTTTCTAGTGATGGGATGTCTCACTGCTGACATGAAACTGTTCACTCTTCCTTTGGCTATTACTGGACGTGGAAATCCAAAACAAAATTTGGTAGAAAACTTTTCCTTCGACTTGTATTTCCGTCTACAATATTTCCTACATCGATGAGTGTGAAACCGTAACACTTGCTGCCTTAAGGTGTTTTCTTCTCTTGTTTTTGGTATAGCAAATGTAACATAGTTTTCAATAAAAGATAAAACAGTCTCATCCGAATCAGTTCTAAATGTGGGTGCATCCTAGATCCAATAAAGCATATGTATATGAGGAGCACATCTAGCTTGATACTCCGTTCTAAAAAATAAATCAATAACTTCTCCAAGAGGAGGATTGTTTTTATTGCAGATAAAATACATCATAGGTTGAAACCTATGATTAAAATATCTGCACACATTTACAAGATCCAAGGAACACAGTTCTCCATGTGTCTTAAATTTAATGTTTTTAACCCCTTCGATGCGCGTGACGGAGCGGTTCTGTCATGCGCGTTGGTCGCGCGGTGCCATGACGGAACCGCTCCGTCACGGCCCTGCCCGCGCAACGAACCTTCAGCACGGTGCGGTATCCGCGCCGCGCTGAAGGGGTTAATATTTAAAATTGCTTGTCGAAGAAATTCAAGTAAATCGTCCCATGCGTATTCAGCACAGCTTAGCGTAACAAACCACGTAGGAGTTCCTAAGTTCCTTAACATGCATTTAAATTCTCCATGACGACGATACCAATACTCATTAGTACCACGCTGACACGCCATCAAATTAATCAATTGAGATTCAAAATGATCATCTCTCTCATGTAGTTTGTCCATGAGTTCCTTTGCAGAAACATTTTGAAGATGAACTCCTGTTGTTAATATGTGGTTGACTGCATATGAAAGTCCAGACAAGTCACTTTCAAACAAAAGATGAAATATATATGGGATACATTGTCGACATCTTGGATCTTCTGAGAACAATATTGTTGTCAAATATTCTGACACGGGAATCTGTACTGGTTGTTTGTCATATCGTCCACCTTTCCCAGTGGAGAAAAGCTGTGGAAAACAACGAGCTTCCAAACTTCTTCCCCAAACAATCATGGGAGTCCCCTTCGCTTTCTTAATTTGGAATAATTCATTAGGATTTCCCATCACTTCTTAGGAATGTAAATGATGTACACTATAATGTGTAGGAGAGTAGGATCTGCTTCTTCTGGTTACCCCCACCTTTTGCTGATGTATCACTGTTTTTCGACTTTAGTCTGGCTGGGGCCCTGCTATTCAGGACCCCAGCCTAGCTGCATCCTCTCTGAATTGATTTCCAGTACCTTAGGTACACCACAGATTGGATGTCCCTAGTATATGGTATACTATGTACCCAGGGAATAGGTACCCCAGAGGCCTACCAGGGGCTGAAGCATGTATTATGCCACCCCTGGGAAGCCCTCCAAAATGACACCACATTTCTGCTACTGCAGCCTGAGTAAGGTGGTGCATGCACCCCTTACTGAGATATAGGTTCACTATATCTCACCTATCACTACACATATAAACCTATCAGTCTCCCCTATGGCAGGCCTTATCAATCCTGAAGGCAGGGTGCTTGGTTTTGTGTGATAGGGTGCCCATGCATGAGCTCAGCCCCTCTGCAGCCTTCAGAATCTCTTCTATGGGGTTGTCAGTGATGCAGCCTGACCATATACTCTTAAATGCATTATAACCAAATGGTAAATGCTAACTTTGGACTGGCTGCACAGAAACATGTTGTGTTTGGTGTCAAACACCTTGGAATCATACCCCCACACAAGTAACTGGTGTGGGAGTACGATCCCACCCTTCTAGAGGGAGAGACATGACAGCACCGGTATACCCGGTACCAGCGTAACAGAGCCCTTGCATCACAAAATTCACGCTGCAGCCACAGACACGAGTCTGGCCTCCTGATTCTGACCGAAACTCTGGCAGGGGATGCCTGGACAATAGGTTTCTTGTCACAGGGAGGTGTTACCTCCTCCCAGACAGGCTTTAGTGTATTGGGGCTGGGTGGGTGCACTCTGAGAGTGCTTAGAAGTGCTGCACTGGTGGCACATTTGGTGTCCCTGTGCATAGTCCAGCTCAAACCAGTTGCAGGGGCTACCAGCCTCTGCTCTAGTGTGAAACCAGACAAAGGAAATAGGTGTAGCCACCCCTCTTTCCATACCCTCCCATAGGTGGGTCCCCTGAGTTAGTCCAACCCCTTCCTTGGGTATACAGAAGGAACCTCTGTAACCAGAACTTTAGATTTTCCTGGAAGAAACTCTGAAACTGAATCCTGGACCTTCGATGATCTGTTCAATGCCAGGTGACTGAAGAATTTCCCTTGGGGTAAAGGAGTTACTCCCCTGCTTGGCAGGCACCAAAGACGCATCTGTCCGGTCTGCATCTGCAAAGCTCCCACTGGATGCCGAAGACTTTGCACCACCAGAGGTGGATTTCCTGACTTCCCAGAGGCCAAACTGAGTCCCCAGCAAAGCTGAGACCCGCAGCCTTCGTGGGTACTGTGGAACTGGAACCCCTGGACACCTTGCAAATTTGCTAGTGCAATAAATTCTCGATTTCCCCTGAGGCCGTGCATTGGCTTACTTGTAGCCCAGACGTTGAGCAGTAAATCCACTGAAGATTGCTGACCTGACCACTCCGAGTGACCCGTGGGTCACCATTTTGTGATTCCTCTCGAGTTCCCTTTGCGATCCCTTGTCTGTCGAAGGGTAAATTTACTTTGATTGGGCTTCCCTGGTTGCTCCAGATGTGCCCCATCTCTCCATTGCTTGGGGAGTCCCCAGGACCTTGCTGATCCACACCAAAGCAACTTTCTCTTTTCTGTGTGGGTTGCTGTTGCCAAGGCTTGTTGTGTCCAATCCGGGCACCGATGCAGCAGCATTCGACATCCTTTGTGGGACAGCTTGAATCCAGCTCCTGGTTGCCCTCGATGCCTCCTCGTCCTCGTGATTGAAGAATCAAGCTTCACCTCTTTCATCTGAAACACCCGACATCGGTGGGCATTCGTCTATCGCGCCCTGGTCACTGGCAAGTGACCCAGACTCTGTCCCCTCTGCTTTCAGGTTCCCCACATCTCCGATCCAGGCTTGGATCTCTTTGGACACTTCACATCTTCCCGGCAGCAGCACTTCTTCGCCAGCTTCCATTGAAAACGATGACCGGTTCCCGACACCATTTGACACCTATGCACCCGGCTTCCCTGGGTGAGGCAATTCGAGCACTCTGGTGCTCCCGTGAGTGTTGACCCTAGAACTGTCTAAGTCCAAGAGGGTTTAGTCCTAGTCCATTTCTAAGTGTCCTTTAACTCTTAAAATCTAACCGCGACTTTTCCCATAGAAGCTAACCGGAGCTCGCGGCTGTGTTCACACACTGCACACGGCCCCGTGGGTCCCCTGTGTCACTATCTTGGGTGGTTCCTTGTGGTCCAAGCACTTCTACAGGCTCTAGGCCTTGTGTCTATTTCAGTCGTGGTTCTTATACCAATTTTTTGGTATATGGTTTGGTACGCCCCTAGGGCCCCAACGTGTATTTGTGCTTTTACTGTTGAATACTGACTTGTAACTTAAGTACTTCGAACTCCAGCCTCATAAAGAAATTAGACGGGAGTGTTTTATCTTAAATACATATATTTTCAATATATACCTGGTGTGGTTGTCCTTTCATTTGGTCATTCAAGAGATTATAGACTGGTAAAACAAGCTGCTTTAAATTCCTTCAAGACTTAGCCTGAAGGCTGCTCTCCACAGCTACCATTAGGATAGCTTTCAATAAAGGTTGTCTTTAAGCTATCGTCAATAAGGGGTTGTTTGAAGTGGTGCAAGGTGCCCGCTATAACTAGTGGACAACATATACCAGGACAACTTCTGTGTGGGATTCCAGCTTGCTATTGTTTTACCAGATAATCTCAAATGAGTGACTAACTGAAAACCACTAAAGGTACCTAAGGTACATATAATACAAGCTTAAAATACAGTAAGTTCTACTTAACTTAGAGTTGTGTGTCAAGAGCTTAGCACACTCTATCTACAATTCAAGAGAGTTTAGTAGGCCACACTAGAGTAGTTAGTGCATACACCACACCTCACTAGTAATGTCTTCAAGGCCAGGATCCAGTGGGTCCCTGCCAGAAGCCAGTGGGCTTCTAGCCTTCAAGTATGACAAACTCCCATTCTTGGAATTGAGTGCATTGTGTAGTACTAGGAAGTTGAAAAAAGTGCAAACACCCAACGCCTCATAGAGGTTCTCCTCCTAGATGATCTCAGAAAGACCTCAGGGTCCGATGGGGTAGGTAGAGTCGGTGGGGCAGCTGATGAGGATGGGCCTAGGGGTTCAGATACCCCTGTCCTGACCTCTGGAGCTGGCCAGGAGGATGACAATGATCCTGATCTGGAAGATGTAACTCCTCCTGAAGATGAGGAAGATGGCCATGATGGCCCTCTCTTTGCTCCACCAGGAAGAGTTAGAAGTGAGCATAGAAGGTCCAGATCTCCTTCTCAGGAGTCTAACCATTCTGACGCCTCCATAGGGACCTCTATCTCTTCTCATAGGAGGGAAACCTCTCAGGAGAGGAGGGAGAGACTGGTCCAGTATGAGGAAGCTCAGCTTAAGATAAGAAGAGAGCAGATAGCCCTAGAAAGGGAGTCCCTATAGCTCCATAGAGCTAGAAAAAAGATGGGACTAGAGTCCCATGGTGACAGCAACATCCCTATTGTTAGGGAGAGGTCTCATGACCATAGAAACCTAAACAAGATTGTCCTTCCCTACCAGAGTGGGGATGACATCCACAAATGGATTACTGTACTGGAAAGGGCCTGACAAGTACAGAGGGTCCCCCAGGAGCAGTGGGCAGCAATGTTGTGGCTCTCCTTTGCAGACAAAGGCAGAGATTAACTCTTCACTGTAAGAGAAGAAGATGCTGATGATCACCAAAGCTAGATTGATGTGTTTGGCCTAACCACTGAACAATATTGGTTAAAGTTCAGCAGAATCAAGATTGGGTGGACTTTGATGATTGTGCTCCTAAGGCTCTGGAGGGCTAGTTGCTAGTTGCTTGGAAGCAAGGTGTGTGATTTCAAAGGATTGTACAACTTAATTATGAGGGAGCAGATCCTTAATAATTGTCAAAATCAGCTGTTGCATCAGTACCTGGTGGACTCTGATCTGACATCTCACCAAGAATTGGGAAAGAAGGCAGACAAATGTGTCAGAACCAGGGTGAGGCAGAAGGTTCAGAACCAAGGTGGTGACCCAAAGAAGCAAGATTCTAAGAACTCTGACAAGGGTGGGGAGAAAGGTAAAGACCAGAAGTCTTCACAAGGTCCCCAAAAATCTTCTTTGGGGGGTCCCAATCTAACAAAGGAAAATGCCAAAAGAAACAATGGTGCTATATATGTAAGCAGAAAACACATTGGACTAGTGATTGCACCAAGTCCAAAGACTCAACTCCAGCCACCATTGCCCCTAAGGCAACTGTTCCCCCTAGTGCAGCTACAATTGGTGGTGGTAATACTCAGAATAAGGGTGTAGTAGGACCCACACCCCGGTAGACCATTTGTATCTGGGATAGGCTCGGTACTTGAACCCCTCTCACAATTTTGTGACTAGTTCCGCAAACCCATCGTTCAGACCTCTCAATCGTATCTCCAGGACACTAAGGATGTCCTATGTCTCCTTAGAGACATAGATATTGACCCAAGAGTAGATTGGTTGATCACCATGGACATAGAGGTGCTTTATATGAGCATTTTGCAGAGGCGCACACTGAATGTCGTAGAACACATCCTTCAGGAAAGAGAATGGGATTTCATCCCCCCTCGCAGCTTTATCATGGAGTGTGCAGAAATGGCGCTCACAGAGAATTTCTTCAAGTACAATGACACCATCTACGATCAAATCAGGGGCACATCCATGGGAAGCACATTTGCTCCTAGCATGGCGTGCCTCTATGTACACCAATTTGAATAGGATTTTGTATTTATTCAAGAAAACCCCTTCAAGGAACAACTGAAATTTTGGCATCAATTTATCGAAGATATCCTCATCGTCTGGCATGGAGACTACCAGGAAGCAACCAAATTCTGTCAATGTATCAATACCATAGATGAACATCTCAAATTCACAAGTAACATCAACAAGACTGAAGCAATATTTCTGGACTTGGTGATCACTCTGGACGGAGACAGTATAAATACTAAAGTACATACTAAACCAAAAGACAAAAACAGCCTTCTCGTGTATGAGAGCTTCCACCCCTGGGCCCTTCGACAAAACCTACCAGTGGGCCAATTCCTCCGGAAACATTTGATCAACAAGCACAAACTTTAGAAGATAAGCTGCTCCAACGCCACTACCTTAAGAAAATGGTCACAAGAGCTAGCAAAAGGGCGCAAAACAACAACCGTGATGCACTTTTGGAAACCAGAGAAAAAAGAGAGATTGACACTATTGTTTGCGTTACAACGTACACTCCCATCTCTAACAAGGTACAAAACATCATCCACAAACACTGGGGTATCCTGAATGGGGCAGGAAAGCAATGGCCCAAACCCCTTTTTGCATTTAAAAGAAACTCCAATATCAGGGATGCACTGGTTCATGCCAAAGGTCCATCACCAAAAATGGAAACACAGACAACGTTATGGAATCAGGGTAGACAAGTCCGCCACTATCCATGTGGAAGCTGTGTAGCATGTCCCCTTACCCGTCCAACCAAAGAAGTAAAGATGAATACTGACCGCCAATGGGTTCTAAGGAATCTGACCAATTGCAATAGCAAAAACGTGGTGTATCTAATTAGGTGCCCCTGCAACCTCCTATACGTAGGCATGACACTACGCAAGGTTATGGTTAGGATCAATGAACATCGGAGCACTATTAGGTGCAGAAAAAACAATGCAAAACTCACACGTCACTTCCTTGAACTAGGGCACTGTGACAAAGACCTTGAGTGGGTTGTTTTGGAAAAGATGCATCCTGGAAGTCTCAACTTACAGAAAAAACTTCATGTCAGAGAACAGAGATAGGTTTATTGCCTCAAAACAAATTCATTGGGGTTAAATGACGAAATACCATGGCTCCTCATGAGCTGAATGATTTGGCAACTTGCCAATATAGTTCCTTCTACCTTATGTTCATAGAATTAATTTTTTAAAATAAAAAAAGAGGGAAAATTTAAAAAACCTTTTCCTTTTTAAATAAGAAATGTCCTGCATTCTTTATTCTTACATCACCCTCGCACATACCGTATCACATATAATCTGAAACAAGGAACGTGTTATTTTAATACCAGAACCAAAAAGGCTGTTTTATCCCAATTTACACCCGTGGCACATTACGAGGCCTATAACAACGATTTACGTTTTTTAAAAACAGTGGCTGCTTAAAACATAGGCCGGTTCTTCGACCTTTTCACAAACACATGCATGGTCTCTGTCCGCACATTCGCAACTTATTCAATTGGTTTCCAGGCAACAGCACAGCGTCGCCACTGGGAGCAGGCAGCCACATAGTAACAGCGGTAAAGACACACACTTATCCCGCGCGGATCAGGGTGCCTTCCAAACTAGAGCCGCTCACTTTGCCGTCATGGTCAGGCAACCGCAGAGAGAAGGCGGAAAGTACACATATTATTCATGCACGGTTAAGGGCGTTTTTAAGGTGATCACAATCAATGCCATTATGGATCAATTAACCACTGGGCCTGGTGTATATTTAGCGCACCTCGCCCCCAGGTAATTTCTCATCAGGAAAGCAGCGAAGACGGACGATAGGTACACAGCGAGGGATGCACCTTGATGAAGTAAGAGTGTGGATGGATGAATGATGAAACAAAGAAGCAAAATATTTGTTTCTCCATTACAACTTATGCAATTATTCAGATCTTATTGCATTTATTCAGAATTTTGGTCTTACATATTTTAATGACTTGGTCCCCCAGAGTTTGACTAAAGGGGTCCCTCTTCCCCTTCCCATGGGACAATCCCATACCTGAAATAGGGTAAGTTTGTGAGCTGGTTTTACAACTACTTGAGTTTTTGAGCACTACATTTGCAGTGAGACGTGTGCTCACCACATGCACTTCCAAATTGTGTTGTGTGCAAGTCTTTCAGACTGATTTCTTTTTACGACATGCATTGTATGCAATCCTACTGATAAATGTCATATACTATTTTCTTTACAGGTGTCTTGAAACATAGTTGTAAGAGTTGGATTAGTGCCAACCTACGAATAGTGGATTTGTCTCTGTCTCTCTGAGACGAGACAGGAGCCCTTTTCTCTTCACGCCCTGATGAATGCCATAGACCCCCCGGGCCGTTTAGGCAGAAACATGTTGGCAACGCAGATGGAGATGGGGTACTAACCCCCCAAGTCTCCAAAAAATCCCCCTTTTAATATCGAGCACAAACTGCATTATTAAAATATTTTACGCAGAATTGCGCATCCGATTTTAGAATCAGTGACACTCACTTTTTTAGCACGGGCCCACACTTAGTGTTAGAAGTGCCTCCCTGTCTCCAGGTGCAGGCCCGCCCTTTATCAAACACAATTTTTAAAGGGCGAGGACAGCCGATAAAGAAGCATGACACCTGGTGGTGTGTGAGGCCAGTCCGTACAATTTTTGTAATGTCCAACACCACATAATCATTGGCATAATGTGCCTCTATATGTATTAAAAATCAGCTTTCTGAATAGCGTAGCTTTTGTTGTGTGTTGCATGTAGATTGGAGGCCAGCTTACCCTATTTACCCCATTGCCTCTTGCTCCCCCGCCCTTTTTCATTAAAAGGGTTTTGTGTTTTGATATAGTAGGGTTAACCCTGGGTTCTGAGATGGTCTCTGGCCTAGTCAGAGTTCCAACTCAGGCTGTACTGATCTGTGATGGAGGCATGGATATGTCCCCCTTTGTGAGTCCCAGTAACTTGGGCAAATACAGACAGCAGCCTTTGATTAATGGAAAAGAGGCTTTGGCATTCAGGGACACAGTGGTGACAAAAGATCTTGTGGATCCTGCGCAGATTATACTTGGTGAAATGTACCAAGTGACCAATGCTAGCAATGTCAGGACAGACCATTCCTCGGCACTTGAAAATTTCTCCTGGGGAGGGGTAACTGGCCTCAAAAAGTTTGTGGTAAGTGCAGACCTCCCTGTTGAATGCTTGCTTGGCAATGATCTGGAAACTTCAGCTTGGGCTGAAGTGGAGCTCAAGACGCATGCAGAAATGCTAGGGATCCCTGCACATGTATTTGCTGTGACTAGGTCACAGGCCAAAATGTCTAAAACTGAACAGGCCCTGGATTCTGGAAGAATGGACCAGGTGCCTCTCTAGAGGTGGAGCAGTAGGGTTAAGGCAGTGCCTTTCCCCCTGACTCAGAATACAGATCAGCCTCCTCAGGAAGATGATCTTGGACCTGAAGAAGGAACTGCCCCAGAGGAGCTTGAACCTAACCAGGTTGAGTTCTTGGGAACAGAGGGCCCATCCAGGGCAGATCTGAGCCAGGAGCAGCACACTTGCCCCTCTCTTGAACCCCTCAGAAAGCAAGCTGCTGATGAGGCTGCTGGAAATTCTAGTGGCACCCATAAAATGTATTGTGATGATTGACTCCTATATTTAGAGAGTAGAGACCCCAAGCCTGGTGCTTCCAGGAGGTTGGTAATACCTTTGAAGTTTAGGGGCTTCCTACTGACACTAGCTCATGATATTCACCTAGCAGGACACTTGGGCCAAAACAAGACTTGGGACAAAATTGTTCCTCACTTTCATTGGCCCCACATGTATGAAGACACTAAGGAGTTTTGTAACCTTTGAAGCTAGTGGGAAGGCAGGTGGAACCACAAAGGCCCCCCTGATACCACTACCTGTGGTGGGGGTTCCCTTTGAGAGGGTTAGGATTAACATTGTTGGTCCCATTGATCCTCAGACCGCGTCTGGGCACAGCTTTATCCTGGTGGTGGTGGACCATGCCACTAGGTACCCAGAAGCTATTCCACTTAGGACCACTACAGCACTTTGTGGTGGCAAGGGCCCTCTTGGGCATATTTAACCCTGGGCGGTGAACTACGCTCTGCTCGCGTTGTTTGCATAGTTTCCGTAACTTTGCGGTTCGTGTAGAACACGTAGTTACCGAATACTACACAATCTGCAACGTAGCGTTTTTCCATAGGCCTCCAAGCTTGTGGCCTAGTCTGCCAGTAGGCCCAGAGGTACTCATCAATCATCATGGGTGCTTGAAACAACTGTTTTTGTGTTGTCTGTTGCATTTAAACATCATTTAGGGCCTGGATGGCATTGGATTGAATTGTAAAATGTGTGTTTTTGGGGAGGTTCACTTTTTGGTTGTGTGTTAGGCCTTTTCAGCCAGTAGGCCCAGAGGTACTCATGGGTGCATGAAACAACTGTTTCTGTGGTGTCTGTTGAATTTAATTTAGGGCATGGATGGCATTGGATTGAATTGAAAAATGTGGGTTTTTTCTGGGGTGTGTTAAATAAATGCCTTTTTTTCATGTGTATGTGTTGATGTTGTGGTTGTTGTGTAACTTTCCAACCTGTTTTTTAGCCATGTGGATTTTTGATTTTGCATTAAAGCTGTGCTGTTTATCAGGCATCCTTTGTCTGGCCATATAGGCCTTCCTGAGTTCATTGTTTGCTGTGCCTTGTGCCTGTGAGTGACCATGTGGCTGGGGGCCGTTTTGTGGTGGTAGTTAGTACTGTGCTGTTTTTTCAATATAGGCCTGCATGTCTTTCCATTGTTTCTCTGGTCTTACTGCTTTCAAATCCGTCCTCATTGCCAGCTGCAGCTCCTTGATGCGGCATCCATCCCACGTGATGCACACATTTAGGCCAAACAGGCTCCACTTATTTTTGTTCTTTGCTATTCTTATTCTTCCTGAGTGTAATCAATACAACAGGAAAGCCCTGGCCTTGTTGTCAATGTCTCATAAATGGCTACATTGTTGTTGTTCACTGAGTTACTAAAATTTAATATTTGTGACCACCACACACTAAGAAGTGATATATTATATTAGTTTTATTGTACTGATGTTCTTCTGGCTTTTTTGCTTTTAGGTGCACAAAAGACTAAGGAGGAGGTGTGTCATCATCGCCCGTTGTGCTGCCAGACAGACGTCCTGCTGCTGTACATGACGTGACGTGTGAGTGACCTGACCAGACATCTCTGCAACTTGTGCAACTGAGTGCTGCTGACATCTGAAGAAGATGGCCCCAAAGAAAGCATGTACCAGGTCCTCCAGTACCAAGAAAGTTGCTATTGAGAAGAAGGAACAGAAGAAGGAAGTGACACTTAAGTCTGCTGTGCCGCCCAAAACCATTTTTGGACAACCAAAAATGACACCTGCAGCAGCGGTGTCCGGGGGCAAGCTGGGGGCAGCACCTCCGCATCAGTGGGCCCAACCCACCAACCCAGGCCCAAGCACATGAGTGTGGAAGAGGTAGCCAGCCTAATGGTGGAAGCCAGTGATGCTGAGCCTGAGCTAAACTTATCGCTATCTCAAAGTAGTACCCAATCAACACAGGAGAAAACAGAGCAGATAAGTGGTCAACAACAACAGCCACAACCACCCCACAATAGAAGTTGTTGTTCCTCCCGAAGTAGGGTCAGTTCAGGGAATTGAGCCTCATGCAGAGGAAGAAGAAGAGGAAGCCACTCATTCAGAAGATCCATTGTCTTCCAAATCCCCAAGGAAAAGGAGGGTTAGTTCTTTGCCAAGCCCCATTTCTGATGATCTAGATGCCACTTGGAAGCCACAAACTGAGTCTGAGAGAGAGACACGTCCCAAGACCAGGCTAGGGAAAAGGAAGGTTCCAGAAAGCCTTACACTTATGGAGGTCGATGTAGAACAGCAGGATGATGATGATGAGCCAGTCATCACGAACATCACTCTCGGCACCAAGGAGTTGGAGACCAACATTATTACCCTAACCAAAATCGCTGCGAGGGATGTAGCATGCATACCTACAACACAGGTAACACCAACATGACCTACAGCTTCCATATTTGCTTTAGCAATGGCCTGGCAGTGACCTACATCCAGCACAACCACCATCTCAGTAAAAGTAGGTAGTGGTACAGCACAGAGTCAAATTCAACACTCACCCTCCAGTTCATCCGGCATTGGAAGTGGCACCTCTAGCAAGAGTCAAAAGTTAAGCTCCCCAGTTTGGGACTTCTATACGGTTAGCAAAAAGGAGGAGAACATTGCTATATGCTCCATTTGTAATACCTCTGTTAGTCGGGGTAAGCTTTGTACAAACTATTGTACCAGAATCCATATTTCCCATCTGAAAAAACACCACTTGATTAACTGGGAGGATCACCTTCGCGGCATAAAAACTGCAACCATTGGTGTTGGTGGGGATAAACAAGTAGAAGAAGAAGATCCGATCACGGTGGGAGAGGACGGAAAGGGAAACATTCTCACTGATAGTGGTACACAAAGTTGCCCTGGCCCCAGCAGTGCAGTGTTATCGTCGCCCACATCTTCAGCAACATCTCAGTGGCACAAGAGTAACAGTCAGCCTGAGACAGCAAGGAGTACCTCAATGAAAAAAGTGCGTCGTTGAGCCTAAGAGAAACGAAAACCATGCAGCCTACCTTTATCAGCATGTTTAGTGGGAGGGGCAGTACAAACACAATCACCCAATAGCATGTTTGTACAATGTGATGCTGGCTAAAATGTAATTACTGGACCCTCTCCCTTTTTCTTTTGTTGAAGGGGTGGGTTTTCTGGAATTTGTGACAGCCATCTGCCCAAAATGGCAGGTTCCCAGCCGCTACTATTTTGCCAGAGTTGCTGTTCCAGCACTTCATCACGATGTGCTGGAATTGCTTGTAAAAGCCTTGAAGCAGAGTGCTGTTCAGCGTATCCACCTGACAACAGACATGTGGACCAGTTGCCAAGCCACTGATTACACGTGCATCACTGCACACTGGATCTCTTTTGTGGGGATTAGAGAACAGATATCTGATGGTGTTGACGCTGCTGAGATTTGTCATGTCACTCGCAAACATGCAACTGTAGCCATGTTTGCCATGGAGAAATCTCATACTGCTGCAAACATTTTGGATGATTTAACAGAAAGGTTTTTGAGTGGCTGCGCCCAAGAGGGCTTAACATTGGTTTTGTTGCCACGGACAATGGCAGTAATATAGTTAGGGCCATGAAAGATGGTGGTTATTTCATGTTCCCGTGTTTGGCACACTGCATTAACATTGTTGATCAAGACTTGCTGAAAAATGAATTCAAAGTCAGCAACTTACTGGCCACCTGCAGAAGAATATGCACACATTTCAGCCATTCTTTTAAAGCCCGGAAGCAGCTGAGGGTCATTCAACGTGAGCATAAAATACCAGTCAAAGCACTCATCCAGGGGTTGCCAACATGTTGAAACTCAACTTATTACATGCTTGATCATCTGTTTGAGCAGTACATACCACTCAATGCTTGCAAAGATTACGGGATCCTACTGTGAGAGGCATGACCGATGAGATGGGCCAATAGGACCTCATTAAATGCCTGACAGAGATGCTACTTCCTTTTGAGGTCTTCACACGTGAAGTCAGCAGGGAGGACTGTACTATGGGCCAAGCTATCCCATTGTTGCACATGCTAGAGCAACAGCTGAAGAAGGTGTCTGAAACGTATGTAGGTGTGGATGACAAACAAGACGCATATTATTTGGCGGACTCCTTAGCCGTTCGCTTCTCTGAAAATACAAGGATTCAAAATAACATTGTGTCACATCCACATTACATTACTGTCAGAATTTTGGATCTACAGTACAAAGTATTTCTGAACAGTAAGGCACTAATTCCTTTTTCAGAAGTGGATGTTGCCAAGTACAAAACTTTGATAGCTGAGCAAGCCATTGACTTTGAAAATGAATGGCTGGTAATTAGAGGCCCCCAGGCCAGAACAAGTACTACAGGGCAGATTCCAGAGTCACGTTCTACTTCAGAGCCTGAGGGCAGTGCGTTTGCCTCCCAGCAGTCACCGACACCAACACTACCAATAACCTCAACAACAGCAAGAACAGGATCATCCACACTACAATCGGCAACTGACTGGTTTCTACGGCAGGGGTGTGGTAAGTCCAGTGCTGATGCAAAGGCAAAAGAGGCCAACCATATCGGAGCATCCCTGAGCACTGAGCATACGGTCCAGGCCTATCTGGATAACCCAACAGAGGTCTTCATGGATCTAAAACCATTGGTGTATTGGTATGGGAAAATAAGCCAATAGACAGTGCTCAGCAGGCTGGCGATAAAGTATCTTGCTTCCCCTGACGCAGGTGTCTCTTCTGAGCGTGTTTTCAGTGCTGCTGGTGCCATTGTAACTTTGAAAAGGACCAGTCTCTCGCCCAAAAGCATGGAGAGGTTAACCATAATCAAAATGAATCAGCACTTTATACCACCGGAGTACAAAATACGTGAATCACAGCAGGAAGAGGAGAGCGACTTCGATGATGTAAGTAGTGGGTTACATGACCTACTTCTGTCCGAACCACCAGAGTTTAGGGACGAGCTCCTCTTCCCTAACAACTAGGCTTTCAAATTGTTACTTTCTACTCTCCTTTATTTTTGTGTGTATCTGTCTTTTTCTGGTTCAAATCAAATCACAACAAATCCATCACCACCGTCTGCTCTTTTTATTTCCTCATTGGAGTTGCACATCTGTGCATTTAACTGTCCACTCCTCAGAGTCCTGCTCCATCTTCCTGACTCACCCTAAATACATATCCATCAAGCCAGACATTGGATGGAGAATAGTAAAAGAAATGTTGTCTCTAACAGTCCCTCCATAAGAAGTGAAACTTGACTGTAGATATCCTCCATTTTGTTTCCGAGCCGAAACTCATCACTGTCCGAAGCCTACTGCCTCTGCAGGCATGCACAACCCTTCACAGTCAGAACTTGGGTAGGCATCCAAAAGTAAACTCATCACTGTCAGAAGGCTACAGCCTCGGCAGCCATCCAAAGCTCATCACTGTCAGGACAGAAGGTACTTGGCAGAGAAAGACAAGACTCTTCGCAGAAACTTGCTGATATTTCTGCAAATTCAATTGACCAATGACCGCTACCCAGGCCGCGGCCCATCACAGCGCTGAATATGTGAACCATCTTCAACTGCGACAAAGTGCCACAGATGTGATGGAGCAGGTAGTTCAAAATGTTGTATACCTCCCCTATCCTGCATGAAAATACTAATTATATAATCTAATAATTATAATATAATTATTGAGTTTGCATGTTTATTAATCAACATTATTAATATTCGAATTACACGTGGGAATTGCATATTGCATGGCTAAATAACCTTTATGACTAAAATCTGTACGCATACTAACCGTAGTGTATGTAGTAAATAGAATACTGCATGATATATGTTGCTTTTGTATTGTCTCTGTAATGTTGCCCATGAAGAGGACCGAAAGGGTGAATATAATTGCTTTAAATGTTGCTATACACTAGATAAATACAAGCACATAGAGGGATTAGTAAGGGGTTAACATTAGATTTATTATTTCTATGCATTAATTACTCTTTTGTGTTTGTTTCGCTTAAGTTGGCATTTGGGCCTAAATCAAAGAGGGCCGCTGAAGCTACACGATGAAGTTGCCACTGTCCCACGAGGCACGGAGTGAGCTGCGCCAGCGCAAGAATTCTCCTAAGTCTCGTCACAACCTTTGTCCCCATGTACCAGAACAAGGCCACGGTGGGAAGACGGCCAAGACTGAAAATAATTGACTTTACAGTAAACCGGAACGTACTGACTTTTACATGAACTTGATGACCTCACCCCTCGAACTGTACTAAAATCCCAAACCCTAACATCGGACGATCTCAACCAGCCAATCAGGACTGTGCTAAAATATCGAAATGTATCTTCTTGCTCTGATTTTATTATAAAAATACAAGGTAGGATAGAGAGGGACACACAACATCCTCGATGATGCTATGACGACACTACTTATGACGCTACTTAGGCGTCTGCTGCGTTTCCTGAATCCTAGAGGGTCCGGATGCTGCCCGACTATTCAATGACTGCAAATTTTCTTTAGATCCACGGGCAATGATAGATGCTTGCACGTCTCTGGTCCTTTGCCGATCTTTGGGACTGTAGCGTGCTGAGCAAAGAACTTTGAACCTTGTTTAGCTTTCGGATGATTGACTGTAGATTTGAGCCAATGAATTAGTGGACTCCAAATAGTCAGATTAGGTAAATATGATGTTCTGCGATTTACAGGAAATTTGATATAAACTTTCCAAATGCAAATTTAACTCATTATGAAATTTTAGATAAACAGATATTGATTAACAAGAATCGAGTTTGTGGTTTATTAAGAAAGGTAAGATCTAAATATTGAAATGTGTTTTAGCTGGTTCTAAATCACCATCAACCAATCAAACTAAATGGTCCATTGACCATGTGGGAGGAGTGCCTTGATGCTTCGGATTGAGATCTGTAGGCGGAAAGGGTATTAATGTACATTTTGTAAAATAACTTTTTCTCCCTGTAGGTTATAAGGTATCCCCCCACATGTCCAGTGCTTGAACCGCTCATCCTTCCTGCTGCTTGCAGACCAGTAAATGGTTAGTGTGAGTGTTGGTGTTATGGGCCCCACCAATGGCTGTATGTGTGAATGAGATAGAAGTGATGATGGGTCTGTGACGCAGGGAGGATATCGGTACGGGTCTTGCTTTTCCAATTACCAGGGTTTTTGCGCTCCATCAATTTTTCTGATAGCAGAGTTATGGTTTTTATTGTTTTGGTTTGGTGATTATTGCTTGTAAATTGCTTATTGATTATTGATTGTGGGAAAGTATTGGTTTATGCATTAACACTCTATGTTGAGTCGTGTCGAGTTCTGTGTTGTTTGACGGCTTCTGGGATGTAGGAAGTCGGAAGTTTGTAACAGTTCCATATTAGAGCAGAGGTAAGCGCTGCTCTCGGGAAAGACAATATTGTTGTTGCCCTGTAGGTACACGGGGAAAACGTGTGACAATTGGAGTTGCACGACGCATTGTCTGGATCGATTTGGTAGCATCTTCGTGTGTTGCCATTAGGGATATTTTCTGTATGAGAGAAGTGTATGGTAGCGAAGGTAACCTGTGAAATTTTGGTCTTAGGTACCAGGAGTCCAAAAGGCACTCTGATTACGCTTATCACTGGAAAGGTAACAGGTGTTCTCTAAGCTTGCTAGAAGGATAAAGTAGAGGGAAGTGCTACTTTGTTAATGGGTGTCATACTTCTATAGTAGGGCAGAGGTAAGCGCTGCTCTCGGGAAAGACAGAATTCTGTGTGAATGTACTACATTTTCCATGTGAAAGTGCATGAATGAAAAGGCATTCAGGTTAATTGTGAACTCTGGTTTTATTTCTCAGGAGCATTACGTCTCCAACTAGGTGTCTTAATTCTGGAGAAACGTTTAGCTGATGCTTGCTAGAAGGGTGAAGTAGAGGGATGTGCTACTTTATCAACGGATGTAAAGATTCCGTAGTAGGGCAGAGGTAAGAGCTGCTCTCGGGAAAGACGGAATTCTTGTGAGAAAGGTCATTAAGTATACATTGGTTAGCGAAACAGATAATGGTGGTGTTTTTATGTTGTTACTAACAGATTTGTACGTTATAAGAACATAAAGAGCTTACCGAGAACATTTTGTAAAGGAGGGGTCAGCAGAAGCAGGAGTAGCGAGAAAAGCTGACGTCAGAAAGACCGCGCTGGAAATGGCCAGTCAGTAAGAAACGTAGACGCCCCTGATTGGTGTGTTAGTGTACGCCGCACTAGGAGTGGAGAATTACAGGGTGACGTAGACACTGCTGATTGGTGTGTTAGTGAGAGTCGCGCTGGGATTGGGGAATTGCAGAAGTGACATAAACGCTCCGAATTGGTGCATTAGTGTGGGTCGTGCTACGATTGGTTAAAACAACAGAATAATCGTAGGGGAAAAACTAGCGATACACGGAAGACAAAATGATGTATTATGATCCAACAGAAAAAGAGAAAAAGTCCTGGTTTGGAAAGATTAAGAGATTATTTAAAAAGGATAAACCGATTGTGACTAGGGAAGGACAGTTGCTTCCTCCACCGAAATTGCCGGCATCCTTCATGGTTGTGAAATACGGATGTCATACATGCATTTGGTTGGACAATTGGGCAAAGTATACAAAGGATGATGGAGTTTTGGAATTTCCGGAGCATGGTTTGTTCAATTTAGTGGTTTTGAGACATTTGAGAGAGAGAATGATAAACCTAGAACCGAGACCTAGACCAACACAGTTTGAAGCATTAACGGAATGGGAAGATGAGATGCATGACAGAGAAAGACAGCGGAGTGGCGGAAGGTATAGGTACATGTGTGGTAGATCATATGGACATGAGAATCATGATGACAGAATGAGGGGATGGAGAAGTGCAAATATGACTGATGGTTTGTTTCCTGTGAGACATGTTGAAGAAGTTAGCGGTAGAAAATGTACGGAAAAGAGACATAATATAGAATCAGGAGGATATGGAGTGAATGAATCGGATGATGATGTTCTTGATGACATGTTTTATTAAAATCCACCCCTGTATCAACCAGAATCTGACATGTTAACACCAAGTGCCCCAATGAGAGAGACTTTGTGAAGCATTAAAATTAAACCAGTACACCAAGAGATAGGGAGAAATAGTTCTTTCAGAGAAATAGAGAGAAAACAGGACAGTAAAGTGAGTGGTGAAAATTCAGCAGAATTAGCAAAAACCACTTTAGAATTAACTGAAAAGATCAGGGAATTGACCAAAAACTTAGAAGCCGTGACTGTCTCCATAACTATAGGTTCAGTAATGCCCATTCTTGATAAACAGAAGGATAGTGAGCATTATTTAACGGTCCCTTGTAACAGTAATAAACAGATTGAGAGGCCAAGGATAAATTCAGAAGAAAACACATGGAGACAAACAGTAAGTACATCGGAACAGAGTACGCCTCAAAATTTGACAGCAAATCCAGGTTTAGTTGAAAGACCGATAATGACTACAGATTCCATATTAGAAACTCCAAGAGACACAGAACGAGCTATTGAGGAAAAACCAGTAGGTCCTACTTCAGAAGAATTGAGTGAATGGTTAAGGAGTTTATAGAGAAAAGACAGAGAATCCCAATCAATAGATGTGGCCAAACTAAGGATGGTATTGGAAGAATTAATAGTAGAGACTATCCCCACAGAAAAGTTAAAGACCTATCAGGAAGAAGAATTACTATTTTTGTGCAAAAGTATAACTTGAAGAGCAAATAATCTACACAGAAGACTAGAGGAAGTGGCAAATGAAATGGGTACAGATATCGAGAAGGTAAAAGCTTTGCAAAAACCATATCGAGTAGATTTTACTGAGAAAGATATTGAAAATTTGAACACCACAGGACGAATAACTCAGATTAAAGACATAATCATTTTGTTGAGAAAATGGGGAGATGTGGATAAATGGAGAAGCAGGTGGTACCGAAAACGAGATGATGCTTCAGAAAAAACATTTGCAGCCTTTCCAATCAGAGCGAAGGAAAAGGTAGTAACAGAATGCCCTATGAGAGAAATTCCAGGGGGAGGATATGTACATGTCCCTTGGACTAGGCAGGATATTTTGTCATTTACAAATGATTTCCCTCGACTACGCGAAAAGCCAGTCGAGTGGTATAGACAAGTAGATAGGTTTGTAAAATTATCAAAAATTTTGTGGATTGATTCAAACAGTCTGTTTGACATAATAGTACCAGCAGATTCATGGACAGAGTGCAAAATTGTAATAGATTGGTCTACAAAAGAATACCCTAGAGATCCAAAGACAGGTGCCCCTGATCCCGAGGTGATGAAGAAGTATGAACAGGTAATCACTTTTTTGAAAAACAAGGTACCTCCCAAAGAGACCGATTGGGTGAAAATTGACCGAACTCATCAAGAAAGTAAGGAGTCATTGCACGCGTACTATGAAAGGTTGATACTTCCCTTTAAGCAGTTTAGTGGTGACGAAAACTTAAGTGAAAAGGATTTGAGTCATTTTGTATATAGATTTGTATATGGCCTACGTCCAGAAATTGGTGAAATGATTAAGCGACATACTGTGGATTGGTAAAACAAGAAAATAGATGAAGTACTAAGACATGCTTTAGTGATGAAATTGAAGCCAAGCAGCGTAAATTAAAAGAAAAGGCTATGTGGGCACAGGTAAAGTTTGCAGAAGACAGTAAGCACAACTGATTGAAAAAGAGAATAATGCAGGACCATAGCCTAAATGTAATGCTGGGAAAGGAAAAGGACAGTTTAATATAGAAGAAGCCGCAAAGAAATGGCCTTGTCATAATTGCGGAAGAAAAGGGCACTGGAAATCCGAGTGTAAATTTCCCCTGAATACTAATGGTGATAATGCATCATTGAATCCGCAGGTGCAGAATGAGGTGAGTGGTCAACCGCAGCGACAGCAGCAGGTTGTTACCCAACAGAAACAGGCGCCAAAACCGCCTTTTCCACAGAGCGTAAATTCACAGAAATACAGTAATGAGGCAGGATTCTACAACGAAGAACAGGTTACTAAGCTGCCGCGCGCTAGCGCTATTTCGCAGTATTGGCTACAACGCGATGAGAGTGAGTCAGAAGAAGGTTATTGACGGTGCCGAAGGGAGGAAGAAGGGTGCGTACTTGGCACAACTCTAGAAGTAGACCAGACAGGCCCTTTTGTGGACGGAAAGGTAAATAATGAAGATATTACTTTCCTACTAGATACTGGTGCTACTCGGTCAACTGTTAGGTCAGCTGATGTTAAGAATCTTCCTCTCTCGGACGAAACAATCCAAGTAGTTGGAGTATCCAACAGACAGATTAAAACGTATCTCACAGAACCAGTAAAAGTCAGTATAGGGAAATTTTCAGAAATGCACCGCTTTGTCGTATGCGATTCAAGTCCTGTAAATTTATTAGGAAGAGACCTATTGTGCAAAATGAATTGCACTATATTTTGTACCCCTGATGGAATAGCATTTGAGACCCCTGATGACGATGTACTATATAAAATGACTATGGCAAATATGGAAACTGAGATTACTGAAGCCTATGCTGTATTCAACCCTGACAAATTACCAAGAGAATTGAAAGTAAAAGCAGAAGTTTGGGATTTCACAGGAGAAGATGTAGGATTGATGAAAAATGTGGATCCCGTAAAAGTAACATTGAAGGAAGGAATAAGCTACCCAAATGTTCCTCAATATAAATTGACACCTGAGATAATTGAAGAAGTTACCCCTATAATTGAGAGAATGATTAAACAAGGAATTTTGAGAGAAATAATGAGTAGTCCATGTAATTCACCAATTATGCGACTGAAAAAGCCTAATGGAAAGTTCAGGATAGTGCAGGATTTGAGAAAAATAAACAAAATTGTTGTATTGTGCTGTCCCATTGTACTAAATCCATCTGTGATTTTGTATCAGATTCCCTATGATGCAGAATGGTACACAGTAATTGACTTATGTCATGCTTTTTTTTCCATACCGTTGCACCATGATGAGAATTCAGTGCTAGTTCAATATATCGACGACCTGCTTGTGGCGTCGAAAACTCGAGAAGCTTGTGTAATGGACACCATAGCATTGCTGAACCATTTGGCAGATGGAGGACTTAAAGTGTCACCATCAAAATTACAATTTTGTCAAAAGGAAGTACGCTATTTAGGTCATAAAATTGAAAAGGGACTGAGAAAGATAACCACAGACAGAATCAGGATAATAAAAGGAATGAGACCCCAATGACGCAAAGAGAAGTGAGAATGTTTCTTGGAATGGTTGGATATTGTCATCAGTGGATAAAGTAACTTTTCCCTGATTGCAAAACCTTTTGTACGCCTGACGACAAGTGATGTGAGAGATCCCATTGAATTAAGTAAGGAAGAATTGACAGCTTTTAAGCAATTGAGAGACAGTTTGTGTGAAGCGCCAGCATTAGGAATGCCTGATTATGAAAAGGAATTCGAGCAGTACTGTAGTGAGAGGAATGGATGTGCACTCTCTGTACTAATTCAGAAACATGGAAAATTGAGAAGACCAATTGCATATTTTTCAGCTATGCTAGACCGAGTAGCTGTAGCGTTGCCAGGTTGTTTGAAAGCAGTAGATGCTACCTGTAAGAGTCTGGAACAGAGTGAGGGAATTGTGATGGGATATCCTGTGCGAGTGTATGTACCTCTGTTGCAGGGATTCTGCTCATGCATAGAACTATGCACAGGAAACCAGGACCTCAGTGAATTGTGGTGAACCAAAAACTCACCTCAGTACCCAGAACCCCTATCCGACTAGCATCAGTGTCCCATTCATCCTCCGTATTCTCTCGGATTTCCCAATGTATAGACAACCCAGAACAAGCGACTTAGAGTACTCTCGGGAATGGTGGGAATCAGAAATACCTGCTCGTGTTATTCTCATATCAGTCCACAACAAGAGTAATCAGAGACACGGTAAAGTTTAAAACGTTTATCTTATAAACTTCGTGTCCTAAGATGCACTACTTTGGCTAACATAAGCAGACAAATGATTATAATTAAAACCATCAGCATTGTTACAATACCATAGAAAATGAAGGGAGAAATCATATTACAAAAGACAGTGGAGTACAACCGCCGTTCCTTCACTAGTGAGCTAGTATTGTTATACTAATAGAAGGTCTCTAGGTTTGAATGGGGAACCCCATACCGTAAAGATCAGCTTAGGTGAATCACATCACAGGATCAGCTTTGCTCTGTGCCTGGAAAGGTTCTTCTCCAGAATGTGTGTCTAATGCAAGCAAATTGCAATATTAAAGGCTCTCGACTTTCAGGTATTTGCAGCTGTGTGCGTGATATGGCTAGAGAGTGGGCCGATCAACCTGAACTCAAAAACATACATTGTTTGGCTGCTCAGACTGTTTCTGCACACAATGTTCAGACCAAGGTCGCAGTGCACGTCTAGGGATGTGCACAACAGACACTTCTCATGCAAGCAAGCAGTTTTCAAATAATAACATGTATCTGCAGTGTCGTGTGCAAAGCAGCAAAAGTGGCAAGATGGCGTTTCTAACATCTAACGCGCTTATGTTAACATAGCAATGTCTGTATCTAAAATGCTGCCTCCACTACACCCCTCCTTGGTCGGACCACAAATTATTAGGGATACAAGAAAGGAACGCAGAGTTCAAGTTCGACAGAGCGGAACCAAGTGCATGTATTGGAAATCCAAATAAAGGGGAGTGGAAGTTCGAAGAAAAAAACGTATTAAAAAAACAAAATGAAGGGGGAAAAAGAAAATGATAAGTCGTTACATCTTGCAAAGTCTCAACGAGCCCAAATGTCAGAACACCAAAAAAAGAAAATGTGTGATTTGTGCAAGGAAAGTTGGACGACATTCAAGTTAATCCATCAATGTGTACGCACAGTAAGTAGCGACAGCTTCCAAGAGGAGGTCGTTGGAACGGTCTGCAAAAGTGTCCGCCATCCAGTCAAATAAGGTAAACGAACATACATGTTCTTCGACAACAGGGCCCTTTAGCACAATCAGAGGACAACTGGCGTGTTCTTCAAGATAACTTCTTGCCAAGAAGTCATACGCTGCCGTTCCGATGTCCCAATTCCATAGGACTCCATGTGCCGCTCCACAGGCCATAATCCTGACACCAGAACAGTCCAACTCATGAGCCCCTAATGGACACATCAGTCGATCATAGTCCGGGGCAGGAGACACCGAGTTTGACAAGCACAAATCCAGAGCCCATTCGAAAGGACAATCTAGGCAATGAAAAACAGGTTGCACGCATGTAAAGTAGGAAAACCAGAAGGACAATCCATAGGCTATGCTCAGGGTTGCCAGTGGTAAAGTTCCATAATATTCAAGCATCCAGTTACGAAGATGGAGCAGCTGGGACAGGCTGTCGCGTGATACAAATTGTGCAGCCATTGCGCAGTAAGCAGACCAACAACAGCACCCCAGCCACGAGGGCGAGAATCAACGGGAGCCCGCCAAATACGCTGGAAAAAATAGAATGAAAAAATGCCGGTATCACACCAAAAATAGTTTGGAAGGAGGTCATGAGGCCGGAGCCCACAATTTTGAAAAAATGCGCCATGCCAGTTGTGAACGAGGCATTAAATATAGTTTGAACCAGGGCACCGAAATGCAGTGGGAGATCAGTATTTAAAAGCGCATGCACCCCTGTGCGGGTGTTTGCTACGTGAAGGACAAATGTTTCACGGGGCAAAGTCAGAGCGACTTCTTTTTGAAACAATAGAGCCCTTATTCTGCTCATCTTGTTGAACTCTGCTTTCAAGGTTGGAATTGAAGGCCATATGGATACATCCAGCCGCCCATACTCTCTGTGATACAGTCACAATGTAAGGAATTCCCACTAACATCCCGCAGCAAGCCTCGTTATTTAAAAGCAAATAACTACCGTTAGCTAGCAACGTGAAAGAGGGTGTAATAGCTGGTACTGGAATACCATTCAGGACGCATGCCAAATTAGGAGCTAGCACATTGCATGTGCCATGCAATTGGATGTGCCTTCAGACTACAGAGTGATCAGGTGTGGAAGTGCATTCCTCACCCTTCAAATAAACCTCTTTGCCGTCTCTCATGCATCTGTATGTAAATGGGTGCGACCAAACTTCATGCAGGAAAGCAGAACCCAATGGTTCATATCTGCCTAGGGCATAATGTTTCATGCACAAACTGAATTTAAACAAAGGAAATGGCAATGTGATTAACCCGTGGATAAGCCACACTGCGGAATTCAATTTGGCCACAGAGAAAGGGAAAGGTTCTAACTTTTCAATGTGCAGTAATGAGTATGTTGCATCTTTCCTGGTAATGAATTGTTGTTTCGCAGTTAGAGGGAAGGAACAAAGATGATGTATTCATGTAGTCCAGGGGACTTTCCCAGCCTTTAACGTTTGCAAAGTCCATGCAAACTGCATTATAGAACGTAATTGATTTTGACCATGATATAAAACAGACATATCATCCTGCACAATATCAACAACAGATGAAACAATATTATCTAATGTGTATATCCTGGAAGAAAGGGTGTTAATGCTATTATCGATGACAGCTAGCACTTTTTCCAAATTGGCTTGATCAATAGCTCTCAATCTGGAAGCTGCTTCAATTTGAGATAATTTCCAAACTTCATTATACACAGCATACACCCATCTTTTGGACCTGCCACCTACAGGACCCTTAACAAAATCATTCAAATCTATTTTGTCATGTAATTTAGATAAATGAAGTTTAACAGATGCCAGGGTGGAATGTTGCAGCCAGATTGTCATAACTTCCCTACAGAGTAGGTAGTAACAGAATGAGAAGATTCAGAGCGGGGGTCTACGCGAACCTGCGTATACCCAGGTTTCAGACCCAAAAAACGATGTTGACAGGAATCTGAGCTTGTCTGCCAAATTAACCATCCTTCTGAATGTAATTTGGCAATATTGAAGGATGTACTAGTAATGTATGACTGCAACGCATCAAGGGACAGATCCGTATGATTATCCCAATTTGGATAAGCACCCAGATCTGGAATAGAGGGGGAATTCAGTTTTTTAGATGTCGCCAATCCAAAGAAGGTGGTCTGAAAAATAGTCGAGTTCAAAAATAATATGTGGTTTGGGATGAGGCAGGCATGATGCAAAGCTTCTGTTCCTTGTACCTGCCATGGTTTAGAACCCCAAACAGATTTAATATCAATAGTAGCTTTCCACAGATCATAACCCCTGACCGCTAAATCATCCATAAAGGATTTGTAATACAATAATTTAGTATGTGTCAGCCTAACCTTCGAGGCAGACTCCGCTGCCAATTTAAAATAAAAGGCGGCAGGTTTCGAAACACTGAAATCAGTAAAATAGGCAAATTTCGATACGTATTGGCTTTGTGTAGGAAATGATTGCCACAATGTTGATAGCAAAACAGCTCCCCATAATTAGCAGTGTCTAAATACAAATCTTCAGCATCAAATGAGGCATAATATTTCAAATCAGAAAACAGTGCCTCTATGGCCTGAACGTCCTAGTCATCAGAGCGGATGTTTTGTTTAACCACATCACCCATAGAAACACAAAGAACATTTGGAACATTAATAACCTCAGTGGGTTCATGAATTTGAAATTTAACAGCATCCCACGCAATCCCATCTGACACAGGCCAGGCAGTAATATTCACAAAAGTCTGGTCCCTCTTCATGATGTGTGATGAGGAGTGGGGGACAAAGTTCCATCAACTGGTCTAATTGTAGATCTTTCTTTTAGGAAGTGTCCATTCACAAGACGAAAGAATACCACCACAAATCCAATGGACATAAACCAAAAAATACATATGAGCATCAGCCAAATGTAAGTCCAAGGGGGAATTAAAAAATGTCGTTTAAACCAAACAGCAAAAATAGAGACTTTTGACGGGGCACTGGAAGTCATAGAGTTAGTATCAAAGGAGAAACGTGACTGGGTAACTGCGGTTGATTGTAAAACAGACAATGTTACATCTGCAGGATAAGCATACTCAGTATCTTCAGGTGGACCACCAGCCGGTGGTAGCAACAAAGGGTCAGCAACAGTATGCATCTCGATAGCAATATGAGGCATGGTGGTAGAAGCCGGAGCCAAAACAGAATTTCTCAGCATCGCAGGGCAAGAGGCCGCTGGAGTCATACTAAGAAGAATCGGCCACTCGCTGTAGTTTGACATTGTCAATGGAGATGTACCTGTTATCCTTGCGACCAGGAAGTGGAGGTAAAATGACTGTTCTTGTACCCTGCACGCCAAGCACTGGAACCGGGGCACGATAAGAGGGGCCGAGCTCCTTCTTGTTTTCCACCTTCTCACGGACCAGGTCTCCAACTCGAGGTAGCCAGCCGACTACCAGAATCTGAAGCGCAGCATCAGATGTGGAGGGCAAGTGTTCTTTTGCGAGACTGTCACTGGTCTCTTCTAGATTCTGTAATACAGCACAGTGATCACCCACGTCAAAAGGTGCGGCTGACGCCGCCATGTCTAGACCATCAAGGTCCAGGACAAACATTTTTATGCCAAAGCGCATCATGTATGGGGTCCGCCCACCCAGAGACCTTCTAGGGAGATTATTAAGTGCACGTTGAACATTATACAAATGGGCAAACCAGTTCCGGACAGTACCTAAACCCCTGGCTGTCAAGGACTGCTTTAAGTCACGGTTCATTCGCTCCACTACACTACTACCCTCAGGTTGGTATGGAGATGAAAATTTGACTTGGACCCCCAAAGATTTCATGGCTTCCTTGTACGCCTTAGATGCGAACGCAGGGCCTTGATCAGAAGGAAAGGTACCACACACAAAAATTCCCACAAAGACACGCAAATCCCTTATGACAGTACGAGCATCAGCACTCCTTTGAGGCCATACCCAAAGAAAACGTGTGCATGAATCCACTGCAACTAAGATGTACTTATACGCAGTATCAGAGGAGAAAGAACGCAGTGATCTAAATAAACACACCCAAGTGGTTTATTAGATATGTACAACTGAGTTTGTGGTGGGCGCGCAGCAGTCGAAGGCTTAATCTGCTGGCAAATGTCACAATCAAGAACATAAGTGCGAGTTTGTTTATACAATCCGCGCCACCAGTAACGCTGAGTAACAGTAGCTGAAACGCCGGCATGGGCAGAGGCCATACCCTCGTGAGCCGCTGTTATCAAGGACGGTCTGCAGTCCGCATTGGGAATCAATCTGTCACCAACGTCGTTAATTCTCACATACAGGATGTTATCAGGACTTAAGCGATAATGGTACCGAGAAGGGAAACCTCTCGGGTAATTACTTCCCTTCTCTGTAGCAGCAATAGCTGCCAAGATGTCATCATCGATCTTACTTTTGGATCTTGTAACTGCTGCTACTAGATATGTCGCCACTGCTGTTTTCACTGCCTCGTCAGCCAAGCTGTTGCCGACAGCGTGGACACCAACTCACTGGTGACCAAGAGTGTGAATTACCTTCACGAGAGGCAGATGTTGTTTAAGTTCTGCCACTCTAACCCAAAGCATTTTATGCTTAATTGTGCTACCCTTGGAATCATGATATTCATTTTGAGACCAAAAGAATAGATTGTCGTTAAAAGACTGAACACAGTAAAACGAGTCACTCACTATAAGAGTAGTAACCCGAGGAACAGCAAACTCCAGTGCAAGAACCAGAGCACGGAGGTCTGCCAGCTGTGCGGTACAATCACCCAATGACTGCGTATGCACGACATCTGACTTGAATTCTCCATTCTCGAAAGTACCCACTACAATTGCGCAGGCTGCTGAATAGGCATGCTTCGATTCCGTCGCCGGTTGCGCCGAACCGTCAGTGTAAATGACACAATGGTAATCTTCAAGCGGGCGCAAAGACAGAGGAGCCGGATGAACGAATTCATACTGCAAGTACTCCTGCGTCTGCAATGAGGCATCAAAGATATAGGTGACATCTGGCGATGTCAAAGAAGTGGCCCATTGAATTAGGTACACTGGCTTTCATCACTGCCTCTAGAGCAGGATATGGTGTAACCACCAACATGCGTTTCCCTTGCGACAGTGCTCGTTCTTTAAGAATCGCCATCTGCACTGCAGTCAACACTTTTTCGACTGTGGAAAAGCGCAGTTCAGCCGAAGTCTACAGGTGTGATTTGTAGGCAATGGGGACGGTGTCGCCCTCATTGAACGTTAAGTATGTGAAACCCACTGCGCCCGGCACAATTCTTATTACCAGGTTAGCGTGGTTATCACGTGTCAGTAAGTATTTTGCAAAATAGCTGAATGCTCTGGCAGCCAGCTCAATTTGGAAAAAGTAGGTTGTACCAAGGCATATAGCGGCTTGATACGCTGGGCATAATCCGGAATGTACGTACGACCAAAATTCAGAAAGCCCAGCAAAGACTGTAATTTTTTCAGTGTTGTAGGAGCACGCAAGCATGCGCACTTCTCCAGAAAGTGAGGAGCTAACCCTCGACCCTCATTGTTGAGCTCATAGCCCAAAAACAACACTGTATACTCTGCAATGTGAGACTTCGCAAAGTTGAATTTGTAACCAAGTGTGCAAACATAACAACGATGCGATCAAAACGACACAGATACAGCCACAACTCGTCGTCTGTGAGATAGATATCATCAACATACGAGTACGCATCAGGGTCAATGCTCTCTAACAGAGAGACAACACGTGCGGCAAAGACGCCAGGGCTGTTTTTATAACCCATGGCTAATCTCTTAAACTGTTTTTGTTTGCCACCAGAAATAAACGCTGTCCACTGACTACTAATAGAGGACAGGTTATGGCTGTAAAAGCCATTGGATATGTCAAGTGTGGTCTTAAACCTTTTTCTCACGAGACTATCAACGAGGGCAAAACTGTGGGTATTCTGTACAGCACATGTCTGACAATGAGAGTTCAAATGCCGGTAATCCAAAACTAGGCGGTACGACCCATCAGGCTTCGTTACTGTGAATAAAGGATTATTCATTGGTGACACACATGTTTCAATAACACCCTGATATTCCAATTGCTCAAGGATTTCTGCGACGTGAGATCTAGCCTTGCGGCGCATGGGATATTGGGGCTGTGGCTGGGGCATGGACCGTAAAGGAATCTCATGGCTTGGAGACAATTTATCCCACCCAACCTGAGTACAGTACAACGCCGGAGCAAGCACCTATGCCCACTCTTCTGCGAACCTTTCAGCGTGCTCCTTTGGCACTGTGTGCGCAAAGGATGGGAGGATTACCTCCTCCCCTCTCGGAGCATCCAAAATGAAAACAGGGGGCCAGTCCGCCTCAGCTAAGAGAATGTCATAGGATGAGGTCAGATTATCCCAAAAAATCCCTTGTATTGTACGTTGTATGTCACCTTCAATTAAGAGGACTATGTCATATAGTCTGTCAGGGGGAGCCACTCTAGTGTCAGCAGTTTCAACAGTGATGAACGTGTCAGTTGCTGTCGCCTCCAGATATGGACGCAGTGCTTGCCGCACTACTGTAACCTCCACTGTGCTGTCGAGCAGCGTTAGTGCCCATGTCAGGTTCTGAAGCTGCGTTCTCACTATCTGTGGCATACCTTGCTGTTAGCTGTTAACATCTTTTTTTACCTCAGTTGGCTCCTGACGGAGAGAAAAGAATGGAGTGTCAAGAATTAACTAAACAATATTCTGAAAAGCAATTGCCATACGAAGTGCACTTTATTGAAAAAGATTCAGCTTCACCTCAATGATATGTGAAGAATCAGTGTGATCCTTCAGCCAAAAAATGCTAATTTACTGACAGGGTTGGCTGAAGAGATACAGACAATAATAACCAAAATATATTTCCAAACCATAACACATTTAAAAAACCACAATCAGTATACAGGGTTGAGTTCTGGTCATACAAAAAAAAAGAATGT
Organism: Triturus cristatus; assembly: GCF_964204655.1. Lineage (NCBI taxonomy): Eukaryota > Metazoa > Chordata > Amphibia > Caudata > Salamandridae > Triturus > Triturus cristatus. The sequence continues at coordinate 1,513,727,995 of NC_140591.1, read as the reverse complement.
GGTGAAGTGCAAAAATGTGACAATGGTAATTAAAGGGTGAATGGTTTTTCGCATTTTGGAAAATGAATGAAAATAATTAACTTTATATTTTATAAGTAAATGCATTAGAGGTACATTTGGTATTAACGACCTATATAGAAATATTATTTCAACAAACAGAACTCTATGGTCTCTGTGGACACCTAAGATGCAGTAAAATACTAGAGAAATTTCACTGGGCTGGTGGTAAGCAACACATATAGAGTGGGAAACTTGCTTTACTACTGATTCTGAGGTGGACTCTGAATACACCAAATGCAGAAATTGCTGAAGACAATGATAAATTAAGGAATAAGCAGCAGGTGAATTATATCGAACATCTTTCCTCAGACATAGCTCTGTCCTATTTTTTATAGCTGGATTCCACTTTTTCAAATTTCTGGTGAAATTGTCCATCAGTGAGAGAATCCCAGCATTCCCCCCTCAAGAGAATAATTGCCAGTATCTCATTTTGGAAGCCATTGAGTCGGGTTTATGTCAGCAGAACCCTTAAACACTTCTTAGGATCCTAGCTAGAATGAAAACTACAGTACTCAACTTTTTGGGAGAAAATTAATGCACATGTGAAGTTGGCATATAAATCAACAAGGTACGATAATAACAGCTCCTCTTACCTTAGTTGCACCCTGTAAGAGACATAATAACATAGAGTTAAATATTAACTAAACCATATTCTCATAAGAAGTTGCCATACAAACCACATTTTATTGAAAAGGATTTCACTTCACCTTACAATGATAAAGGTGCCGATTCCGATCCGGTAAAACCCGGGTACGAACCGTCGGTCGGAGCGTTATCTCCATGCGACTCGTACCCGGGAAAACCACCTTACAAACCCGCAAGTACGATTCGTACAGAAACACCATTTCCTTACGAATCGTAAAAAACACCGACCGGCTAAAATATACCCACAATTCCGATCCGGGACACCGCTTACGCGACATTCGCACGGAGTCAGGCAGCGTTTTACGGACCAGCAAGTACGATTCATACCCAGAGCACTTCGCATGGCAATATTTTTACGGGACCCAAAAAGTGCCGGAAAAGCTAAGTACGCCGCGATGCACGACGAAAAGAGGGCCCAGTACGCACCGTACCCCCATCCCTACATGTCCGCACTGTACCACCAGCCCCCCCATGTACGCGCCGTACCCCACCTCCGTACCACCCCCCCGTATGTACGGTGTGTACCCTCACCCCCGTATGTACGGAGCGTACCCCCGTATGTATGTTGCGTACCCCCACCCCTGTATGTACGGTGCGTACCCCCGTATGTATGGTGCGTACCCCCACCCCTGTGTGTATGGTGCGTACCCCCGTGTGTATGGTGCGTACCTCCGTATGTACGGTGCGTACCCCCACCCCCGTATGTATGGTGCGTACCCCCAGCGCTACGCGCTGGGGGTACGCAGCGTACATACGGGGATACGCTTCATACATACGGGAGTGGGGGTATGCACCGTACATATGGGGGTATGCTCCGTACATACGGGGGTGGGGGTAGAGTGCGTACAGGTACGGGGATGTGGTACGGAGGCGGGGTACGGCACCTACACATATGGGTGCTGGGTTACAGTGTGTATGTGGGGGGGCTGGGGGTACGGTGCGGATGTACGTGGGAGGGGTGGGAGGCTGGGGGGGCCATACGACTCGTACCCCTCGCCCAGGTGCACCCAGAGTAGGGGTGGTACACAGTTCGCTTCGTACGGGATGTTCTACATGCGGTTGTATATTCGGACGGAGCGTTTTACATGCGTTTGTATATTCGGACAGACGGTACGGATCGTACTTGTGCGCTCGGACTTCAGTTTTACGAATCGTACGTAAAACTGTCCAGGGACTGCATGCACAGAATCAGTCTGGCATCATCCCAAACCTTATCTTGTCCAACAAATGCACACCTCTAACCTGGAAAGGGGGAAACTGCAGAACAACTCCATTGGATGGTTTTGACCATGGTGGAGAAAAAGTAGTCTCCACTGTTGTCAAACTATGGCCTAATTTCATGTGGAGGGTAAACCATTATGTTTGCCCTGTATGTTTTGCTCGAAAATAAGGGGTACTATTGGAAACTCCTTTCCCACATTTTTGGTGAAATGGTCTCACCGTAAGATAATCTTAGGGGCATAATTATCAAGGTTTTGCATTGCCCTTGCACCATGCATGGGAATCCAAGGGCAATGCACAACCTAAATGAGCTTTATCAAGCCACTCGAGGCTACCTTGATTGGCCATGAGTAGCTTGATAAATCCAGAGATATGAAAGACTGCGCAAATCATCACCTTACTCTACAGCATGGAGGCGTGCCATGGGCAGACCGTGGATGTTTGCATGCATTCACCGCTGGATTCTGACACATTCCCTATGTACCAACATTGGTAGACCTGGGAATGTATCAGAATTGAATGCCTCCTAAACAGAGGTGCAGTGAGGAGAAATATTTTTATTTCTCCTCGTCATTTCCTCTTTCCAAGTGTGCTGCATTCTGAATCACATTTTGAAAGATTAAAATGCCTCTGAGGATTGTTTAGGACAGGAAAGTGTGCATTCCTGCACAAAACCTACCCTGTTTGAAATACAGGCACCCTTGCAACATGACGCAATGGTGCCTGCATTGGCACTAGCCAGCCAAAAGTGTGTCAGTGCTAAGAAATGACAGGAATGCACTGTATACTGGTGGGGAGATTTATTAGGATTTTATGCAATTTTTGTGTCAGAAAAATTACGCAAATCCTCACAAAATCTTGTTTTCCCGATTTACTTTCCAGTGCTAAGCTTGTTTAGCGCTGGAAATAACTGGAAAGTAATCCAAAGCGGCGCATAGTGCTGTTTGCATTACCTAGCGACAAGGGGTTGTGGCAAGGGTGAAGCATAGCGTGATAAAACTGTAGGCGCAAAGACAGAGAAAGGCTTTCATTTTTCCTTCTTTTTCCGACTTTACATGTGCGCTGCACTGTACAGCACACATGCAAAGTGGGAAAACGTCTCAAGTAAGTCTAAGCAAAGTATTTTGTTCTGGAAGGTTCCCTTCCAGTACACAACCTATGCTAGACTCACGGAGACACCCTCGCACCCTGGGGCAAAGGTGTCTCAGTGGCTCATGACAGCTGATTTCAGTGCCTCCGCAAGGTAGAGGGGAGGAGAGTGCCTTTTTTTAGTAAATTGGGCGCTCGCCTCCTCTCTCCTTTGCACACACCGCAGCACAGCATAACATTTGCGACTGCTGCAGTGCGCTACATAAAAAAAAAGGGGCAATCTCCCCCTACATGTCTTGCTGCATTGAACTGCATGAAATTTTGATAAATCTGGCCTCTTCTTAAATTTTGGTGGACCCCTACTTAATCATTACTGAAATTCAGGGACTCAAGCTGAGTCATTAATGGAAGCGGGAGATCCCCTGCCTAAGCAATCTCTGTTTTTTAACCTCAAAGCATAGCATAAAAATAAAAAACTTGTATACATGCAACAAATGCGCAAATATTGATTCTTTTAAATTTACTATCAAATATTGAAATGGATTTCAAATTTTCAATTTTACTTATTTATTTTTATATACTTTATTAGTATGAATTGATTAATTTTGACATTGTAAGACAATCACGGACCCCCTGAGTTGGTCTCGCTGATGTTGAGGGTTAAGAACTACTGCTCTAGAACATAATTACCAGTACATCATTTTGGAAGTCATTGAGTCGGATTTATGTCAGCATTACACAGAAGCACATACTACAATCTTACACAAAAAGTGCTAAATACAGTGCAACATTTCTTGGGCGAAAATTAATGTGCATGGGAATTCGGTATATAAATCAACAAGGTAAAATTATTGACATCTGTTTTTACCTTAGTTGGCTCCTGAAGGAGAGATGATAATGGAGTGTTAAAGATTAATTAAACAATATTCTCAAAAGCAATTGCCATATGAAGCACACTTTATTTGAAAAGGATTCAGCTGTACCTTAATAATATGTGAAGAATCAGTGTGATTCTTCAGCCAATAACCAAAATATATTTCCAAATCATTACACATTTATAAAAGCACAGAATACAGGGTTGACTTTTGTCATATAAAAAAAACCAAACACAATCGGAATGCTGCCATTTAATCCTGATCTTATATAAAACAACACAAATGTGGTGAAGTACAAACAAGGGTTGCAAATGTAATTCAAGGTTGAATAGTTTCAACATTTGGAAATTGAATGCAAATAATTAACATTATATTTTATAAGTAAATGTAATAGAGGTACATATGCTATAATGGACCTATGTGGAAATGCTATAACAACAAACAGAACTCAATGGTCTCTGTTGACGTCTGAGATGCAGAAAAATTGCAATGAACTCGCACTGGGCTGCCTGGAAGCATCACACCTAGGGTGGGAAACTTGCTTTACTACTGATTCTGATGTGGACTCTAAATACACCAAATGCAGAAAGTGCTGAAGACAATGTTAAATGAAGGAATGAGCAGCAGGTGAATTACATCTTACATCTTTACTCAGATATAGGTCTGTCCTACTTTTTATTATCTAGGAACCTTTGTTCCCCATTTTGGGTGAAATGGTCCATCAGTGAGAGAATCCTAGCATTTTCGCTGCTAGAGCATAATTAACAGTTTCTCATTTTGGAAGTTATTGAGTTGGATTTATGTCAGCAGAACACTGAAACACTTATTAGGATCCTAGATAGAATGAAGAATACATGACTCTACTTATTGGGAGAAACTTAATTCACATGTAAAGTTGGCATATACATCAACATGGTAAGCTGGTAACAACTTCTCTTACCATAGTTGTACCCTGAAAGAGAAATAAGAACATAGTGTTAAATATTATCTGAACCATATTCTCATAAGAAATTGCCATACAAAGCACATTTTATTGAAAAGTATTCTACTTCACCTATCCACTTCTTGTTGAATTCATACAAATAGAATACGGTAAGTTGGATTTCCTTCCTCTGGCAGAAAAGAACTTAGCACTAGTTGTGTGTCACATCTTTCTAATTCATCGAGTGAGATGTCACTATACGAAGGGGCAGTACTTGGAAAATGTACATTGACCTATAATAATCCTTCAGAAACAGTGATAAATTGTGATGGATTAGTTTCCAACATTAGCACACCACAGCCAGCCACCTTTGGGTCATTTTACTATTTTATATTTTTTTGTTAACATCTTGTTATGCTTTCAGACACAAGCTGTTTGTTGAGTAACGATGATTGATGAAAAACAATAGATTTGTTGTTTACAAACATATTTTTCAATTGCCTGCTAATCCCTCTTCAGATTCAAACATAACATCAAGAACTTTATACTCTCTTGGTTTAGTACAATTGCAAAAAATCAAACAAGTTATGCTTGACAAGATAGTCTGTAGATTCAAAATGTAAGTTTTTGTTAGATATTACCTGGTGTCAATTGCCACCCGAATTCAAATAATACCTCATCAAATTATACTATTTATCGATCGCACTGTGAACTTGCAGGCAGATGCTGAGCATTAAATGACTATGAGCCTGATTTATAATTTGTCTGATGGCCAGGCCGCTGCCAGCACAATAGAGTAAATTACTCTGTTGTCCTGATATTGGTCCCCACTGCCAGATTTTGACATTTCCACTGGCCCAGTGGACATGTCAAACATTGACACATACCGCTGTCACGACGGTTATGGACAATGCATTGTAACTTTGCCAGAAGGTTCAATTGAATATTACGGAGCTGTACGTCAGTTGCAATTTTTTTATTTTCATAAAGAAAATCCCAAAGCAGGATTTCTTCTTCAAAATAAAAAAAAACAATGTCCCCCCTTGCCATGGGAAATGAGTGCCATTGCAAGTGGGACATGTTTTTTTTTTATCTTTAAAAAGGGGGCATTATGTACTTTTCAGTGCCTACTACCACCAGATTTTCCCAGGGGGTGACAGGCATTGAAAAACATTTGGCAGGCAGGCACATTGCCAAACCACTAATGGCCCTTGCTCTGCCACATGGCTACTTTAGGCCCGGGAAGGAACACAACCATTTTACATGCCTTCTTTTCAAACACAATGACTTTTGACATACACTTCCCTGCATGACAGTGCAGGATTCGATTCTCTGAATCCACATTGCTTACAATATTCTACTTCGTAAGTACACTATCACGCACCTTGAACATTCAGTTTAAGGCCTGAACACGTTGTGCAAATGATGCGGTTAGTTATTCGTCTATGAGGCAATTGGTCTATCACAGAGACAATAAACAATTGTCGACTAATGTGAAACCTCGACACAAGAAAATGGTTATAAATACAAGCCTTTCTGTGCTCTTATCAGTGGAACGCTCTGCTGGCATTCTTCAAAGTCACTGCACGAAGGAGTCTCAGCACAGCTGATTCCTGTTTTCTCTTTGTCCAAACTCTATTGTATTCTATTAGCACTTATGTATTGCATAGCTACCCATAGGCATCCCAGTGCTGCATGTGCAAAAGCAACTCTACCAGGAATCAGTGGAGGTAATTCTGGAATACCCAAGTTTTGAGTGATTTACGGAAGCATACTTCATTTTTGTCGATCTCAGGGAGATAGGAAGGGTATTCCACAATTTAGCAACATTGCAGCAAAAGGATCGACCTTCACATCTGGATCTTTTAATCAAAGGGATCTTGGCCAGAAATGAATTATAGAAACCCAGAGTGTTGCCCAGAGATATGGGGGTATCCAAGATTGAGTGACCAGTGACCCTCTTTCCAGGAGGGCTCTGTGTGCGATGCAGAGAGATTTAAATTTGATCCGCTCTGCCACTGGGAGCCAATGAGAAGCCTTGAGGCTTTGTGGGGCAGAAGTATGTCTAGGGACTTTGCGAAAAATTCAGGCAGCTAAGTTCTGCACTGTCTGTAATTTATGTAATGTCTTTTTAGGGGCTTCTGAGTCGAGAGAGTTTCTGTAGTCCAAACGGGCAAGTATAAGGGCCTGGACTGTAAGTCACTTTGAGAGAGGCTGGAGCAGATTAATACATTTCCTAAGTATCCTGTTTATGCTGAAACATGATGCTGTTAGCCCTGTTGCTTGTGACCAAGAGCGGACATGCACTCACTCACATTCAGGTAATGGGAGTGAGATCATCCAGGCCAGGGAATGCTGGCAAAGACATCCAACCTGGAAAACTAGGTTAGGGAGCGCATGAAAAGAGTATGTCATACCCAGTACTCTTATGCACACTAATCTGCTCAGTGGTTCAATAAATATTGAAAATGCCCCTTTTGTGTATTTCTTGTATAGCTGCTTGAGAACGCCTGAGTGACTGAGCGAAAAGGTTCTAGATATGTTACCATGATTTCCTTGGAAAGTCAGGGTTGTCATGTTCTAAAGTTGCCCAGATCGCTGGTTAGACTTCTAGCTCTAGGGGTACTGGTGAGAGCACTGTAAGCTAGCATGACCCTTAGGACTGCATGCACAGAATCAGTCTGGCATCATCCCAAACCTTATCTTGTCCAACAAATGCACACCTCTAACCTGGAAAGGGGGAAACTGCAGAACAACTCCATTGGACGGTTTTGACCATGGTGGAGAAAAAGTAGTCTCCACTGTTGTCAAACTATGGCCTAATTTCATGTGGAGGGTAAACCATTATGTTTGCCCTGTATGTTTTGCTCGAAAATAAGGGGTACTATTGGAAACTCCTTTCCCACATTTTTGGTGAAATGGTCTCACCGTAAGATAATCTTAGGGGCATAATTATCAAGGTTTTGCATTGCCCTTGCACCATGCATGGGAATCCAAGGGCAATGCACAACCTAAATGAGCTTTATCAAGCCACTCGAGGCTACCTTGATTGGCCATGAGTAGCTTGATAAATCCAGAGATATGAAAGACTGCGCAAATCATCACCTTACTCTACAGCATGGAGGCGTGCCATGGGCAGACCGTGGATGTTTGCATGCATTCACCGCTGGATTCTGACACATTCCCTATGTACCAACATTGGTAGACCTGGGAATGTATCAGAATTGAATGCCTCCTAAACAGAGGTGCAGTGAGGAGAAATATTTTTATTTCTCCTCGTCATTTCCTCTTTCCAAGTGTGCTGCATTCTGAATCACATTTTGAAAGATTAAAATGCCTCTGAGGATTGTTTAGGACAGGAAAGTGTGCATTCCTGCACAAAACCTACCCTGTTTGAAATACAGGCACCCTTGCAACATGACGCAATGGTGCCTGCATTGGCACTAGCCAGCCAAAAGTGTGTCAGTGCTAAGAAATGACAGGAATGCACTGTATACTGGTGGGGAGATTTATTAGGATTTTATGCAATTTTTGTGTCAGAAAAATTACGCAAATCCTCACAAAATCTTGTTTTCCCGATTTACTTTCCAGTGCTAAGCTTGTTTAGCGCTGGAAATAACTGGAAAGTAATCCAAAGCGGCGCATAGTGCTGTTTGCATTACCTAGCGACAAGGGGTTGTGGCAAGGGTGAAGCATAGCGTGATAAAACTGTAGGCGCAAAGACAGAGAAAGGCTTTCATTTTTCCTTCTTTTTCCGACTTTACATGTGCGCTGCACTGTACAGCACACATGCAAAGTGGGAAAACGTCTCAAGTAAGTCTAAGCAAAGTATTTTGTTCTGGAAGGTTCCCTTCCAGTACACAACCTATGCTAGACTCACGGAGACACCCTCGCACCCTGGGGCAAAGGTGTCTCAGTGGCTCATGACAGCTGATTTCAGTGCCTCCGCAAGGTAGAGGGGAGGAGAGTGCCTTTTTTTAGTAAATTGGGCGCTCGCCTCCTCTCTCCTTTGCACACACCGCAGCACAGCATAACATTTGCGACTGCTGCAGTGCGCTACATAAAAAAAAAGGGGCAATCTCCCCCTACATGTCTTGCTGCATTGAACTGCATGAAATTTTGATAAATCTGGCCTCTTCTTAAATTTTGGTGGACCCCTACTTAATCATTACTGAAATTCAGGGACTCAAGCTGAGTCATTAATGGAAGCGGGAGATCCCCTGCCTAAGCAATCTCTGTTTTTTAACCTCAAAGCATAGCATAAAAATAAAAAACTTGTATACATGCAACAAATGCGCAAATATTGATTCTTTTAAATTTACTATCAAATATTGAAATGGATTTCAAATTTTCAATTTTACTTATTTATTTTTATATACTTTATTAGTATGAATTGATTAATTTTGACATTGTAAGACAATCACGGACCCCCTGAGTTGGTCTCGCTGATGTTGAGGGTTAAGAACTACTGCTCTAGAACATAATTACCAGTACATCATTTTGGAAGTCATTGAGTCGGATTTATGTCAGCATTACACAGAAGCACATACTACAATCTTACACAAAAAGTGCTAAATACAGTGCAACATTTCTTGGGCGAAAATTAATGTGCATGGGAATTTGGTATATAAATCAACAAGGTAAAATTATTGACATCTGTTTTTACCTTAGTTGGCTCCTGAAGGAGAGATGATAATGGAGTGTTAAAGATTAATTAAACAATATTCTCAAAAGCAATTGCCATATGAAGCACACTTTATTTGAAAAGGATTCAGCTGTACCTTAATAATATGTGAAGAATCAGTGTGATTCTTCAGCCAATAACCAAAATATATTTCCAAATCATTACACATTTATAAAAGCACAGAATACAGGGTTGACTTTTGTCATATAAAAAAAACCAAACACAATCGGAATGCTGCCATTTAATCCTGATCTTATATAAAACAACACAAATGTGGTGAAGTACAAACAAGGGTTGCAAATGTAATTCAAGGTTGAATGGTTTCAGCATTTGGAAATTGAATGCAAATAATTAACATTATATTTTATAAGTAAATGTAATAGAGATACATATGCTATAATGGACCTATGTGGAAATGCTATAACATCAAACAGAACTCAATGGTCTCTGTTGACGTCTGAGATGCAGAACAATTGTAATGAACTCTCTATGGGCTGGTGGTAAGCATCACACATAGGGTGGGAAACTTGCTTTACTACTCCCACAAGCAGAAAGTGCTGTAGACAATGTTAATGAAGGAATGAGCATCAGGTGAATTATATCTGACATATTTACTCAAACATAGGTCTGTCTTTCTTTTGTATCTAGAAATCTTTGTTCCACATTTTGGGTGAAATGGTCCATCAGTGAGAGAATCCAAGCATTGTCGCTGCTAGAGCAGAATTACCAGCATCTCATTTTGAAAGTCATTGAGTTGGATTTATGTCAGCAGAACACTGACACAATTATTAAGATATTAGATAGAATGTAAAATACATTACTCTACTTATTGGAAGAAAATGAATACAATGTGAAGTTGGCATATAAATCAACAAGGTATTATGTTAACTTCTCTTACCACACTTGCACCCTGAAGGAGAGATAATAACATAGTGTTAAATATTAACCAAACCATATTCTCATAAGAAATTGCCATACAAAGCACATTTTATTGAAAAGTATTCCACTTAACCTTACAATTATAAAATGTGCAATTGTGGGAAATATTTTAAATAAATGTGAACAAGCAGTATGTTCCTTAAAAAAAGGTAATTCAGTGACAGGGTGTGATGAAGCGATAATGACGATAATGATCGAAATATATTTCCAAATTCTGGTACAATTTAAATATCACAATCAGAATACTGGCATTTAATCCTGATCATAAAAAAACAAAAACAAATGTGGTGAAGCAGAAACAAGGGTTGTAAAAGTAATTCAAGTTTGAATGGTTTCAGCATTTGGAAATTGAATCCAAATATTTAACTTTATATTTTATAAGTAAATGTAATGGAAGTACAGTTGCTATTATCGACCTATGTGGAACTGCTATATCAACAAACAGAACTCCATTTTCTCTGTTGGCATCGGAGATGCAGTAAAATATGAATGAACTCTCACTGCGCTGGTGGTAAGCATCACACGTAGTGGCATATTTACAAAGAAATGACTCAGCACGGTGCTGTGTCATTTAAAAAAATGCTGGATGCTCTCTATGTGGCATATTTACAAGCCCCTAGTGCCACCAGAGTGTCACTTTTTTGGACGCTCCTGTGGCGATGTGTGCTGGCCTATATTTACAAGGCCACTAAAGCCACTCTGAGTGGCTTTTCATGGCCTTGAAAATACGACCCCTTTTCACACATCACTTTGTGTGAAAGAGGCATGCAATGGGTGCTGTTGTGGATGCTCTGTTGCAACACTCACTGCTTTTTGACACTGCCCTAGGTTTACAAGGATGTGTAAATCTGATGCAGTGCCAAAAACTAACACCATTGAAAAAGTAGGCATTAGAGTGGGGCAACGAGGGGAAATACTTTTTTTTCTCCTCGTTGTTTGCTCTTTCGATGTGTGCTGCATTCTACAGCACACATTAAAAGAAGCAAATTGCCTTTAATATTTGTTTATGTACAGGAAGGTTTCCCTTCATGCACATAAACAATCATCCCTGAAATGTAGGCACCCTTGCACCATGGCGCAAGGGAGTCTGCATTGGCGCTAGACAGCTTTTTTGCCACCTGCGCAAGGGAAAACACATGGGTGCGCCATATTCGTGTCAATACGGCTCATTCCTGCAATTTTAAAATGATGCAGCTCATCGCTGCCAAATTGCTTGTAAGGCTGTCCTGCGTCATTTCTTTGTAAATATTCCCCTAAGTATGGGAAACCTGCCTTTCTACTGATTCTGACATGGACCCTGAATACACCAAATGCAGAATGTGCTGTAGACAATGTTAAATGTACGAATGAGCAGCAGGTGAATCACATCTAACATCTTTACTCAGATATACCTTGAACAACTTATGATGGAATTGTAAAACGCTATGATCTGGTTACATTATTAAACAAGCATTGACAAAACCAAAAGCTCTGCCTTTAAAGGGCTAGTCAATGAAAATAAAGGCACACACAAATGCCCACAGATTATGTGTGTGATGTCTCTGATTAATCACCCTTTTTTGTCCGGGATAATGGTCTGGGGGCGAAATTCTGTTACACATCACAGCATGAAAGGAAAGATGCTGCATACATTTCTCTTAACCAAATTTTTGGTTTACAAATGCTTGTTTATTAAAATATTTTATTATGCTGCTCGGCTTGTTGGGATTAGTGCATTTTACAATAAGCAAACAAATTCTAATCATTGTGACATAAACTTTCAATTTATCTAGTGGCAGGGTAGTGGCGGTTTTGGAGTCCATGGGCCTCAATACCCGAGACACTCATGGGTGATTTGCTCTGCACCATAAATGTCTGATTGATAGATTGATGGGAAAAATGCTCAGTGAAGAGATAGGGGGATATGTTCTCTGGTAATGGATAATTCAAATAATTATGGAATAGGTGTATTTTTTTAAATATTTGAAAATGAAATGTGGTTTTGCTGAGCAGTCAGTAAGACATTTAAGAGACTGCTAGCTGCAACAGTGAAGTATTGATTAAAGGACACTGATGTTTTGAATGTATGTGTTCCAACAGGAGCAAGTCTGTGCTTCTTAGGCCAAGTTCTCCTCCAGATATTATTGATAGTTTGGTGAGGTAAGGTCAATTCCCAGATGAAGTGCCGTGTAATACAGGCAGCTAATTTTAAATTTAGTCTGATCCTTGGTTGGGAACCATTGAAGGTCTTTCAGAACTGATATTATGTGATTGAATTTCCTCATCATTTCTACAACTGGTACAGCAGCTTCGAGTAGAATCTGAGGTGATTATGGTGGCCAGCCACAATAGCACTGCCACTTTGAAGGAGGGATATAATTAGAGCATGGGATGCAATGAATTCATCCATAGTGATCAAATTTGCGGTCAGTTTAAGGAGGCCATATTTAATGTCTCATTTGTTCAGCTGCAGATCTAAGGGCAGAAGCACCTTCGTCTTGGATTGGTCTCTGGTGAAAAGTCTGCCTTAATATGCATCTTTAAGCCATCAAAGTCATTAGGGGCCATGTTTAATGTGCTTCCATGAGGATTAGGCGAATAAGGGCTCTGCGTAGGAAGCAGGATATCAGAGGACAAGGTTTGTTGGAGTCCACAGCAGAAGAGCTAAATGGGTGAGACCATATCCTAGGTGTCCTCTGGATCTTCAGTAGTGGTGTGAAGGACAGGACAGTGATGCGGGGAAAAAGATTTAAAAGGAACACCTTAGAATCATCATGTTCCAGAGTCTCAGGTACACAATAATTCAGATGTTGTAGGGACATGACCGGTCTTCGAGATTGGTCAACTTACTTTTGAGGAATTGTCTTTCCAAGTCTAGTGATTCCTGGTGCCCCATTCGACCTTCCACGATGATCAGCCAAAGTGCCACTGTGTCCACTCAGGACTGGAGGGGCCTATGTCAACCTTTATGGACTTGGCGCCTTGAATGAGATCTGTTATTTTCAAGTCTATGGCAGGACGGAACCCTATGGAGATATACGTTCCTTGATGATGACATCTAGGGGCACATCTGGTTGTGTTGATGCAACAGCCATTGTCTTGCCCCCATTACCTCTGTGAAATGCAACTGGGGAGAGGATTTGTCTAAAGTCATTGTGGCAGGTGCCAGGCTCAGCAGTACGAGCAGAGACAGAAGAAGAAAAAGCCCAACTGTACAGTGATGTTGGACAGATGATAAGGAGACAGTCAGCCCTGATGAAGCCAGGAAGAAGGTAGGCAGTGCAGCTTCCTGTCAGGCAGCCGTTGCAGGACTGGGCGAGTTGCCCCAGCTCTGGAAGAAAGACATGTAATGCAGACGTGTCTGCCACTAGAAATGCGTCATACCTTGCCCTGGTTCTCCAGGGTGATCGACTTTAAGGTATGTAGATAGAAGCAATAGACCAGACTGAGCTCAAACCATGGGCAGTGGAAATGGTCAATGGAGCGAGCACCCAAGATCTCACAGTCCCTGAATAGTGCAAGGGCAGTGCTGTAGGCTAGGGCCCAGGAGTGGTGTGGGCCACTTGTGTAAATGACCAAATACATGGTGAAGGAAGGGCTCTTTCTGTTATTTGAACCCTGAGAATTCTGAGTTGTGCCAAAGTTCTGATCGCAGGGCAACTGAGAGGGGGGCAGCGTCAAGTACCCGGGGCCCCACTTAACACTGTCATAGGTAGCTCACCAAGGTAGTCACAGGAGTCTACGGGCATAGTCCCTCTGCATGAATGTGCTTTGCAGGGCAATGCATGGTGTCCGTAGTGGGCTGTGGACGTGTCGGCCAGGCAGTTACAGTTTGTAGTAGGTGAGTTCCCGTGATGGGCACTGGATATTAGTGGAAATCCTCAGGAGAGAGATGTCTCAGCATCATAAAACAGGGTCAGGCAGGGGTAAGGTTAAGGCCTTGGGACCTGTAGTTGTTGGAGAGGTTGTCGGAGTCCAAAGAGCTGCTCATGGGTGATTTACGTGGGGTTCCCCGGGGGGGCTGATAGCAGACAGATATCCTAAGAAGGCAGCCAACCCTATCCTGATGTCAGACAGCAGGAGCAGGTGAGGAGCTCTAGTGCATCAGGGCTTCAAACCCTTAGGCTCATCAGTGGTTGGAGAACCCTTGGACCCCCAGGAATCGCTCAAGTTGCGGCTAGATGTCTGTGGGGCATGGATCCACCCAGGGGTATCAGCAGGTATGGCGTGGTTGCAGAAGTATGGATCATGCTTTCCCCAAGTCATCTGGTACCTTAGTGAGTGGCAGCCATCTTGGTCCATTGCACAATCCCTCCCCTTAGGAAGCAGCCATCTTCTTGGTCCATGGCGTGACTCCATCCTTCACATGTGACTCCTTAGACGATAAGATAAGGCTAGAGGAAGTTCTATCAGCCATCTCAAAACTAAAGAAGAGGAAGACTCTGGGCCAAGATGGATACACTGCAACTGTCTACAAATTATACAGCAATGAGCTAGGTCCTTAAATAACAAAACCATTTGATGAAATTGAGGCTAGTGTCTTGCTTCCTGACACCATGAGAAAAGAAGCAATAACAGTTGTTACAAATTGGGCTACTGGCTGAGGGGGGTGAGACTCTTCTCAGGCAGCAAACACAATTCTTTTCAGGGTGAAGTCACAAGCAACCCCAAATTAAACTTGGCCTAACCCTGGGTAGCTTGGCACAGAAAGCAGTCAGGCTTAACTTACAGGCAATGTGTGAAGTGTTTTTGCAGCACACAAATGGTAATAAAGTAAAAACAAAACAGAAGAAAAATTCGAAACCGATTAGTACATTTCATGAATTTATTTACACCAAAGCAACCAAAATCAAATCAGTAGAACTGGAGCAATTCATTTGAAAAGTTTTTAGTTAAAACTAGCACCTAAAATATCAATGCTCAGACTGCGGACAACTGGTCGTGCGAGACCAGGTCAAAGTCTCAAAATATGTCTGACAGCCATGGAGCACACTTGAGATACACTAAGTGGATTCGGTCGGGTCAGTGCTTACCTTTGGACTTGGAGGAAATTCTGAGAAAAAGCATCTGTGATGGTAAAGTTCAGTGGGGCAAGGCTGCAGGAAGTGTACGAAGAGGGAACGTCATTGTTGAATAGCCCTGCGTCAAAGCAGCGGTGAAAACTTCTACATTCTGACTTAGAGTCTGATCTAGATCTTGGCAGATGGGTTACTTCATTACAATGGTGATGGCTATCCCTCCTGCTTAAATATAATTTATATTTTGGCATACTGGATATCCATTATCGCTGTGTCAGAGTAACCCTTCCGTTGATATCTAAATCAGGCCCTCAGTCTCTGAAATGGAAGTTAAAAATCTCTGACAGGATGGGGCCGAGGGCTGTACTTGAAGACAGTTCAAAAAGGCCAGATACGCCTTAGGCGATGGACCACTGAAAAGGATTTGCTCTCACAGAGAAGACCGTAGCGGGAGAAGCTGCAAAGTCGATTCAACCCGCGATGCCCCTGGGGTGGACAGCTGAGTAGGTTGGTTCTGGTCTCATCTTGGTTCCCAGGGCGCTTCCTAGCCACTTTTGGATTTTGGTTATCTGGGCCCTTTTATTGCCCTAGGGCTGGAGGTGCACAATTTGAAGGGTCAGAGTAGGATCTAGGAAGCCTATTGTGTCCATGTGGCTCTGAACAGGAGGACAGCAAACTAGCCCTTGTAAGTAACACTTAAGGTCCTGGGACAGATGAATATCCAGTCCTTGAACCCAGGATCAGAGCAGCAAGACAACGTGGCAGCAATCCAGCAGGGTAGCAGTCTTTCAGAGCAGCAGTCCAGCAGAGTAGCAGTCCTTTAGAAGCAAGGCAGTACTTCTTCCTGGCAGAGTATGCACAGGTCCAGAAGTGTACTGAGAGTTGGTGTCTGAGGTCCCTGTTTAATATCGTGGTGCCCTGGTTCTGGATGGTGGGTGAAGCTTGTAGACAGTGGATTTGAACTCGGTGAGACAGGAGGGGGCGTCCATGGACGCTGCCGAGCCTGCTACTCAGCCTGCTGCTGACTCCACTCGCAAGGATGACCTCAAGACCATTATGCTGGATGTGAAGACCACGGTTACTGGCATCGCTGCCCAGCTCGTCCAGC
Organism: Triturus cristatus; assembly: GCF_964204655.1. Classification (NCBI taxonomy): domain Eukaryota; kingdom Metazoa; phylum Chordata; class Amphibia; order Caudata; family Salamandridae; genus Triturus; species Triturus cristatus. Next base: position 1,513,711,455 of record NC_140591.1, on the reverse strand, counting down.
TATCCGCCCGTCTGGGCATGGTCAAGGCCAGGCTGTTCTCACACGATACGTGGCTGACGCACGTTGAGGTGAGGGTGTCCGATGTGGATGACGCTGCGACCCAGGATCACCATACACTCCTTCAGATGGACAAGGTGCTGGAACTCATTAAAAATAAGAATGAGCGCGAATCAAGATGGCCGCCACCCGGTGAGCTCCTCCGCGTTTTCACCCGTTTTTTATTACAAAACGACGAAATTCTGTCAGAATATGTTTTAAAATGAGGTCGCTGCTATAATAATAAACGTACCTGCATTGTGAGGAGGATTCAAGCCTGTTTGGTCATCGGAAGTGGTGTTTCTGGCTCCCTGGTTCCTGCTCCCAGCTCTGCATGGAAGTACTGCCTGGTTTGTCTGTCAACGACGAACTTTGGAAGGCGAACTTCGGCCGGGTGGTCGACTGGCTGGAGACCCAAATACCCCTTTACCTCTATCCTTGACGGGGTGCATCGCCATCGCCAAGATGGTAGTTCTCCCAAAATTATTTTATTTGTTCCTGAATGTTCCCGTTTCCCTCACAGCTCACTTTTTCCATACGCTCCTCTCCCTAGTCATCTCTCTTGTCTGGGCTGGGCATCAGAAATGGGATCTATGGTTGGCTAAGGCTTGAGCCAAAGCCAGGAAGAGACCACCACTCTAGTCAGGGCAAGGGAGCTACACGCCAAAGATAACCCCTGCTCACCCCCTTTGTTGCTTGGCACGAGCAGTCAGGCTTATCCTGGAGGCAATATGTAGAGCATTTGCGCACGCACACAGCAACAACATACCAGGCACACCACAAAAGGAACTCCACACAAGGTTATATAAAAAATAGCCTTTGTATTCTCATAACACATTAGAATAGTAATCACATAATATACATTGTGCAACCTGGCACTAAGTAATATCTACACCTGACAGGGCCAACTGGACCACTGTCAGTACCATCACAAAGTGAACTTAGTAAATGTAGGACATATCATAAATGTAGAACACAACCAGTAATCACTGGCAAACACTGTACTCGGCATCATCCTGTAGCATAAACCATATTATGCACAGTATCACATTTAGGCGTGAATTACATTCTATGCCAACCTCACCAGCATAATCACATTATGCAATTAATCTCATTCCCAAATGCATTTAGAGGCATAAATCACAGTAGAGAATGATATCACTAGCATAAACCACAGTATGAAAATAGCCTCATACATAAACCACAGTTAGAGGCATAAAACAGGGTGCATAAATAATAGTATATGAATCACATTTCCTAGCATCACATAAATCACATTAGTGACTGGCGCCCTACAATCCTCACAGTCCCCCTGGCCAACTGGCCTTCTCAGAGGGCTCAAATGCCCTGTGTCCCAAATGTCAGGACGGCTGCCAATGCAGCAGTATCTCCAAAAGCGTGCAACTGCGCTCGGGCAGAGGAGTGTCTCTCACTCCTATCTCACACAATGCCCCCAAAGGAATGATGACCTAAACGGTGCAGCTGCCCACTACTTGCTGGGCAGCTGTGAAGCCGAAAGTGGGCCTGGACACTCACTGTGCCCTCTGATGAAATATGCAGAACGTTGCAGCTGCCCCCGCTGGTGCGGCGCAGCTGAGAACAAGGTAGAGGGCCTGGCACCATTGTGCCTTTCCAGCCTCCACTGGAACTCTATCAAAAATGCCCCCATCATTGCAGCTGCCCACTACAGCGGTACAGCTGTGCAGAAACCAATGGCATGGTGCTGTGGGGCCCCGCTCTGGGGCTCTATTAATGAAAGGGCCCCCATGGCTGCCCAGGTGCCTCGTGGGCACCAATGTCACAGAAAACAAAAGAGCACGGCCTCGGCCCTACTCACCGGAGCTGCAGGCAGGTCTCCTCTCCCGACTTGGAAGGTGGCATCTTCTCTGGCTGCTTCTCTTAATTTCTGATGCACGCGGGGCTTCCCTCAGCGACATGAGAGCCCCGCCTCACCTCCAGCACTGTTGTCTGGCTTCCTCGCTGGCCGCTACTACAGACGTGCAGGGCTCTCCCATGCTCACAGGAGCACGTGCCGACTTCTGGCCGCTCCTGCAGCACCTATGGAGGTGGAGTGGGCTCCCGCCTGGATTCTCCTTCCTTCTCGGGGGAGTCAGGCCACGTCCCCAGCAGGTACCAAGGTTTCCTGGGCCATGCGGTGTGGGCACCCGCTTCCACCAAAGCATACACGAGGGATGGCTGTCCTCGACCTGGCATACACTTCCAACTCCCCCAGCAAACTGGTCTCTAGTCTTTATGCCACCACGTTAGCGGCATCTCCGACATCTGCTGATTGCACCTGCATTGCCTGGAGCCAGGATCTAGGTATTGATCTTTCTCAGGAGGTCTGGCTGTACTGCTGCAAGCAGACCAAACGTTTATCTCCCAATTATCGCCTGCACCTCATAATTTTAAATATTTGCACAGATTGTACTGCTCCCCTGCTAAGCTGTTCAGAATGAGCCTCACCTCCAGTGATAGATGTCTCCGGTGCTCAGCTCCTGCGGCGGACTTTTCTCAACTTACTTGGCTGTGCCCCAGAGTTTCTGCATAGTGGCGCTATGTGTGTACTGTCATTACTGAGATTACCACCTCGTCGGTCTTGCCAGACCAATTGATCTGTCTTCTAGGCTTCGTGAAGCTTTGTCCTGACGCCTCCCGTCGGCTCACCGCTATGCTGCTCGTCCTCGCGCGTCGCAGAGTCGCCATGCATTAGGGTCCAAGACCCGCTCCCAAGGTGAATGCCTGGCTTAAAGATGCTGCACGTTGTCAGACACTTCTGTCAGAATTCTGGGAGTTGACGTCGATAACTGGTAGGCCACTTGATATCTGGGGCCCCCTCATCTCGTAGCTCCTCCATCGGAATGCCTCTCCCTCTGCGACCTCTCCCGCACTCCCTGCCGGCACACCGCCCGCGGCGGCTGCCGGTGTTGGCCCGTAGAGGCCTACCACCCTCCCCCTGCATTATGCTGATCCCTTGCCCCCCCCGCAGGCCTCAGTCCCAATTGTCGCTCCCCCACGCTCTTCCCTGCTTCACCTCCTGTCACTCCCCCTACGCTCAACTGTGCCCTACTATTGTATTAATGCCTTCACGATGTATGTAACTGATGTGGTCTTCCTTTTTCCCGTTATTATTTGCGGAAGCATTGTTTATTTGCCTTGTAACTTGATGTGCAAGAATTTCAATAGAAGGGGCAATGGTTCTAGAAAAAAGGAAAAAAAGAAATAAAGTCATGGCTCTAGTGTCTCGTTATGTGGTTTTCCCGGGTGCCACTCCCTTCTCGTTCTTCGTGATAGTAGTTATTTCCCATTCGCTATAGGCAAAATCCAAGGCAAACCCAACTAGTAGAACCAGTCTCAAGAGTCAACTTTTACTCTACTTTAAAGTCAACGGTGTTCCAGCACAGCACTGCTAACTAGCGGCAAGTTCCCTGGGATTGAGAGGCTGAAGTCAGTTTCACCCCTATTAGCAAGTGTGAAGCATCTGGAGTTCTTAAGCTCGACACATAAGAGGTTAATTGGAGAGGTAGCAGCTGAGTTCAGGTGAGGTGGGAGGTGGGAAGTGCATTCCAGAGAGCTGGGGCTGTTGCACAAACCTGGACCAGGAAGGACCTGGCCTGGCAGTTCGGGCTGAACTGTTCCCATGGGGATCCAGGTCAAGACTGATTTGTATATGGCTGGGTCCAAACTCGTGTGATGTGGCGAGAAAAATAACAATTGATTAAACGCAGATCTGTGACTGGGGGTGCATGTTTGAAAAGTTTCAACACTCCCTTCATCATTTTATTTTGTGATGGTGCTATGTGCGCCCTAAGTAGCTATGGGTCTGCCCAGAAGTGGGTCCTTTGCTAGCAGCACAACTGGATTCAAGCTAACTGGCTGATGATGGGTGATACACCAAAACTGGTCCCAGGATGCTTGTTTCTGGTGCGGGGAGGACAAGGCTTGGCAGTTCAGGCTGGACAGCTCCCATTGGGAGCTGGGTCAAGACTGACTTGAATGAGGCTGGGTCCAAACTGGTGTGACGTGGCAAGCAAAATAACGATGGATTAAACCCAGAAATGTGACTGGTGGTGAGTTTTTGCAAAGTTTCAACACTCCCTCCATCATTTTATTTTGTGATGTTGCTATGTGCGCCCTAAGTAGCTGAGGGTACGCCCAGACATAGGACCGTTGCTGGCTGCACCACTGGATTCAAGGTAGTCTGGCTGATGAGGGATGACACCTTGAAACCGGTCACAGAATGCTTGTTTCTGGTCCAAGGAGGACCTGGCCTGGCAGTTTGGGCTGGAATTCTCCCATGGGGAGTAGGTTCAAGACTGATTTGGTATTGCTGGGACCAAACTGAGGTGAAGTGGTGAGCAAAATACCAATGGAAGTTTCAACACTCCCTCCGTCATTTTATTTTGTGAGGTTGCTACATGCGTCATAAGTGGCTATGGGTGTACCTAGATGTGGGTCCCTTGCTCACTGCGCCACTGGATTCAAGATTATCTGGCTGATGAGGGGTGATACACAGAAATTGGTCCCATCCATCATTTTATTTTGCAATGTTGCTATGTGCGTCCTAAGTGGCTAAGGGTTTGCCCAGATGTGGGGCCCTTCCTCGCTGTGCCACTGTATGCAAGGTAGCCTGGCTGATGAGGGGAAACACATCCTGAAACCAGTCTCAGGATGCCTGTTTCTGGTCCAGTGGGACTGGACAGTTCCCAAGGGGAGCAGGGTCAAAACTGATTTGGTATTGCTGGGACCAAATTGGGTTGAAGTGGTGAGCAAAATAAAAATGGATTAATCCCAGATCTGTGACTGGGGTAAGTGTTTGAAAAGTTCCCAAACTCCCTTCATCATTTTATTTTGTGAGGTTGCTACTTGCGCCAAAATTGGCTATAGGTGTGCCCAGACGTGAGTCCCTTGCGTGACTGAATTCAAGATAGCCTGGCTGAGGAGGGGTGATACACCTAAACTGGTCCCAGGATGCTTATTCTGGTCCAGGGAGGACATGGCTTGCCAGTTTGGGTTGGACTGTTCAGATGGGGAGCAGGGTTAAGATTAATTTCCATATGTCTGGGTCCAAACTGAGGTGAGGTGGCAAGCAAAATAACAATGGTTTAAACCTAGATCTGTGACTGGGGGTGAGTGCTTGAAATGTTTCTATACTCTGTTCATAATTTTATTTTGTGATGTTGGTATGTGCACCCTAAGTAGCTAAGGTTATGCCCAGACATGAGACCGTTGCTCACTGCGCCACTGGATTCAAGCTAGCCTGGCTGACTAGGGGTGATACACCAAAACTGGTCCTGGGATGCTTGTTTCTTGTCCAGGGAATAGCTGGCATGGAAGTTTGGGCTGGACTATTCCCAAGGGGACCAGTATCAAAACTGATTTGCATATGGCTGGGTCCAAACTGGGCTGATGTGGGGAGCAAAATCATGACGGGTTAAACCCAGATCTGTGACTGGACATGAGTGTTTGAAAAGTTTTAACGCTCTGGCAATCATTTTATTTTGCGATGTTGCTATGTGCTTCATAATTGACTAAAGGTATGCCTAGATGTGAGTACCTTGCTCGCTGCGCCACTGGATTCAAGTTAGCCTGGCTGATAAGGGTTGATACCCCGAAACCAGACCTAGGATGCTTGTTTCTGGTCCAGCAATGAACTGGCCTGGGACTTTGGGCTATACTGTTGCCATGGGAAGCAAGTTAAATACTGATTTACATATGGGTGGGTCAAAACTGGGGTGACGTGGCGAGCAAAATAACAATGGATTGAACCCAAATCTGTGACTCGGTGTGAGAACTTGAAAAGTTTCAACACTCCGTCCATCATTTTTATGTGATGTTGCTCTGTGCTCCATAAGTGGCTAAGGGCATGCCGAGATGTGAGTCCCATGCTTGCTGCAACACTTGATTCAAGCTAGCCTGGCTGATATGAGGTGATACCCTGAAACTGGTCTTGGAATGCTTGTTTCTGGTCCAGGGAGGGCCTGGTCTGGCATTTCGGGCTGAACTGTTCCCATGGGGAGCAGGGTCAAGACTTATTTGCATAAAGCTGGGTCCAAACAGGGGTGACATAGCGAGTAGAATAATGATGGATAAAACCAAGATCTGTGACTGGGGGTGAGTGTTCGAAAAGTTTCAACACTCCCTCTATCACTCCCATGACCACAGTGCTTCTGTGCTCATGATGGAACCATTCTGTCATGAGCCCCCAATCTGCCCTCCTGGGGGAGCAGAAAGCACCCTAGAAGCCAGGGTTACTTTTTAGATCTTGCTAAGCCCGTGCATTCGCGCTGGCTCGGAGAGACATTTTGTATGTGAGTTTTCAAAGTGCTGCTGGCTGGCCTAGCGCTTGCGTTCACGCGACCGTGCACGCGCAAACCGCTAGCCTTCAGCAGCACTTTGAAAACTCATGGGTCATCGCGATCACTTTCGCTTTCAGAGGGATCGCGATGACGCACGCTTTCAATGCTTGTTTACAGAGCAGCACTGTCAAAGTTCAGTTTCCTTTCGCTGGAATTCATGATGTGTTGTTTCAGAGAACCATTTTTTTTCTAATTAGTTTACCATGCCAAGGCTTTTCTTCAAGTATGGCAACGCGTCTTTCTTTTGTCAGGGACATCGCGGCTTGCTTTCAGTTCAAACACACTTTCACACTCAGCGCGGTGCTCTTGAAACGGGCGCTACGCTTTGCACTCCGCAATGGTTCTGTGTCCCTGCACCCTGTGGTGTATGTCTTCCCCGTGGCTCATGGCAAACTCCGAGCGCCGGCGTTGCAGCATTTTAACCCCCTGCTGGTGTCCCAGGTCAGTATGGGAAGTTTATGTGATTTGCCGAAAGTGACACAGTATGTTAAGCCGATGCCACGGCTCAAACTTGGGTATGCTATATTAAAGTCAGCAGCTCCCGGTATGCAGCGGGGATAACTCAGACTCCGCAGCTCCAGCTGCTACTCTGATACAGTGTAGTATTTAGAACAGCACCACACGGCCTTGACATATATGTGAGCCGGAACATGATGACTCGCAAACTGAGATAGCTAAGGCGGGACTTACTACTGCTGCTGGCGGCGCGCTTCAGTTTATCATTAGAAAGTTGCAGGCTGCATTCATTGGCAAGTGCTGCTTGTGCGCGTGCACATTAAATTAAATGCAGATGCCGTGACCCATAGACCCACTGGCTGCTGAATGAACCGCGGGAGTCATTGCCGCCTTGAGGCTGACCATCACGGAATTGTTTGCCGGCCTCGCTAAGTGAGTTAGTTCCAGGTGATAACATTTTCTTTTAAATTAATAGAGTCACAATAATCATCTTCAGCTGCCTGCTGGTCTGTTTCAAGCAGGAACGTGCCAGACAGTGATGTGTGATACTAATCTATGCAGCATGCGCGAAGTTGTCAACACAGTTTTCAGAGCCTGTGTGTAGGTTTGATAAAAACCTTGGGGCAGATTTATATCAGACTTGCACCACTTTTACGCCGCCGTTGCGTCAATTTTGTGACGCAGCGGCGACGTAAACCCTGCGCCACGTTGCGCCCTATTTACATCGTGACGCATCTATGGAGATGCGTCACGGTGTAAAGCCCTGCGCCACATTAAACCTGTGTCAGGTTTAATGTATGCAGGGTGGGCGTTCCATCGGAAAAAGCCTCGGAAAAGTGACTCAGTGAAATCTATAAGATTTCACTGAGTCACTTTTCCGATGCTGCTGCGTCAAAACCCTGCGCCTGCTTGAAGCAGGCGTAAGGCATGACATGATAGGTAAGGGCAGCCCCTAAACATTGCTGGATTTGCGTTGTGCTTGCGACACGACTCCAGCAATGCGCCGCCTTACGCCATCAGATGCGTCACGAATCTGTTTATCCTTGCGCCACGATGCGCTGCATTGTAAATGCGGCGCATCTGTGGTGGCGCAAGGGTAAACTTGCGTGACGCTTATTTCCTGCCGCATCCATGCTGATTTGCAGGGATGCGCCAGGAAACATAAATCTGCCCCCTTACATCTTGGCAAGAATTGCAAATATTTCCACTTTTTTATTTCTCTTACAAAGTTATGACTTTTACGACAATTTAAATGGCACATCTACTCAGTTACCATTAGCAAATGGATCCGGGGCTCATGTCAAACTCCAAGTGCCTGCATAGCAGCATTTTACCCCCCTGCTGGTGTGTCACGTCAGTATGGGGAGATTACGTGATTTACCCAGAATCACACAGTATGTTGAGCTAACACCGATACTCGGACTTGGTTACCCGGTTTCAAAGTCGGCAGCTCTGGTACCACTGGTCTGTTATTCACGTTACTCCCACGCGCCAATGCTACAGCATAGGGCAATTGGACACACATCCCACCTATGCCATTGCCTCCCTTCACTTTAAGTACCAATATTTTGCTAGAGCATATTATGCTCCCTGCCTTACAAGTCGTTGTAATGTAATACAAATACAAGTAGTTCCCTTCTTTTTATTTTTAATTTCTTTGATTCTTCGTATTTTCTGTGTTATTGCCCTCACTCGAATAACTCGGCTTTACTTTAATGCTCGTAGCAGTCCTGGCAGCTTCTTTTCCCCTTCTCTCCTCCTTTCGCTTTTCCTGTTGGTCCCGGCATCTTCTCTGCCCCTCTCCCCTCCCCTATGATGGAAGTCACAACAGTGTGTCTGCATTCTTTCTTTATTACACATGTTAAAGCTGCAGCTTGCACCATTGTAAATCCACCTACAGGTTGCACTGACAATCTATGCAACGTTTTACTTTTTAAATGTATTTCGTGATGTTGTATTCCCCCAGCCTCTTAGCTTGTCTCCTCCCTGCTCTCACCCTCCCTTCCACTGAGTAGAAAACAGCAGCCCTGCTCCTGACAGAACTTTCTTACAGTATGAAAGAATTTTAGTTCATTTATATGCCTAATACAATGTTGCAACATAAATATAGCCAATTTAGAAATTGTGTTCGGGAATCTTGTGCTATTTATATAGTATTACACAATATTGTTTTTTTTCTTTGTTGTTTGGGAGTTTTATATAGCGCAAACTCGACCCGAAGGTAACAAAACGCTCTCGACCCGAAGGTAACAAAACGCTTTACATGAGCACCGAGTTTTATATAACGCAAACTCGACCCGAAGGTAACAAAACGCTTTGCATGAGCACCGAGTTTTATATAGCGCAAACTCGACCCGAAGGTAACAAAACGCTTTACATGAGCACCGAGACTTATATAGCGCAAACTCGACCCGAAGGTAACAAAACGCTTTACATGAGCACCGAGTTTTATATAGCGCAAACTCGACCCGAAGGTAACAAAACGCTTTACATGAGCACCGAGTCTTATATAGCGCAAACTCGACCCGAAGGTAGCAAAACGCTTTACATGAGCACCGAGTTTTATATAGCGCAAACTCGACCCGAAGGTAACAAAACGCTTTACATGAGCACCGAGTTTTACATAGCGCAAACTCGACCCGAAGGTAACAAAACGCTTTACATGAGCACCGAGTTTTATATAGCGCAAACTCGACCCGAAGGTAACAAAACGCTTTACATGAGCACCGAGTTTTATATAGCGCAAACTCGACCCGAAGGTAACAAAACGCTTTACATGAGCACTGAGTTTTATATAGCGCAAACTCGACCCGAAGGTAAAAAAAACGCTTTACATGAGCACCGAGATTTATATAGCGCAAACTCGACCCGAAGGTAACAAAACGCTTTGCATGAGCACCGAGTCTTATATAGCGCAAACTCGACCCGAAGGTAACAAAACGCTTTACATGACCACTGGTTGCATTTTTGTTTTACTAGACGTGTTTCCCAGCATTTTTATTGACAGCTGCCTATGTGTGCCTGCAAACGAATGAATACTGGAATTTGTTAGTTGTATGAGAATTCACACAAAGAAAGGCCTCTGGATTTGATCAAAGATGTTTTGAAATATTTATAGAATAACTTTTCCTACTGGATAGGCTTTGCACTGCACTGGTATGCAGGCGTGGTTCAGACAGTTCTGGAGAGGGCCTTTGTCAAAAAGAGGGAAGGTATGTTTACATGACAGACAGAGGCCTTGGCATCTGCAAGTCTGTTTTTAGGAGCTGTATGTGTTGCCAGATGTATGCCTGAAGCATAGCTTAGATTCACTTCATGGAAATCAACAAAGTGATTTCAGCACAAATATGGGTGTATTGCCAACATGTACTATAAACAGTAAGATGGAAGGATGGCTTAGTGAGTTTAACTCTAACCATTGAAAAATGCAGTGATTGAAAGGTCAAGCAGTCAAATCTGATTAAGGTCATCTGCATTCCACCCTTCTTATTATTTGAACCATTAGAAATGATAGGATTGTACTATATATAATCAATATTCCAGTTGGCACAGTGGCTCAGCGGCATAACCACTTGTAGTAAACATTTGGCGGCATCTGCAAGTCATAATTAAAAATCTGCTTCCTGCACAAGCCACCTATCCCTCTCTATCTTCCTATTTATTCTGTGCAGCTCTCAACCCTTTTCACCATGCCACATAAGTCCATTACACAAATATACTCCACACCACAAAATCCCACCCCACAAAATTCCACAACTATCAATTCCAATACAACCCACATAATTCCACTCACATTCACAAAACTCCACACAAAAACACATAGGTAAAAGACATTTTATGGCAAGACCGGAGGCTCCTATTATGCTATCTTTTCTTGCATTTATTTCAATAGCAGCAAGATAAGCGTAAAACTACACTCCCCAGAAGGCTGTAGGAGAAAACTACTGGCCAATGGGGAGAACAATAACGAAAAACAAACCAATCAGGTCAGGCCAACCATATAAGGGCCTATCTGACCGCAAGCAGTCCTCTTTTCTTGCTGCTTGCAGTCAGATAAGTCCATTATTTTATTTCTCCTTCTTAAAATTCTGTTATGCTCAATTGTTTAGCCACATTCAAATGTTTATTATAGCTTTGTTTCCGCTTCGTTTCTCGAGCGTTTCGCATGCTTGGTCTCCGTGGTTACGGCTTCGTTTTTGAATGCGTGTTCCATTCCCCCCTCGGCCTTAAACTTAACGTGTCTGCTCACACGCGCGCGCTCTGCTTACTTGGCCGGTTCTTTCCCTCACGTTGGCTGCCTCGGTGACGCATAGTTTTTTCACCGCTTCCTGCCTCTCTTGAGTAGTTTCCTCACGCTCTCCTCAGCGCTCCTCTGCCTGCTACTGGGACACACCTCCTTAAGCCTTTCCCTCACCGGCAAGCTCGTTGGTACATGCCCCCTCCATTCTTCTGTCAGGGTTAACCCCTTGTGTGCCAGTTTTTGTAAAAATGGAGATTCCCAGCTCTCCTGAGCTTGATAATGAGGAGAATGCTTATTTTAAATCGGATTTGAGCAATTTTATCAATTCTTCTGTGGAGACTGCTGTTGAACACTCTATGCAGAGAGTGTCAAAGTCCATGGAAAATTCTCTCATCAGTATAATGACCAAAGCTTTGGCCCAGTCTGCGGGGGAAAGCAGAAAACGAAAACTGGTTCCTGCCACTCTTTTACCCAAAAAGGTGTCACATATGAGCAGCGAGGTTCCCTCGCGCAAGATTGAGGATGTTATTCCTCCCAGGCCTCAGTCAAAGGAGGGGTCTACTTTGACATTTGGCAAAAGTAAAGCCAAGCTCAAACATGTGGAGGTTCCTAAGAAGCTGGTCATTAATACAATCCTGGATACGGATGATCATGATTTATGTGACACAGATGAAGACACTCTTTTTGATCTATTTGGTGGTGGCGATTCTTTGCCCAAAAAGCAGAAATTGTCGCCGTTCGAGTCTGATCCTATTCTCGACCCTGAGGGAATGCCTATGTTTGACCCTGCGTTAATTAGACACCCAAATTCTACGGAATGGTTTCCCTTTCCCCATGTGGGGGAGTATATTTCTTCAAAACTGCGACATCCCCTAGATAAATCTGTGAGAGCTAAATTAAAATCCGAATGCCCCAAACCTTCTTTGGCCTCTAACATTACGGTCACTCCCACCATCAATCAACCGCTCCTCACCTTCTTTTCTAAGTTCGGTAAGGACCCTCGTAAGGGGGTGGACAGAGCATGGTCCTCTTGTCAGGACAAACTCTTGGATATGGTGGGCCCCCTTGCCCGCATTCTGGATCTGGCAGAGACAGCGCGCTCAGAAGAGCTGGTGTTAAATCCAGAAGAGGTTTCACTTTGGGCCAATGTACCTTTTGTTTATTGGGCAATGCCGCCATTACACATGAAAGACGCAAAGGTCTCCTTATTAAATTGGACCCTAAATTAGCCAATTTGGCTTCTCAGGACCCCGGAGTCAAAGCGGACGGCCTCCTCTTCGGTGATTCTTTGGTCAAGGACTTGTCTAAATTTGTTTCCACTTTTGCCTCTCTCGACAAGGCCCAGCTTTCCATCAAAAAAGTTTTTGCCCCCTGGGTTTTTAGCAGGGCCGGCAGAGGCAGGAACCGCTCTTACGGCCGTTTTTCCAGTTACCAAGGTTCCCGAGGCGCCTCCAACGCCGGCTATCAAGAGTACAAGCCGCAGTTCTACCCCCAACGTGGCCGTGGCTTCCGGGGACGTGGTCAGAGGGGCCACAGAGGCAATAACAACAACCCCAGCAAACTTTAACCTCAGACCCTTGGGTTCTCAGTTCTGTCCAAATCTCCTCCTTTCCAGGATACTTTGCCTCCTCCTCTGGTTTTTTCCGCCGACGTGTCGCGCCTGATCTCTCAAGAAATTCATTCCCTGTTGACAAAGAAAGCTATCCTAAGACTCCCATTCGATCCCTCGGGATTTCTAAGCACATTGTTTCTGGTTCGCAAAAAGAACAAAAAGATGCGTCCGGTTATCAACCTCAAAGTTTTCAATCAGTTTGTTGTTTACAGACATTTCAAAATGGAGACCATTATTCATTTGCGAGACACTCTGCGAGTCAGCGATTGGTTCGTCCGCTTGGACCTTCAAGATGCGTATCTGACAGTTCCTGTCCATCCCTCACATTCCAAGTTTCTCCAGTTTCAATGGCTGGACGTCACTTATCGGTTTTGTTCGCTCCCCTTCGGACTTTCTTCGGCTCCTTGGTGTTTCACCAAAATCATGAAGCCTGTGGTGGCTTATCTTCGAGCTTTAGGAATTCGTCTGATTATTTATCTGGACGATATTCTTCTTATGAACGAGAGCAAATCAGGTCTCCTGCGGGACCTTCAGGTGACCCAATCCCTTCTGCTCGATCTCGGGTTTCTTATCAATCCAGACAAGTCCATGTTGATTCCCTCTCAATGTGTGGATTTCCTAGGGTTTCGCGTAGATTCTCCCTCAGCGTCTCTCTTTCTCCCTTCTGAAAAGATCGCAACTATCCGATCAGAAATTTCTCAGGTTCTTTCTCTTCCCCGAATCTCCCTTCGCTCCCTGGCAAGGATCGTGGGGCTTCTCTCCGCTTCCATTCAAGCCATCTTCCCAGGTCCTCTTCATTATCGAGCCCTTCAGCGTTTAAAAATACGACATCTACGTCAGGGGCTGGTTTATTCAGATCTTATCCTCCTAGACCAAGACTCACGCTCCGAACTTCAATGGTGGATAGACCATTTAGATGCGTGGAACGGAAGGACCATCTTCGCCACGGCCCCAGATCTTGTATTAGAATCCGATGCCAGCCTGGCGGGTTGGGGTGCCCGTTGTGGACCAATCTCGACTGGAGGTACATGGTCTCTAGAGGAGTCGTCATTGCACATCAACTGTTTAGAGATGCTTGCAGGGTCCTTTGCAATCCGCAGCCTCGCAAAGAACAAGGTAAGTTGCTCCATTCTTCTCAGGATGGACAATGTTTCTGCGGTCCGTTACATCAACCGTCTCGGTGGCACAAGATCCAAACCCCTTGCGGAGCTCGCCAAAAGTCTATGGCATTACTGTCTCCTCTACAATCTCTCCCTCCAAGCCGAGTATCTCCCCGGCAATCTCAATTCCGTCGCGGATTGGCACTCTCGGTTTCTCCGGGATTCCAGCGACTGGAGGTTACTTCCCTCCGTGTTTCATTCTCTCTCGCTCAAGTGGGGCCCTTTCTTCATCGACCTATTTGCGTCCCGCCTCAATTCCCAGCTACCTCGCTTTTACAGCTGGCGCCCGGATCCGCTAGCTTTAGCAACCGATGCGTTCCTTCAGGATTGGTCCCTTCATCTCAATTACGCTTTCCCTCCCTTCATTATGATCAACAGGGTTCTTTCCCAGGTTCGACGCCAACAAACGTCTCTAATCCTGGTAGTGCCCTTTTGGCAATCCCAGATATGGTTTCCTTCTCTTCTGGAACTAGCGGTGGACTTTCCGGTCCTTCTTCCTCATTCCATGGATCTTCTTCTGGACCCTCGAGGTTCCCCTCACTCCCTCATTCTGGATCGGTCCCTGACTCTTTCGGCCTGGAAGCTCTCCGGCCTCTCTCTACTGACCAACTCCTTTCTCAGGAAGCTTCACTCTTTATCAGCCGGGCCTGGGCTCCCGGCACTTCCAGAGCATACAATTCCGCTTGGTCTCTTTGGTCAAGCTGGTGTCTGGAACGGTCTATCGATCCCTTTTCAGCCTCTGTGACTTTCGTAGTTAATTTTCTTGCCTCGGAGGCCAGCGCTGGCAAGTCCTATCGCACGGTGAACCTGTACAGATCAGCCATTTCACTTAACCATCATCCCATCGACAATAAACCAGTTGGCTCTCATCCGCTGGTTTGTCGTTTGTTAAGAGGAGTCCGATTTTCCAAACCTCCGTTGGCTAAGTATTCTTCTTTTTGGGACGTTAATTTGGTTTTTAAATTGTTTATGGATTGGCCTGACAATGCTGCTCTATCACTGAAAATGTTATCTGCAAAACTTACTATGTTGTTGTGTTTAGTCTCAATTAAACGTGTCTCTGATGTTAGGGCTTTAGACCTTTCTTCTAGGCAGTATTCTCCTACTGGAGTGTTATTTCAAGTGCAGAGACGCACAAAGACAAATTTACAATCAGTATTTTATCCTTACTTCCCAGCTCAACCGAAATTATGTGTGGGTCGCTGCTTAAAAGCTTATGAGCAAAAATCTGCTGACTTTAGGACTTCTTCCCATACCCAATTGCTCATTTCTTTCCGCAAACCTCACCTTCCTGTTTCTTCTGCTACTCTGGCCCGTTGGGTCCGTTGGATCATGTCTCTTGCGGGCATTGATGCTTCTGTGTTTGGTGCTCATTCTACCAGATGTGCCATGGCTTCTAAAGCATTTTGGTCAGGCTCCCGCCTAGAAGATATCCTTAAGTCAGCAGATTGGTCTAACGATAATGTTTTCAAGACCTTCTATTGTAAACCTGTGATTACTGCTTCTTCTCTGGTTGTTGATATGCTTTGAACTAGCATAATAGGAGCCTCCGGTCTTGCCATAAAATGTAGATTTTCCTAATAAGTTATGACGGAAAGTCTTAATTTTATTAAAGACACGGAGGCGAGTATTATCCCTCCACAACAGCTCTAATCTGTTCTGTTTTTTCCCCCCCTTAGGTACTCCAGCGTTACCACCGCCTTCCTCATGAGCCTGGTCCTACCTCACCTGAGTTCTCGACGTCCACGTCCATTTGTCTGCCTTCATGGTTTCCACAGGATGTTTCATCCATAGTGTTTATGACTCAAGAACTTTTTACCTGGATATTGACTGTTTACTTACTGTTATTTTTGGTTCCTTCATGATTCGCACAAGAAAAGAGGACTGCTTGCGGTCAGATAGGCCCTTATATGGTTGGCCTGACCTGATTGCTTTGTTTTTCGTTATTGTTCTCCCCATTGGCCAGTAGTTTTCTCCTACAGCCTTCTGGGGAGTGTAGTTTTACGCTTATCTTGTTGCTATTGAAATAAATGCAAGAAAAGATAGCATAATACTCGCCTCCGTGTCTTTAATAAAATTAAGACTTTCCGTCATAACTTATTAGGAAAATCTACATTGTCATTTACAACGCCAATAGCTCTAACTCTCGCAAATGCGAGACCTATTGCATTGCAAATGCCTGTTAGCTCCTATTGTTGGGGTAATAACTTGGCCAAAAGGAGACATTCACTCGATGGTGATGCTTCCTCGTGTGTTGCTGCTTTCCCATAGTCTTACTGAGGCCTCAGCTTATGTGTGGGAATTGATCCACCTGGGTCCGCTGAACTACCTCATAAAGCTGAGTCTCCAAATATTGGGCAAGTCATTAAACAGGAAAAAGGGGTGCAAAAATTCCTGGTACATGTGAAAGGGGAGATAACACATCTGGCATGTTTCCTGTGTCTTCAAACATTGAAGCCCCTCTATCCAATGTTTTACTCATGAGGCTCGATATTTTGAATAAGTAGCATCTTAAACCCACCCTTGATAGACTGATGTGAATAGAAGGAGTGTTTAGTCTGGAAGCCCAAGACACTCTTCACACTTCCTCTTTGAGGCCCAAATCCAGCCAATCATGCCACCCCAATGTAATCGCTGTCGGGCAATGGATTGACGCAGGCTGCAGATGCTCTGGGCCCTACCTCTTGTTTGGAGAGAGCCCACATAAAGTATAGGAAGGTACAAGAAGGCTAAGATCTGATCTCCGCGATGGTGATTTGAAGAATGGCAAATGCTCGCAGTGTCTTGGCGGGCAGTGGTCTCATGTAGCAACTCTAGACTATTGCCTTTTTTGAACTTTTCACAGGAGCATGGCCATATGTTTTAATATGTGCAAAGGTTCCGGCCCTAAGGACTTGATTGGGGAAAAATGCATTGCAAAAAAATCCTTTATTGGCTGTCTAGATATTTAGATTTTAATACATACAAATTTGATCAAATTTTTTCTGTGAGAATAGTTTCATGAATTGGGGCCTCCATGACAGTTTTTCAAGAGGATTGTGAAGTAGTTCATTTATGTGACCAGTTTTTGCATTCGGGTCTTGCCACTAGGTTTTTTCTATAAGTCTTTCCCTATTGGTCCAGTGTCACACCATGACTTTGCTCCTTCTGCGCTTCCAACTATGAACACGAACTCTATACCATTTCACTGTAGGTTTTCCCACTTATAGGGCTCTTGCAAATTGAACTGACTGGAACTATCATCTCGTATGCACTTTCAGCAAGTAGGTTTCAATAATGGTCAGTCCAGTACTCACTCACAATGGTTTCTGTGCCTATGTTAAGTAGAATTAGTTCGATATTTGTGGGGTTGGTAACATAGAGTGGCTATCTATTATTAAAGCTTACGATGCTGTAGTGCTTCTTCATCAGTGCCCCCTTGTCCTCATACCTAGGAGGACCAGAAGGCTCCATTCGTGGCCTTTGCTTCTACATATCAGTGCATTCTGGGAGTTGTAGTCTTGGTTCATTTTAACGAGACCATTACCCCTGATAACAATGATATGTAAGAGCAAAGCCCAGGAAAGGAAAAGTGGGGGAGATGAGACATATGCTCACCATACTCGCACCAGTCCACATCATTCTACGCGTCGGCTAATGCAATTCAGCGCATAGAGCTGAATCTGTTTGTGGTAAGGCACTATACACGCTTTCACTCAGAAGTAACCTGCAATTATCTCAGGGTCAGTGTAAATCTCAGCAGCGTTGGCTCAGCCTTTAATCCTTTGGATGCTGATAACTTGAATAAGATGTAGATGCAAACTATTCTCAAAGACAATACATTTGTGGTGGGGTCGATGAAAGAACACAAGTATTTCAGATCTGCTCTGAGTGCCAGAAGGCCTGCTTTAAGTTAAGGACCGGCGCAATACACTTAAGAGGAAACAGACAAGGCACTTTACATCCCTCTTCGCAGCAGGTGAGGGGCGTCCTCCAGGAGTCAGTACAGTCCTTGTACCCCTCCTTGATGTCCTACCCACAGCCCCTTACCCTCATGCGCACAGCTCCCCTCGGGCAAGAGGCCTCAGTTTGACAGTTCAGCCTCAGCTGAGAGCAACAACAGAGGCCAGGGAGTGACCTAACAAACGACACAACAGCAAGAGGATGTGGTAGGGGAGGGGACAACAGGCAATCAGGCCGAAATTTAGAGCTTGGATGTAAACAGATACCCTGCTCTCCAGAGACCACGCAGGGATCCCGGAAGAGAGAGAAAGTGCGCAGGAGAGTCACCTGCCGCAACATTACAGAGGAGGGTAGTGGTGCAACCCAAACATGGGGCCGCAGGGTGCGCTCTAACGCTATCTCGTGTTTTCTCCTGCCAACGCCTCTTCTCTTATTTAAGGAATTCATGGAGCGCGCCACATGCTCAACGGGTTTTATATTGTGTTATTGACAAGGTCGTGGGGCGCACAGGGCCTACCGGATGCAGGTGTGTCTTCAGAAGGCCACATGTCGGCTGGGACTTTCAGCAGAGAAAGGTGAGGCATGAATGTCACTAGAACATCAGAGACAGGCAGGTACACCCCTCCTGACCTGCACTGCCAGGCAACCTGGCAGTACTAAACAAACACAAAATGATCAGCATTTCTTACTCCTCGAAAAGTGCTTTTGATGCCTCATCAAGGCTACCGAGAGCTATATAAATGCAAACCCCTCCCTCTTCTATCCCTCCACTATCCTTTTCAACCCAAATAACAGACTTGCATGTCCACTGCTCAAATTCATTTAATTTTTCCCTATAAAAACTCACTACTAATCCTTGTTGGGTTCCATAGTAATGTGCTACTCGCCGAAAAGCGCTTTAACACCACGTCAAGGGTAGTAAGCACTATATAAATACAATTACAATTACACTGGGACTGATCCACAAAAGGATTAATGATTGCAGGAAGTAGTACTATCAGAGTACTCTTTTACATACTCTTTACATACTCCAAGCATTGGCATAGCCAATAGGTCTCGCTTTTTGGACCCTATAAGTATTTAGTTATGCAGCAGAATGTCCTTGGTGCAACAATATCAACTGTTGCATGGCTAAACACTTATAAGTTCCCAAAGGCGAGACCTATTGGCTATACCAATGCTTGTTTTATAGGCCAGGGGTGGGGGCTGCTCAGAAATGGGCATGCCAATGCCCCCACCCAAAGAAAAATGCTACAGTCTTTCTGCCCCCACCCCAGGAGGCATATGGGGCCCTGGAGGGGGGGCAGTAAACCCAGTAGGCACCAGGGTTTGTTATTTACAAAGTTCAGGACGGGGCTGTCCAGAATGGGCATGCCAATGCCCCCCCCCTCCCAAAAAAATGCCACAGTCTTTCTGTCCCCCAGGAGGCAGATGGGGCAATAGCCCCATATCTGCCCCCTGGGGAAGCGCAGAGAGTCCAGTAGGCACCAGGAATTTTTTTTTAAAGGTCAGGGGGAGGTCTGCCCAGAACGGGCATCTCATTGCCCCCAACCCCCCCAAACGAAATGTTATAGTCTTTCAGGCTCCCAGGAGGCATATGAGGGCAGGGAGTATTCTCATTTTTATATACATAGGAGTGGGGGCTGCACAGAATGGGCATACCAATGTCCCCAAACCGAAAAAAACTTGGAATAGTCCTTCTGCCCCCACCGGGAGGCAGAAGGGGACAATAACCCCTTATCTGCCCCCCTGGGGCCTGAATGCCCACTAGGCACCAGACAATATTTTTTTTTATGTTCAGGTGTGGGAGCTGCACAGAATGTGCATGCCAATGCCCCTACCCCCTTCAAAAAATGCCACCGACTTTCTTCCCCCCAGGAGGCAGTTGGAGACAATAGCCCCTGATCTGCCACCCCGGGGGGGGGCAGAGGGCCAACTAAGTGCCAGGGATTACACTGACTTTTATGTAAGTAGGGGCTGCCCAGAATGGGAATTCCAAAGCTCCCACCCCACAAAAAAATTTGCCACAATCTTTCTGCCCCCCCTTGGAGGCATATCGGGGCAATAGCCCCGATTTACCCCCCCTCCCAGGGCAAAATCAAAGGGGATGATGGAAGGAGTGTGATTTGGGTTTAATCCATCATCATTCTTTAGCTCACTCCACCACCCCAGTTCAGATATGGCCATGTGCAAATCAGTCTGACCCTGTGCCTCATGGGAACTGTCGAGCCCGAACTGCCAAGCCATGTCTTCCCTGGACCGGAACCAAGCATCCTGGAACCGATTTCTGGCTAATTAGCCATCGTCAGCCAGGCTAGCTTTAATCCAGTGGCAAAGTGAGCAAGGGACCCATGTCTGGGCATACCCTGCCAGCTTAGGGCAAACAAAGCAAAACCAAAGGAGATGATGGACGGACTGTTGAACATTGCAAACACTCACCCCCAGTCAAATGATCTGCGTCTAATCCATCCTCATTCTTTAGCTCACTCTACCAGCCCAGTTCAGACATAACCATATGCAAATCAGTCTGACCTGTGCCACATGGGAACTGTCGAGCCTGAACTGCCAACCCATATCTTCCCTGGACTGGAACCAAGAATCGTGGAACCGATTTCAGGCTAATTGTCTGGGCATACCCTGCCAAATTAGGGCGAACAAACAAAAAACAAAAGGGATGATGGACGGAGTGTTGAACATTGCACAATCATCCTGGGACCGGTTTCTGGCTAATCAGCCATCATCAGCCTTGCTAGCTTGAATCCAGTGGCAAAGTGAGCTGAAGAAGGGTGACATACCCTGAAATCAGTCCAAGGTTGCCTGTTTCTGGTCCAGGGAGGAATTGGCCTGGCAGTTCGGTCTGGACTATTCCCATGGGGCACAGGGTCAAGACTGATTTGCATTTGTCTGGGTCCAAACTGGGGTGGTGTGGTGGGCAAAAGAACAATGGATTTAACCCAGATCTGTTGACTGGGGGAGAATGTTTGCATTGTCAGCATTCCATCCATCATTTGTTTGCTGTAACACTTTTCACTGTAAGTGGGATGGGTATGCCCTGATGTGGGTCCCTTGCTCACTGTGAAACTGGATTCAAGCTAGCCTGGCTGAAGAAGGGTAACATACCCTGAAACCGGTCACAGGATGCTTGTTTCTGGTCCAGGGAGGACCTGGCCTGGCAGTTCGGTCTGGAATGTTCCCATGGGGCACAGGGTCAAGACTGATTTGCATATGGCTGGGTCCAAACTGGGGTGGCGTAGTGGGCAAAAGAACGATGGATTTAACCCAGATCTTTTGATTGGGGAAGAATGTTTGCATTGTTATCATTCCATCCATCATTTGTTTGCTGTAACACTTTTCGCCCTAAGTGGGATGGGTATGCCCAGACGTGGGTCCCTTGCTCACTGTGCAACTGGATTCCAGCTAGCCTGGCTGAAGAAAGGTGACACACCCTGAAACCGGTGCCAGGATGCTTGTTTCCGGTCCAGGGAAGACCTGCCATGGCGGTTCGGTCTGGATTGTTCCATTGGGGCACAGGGTCACAACTGATTTGCATATGGCTGGGTCCAAACTGGGGTGGGGTAGTGGGCAAAAGAACAATTGGTTAAACCCATATCTAGTGACTGGGGGAGAATGTTTGCATTGTCAGCATTCCGTCCATCATTTGTTTGCTATAACACTTTTCGCCCTAAGTGGGATGGGTATGCCCAGACGTGGTTCCCTTGCTCACTGTGCCACTGGATTCAAGCTAGCCTGTCTGAAGAAGGGTGACAAAACCTGAAACCGGTCCCAGGGTGCTTATTTCTGGTCCAGGGAGGATCTGGCATGGCAGTTCGGTATGGACTGTTCCAATGGGGCACAGGGACAAGACTGATTGGCATATTTCTGTGTCCAAACTGGGGTGGTGTGGGGGGGCAAAAGAACAATGGATTTAACCCAGATCTTTTGACCTGGGGAGAATGTTTGCATTGTCAGCAATCCGTCCATCATTTGTTTGCTATAACACTTTTCGCCCTAAGTGGGATGGGTATGCCCAGACGTGGTTCCCTTGCTCACTGTGCCACTGGATTCAAGCTAGCCTGTCTGAAGAAGGGTGACAAAACCTGAAACCGGTCCCAGGATGCTTATTTCTGGTCCAGGGAGGATCTGGCATGGCAGTTCGGTATGGACTATTCCAATGGGGCACAGGGACAAGACTGATTGGCATATTTCTGTGTCCAAACTGGGGTGGCGTGGGGGGGCAAAAGAACAATGGATTTAACCCAGATCTTTTGACTGGGGAGAATGTTTGCATTGTCAGCATTCCGTCCATCATTTGTTTGCTGTAAAACGTTTTGCCCTAAGTGGGATGGGTATGCCCATACGCGGGTCCCTTTCTCACTGTGCCACTGGATTCAAGCTAGCCTATCTGAGGAAGGGTGACATACCCTAAAACCAGTCCCAGGATGCTTGTTTCCGGTCCAGGGAGGATCTGGCATGGCAGTTCGGTATGGACTGTTCCAATGGGGCACAGGGTCACAACTGATTTGAATATGGCTGGGTCCAAACTGGGGTGGCGTAGAGGGCAATAGAATGATGGATTAAACCCAAATCTTTTGACTGGGGGAGAGTGTTTGCATTGTCAGCATTCCGTCCATCATTTGTTTGCCGGAACACTTTTCGCACTAAGTGGGATGGGAATGCCCAGACGTGGGTCCCTTGCTCATTGTGCCACTGGATTCAAACTAGCCTGGCTGAAGAAGGGTGACACACCCTGAAACCGGTCCCAGGATGCATGTTTTTGGTCCAGGGAGGACCTAGCCTGGCAGTTTGGTCTGGACTGATCCCATGGAGCACAGGGTCAAGACTGATTTGCATATGGCTGTGTCCAAACTGGGGTGGTGTAGTGGAGAAAAGAACGATGGATTTAACCCAGATCTTTTGACTGGGGGAATTATAAGCATTCCATCCATCATTTCTTTGCTGTAACACTTTTCACCCTAAGTGGGATGGGTATGCCCAGACATGGGTCCCTTGCTCACTGTGCCACTGGATTTAAGCTAGCCTGGCTGTAGCAGTGTTACATACCCTGAAACCAGTCCCAGGATGCTTGTTTCCGGTCCAGGGAGGATCTGGACTGGCAGTTCGGTCTGGACTCTTCCCATAGGGCACAAGTTGAAGACTGATTTGCATATGGATGGGTCTAAACTGGGGTTACGTAGTGGGCAAAAGAAAGATGGATTTAACTGAGATCTTTTAACTGGGTGAGAATGTTTGTATTCTCAGCATTCCATCCATCATTTGTTTGCTTTAACACTTTTCGCCCTAAGCGGGATGGATATGCCCAGACGTGGGTCCCGTGCTCACTGTGCCACTGGATTCAAGTTAGCATGGCTGAGGAATGGAGACATACCCTGAAACTGGGCCCAGGATGCTTGTTTCCGGTGCAGGGAGGACCTGGTCTGGCAGTTAGGTCTGGACTGTTCCCATGGGGCACAGGGTCAAGACTGAATTGCATATGGCTGGCTCCAAACTGGGGTAGAGTAGTGTGCAAAAGATCGATGGATTTTACCCAGATCTTTTGGCTGAAGAAGGGTGACATACCCGGAAACCGGTCCCAGGATGCTTGTTTCCAGTCCAGGGAGGACCTGGCCTGGCAGTTTGTTCTGGATTGTTACAATGAGGCACAGGGTCAAGACTGATTGGTATATGGCTGGGTCCAAACTGGGGTAGTATTGTTTGCAAAAGAAAAATGGATTTTACCCAAAACTTTTGACTTGGGGAGAATGTTTGCATTCTCAGCATTCCGTTCATCATTTGTTTGCTGTAACACTTTTCACTCTAAGTGGGATGGAAATGCCCAGACGTTGGTCCCTTGCTCACTGTGCCACTGGATTCAAGCTAGCCTGGCTGAAGATGAGTGACATACCCTCAAACCGGTCCCAGGATGCTTGTTTCCGGTCTCGGGAGGAGCTGGCCTGGAAGTTCAGTCTGGGCTGTTCCCATGGGGCACAGGGTCAAGACTGATCTGCATATGGATGGGTCCAAACTGGGGTGGCGTAGTGGGCAAAAGAACAATAGATTTAACTAAGATCTTTTGACTGGTGGAGAATGTTTGCATTGTCAGCATTCCGTCCATCATTTGTTTGCTGTAACACCTTTCGCCCTAAGTGGTATGGGTATGCCCAGATGTGGGTCCCTTGCTCACTGTGCCACTGGATTCAAGCTAGCCTGGCTGAAGAAGGGTGAAATACCCTGAAACCGGTCCCAGGATGCTTGTTTCCGGTCCAGGGAGGACCTGGCCTGGCAGTTCGGTCTGGAGTTTTCCAATGGGGCACAGGGTCAAGACTAATTTGCATATGGCTGGGTCCAAACTGGGGTAGAGTAGTGTGCAAAAGAACGATGGATTTTACCCAGATCTTTTGGCTGAAGAATGGTGACATACCCTGAAACCGGTCCCAGGATGCTTGTTTCCAGTCCAGGGAGGACCTGGCCTGGCTGTTTGGTCTGGATTGTTCCAATGAGGCACAGTGTCAAGACTGATTGGCATATGGCCGGGTCCAAACTGGGGTAGTATTGTTTGCAAAAGAACAATGGATTTTACCCAGAACTTTTGACTTGGGGAGAATGTTTGCATTCTCAGCATTCCGTTCATCATGTGTTTGCTGTAACACTTTTCACCCTAAGTGGGATTGATATGCCCAGACGTTGGTCCCTTGCTCACTGTGCCACTGGATTCAAGCTAGCCTGGCTGAAGATGAGTGACATCCCCTCAAACCGGTCCCAGGATGCTTGTTTCCGATCCAGGGAGGACCTGGCCTGGCAGTTCGGTCTGGACTGTTCCCATGGGGCACAGGGTCAAGATTGATTTGCTTATGGCTGGGTCCAAACTGTGGTGGTGTAGTGGGCAAAAGAACGATGGATTTAACCCAGATCTTTTGATTGGGGGATAATGTTTGCATTGTCAACATTTCGTCCATCATTTGTTTGCTGTGACACTCCGCCCTAAGTGGGATAAGTGTGCCCAGACAGGGGTCCCTTGCTCACTGTGCCACTGGATTCAAGCTAGCCTGGCTGTAGCAGGGTTACATACCCTGAAACCAGTCCCAGGATGTTTGTTTCCGGTCCAGAGAGGACCTGGCCTGGCAGTTTGGTCTGGACTGTTCCCATCGGGCACAGTGTTAAGACTGATTTGCGTATGGCTGAGTCCAAACTGGGGTGGCGTAGTGGGCAAAAGAATGATGGATTTTACTCAGATCTTTTGACTGGGGGAAAATGTTTGCATTCTCAGCATTCCGTCCATCATTTGTTTGCAGTAACACTTTTCGCCCTAAGTGAGATGGGTATGCCCAGACGTGGGTCCCTTGCTCGCTGTGCCATTAGATTCAAGCTAGCCTGGCTGAAAAAGGGTGATACACCCTGAAACCGGTCCCAAGATGCTTGTTTCCTGTCCAGAGGGGAATTAGCCACAGCAGTTTGGTCTGGACTGTTCCCTTGTGGCACAGGGTCAAGACTGATTTGCATATTGCTGGGTCCAAAGTTGGGTGGCATAGTGGGCAAAAGAACGATGGATTTAACACAGATCTTTTGACTTGGGGAGAATGTTTGCATTGTCAGCATTCCGTCCACCATGTGTTTGCTATAACACTTTTTGTCCTAAGTGGGATGGGTATGCCCAGATGTGGGTTCATTGCTCACTGTGCCACTGGATTCAAGCTAGCCTGGCTGAAGAAGGGTGACATACCCTGAAACCAGTCCCAGGATGTTTGTTTCTGGTCCAGGGAGGACCTGGCATGGCAGTTTGGTCTAGTCTGTTCACATGGGGCACATGGTCACAGGGTCACGACTGATTTGCATATACTGGGTCCAAACTGGAGTGGCGTAGAAGGCAAAAGAATAATGGATTTAACCCAAATCTTTTGACTTGGGGAGAACGTTTGCATTGTCAGCATTCCGTCCATCAATTGTTTGCTGTAATACTTTTCGCCCTGAGTGGGATGGGTATGCCCAGACGTGGGTCCGTTGCTCACTGTGCCACTGGATTCAAGCTAGCCTGGCTGAAGAAGGGTGACACACCCTGAAACCGGTCCCAGGATGCTTGTTTCCTGTCCAGGGAGGAACTAGCCTGGCAGTTTGGTCTGGACTCTTCCCATGTGGCACATGGTCACAACTGATTTGCATATGGCTGGGTCCAAACTGGGGTGGCGTAGTGGGCAAAAGAACTATGAATTTAACCCAGATCTTTTGACTTGGGGAGAATTTTTGCATTGTCAGCAACTCCGTCCATCATGTGTTTGCTGTAACATTATTGGCCTAAGAGTGATTGGTATGCCCAGACATGGGTTCCTTGCTCACTGTGCCACTGGATTCAAGCTAGCCTGGCTGTAGCAGGGTTACATACCCTGCAACCGGTCACAGGATGCTTGTTTCTGGTACAGGGAGGACCTGGCCTAGCAGTTTGGTCTGGACTGTTATCATGGGGCACAGGGTCAAGACTGATTTGCATATTTCTGTGTTTAAACTGGCGTGGCGTAGTGGGCAAAATAACTATGGATTTAACCCAGATCTTTTGACTGTGGGAGGCTAGCCTGTCTAAAGAAGGGTGACAAACCCTGACACCGGTCCCAGGATGCTTGTTTCCGGTCCAGGGAGGACCTGGCCTGGCAGTTTGTTCTGGACTGTTCCCATGGGGCACTGGGTCAAGACTGAATTACATATGGCTGGCTCCAAACTGGGGTGGCGTAGTGGGCAAAAGAACAATGGATTTAACCCAGATCTTTTGACTGGGGGAGAACGTTTGCATTGTCAGCTTTCCGTCCATCATTTGTTTGCTGTAACACCTATCGACCTAAGTGGTATGGGTATGCCTAGATGTGGGTCCCTTGCTCACTGTGCCACTGGATTCAAGCTAGCCTGGCTGAAGAAGGGTTACATTCCCTGAAACCGGTCCCAGGATGCTTGTTTCTGGTACAGGGAGGACCTGGCCTGGCAGTTTGGTCTGGATTGTTCCCATGGGGCAAAGGGTCAAGACTGATTGGTATATGGCTGGGTCCAAACTGGGGTAGTGTAGTGTACAAAAGAACAATGGATTTTACCCAGATCTTTTGACTTGGGGAGAATGTTTGCATTGTCACCATTCCGTTCATCATTTGTTTGCTGTAACACTTTTCGCCCTAAGTGAGATGGGAATGCCCAGACGTGAGTCCCTTGCTCACTGTGCCACTGGATTCAAGGTAGCTTGGCTGAAGAAGGGTGACCTACACTGAAACAGGTCCCAGGATGCTTGTTTCCCATCCAGGGAGGACCTGGCCTGGGAGTTCGGTCTGGACTGTTCCCATGGGGCACAGGGTCAAGACTGATTTGCATATGGCTGGGTCCAAACTGGGGTAGAGTAGTGTGCAAAAGAACGATGGATTTTACCCAGATCTTTTGGCTGAAGAATGGTGACATACCCTGAAACCGGTCCCAGGATGCTTGTTTCCAGTCCAGGGAGGACCTGGCCTGGCAGTTTGGTCTGGATTGTTCCAATGAGGCACAGTGTCAAGACTGATTGGCATATGGCCGGGTCCAAACTGGGGTAGTATTGTTTGCAAAAGAACAATGGATTTTACCCAGAACTTTTGACTTGGGGAGAATGTTTGCATTCTCAGCATTCCGTTCATCATGTGTTTGCTGTAACACTTTTCACCCTAAGTGGGATTGATATGCCCAGACGTTGGTCCCTTGCTCACTGTGCCACTGGATTCAAGCTAGCCTGGCTGAAGATGAGTGACATACCCTCAAACCGGTCCCAGGATGCTTGTTTCCGATCCAGGGAGGACCTGGCCTGGCAGTTCGGTCTGGACTGTTCCCATGGGGCACAGGGTCAAGATTGATTTGCTTATGGCTGGGTCCAAACTGTGGTGGTGTAGTGGGCAAAAGAACGATGGATTTAACCCAGATCTTTTGATTGGGGATAATGTTTGCATTGTCAACATTTCGTCCATCATTTGTTTGCTGTGACACTCCGCCCTAAGTGGGATGGGTGTGCCCAGACAGGGGTCCCTTGCTCACTGTGCCACTGGATTCAAGCTAGCCTGGCTGTAGCAGGGTTACATACCCTGAAACCAGTCCCAGGATGTTTGTTTCCGGTCCAGAGAGGACCTGGCCTGGCAGTTTGGTCTGGACTGTTCCCATCGGGCACAGTGTCAAGACTGATTTGCGTATGGCTGAGTCCAAACTGGGGTGGCGTAGTGGGCAAAAGAATGATGGATTTTACTCAGATCTTTTGACTGGGGGAAAATGTTTGCATTCTCAGCATTCCGTCCATCATTTGTTTGCAGTAACACTTTTCGCCCTAAGTGAGATGGGTATGCCCAGACGTGGGTCCCTTGCTCGCTGTGCCATTAGATTCAAGCTAGCCTGGCTGAAAAAGGGTGATACACCCTGAAACCGGTCCCAAGATGCTTGTTTCCTGTCCAGAGGGGAATTAGCCACAGCAGTTTGGTCTGGACTGTTCCCTTGTGGCACAGGGTCAAGACTGATTTGCATATTGCTGGGTCCAAAGTTGGGTGCCATAGTGGGCAAAAGAACGATGGATTTAACACAGATCTTTTGACTTGGGGAGAATGTTTGCATTGTCAGCATTCCGTCCACCATGTGTTTGCTATAACACTTTTTGTCCTAAGTGGGATGGGTATGCCCAGATGTGGGTTCATTGCTCACTGTGCCACTGGATTCAAGCTAGCCTGGCTGAAGAAGGGTGACATACCCTGAAACCAGTCCCAGGATGTTTGTTTCTGGTCCAGGGAGGACCTGGCATGGCAGTTTGGTCTAGTCTGTTCACATGGGGCACATGGTCACAGGGTCACGACTGATTTGCATATACTGGGTCCAAACTGGAGTGGCGTAGAGGGCAAAAGAATAATGGATTTAACCCAAATCTTTTGACTTGGGGAGAACGTTTGCATTGTCAGCATTCCGTCCATCAATTGTTTGCTGTAATACTTTTCGCCCTGAGTGGGATGGGTATGCCCAGACGTGGGTCCGTTGCTCACTGTACCACTGGATTCAAGCTAGCCTGGCTGAAGAAGGGTGACACACCCTGAAACCGGTCCCAGGATGCTTGTTTCCTGTCCAGGGAGGAACTAGCCTGGCAGTTTGGTCTGGACTCTTCCCATGTGGCACATGGTCACAACTGATTTGCATATGGCTGGGTCCAAACTGGGGTGGCGTAGTGGGCAAAAGAACTATGAATTTAACCCAGATCTTTTGACTTGGGGAGAATTTTTGCATTGTCAGCAACTCCGTCCATCATGTGTTTGCTGTAACATTATTGGCCTAAGAGTGATTGGTATGCCCAGACATGGGTTCCTTGCTCACTGTGCCACTGGATTCAAGCTAGCCTGGCTGTAGCAGGGTTACATACCCTGCAACCGGTCACAGGATGCTTGTTTCTGGTACAGGGAGGACCTGGCCTAGCAGTTTGGTCTGGACTGTTATCATGGGGCACAGGGTCAAGACTGATTTGCATATTTCTGTGTTTAAACTGGCGTGGCGTAGTGGGCAAAATAACTATGGATTTAACCCAGATCTTTTGACTGGGGGAGGCTAGCCTGTCTAAAGAAGGGTGACAAACCCTGACACCGGTCCCAGGATGCTTGTTTCCGGTCCAGGGAGGACCTGGCCTGGCAGTTTGTTCTGGACTGTTCCCATGGGGCACTGGTTCAAGACTGAATTACATATGGCTGGCTCCAAACTGGGGTGGCGTAGTGGGCAAAAGAACAATGGATTTAACCCAGATCTTTTGACTGGGGGAGAACGTTTGCATTGTCAGCTTTCCGTCC
Organism: Triturus cristatus; assembly: GCF_964204655.1. Classification (NCBI taxonomy): domain Eukaryota; kingdom Metazoa; phylum Chordata; class Amphibia; order Caudata; family Salamandridae; genus Triturus; species Triturus cristatus. The sequence continues at coordinate 1,513,681,852 of NC_140591.1, read as the reverse complement.
ATCATTTGTTTGCTATAACACCTATCGACCTAAGTGGTATGGGTATGCCCAGATGTGGGTCCCTTGCTCACTGTGCCACTGGATTCAAGCTAGCCTGGCTGAAGAAGGGTTACATACCCTGAAACCGGTCCCAGGATGCTTGTTTCTGGTACAGGGAGGACCTGGCCTGGCAGTTCGGTCTGGATTGTTCCCATGGGGCAAAGGGTCAAGACTGATTGGCATATGGCTGGGTCCAAACTGGGGTAGTGTAGTGTACAAAAGAACAATGGATTTTACCCAGATCTTTTGACTTGGGGAGAATGTTTGCATTGTCACCATTCCGTTCATCATTTGTTTGCTGTAACACTTTTCGCCCTAAGTGAGATGGGAATGCCCAGACGTGAGTCCCTTGCTCACTGTGCCACTGGATTCAAGGTAGCTTGGCTGAAGAAGGGTGACATACCCTGAAAAAGGTCACAGGATGATTGTTTCCCATCCAGGGAAGACCTGGCCTGGGACTTTGGTCTGGACTGTTCCCATAGGGCACAGGGTCAGGTCTGATTTGCATGATTCGGGTCCCAAACTGGGGTGGGACAGAGGGCAAAAGAACGACTGAGTTAACCCATATCTTTTGACTGGGGGAGGATTTTTGTATTCTCAGCATTCCGTCCATCATTTGTTTGCTGTAACACTTTTCGCTTTAAGTGGGATGGGTATGCCCATGCGTTGGTCCCCTGCTCACTGTGTCTTTGAATTCAAGCTAGCCTGGCTGAAGAATGGTGACATACCCTGAAACCGGTCCCAGGATGCTTATTTCCGGTCTAGGGAGGACCTGGCCTGGCAGTTCGGTCTGGACTGTTCCCATGGGGCACAGGGTCAAGACTGATTTGCATATGGCTGGATCCAAACTGGGGTGACGTAGTGGGAAAAAGAATAATGGATTTAACCCAGATCTTTTGACTGGGGGAGAATGTTTGCATTGTCAGCATTCCGTCCATCATGTGTTTGCTGTAACACTTTTTGCCCTAAGGTGGATGGGTATGCCCAGACGTGGTTCCCTTGCTCACTGTGCCACTGGATTCAAGCTAGCCTGGCTGAAGAAGGGTGACATACCTTGAAACTGGTCCCAGGATGCTTGTTTCTGGTACAGGGAGGACCTGGCCTGGCAGTTTGGTCTGGACTGTTATCATGGGGCACAGGGTCAAGACTGATTTGCTTATTTCTGGGTCTAAACTGGGGTGGCGCAGTGGGCAAAAGAACGATGGATTTAACCCAGATCTTTTGGCTGCGGGAGAATAGTTGCATTGTCAGCATTCCGTTCATCATTTGTTTGCTGTAAAACCTTTTGCCCTAAGTGGTATGGGTATGCTGAGATGTGGGTCCCTTGCTCACTGTGCCACTGGATTCAGGCTAGCATGGCTGAAGAAGGGTGACATACCCTGAAACCGGTCCCAGGATGCTTGTTTCTGGTCCAGAGAGGACCTGGCCTGGCAGTTCGGTCTGGATTGTTCCCATGGGGCACAGGGTCAAGATTGATTTGCATATGGCTGGGTCAAAACTGGGGTAGTGTAGTGTGTAAAAGAACGATGGATTTTACCCAAATCTTTTGACTTGGGGAGAATGTTTGCATTGTCAGCATTCTGTTCATCATTTGTTTGCTGTAACACTTTTCGCCCTAAGTGGGATGGATATGCGCAGATGTGGGTCCATTGCTCACTGTGCCACTGGATTCAAGTTAGCCTGGCTGAAGAAGGGTGACATACCCTGAAACCGGTCCCAGGATGCTTGTTTCCAGTCCTCGGGGGATCTGGCCTGGCAGTTCGGTCTGGACTGTTCCCATGGGGCACAGGGTCACGACTGGTTTGCATATGGCTGGGTCCAAAGTAGGGTGGCGTAGAGGGCAAAAGAATGATGGATTTAACTCAAATCTTTTGACTGGGGGAGAATGTTTACATTGTCAGCATTTCGTCCATCATTTTTTTGCTGTAACACTTTTCGCCCTATGTAGGATGGGTATGCCCAGACGTGGGTCCCTTGCTCACTGTGCCACTGGATTCAAGCTAGCCTGGCTGAAGAAGGGTGACACACCCTGAAACCGGTCTCAGGATGCTTGTTTCCTGTCCAGGGTGGAACTAGCCTGGCAGTTTGGTCTGGACTTTTCCCATGTAGCACAAGGTCAAGACTGATTTGCATATGGCTGGGTCCAAACAGGGATGGAGTAGTGGGCAAAAGAACAATGGATATAACCCAGATCTTTTGACTTGGGGATAATGTTTGCATTGTCAGCATTCCGTCCATCATGTGTTTGCTGTAACACTTTTTGCCCTAAGTGGGATGGGTATGCCCAGACGTGGTTCCCTTGCTCACTGTGCCACTGGGTTCAAGCTAGCCTGGCTGAAAAAGGGCGTCATACCTTGAAACAGGTCCCAGGATGCTTGTTTCCGGTACAGGGAGGGCCTGGCCTGGCAGTTTGGTCTGAACTGTTATCATGGGGCACAGGGTCAACACTGATTTGCATATTTCTGGGTCTAAACTAGGGTGGCGTAGTGGGCAAAAGAACAATGGATTTAACCCAGATCTTTTGACTGGGTGAGGCTATTTGCATTGTCAGTATTCAGTCCATCATTTGTTTGCTGCAACACTTTGAGCCCTAAGAGGAATTTATATGCCCAGACATGGGTCCTTTGCTCACTGTGCCACTGATTCAAGCTAGCCTGTCTGAAGAAGTATGACATACCCTGAAACCGGTCCCAGGATGCTTGTTTCCCATGCAGGGAGGACCAGGCCTCACTGTTCGTTCTGGACTGTTCCCATGGGGCACAGGGTCAAGACTGATTTGCATATGGCTGGGTCCAAACTGGGGTGGAGTAGTGGGCAAAAGAACAATGGATTTAACCCAGAACTTATGACTGGGGGAGAATGTTTGCATTGTCAGCATTCCGTCCATCATTTGATTGTTTTAACACTTTTGGCCCTAAGTGGGATGGGTATGCCCAGACATGGGTCCCTTGCTCACTGTGCTACTGGATTGAAGCCAGCCTGGCTGTAGAAGGGATACATACCCTGAAATCAGTCCCAGGATGCTTGTTTCCGGTCCAGGGAGGACCTGGCCTGGCAGTTCGGTCTAGACTGTTCCCATGGGCCACTGGGTCAAGACTGAATTGCATATGGCTGGGCCCAAACTGTGGTGGCGTAGTGGGCAAAAGAATGATGGATTTTACTCAGATCTTTTGACTGCGGAAGAATGTTTGCATTCTTAGCATTCTGTCCATCATTTGTTTGCTGTGACACTTTTCGCCCTAAGTGGGATGAGTATGCTCAGACGTGGGTCTCTTGCTCACTGTGCCACTGCATTCAAGCTAGCCTGGCTGAAGAAGGGTGACATACCCTGAAACAGGTCCCAGGATGCTTCTTTTCCATCCAGGGAGGAGCTGGCCCGGGTAGTTCTGTCTGGACTGTTCCCATGGGGCACAGGGTCAGGACTGATTTGCATATGGCTGGGTCCAAACAGGGGTGGCATAGTGGGCAAAAGAACAATGGATTTAACCCAGATCTTTTGACTGGGGGAGAATGTTTGCATTGTCAGCATTCCATCCATCATTTGTTTGCTGTAACACGTTTCGCCCTAAGTGGTATGGCTATGCCCAGATGTGGGTCCCTTGTTCACTGTGCCACTGGATTCAAGCTAGCCTGGCTGAAGAAGTGTGACATACCCTGAAACCGGTCCCAGGATGCTCGTTTCTGGTCTAGGGAGGACCTGGCTTGTCAGTTCAGTCTAGACTATTCCCATGGGGCAGAGGGTCAGGACTGATTTGCATATGGCTGGGTCCAAACTGGGGTGGCGAAGTGGGCAAAAGAACAATGGATTTAACCCAGATCTTTTGACTGGGGAAGAATGTTTGCATTGTCAGCATTCCGTCCATCATTTGTTTGCTGAAACACGTTTCGCCCTAAGTGATATGGGTATGCCCAGATGTGGGTACCTTGCTCACTGTGCCACTGGATTCAAGCTAGCCTGGCCGAAGAAGTGTGACATACCCTGAAACCCATCCCAGGATGATTGTTTCTGGTCCAGGGAGGACCTGGCCTGGCAGTTCGGTCTGGATTATTTCCATGCAGCAAAGGGTCAAGACTGATTTGCATATGGCTGGGTCCAAACTGGGATAGTGTGGTGTGCAAAAGAACGATGGATTTTACCCAGATCTTTTGGCTGAAGAAGGGTCATATACCCTGAAACCGGTCCCAAGATGCTTGTTCCGGTCCAGGGAGGATCTGGCCTGGCAGTTCGGTCTGGATTGTTCCCATGCGGCAAAGGGTCAAGACTGATTTGCATATGGCTGGGTCCAAACTGGGGTAGTGTAGTGTACAAAAGAACGATGGATTTTACCCAGATCTTTTGACTTGGGGAGATTGTTTGCATTGGCAGCATTCGTTCATTATTGGTTTGCTGTAACACTTTTCGCCCTAAGTGGGATGGATATGCCCAGACGTGGGTCCCTTGCTCACTGTGCCACTGGATTCAAGCTAGCCTGGCTGAAGATGAGTGACATACTCTGAAACCGGTCCCAGGATGCTTGTTTCCGGTGCAGGGAGGACCTGGCCTGGCAGTTCAGTCTGGACTGTTCCCATGGAACACAGGATCAAGACTGATTTTCTTAAGGCTGGGTCCAAAATGGGGTGTCATAGTGGGCAAAAGAACAATGGATTTAACCCAGATCTTTTCACTGGGGGAGAATATTTGCATTGTCAGCATTCCGTCCATCATTTGTTTGCTTTAACACTCTGCCCTAAGTGGGATGCGTGTGCCCAGACATGGGTCCCTTGCTCACTGTACCACTGGATTCAGGCTAGCCTGGCTGTAGCAGGGTTACATACCCTGAAACCAGTCCCATAATGCTTGTTTCCGGTCCAGGGAGGACCTGGCCTGGCAGTTCGGTCTGGACTGTTCCCATTGGACACAGGGTCAAGACTGATTTGCATATGGCTGAGTCCAAACTGGGGTGGAGTAGTGGGCCAAAGAATGATGGATTTTACTCAGATCATTTGGCTGGAGAAGGGTGATATACCCTGAATCCGGTCCCAGGATGCTTTTTTCCGGTCCAGGGAGGACCTGGCCTGGCAGTTCGGTATGGACTGTTCCCATGGGGCACAGGGTCAAGACTGATTTGCAAATGGCTGAGTCCAAACTGGGGTAGCGTAGTGGGCAAAAGAAAAATGGATTTAACCCAGATCTTTTGACTGTGGGAGAATATTTGCATTGTCAGCATTCCGTTCATCATTTGTTTGCTGTGACACTTTTCGCCCTTAGTGGTATGGGTATGCTGAGATGTGGGTCCCTTGCTCACTGTGCCACTGGATTCAGGCTAGCCTGGCTGAAGAAGGGTGACATACCCTGAAACCGGTCCCAGGGTGCTTGTTTCCGGTCCAGAGAGGACCTGGCCTGGCAGTTCGGTCTGGATTGTTCCCATAGGGCACAGGGTCAAGATTTATTTGCATATGGCTGGGTCCAAACTGGGGTAGTGTAGTGTGTAAAAGAACAATGGATTTTACCCAAATTTTTTGACTTGGGGAGAATGTTTGCATTGTCAGCATTCCGTTCATCATTTGTTTGCTGTAGCACTTTTCGCCCTAAGTGGGATGGATATGCCCAGATGTGGGTCCCTTGCTCACTGTGCCACTGGATTCAATTTAGCCTGGCTGAAGAAGGGTGACATACCCTGAAACCGGTCCCAGGATGCTTGTTTCCGGTGCAGGGAGGACCAGGCCTCACTGTTCGTTCTGGACTGTTCCCATGGGGCACAAGGTCAAGACTGATTTGCATATGGCTGGGTTCAAAGTGGGGTGGCGTAGTGGGCAAAAGAACAATGGATTTAACCCAGATCTTTTGACTGGGGGAGAATGTTTGCATTGTCAGCATTCCGTCCATCATTTGATTGCTTTAACACTTTTCGCCCTAAGTGGGATGGGTATGCCCAGACATGGGTCCCTTGCTCACTGTGCCACTGGATTGAAGCTAGCCTGGCTGTAGAAGGGTGACATACCCTCAAACAGGTCCCAGGATGCTTCTTTTCCATCCAGGAAGGAGCTGGCCTGGGAGTTCTCTCCGGACTGTTCCCATGGGGCACAGGGTCAGGACTGATTTGCATGCGGCTGTTTCCAAACTGGGGTGGCATAGTGGGCAAAAGAACATTGGATTTAACCCAGATCTTTTGACTGGGGGAGAATGTTTGCATTGTCAGCATTCCGTCCATCATTTGTTTGCTGTAACACGTTTCGCCCTAAGTGGTATGGGAATGCCCAGATGTGGGTCCCTTGCTCACTGTGCCACTGGATTCAAGCTATCCTGGCTGAAGAAGTGTGACAGACCCTGAAACCGGTCCCAGGAGGCTTGTTTCCGGTATAGGGAGGACCTGGCTTGTCAGTTCAGTCTAGACTATTCCTATAGGGCACAGGGTCAAGACAGATTTGCATATGGCTGGGTCCAAACTGGGGTGGCATAGTGGGCAAAAGAACATTGGATTTAACCCAGATCTTTTGACTGGGGGAGAATGTTTGCATTGTCAGCATTCCGTCCATCATTTGTTTGCTGTAACACGTTTCGCCCTAAGTGGTATGGGTATGCCCAGATGTGGTTACCTTGCTCACTGTGCCACTGGATTCAAGCTAGCCTGGCTGAAGAAGTGTGACATACCCTGAAACCGGTCCCAGGATGATTGTTTCCTGTCCAGGGAGGACCTGGCCTGGCGCTTCGGTCTGGATTATTCCCATGGGGCAAAGGGTCAAGACTGATTTGCATATGGCTGGGTCCAAACTGGGGTAGTGTGGTGTGCAAAAGAACAATGGATTTTACCCAGATCGTTTGGCTGAAGAAGGGTGACATACCCTGAAACCGGTCCCAGGATGCTTGTTCCGGTCCAGGAAGGACCTGGCCTGGCAGTGAGGTCTGGATTGTTCCATTGGGGCACAGGTTGAAGACTGATTGGCATACGACTGGGTCCAAACTGGGGTAGTTTGTTGTGTGCAAAAGAACAATGGATTTTACCCAGATCTTTTGACTTGGGGAGATTGTTTGCATTGGCAGAATTCGTTCATTATTTGGTTGCTGTAACACTTTTCGCCCTAAGTGGAATGGATATGCCCAGACGTGGGTCCCTTGCTCACTGTGCCACTGGATTCAAGCTAGCCTGGCTGAAGATGAGTGACATACCCTGAAACCGGTCCCAGGATACTTGTTTCCGGTCCAGGGAGGACCTGGCCTGGCAGTTCGTTCTGGACTGTTCCCATGGAACACAGGATCAAGACTGATTTGCTTATGGCTGGGTCCAAAATGGGGTGGCGTAGTGGGCAAAAGAACGATGGATTTAACCCAGATCTTTTCACTGGGGGAGAATATTTGCATTGTCAGCATTCCAACCATCATTTGTTTGCTGTAACACTCTGCCCTAAGTGGGATGGGTGTGCCCAGACATGGGTCCCTTGCTCACTGTGCCACTGGATTCAAGCTAGCCTGGCTGTAGCAGGGTTACATACCCTGAAACCAGTACCAGGATGCTTGATTCCAGTCCAGGGAGAACCTGGCCTGGCAGTTCGGTCTGGACTGTTCCCATTGGGCACAAGGTCAAGACTGATTTGCATATGGCTGAGTCCAAACTGGGGTGGCGTAGTGGGCCAAAGAATGATGGATTTTACTCAGAACTTTTGGCTGAAGAAGGGTGACATACCCTGAAACCGGTTCCAGGATGCTTTTTTCCGGTCCAGGGATGACCTAGCCTGGCAGTTCGGTCTGGATTGTTCCAATGGGGCACAGGTTCAAGACTGATTGACATATGGCTGGGTCCAAACTGGGGTAGTGTAGTGTGCAAAAGAACAATGGATTTTACCCAGATCTTTTGACTTGGGGAGAATGTTTGCATTGGCAGCATTTGTTCATTATTTAGCTGCTGTAACACTTTTCGCCCTAAGTGGGATGGATATGCCCAGACGTGAGTCCCTTGCTCACTGTGCCACTGGATTCAAGCTAGCCTGGCTGAAGATGAGTGACATACCCTGAAACCGGTCCCAGGATGCTTGTTTCCGGTCCAGGGAGGACCTGGCCTGGTAGTTCGGTCTGGACTGTTCCCATGGAACACAGGATCAAGACTGATTTGTTTATGGCTTGGTCCAAACTGGGGTGGCGTAGTGGGCAAAAGAACTATGGATTTAACCCAGATCTTTTCACTGGGGGAGAATGTTTGCATTGTCAGCCTTCCGTCCATCATTTGATTGCTGTAACACTCCGCCCTAAGTGGGATGTGTGTGCCCAGACATGGGTCCCTTGCTCACTGTGCCACTGGATTCAAGCTAGCCTGGCTGTAGCAGGGTTACATACCATGAAACCAGTCCCAGGATGCTTGTTTCCGGTCCAGAGAGGACCTGGCCTGGCAGTTCGGTCTGGACTGCTCCCATTGGGCACAGGGTCAAGACTGATTTGCATATGGCTGAGTCCAAACTGGGGTGGCGTAGTGGGCAAAAGAATGATGGATTTTACTCAGATCTTTTTGCTGGAGAAGGGTGACATACCCTGAAACCGGTCCCAGGATGCTTTATTCCGGTCCAGGGGGACCCGGCCTTACAGTTCGGTCCGGATTGTTCCGATAAGGCACAGGGTCAAGACTGATTGGCATATGGCTGGGTCCAAACTGGGGTAGTGTAGTGTGCATAAGAACAAATGATTTTACCCAGATCTTTTGACTTGAGGAGAATGTTTGCATTGTCAGCATTCCGTTCATCATTTGTTTGCTGTAAATCTTCTCTCCACAAGTGGGATGGATATGCCCAGATGTGGGTCCCTTGCTCACTGTGGCACTGGATTAAAGCTAGTCTAGCTGAAGAAGGGTGACATACCCTGAAACCAGTCCCAGGAGGCTTGTTTCCGGTCCAGGTAGGACCTGGCCTGGCAGTTCGGTCTGGACTGTTCCCATGGGGCACAGGGTCAAGACTGATTTGCTTATGGCTTGGTCCAAACTGGGGTGGCGTTGTGGGCAAAAGAACCATGGATTTAACCCAGATCTTTTGACTGGGGGAGAATGTTTGCATTGTCAGCATTCCGTCCATCATTTGTTTGCTGTAACACTCCGCCCTAAGTGGGATGGGTGTGTCACTGGATTCAAGCCAGCCTGGCTGTAGCAGGGTTACATATCCTGACATCAGTCCCAGGATGCTTGTTTCCTGTCCAGGGAGGACCTGGCCTGACAGTTCGGTCTGGATTGTTAACATGGGGCACAGGGTCAAGACTGATTAGCATATGGCTGGGTCCAAACTGGGGTAGTGTAGTGTGCAAAAGAACAATGGATTTTACCCAGATCTTTTGACTTGGGGGGAATGTTTGCATTGTCAGCATTCCGTTCATCATTTGTTTGCTGTAACACGTTTCGCCCTAAGTGGTATGGCTATGCCCAGATGTGGGTCCCTTGTTCACTGTGCCACTGGATTCAAGCTAGCCTGGCTGAAGAAGTGTGACATACCCTGAAACCGGTCCCAGGATGCTCGTTTCTGGTCTAGGGAGGACCTGGCTTGTCAGTTCAGTCTAGACTATTCCCATGGGGCAGAGGGTCAGGACTGATTTGCATATGGCTGGGTCCAAACTGGGGTGGCGAAGTGGGCAAAAGAACAATGGATTTAACCCAGATCTTTTGACTGGGGAAGAATGTTTGCATTGTCAGCATTCCGTCCATCATTTGTTTGCTGAAACACGTTTCGCCCTAAGTGATATGGGTATGCCCAGATGTGGGTACCTTGCTCACTGTGCCACTGGATTCAAGCTAGCCTGGCCGAAGAAGTGTGACATACCCTGAAACCCATCCCAGGATGATTGTTTCTGGTCCAGGGAGGACCTGGCCTGGCAGTTCGGTCTGGATTATTTCCATGCAGCAAAGGGTCAAGACTGATTTGCATATGGCTGGGTCCAAACTGGGATAGTGTGGTGTGCAAAAGAACGATGGATTTTACCCAGATCTTTTGGCTGAAGAAGGGTCATATACCCTGAAACCGGTCCCAAGATGCTTGTTCCGGTCCAGGGCGGATCTGGCCTGGCAGTTCGGTCTGGATTGTTCCCATGCGGCAAAGGGTCAAGACTGATTTGCATATGGCTGGGTCCAAACTGGGGTAGTGTAGTGTACAAAAGAACGATGGATTTTACCCAGATCTTTTGACTTGGGGAGATTGTTTGCATTGGCAGCATTCGTTCATTATTGGTTTGCTGTAACACTTTTCGCCCTAAGTGGGATGGATATGCCCAGACGTGGGTCCCTTGCTCACTGTGCCACTGGATTCAAGCTAGCCTGGCTGAAGATGAGTGACATACCCTGAAACCGGTCCCAGGATGCTTGTTTCCGGTGCAGGGAGGACCTGGCCTGGCAGTTCAGTCTGGACTGTTCCCATGGAACACAGGATCAAGACTGATTTTCTTAAGGCTGGGTCCAAAATGGGGTGTCATAGTGGGCAAAAGAACAATGGATTTAACCCAGATCTTTTCACTGGGGGAGAATATTTGCATTGTCAGCATTCCGTCCATCATTTGTTTGCTTTAACACTCTGCCCTAAGTGGGATGCGTGTGCCCAGACATGGGTCCCTTGCTCACTGTACCACTGGATTCAGGCTAGCCTGGCTGTAGCAGGGTTACATACCCTGAAACCAGTCCCATAATGCTTGTTTCCGGTCCAGGGAGGACCTGGCCTGGCAGTTCGGTCTGGACTGTTCCCATTGGACACAGGGTCAAGACTGATTTGCATATGGCTGAGTCCAAACTGGGGTGGAGTAGTGGGCCAAAGAATGATGGATTTTACTCAGATCATTTGGCTGGAGAAGGGTGACATACCCTGAATCCGGTCCCAGGATGCTTTTTTCCGGTCCAGGGAGGACCTGGCCTGGCAGTTCGGTATGGACTGTTCCCATGGGGCACAGGGTCAAGACTGATTTGCAAATGGCTGGGTCCAAACTGGGGTAGCGTAGTGGGCAAAAGAAAAATGGATTTAACCCAGATCTTTTGACTGTGGGAGAATGTTTGCATTGTCAGCATTCCGTTCATCATTTGTTTGCTGTGACACTTTTCGCCCTTAGTGGTATGGGTATGCTGAGATGTGGGTCCCTTGCTCACTGTGCCACTGGATTCAGGCTAGCCTGGCTGAAGAAGGGTGACATACCCTGAAACCGGTCCCAGGGTGCTTGTTTCCGGTCCAGAGAGGACCTGGCCTGGCAGTTCGGTCTGGATTGTTCCCATAGGGCACAGGGTCAAGATTGATTTGCATATGGCTGGGTCCAAACTGGGGTAGTGTAGTGTGTAAAAGAACAATGGATTTTACCCAAATTTTTTGACTTGGGGAGAATGTTTGCATTGTCAGCATTCCGTTCGTCATTTGTTTGCTGTAGCACTTTTCGCCCTAAGTGGGATGGATATGCCCAGATGTGGGTCCCTTGCTCAGTGTGCCACTGGATTCAATTTAGCCTGGCTGAAGAAGGGTGACATACCCTGAAACCAGTCCCAGGATGCTTCTTTTCAGTCCAGGGAGGATCTGGCCTGGCAGTTCGGTCTGGACTGTTCCCATGGGGCACAGGGTCACGACTGATTTGCATATGGCTGGGTCCAAACAGGAGTGGAGTATTGGGCAAAAGAACAATGGATATAACCCAGATCTTTTGACTTGGGGATAATGTTTGCATTGTCAGCATTCCGTCCATCATGTGTTTGCTGTAACACTTTTTGCCCTAAGTGGGATGGGTATGCCCAGACGTGGTTCCCTTGCTCACTGTGACACTGGATTCAAGCTAGCCTGGCTGAAGGAGGGTGACATACCTTGAAACAGGTCCCTGGATGCTTGTTTCTGTTACAGGGAGGACCTGGCCTGGCAGTTTGGTCTGGCCTTTTATCATGGGGCACAGGGTCAAGACTGATTTGCATATTTCTGGGTCTAAGCTGGGGTGGCGTAGTGGGCAAAAGAACAATGGATTTAACCTAGATCTTTTGACTGGGTGAGGCTGTTTGCATTGTCAGCATTCAGTCAATCATTTGTTTGCTGTAACACTTTGAGCCCTAAGTGGGATTTATATGCCCATACATGGGTCCTTTGCTCACTGTGCCACTGATTCAAGCTAGCCTGTCTGAAGAAGGGTGATATGCCCTGAAACCGGTCCCAGGATGCTTGTTTCCGGTGCAGGGAGGACCAGGCCTCACTGTTCGTTCTGGACTGTTCCCATGGGGCACAAGGTCAAGACTGATTTGCATATGGCTGGGTTCAAACTGGGGTGGCGTAGTGGGCAAAAGAACAATGGATTTTACTCAGAACTTTTGGCTGAAGAAGGGTGACATACCCTGAAACCGGTCCCAGGATGCTTTTTTCTGGTCCAGGGATGACCTAGCCTGGCAGTTCGGTCTGGAGTGTTCCATTGGGGCACAGGTTCAAGACTGATTGACATATGGCTGGGTCCAAACTGGGGTAGTGTAGTGTGCAAAAGAACGATGGATTTTACCCAGATCTTTTGACTTGGGGAGAATGTTTGCATTGGCAGCATTTGTTCATTATTTAGCTGCTGTAACACTTTTCGCCCTAAGTGGGATGGATATGCCCAGACGTGAGTCCCTTGCTCACTGTGCCACTGGATTCAAGCTAGCCTGGCTGAAGATGAGTGACATACCCTGAAACCGGTCCCAGGATGCTTGTTTCCGGTCCAGGGAGGACCTGGCCTGGCAGTTCGGTCTGGACTGTTCCCATGGAACACAGGATCAAGACTGATTTGTTTATGGCTGGGTCCAAACTGGGGTGGCGTAGTGGGCAAAAGAACTATGGATTTAACCCAGATCTTTTCACTGGGGGAGAATGTTTGCATTGTCAGCCTTCCGTCCATCATTTGATTGCTGTAACACTCCGCCCTAAGTGGGATGTGTGTGCCCAGACATGGGTCCCTTGCTCACCGTGCCACTGGATTCAAGCTAGCCTGGCTGTAGCAGGGTTACATACCATGTAACCAGTCTAAGGATGCTTGTTTCCGGTCCAGGGAGGACCTGGCCTGGCAGTTCGGTCTGGACTGCTCCCATTGGGCACAGGGTCAAGACTGATTTGCATATGGCTGAGTCCAAACTGGGGTGGCGTAGTGGGCAAAAGAATGATGGATTTTACTCAGATCTTTTGGCTGGAGAAGGGTGACATACCCTGAAACCGGTCCCAGGATGCTTTATTCCGGTCCAGGGGGACCCGGCCTTACAGTTCGGTCTGGATTGTTCCGATAAGGCACAGGGTCAAGACTGATTGGCATATGGCTGGGTCCAAACTGGGGTAGTGTAGTGTGCAAAAGAACAAATGATTTTACCCAGATCTTTTGACTTGAGGAGAATGTTTGCATTGTCAGCATTCCGTTCATCATTTGTTTGCTGTAAATCTTCTCTCCACAAGTGGGATGGATATGCCCAGATGTGGGTCCCTTGCTCACTGTGGCACTGGATTCAAGCTAGTCTAGCTGAAGAAGGGTGACATACCCTGAAACCAGTCCCAGGAGGCTTGTTTCCGGTCCAGGTAGGACCTGGCCTGGCAGTTCGGTCTGGACTGTTCCCATGGGGCACAGGGTCAAGACTGATTTGCTTATGGCTTGGTCCAAACTGGGGTGGCGTTGTGGGCAAAAGAACCATGGATTTAACCCAGATCTTTTGACTGGGGGAGAATGTTTGCATTGTCAGCATTCCGTCCATCATTTGTTTGCTGTAACACTCCGCCCTAAGTGGGATGGGTGTGCCACTGGATTCAAGCCAGCCTGGCTGTAGCAGGGTTACATATCCTGACATCAGTCCCAGGATGCTTGTTTCCGGTCCAGGGAGGACCTGGCCTGACAGTTCGGTCTGGATTGTTAACATGGTGCACAGGGTCAAGACTGATTAGCATATGGCTGGGTCCAAACTGGGGTAGTGTAGTGTGCAAAAGAACAATGGATTTTACCCAGATCTTTTGACTTGGGGGGAATGTTTGCATTGTCAGCATTCCGTTCATCATTTGTTTGCTGTAACACTTTTCGCTCTAAGTGAGATGGGTATGCCCAGAAGTGGGTCCCTTGCTCACTGTGCCACTGGATTCAAGCTAGCCTGGCTGAAGAAGGGTGACCTACACTGAAACAGGTCCCAGGATGCTTGTTTCCCATCCAGGGAGGACCTGGCCTGGGAGTTCGGTCTGGACTGTTCCCATGGGGCACAGGGTCAGGACTGATTTGCATATGTCTGGGTCTAAAATGGGGTGGTACAGTGGGCAAAAGAACAATGGATTTAACCCATATCTTTTGACTGGGAGAGAATGTTTGCATTCTCAGCATTCTGTCAATCATTTGTTTGCTGTAACGCTTTTCGCTTTAAGTGGGATGGTTATGCCCAGACGTGGGACCCTTGCTCACTGTGCCACTGGATTCAAGCTTGCCTGCCTGAAGAATGGTGACATACCCTGAAACCGGTCCCAGGATGCTTGTTTCCTTTCAAGGGAGTACCTGGCCTGTGAGTTCGTTCTGGACTGTTCCCATGGGGCACAGGGTCAAGACTGATTTGCATATGGCTGGGTCCAAACTGGGGTGGCGTAGTGGGCAAAAGAACAATGGATTTAACCCAGATCTTTTGACCGGGGAGAATGTTTGCATTGTCAGCATTCCGTTCATCATTTGTTTGCTGTAACATTTTCGCCCTAAGTAGTATGGGTATGCCGAGATGTGGGTCCCTTGCTCACTGTGCCACTGGATTCAAGCTAGCCTGTCTGAAGAAGGGTGACATACCCTGAAACCGATCCCAGAAAGCTTGTTTCCCGTCCAGAGAAGACTTGTCCTGGCAGTTCGGTCTGGATTGTTCCCATGGGACACAGGGTCAAGACTGATTTGCATATGGCTGGGCCCAAACTGGGGTAGTGTAGTGTGCAAAAGAACGATGGATTTTCCCCAAATCTTTTGACTTGGGGAGAATGTTTGCATTGTCAGCATTCCGTTCATCATTTGTTTGCTATAACACTTTTCGCTCTAAGTGGGATGGATATGCCCAGACGTGGGTCCCTTGATCACTGTGCCACTGGATTCAAGCTAGCCTGGCTGAAGAAGGGTGACATACCCTGAAACCAGTCCTAGGATGCTTGTTTCCAGTCCAGGGAGGATCTAGCCTGGCAGTTCGGTCTGGACTGTTCCCATGGGGCACAGGGTCAAGACTGATTTGCATATGACTGGGTCCAAACTGGAGTGGCTTAGTGGGCAAATGAATGATGGATTTAACACAGATCTTTTGACTGGGGGAGATTGTTTGCATTGTCAGCATTCCATCCATCATTTGTTTGCTGTAACACCCCTCCCAGGGCAACAAAAGGCCACTAGGTACTGACCTTTTTTTTTTTTTGCAATGTGCCTATCCGTTAATTTTGGGCCCTTGAGCAGCCGGCACCTTGGGAAACCTAGCAAAGTGTTCATTTTTTAAAACTGGATTCCAAGGGGAATCCAGATGGGGTGACTTGTTTGCCTCTCACCAGATTCTGTCACCCAGAATCCCTTGAAAACCTCAAACTTAGTAAAAGAAAAAACACATTTTCCTCACACATCTGTGATGTAAAGTTCTGGAATCTAAGGGGAGCAGCAAACTTCTAACTACCCAGCATTCCTCCAAGTCTACCGATAAAAATGGTACCTCACTTATGTGAATTGGCCTAGTACCTGTGACAGGAAAACGCCTACAATGCAACGTGGACACATCAAATGTTTCCAATGAAAACTGACCCTTCTTCCTAATGTGCATAGCTGTGGATTTTGGACCCTAGCTCTGCCGGCACCTAAGGAATGCCCGGGACAAAAAAACACAGGTGCCCCCATTGCAAACCCAGCTCATTTTGTGATAGATAATAAGGTAATTTCTAGTCGAGCAAAAGGAATACCACCACAAACTGCAGTTCGCACTGCACTCCACCATTCGCAGAACTTCGCGCAGTTTTTTTGTAATTTTTTGAGTTCCACGTAGCAAAACTCCGCAAATTATGTCCAGTACTAGACCACATTGCGTTTTGGCCTGTTTCCTGTCGCGGGCACTAGGCCTACCCACACAAGTGAGGTACTATTTTTATCGGAAGACTTTGGGAAATTTAGGGTGGGTGAAATTGTGTGGATCCACACAGATTTCAGAACCTTACATCACAGAAATGTGAGGAAAATGTGTTTCTTTTCTTACAAAGTTTTATGTTTACAAGGGATTCTAGGTAACAGAAGCTGGAGAGAGCCATACAAGTCACCCCCTTTTGGATTCCGCTGGATGTCAAGTTTTAAAAATGTGTAGGTTTGCTAGGCTTCCCTAGGTGCCGGCTGAGCTAGGGTTCAAAATCCACAGCTAGGCACTTTGCAAAAAAAGGGTCTGCTTTCACTGTAAAAATGTGGTGTGTCCACATTGCATTTTGGGCCATTTCCTGTCCCGGGCACCAGGCCTACCGAAAAAATTGAGGTACCATTTTTATCGGGAGACATAGGGAAACTCAGTATTGTAGAGCAACTGTTATTACATATTGACTTCCTATACATTTCTGACTTCCTATCGTAAGACAATCTGTATAAAAGAGGTCACTTTGAAAAATTTCCTATATTTCACAAGGTAGTATGGGTACCCACAATTTTGGAGATGTTCAAATAGCTACTACTTTTAAACTCTATATTTTATTCCCATTTCGGAAATACATAGGTGTCCTTGATGCCTATTTTTCACTCTATATTTTGCCAAAGGAATTGCTATATACCGGGAACACAATGAAAAACAATTGCAAGCCACAGCTCAGTTATTGGCTCTGGGTTCCTCGGATTCTTGGTGAACCTACAAGTCCTATATATCCCCACAACCAGAAGGGTCCAACGGATGTAACAGTATATTGCTTTTAAAACTATGTCATACTGAGAAGACGTTACAGGTGAAAACGTTGGCATAAATGGCTTTTTTTGGAACTCACTTTCAATTTTTCTTATTTTGCACTGGTAGATTCTATTAAAAAACCTTGCAGGATCAATACAAATGACCCCTTGCTGAATTTAGAATGTTATCTACATTTTCGAAATGTATAGCTTTCTAGGACTCATTATTGCTTTCACACCCATTTCTACCACTAACCGGAAGGAGTTTGAAGACACAAAAAGTAGCAAAAATAGGCTATGTCTGGGTAAAATGCCAAAGCTGTGTTAAAAATGTTGCCTATCTGACAAACGTCTGTCTGTCCCTAAAAGCTGGGAAGATGGTGAATTTAGCACCACAAACCATTTGTTGATACCATTTGCAGGGAAAAAAAACAGACTCTTTCATCTGCAGCCCTTTTTCCCCATTTTGTTTTTAACCCCTTCAGTGCCCGCCCCTTTCCCCGCCCAGTGCCGGCCGTTGCATTAGCGGGCGGGGTCTATGACGAGCTGGACTCGTCATGGGCACAGCGCCACCGCGGCCCATGACGAGTCCAGCTCGTCATGGGCACTGAAGGGGTTAAAAAAAATAACATTTTGCTATATTTTGGCTAATGTCTGGGTCCCCTCCAGAGGAATATACAAACCCTGGGTATCTTTAAAATCCCCATGATGTTGAAGAAAAAGAAGCAAATTTGGCTTGGATATCTTATGGGGGCAAATAGTTACTGTGCCCTAAGCGCGAACTCCCCAGATAGCCCAAAAAAGGCTTAGCACAGCGAGAAAAAGGCCAAGCAGCAAAGGGGTTAAATATAATAAGGAAACAACAATGTTATCCTATGGAAGGGGTAGGCCTCACAGTAGTGAAAAAGTAATTAGTGAGTTTTTCACTACCAGGACAAGTACTTGCCCCACTTTTTAACTACATAGCATAGAGGTAACTTATATGTAATGTAAGGGGGGTTAAGTCTTGACGAGGGTTTTTAAATGCCAAGTCGACATGGTAGTTTAAAACTGCATTCAGGCTGTAATTGCAGGCCTGGGACATGTTTTACCGTGCTACTTAAGTGAGTTGAACAATCGGTGCTGCAGGCCCACTGGTGTTTTCAAATGCTTCCTCAACATAAATTCATTATGCTGAAATCATTATGCTATTAGTATAAAATCAAAAATAACATGGAGAACAACTCTGATAATAAGTTTTGAGTCCAACCCCTGAATAATCAATAACAACAAAACACCAAAAATGCCTAATCAATAACAAGCATTGGGAAAGCCAATAGCTCATGCCTATGCAAGATCTTTTAGTTTTGCCAATATGTTTTAGTCATGCTGTTCACCAGCTTGGCTGCTGTTCAGCATGGCTTAAGGTTAGTGGCATAAAGGAGAGTGTTGTGGAGCAGAGTGTCATGAAGTAGAGTGTTGTGGAGTAGAGTGAAGTGCTATGGAGTGGTGTAGAGAGTTTTGGTGTGGTGTAGAGTTGAGTGGCGTGGAGTGGAGTGAAGTGAAGTGGAGTATCATGGAGTGGTGCTGTAGAGATGCTGCAAAGTGGAAGGGCATAGAGTGACGTAGAGTGTCATAGAGTGGAGTGGTTTAAAGTTTTGTGGAGTGGTGTAGAGTAGAGCGGAGTTGTGTAGAGTATGTTGCATAGAGTGGAGTGGTGTAGAGGGGAATAGATTGTCATAGACTGGAGTGGCATAGAGTGGAGTAGTGTGGGATGGCATAGAGAGGAGTAGCGTGCCTTAGTGGTGGAGTGGAATAGAGTGTAGTGGCATTGAGTCAAGAAGTGTGTCATAGAATAGAGTGGAGTATTGTGGAATGAAGTGGCATAGAGGGAGTTGTGTAGAGCATAGTAGAGTGAAGTGGTGCTTTTGAGTGGCATAGTGTTGCATAGTGGAGTGTCACGGATTGGAGTAGAGAGTGTAGTGGAGTTTAATGGCATAGAGTGTCGTAATGGAGTGTTGTAGAGTGGCAATGAGTTAAGTGGCATAAAGTACAGTAGTGCAAAGAAGAGTGGAATAGAGTGCTGTGGCATTGAGTGCATTGTTTTGTAGTTAAATGGTGTAAAGTGCTTTGGCGTAGAGTTGATTGTTTCAGAGTAGAGTGAAGTGTTGTAGGGTAAAGTTAAGTGGTGCTGGATAGAGTGCAGCGGTGTAGAATAGAGTGGCTTAGAGCTCAGTGGCATAGAGTGCAGTGGCATGGAGAGCAGTGGAGCAGAGTAGATTAGAGTGGCGTAGAGTGCAGTAGAGTGGAGTGATGCAGAGTGTGGTAGTGTATATTGTAGTCAAGTAGAGTGCAGTGGCATGGAGTTGAGTGATGCAGTGACAGAGTGCAGTGGTATAGAGTGAAGTGGTGCAGAGTAGCATAGATGTCAGGGGCAGAGAGTGCAGTCTTGAAGAAGGAAAGTGTCGTGGTGCAGTGATGTAAAGTATAGTGGCATAGAGTGTAGCAGAGTAGAGTGCTGTAGAGAGCAGTGGCAAACAGTGCAGTGGTGCAGAGTAGGATAGGGTGGAATAGAGGGCAGTGACATAGAGCGCAATGTGGCATAGTGTGCAGTGGCATAGGGTGCAGTGGCGTAGAATAGAGTGTTGCAGAGTAGAAAGAAGTTGTGTAGAGTGAACTGGTTTTAAGGACAGAGATCTAGAGTACATTGGGTAGAGTGAAGTGGTTTAGAGCGCAATGGCATAGAGTTGTGCAGTGTAGATTGAAGCGACATAGAGTAGTGGAGTAGAGTTGTGCAGCATAGAGTACAGTGGCATAGAGTAGATTCTTTTAGAATTGAGTGAAGTAGTGTAGAATAGAGTGGTGCAGGGTAGAGTGGAGTGACATAGAGTAGTGGCGCAGAGTGCACTGGCATAGAGTGGAGTGGTGCAGAGTAGAGTGAAGTGGCCTAGACTGGAGTGGTGTAGAGCAGTGGTGCATATTTAAGTAGAGTGCATTGGCATATAGTAAAGTGGTGCAGAGTAGAGAGGTGTAGAGTGAAGTGGTTTAAAGTGCAGTGGTGCACAGTAGATTATTGTGGCAAAGAGTGCAGTTGAGTATAGTGCCATAGAGTGGAGTGGTGAAGTGGCATAGAATGCAGTGGCAGGGAGTACAATGTTGCAGAGAAGAGAGTTGTATAGTGCAGCTTGCAGAGTGCAGTGGCATAGAGTAGAGTGTTGAAGAGTAGAGTATAGTGGGAATACAGTGCAGTGACGTAGAATTACGTGGTTTTGAGTAAAGTGGTGTAGCATAAATTAGCAAAGAGCACAGTAGTGTAGATTGCAGTGATGTAGAGTGGAGTGGCTAGAGTAGTGGAGTAGAATGAAGCAGCATATAGTAAATTGTTTCAGAGAAGAGTGAAGTGGCGTGGAGTGCAGTTGCATAGAGTAGAGTGCCGTAGAGTGCCGTTGTACAGAGTAGATTCAAGTGGCTGAGAGTGGATTGGCATAGAGTGCAGTGATGTAGATTGGCAGGATGCAGAGCAGAGACGCAATGAGTGTATTTATGTACAGTGTTTTGGCATAGAATGCAGTAGAGTGGCATAGAGTGCAGTGGCATAGAGTGCAGTGGTGCTGAGTAGAGTGGCCGAAAGTTCAGTGATGGACAGTATAGTGTTGCAGAGTAGAATGGCATGGCGTAGAGTGGAGCAGTGCAGAGTGGAGTGGTGCAGGATAGAGTGCAGTGGTGTAGATTGGAGTGATGCAGAGTAGAGTGTCAAAGAGTATAGTGGTGTAGAGAGCATTGGCATGGAGTGGCGTAGAGTAGAGTGACACAGAATAGAGTGCAGTGGTGTGCATGCAGTGGCACAGAGCAGAGTTCCATAAAGTTCAATAGCAGAGAGTGCAGGTTTGCAGAATAGGGTGTTGTAGAGTGAAGTGGTGTGTAGTAGAGTGGCATTGAGTGATCAGCATAGAGTGGAGTGGTGTACAGTAGAGCAGTGCAGAGTACTGTGGCATAGAGAGCAGTGGCATAGAGCATGGTGGTGGAGAGTAGAACAGAGTGCTATAGAGTGCAATGACATTGTGTACAATGGTGTATAGTGCAGTGGTGTAGATTTTGTAGTGTATAGGGCCGCAGAGTGCAGTGGTACAGATTAGATTGGCATAGAGTTCATTGGCATAAAGTGCATTGATTTTGAGTAAAGTGGTGTGAAGTGCATGGGAATAGATTGCAGTATTTAGAGTAGAGTGCAGTGGGGTAGAGTAGAATGACGCAGAGTGGAGTGGAGCAGCATAGACTGCACTGGTGTAGAGTGGAGTGGCACAGAGTAGATTGTTTCATAGTAGAGAGAAGTGGTGTATAGTGGAATGGTGCATGGTAGAGTAGAGTGGTGCAGAGTACAGTGCACTGGCATAGAGTGGAGTGGGGCAGATTAGAGTGCATTGGCATAGAGGCAGTGGCATAGAGTGCAGGGCTGCAGAGTTTAGAGGAATAGAGTGGAGTGACGTAGTGTGCAGCGGTGCATAGTAGAGTAGAGTGGGGTAGATTGCATTAGCACAGAGTAGAGTAGTCCAGAGTAGAGTAGAGGGTCATAGAGTAGAGAGGTGTGGAGTGAAGTGGCATTCATTGGAGTGCAGTGATGCAGTGCGGAGTGGAGTACAGTGGAATGGGGAGTGGTGCGGAGGAGAGTGCAGAGGTGTGAAATAGTGCATATTAGAGCATAGTGGGCTATCACGGAGTATGCATGGTATGGTATTGTACTGCCATTACAGACAACACACCTTCAATTGAAATGAAAATTACATTTGCTCAGACACACAATTTTACTGATAAAAGTATACAGCACACAAATGATAATGTGTGGATATGTCATCACTTAGTTTATTGATTTGTTTTGATGACATTAAAATATTTGTTTTCACCACACCTTAGAATTATCGGAATTGCCCGCAAAAGCCAGCATGATTGTCACAGAAATCCTCTCATGTTGAAGTAAACACCAAGCTCCCTGGTAGACAAAGCCTGAATTTTACATCTGCCTTTGAATGCACAGCAAATGTGACAAGAGAAGAACAAGATTTAAAGGTCTTTTCACAGAACGTGAGTCACTCGGACGAATACTGTAAATAAGGTTTAGGAAACGGAAATGATGACATCAAGCTGGACAGCCTAAAACAAATAAAGCCAGCAAATAGAAACCTAACAATTGTGAGTTACAAAACAAAAAGCCAATGAGAAGCAACGGGCAGAATTCATTTCCAGGGAAGTTTTCTGAATGTCCCCAAAATATTGTTAGCAAACCAGGCAGCTGTGCAGACTGGTATGCTTAAACTTAAAAAAAGAATCTAGTGGGATCCCCAGCCCTGCTCTTCAGGGCACACTTCCCATCATAGCTATAAAAGCAGGGCTGGACTGGCCGTAGCGTGCACCGGGCAATCCCCGGTGGGCCGCACGGGTGGGGGCCGATTTTGGGCCCTTGGGGGCCGTTTTTGTTACAGGGCCGCTTTTGAAGCATAGCTGCAAAATCGGCCCTGTAACAAAATCGTCCGAAACCCGGCCCTGGCACAGAGCTCGGCCGAGCACTTTGCCAGGGCTGGTTTTGGTTCCCAGTCCGGCCCTGTATAAAAGTTACTTAATGTACCCCTTGATTTTAACAGGCTGCTGAATACAGACATTGTAACACTGGTGGCACGCCATCTTTCATTCTTACCCACATGTGTAACTGGGACTGACCCTTCATAGTGTTGGAATGCCCCTCCCCCGCCCCTTCAAAACACTCAGGGGTTAAAAGACGCTTAGCTTTATATCATTGACAGTGACAAATGGTAACTTTGTGAGATTGCAGGCAGAAACTCTGGTCACAGGTGCAATCTTTCATGCTGTTCTCTTGCACACACCAGTGCGAAACACACTCAGACAATTATTGTATTTAAGTTTGTTGCTTCTGTTCC
The DNA here is from genome assembly GCF_964204655.1 of Triturus cristatus. Lineage (NCBI taxonomy): Eukaryota > Metazoa > Chordata > Amphibia > Caudata > Salamandridae > Triturus > Triturus cristatus. The sequence continues at coordinate 1,513,659,100 of NC_140591.1, read as the reverse complement.
AGGGCAAACCTACTGTTTGTCTGGACTGACTAAACTAAACTACATTTTTTTCAAATATGTAATTGTACAAAAATGATGTGATAGTGTTCCATAAGGTCGTGATATCTCCCTGTCACTGTGCGCCAGTGATGGGGCTTGTGATTCCAGTCTTACGAAAACAAAACAAACAAAAAAAATCCACATACATTTAATGAAACAAATATGATATTCCACATTTTCCATGAGGGTGGAAAACAAAAATAAATCACCCCGGACAGGTCAGGTGCTTGAACCTTTACACCAATAAACTAATGCAACGTAGAACCGCCTAACAACACATAATATACCACAACCAATACTAACACATAACATTCCACAAGATAACATAACATTTTTATAATATTCCATCACTGGTCAGGAAAAAGTTATGAAGCTTCATGCTACACAGATGGTCTAGGGATGTGTCTTTCTGTGTATTTTAAACATTTTGCAGACACATTTTCCGATGTATTGCATGAAACACTGAAAGATAAACAGCTGATTGAAATAAGGAAGACGTTGATCTCCTCGCAGATAGTGTTATATATTTTTTATAATTACACCAAGACAATTTACTTTAAAATCACCGATTCTCCGTTGGTAATAGTAAAACACTGCTTTTTCATCGTAGTACACGAAGGGCCATATTCACAAGAACGTGTGATAACTACCGCAAGAGAAGCGTAACGCAACTTTCAATATCGCAGCCCATTGCGGGAAAATAACCCCCTGTCAACGTGGAATTCACAACAAGGCAGTAGCATGCGATACCCACCAAATATCGCAGAAAATTGCCCGCGATACAACCACCCGACAGAGATAAAAACACAAAGCACAACACCAGAAAACTTGTGATTAGCCCTTCCGCGATGAGGAAAGCAGGGATAAGAAGCACAAGGGCAGCAATACTCAAGCGCAATGTGTGAACAAGCACAAGAACAGCATACGGAAAACACCACTGAACAAAATACAGCAACAGTGGAGTACCACGGATGCACCCTGGCCAACTGCAGAGGACAAGAGGCACACCACAACATCCAAGCACCGTGGAAGGACAGAACCGACAGGCACACCGCATGAAAGAGACCAGTGGCAGACAAATCAGAGCTGCTGGAGCGACACACCCATCGTGCAGCATACGCACATAAGCAGAAGGGCACCTCGACATTGACAACATCCCGGTACAAACAGCAACCCCTCCACAACTGAACACAGGACACACCTGGATCGGCAAATGTGCTCAACCATGCAAATCACATCTGTAACCCCAGGGATATGTAACATGACAATGCACAATTCCTAACGTTAACTTGCAAAAATGTTTAATTCACACATGCAGTACAATTGGACATCTTCTACAGTCCCATGATTGCCACGGACCGACACAATATGACATGCTCATGAGAAGTAGGTGTCAATGATGGAGGTCCTACGGACCATTACTGACGCAGCTGCAGTGGGATGTGGCCCACCTGCCCCATCACCATCATCATCGTTCGGTACCTCTGGTACTGGGATCCATGGGGCCCTGGTGCGAACACAGATGTTGTGCAACACACAACATGCAACGATCATCTTGCACACGATGTCCGGGCTGAAGAGGAACTTCCCACCTGTGCCATCCAGGCACCTGAAACGTGACTTCAACATGCCAAATGCGTTCAACGATGCCCCTGGTGAGTATGTGGGCCGCATTGTACTGCCTCTGGGCGGATGTGTTTGGGCCTCGGAGGGGTGTAATCATCCAAGGGCAGAGTGCATATCCTTGATCACCTGTGACAGTGCAGGGAGAAAAGAGTCAATACTTGATTCAGCAGGATGTGATGGCAGGCCCACCAACTCAGTGACGCCTGTGCTGGCTGTGTGTGGGGTGAGCGTAAGCCAGCCCTCAGGGAGTAGCCCCGGCTGTATTCATGTCTGGTAGGTGGTCATGTAGTCTGACATGTCGAATGTGGCTTGGTCACGTGTGCATCCCACTGACGTGCTTTCTGCGTTGTTGGCTGTGGGATGTGTGGTGTGCTGATTTGGTATTTACCAACGAGCAGTCCAGTTCCATATGTGCCATCCCGGAAGCACTGGTTGATGATGGACTGTCGGAAGATGAAGGAATCATGCACACTACCTGGGTAGTTGGCGACGACATTGGTGAAGAGTCCCCGGTGGTCCACTATTGCCTGCACATTGATGGAATGCGTGTGCTTTCTGTTGCGGTCGTGGTGTGCAGTATCCGCAGGGGGCACAAGTGGAACATGTGTGCAGTCAATTGCCCCAACACGGCCGGGAATCCGGCTATGGCGTGGAAGCCTTGTTTTGTCTCCAGCTGTTCCTGCGCAGTGTTGGGGAAGTGAAGGTACTGAGGTATGAAGCTAAGGATGGCATCCAGGACAGGTGTGATGAACTTTGATAGGGCTGGCTGTGAGACTCCTCCATCTCTGGCAGTTGTTGGTTGGAAGATACCAGAGGCCAACAGGTGCAGCACAGCCAGCAGCTTTGTCTGAGGGCGGATGTTGGGTCTCCGCTGTGTTGGGACCGTCAGCCTGTGGGCGATGTGGGTCAGGATGGGGAGAATGGTTGTCCTTTTGAGCCTGTAGTGGCAATGACTTCCGCGGGCGTTAGGTCTGTGAGAGTGGTACGTTTTCGGTAGGTCCGCTGTCTTACTCTACGCTGCTTTTGTGGTGGTACGGGGGGGCGGGTCCGGGTCCTTGGAGTGGTGGCGGTCCAGGGGGTGGTGGGGGTGGGTGTTGTGGCCCTGTTGGGGCTCCCAGCTGCATGATGAGTAGCTCCATGGTCTTCGGGTATGGCTGTGTGCGGGGCTCTGTTGCCTACTGCAGGTAGGCGTTCGTCTTTACACCTCCTTGAGGCAGGTGTTAAATACCTGCGGCCACCGCGGCGTATCGCCAGTTTTTGTTTCGCTTTGCAGTTCTGTTAGTTCGTTGTGAAAGTGATGTTGTTGTTTTTTCATGTGTTTTTGCACGGGAACGCCTACTCTGCATCTCATTAGAGTTAGTTGGTGGTGTCCTTTTGGTGTTAGATTTTGGGTCAGTTATCGCGGGGATACTGGCGATGTCTGCGGTTTGCACCTGCTTATGAATGGGGTGTTAAAATTATCTCCATTTTTGTTGCGTTAGGGTGGAGATAAATTGGAGATAAGTCCTTGTGAATATGCCCCGAAGAGTTTCAAGTTTTTAGTCCATTGCAGGAGTATACCAGTACTCTTCATTCATGCCTAGCATGCCCTGTTTGTTAAACTCACCATTTGCACTGTGCAGCGTGTTTTATATTTAATGCGTCTCCTGTCCAGGTTGAGTTGAATCTGCTCCTAGTTGTTGTGTTTAAAACCGCGCTTGCTCGCTTTGTGTTAGTGAAAGTGAAACCGTTCCCTGCATGAACATCTCTTTTTCAGATCCTCCAACTTTTTCACCTTCAGCACTCACCGGGGGCCAGCCAACACAAAAAGGCCTTTCTGTATTTATTTTACACTGCTCTTATCTTAATGGACATTCCTGGTATGGGGCCTAATGTTGTGGTTGATTTCCGCTTGTTTTTACGCACGCACATACCCAAAGACTCAGACATACACGTACAGACATAATGCTCCATACACAGACATACACCACGCACAGGAACGCATACACAGACACAAACATGCATACACAGAAAAAACACAGAGGCAGAAACATACATATTGTACGCACAAAGATACACACACACACACTACTCGAAATTGTAAGACTGCACATTGAAATTACCAGCCCTTTAGCGCACACTTTTGAACCAAAATACAAACGTATTAATATGTGTTTTTATTATGAAGCCGATTATTGCAAACTCCACGATAAACAGTGTAAATAGTCGCTATTTCTTGCGTCATGCGATAACGTACAGGTAGTCTGGCTGAAACCTTTTTAAACTTGAAATAGTTATTTAAATACAATTGTGCTGCCTTTCCTATCTGGAAGGACAGAAGGTGTTGTCACCACAGCGTTGCATTTAATGACGCGGTAGACATTTGTTTGATCTGGGCCCACAGTTTGCCTGTCTCTATGGAGTGAGTAAAGACAGTACCCGTTTGGTGTGTGCACTGCGGTGGCTGTTTTCTTTTTAGTCATGTGTACTTTTACTGTATGACTAAAGCGCCACAATATCGTGCTGCTGGGGGAGGAGCAGTGTTCGTTCATCCGCTGTGAAAGTCGCAACAATAAACGTTGCATCGATGGGCACCTTCACAGAGTGTGGGGTCTTCCACAGAATACATCTTTTATAATATGGTATATCTAAAGCTCCTTAAAGACATCAGTCCAGTCACCCAGCTCGTTTCTCTTCGCTGCTTCTCATCTCATGAAGTGACGACCACTCACCAGAGCACAGCCACCATGGACGTCACCTGCCCCTCCTGGGTGTGCTCAGGCAGCAGGCCAGGTACAGAAGACAGCATTCCCGGACGGCGACCAGTGAACAGATTCATGCAGCTCCGGGCTCTGGTATAATATATGCTGCAGATTTGAAACGCTGCTTTACAGGAAGTAGTGCTGTCTGAGGAGGGTGCACCTGACTCTATGTGATCTCTAGACAAGGATTCATGCAAAATACCAGCTGACGGCGTCACCGCTGCCTGCAACAACCTGTGATTCTAGGCAAGTCACTTATCTCTCTGGGGTGTATTTGCAAGCCCACCAGGGCTTTAGGTGTGTGGGGTCTCACTGGTGCTGAGCACCGGCAGTTTTTAGGTCTCGCCTGACCCAGCGTATGCGCTGGTCTGGCGAGACATTTAGTAGGTGGTTTAGTAATTGCTACCCACCTTTTTGTGCTGGAAACAAACTACAGTGCACGATGGCGTGCACGTGCACAGCTGCTCCCCGCATTCCCCCCTCCCTTCTCACCCAGCCATCCTGCGCCAGCCTTGTGCACCATACCCCTCCCCCCGCTGCTGCACGCGCATCCCTAGTGTGCATCATCGCGATCGCGACCACTTTCGCTTTTACAGTGATCGCGATCGCGATGAGGGATTGTCAGTTGGAGACCTCACGCAAGCTCACCACCCACCATGCTCCTTCTTCCGCCGATTCTCCACATATTCCTCCTGTTCTGTTACACCACCTCAAACAAACATATACAAACTGCACAATAAACATATTTAGTAACCTATTCATCCAACTCACAGCTAAACCGCCCGCCAACCTTCCCTGTCTTAATTGTATTCCCGTGTTCCCACCACACTTAACCTAAACGTTTGTTACCCCTGGGTGTTGTCAGGAACCTCTTGTTTAAAGGGGGCCTCGAAATGGGTCTCTATCAGGCTCTGTTTTGTGCCCTGACACAGGCGGTCTGTTTTTCCCCCGGACTGCAGTGACAGCAGGTACGTGGATGTGCACGTGCTCACACTGCTCACTTCTCACAAGTGGAGAAGTTACGGCATGATGTCATGCCAGGTGAGTGTTGTAGAGGAAAGGAAAATCGTTTAAAGAATCATCTTCTCTCTGGATTTTCCTTCTCTTTTTGAAACTGAAGACCAGCAACATTGTCATGGTGTTACCAGTGCTTTAAGTGGAAGCTTTTTCAATATTATATACTAGCAGTAGTTGCTGCTTATTTGTCTTATGCAACTAACAACCATTGACAAAGCCAATAGTCCTGACTTGTTGTAGGTATGATGTTACTTGATGTTAATTGTTATATCATATATCTGGATGCAATGGCAGAAACAGCAAAATACAAGTCGGGTGGCACACTATGCTAAGCACAGATTTTTAGTTATCGTGTTTTTAAGCCACACCCTTAATTGCATTGTCCACGCCCCTTTGCGAGAACCCCGAGTTTTTTCATCCCACTTAAAGCCCTGCAGCCCCTATCGCCACAGGAATGTTACTTTTTTCGACGTTACTGTGGCAATAGGGGCTTCGCCTTATTTACAAGGCAGCTTTAAGCCATTTAACATGGCCTAACACTGCCTTGTAAATAAGTCCCCCTTTCACGCTATGTTTTGCGTAGGGCATTCCACAGCAACACACATTGATTCTGACACTGCCTCTTGTTTACAAGGGAGGCATAAATAGGAGGCAGAGCCAGAATTATGACCAGGGAAAACTTGCTCTTAACCTGGCGAATTGAGGAGAAATGTTTCATTTCTCCTCGTTTTTGCTGTTTTCATGCATGCTGTGCTGTGCAGCACATATGAAAATAGCAACAGGCCAATGATTTTTTATGTACAAGAAAGTCCCCCTTCCTGCACATAAACAATCATTTTAAAAAAAATGCTGTTTTGCAACTTCTGTGTGTGCTGCATTAAGCAGCACACATAAGATACAAAACAGCATTTAAAGATTGTTTATGTTCAGGAAGGGGGATCTTCTTGCACATAAACAATCTTCACCTTCACGCAAACACCCTTGCACTGTGGTGCAAGGGTGCCTGCATTGGCGATAGGCTGCTATTTGTAGTGCAGTTGCAGAGGGATACGCAGGGCTGCACCATTTTCTTGTAAATATGGTGCAGTCCCGCGTGACACGTTAAGCCAGGAAGGCTAATGCCTCACTCCACCACTTCCCATGTACATATTCTTCTCTGCGCCTTATAAAAACAAGAAAAAAAGTGCAAGCACTTTGAAAGAGCAATAGGCTGGGGGAGTAGGAAGGGGGAAAAAACTACCTCAATCCTGTCTGATGCAGCGGACTTACACAGATTCATTTAATCAAGCTATGCTTGGTCCCTGCTTACCAGAAATGACGTTTCACCATCACTGTCCAGTTAAGAAGCCTGTAATTGTTATGTTTATTACTGGTGCCCAATATAGGCTCAGGTAGCAACCTGACCTTTCACCTATATTTCCCCTGCCATTACACTACTTAATGGTTCTTGGTACTGACCTTTTGCCTAGCTACGGGATAGCCGAAATGACATGGGGTTTTCTCTGAAAACTAGCCTCATTCATTATCCATGAGGATTCTTGGAATCAAAGCAGGACACAGCAGGACACCATCTCCTGCATAATAACTATGTATAACGGTCATTCTTCCGGTCTTCCGTCATCCAAGTCCAACATGACACAGCAAGGTATATCCCCTGGGCCCTGGGGGTACCACATTGAGTATATAAACAACATATCTCTGCTGAGGCGAAAGAGGAGAAAAGGACTTCCATGCTAACACACTGATGGGAGACGCTGATGTTCATACACGCAGAGACTCCTGCTTGCAGTGGTCTGACATCCCTTACGGGGTGTCCACCTTGAGACCAAGACAGGGTCCCACACTCTCCCACTTCAGGTAATGGGGTTGACTTTATCCTAGAGGGATTCTTGACTTCTACACCTACATACATGCTAGGTACACTTCGGTACATCTAGTTAGGGGCGCATCATAGCGTACACAGTATATTGTCATGTATTTTTATACTTCCCTGTATTCATGGTTTTAGCCCTATGGTAGAAATCTACCACACTTTTACTCTGTTAGTGCTTACGATCAGTTAAGTCTGTTTCTGTCTTATAGTTGTTTCAGCACACCTATTTTACATCAGAATGACGCTGGTTCAATAAATGCTTATTGAAAAACGTCCCCACCGTTTATTCTGTGTATCTCTCTGAGACAAAGTGAGCACGAGTGACTGAGCGAAAAGTACTGCACTGTTTCCACGATCCTGAGGGATCAGGGTTGTCATGTTCGATATTTGCCAATAACTATTCTCTCCTTGGTAAGAGAGGTTTCTAGTGGCACTGTGAGCTAGCTGGTATACAGGCTAACATACCCAGTAGGGGTGTGTAGAATCAGTCCGGACACCCATCCTACAGTGTATGTTGTCTAAGCATGCAGATCCTATATAGCTTTACAGGGACTACACAACACTGAACGGCAGAAATGGAAAGCATGGCCAGGCTTCAACCCCTTTTCTGTATACAAGAGTGTCTCGCAAGTGAGATGCACGTGCTAAGGCTTGCTTTCAAGCAGGCTCGACCCTAAAAACATAAAAGATATTTTATTAGCTTCTTGAGAAGTTCATCTTATTCAGACTCAACTAGTGATTCAGACAGACAAATAATCTGCTGCAATCTCAAGCAAGAGGTTTTTTTAGGAAAAGGAACAAGGAGGGGAAGAGGAAAAGGGTGGCAAAAACAAGAGACAGGAGAAATAAATACCCGACGACAGACATACCAATGGGGAACAGAGAATTAACAGCCATTTATACAGTGCTACTTGAGTTATTGCAATTTTTCCGTAAAGTCTGATTAAAATTATTCTTCATAAATATGCACTTGACACAACCAGCGAGTTGTACTGGCTTAAAGAATCCACCAAGCTTTTTCACCCCAACTAACTAGAAGCTAGTGGAAATCAGCCTTCAAAAGGGCAGTACTTAAAGAGGCGGATAATCTTGAGGAATCAGGGAAGTATATCAAGTTCAATTAAAAAAAATCAGACTCTTTTGCCCTTTGCAAATTACACTAAGCAGAGAAAAATATAACAAAATCAACCGATAAGGGTGGAGCAATTGTAATTCAAGATCGCCAGGATCAAGAACTGGAAATGTTGTGATAACTCAACAATGATGCTAATTATTGCATATATATTCCTACCAAGGAAATACAAGCAGAGATTAATATATAATTGGTCTTCCTTGTGGGTTCTCTTTGTCTTTATGGATCTTAGTCAGTATATAGAGTACCAGTGTTCTTGGATGGTTATTTATCAGGAAATCATAATCATTTTTAGTCATCTATCCCTCCATAGGACATCAACTATATTCTTAATCAATATCAGCAGGAAATATTAATCCTTGGAACAGGCGTTCACATGGAACTCATTTGTGGGCAAATTGTGAGTGTCAGATCTTTCTGTGTGGAATAAATCAAAATAAACCAGTATTAATCCAAAATGTTTTGCAAGAGCAATAATAGCACAGCCAGTATTTTTGTACCCAACTGCGGTTCAGCTGAACCGAGTTTTATTAGACCAGAATTATTTTCACACTCAATATTATGAGTGTCTTTCAGGACACTCAGGAAAGAAATTAAATAAATCAAGTAGGCCCCTGGTGTGTAATCAAACCAAAACCAAAGTCAAACAGGAAAGGTGAAATGAAACATCAATTTTAAGGGTATATTGGTTGATACATAGAAGGGACATCAGTTTCTATTAAATACAGTCTGGTATACAAAGAATCAATCATTGTGTCACAAATTCAGAAACGTCTGTCTCTGTAATTGTGTCGACAGCGTTTCAACCATTAAAGAATAAGAAGGTCTCATCAGGACTAAGATTGGCTGGGATTGTAAAGGTGGTGCAAATATCCACAAATATAAACCGCTGAGGGTTAAGGAATCAATCCTGCTGGGTGGACTAGCATCCCATTCCGAATGCGACCAATCTTTTTATTTTCAAACAAAGGGGACTGCAACAGGGTTTCCCTTTGTGCCGGAATTAGCAGCACTGTTCATGGTAAAGTATGAGGAGAGATGCAAAAAACTCCTGGTTCACCCCCACCCTCAAGGACTCCAAAAAAGAATGCCGCACCCTCGAGAAGACCTGGCGCCTCAACCAGACCGACGAGAACATGTCCGCTCTCAAGAACGCCACCCGCAAACACCACCAACTCCTCCGCGCCGCACGAAAATCAGCCTTCCAGAACAGACTAGACAACAATGCCCACAACAGCAAGGAACTATTTGGCATCGTCAAAGAGCTCTCCAACCCCGACGCCGAAAACAACTCCATCCTCCCCTCACAGGACCTCTGCGACTCCCTCGCAGCTTTCTTCCACCACAAGATCACCGACATCTACAACAGCTTCACCACAACCAACACAAACCCACTACCGGAACCCGCCAACGACAACACAACCATCGACACCTGGAACCCAACCACCACCGAGGAAACCACCCGCATCATGAACTCCATCCACTCAGGATCACCATCCGACCCCTGCCCGCACCACATTTTCAACAAAGCCGACAACATCATCGCACCCCACCTCCGAGACGTCATCAACACATCTTTCACCACCGCCACCTTCCCGGAGAACTGGAAACACGCCGAACTCAACGCCATCCTCAAGAAACCAACAGCAGACCCCACCGAACTCAAAAACTTCCGGCCCATCTCGCTCCTACCGTTCCCCGCCAAAGTGATTGAAAAAATCGTCAACGCTCAACTCACCACCGCCCTGGAAGCCAACGACTCACTCGACCCCTCACAGTTCGGCTTCAGGGCTAACCACAGCACCGAGACCGCCCTCATCGCAGCCACAGACGACATCAGATCTCTGACCGACAAAGGAGAGACCGTGGCCCTCATACTCCTGGACCTCTCCGCAGCCTTCGACACGGTCTGTCACCGTACCCTGATACGTCGCCTCAGCAACACCGGCATCAGAGGCAAGGCCTTGGATTGGATCATCTCCTTTCTCTCCGGAAGAACTCAGAGAGTCCGCCTCACCCCCTTCAGATCCACAGCTACGGAGATCATCTGCGGCGTCCCCCAAGGATACTCCCTCAGCCCCACCCTCTTCAACATCTACATGACCCCCCTGGCGAACATCGCACGAAAACACGGACTCAACCTCATATCCTACACCGACGACACCCAGCTCATCCTATCCCTCACCAACAACCCCACCGCAGCAAGAACCAGAATACACGAAGGCATGAAGGAAGTGGCAAACTGGATGACAGACAGCCGGCTCAAACTAAACTCAGAGAAGACGGAGGTCCTCATCCTCGGCCCTACACCCACCGCCTGGGACGACTCCTGGTGGCCCCCCGCCCTAGGCAGCACTCCCCAACCCACCGACCACGCACGCAACCTCGGCTTCATCCTGGACTCATCCCTCTCCATGACCAGACAGGTCAACTCGGTGACCTCTGCATGCTTCAACACCCTCCGCATGCTCCGCAAGATCTTCCGCTGGATCCCCACCGACACCAGGAAGACCGTCACCCACGCCCTCGTCACCAGCCGCATGGATTACGGAAACACTCTGTACGCCGGCATCACCACCAAACTGCAGAGAAAACTCCAACGAATCCAGAACGCGGCCGCACGACTCATCCTGAACATACCTCGCCACCACCACATCTCCGGACACCTGATGAAACTCCACTGGCTTCCAGTCAACAAGAGGATCACCTTCAGACTCCTCACCCACGCACACAAAGCCCTGCACAATCTCGGACCAAAACTCATCAACAACAGAGTCTCCTTCTACACTCCTCCTCGCACCCTATGCTCAACCGGACAAGCCCTGGCTGTCGTACCTCGCATCCGCAAAACCACCGCCGGAGGCAAGTCCTTCTCCTACCTAGCGGCGAAGACCTGGAACTCTCTTCCCAGCCACCGTCGCGCCACACAGGACCACCTCTCCTTCAGAAGGCAGCTCAAGACCTGGCTCTTCGAGCACTGACCCCTCCCCCCCCCAGCGCCTTGAGACCCTCACGGGTGAGTAGCGCGCTTTATAAATGCAAATGATTGATTGATTGATATTCAATATTAACCCTTTTAGATCTCCTAATGCAGAAGATACATCAATAATGTTCTCCTTATCTGGAAAGGGAACAGCAAGGAGTTGATGGGCTTCCATAAATTGATTAATACACATACATCGAATATCACATTTTCCATTACTTACAACCAAAGGAAAATCAATTTTCTTGATTTGATCACACAACACGAGGAAGGGAGAATTTATACAACAATGTATAGTAAGGAAACTGACAAGAGTTCTTTTCTTCAGTACTCAAGTTTTCATCAACACAACCTCGGAAATAACTTGCTGGACAGCTAGTGCATTACATCGTAAGGAAATGCTATAAAACAGAGGATTACGATTTTTCATGCAAATAGACTCCTGAAAAGTCTTGCAAAGAGAGACTATTCACGAAAATTATTGAGAACATCATTGAAAAGAGTGTGGTACACACTAAGGGAAAGGATACTAGAGAAAAACACTAAAGAAAAAACTTCACAAATTGTATGTCTTACAACATATAGTCAACATACTAATCTGATAAAAAAAGTTATAAGAGGAACTGGGGCTTGATTAGAAATTATGATTTCACTATGGAGAAACCACTCTTTGCTCTCAAAAAGTATACGCATATTAGAGATTTGGTTTTACATTCTAACACCAAGAAATATAGAGTATTCAACACATTGCACAACATTCTGGGATTTACAATCGTTGTGGGTCACCACAAGCATGGCAACTGTTCTGTTTGTCAATTAACAATTGAAAGAACAGAGGAAGTGTGTGGGAAAAGTGAAAGATCTCGAATTTACAAACTGTAATACAAAGTATTAGAAATGGGGGTCTCTAGTTTGTAGAGGTAGGTACGTTTGACCAAGTACGGGCCCTTGCTTCTAGACAGGGTAAGGGGGCTACACTCCTAAAATAACCCCTTCTCACCCCCTTGGTAGCTTCGCACGAGCAGGCAGGCTTATCTCAGAGGCAGTGTGGAAAGCATTTGTGAACACATACAGTAATGACACTACAGATGGACACCACACCAGTTTTGAAAAATAAGTAATCTTTATCTAGATTTAACACAAGACCAAACGAGAAAAATCCACAATACAGTATTCAAAAATATGACTTTCAGATGGTAGAAATAGCTTAGTTTAAAGTAGATGGTAAATGCGCCACTTTACTCTCAAAGTACCTTGGATGCGTAATGCAATATAAATAAAAGGGGCGCAGTGAAGATGATGCATCAGTTCCTTGCTTCGGGGAGGTGATGCATCGGTTCCTTACTGCAGCGCAGGGGAAGTGATGTAAATGTAAATGTAGTGCATTTATATAGCGCTCCGCACACCCCCGAAAGGGTCTCTCAGGCGCTGTGCACATACCGCTGTGGAACCCGTCCTGGCCTTTCCCTGTGAAGTGCCCACTCCTGGGCACCCCCAAGGTGAAGCCAGGCATCCTAGCGCTGTTGGGGCCATTGTGGAGATTAAGCTATTGCCCAGAGTTGCAGAGTGTGACCCATGATTAGAATAGGCACCGAGGAGAGAATTATCAGGTCCGGGGAAATTGAGCCCAAGACCTGCTGAGGCAGGAATTGATCCCTGGTCCGGGACAGGCCTCTGCATCAGGATCTGCCGCTCTAACCATTGAGCCACACTTCTCCATTGATGAGTCGGTTCCTTCCAGGAGAAGAGGGGATGCGTTGGTTTCTTACTGCGTTCTAGTTATGATGCGACAAGATGGCACCTCGATGCGATGCGACGATCCGGTGCGATGTGACAAAATGGCGTCTTTGATGCGATACAACAACTTGGATACAATGCGTGTACGCCCAACTGCCGTGCGGCAAAAACGGTGGTTTCTTGAGCTGCAACAGGCCCTGCGATGTGCTTCTCTGGTGATGCGACTGCAACCTTTGCGGCGGCGGCACGCTTCTCCGGCGATGCAACATGCTACTTCGGCGATGCGACGGAAACAGCTGCGGCGGCGTCATGCTTCTTCGGCGATGTGACAGCAACAACTGCGGCGGAGACACGCTTCTTCCTCGTTGCATCATGCTTTCAACTCCCAGCGACAAACAGTCTCTAGAGGTCCTAAAACAACAGCAGACAGGTATAATTCCCAGCAAGGAAATTCAGGGGGAGCTGGTGGTGAAGTCTTTGTGTCCCTGAGATTTCAGAACAGGAGGCAAGCTCAGCTTCAAGCCCTTGGTGATCTTCCTCAAGATGATAAAGTACACACAAAGTTCCTTTTCTCTTTTCCTTGGCAATAAGTAACCACTGCAGGCCAACCCCAAACAGTAACTAGCGCAGGGACAGTCTACTCCTTCAGCTTCCTTGGTTTCTTTCCTAGGGAGGGATCCTTAGAGATGTGACTCCAGTAAACCGTTATGTGGAATCAGCACTTTTAAGAGACTAGACACGCTTAATATTGAAGATGTGGACAATAGAAAGAGTTTTGATTGAACTATCAAAGATTAACAACATATGAATTGTCCAGTTGTGGGAAACAAATGTTCCTGATGTATTCCGAAATTGTGTTGAAAAAAGGAACCAATGTACTTTAAATAACAATTAAGGTCCTCATTTATGGGGATTTGACGTAGGTCAGCACAGCAAGTCACCTTGCTGCGCTGCCATACGCCGAAGTGAAAGGGCAGGAATTAACCATATCTATGGCATAGGGTGCCTTCCTGTCCTTACCCCTGTGCTGTTGCCGTTTCAGTAGCCTGCAGCAAATGCAGGCACACTTGCACCAAGGTACAAGGGTGCCTGTTTTTTCAGTAGGATTGTTTTTTTGCAGGAAGGGGCACCTCCCTGCAAAAAACTATCCTGAGAGGTGTTTCCTCTTTCTATTTGTGATGCAGAATGCAGCACACCTGGGAAGAGGGAAACATGAAGAGAAATACACAAAATTCTCCTCGTTACGCCTCACTTTGGGAGGTGTAAGGTTTTAGCACAACCCCAGGTTTACGGGGATTTGTCAACCTAGAGAAACATCAACAACCATGTGTGCTACTTGGGAACACCCACTGGAATGCCCATGGAATTCCTCCAGAGCGCAGAGTAAGGCAACGCATCAGTTTGTGCTGCCTTGCCTTACTCCATATCTATGAAGCTTCTCAAAGCCACACAAAATGGCTTTCCAAGGCCTCATAGATATTGTAGTTTGCACCGCCGGAGTAACACAAAAAGTGATTCTTCGGTGGTGCAGGGAGCTCATAAATATGCCACAAAGTATGAAGGTAATATTCATGTGATAATCGTGCACAGAACTACAAATCCCATGATTCCGCTGCCAGAGGGATGCAGGTTGTAACCAATTAGCACTGAAATAACTGACTGATTGCACATCACGAACCATGTTAGTAAGCACTCTGCTCCAGTGGAAACTGTTTATGTTGGCGCTGTGGAGGAAATTAAGTTTCCCGCAGACAGGGCTGTTGGAATGCGGGCGATTGAAAAGAAGTAAAAAGTGTTCTGCATGCTGGCCTCAGCGATTATGGGTGGTGTTTGGAACACTGAGCAGACAGTTAGGGAGAAATAAAGTTTCCCTGCTCATTGGCCTGAGTGGTAGAGGCCGATTGACTGTAAGGTGGTGAAGCAGTCATGTTGACGCCAGCGAGGAAGTGTGGAATGAAGTTTTAAGATGTCTGGGTAATTCTAGCACGAAAAACACTAGCTATTAATATCACCTGAGTTACTGATATTTCTCATTTTTCCATTGCTGGTTTCCATTATCAAATCTATTTAGAAGTAGCCTAAGTTATTTGAGGTATGTTTTTATACAAGCACTAATAAAGGAAAATGTGAACATTGGTTGTTTTTATCCTCTGTTTAAAGTAGGAACTGTAAAAAAGTTTAATATAGAAATACCCAATGTTGAGATTAATGTACCCAGGTAACATACGTGGATTGCCCCGAAGAAGATCTCATTAAATAAAGGCCCTTGAGGAGATCGAAACGCGTTGGCATGATGTAGGACTGCTCTGGTGCCTTTTCCTTTCAAATTGACTGAATCTGAATATTGGAAGATTGGACACCTATTATCACCCTCATATGGGGCTCTGTTCCACAGAAAAAGTTGTATATGGATGAGTTTTGATAACTTTTGTTTAGAAAGCTGTAATTGGGAGTTTTTATTGATTAGGCATTTTTTGTCTTTTGTTTTTCTTGATTAGGCATGGTTTGGGCTTACAATTTATGATTTTGCACTGATAGCATAATACAGTTAGAATTCTGAATTTGTGTTGTGGAAGCATTTGAAAACACCTGAATACTTTTAATAGACACGATGAAGAAGGTCTGCATGTCTAATATTGAATTATAATGATTTATGGTGAGTGAAGGTCTTAGTCTGTCAATTATATTTACGTGCCCCCACCTTTATTCTTGTGAACTGAGTCAAGCCACCCTGGTTTTCTTTGATTGCAGGGCCACTGGTAGTATTTAATATATGGGCCCTGGATACATGGTATATCACTTTTTAAGGGACTTATCAGTAAATTAAGTATGCCAATTGCTGAATATGCCAATCAAACCATGTTCAGGGAAGTGAGCACAAGCACTTTAGCACTGGGTAGCAGTGGTAAAGTGCACAGAGTCCTAAAGTCAGCAAAAAACAAACTCTGCTAAAAAGTAGGGCTGGGCAGAATTTGCAAAATTCACTTTTGCAAATTATCGCGAAAATGTTAAAAATCTCCGCAAACAAGCGGAAATATCGTGAAGATGCGGAAGGTTTTTTCCCGTCCGTTTGCGGTATTTTCTGCGTGGTCGCGGCTCACCAACTTACCCATGCGGTTGCTCGCGGGCGCGGCCATCTTGTTTTCACTTGTCTCGCGGTGCATGATCGCGAGAAGAAAGACGTAATCGATGAATGACGTTACTGCGGGCGCGAACTGTCGCGAGACAGCGCAAATGGCTACCAACAATCCAACATCTTGTGGAGAACGCGACCGGACCGGGAAAACTTGTCGGTGAACGCGGGGATTCAGGTAAGGCGGTCGCGCGCACGCGAGAATGTATTATTTTACAGCGCGAGCAAGCAAAAAATTTCCGGTAAAATGCAGATTGCGGAAATTTTGACATTTTCGCGCTCTCCGCGGAACGCAAAAATGTCAAATTATCGCAATTTCCGCGAGCAGAACGGAATTTTAGCCCAGGCCTACTAAAAAGTGGGGAAAAAAGCAAAATGTTTGGGAGTGACCCTACAGAGGGGACTAGGTCCACCAGAGGTTGCAGGTTTGGCATCCCTCCTGGTTCAACAAGACCACAATCTGTGAGACAGGCCTATGTAATGGTGCACACACACAAGAATCGTATTTGCAAATGACAACAAATATCTGCATTAGGGATGAATACACCAATACAATTGACCACTCAGGGCAGGGGTACACACCCATTACCATGCAGAAGGACTTTTCTGTCCCAACGAATGCCCCTCCCAGATCAGACCACCCTTAACCATCTCCTAGAGAGGTTGGGTGGTGAGATCGGCAAAACCGGTGGCAAAGTCCATCAGCATTCCTGTGGCTAATCCGGCTCGATACTCCACCACAAAGTCTAAACTTTTCAAAGAAATATACTTTATCAACAACTTGGGATTCTCTCTCTTCATAGTCATCAACCATTTCAGTGGCTTATGATCTGTCTGCAATGCAAACTTATTACCAAAAAAATAAGGGTGGAACATACACAAGGCCCACTCTATGGGAAAGCCACCTTCTTAATAGTCTCCAGCTCTGCTCAATAGATATTAAACCCTACTAATAAAGGCTTCCAGATGCTCAGTACCTTTGTTATCCCTTTGAGATAACACCCCTTCAACTTATTTGTCAGAGACATCCATCTGTACAATGAAAGGCTGACTGTAGTCAGGTGCGTTCATTACAGGTACAGTGTATAGTGCCTTCTTCAGGTATTCATATGCTTTCTCACACTCTTCAATCCATATTACTTTCTTCAGCTTCTTCTTTGAGGTCTATGCAACCAATAGGGCAGCTACATTTCCACAGTGACACAACATTCCTGTGATACCTGTTAAGGTCCAAAAAGACCCTCACTTCAGTTTTCGTAGTAGAAACTTCCCAAACTATCACGGACTGAATCTTGGCATCCAATGGGTAAATCTTCCTGTTTCCAATCTCATGCCCAAGGTAGACTACAGAGTACTTCCCTACCTGCCACTTTGTTGCCTTGATTACCACTTTTGCATCCTGTATCCTAGCCAACACCTATTTTAGGTTTCTAATGTAGTTGTTTCATACAGGTGAAAGTGCCCTTCAAAAATACACATTTTTTTATGTTATGAATTGCTGAACACTGCAATATAGTTCAGATAGGCCACACAGAAGTCTTCCAGTGCAACAAGAACATTGTTCACCAGGTGCTGAAATGTGGCAGGATCATTCTTCAACCCAAAGTGCATCACCTTGAATTGATGTAACCCCTTTGGTGTAGAAAATGCAGTCATCTCCTTGTCATGTGGTACCAAAGCAATTTACCAATATCCAGAGGACTAGACTAAGAGATCTCTCATGACCCCCAGGTCCAACATTTTGGCAACTTCTGCCTTAATGCATCACTGAGTACAGTCAGATGTTATGTACATTCTGCACCTCACCGGTAGACTGTCACCTGTGTCTATGTCTTGTGCACAGACAGGTGTCAACCCAGGAGTCAGTGAGATGAGGTTGGCAAACCATCCCAACATGTCTCTACGTACTCTCTGCTGCTCAGTTATTGATTGAGGGGTAACATAACCCCTTCCACATTTCACTTTTCAGCAAGCCATGAAGACGTTCACTGTCTTCCTCTGCTTCCTCTGCCATAGCCATGATATTCATTGTGTAATCTCTCCGGGGGTAAGGCTTCAGCCTGTTCACATGGAACACCCTCTTGGTTCCCTTGTGGCACCTGTGTCCACTATTTAGTTATTACATCAGAAATGTTATGAAATACCTTGTATGACCCACACCATTTGCCCTCCAAAGCCATGGGTTTTAGCAACAACATTTACTGATCTTCCTAATATCCAGTCAGTGTAACTTTCTGGTCATACCTTCCTTCATCAGCTCTTGGTTATCTTGAAGTTTGTCCTTTGCTTGAATCATGTATTGCATCATCAATTAACTGAGGCCAATCACATAGCTCAACACAGTCTTTTGTTGAGACTCTGAAGTTTCTTCACATCTTTCTCTTACTAAGGTGAGTGTACCCCACACTGGTAGTACATACAGAAGCTCAAAGAGACTTAACCCTACTTCCTTCTGCAGAATCTCACAGTAGGCAAACAAGAACCATGGCTGGAGAAGATCACATTTCCTTCCGAGGTTCTCTGACAGAGTTCCCATCATGCTTTTCAATGTCTTGTTATACTGCTTCAGCAAAGCATTGCATTGTGGGTGGGTATGTCATGGAGAAGTGGTATGTCACACAAGCTTTCTCCCATATCTTTCTCATGTAAGAAGAGATGAAGTTGGTTCCCCAGTCAATAATTATCATCATTGGAAATCCAAACCTAGAAAAGATCACCAGAAGAGGTCTTTCTACCGCACCTGCACTCATGCTCCTCCGAGATACAGCTACAGGGTAACCAGTGCCATAATCTACCATGACCAAGATATACTTGTTGCCTGACTGAGAGTGAGGTCGAATGGACCAACTATGTCCATTCCCACCTGCTCAAATGGAATAGCTACAACTGATAGTGGCACTAATGGTGCCTTAGTCTTCCCTCTTGTCTTACCAGTCATCAAGCAAGCAGGACAGGTTGTACAAAACCTCTCTGTGTCTCTCTGCATCCCTGGCAAGTAGAAAAGAGGGTCCAACCTATCTTTTTTTTTATTCCTAAGTGTCACGCTAAGGCCATTTCATGGACCAGTGACTACAGGAGGTTCCTGTTTATTAATGGAGCCACCAGCCTATTACCTGTTCCTGGCTCAGGATTTACCAGCTCCCTATAAAGGAGGCCTCCCTCCCAGCCAACAAAGATTTTCCTGAACACTCCTTTGCTTACCTGTTCCTGGGCTTCCTTCCGAAATCCCACAAGCATCGGGCAATCTTCCTGTGCCTTGCAGAAATCTCCCCAGGTACGGCCCCCAGCAGCCAGCACAACCTGTAGCTCTGGAATTGACCCAGTCTCTAGCAATATGTCTACTTCAGGAGCCTATCCTTCCCTCCTCCTTCTTGAGCAGAAGTGATGACCTCCATGGGTATTGCCTTCCCCGTGTCTGCCCCTTCTTGAAAACTACCCTGTCATTGTCCTTGCAAATCAATTATGATGCCAGTCCCTCTCTGAGACTGATGTGCAGCCTGTTCTCTAGTCAACACAGCGGATGTTCTGCAAGCCAGGAAGGCTTCTGGTCCAGGTACCAAGTCAGGGGCAATCAAATCATTGCCCAAGAGACATCTAGCACCTTGCTTTTCCCTTACACATGTCCGCCTTGCCGTTGAGCTCAATCTCAGCCCTGGTAAGTGGATACTCCATGCCCTCTCCACTGGCTACAAAAATGTCCCAGAAAGTATCTCCTCAGGCTTACAGTACCTCTTCTCTTTCACAGTGTTGAAGGCTTCAGTATCCCCTAGAGAAGATATGTTCCTCCACTGATACTTCCTGCACAAATCCCATAGCATTTGGACAAATGTGGTTCAGACATCTGGGTCCCAATCCCAAATGTCCATAGCTTCTAGTTTGGTGCAACTAGGCCCTCTCAGGTCCCTTCACCCACTTGTAACATAATTGCTATCACCGGTTGCTGGAAACGGCCCTTTCTGCATGATCACCCCCAAACATTTTGTCTTCCTCCTCTCCTTTCTTTGCTGAAATCTTTTTTGTTGACTTCAAGACTCTGTGCACTTTACCATTGCTAACCACTGCTAAATTACTTGTGCTCTCTCCTCTCCTTAACACAGGATAACATTGCCTCATACCCAATTGGCATATTTAATTTAGTTATAAGACCCTAGTAGAGTGTACTGCATGGGCCCAGGTCCTGTAAATTAAATGCTACTAGTGTACCTGCAACACTGATTTCGCCACCCACTTCAGTAGCCTTTAAACATGTCCCAGGCCTGCTATTGCACAACCTGTGTGCAGTTTTAAACTGCAATGTCAACCTGGCAAGTTAAACCTCTTGCCAGACCCAAAACTTCTTTTTTAATACATATAAGTCACCCCTAAGGTGGGCCTTAGACAGCCCAAAGGACAGAGTGAAATGTATTTAAAAAGGAGGACATGTACTTTTTTGTTTGACATGACCTTGTAGTGAAAAAGTCTTAAATTCACTTTTGACTGCTCCAAGCCCTATTTCTCCCATTGGATAGCATTGGAATTACCTTATTACAATTTATAAGTGTAATTCTCAATTGATTAGAGATACACCCTTCAACTCTTGTGTCTCTGGAATCACAATTTAAAACCCAAACTTATGATGAAGTCAGATTTTAAATTGCAATTCTGAAAACGCCACATTAAGAAAGTTGGCATTTTATTAATTTAGCCATTTGGTGCCTGCTTCCTGTCTCTGATTACTTGTCTGGGGTGGGTAACAGCTGGGCTTTGTGTATTCCCTCTAAGGAGTCACAGGAGATTAGGTATGACTTGATTGGCTATCCTTGCAGGATGAGAGGGAGGGCTAGACCCAGCCTCACTCATACAAGAATAGGCTGTGTCACACATTGGGCTACATAGCCCCCTGCAGTGAGTCTCAAGCCAGTATAGGAAAAGAGGACCTCAGTGTTCTTCAAAGGCATGTCTTTGAAGTCTCTTACACTTCAAAGGCACCACTGGGTATAAGTACTGGAACTCAGACACCACCAATTAAGTACACTTCTGGACCTGTAGATACAGTGCCAGGAAGGAGGACTGCTGTGCTGCTGAATGACTGCCTCTCTGCTGGACTGCTGCTCTGGAAAAACTGCTGTCTTGCTGTGCTGACCTGCTGTCTGCTGCCCTCCTGGTCCGGGTAAGAAGGACTGGACATGCATCACTAGACCCCCAGACCCCAGAGTGACTCCAAGGGCTAGTTGGCTGGATTCCTGATCTGAAGTCTCAGAGACATAAAAGCCTTCCATCTAACCTGTTCCTACAACAGGACTCTGCCATCTGTGAGTCTGCCCTGCCAAGTGGTGCCACCCAGGTCCTGGACTCTTGGAAGTGGGCCTAAGCTGCTTGCTTCACCACACCCACTGTTATTTTTGCTTTTGTCTCCCTGAGTGGAAATGGTGTGCCCAGATGTGGGTCCCATGCTTACTGTGCCACTAGATTCAAGCTAGCCTGGCTGGTGAGGAGTGATACCCAGAAACCGGTCCCAGGGTGCTTTTTTCCGCTCCAGGGAAGACCTGGTCTGGCAGTTTGGGCTGGACTGTTCCAATGAGGAGCAGGGTCAATATTGATTTCCATATGTCTGTTTCCAAACTGGTCGTGGTGAGTAAGAAAATAATGGAGTAAACCCAGATATGTGACAGAGGTGAATCTTTGCATTGTTCAGCATTCCGTCAATCATCTTTTTTTAAACTTTTATAACCTTAAGTGGGAAGGGTATGCCCAGACATCAGTCACATGCTTACTGTGCCACTGGATTCAAGCTAGCCTGGCTGATAAGGGGTGACACCCCAAAGCTGGTCTCAGTATTCTTGTTTACGGATCATGGAAGACCTGGCATGGCAGTTCTGGCTAGACTGAAGAGCAGGGTCAAGACTGATTTGCATATGACTGTCTCCAAACTGGTGTGGCATGGTGAGGAAAGCAACACTGGATTAAATCCAGATTTGTGATGGGGGCGAATGCTTGCATTTTTCTGCATTCCGTCTATCATCTGTTCATTTTGCCTTGTCACTCCCTCTGGTATACAGGATCACCATATCTTCATAGCACATGGGCTCCTGCCCAATCGTCAAAGTGAAGTCCCGGGTCATGGTCCCTCTTGGAAGACGGAGTCATGGCCCACTATGGCAAAAGGCTAATTTCCTTACCGTATGGCAGTCTTCGTATGGTGGTGCCTCCTTGCATATGGGGTAATCAGCTTGGCACTATGTAGAGCTCCGGCACGATCGGTGCAGGGCTACACATGGCTTAGTTCATGCAAGCCCTTCTCTCGCATACAGTGGTCGCTGACTTTGTTCTACATAGAGGCAATGACCTGATAAGTTCAGCAGCCATCTCCTCACACCTTGCAAAGCGAGTCCATTTGGAAGGGCTCTCCACTGGACCGAGTTCCCTTCAAGGGTCTCCACTTTTTCACAGGGCACCCCGGTCTCTGCATGCAAGCAGACACTGGTGTGTCTTGCCCCAGGACATGTGGTATTAGATTCCCTGGGTGATGCCCCCTCACCCAGCAAGGAGACTAGCAGGCCTTGGACCTCTGTCCAAGTCACAGGCAGAAGTATTGCCAGGCTTTCCTTCCTCACATGGCCCGTCTGGCTGTTTAACAGATGACAATTTTGGGGGTCTTAAACCCCATTCGAATAGTCCATTTCCAGACACTAAATGTAATTTAGGATCTGAGTCGTTCACGTTTTATGTTGGGGTCTTCTTCTTTTGAAGTGTCCACTCCTCTGCTCTCTCTTCCTCTGAAAAAAGTTTGTTGGGACCAAGAGCAACTCCAA
Source organism: Triturus cristatus (assembly GCF_964204655.1). Classification (NCBI taxonomy): domain Eukaryota; kingdom Metazoa; phylum Chordata; class Amphibia; order Caudata; family Salamandridae; genus Triturus; species Triturus cristatus. The sequence goes on along the minus strand of NC_140591.1, from coordinate 1,513,636,028 downwards.
AGCTGATAGTCCCATAACTTCGGTCCTGAGTGTAGAGTTCACACCTGGATGTCAGTCAAGCCCTACTCTTTCTGATTCTCTTAGCAGCTGAAACTAATTTTGGAGATGTGCTCAGGCCCCTTCCTTGTGACCTCTCGCTGAATCAAAGATCATGCTTCTAAGTGTTCATGAGAAGCCTGGCTCTCCCCTCTCCAGTGTGTGAACCATCCATCTTACAGGAATGATGCAATAAACAAATCTGTCTGGGGGCATTGCTCTTCTCCCTTTCCTCATGTTTCACCATACAGGCTTAGGTGTACCAAAATGGAACCAGTGGCCCTCCATGTATTGTACCATGTACATGCACACGCACAAATAAACTGAGTGCAAGTATACAGCTGTACAAAAGGGGGTGTGATGGACGGAGCATCGGAACCAATCAAACACTCACACCCAGTCAACAGATCTGGGTTTGATCCATCACCATTTTTTAGCCCACTCTGCCACCCCAGTTCAGACATGGCCATATGCAAATCAGTCTGACCCTGTGCCTCGTGGGAACAGTCCAGCCCGAACTGCCAAGCCATGCCTTCCCTGGACCAGAAACAAGCTTCCTAGGACCGGTTTCTGGCATTTCAGCCGTCTTCAGCCAGGCTTGCTTGAATCCAGTGGCAAAGTGAGCAAGGGACTCACGTCTGAGCATACCCTGCCAACTTATGGCGAACAAAGCTGTACAAAAGGGGGTGGTGATGGACGGAGCATCAGAACCAATCAAACACTCACACCCAGTCAACAGATCTGGGTTTGATCCATCACCATTTTTTAGCCCACTCTGCCACCCCAGTTCAGACATGGCCATATGCAAATCAGTCTGACCCTGTGCCTCATGGGAACAGTCCAGCCCGAACTGCCAAGCCATGCCTTCCCTGGACCAGAAACAAGCTTCCTAGGACCGGTTTCTGGCATTTCAGCCGTCTTCAGCCAGCCTTGCTTGAATCCAGTGGCAAAGTGAGGAAGGGACTCACGTCTGAGCATACCCTGCCAACTTATGGCGAACAAAGCTGTACAAAAGGGGGTGGTGATGGACGGAGCATCAGAACCAATCAAACACTCACACCCAGTCAACAGATCTGGGTTTGATCCATCACCATTTTTTAGCCCACTCTGCCACCCCAGTTCAGACATGGCCATATGCAAATCAGTCTGACCCTGTGCCTCATGGGAACAGTCCAGCCCGAACTGCCAAGCCATGCCTTCCCTGGACCAGAAACAAGCTTCCTAGGACCGGTTTCTGGCATTTCAGCCGTCTTCAGCCAGGCTTGCTTGAATCCAGTGGCAAAGTGAGCAAGGGACTCACGTCTGAGCATACCCTGCCAACTTATGGCGAACAAAGCTGTACAAAAGGGGGTGGCGATGGACGGAGCATCAGAACCAATCAAACACTCACACCCAGTCAACAGATCTGGGTTTGATCCATCACCATTTTTTAGCCCACTCTGCCACCCCAGTTCAGACATGGCCATATGCAAATCAGTCTGACCCTGTGCCTCATGGGAACAGTCCAGCCCGAACTGCCAAGCCATGCCTTCCCTGGACCAGAAACAAGCTTCCTAGGACCGGTTTCTGGCATTTCAGCCCTCGTCAGCCAGGATAGCTTGATTCCAGTGGCATGGAGAGCAAGGGACTCACGTCTGAGCATACCCTTCCCACTCGGGGTGACAAATGCAAAAACAACAAGTGATGGACAGAATGCAGAACAATGTCATACATTCACCCCAGTACAGAGTTCTGGGCCTAAATCCATCGTTTTTTTGCTCACCATGCCATGGGCTGGACTGTTCCCATGGGGCACAGGGTCAAGACTGATTTGCATATGGCTGGGTTCAAACTGGAATGGCATGGTGAGCAAAAAAACGATGGATTTAGGCCCAGATCTCTCTACTGGGGTGAATGTATGACATTGTTCTGCATTCTGTCCATCACTTGTTGTTTTTGCATGAGTGCAAGTATACAGCATACATACACTGCACAGCACTGTATACTCCCTATCCTTTATGTATTTTACCCCCCTACGAAACACAACTCCATGCACAACCTGCCTAGCACTGTATCCTTTGTTTATGGTTCACTCACACGTACACATAAACTCAGGAACATGCATGTGACAGGCACGCACTACACAGTACTCCATTATCATTCATGTTTTGTACTACTCATAGGCCCACATATATCCAGTACATTCATCTAACATGCACACACTCCACAGCACTAGATCCTTCAGGTACTGTACCACCTACAGGCACACATAAACCCAGCACTTGCATTCAACCTCCACACACTGAACAGTACTGAGTTGTCCTTGTATTGTGCAATTCCCAAGCACACTTACACCCAGTGCAGAGACCACTCATGCACTGCACAGCACTGCACACCAAACAGATTTAAGCCAACAGGTGAGTCAAGCACACAGCAGCAGAACTTTAAAATGAGTGAGCCTGTTTGCCATAACACAGGTTACAAAGGACCTGCTCATTCATACTGATCAGTACAGTGTATGTTGCCACCATAACGCCCATGCTGCTTTCCTCCTGGTAAAGGCGGTAGCCTTTCACCACAATAAGGGTAGGGCTTTGTGCACCTCTCCAGATACAGCAAATCTGCAATTCATGAGACAGGCCTATGTCATATCGTACATGCATAATCAGTGTTTGCCTGTGACAGTAAAAATCAGAATTAGGGATCCAAACGGCAATACAGATGGGCTCTCAGGGCAGGGATGCATGTCCATTAACAATTATGTTTTTGTCCCAATATTCACATTGGAGAGAGGGACCAAAGAAAGAGGAAAAAGACCCTACTTCTATTTCTTGAAACTGAGAAGGCATTGAGCTGAGTGGATTGGATATACATGTAAACACTCCTTCCAAAGATGGGTATGGGGTCCTGTTTCTTTGCTGAATTCAGGTGAATTATCAAGCTCCTTGCCCTAAGATTAGGGTATATGGGAGAACCTCTCAACTGATTGAAATAGAGTCGGGAACGAGACAAGAGTGTCCTGTATCTCCTCTCTTGTTTGCCCTCACCTTGTAATGGTTCACGAACACCATCAGACATAATGAAGTCATTAAAGGGGTTACCATAGGTAGAGGCTCGTTTAAATGTATCATGTTTGCAGATGTTAGCATACTTTCATTGACAAAGCTGGAACTCTCGATACCCCAATACTTCAGGTACTGCAGACAAACCATAGGGTCTCTGGATATAAATAAACATAGGTAAGTCAGAGTCCCTATTGCTAAACACAACCCCCACAATAAGTATAGCACTGACAGTCCTGCCCAACGTAGTAAAGAAACCCCAATGAGAGATTAACTCCTATAGTTTAGAGGTGTGAACAAGGTCCAGGAATCCTAAGACTAGATGAAATCACCTTCATTGATTGGTAGTTTTTTTAATACTTATTTTAAAGGAACTTTTCTCAAAGCGCTGGACCTTTCCAGCCTCATATCTATAACTGTGCAGTGGGGTTTAAGCATGTGTACCTCTTTCAATAATAGTAATAGGTTCGAGAGTAAGAAGAATTTCCTTTTTTTTTTTTTTTTTTAGAGAAAGGCTAATGCCGTGTGTCGTGTTTCAACAGTATTTATTGGTTACATCCTTATTTCTTCATACACATTATGTACATGTGTGCTCTGGAGGTGCAACAGCCGACATGTGTTTCACCCTAGATGGTCAATGAGACCAGGGCTTTCTCAAGGCTTGTTAGTTATTCTGGGAATTCAGAGAACAATTATTTTATGGTGCACAACATAAATCTTCAAAGCAATACCTAATAACTTCTGATTTGTTTGCTGCAAGGTAGAGGTCCCGGGTCAATCCCATGTACGGATCTTCTGGCAAGCCACAGAGCACACATGTAAATACATGTAAATATTGTGTATGAAAAAACAAGGATCTAACTAATAAAGACTGTTGAAAGACGACACATGGCATTGGCCTTGGCCCTACTCTAAAAAACAAAAAGGAAACTCTTCGCACTCTCAAACCTATTACTATTATCGAAAGAGGAGCACATTCTTAAACCCCCACTGCACAGATTAACTCCTATGCCTGGCAGGGGAACCCCCCCCACCTTGCGGCTAAAATACTATATTGGCTTCCGGAGCCTGAGGAACTGGTGTTCCCGCATATAAGCTCCTGCATCTAAGGAGCCCAGTTGAGTTTTCTGATTGAATTGGGAAGTAGGAAACCTCAAAACAGTGGTGTTTGATTGAATAAAAGAGTGATAACCCACTATGGCTCACCCCATGATTGAAGAGGGTGCAAAGAAGTTGGGGTCCTTACTTATCCCACGTCACCATGGTTACTCTTGCATTCTCTTGCAGTATGGGATAAAGTGGATCTTAGGGCACGTTGTACCTGTCCCTTTCCATTCACCCCTATCCACTTCAATATGGATTTAACTCCTGGAGTGGACCAGAAAATATTTCGATTTTGGAGGGAAATGGGGTATGTGATGGTAGGCTCACTGTTCAAAAACTCACAGTTTCTCCTATTTGAATCCATTGGAGAAACATGTGGTCTTCCACAATAGGAGGGGTTTGCCTGCATACAGGTACAGCATTGGCTCATGCATCCAACAATGAAAGAGGGAACCTCCATGGCACTCATCCCTGTTGAAAGCTGGTTCAAGAACAGATCTCACACCAAAGCACTCATATCAACACACAGGACAGCAGAGATTGGATAGGGAACTGGGGAAATATGTCTCACACAAAAAATGGGGACGATTGTTTGAGATGGTCCTCTGGTCTGCCCTTAATGTCTGCACTTAAGAAACATGAGGCAAAATACTTACATACTAGTATCTTACCCGGGACCACATATGGAAATGCAACATTACTAAAAGTACACTCTGTTGGAAAGGATGTGGAGCTATGGGCTCCCTATTACACCTCATATGGCATCTCTTGAATTACTGTCCTAAACTGGGGGGATATTGATAAGATATACTGACTGACCTTTACCAAGTCTTAAAGATACAGATACAGAGAGACCCTGGAGTGGTCGTGTTGGGCAGGGCATTCAAGTCTACTAGGTCACTGGCATCCATAAAGACCAAACAACTGACTCTGGCAAAGGCGGCAGCAGCACAGGTTTCTTTGGTGCTCTGGGACAGGGACATGACCCGCATGCTCTCAGAGTCCAGTCAGTGTCTGTGGGATTCCTTCTCTATGGAAGGAATTACTCTTTCTATAGACAATGATCTCAACTACTACTATACCACTTGGCATCCGTTCATACAGCTATTATCGCATGACTTTAGAGAATTGACGTTCCCAAGTATCTTAGGGTCCTGCAACTTATTCCTGAACATGTGCCCTGACTTGCTACCAGACACCACCTCGAGACTCCCTGAGTGCCTTCACAGATCAGTTCCACACCACAAATCCACATAAATCTGCACAGTATATCTCCATCTGTTATTTCATAACACTAAGGGGTTAGTGGGAGGGAGGAAGACTGCTACAGTTAAAATTACTTATCTCGTATGCTGTCTCTATGGCGATCCTTACCGGTCTGATGGTAGTAGGTGATGGTATGAGTCAGAGGAATAAAATACAGTTGAGCATAAAATATTTATCCCATTCTCAATTTGCGGGATTTAAAGTGACACACCTGTCCTGATGTTTTGAAAATACTTGATTAAAAATATTGCATTGCATTTTTGTTCTGTGTGCTTTTAAATTGGAATGACTGAGCTGACCTCTTGTCAATTGGGTTGAACAAACAATGACAAATCCAATAGGTCTGGCCTAGAAAAGCAGCTTTGCTTTAAAAAAAATATTATTATTGCATGTCTCACAAAAATCAAAGGAAACATGCTTAAATTTTGCACAAAAAAAGCCTTCCATATAATTTTAAAAGAACAGCACAATTGATTCCCACCAGGTAGGTTAAATTAGGTAAGAGACTCTTACACTTTTTAAATTTTGATGCACATCACATAAAAGAAGACAATTCAGATCTCATCAGTGATGTAATCAAATATGTAATTTTACCAGTTATGACTAATGTAATATGTGACATCATAAGCAGTGTTATAGTTAGTACAGTAAACTATAACTGGTGAATTTGAAATTTTGTTTAGTTCTTAAGCAATAGTTTTTGCCTTATTGCTGTGAATGACTGCCATTTTCCATGTTTGATCCATTGCTGTCATGGGTACTAGGACCAGCCACACAGCTGGGGCAGCATTTTTATCGGGACAATTGTGGGACTTCTGGGTGACATTTGATCCCAGGCCCAAAACCACAGTAACCAATATTGCAAACAAGCATTTGCAATGCAATAGGTCTCGGATTTGTAAATGTCAAAGCTATTAGCGTTAAAAATTATGTTCTAAAAAAATATTTATGGGTTTCCAGTGGAGTGCTTATTTAATTAAAAAGCGCATGGGATACTCTATTATAAGCTTTTATAAGAACTGTACACTAAAGTTATGGCTGTATTATGCGAGCTGAGGTCAAATAATTTACTAAGAACACTGTCCCCAAAAAGAAAGCCTTTGCGTTAATGAATCCTATATTAATATATACAAGTTTAAATTATATATAGAGGGACGCACATTTTGCTTTAGTGAGAATCAATCCTCTTTGACAGATCCATATGGTGGTACTGTAAAGTAGCAGTCAAAGGGTTTGTACTGCGGGGAAGGGGTGTTGTCCAGTGATGAAAATACCATGACGTGTTTTCATGGATTTTGAGCAATACGAATTCCACACCCCTTTACTGACATTCACCAGCTATGGGTATTATTACCAACTACCCTTATGGTTCTTTCCACTGAAGTAGGCCTGTAAGTAAACCTTTGTTCACTGATGCTGGCCACTATAATTGGGCAATGTTAGAGGTTTTTGGCATTAACGTTACATACATTTCAACTGTAGGTCCAATAGCAGACATTTTATGAGCAGCAAGTAAAGACAAGCACGCACAATGATCCGTTGGACTGAGTAGGACAAATATACAAGTGCAGGGATCCCAAAGAGAGCGGAGGACACATTTACAAGGGCTGGCATCCTGCTGATTGTGGATGGCAGATATATGACCATAGTGATCCTATGAGCAGTATCAAACAAATATAACAGCACAGTGATCGTTTGGGCACAGGAAGGCAGAAACACAAGGGCAATGATCATATGGGTAGAGAAGGATAGAAATGAGAACAGGAATCCCATTGACAAGTGTATTGAATCTAATGGACTGAGGGGAACAGATATTCAAGGAGGGATCCTATTGGCTAAAGTGAAAGCAAAGGTCCCTTGGGCAGGGGATAACAAATATACATAGTAGTGCTATTGTCTAAATAGAATAGTGATTTGGTTGGCTTAAGGGAGAGAAACATAAAAGAACTGTGAAGCAAAACTAAGGAGCGATATTAAAATAAAACACGAATAAATACACATGCGCTCACAAGATCCTAGGATCGTAGGAGGATTATCTGCCATGGCTGCTAATTGTAGACAGTGACCGCCTCCCCCTCTCCATGGTATCCAGCGGGGAGACTTCACAGGGAAGATGCACTCAGCCTTACATAGTGCCTCTATGAACAGTGGGTCTTATGACAGTGCTGCTTGCAAAACCAGCTTCGATGCAGTGATGTCTCACACAGAAGCGTGCTATCTTAAAAAGCTCCGTTTGTTGCAAGTGGTGGGGCAAAAACATATTGACTGCAGTTTGTCATTGGGTATTAATGTAAATAAGGGAGGCAGCACCTGGCAAGTTGAGGCTGGCAAAAGACATTGCCAATCAGCTTTTGCCCCCTGCCCCTTTGAGACAAAGGGCCTTATTACGTTGTTGGGCGGACGTAACACTGTTGCGGAAAAGGAATCACCTTACCTTCAGTCGGTGGTTCTGACTGCTCTATTACGATGTGACCGCCCATAGGGCGGTCACAAACCTCCATTTCCCAATAAAAGCTTGTGCGGCGGACAGAAAGGACTAGCAGCACAAGCTTCCATTGAGAAAAATTGAGGTTTCGAAACATCACTGCACCGTGTGGCAGGCACCATAGTGGAGGCCCGGGGGGCAAGGGGGTCCTGCTAGGGGCTCCCAAAGTCAGTTTCTGAGACTGACATGGATTGGCTGTCAGAAACCGACATCATAATCTCGACGGCTAGCCAAGCCTGGCTCCGCCGTCATTAAAAAGATTACTATTCCGATCCTGTTCCGACAGACTCACAGAGCCCGTCGGAAGAGGAGTGGAACCTCCCCACTGGTTTCCTTTCAACTGCCGTAATCAAAATACTTGCTTGAGGAACAGCTGCTCCAGTTTGTCCTTTCTAGGGGCATCACCTTTAGGCTCCTTCATGAGCTCAATGGACAACGCTTTCTCACAGCTGTCTGACTATTTAAGGTTCGCTGCAAATTAGATTTCCTCTCCTCTGGATTTCCCTTTCCATTTGCAAAGTAAACCAGTGGAATCTTCCCATACCTGCACCAGCTTCCATCCATTCTCTATCAATCAATCAATCAATCAGGGATTTGTAGAGCACACTACTCACCCATGAGGGTCTTAAGGCACTGAGGGAGGGGGTTCGGGCAGCTCCGAGGTAATCTGTAGAGCCAGGTCTTAAGGCCCTTTTTGAAGGTTTGCAGTGTCGGGCTTTGTCTGATGCTGAGGGGGGAGGGGGGAGTTCATTCCAGGTCTTGGCTTGTGATATAGGAGAAGGATCTGCCTCTGGTTCTGGCTTTGCGGATTTGGAGGATTTTTGTCCAGCGCAAGGTCGGTGGAATGGAGATTCTTTTGTTGAGGTATTTGGGTCTGGAGTTCTAAAGAACTTTTTAGGTGTGTGTGAGCAGCTTGAAGGTCACCCTTTTTTTGATGGGAGCCAGTGGAGGTCTCAGAAGTTCTGGGTGATGTGGATGAATCTGACAGCATTTAGGACGGTCTGGAGTTTGTGAAGGAGAGATGTGTTGATTCCGGCATAGAGAGCATTCCTGTAGTCTAACCTGCTGGTGATTAGTGCGTGGGTGATGGCCTTTTTGGAGTCCGGGGGGATCCATTTGAAGGTCTTGCAGAGTATGCGAAGGGTGTTGAAGCAGGTGGAAGATAAAACGTTGATCTGTCGGTTCATGGTGAGAGTGGAGTCTAGAATGATGCCTAGGTTGCGGGCGTGGTCTCTGGGGTTGTGGACTTTCAGGGGCAGGGGGACATCAGGTGTCATCCCACACAGTGGAGGTGGATCTTAGGATGAAAACTTCTGTTTTTAGGCAGCTGCTGCTCATCCAGGATGCATCATCCTTCATTCCTTCCTGGAAACTGTGTCTGGTGTTGATGGCATTCCTTGGTGAGGTAAAGGATGAGCTAGTTGTTGTTGGCATAGGATACTATGCTGAGTCCATGTTTTCTGACAATGGTTGCAAGGGGGGCCATGTTGATATTGAAAAGTGTGGGACTGAGGGAGGATCCTAGGGGTAATCCACATCAGATCTCTGTGGGTTCAAGGAGGAAGTCTTATTCTTTGTGTTCTGCCAGAGAGGAAAGAGCGGATCCAGTCTAAGGTAGTTCCATGTATGCTGGCACCATGGAGTATGGCGGCTAGTGTGTGGTGGGAGACAGTGTCGAAGGCTGTTGAGTGGTCTAGTAGGATGAGGCCAGCAGTGTTGCCTTGATCGAGGAGTGTGCGGATGTCATCTGTGGTGGCTAGGAGGGCGGTCTTGGTGCTGTAGTTGCTGTGGAATCCGGATTTTGATAAGTCGAGGATGTTGTTGGATTCTATGAAGTACCTGGGTGTTGATGGTTTTCTCAGTGAGATTGGTGGCGAAGGGGAGGAGAAAGATGGGCCTGAAGTTCTTGAGGTCCGTCTGGTCTGTTGAGGGTTTTTTGGGGAGGGGTTCGACTTCAGCACGTATCCAGTCAGTCATCGGGAACGTGCCTGTTTCGAGGGTGCAGTTAATTGTCCGTCATAGTTCTGGTGCAATGATGGAGGCGGCTCTGTGGAAGATGTGATGTAGGCTGGGGTCGGTGGGTGCTCTGGAGTGGATGTTCCTCATAGTTTTTGCAGTGTCTTCTGTGGTAACAGGGGTCCAGATGAGGAGGTTCGGCTAGTTTGCGTTGCTGATGGGAGGTGTTGGGTCGGTGCCTTGGTCTTGATGGAGGTTGTATTGTGGTAGAAGAAGGAGCTGAGTTTATTGAAGAGGTTCTGGGAGGGAAGGACATCAGAAGTTTTGCTGTGGGGTCTGGTGAATTCTTGTATGATGGTGAAGAGTTCCTTGGAGCTGTGGGAGTTGGAGAGGATTCTGTCCTGAATGAAGTTTCTCTTTGTAGATCTGATGAGTTGGTGGTGTGCCATCTTGGCGGTCCTGAAGGCGGCGCATGCTTCCAAGGTTTTGCTGTTCCTCCATGCTTTCACCAGTCATCGGCATGAGCATCTGGATTCTTGGAGGCCTGTGTTGAACCAGGTGGCTTTCAATTTGTGTTGTCTGTCAGAGTTCTGGAGGGGGGCGAACATGTTGGCACATTCAGAGATCCATTAGTGGAGGTCGTTGGCTGCGGAGTTGGTGTCGGTCGTGGCGGGGAGGGGTGCGGCTGAGGGCAGAGATTAGGTGCTCTAGGGTGATCTTGCTCTAGTTTCTGCGTGGGAGGTGTGGTGTTGGCTTGTGTGCGGTGGGTTTACAGAAGGAGAAGTGGACCCAGTGGTGGTTCGTCCAAAGAAGTTGCGTGATCTGACTGAAGCAGATGTTGTTTCCTCCAGCAAAGATGGGGTTGAGGGTGTGTCTTGCAGTGTGTGTGGGGGTGGTGATGAGTTGCTTCAGTCTGATTTTGGCAAGGTTCTCTAGGAGGGCAGTGGAGTTGGGGTAGCTGAGGTTGTCAAGGTGGAAATTCCGGTCCATGGAGGTGAGGGCATGTGGTGCAATGCGGTCTGCGATGTTGTTGGTGAATGAGGAGTGGGGTCCGGGAGGTCTGTAGGTGAGAGTTCTGTGTAGAGTAGTTCTGGAGTTGGGCTGGATCTGGAAATGGATGTATTCCATTGGGGGAGAAGCCCTTCGAGATGGAGGTTGTCAGTCAGAGGGAGCTTTTGTGGACGATGGTGAGGCCTCCTCCAGGATTGTTGGGGCAGTCTTTCCTCAGGATCTTGTACCCATCGGGGATGGCAGTTGCAATGTCGGGAGCGGAGCTGATGTTGGTCCAGGACTCTGTGAGGAAGGCGACATTGGGAAAGAGGGTGTTGAGGAGGTGCCAGATTTCTACTGCATATCTGTGCAGGGAGTGTACGTTGAGGAGGATGTAACTCAGGGGTTTGTGTGCGCTGGCGTCCAATGGGTTGGCAGTAGCTGTCTGGATCAGTAGGTGGGTAAATGTGATGCAACAGTGTCAGCAGGAGAACAGGCCTTGGGATTTGCTCAGCGTCGAGAGCTGTCAGTTGTTGTGCATCCAGGGTTGAATGTGTGGATGGTGTTGGAGTCGTAGCAGCGGGGGGTGCTTTGGTGCACCTGTAGTGTGCCCATTGCTGTTGGCCGTGCAGCAGCTGCTATTAAGTAGGGGTAGGGGTGGGAGGCGGGAGCAGGAACATGTAGGGGGGAGCTGCTGTGGAGGTAGCAGTGGCGGGAAATGGAGGTAAACAGCAAAAACGGGAAAAGACAAGGCAAAATAGAGAAAAAAGGCAAAAAGGGCACACAACAAATACAGAAAAGCAAAAGTAAAAGAAGGCCAAACAGAAAAAGACAAAAAGAGGCTGGCAGAGTGAACAAGCAGAAGAGCAGGCTCTTCCACTGGACCACCAGGGATGAGGTATAGGCAGGAGCTTGCGTTTGGAGGACTGCCTCAAACACCGACCTGGAACCAGAGAGGCGCTGGGGGCAGAGTCTCAACGACGGAGCTGCGGGAGGGAAGAACAGTTTCCCTGACCAAGCACAGGTGGGAAAGGAGGCAAGTGCTTCAATGAAGCAAGGCATCAATAGCAGTGCACCGTGTGCTAGAAATGACAATCGCGACATGCCACCACAAAAGAGCCATGGCACCCAAGCTCATGGCTCAGAATTGGCACCTCCAGAATGAAAAACGTCTCTCAGGAAAAGGGAAAAATGTAAGCATGAAGACAAAAAGCACAATTCTGCCAAAATAAACAATTGTGAGCTGAAATGCCTGGCTTGGCAGTTCGGTCTGGACTGTTCCCATGAGGCACAGGGTCAAGACTGATTTATATATGGGTGGGTCTAAATTGGGGTGGCATGGTGAGCAAAAGAACTATGGATTTAACCCAGATCTCTTGAATGTATGATTTATTCAGCATTCCGTCCATCATTTGTTTGCGTAGCACAGTTTGAAAGTTGGCATTTACTTACATTTGCCATTTGGTGCCTGCTGCCTGTTTCTGAATACATGCCTAGGGTGGGTGCCAGCTGGGCTTTGTACAGTCACCACAGACAGCCAAACACAAAGGAAGCTTTGGTGTGACTGATGGGCCATCTACTCCTGACAGACTCTCCTGGGCAGGATGGAGTGAGGGACTGAGATGTACACCTGAATAGGCTGTGTCCTTTCCCCACACAAAGGGCTGCATATCCCCCTCAGTAGAGTCCCAAGCCACGGCAGGAAGGGAGAACCTCTGTGCACTTCAAAGCTTTCTTTGAAGTCTCCCCCACTTCAAAAGTGCAACTGGGTATAAGTACTGGACCTCTAATACCATCACTTCAGTACACTTCTGGACCTGTGACCACCCTGCCAAGCAGAAGAACTGCAGTTCTGCTGAAAGGACTGTACTCAGCTGGAGTGTTGCATTGCTGGACACTTGCCTTGCTGTGCTCCTGCCTTGCTAAGCTGCCCTACTGCCTGTTGTTCTCCTGCCTGGGGGAGAAGGACTAGACCTTCATCACTTGCACCCAGACTGACTCCAAGGGCTTGCATCTTTTTTTAAGTCTCATGGACATGAAAGACTTCAACTCATACTGCCACAGCACCTTGACTTTGCCTGTTGCACTTTTGCAGTGCCAAGTGTTGGCAAACCAGTCCTAGGCCCTTGGATTATTCTCAAAAGCAATTGCCATATGAAGCACACTTTACTGAAAAGAATTCAACTTCACCTTAAATAGATGTGAGCAATCAGTATGATCCTTCAGGTAAACAATGCTAATTCACTGACGGGTGATGTTGACAATAATGACCACAATATATTTCCAAATCATGGCACACTAAAAAAAAGCATAATCAGAATACATGGCTGAATTTTGGGCATATAAAAAATAAATGTGGTGAAGTACAGGAAAGGGTTGCGATGGTAATTAAAGAGGGAATGGTTTTAGTATTATGGAAAATGAATGCAAATAATTCCCTTTATATTGTATATGTAAACGTATTAGAGGTAAAATAAAAAAAAGAGAAACAGTTGCTATTGTCAACCTATCTGGAAATATTATTTCAACAAACATAACTCCATAGTATCTGTGGACATCTGAGATGTGGGGAAATACTAGTAAACTCTCATTGAGCTGGTGGTAAGCATCACATATAGGGTGGGAAACCTGATTTACTACTGAGTCTGCGGTAGACTCTGAATACACCAAATGCTGAAAGAGCTGTGGACAGTGTTAAATGAATAAATGAGCTGAAGGTAAATCACATCTAATTTCTTCACTCAGACATTCCTTGAACATATTATGATGCAATTGTACAACACTATGATCTATTTCCTTTATTATACAAGGATCAGCAAAACTAAAAGTTATTGCTTTAAAGTAGTAGTGAAAGAAAATAAAGGCATACACACATGGCCAACAAATATGTGTGTGGTGTCTCTGTGGTGAGAAGTTGGCCTGGTATATGCTGTCCACTAATTAAAGTTGGCACCCTGTACCAGTCCAAACAACCCCTTATGGTGATAGGTTAAAGACAACCTTTATTGAAAACTATCCTAGTGGTAGCTATGGAGAGCAGCCTTCAGGCTAAGTCTTGAAGGAATGTAAAGCAGCTTGTTTTACCAGTCTATAATCTCTTGAATGATCAAATGAAAAGGCAACCACACCAGGTATACATTCAAATTATATGTATTTAAGATAAAACACACCCCTCTAGTCTCTTAATGAGGCTGGAGTTCAAAGTACTTAAGTTCCAAGTCAGTATTCAGCAGTAAAAGCACAAATACACGTTTGGGCCCTAGGGGCGTACCAAACCATATACCAATAGAGTGCTTTAAGAACCACGACTGAACTAGACACAAGGCCTAGAGCCTTTAAAAGTGTTTGGGCCCCAAGGAACCACCCAAGGTAGTGACATAGGGAACCCACGGGGGACACGTGCAGTGTTAACGTGCAGTGTTAGAAGACCGGCGCGAATCGCCGTTAACTTCTTAGGGGAAAGTCGCGATTGGAAAATTACAAGTTAAGGACACTTAGAGGACGACTACAAGCAACCCTTTTGGACTTAGAGGTGTCTAGGGCCAACACCCATGGGAGCACCAGAGTACTCGTGTTACCTCACCCAGGGAAGCCGGGTGCATAGGTGTCTTTTGGTGTCGGGTCACGGCATCGTTTTCAATGGAAGCTGGCAAAGAAGTGCTGCTGCCGTGAAGAGGAGAAGTGCCCAAAGAGATCCAAGCCTGGATCAAGGATGGAAGGAACCTGAAAGCAGAGGGGACAGAGTCTGGGTCACTTACCAGTGACCAGGGGCACGATAGTCCAATGCCAACAGTCCGGTGCTTCAGGTGAGTTGACGGGTGTCTTGACTCTTCAGCCACGAGGTCCAGGAGGCGTTGACGATGACCAGGAGCTGGATTCGAGCTGTCCCACAAAGTCGGTCGAGTGCTGCGGTGTCGGCGACCAGAATGGACCCAACAAGCCTTGGCAAAGGCAAGTCAAGTGGAAATAGAAGAAAGACGTCGGTGCAGACCAGCAAGGTCAGGGGAACTCACCCAGTAAGGGTAAGTCAGGGCACGTCTGGAACAACCAGGAAAGCCCAAGCAGAAAAGGAGTTGCCTTCATGGGGACCCACTAGCCAATGGGTTAGCGATCGAGAAGGATCCTCGAGCAATAGCACTGGAAACTGGCCCACGGGTCACTCATGGAGTGGAGGCCAGAGATCTTCGGTGCAGTCGGGGCTCAAGGCTGTGGCTACTTGGAGCCACAGCCAGACTAAGGTCGAAAAACTGTGAAACACCAGCAGAAAGTGGGGGTACCCATGTGAAGCAGACCCTACTCTCCTACACTGTGTAATCAGCTATTTTTGCCTGGCATAGCAGGTGGTGAACATTATGTTATACCTTGCAGCATGAAAAGAAAGATGCTGCATACTTTTTCCTAATTAACTTTTGGGTTTTGCTGCAGGGCAGCGCCGCAAGGAACCTATGAGATATGGCTCATTCCTGTCATTTTTCCCCAGCGCTGGTGCAGAATGGGCTGTCAAGTGCCAACACAGGTGCCCTGCGCCATGGTGCCCTGCGCCATGGTGCAAGGGTGTCTGCATTGAAGGGGTGATTGTTTTCCTGCAGGAAGGGACACCTTCCTGTACAAAAACAATCACTAGAGGTGCTTTCCTCTTTCTATGTGGGCTGCAGAATGCAGCACACATAGAACGAGGTAAAATCAAGGAGAAATAAGGATCTTTCTCCTTGTTGCACCTTCCTTACACCACCCCTGGGCAGAAATTAGAATCTGACGCATTCCCAGGTTTATGATTCCTCGTAAATCTGGGAATGCTTCCACTCCATGGGTGTTGTGTGAGAACTCTCACAGCAACACCCATGAAACTCACTTTTCACGCAGTGTTCTGCGTGAAAGTGAAAATATTTATAAGGCCATAAAAATAAGCCATGTAAAGTGACTTTCCGTGGACTTGTAGATATGCCACGGCACATTGCGCTACCAGAGTGTAAAAAATGTGATGCTCCAGAATGCAAATTTGCGAGGTCCATTGTTTTCCAATTTTGCCTTGAAATCACGGGTGGATCCGCAAATTTGCAGCAAATTTTATTTAAACAATCAAGCGCCGTCTCTCCTTTCTACCTCCTCAAGGCATGGGATTTAAATCTCAGATTATCCCAAAAAACATGATGTGGATACCTATCATATTTCAACAAGAGCTGTTTTCTATATTAAAAAGACATGCAATAGTAAGGTATTGCAGAGTAGAAAAGAAATTCAAGAAAATGTACTTTTTTACATAAAACCTTTCTTCTACTCTAGAAAAACACAATTTAAAATCATGCGAGCGCTCTTACAGCCATCATCCATAAAACATGAACCCATGTCGAGTCGCATCTAGGCGCTCTAGATAATGTATGTGAGATTATAGTAATTTTTATTCAGCTGATAGGTACTGTATAAATCTCGAAATAGTGAAAGGCTGAGTCACCTCCCCAGATAACTGAGGCTGTGTCCTGCAGGTTATGCACACATAGATATACGCAGCAGGTTCACTGATCCACTGATCTACTTTACTGACATTAGAGTGAAAGGCTTGAAATAGCCACTGATCTACAGCTGGTGAGCCTCCCACTGAGGTACCTTAATGGAATTTTCATTGTGATTATTAGTCTTCAGAGCACCCGATTCGGTTGTGCATTCAACCGCTTAGCCACCTTGCTCTGACAGAAACCTGTGTCTTGCTGGACAGTGCATGCCGCCCCCTCCCCTAGGCCAGTTTTTTTCCCCAGTGACCACCACTTCTACAGGGCTTTTTTTTTAAATGATAGGTGTACCCCCTTCCTGGGACCACCACATTCCTGGGGCAACATGATTAAAGAAGTCACTGGTCCACGCAGCCCCCCCCAGGTCATGGGAACATCACCTTTCTGGGACAACAT
This sequence comes from Triturus cristatus, assembly GCF_964204655.1. NCBI lineage: Eukaryota > Metazoa > Chordata > Amphibia > Caudata > Salamandridae > Triturus > Triturus cristatus. The sequence goes on along the minus strand of NC_140591.1, from coordinate 1,513,619,247 downwards.
TAATCAAATATATGGGGGGGCTGCATGGACCCCCCTGAGTGCCAGGGACCACCCCATCCCCAAAGCTACATTATATAATTATAAGGAGGTGCCAGGAGGACCCCTCCGGACCCCAGGAACCACCCTATCCCCAGGGCATTATAATTAAATATATTAGGGTGCTTTACAGACCCCCCTTGGGCCCGGGTACCACCATCTCCCTGGGACAGCATTAAATGAATATATGGGGTCTACATGTACCCCCCTTGACCCCAGGGACCACCTCCCCAGACCAAATAGTTATTTTAAAATGGGAAGGGGGCACATGGCCCCTCCCTTGGCACATGCCCTCTCCCTTGGCCAATATTTGCTCCAGGAACCTCATTCTCGGGCCCAGCCACCTCCTCCTAGGTGCTGTGGCCCCAACCAGGGAACCCAGTAAAATGAATTGGGGACCACAGGGGGAACCTCAAAGCCACCGTGGTCCTAGACTGCTCCCCACATCCTGCGGGAGTTAGCACTGCTCCTGCAAGCAGGGATCTGCTTTGAATAGCAGCTCCCTGATTGCGGGAGCAATGTTTTCATCTGTTTCACTGCAAGCATATCTGCATGCAGGGAACCGATGAAAACTCCGCTTTCTTCAAGCGGAAGCTGTTTGACAGCTCCCGCTTGCAGAAAGAGGTGTTATATTTGAATTTTTTTCGTGGGAGCTGTCAGCTCCGATCAAGCAAAGGCAAACAGATTATCCTGAGGCTGGGCACCTCCTGAGGTAGCAGGAGATGGCCCTGAGGGATGGCAGCCCCGAGGTCCATCCATGGCTCTATGAGGGGGGTCCATCCATGGCTCTACGAGGGGGGCCGTCCAGCCTCCCATGATTGCATTATTTATCCCCGAGGAGATGGTGTCCCCAGGGCTGGGGGTCTCCGACGGAGCCCCTATAATAATTTATTTCATCCCCGAGGAGGTGGCAGTGCCCAGGGGTGTGGGGGCCTCACAGCATTATAATATGATAATTTGCTCCGGGGAGGTAACCGTGCCCGGGACGCAGGTGGGCCCAGCAGGCACCTCCGCATAAATATTTGAAAGTGCGCCGGGGAGGTGGCAGTCCCTGGGGCATGGCAGGCTGCATGGGCCTCCTCGCATCCACTAGACTGCACTGGGCCCCTGCTTTCATTTATACAGATTAGCCACAGGGCTTTTTTAAGCCCTAGAAGGGAGGGTCGCTGCAAGCCCGCCTATGTTTATTTTATGTCCCCAGGACCTGGTCCACCCCAGGGGTTATAACAAAACATTTTTTACCATTGATGTGTGACCCTTTCGCTATCAAAAATAAAACAAAACAAAAATATGTTGCCCTAGCAGTGTCCCTCTGGGTCCCCCCAAGAAGCCTAGGGGTTCAGGGTATTTCTACCCTGTCCCATTCTGTTTTTTGATTTTTTTTTTGCCAAATCCCAAGATGGCTGTCAAAACTTCCTAGTTAAACTGTTGCCAGCCAATCAGATCTTAGCATGAGATCAGAAGGATTTGCAAAGTCTTCAAGTCTTTGGATATCCAAATTTGGATTTTTTTTTAATATCACCCAAATTACTGAACAGGTGTACACCAAATAAAAGAAACGCTCATTTTTGATGAAGAGCGATCTTTCTGCCAAATTTGGAGAAATTTTGTCCTGTGGTTCAGGCTGTAGTCTAAGAGAATTAAAATTGGTAAAACTCCCTTTTTGATCTCTTCCTTTCTCTCAGCCCTGCTTAACAGATCACCCCAAAACCTTCCATGTGCAAAAAGAATCACCTGCACACTTTTTTGGGAACATTTTGTGTGCAAACACGGACCTAACTATAACTAACTACTGGCAACCGCCAGTAGTTAATATATGTGTGTGTGAGTGTGTTTGTATTACCTACTGGTGGTAACCAGTAGGTAGTTATAGTCTGGACCTAGTTTCCATAGGAAAAGTATTTTTTGATTTGCCAATATCTTTGGCACCATTTGATGAATCTTTGCAAACTTTTCAAAATTAATGGGGCGCTCTAGTCAGCTCCTGTCTTGACAGTTTCAGGGTGATTGGTCAAGCGGGGGCCAAGAAAAGCAAAATGGGGGGTCCCAAAATACTTTTTCTCCATAGTAATTTCCATAGGAAACTTTAGACAAAGCTACAGCCCGAAAGGCTGAACGGAATTACACCAAATTTGGCAAGAGGGTAGCTTTTGGTTCAGAAAGCGTGCTTTTTAAAATATTGGTGTGAATCCGTTTAGTAGTTCCTGAGAAATTCCCCCAAAAATATTGATATCTGGTGGCCGAGGAGGGTTTGCGAACCCTCCTGAGCACAAGCTGCTGTCAACACTCCAAACCAAGAAGTGTTGGCAGCCATCTTGGGACTCAGTAAAACCGAGTCACAAGAAAAAAGGAGAAAAAACAAGAATAGGGGCAGGGTAGAAACACCCTTATCCCCTAGGCCTGCTCAGGGGTCCCACAGGGCCCAAAAAAGCTATTTTAAAAAGTATTTTCAACTGAATTCGCGCTGGGTGCGTAAATCCAGCCAAACAAATAAAAAAAAAACTCAGTGCGGGATTCTGTGCTTTGTTTCTTTAAGCTGCTGGGTGGGTCAGGTCCCGGGGGCAATGTTTTATTAGGGTGTGGAGGCCCACGGGGTCCCCAGCAGCCCCGGGGAATGCCACTTCCCTGGGACTGTAATGTATTTGAGGCAAGGGGCCAGGGCTTAAGTGTGGGGGGGCTCCTGTCACCCCACACTGCCCTGGGGACCACCACCTGCCTGGAGCTATGTAAATGTTGGGAGGGGTCTGCGTGGCCCCCCTCAGGAAGCCCTCCATGGCCCTGGGGACCAGCACCTCCTTGGGCCAGCTCCGGCAATATCCCGGGTGCCCACCCCAGGACACCCCCAGTGCCCACCCTGTCATTGCAAACTCTGCTTTGCTTCATGGAAGCAGAGCAAAAAACCTGCTCCTGCTTCCATGAAGCGAAGCAGATTGCTTTTGGAGAAGGGGAGCTGCATGTCAGCAGCTCCCCATCTCAAAAAGCAATGCCGGCTCCCACAGGAGGCAGGGAGCTGACTGGGACCATGGGGGCATTGGGGTAACCCCACTGTCACCAACATGAGAGACGGCCCCAGGGGATGGGGTACCCGGGGCCAGAAGTGGCCCAGGGAAGGGGGGCCACATATCCCCACTCCCCTAATTAAAAAGAAAGGCCAGGCCCCAGGGATGGGTTACCGGGGGCCAAAAGTGGCCCAGGGAAGGGTGCCACATGGCCCCCCCCTCCCCTAATTTAAAGAAAAGACCAGGCCCGGGGGATGGGATCCCAGGCCTAGAAGAGGCCCGGGGAAGAGGAGACACCTGGCCCCCATCCCCTAATTAAAAAAAACATTATTTTTTTTAAAAAGGCCAGGCCCCGGGGATGAGGCTTAAATCGCCTTCGGGAGGGGGGGGCGACACTACCTCTTTCCCGTTTTTTTCATTAAAAAAGGGTCAGGCCCTGGGGAAGGGGTCCCTAGGGCCCAAAAATTACTAAGAGAAGGGGAACCACACAGCCTCCTTCTAAAAATAAAAAATAAAAGAGAAGCCGGCATCTCGCCATAGGTCCCGTCCCCTCCCTGCACCACTCTGCAAACACACCTCCTGGCACTTTCTGGGTTGGGGGATTAAGTCCCCTTGAATGTTAAGGGTCCTTAGGCGCTAACTAGCCCACAGGTACCTCCAGTAAGATCTACACAGCTGGGTTGCTGAGGGTGGTCTAAGGCCATGCCCGATTTTTACACCACTCTGCAAACATACCTATTGGCACACCGCTGGTGGGGCGATGAGGTCCACTTGTGTCCTGAGGACCTCAGGATTGAAGTGGACTTCATTCCTCGAGCAGCACTGCCCCAGGCGGCAAGTTTGCAAAGTGGTGTATAAAGGGGTGTGGCGTCAGACCACTCTCAGCAATCCAGCTGTGTGGGGCTTCCTGGAATTAACAGGAGGGCTAGTTGGCCACCAGGGAGACTCAGGAGGCAAGGGGACTGTATCCCCCAACCAAGAGTGCAGCAGGAGAAGCATTTGCAGAGTGATGCCTGTGTCCTCCTCTCAGCAGTCCCACAATATGGGGCTTACTGGAGGTATAAGGTAGGCTAGTTGGCAACTAAGGACCCCCAGCAGTGAAGGGGACTTCATTACCCATCCAAGAGTGCACCGGGGAGTGTGTTTTCAGACTGGTGGGCAAAGGGGGCTTGACCTGCTTTGAGAACTTACCACTGCTGCTGTGTGGGACTTACTGGAGGTAATAGGAAGGGTAGTTGGCCCCCAAGGTTGTTCATGGAGACCAACTACCCCTCCTGTTACCTCCAGTAAGTCCCACACAGTGGTATTGGTAAGATGTCTTCGAAGGCCACACCCCCTTTCTCCACCGCTATGCAAACGGGCCTTCTAGCACACTACGGGTTGGGGGATAAAGTCCACTTTGCTCCTGAGGGACTTTAGGGCCAAGAAGCTCTCCTGGTACCTCCTGTAAGTCATGTGCAGCGGAATTCCTGAGTGCTGGTCGAAGCCCAAGCCCCATTTCTCCACCTCTCGGTAAAAGTGACTACTAGTTAAAGAAGCATTTGCAATGTAATTGGTTTCACATTTGTGAGAGTTAGAGCTATAGGAGTTGCAAATGTAAAAGTGTTTTACTAATGTTTCTTGGAGTGGAGTGGAGTGGAGCGGATGTAGGTTGTGTGTAGTGGAATTATGTGGTATGATCTGCAGTGAAATTATGTGGATAGACTTTGACATTGATGTGGATAGAAGGTATATAGTATTTAGTTTATAGGAATTTTGTAGAGTGGGATTATGTGTTATGGAGAGTAATTATGTGGTATGGTAGTCTGTGTTTTGAAGTGGTAACTTGCTTCTTTCTGCACCCCTTTTGTTTGTTTCTGCACCCCTTTTCCCTCTTTGTGCAACTCTCTTGCCTCTTGCTACACCTTTCTCCCCTCTTTCTGCACCACTCTTGCCTCTTTCTGTACCTCTGTTGCTTCTTTCAGCACTTCTCTTGCCTCTTTCTGCACCTTCCGTGCCTCGTTCAGCACCTCTGTTGCTTCTTTCTGCAGTTCTCCACCTTCTTTCTGCACCCCTCCTGCCTCTATCTGTACCCCTCTTGCCTCTTTCTGCACCTCTCCTACCCCTTTCTGCACCCCTCCTGCCTATTTTTGCACCTCTGTTGGTTCTTTCTGCACCTTTTTTACTTCATTCTATACTTCACTTGCCACTTTCTGTACCCCTCTTGCCTCTTTCTGTACCTGTGTTGGTTCTTTCTACATTGCTCTTGCTTCTTTCTGCAACTCTGTTCCAAATTTCTGCATCCCTCTTGCACCTCTCTTGCCTCAGTCTGCCCACCTGTTCCCTCTTTCTGCACCACTTTTGCCTGCTTCTGTAACTCTCTTGCCTCCTTCTGCACCTCATGTGCCTCTTTCTGCACCTCTGTTGGTTCTTTTGCACTGTTTTTGCTTCTTTCTGCACCTCTCTTGCAAATTTCTTTACCTTTCTTGCCTCTTTCTGCACCCCTCTTACATCTATCTGCAGTTCTCTTGCCTCTGTCTGCAATGCTGTTCCCTCTTTCTGTGTCTCTTTTTCCTGTTTCCGCAACTCTCTTGCCTCATTCTGCAGTTCTCTTGCCTCCTTCTGCACCTGTGTTGTTTCTTTCTACATGTCTCTTGCCTCTTTCTGCACCCCTGTTGCTTCATTCTGCACTTCCCATGCTTCTTTCTGCTCCTGTATTGCTTCTTTCTGCAACCCTGTTGTCTCTTTCTGCACTAATCTTCCCTCTTTCTGCACCCTTCTGGCCTCTTTCTGAATCTCACTTGCCTCTTTCTGCACTTATCTTGTTTCTTTCTACACTTCTGTTGCTTCTTTCAGCAATTCTCTTGCCTCTTTCTGCACCTCTCTTGCATCGTTCTGCACCTCACTTGCCTCTTTCTGTACCCCTCTTGCCTCTTTCTGCACCCCTCTTCCCTCTTTGTGCAACTCTCTTGCCTCTTTCTACACCTCACTTCCCTCTTTCTGCACCATTCTTGCTTCTTTCAGCACCTCCGTTGCTTCTTTCTGCACTTCTCTTTCTTCCTTCTTTCTGCACCCCTCCTGCCTCTTTCTGTACCCCTTTATCCTGTTTATGCACCTCTCCTACACCTTTCTGTACCCCTTTTGACTCTTTTTGCACCTCTGTTGGTTCTTTCCGCATTGCTCTTGGTTCTGTTTTGCACATTTCTATATCACTCTTCGCTCTTTGTCCACCTCTCTTGTCTCTTTCTGCCCTTCTCTCGCTTATTTCTGCACTGCTCTTGCTTTTTTCTGCACCTATCTCACAAATGTCTGTATCCCTCTTTCCTCTTTCTACACCCCTTCTCCCTATTTCTGTACCTTTCTTGCCTGCTTCTGTACCTCTCTTGCTTCTTTCTGCACTTCTTTTGCTTCTTTCTGCACTCCTCTTGCATTTCTGCACCCTTCTTCCCTCTTTCTGCACCTCTCTTGCCTCTTTCTGCACCCCTATTCCATTTTTCTGCACCTCTCTTGCCTGTTTTTTCAACTCTCTTGCCTCTTTCTGCAGTTCTCTTGTCTCCTTCTGCACATCTGTTGCTTCTTTCTGCACTTCTCTTGCCTCTTACTGCACCCCTCTTACTTCTACACCTTTGTTGGTTCTTTCTCCACTGCTGTTTCCTCTTTCTGCACCTCTTTTGCCTGTTTCTACAACTCTCTTGCCTCGGTCTGACCACCTGTTCCCTCTGTATGCACACCTTTTGCCTGTTTCTGAACTTCTTGTGCCTCTTTCTGTACTCAAATGGGATGTGCAAGCTGTCAAGTTTTAAGGTCTGCATGCTCTCGTGACTGAGGTATATGTCAACTTAAACATGTATTCTTACATGTGTTATGCATGTGAAGATTATAGCTTAAAAAGCAGGTAACTTCTCCTATAGGTGGTCACATTTTCTAAGTTCTGCTCTATCAGTCAGTTGCACAGGCAGACATGTCTTATGTATATATGTGTTATAAAGCCCCTCAACATTGCATACCTATCTGCCCCGTATTGTGAGCAGAAAGAAATGCATATACCTTTTTTTACACTAATTTACTGAGTATGCTGTTTGAAACACAGGTAATCAAGCACTTCTATGTATATTTTTATTTAACATGTCACTCAGTAAAAGCGGAGACACTTATACATACCTTCACAAACTTGGTCAGACTTACAACAGTGATATGCTTATGATTGCTGTTTTATATTTGGTAGGTATGCCTAACATTCTGAGCAGTCAATTAATAGTGATCCGTCAAGAAAAAAGTGAGGTTTAAGACATCTTCAGAGAAGAATTAGTGATTATGGTACTTTGTATGAGTCTGTTGTAAGGTACAGTCAAAGTAGGCCTCTTTCTGCACCTCTGTTGGATCTTACTGTACTTCTCTTGCTTCTTTCCGCACCTTTCTTCCTCTTTCTGTACCTATCTTGCCTCTTTCTGCACTTCTCTTGCTTCTTTCTGCACCTTTTTTCCTCTTTCTGCACATATCCAACCTATCTAGGCATAGTTAGAAATTAGCATTTTAAAAACCTTAGAAATTCACTGAAAAAAACAGAGGTTTCAGGGACATTATAGTTAGGGATTAGCATTTAAAAAACCTTAGAAATTCACTGAAAAAAACAGAGGTTTCAGGGATTTTATAGTTAGTGATCAACATTTAAAAAACCTTTGAAATTCACAGATAAACCATAGGTTTCATGGGTGTTATGGTTAGAATTTTTCATTTGAAAAACCATAGAAATTCACTGAAAAACCATATGTTTCACGGACGTTATGATTAGAAATTAGCATTTAAAAAACTTTAGAAATTCATTGATAAAAACGCGGGTTTCAAGGATGTTATAGTTAGTTGGACATTTCACTCGTGCAAAACCATAGAAATTTGGCCATTATAGTTATTTGAGCAATGCACTGCTGATGATGTCACATATTACATCACTCATGACATGTTCAGTGACATCACTGATGACATCACTGATGACATCTCAAATGACATCACTTATGACATCATCCAATGACAGAGTGTTTTTTAAAAGTTTATATAAGCCAAGGTGTATTGAAGAATGAGAGGGTTTATTAGAGGGTTTATGAGTATCTACATCGATGATTTACTGGGTGCATGACTGACTCAGTAAGAGAGTGATTAAATGAGTCTTAGTGAGTGCATGGGTGAATAACTAATCTGTGTGAATGTCTGTATCAGTCTGTCTTTATCAGTCTGTCTGTTGGTATGTAAGCGGTTGCATGGGTTGGTGTATAGCTACATGCGTGTCTATATGGGTTAATTATTGGCTGTCTGAGTACCTGTACGGGTGCCTGAGGGTCGGAGTTGTGTATAGATGTGTGAGTGGGTGATTCACTGGGTGTATGGGTTCAAGAGTGCATCTGTGAAGGGCTGTATGGGTGGGTGAGTGTGTGTATGGGTGTGTTGGTGAGTGGAAGGATATCTCAGTGGTACATGTGTGAGTAACAATATATGTAAAAGGCAGTATATGTGAGTGTTGGATTATATAAATTACTATATGTGAGAGTAAGTGATTGTGAGAGTGGATGTATGGATGATTGTGTGCTTGTATCAGTGATTTTATATGTTAAATCTGTATGAATAAGTAAGGTGGTGTGTGTATAACTATAGGTGAGTACATGGGAGTGTGATTGATTCTTTGCATGACTGACTAGGTGTGTGAGTAACTCTTTGGATTTGTGGTGGTGTGTGAGTGTCTGAATAGGTGTATGAGTGCATATGATAGTGCTATATTGATGAGTGACTGCAAGTATGAGTGACTGTATGGGTGAATGAGTGGATGTGTGTGCAGACCTAGGAATCAGTGAGTGGGAATATAGTAACTGGTATTGGTGTGTCTATGGTTTAGAAAATTGGTATCTATATTTTAGAGTGGGTGTATCAAAGGTCATATAAGGATGTGAGGAGGTACATCAGATTATCACATGGATGATGTTATCAGTGATGTCATTTGAGATGTCATGAATGATGTAATATGTGACGTTATCAGCAGTGCATTGCGGGGGCATGAGTTATAGTTAGCTCGACTAACTATAACGGCCAAATTTCTATGGTTTTGTAAGAGTGAAATGTCCAACTAACTATAACATTCCTGAAACCTGTATTTTTTGTGTGAATTTCAGAGGTTTTTTAAATGCTAATTTCTAACTATAACGTCCCTGAAACCTATGATGTTGTCAGTGAATGTCAAAGGTTTTTTAAATGCTAATTCCAAACTATAATGTCCCTGAAACCTCTGTTTTCTTCCAGGGCATTTCAAAGGTTTTTTTATATGCTAATTTCTATCTATGCCTACAGAGGTGGGACATGTGCAGAAAGAGGAAGAAAGGCACAGAAAGAAGCCAGAGAAATGCAGAAAGGGGCTGCAGGAGTCCATAAAGACTAATAAAGGTGGCGGGTGCCGTTCGTGCTCTGTGGAACTCTGCTCATTGAACTTTGTGTCTGCCCTGGGTGTGAGGGACTGGCTCTGCAGCGGTGAAACCAGCTACAGCTGCGGCCTCTTCCCGGACACTCCCCTCTGCCTGCCTTTAAAGAGACGACTCACGGCCCCCGCTTCGCGGGAGCCGTTCGTGCTTTGTGGAACTCTGCTCATTGAACTTTGTGTCTGCCCTGGGTGTGAGGGACTGCGAGGCTCTGCAGCGGTGAAACCAGCTACAGCTGTGGCCTCTTCCCGGACACTCCCCTTTTAGCAGGTCATTACCTATATATTCTGAGTCCAGTGACGCGGCGCGGGACGCGCGCGGGTCTCGCGCCGGGCGAAGCCCGGGCCAAGGGCGTGCCCGTTCTAGCCCGTTACAGACCGAGTAAGACCGGACCGGGCCCCCTTTCTAACGTTCTCTATTGCGAGGTGGTGTGTATTGGTCTTCGTTGCTGCCTTGTAAATATCGGCGGTTTAATAATTTTTGCAATTATTTGTTATTATCCATGGCGACTACACGAGGGAGTAGGAGCAAGGTGATTAAGGATGTTACCAATATTACTGGCCCACTAGATAATTTCATTGTAAGAGCGAATTCTGTTATTGATCAAGGAATTGCTCTTATGGAACGAAGAGTGTCACAAGACCTATTATTAGCAAAGCGTTCCTCTATGGGCCTTTTTGCGACAGCTAAAACTCCCGACAATACAAGTAATAAAGTACCCCTGGCTTTAGTACATGCGGATATACATAGCATCCCTAATGTAGTAGATTTGTCATTCTCAATGACGGAATGCATATCTTCCTCGCAACTAGAGAGGTCCCCGATTCTTGCTCCAGAGCCTTTGGTATTAGAACCACGGTCGCAAGACCCAATTAACAGTCAGACGACGAGAGAAAATGAGGGTGCTATACCAAAGACATTTAAAAACCCTAAGAAAAAGAATAAGAAAAATGTACCTAAAGTAAAAAAGTCCAGGAAGTCTCAAAAAACTATTGCTACTGGGGACAAAGGGATAGGCGAACTCCCCATTAGAAGGATAGAACGAATTGAACAACAGTTAAAGGATGGCCTTAATCAAAATTGTCCAAACGCGGATAGTGTGTTATTGGATTTGTCGAGTGTTGTTATTTCTCCTGCCATGTCCATAAATTCTGAGCCTTTGAAGTCTGATTATAAGTTAACTGAGCACATAAGGGAGCTTTTTAAAATATATCTTACCCCGCTAGAAACCAGACTGAAGAAGATTGAGATGCAGTTAACAGACCTGGCTGCTTTCTCAAAGACCTCGACTAATACTGAGCCATTAAAGGTTGTGGATGGGATACCAAAAAGTACAAAAAATGTATTAGTGGGTTCCTCAACAGTTAAATCGCTAGCCCCCGCCATAAAAGTAAATAGTTTGGTATGTGTTAATACAGAGAACTATACACCAGAAAAAATTAACCATCCTTCTGGAAACAATGTTCAAGAGCTAAACACACAGAAAGATTGTAACCGGGGACTTAAACCGGGAAACTTAGCTATAAATTTGCCCCCAGAAGCATCTCCTTATTTGGTGATTCTAACGGGGGTCCCTGAATTGAAAGAGGACAAAGAAGAACCCTTTGGATCATTGAAAAATAAGGTCCAATATTGGCTTAATACAAACTGACCACTCCCTCTGAATAGGACGAGTAAGATTCTAATGGCCCGCAGGGTTTCTTGGGTGGGGCCAGAAAGAAAATCAATACAGGGTGATTGTGTCCTGGTCAATTTTGAGGACCCGGAAACGGTTGATTATATTTGCTCTTGGGGGAAGCAGTTTATTAATGAGAGCATTGAAACTAAACGATTATCTTTCTTTTATCCTCCCAGATCTTTTTCCTATCTACCCAATGATTGTAACTGGGTCACTGTAAATTCCTGTGATAGAAGAGCGGTTACAAGGGACTGGGGAAGGCAAGTTAATAGGGACCCAACATATAGAGATACCTGGAGAGGATTACCAACCTCCAATCGATATAGTAGTTTAGAGATGGTGGATTGACTTCATCGGACTGGACCCAGTTTTCCTGTCCACTGTTTTAGTTTCAATAAATTGTACAAAAGTTTAAATTACCCGGTAAATGGCCCCCAAAGGGACGTTAATGAGGGTAGGATAAAAAAGCTACCAGACCCCCTAATAACTCCCAAAGTTTTATTCGAGGAATTTGACAAACAAGAGTCTGAAAAATGTACACATTTTGTCCTTGGTCCAAAAAGCGTTTTATCCTCAAAAGACTCTCATCCCACAGTGGAGTTTGACGTGGAATGTAACTATCCTTTGGTGGAAACACATTTGTGTGCGGTTTGCCCTCCTGATGAGGATTTAGATATTGAACGCAACTCTCCTTTGATGGAAACAAACTTATGTGTAGACTGTTCCCCTGATGAGGAGCATCATCGAGACGCCGTAAGGGGGGAGTTGGCTCTTTTATCCTGGAATATAGCGGCCTTATCAAATAAGGTAAATGATCCCATCTTTTGCGACCTAATCGAGAAGAATGATATTATTTGCCTGCAGGAGTGTTGGGAACAGGTTGAGATTCATCTTGCAGGGTACCGTACGTATTTTTCCCCTGCAACCCAGTCTAGGAGAGGTAGAAACTCGGGGGGGCTTTGTACTTATATTTCTAACATGGTCAATTTGGCTATAAAGCAGCAGAACACAGGGGGGCATAATTGTTATCAGGTCTTCTGTCTAACTGCAGGAGGAAATTGACTTATTATTTTAATTAATCTATATAACAACATCCCGAAGGAAGATCTGAATAAAGTATTTGAAGATTTAAATAACTCAATATCCTGTGCTATTGGCATGGAACAAAATGATATTTGTATCATTCTGACGGGTGATTTTGATTGTCACTTGTGCCCTTATAATAATTCCGGTATATGTGGAATGGTTAACTTAATTGGTGACCCATGCACACATTTTGAGCATACCGTGCTGGGAAATATGTTTAATAGCTTAATTTTCGACTGGGATCTGGGATTTGCAAATGAACTATGTACACCTCAGGTTCATTTCCAACCCACTTTTAATGGGCGTGGTCTAGAGTCTGTTATAGATTACACTATGATTAGTACTACTCACAACCGTAAAGTCCTGTTGTGTAAAACACTGGACACTGCAATGAGTGACCACTTTCCGATTAGCTCAATCTTTGATATTGAATGGAGTACCAGATCTGTCCCAAACGTAGCAGAAAACCTTTCCCGCCATGCTATTTCATTGGCAAGACAAAACGGATATGCTATAAAATGGAACAAGGTCGACCCTACATACTTTCTCCAGAACCTGATAGTGGATCAATATAATAATTTCAGGATTTGTCTAGAGGATTATCCTGACCCTAGTTTGGTTATTTGTGCCTTTGACCAGATTATGTCATTCATTGGTAAAAAGTTAACAGGAACACTACGAGGCAAGGCCAGTCAAAAAACAGTTGGATGGTTCAATTCGGATTGCTCTAAAGCACATTCTAACTTACAGCAGGTTTTAAAGAAAACACCCCAAAACATGCTAGAAGTTAGAGCCGCCAGGGCAGCTTATAAAATATCGTTAAACAAACGGAAATTGGAGCTAAAGGAGAATGCGTGGAATGCATTAGTAAAGGCAAGCTCCTTGAGAGATAATATTGCGTTTTGGAGAGCAGTAAATGCCCCCTTCTTCGCTGAAAGGAATTCTGATAAGCTAGATCTTGCTATCGAAGAATCAGCCTGGGTGGATTATTTTACCGAGCTCTATAAAAAAGATGTTTTGCCCGGTATAGCCTCCAAACCCTTAATCCAGCAGGCTGCTATTGAGCCTACTCCTTATGTTTTATTCCCTTTGAGGATTGTGTTTTCTGTTTCTGAAGTGGAATTGGCCCTACAGGAAAGTGCAAGAAACAAAGCCCCCGGGCCTGATGGGGTCCCTATAGATATATATAAAGATACTGTTTCTCTATGGGCTCCACTGTTGACTAACGTGTTAAATAGTTTTAACATTAAGGGATTTCCATCGACCTGGCAGGAAGCCATTGTGGCGCCTATTTTTAAAAAGGGAGATCGAACTGATCCCAAATGTTATAGGCCCATCTCCCTACTTGATTCACTGATGAAAGTGGCAGGTAGAATTATTTTAAACAGACTGCACACGTGGGCAGAGGAATATGATGTTATTTCAAAGTTTCAGTATGGTTTTAAGGCTGGTTTAGGTACTATTGAACAAGGGCTCAACTTGGCCTTAATAACTGGCAAATACATGATGGCAAAAAAGGGTAATCTTTTTATGACCTTTGTTGACCTTAGTTCAGCATTTGATTGCCTGGACCACGACGTTCTATGGGACACTTTAATAGGCTTGGGCATAGATTTAAACATCCTTAATTTTATCAAAGAATTATATAGAGAGGCAGGGGCTAAGGTGCGTTTCGGTAACAAAGGGGAGTGTACCAACAAGTTTCCAATTATGAAAGGCGTCAGACAGGGCTGTATTTTGGCACCTTTTCTTTTTAATTTGTACATAAACGAAGTGGCAGAATTTTTAATCAAACAAGAGTTAGACTATCCTCAAATTGACGGCACGGCAGTTCCCATTTTACTATATGCGGACTATGCGGTCATCATGGCCAGAACCCAATTGGGCCTTCAAAAGTCATTAACTAGCTTTTCCTTTTTTATGAGTTCTAGGGGTTTAAAAATAAACATAGGTAAACCTTTTCCATGTGCTGCTCGTCAAAGAATAAACTTCCTTGTAAGACTTTTATTGATAAGTCTAAGATAGAACTTACTAGTACTTTCTCATATTTGGGGATTGTTTTTAATCAAAAAGGTACATGGAAAGCAGCAATTAGGGCTAGGAATCTTGCTTTTGCCCGCACTATAGGAGCAATAAGACAGTTTGCCAATAAACTGGGGGGCAGGCCTGTACGTATTCTAATGGACATTTATAAGTCCAAATGTATTTCAACTGCTTTATACGGATCTGGCATATGGGGTATCGCCGATTGTCAGGAAATTCAAATAAAAGAAAATACTTTCCTGCGCTATTTTTTAGCGGTTCCCAATTCGACCTCTACATATATTTGTCATAGGGAATTGGACTTGGTTTATATTTCGGACCTCATTAAAATTAACCCATTATTCTTATGGCATAAGATATGGACCTCAGAGGCAACTGTTTTTAATAGAACCATCTTGAGTGATTGCCTTAAATTAGAGAGATGGAAAGACATTCACTGGATCTCCTATGTAAAGGAGTTTACGACCAATATGGGGCATCCAACTTTCTTTGATAATCCCTCCTCGCTATCCGCGATCTCCAGAAAGGCTTTTAAAATAAGTTGTCTTGCTTTCCTGGAGAACAAACGATGGCTTGAGGAGAGAACTAAGACATCTGTAATTCAATATAACTTACTTGTGCAGGGCCCGGGTTTGCAGCTTTATCTGTCTCCTGACTATCCTTGTTATGACAGAATGTTGCTATCGCGTTTGAGAACTGGCACCTATTATAGGTTGATAACATTCCCAGTTAGCAATGATTGGTCCTCAAATTTAATTAAATGTCCCTGTGATGATCTTGCTATGCAATCTTCAATACATTGTGTTCTATTTTGCAAGTATTATACTTGGGGAAGAAAGAAATATCTGATTCCCCTCCTTAAGATCTGGGGCTTAAGACAGTGCAGATTTGCGTATTTAAAGTTGCTCCTATTAGAAGATGAAATAACTATTAGCGCTGTATCCAAGTTTTTAAAATTTGCAATTCGATGTAGACTTACTTTGGATTAATTTTTAGTGTCTGTTTCTATGTTTGTTATCCCCTTTTTGATGTACATAAGCTGTATGTAATTCGATTTCTTTTTTAATTGTGCTCATTTTTATTGTGCTTTTATGATTTTAACTCTAAAATCGAATAAAGCTATCTTTGACTTGACTTGACTAATAAAGGTGAAGAAAGAAGCAAGAGATATGCATAAAGAACCAACAGAGGTGTAAAAAGAGGCCTTTTTGAAAAGTCATCCTGTGCCCCCAACTTTTTGCTGACTGGTACTGGTGGTAACTGATTCTGACTAATCAGGCCAGGAGCCAATGCTATGCTGAAAGACACTTAGAAGAATGTGAAATCACCTACATACACTAGGGTACACTATTGGTTAGGATACCCCTGTGAATGGCATGACCTCCCCTATAAGGGCCTAGTAAATAATAGGGCAGATGATTAAAACAACCTCTGTCAGAGGTGCAGAAAGAAGCAAAATCAGTGCAGCAAGTAGCAAGAGACATGCAGAAAGTAGCAAGAGAAGTGGAGAAATAAGCAAGAGAGGTGGGGAAATAAGGAAGAGGGATGCACTAAGAGGCATGAGGGATGCAGAAATGTGCAAAAGAGGTGCAAAAAGAACTACCCGAGGTGCAAAAAGAGCAAGAGGGGTGCTTAAAGAGGTAGGAGAGATGCACAAGTTGACAAGAGAGGTACAGAAAGAAGCAGGAGGGGTACAGAAAGAAGGAAGAAAAGTGTAGAAAGAAGCAACAGAGGTGCTGAAAGAGGTGCAAAGGGTACAGAAATAGGCAAGAGAGGTGCATAAACAGGCTGGAAAGGTGCAGAAAGAGGAACAGGGGTACAAAAAGAGGCAAAAGAGGTGCAGAAAGAGGGAAGAGGTGTGCAGAAAGAGGCAAGAGGGGTGCGGAAAGAAGCAAGCGAGGTGAAGAAAGAGGCAACAGAGTTGCAGAAAGATGCAGGAAAAGTGCAGAAACAAGCAAGAGAAGTGCACAAAAAGGCAAGAGAATTGATGAAAGAAGCAACAAAGGTGTGGAAAGAAGCAAGAGAAGTGCAGAAAGAGGGAAGTGAAGGGCAGAAAGAAGCAAGAGCAGTGCAGAAAGAACCACCAGAGGTGCACAAAAAGGCAAAAGGGGTCCAGAACAAGGTAGGAAAGGTGCACAAAGAGGCAAGAGAGATACAGAAAGAGGCAAGAGGGGTAGAAAGAAGCAACAGAGGTGTTGCAAGATGCACAAAGTGTGCAGAAAGAGAAAGAGAAGTGCAGAAAGAACCAGCAGAGGTACAGAAAGAGGAAAGAGAGGTGCAGAAACAGGTAGGAAAGGTGCAGAAAGAGGGAACAGGAGTGCAGAAAGAGGGAAGTGAGGTGCAGAAAGAGAGAAGACGGGTGTAGAAAGAAGCAAAACAAGTGCAGAAAAAAGGAATGGGGTGCAGAAAGAAGCCAGAGCACTGCAGAAGAGGCAACAGAGGTGCATAAAGACGCAAGAGAGGTGCAGAAACAAGCTAAAGAAGTGCAGAAAGAGGCAAGCAAATTGCTGAAAGAAGCAACAGAGGTGTGGAAAGAAGCAACAGAAGTACAGAAAGAGGCAACGGGGGTGCAGAAAGAGAAAAGAGAGGTTCAGAAAATGACAGGAGTACAGCAGAAAGAGGCAAGAGGAATGTACAAATTAGAAAAGGGGTGCAGAAAGAAGCAAGAGAGGTGAAGAAAGAAGCAAGATAAGTGCAAAAAGAGGCAAGAGAGGTGCAGACAGAGGCAAGAGAGGTACAGAAAGAAGCAAGGGAATTGTACAAAGAGGCAGGAAAGGTGCAGAAAGAAGCAAGTGAGGTGCAGAAACAAGCAAGAGAAGTGCACAAAGAGGCAAGAGAAGTGCTGAAAGAAGTAACAGGGGTGTAGAAAGAAGCAAGAGCATTGCAGAAAGAACAAACAAAAGTGGAAAAAGAGGCAAGGGGTGCAGAAAGAGGTAGGAGAAGTGCACAAAAAGGCAACTGATGTACAGAAGGAGGCAGGAGGGGTGTAGAAAGAAGGAAGAGAAGTGCAAAAAGAAGCAACAGATGTGCTGAAAGAGGCACCAAGGGTTCAGAAAGAGCAAGGAAAGTGCAGAAAGAACCAACAGAGGTACAGAAAGAGACAAGAGAGGTGCAGAGACAGGCATGAAAGGTGCAGAAAGAGGGAACAGGGCTGCAGAAAGAGACAAGAGAGATGCAGAAAGAGAAAAGAGGAGAGCAGAAAGGCAATGGGGTGCAGAAACAAGCAAGTGAAGTGCAGAAAGAGGTAAGACAATTGCTGAAAGAAGCAACATAGGTCTACAAAGAAATAATAAAAGTACAGAAAGAGACAAGTGAGGTGCAGAAAGATGCAAGAGCAGTGCAGAACGAACCAACAGAGGTGCAAAAAGAGACAAGAGGGGTGCAGAAAGAGAAAAGAGGTGTGCAGAAAGAGACAAGAGGGGTGCAGAAAGAAGAAAGAGGGGTGCAGAAAGAAGCAAGAGCAGTGTAGAAAGAGGCAACAGAGGTACATAAAGACACAAGAGAGGCACAGAAACAAGCTAAAAAAGTGCAGAAAGAGGTAAGTTAATTGCTGAAAGAAGCAACAGAGGTGCAGAAAGAGGCAAGTGAGGTGCAGAAAGAGGCAAGGGAAGTGCATAAAGACGTAAGAGAAATGCACGAAGAGGCAAGAGAGGAGCAGAAAGAGACAAGAGAGGTGTAGAAAGAAGCAAGATAAGTATACAAAGAGGCAGGAAGGGTGCAGAAGAAGCAAGTGAGGTACAGAAAGAGGCAACAGAGGTGAAGAAAGAGGCAATAGAGGTGCAGAAGCAAGCTAGAGAAGTGCACAAAGAGGCAAGAAAATTATTCAACGAAGCACAGAGGCATAGAAAGAAGAGGCAAGTGAGTTGTAGAAAGATGCAAGAGCATTTCAGAAAGAACCAACAGAGGTGAAAAAAGAGGCAAGAGGGGTGCAGAAAAAGGTAAGAGAAGTGTACAACGAGACAATGGAGGCACAGAAAGAGGCAAAAGTGGTGCAGAAAGAAGGATGAGAAGTGAAGAAAGAGGCAAGAGAATTGCTGAAAGAAGAAACAGAGGTGGACAAGAAGCAATAGAAGTACAGAAAGAAGCAAGTGACATGCAGAAAGAATCTAGAGCTAGTGCTGGAAGAACCAACAGAGGTGCAAAAAGAGGCAAGAGGGGTGCAGAAAAAAGGTAGGAGAGGTGCACAAACAGGCAAGAGGGGTAAAGAAAGAGGCAGGAGGGGTGCAGTAAGAAGGAACAGAAGTGCAGAAAGAATCAACAGAGATGCTGAAAGAGGCACAAAGGGTGCAGAAATAGCAAGAGAAGTGAAGAAAAAAGCAACAGAGGTATGATTGGAATGGCACCGAGGCGAGAATTATCAGGTCCATGGAATTTTTGAACCCAAGACCCGCCGAGGCGGGGAATTGAACCCTGGTCCCGGGCTAGATCTCTGCATCAGGGTCTGCCGCTCTAATCATTTAGCCACACTTCTCCACATGTAGAGAAAGAGACAGGAGGGGTGTAGAAAGAAGGAAGAAAAGTACAGAAAGACGCAACAGAGGCACTGAAAGAGGCGCAAAGGGTGCAGAAAGAGCAAGAACAGTACAGAAAGAACCAACAGAGTTATAGAAAGAGGCAAGAGAAGTGCAGAAACCAGCAGGAAAGCTGCAGAAAGGGTGAACAGAGGTGCAGAAAGATGGAATATAGGTGCAGAAAGTGAAAAAGGAGGGCTGAAAGAGGTAAGGGGTGCAGAAAGAAGAAAGAGCAGTGCAGAATGAACCAACAGAGGTGCAAAAAGAGGCAAGAGGCAAGAGGAGTGCAGAAAGAGGAAGGAGAGGTGCACAAAGAGGCAAGAGAGGTACAGTAAGAGGGAGGAGGGGTACAGAAAGAAGGAAGAGAAGTTCAGAAAGAGGCAAAAGAATTACTGAAAGAAGCAAGAGAAGGGTAGAAAGAAGCAAGAGAAGTGCAGAAAGAGGCAAGTGAGGTGCAGAAAGATGCATGCGAGGTGCAGAAACAAGCTAAAGAAGAGCAGAAAGAGGCAAGAGAAGTGCAGAAAGAGGCATAAGGTGCAGAAAGATGCAAGAGAGCTGCAGAAAATGGCAAGACAACAGCAGAAAGAGGAAAGAAAGATGCAACAAAGGGAAGAAGAGTGCAGAAAGAAGCAAGAACGGTGCAGAAAGAAGCAATAGAAGTGCAGAAAGAGGCAAAAGAGGTGCAGAAAGAGGAAAGATTGGTAGAGAAATAGGCAAGGGAAGCGCAGAAACAGGCAAGAGAAATGAACACAGAGGCAAGAGAAGAGCAGAACGAGGCAAGCGAGGTGTAGAAAGAAGCAAGAGAAGTGCAGAAATAGGAAGGAGGGATGCAGAAAGAAGCAAGTGAGGTGCAGAAAGAGGCAACAGAGGTGCAGAAAGACGCAGGAGAGGTGTGGAAAGAAGGAAGACAGGTGCAGAAAGAGGCAAGAGAATTGCTGAAAGAAGCAACAGAGGTGTACAAAGAAGCAATAGAAGTACAGAAAGAGTCAAGTGAGGTGCAGAACGAAGCAAGAGCAGTGCAGAAAGAACCAAAGAGGTGCAAAAAGAGGTAAGAGAGCAGAAAGATGTAGGAGAAGTGCACAAAGAGGCAAGAGACGTACAGAAAGAGGTAGGAGGAGTGCAGAAAGAAGGAAGAGCAGTGCAGAAAGAAGCAAAGGAGATGCTGACAGAGGCGTGAAGGGTGCAGAAAGAGCAAGAGAAGTGCAGAAAAAATCAACAGAGGTACAGAAAGAGGCACGAGAGGTACAGAAACAGGCAGGAAAGGTGCAGAAAGAGGGAACAGGAATGTAGAAAGAGGCAAGAGAGGTGCAGAAAGAGGTGAGAGGGATGCAGAAAGTAGCAAGACAGGTGCTGAAAGAAGAAAGTGAGATGCAGAAAGACGCAACACAGGTGCAGAAAGAAACAAGAGATGTGCAGAAACAAGCAAGAGAAGAGCAGGAAGAGGCAATAGAATTGCTGAAAGAAGCAACAGAGGTGTAGAAAGAGGAAAGATAAGTGCAGAAAGAGGCAACAGAGGTGCAGAAAGAGGAAAGATTGGTAGAGAAAGAGGCAAGGGAAGCGCAGAAATAGGAAGGAGGGATGCAGAAAGAAGCAAGTGAGGTGCAGAAAGAGGCAACAGAGGTGCAGAAAGACGCAGGAGAGGTGTGGAAAGAAGGAAGACAGGTGCAGAAAGAGGCAAAAGAATTGCTGAAAGAAGCAACAGAGGTGTACAAAGAAGCAATAGAAGTACAGAAAGAGTCAAGTGAGGTGCAGAACGAAGCAAGAGCAGTGCAGAAAGAACCAACAGAGGTGCAAAAAGAGGTAAGAGAGCAGAAAGATTTAGGAGAAGTGCACAAAGAGGCAAGAGACGTACAGAAAGAGGTAGGAGGAGTGCAGAAAGAAGGAAGAGCAGTGCAGAAAGAAGCAAAGGAGATGCTGACAGAGGCGTGAAGGGTGCAGAAAGAGCAAGAGAAGTGCAGAAAAAATCAACAGAGGTACAGAAAGAGGCACGAGAGGTACAGAAACAGGCAGGAAAGGTGCAGAAAGAGGGAACAGGAATGTAGAAAGAGGCAAGAGAGGTGCAGAAAGAGGTGAGAGGGATGCAGAAAGTAGCAAGACAGGTGCTGAAAGAAGAAAGTGAGATGCAGAAAGACGCAACACAGGTGCAGAAAGAAACAAGAGATGTGCAGAAACAAGCAAGAGAAGAGCAGGAAGAGGCAAAAGAATTGCTGAAAGAAGCAACAGAGGTGTAGAAAGAGGAAAGATAAGTGCAGAAAGAGGCAACAGAGGTGCAGAAAGAGGAAAGATTGGTAGAGAAAGAGGCAAGGGAAGCGCAGAAACAGGCAAGAGAAATGAACACAGAGGCAAGAGAAGAACAGAACGAGGCAAGAGAGGTGTAGAAAGAAGCAAGAGAAGTGCAGAAATAGGAAGGAGGGATGCAGAAAGAAGCAAGTGAGGTGCAGAAAGAGGCAACAGAGGTGCAGAAAGACGCAGGAGAGGTGTGGAAAGAAGGAAGACAGGTGCAGAAAGAGGCAAGAGAATTGCTGAAAGAAGCAACAGAGGTGTACAAAGAAGCAATAGAAGTACAGAAAGAGTCAAGTGAGGTGCAGAACGAAGCAAGAGCAGTGCAGAAAGAACCAACAGAGGTGCAAAAAGAGGTAAGAGAGCAGAAAGATGTAGGAGAAGTGCACAAAGAGGCAAGAGACGTACAGAAAGAGGTAGGAGGAGTGCAGAAAGAAGGAAGAGCAGTGCAGAAAGAAGCAAAGGAGATGCTGACAGAGGCGTGAAGGGTGCAGAAAGAGCAAGAGAAGTGCAGAAAAAATCAACAGAGGTACAGAAAGAGGCACTAGAGGTACAGAAACAGGCAGGAAAGGCGCAGAAAGAGGGAACAGGAATGTAGAAAGAGGCAAGAGAGGTGCAGAAAGAGGTGAGAGGGATGCAGAAAGTAGCAAGACAGGTGCTGAAAGAAGAAAGTGAGATGCAGAAAGACGCAACACAGGTGCAGAAAGAAACAAGAGATGTGCAGAAACAAGCAAGAGAAGAGCAGGAAGAGGCAAAAGAATTGCTGAAAGAAGCAACAGAGGTGTAGAAAGAGGAAAGATAAGTGCAGAAAGAGGCAACAGAGGTGCAGAAAGAGGAAAGATTGGTAGAGAAAGAGGCAAGGGAAGCGCAGAAACAGGCAAGAGAAATGAACACAGAGGCAAGAGAAGAGCAGAACGAGGCAAGAGAGGTGTAGAAAGAAGCAAGAGAAGTGCAGAAATAGGAAGGAGGGATGCAGAAAGAAGCAAGTGAGGTGCAGAAAGAGGCAACAGAGGTGCAGAAAGACACAGGAGAGGTGTGGAAAGAAGGAAGACAGGTGCAGAAAGAGGCAAGAGAATTGCTGAAAGAAGCAACAGAGGTGTACAAAGAAGCAATAGAAGTACAGAAAGAGTCAAGTGAGGTGCAGAACGAAGCAAGAGCAGTGCAGAAAGAACCAACAGAGGTGCAAAAAGAGGTAAGAGAGCAGAAAGATGTAGGAGAAGTGCACAAAGAGGCAAGAGACGTACAGAAAGAGGTAGGAGGAGTGCAGAAAGAAGGAAGAGCAGTGCAGAAAGAAGCAAAGGAGATGCTGACAGAGGCGTGAAGGGTGCAGAAAGAGCAAGAGAAGTGCAGAAAAAATCAACAGAGGTACAGAAAGAGGCACGAGGGGTACAGAAACAGGCAGGAAAGGTGCAGAAAGAGGGAACAGGAATGTAGAAAGAGGCAAGAGAGGTGCAGAAAGAGGTGAGAGGGATGCAGAAAGTAGCAAGACAGGTGCTGAAAGAAGAAAGTGAGATGCAGAAAGACGCAACACAGGTGCAGAAAGAAACAAGAGATGTGCAGAAACAAGCAAGAGAAGAGCAGGAAGAGGCAAAAGAATTGCTGAAAGAAGCAACAGAGGTGTAGAAAGAGGAAAGATAAGTGCAGAAAGAGGCAACAGAGGTGCAGAAAGAGGAAAGATTGGTAGAGAAAGACGCAAGGGAAGCGCAGAAACAGGCAAGAGAAATGAACACAGAGGCAAGAGAAGAGCAGAACGAGGCAAGAGAGGTATAGAAAGAAGCAAGAGAAGTGCAGAAAGAGGAAAGAGGGGTGCAGAAAGAAGCAAGTGAGGTGCAGAAAGAGGCATCAGAGGTGCAGAAAGACGCAGGAGAGGTGTAGAAAGAAGGAAGACAGTTGCAGAAAAAGGGAAGAGAATTGCTGAGAGAAGCAACAGAGGTGTACAAAGAAGCAATAGAAGTACAGAAAGAGGCAAGTGAGGTGCAGAACGAAATAAGAGCAGTGCAGAAAAAACCAACAGAGGTGCAAAAAGAGGTAAGAGGCGTGCAGAAAGATGAAGGAGAAGTGAACAAAGAGGCAAGAGAGGTACAGAAAGAGGAAGGAGGAGTGCAGAAAGAAGGAAGAGCAGTGTAGAAAGAAGCAAAAGAGATGGTGACAGAGGCATGAAGGGTGCAGAAAGAGCAAGAAAAGTGCAGAAAAAAGCAACAGAGTTACACAAAGAGGCAAGAGAGGTGCAGAAACAGGCAGGAAAGGTGCAGAAAGAGGGAACAGGGATATAGAAAGAGGCAAGAGAGGTGCAGAAAGAGGGGAGAGTGATGCAGAAAGTAGCAAGACAGGTGCATAAAGAAGCAAGTGAGATGCAGAAAGAGGCAACACAGGTGCAAAAAGAAACAAGAGATGTGCAGAAACAAGCAAGAGAAGAGCAGGAAGAGGTGCAGAAACAGGCAGGAAAGGTGCAGAAAGAGGGAACAGGGATGTAGAAAGAAGCAACAGAGGTGTAGAAAGAGGAAAGAGAAGTTCAGAAATAGGCACTTGAGGTGCAGAAAGAGGCAAGAGAGGTACAGAAAGAGGCATTAAGAAGTGCTGAAAGAGGCAAGAGAAGTGCAGAAAGTTGCACGAGAGGTGCAGAAGGAAGAGAGTGAGGTGCAGAAAGAGGCAAGTGAGGTACAGAAGGAGGCAGGAGAGGTACAGAAAAAGGCAAGGGAACTGCAGAAACTGTCAAAAGAAATGCAGAAAGAGGCTAGAGAGGAGCAGAAAGAGGCAAGAGAGTTGCTGAAAGAAGCAACAGAGGTGTAGAAAGAGGCAAGAGAAGTTCAGAAATAGGCACTTGAGGAGCAGAAAGAGGTAAGAGAGGTACAGAAAGAGGCATTCAGAATTGCAGAAAGAGGCAAGAGAAGTGCAGAAAGAGGCAAGAGAGGTGCAGAAGGAATAGAGTGTGGTGCAAAAAGAGGCAAGTGAGGTACAGAAAGAGGCAGGAGAGGTACATAAAAAGGTAAGGAAACTGCAGAAACAGGCTAAAGAAATGCAGAAAGAGGCAAGAGAGGAGCAGAAAGAGGCAAGAGAGGTGTATAGAGTGTGAGAAGTTGGCCTGGTATATGCTGTCCACTAGTTATAGTGGGCACCCTGTACCAGTGCAAACAACCCCTTATCGATGATAGGTTAAAGACAACCTTTATTGAAAGCTACCCTAGTGGTAGCTATGGAGAGCAGCCTTCAGGCTAAGACTTGAAGGAATATTAAGCAGCTTGTTTTACCAGTCTATAGTCTATTGAATGGCTAAATGAAAGGCAACCACACCAGGTATATATAAAAAATATATGTATTAATTTCTAAACACACCCTCCTAGTCTCTTAATGAGGCTAGAGTTCAAAACACATAAGCTGCACTTCAAATATTACAGTAAAATAGCACAAATACACATCAGGCCCTAGGGGCGAGCCAAACCATATACTAAAATAGTGGTATAAGAACCACGGCTAAACTAGACACAAGGCCTACAGCTGGGACCCCAAGGAACCACCCAAGGTAGTGACACAGGGCTCCCGTTAGCTCCCGTTAGCTTCTATGGGGAAAGTCGCGGTTAGATTTTTAAAGATTAGGGACACTTAGAAACGAGTTTAGGACCAAACTCTTTGGGACTTAGGAAGTTCTAGGGTCAACACCCACGGGAGCACCAGAGAACTCGAGTTACCTCACCCAGGAAAGCTGGGTGCATAGGTGTCAAATGATGTCGGGTTGGTTGTCGATTTCAATGGGAGCTGGCAAAGAAGTGCTTCTGCCGGGAAGATGCGAAGTGTCCGAAGATATCCAAGCCTGGATCAAACTCGAGAAGAACCTGAAAGCAGAGGGGACAGAGGCTGGCTCACCAGCCAGTGACCAGGAGGACGATAGGCTGATGCCCACCGATGTCGGGTGATTTCAGGTGAAGAAGGAGAAGCTTAACTCTTCAGCCATGAGGACCAGGAGGCATCGAGGATGACCAGGAGCTGCATTTGAGCTGTCCCATAAAGGATGTTGAATGCTGCCGTACCGGTGCCTGGATTGGACACAAAAAGCCTTGGCAACAGAAACCCACACAGAAAGGAGAAAGATGCTTCGGTGCGGACCAGCAAGGTCTGAGGGACTCACCACTTGGTAGGGAGTCAGGGCATGTTAGAGGAGCAACCGGAAAAGCCCAAGGAAAATAAAAGTTACCTTCTCAGGGACCCACCAGTTGACAGACCATAGATCGCGAAGGGACCTCAAGAGGAAACACAAAAAGGCAGCCCAAGGGTCACTCGGGGTGACTAAACCAACAATTTTCAGTGGATTCTCTTGTCGAGCTGGGGGCTACAAGTAACCCCAAGCACGAGTTCAAGAGACGTCGAGAAGTCAATGCACTTGCAAAAGTGCCCGGTGACCAGGAGTTCCTGTTCCACGCTACTCATGAGGGCTGCAGGTCTCAACTTTGCTGGGGACTTGGGTCATCCTGTGTGCTGTCTGGAAATCCTCCTCCTGGGCTGCAAATACTTTGGAGTCCCGCGAGAGCTTCAGAGATGCAGACCAGCAAATTGCTTCATTGGTGCCTGCCAAGCAGGGGAGTCACTCCTTGACCCCAAGGGAGATTTCTTCAGTCCTCTAGTCTTTAGTAGAGCGTTGAAGTTCCAGAATTAAGCTTCAGAGTTTTGTCCAGGGATATCTAAAGTTCTGGTTACAGAGGTTCCTTACTTATACCTAAGGAAGGGGTTGGACTAGCCCTAGGGACCCACCTATGGGAGGGTTTCGAAAGAGGGGTGGCTAAACCCATTTCCTTTGCCCAGTATTGTGCCAGAGCAGGGGCTGGAAGCCCCTGAATCAGTTTGAGCTGGACTATGCACAGGGACACCAAATGTGCCCCCAGTGCAGGACTTCAAAGCACTCTGAGAGTGCTCCCACCCAGCCCCAATACACATAAGCCTGTCTGGGAGGTGGTTACACCTCCTTGTGACAGGACACCTATAGTCCAGGCCTCCCCTGCCAGAGTTTTGATCAGCAGCAGGAGTCCAGACCCATGTCTAGAAGGTTGGGATCATATGCTCACGATGATTCCATGGTTTTTGACACCAAACACAACATGTTTCCATGCAGCCAGTCCAAAGTTAGCATTAACTGTTTTAGATATAATGCACTTAAGAGTATATGGTCAGGCTGCACCACTGACAACCCAGGAGAAGAATTTCCGAAGGCTACAGAGGGGCTCAGCTCATGCCTGGGCACCCTCTCACATATAACCAAGCACCCTGCCTTCAGGATTGATAAGGCCTGCCTTAGCGGTGACTGATAGGTTACTATGTGCAGTGATAGGTGAGGTATAGTGAACCTATACCTCAGTAAGGGGTGCATGCACCACCTTACCCAGGCTGCAGCAGCAGACCTGTGATGGCATTTTGAAGGGCTTTCCAGGGGTGGCACAATACATGCTTCAGACCCTGTTAAGCCTCTGGGGTACCTATGCCCTGGGTACATAGTATACCACATACTAGGGACTCACAAGTGTACCCCAGAATCCAATCTGGAGTGTACCTAAAGTGCATGCAATCAGTTTAGAGAGTAGGCAGCTAGGCTGGGTTCCTGAATAGCAGGGCTCCAGCCAGACTAAAGTCGAAAAACAGTGAAACACCAGCAAAAGGTGAGGGTAACCATAAGAGGCAGATCCTACTCTCCTACATAGAGAAACAAGAGAAGTGGAGAAAGAGGCAAGAGAGATGCAGAAAGAGGCAAGAGAAGTGCAGAAAGAGGCAAGAGATCTGCAGAAAAAAGCAGCAGAGGTACTGTAAGAGGCAAGTGAAGTGCAGAAAGGGGCAAGAGAAGTGCAGAAAGAGGCGAGTGAAGTACAGAAAGCAGACAGTGAGGTGCAGAAAGAGGAAGACATTTGCAGAATTTTGCAGAAAGAAGCAAGAGAAATGCAGAAAGAGGCAAGAGAGGCACATAAAGAAGAGAGGATTGTGCACCATTAGTTCCAGTTTAACACCCACATTTTGCAATATGTGACGATTCCAGCTTTGCAAAGGGCCTTCCACCACACTGTAACACATGACGCTGCATTTTTGGGAACATTTGAGCCGTTTGATCTAGAAACAAGGCTTTTTTTTGTTCAATTCTGCAGATTAGTCAGCAGATGATGGAATATTTGGCAAATTCGGAAAATGTTTAATTATGTGAAAATTGTTGCAGCCGAACAGTCACATTATTCCAGCGGCCTTGCTCATACCTCCGACTAGGTGGTTCCTTCTTTTATTGTGTCTTATTGAGTTTATAGTTTAGCATCTATGGAAATGAGGAAGACTAAACCTGAAGTTATCACTCTACAACACAGACTACCATACCACATAATCACTCTCCAATACACATAATCCCACTCCACATAATTCCTATATACTAAATACCACATACTTTCTAATTACATAATTTCACTGCAAAACATACCACATAATTCCACTACACACAACATACATCCACTCTACACCAAAAAACATTAGTAAAATTCTTTACATTTACAAAACCAATGGCTTTAATACTCGCAAATGCGAAACCTATTACATTGCAGATGCTACTTTAACTAGTAGTCGTGTTTGCGGAGAGTTGGTTAGTGGGTGTTGGGCCTCCGACTAGCGCTCAGGAATTCCGCTACGTAGGACTTACAGGAGGTACCAGGAGGGCTTCTTTGCCCCCAAAATCCCTCGGGCGTAAAGAGAACTTCATCCCCCATCCCGTAGTCTGCCACGAGGTAGGTTTGCAGAGTGGTGGAGAAAGGGGGTATGGCCTCTGAAGACGTCTTAGTTATCCGACTGTGGGATAACAAGGGTAACAAGAGGGGTAGTTGGCCCCAAGGACATCCTTGGGGGCCAACTACCCCTCCTAATACCTCCAGGAAGTCGCACACAGTAGGATTTCTAAGTTCTCATAGCAGGCCATGCCCCCTTTGCCCACCACTCTGCAAACGCACTTCCTGGTGTGCTCTTGGATGGGGATTGAAGTCCCCTTCGCTGCTGGAGGTCCTTTGGGACCAAATAGCTTACCTCTTACCACCAGTAAGCCCCACACAGTGGGACTGCTGAGCGGTGGACACAGGCCATGTCCCGTTTCTCCACCACTCTGCAAACGCGCCTCAGGACACAAGAGCACCCCATCGTCCCACCAGCAGTGTGCCAAGAGGCACGTTTTCAGAGTTGTGTAAAAAGGGGCGTGGCCTAGGACCACCTCTCAGCAATCTCACAGTGTGGGACTTACTGGAGGTACCTAGTGGGCTAGTTGGCCCCGAGGGACCCTCAGGAATGCAGGGGACTTAATTCCCCAACCCAAAACGCGCCAGGTACATTGGTGCAGGGAGGGCGCAGGGCCTTCTGCAATGCCAGCTTTTATTTTTATTTTGTTTTTGGAAGGGGGCTGTGTGGCCCCCCTTCCCTTAAATATTTTTGGGCCCTGGGGACCATTTCTCCCAGGGCCTCAGCATTTTATCTGTTACTTTAAAAAAAAAAAAAAAGGGAAAGGGGCTGGTTGGCCCCCCTTCCCTGGACCAATTATAGCCCCCGGGGAAACTCATCCCCTGGGGCCCAGCACTATTTAAAAAAACGCAGAGGGGGGTCACGTGCCCCCCTTCCCTGGGCCACTATTGGCCCCCAGGTACCCCATCCCCTGGGGCAGGCCCTTAAGGTGGGGACTGTGGGTGGAGCGCCAATGCACCCACAGCCCCTGCAGGCCTCCTTGCCTCATGTCGGAGCCAGGATTGCTTTTGGACAAGGGGAGCTGCCGACATGCAGCTCCCCATGCCCAAAAGCAATTCTGCTTTGCTTCTTGGAAGCGTGAGCAGGTTTCCTGCTCTCCCTTCCAAGAAGCAAAACAGTGTTTTCCATGGCAGGGTGGGAGCCGTGCTCCTGCCCTGCCATAGCAGACAGCAATGTCATTGGGACATTGGGACTGGCTCCATAAGGGGGGCAGTGCAGCCCCCCTCCCAACTGTTTAAAGCCCCGGGAGCTAGTGGTTCCCAGGGGTCTGTAACAGACCCCTGTATTTAGATAATTAGTGCCCTGGGGAGGTAGTGGTCCACGGGGCAGTGTGAGAGGGCAGGACCCCCCAATTTATCATTTTGATTTAAGCCCCCAGAGGTGGTGGTCCCTGGGGCTTGGGGAGGGACCCCCCACCCATAATGATGAATCCCAAGGGGAGGTGGCTGTCCCCTGACACAGTACAATAAAGCGATCACTCTGAGTATTTTGCTTTCACCAGATGATAATTTTAATCCAGTAATGTGTTTCCTTTGCACAGCAAGCTTGACAACACACTGTATTGTGGGAAATACTCAGAGGAACACCATTCTCAGGGGTGGAACACAGAGAAGAAAAACTGTATAGGCACTATGCCGGTAATTCCTGGCCATGCCTGCACTTGCAGCTGACAGTGTTAGCGCACGTTTTTGGTGGTGGAACACAGAAGAAAAATTATGTTGATAGGCACTATGCCAGTACTTACACAATATTAATGGCCATGTCTGCATTTGCAGTTTACAGTGCTAGCGCACAAACAGAATCACAGCAGTAGTTCCTGCTCGTACTTGCAATGCTATTGGTTGGGAATTTATATAGAGCACGTACTAAACACTGTTAAAACAAATTTGTTTGTCTCTGTTGATATGCTCTATTGGATATTCTTATGAAAGGTCATAAGGGGTGCATTTGTATGATGTAATAATACTGGTCTACCCCAGACTACATATTACAAGATGGATGCCCCTGTGGTGAAAGTGGTGGTTCATGCATTACTTAGTCCCTTTTTGTTTTCTATACTCTGTATGTATTGCAAGTCAGTGTTTCGCTTGCTGTGCAAGCGAAACACGCTACTGGATTAAAACCATCATCCGGTGAAAGCAAAATACTCTGAGTGATCACTTTATTGTACTTTGGTCTAGGAATTTATGTCCGGCGCGCTCTGACAGTTTTGAGCGATCCTTTGCACATGGCAAGGGGAGACGGAAGGAGCAACATTTGAATAAATGGGTGAGGTTGTCTCAGTTCTAATAAATCCACTGATGCAAAAGTTAACCCGACTGGAAGCGAGCATAGATAAGCCAGAAAAGCTTGCAGGTAGTGCTTATACGAATCAGCTGAACCAGTAGAGTCAGATGGGCTTGAAGGACTGGGCTATTCTAAGGCCCAGCGGTGCCAGGGGACAACACCTGAAACCTTCGTGGGTTACCTGTTCCGGCGTACAAAACACAGAGACACAGGACACCTCCTGCGACATCAAAGATCAGCGTTTTTTTACTGCAGGGATACAGAAATCGCAAGAAGTACACAACGTGTAGGTTCTGAGAGACTGCTTCAAATTGCACAAGTGGATCGCTCCTTTTATACACATTTTCTTCATTGCACAACATGACGAACAAAAGGTTACAACTCAGTTCCCACAGTAAACTTCAAAAGGGTCGCATTCATGTTTCAGAAGCCCGGGACATAATTACAGCAACAATGCCGGTTCCCAACTGTAAAAGCACATTATCCCCACATTAAGCACATTCCATTCTGACCGTAAACGAATTAGGAGAAGGGACAGAAACAGATGCAAAGGAAAAACAAGGATGTACAACAGATTGGAAAAAGAGTGTAAAGAGCAATATCGGAAACTCGATTGCAGGATCAAAGGACTCGTGCCTAATGCATGCATGACTGAAACAATAGACTGGCACGGCAAGATGAGCCTCGAGCGGAGCCATCTGCCCTTGCCGTGTCAACCCCCTCATCATAAAGACACCTTCAAAGGAACACGTGTCCTCCGCTAGAGCTTGGGAATCCCAGGGTCACAAAGCGGACAAGGTCCGTTCGCTGGCTACTTGAGGGCAAGAAACAAAATGGATGCCGCATCTAAAATGGAACCCGAGGGTTCAGATGGACATACCCAGGAATGAGACGAACCGTACATAGTAGCGTAGCGAAAACGCGTACACCCACTAAACTCGTCATTTGCGGTTCGTAGATACCAAACTCGTCCATATTCGAACACACCCAAAAAGTGCCATTACGATTCTCACGGAACCTCAGACGCTCCTTTTGCCCTCATGTAGGCAAGCACTAGTCGAGATCAGAATCGATTTCGATATTCATCAAATCGTTCAGTTGTTGCTGGAACATCATTCTATCCATCAATGTCTCCTTGGTAACAGATGGCCGTCTTATACACGTTGTGGCACAAAGACCACATAAGGCAGGACCACACTGCACACAAAGACAACACGTGAACAAAAACGTTACAACAACCCCTACGATCATCAGAATCTTCCAACCCCAAGTTGATATCAGGCCCCAAAACCATCCTAGAAGTGTCCAACCACCTTCGTCCACGTGTATGGACTCGGAGATCTTATGTAACTTCGAGATGGCTTGGTAAACAGTTGGAGCGTTGTCAGGGATGAAAATGCAACAGCTCGAATGGATCACTTTGCACACACCACCTCTATCTGCAAGAACAACGTCTAGAACCATACGGTTCTGCATCGTCATAAGTCTATCCGCCTGAAGTTCTGCTGTTAAATTACCAAGAGCACTCGCAGTTATGTTAGCAGTCGACTCTACCACACGGGTCAACTGTCTCAGGTTCCTACTATTAACCATAGGTCCCCAAAACGGCAAGAAACCCTTAAAGAAGTCTCCTGCTTCTTGACCGGCAGTGTCCTCTTCACTAATAACGCCTCTCACAACTCTAGTATTGTGATAGTCTGAGGCAACTGTAAAAGTCGGTGGCAAAAGATTCGCAATATAACAGGTACCCGAGAAGTCACGGGGCAACCATGTATATGCACGTTCATAACATACGAAATAGGTACCCTTGGCAGTCAAGAAAACAGGGGAAGAGAGCATCGGTAGAACATACGTATCAGTACAAGCACTCTTCCCAAGTTGTGCTCTCGGATTTCGGCCAAGACCTTTCAAGCAGAAGTTACCGAGGTGATATTGGAGACGAGCTCTTAAGCTGTCTATCACCCACTGACATACTATACTCAGCCTCACTCAGATCTTTATAGGCTTGCACCTCTTCCTCTGGAATAAGCGATGCATCAAAAATATCTCTATCTAAATCAGCAATCGCTATCGCCAAAGGCTTGTGGTACGGACCAGAACCGAAGTTTGCAGAGCGTGGCTCTCGACTGGGGTAGGAATCTAGTGCACTACGGAACATAGTTTGGAATGCTCGAGCTGACCCTTGAGAGCTATAAGGAAGAACCAAATACGGAATACCCCTATCCATGGTATGTGGCATTAACCCGCACACCCAACAGTTGGTAGTATTCATCACCAACTGATGCTGATGTAGGAGTTGAACGAAAGAATTATTCATGAATTCCGCACGTCTAACCTGTTCATGTTGGGGCAGAGGATGAAAGGAATGTGGAGAAACAGTGGTAATAGAACTTAGTTTAGGAGAAAAAGTAGGTGAAATGGAAGGCAATAACGACTGTATTCCAAAATACACTCCACCCACCAATAGCAAAGATACAGTCAGAAACAGCAGGAATACCTGAAACAAAAAACATTTTGTTCGTATAATCTTATGCAATTTTGATCTTTGCGCCGACATCCTTTCTACTTCCAACAGCTTAGAGAATGCCATCCTCTAAAAACCGTCTGTGACGTCCTTGACGCACTTCGTTCTGAGTAGCGATTATAAATTCCCAGGAGTTCCCAGGAGTCGACAAAAAGTAACCGACCTAGTGTCAGGAACCTGCTAAACAGAAAGGAGTACCCGCACGGCCCTACGGTTAACCCGGATGATAGGTTTTCTTAAACAAACACTCAACTTAATAAAAATCTCTTAGCTGTAAAGAGCACACATAAAAAGGAACTAAAAAATCAGAAAAGGATGTAATTGTTCTAATGTTCGTGGCAACAGTAAAGAAAAATATAAGAAAGATTTTATTAGTCTTTGTCACGTGGGCGAAGAAAATATCGATTTCTTCCAGGTCGAGTCTGCTCTTCAAATAATTGTTCAACTGGTGAAACAGTGTTCAGTCGATCAGATGACAATGCAGACCTTGAGTTCTCCAAAACTGACGGCTCAACAGATGTGTCTGGCTGCAATGAATTGTCTCTTACAGGTTGAGCATCACTAAACGGCACAAAGCATAGAGGGGTCTCGGTTTCCGTTGCCGCAATACCAGTTCTCACCCAACTGTCTGCTGGTGAAGGGATCGGAACTTTCTTGGTATGGGTGGCGTGCACCCAGTTCTTCCTGCCTTCCAACCGAACTGCAGTCCTCGAAGCCAGCAGCACTTGGAAGGGACCCACAAATCTCGGCTCCAAGTTACGTTTTCTGCCAAAATTGCGGGTAACAACCCAGTCACCCGGTTGAAGCCGATGTCCAGGACCCTCTGTCTGTGCCGGTAAAGCTTCAAAGACCTGTTGATGAATTAACCTCAGTTTAGCAGTCAGATCATGAAGATAATCAATTAGCATTGGATACTCAAGACTATCAAAGGCCTTAGGCCTCGGGACTCCCCAAATGTTCGCAGGGCGGCCGAACACAATCTCATATGGGCTGAGCCCTACTCGAGAGTGCACAGTCACTCTGGTTGATAAAAGAGCCAGAGGCAAGGCATCAGGCCATGACAAACCAGTCGTAGCTTGTATCTTCGCAAGTTTCAGCTTCAGAGTACCATTGTACCCTTCAACCAAACCCGCTGCCTGGGGATGATTGGCGCTATGGAATTTCTGTCGAATTCCAAGGCCCTTACACACGCTCTGCATCACGCTTCCCACAAACTCGCTTCCGTTATCTGACCACACAATCCGTGGCATTCCATACAGAGGAAAGTATTCCTTCAGTAGGACTTTCGCTGTGGACAGGGCAGTATTATCCTTAAGAGGATAGGCCTCGATCCATCTGGAGAACGCACAAACCACAACCAAAACGTACTTCAGATTATTGCATCTCTCCATATGGATGAAGTCCAGTTGGATAACCTCAAAGGGACAGGCAGGAGGAGCAAAATGACCGGGTGGAGTGGGGGTGCCCTTGCCAGGATTATGCATCAAACACACCATACAACTCTTAACCACCCTCTCAGCACATTTAGTAATATCATCGTTCTTCCATACAGGGGACAATAACTTACATATACCTTTCGCACTAATGTGTGACAAACCGTGAGCCATAGTCACAACAGCTAGCACATATGCATCCGGTAACATCCACCTCTGATGTTCTGACAAGTCAACCCAACATCCATGCGTGTCTAACTTTCCCGTGCTTTCTTTCCACTTGATCTTTTCAGTTTCAGTGGCCTCATTCTGAATTGCTTTCACGCTCTCAACAGTGTCTTTACACATACCAGTCTCCGTCGGCCACCTCACTGAACTCGTAACGTACATTCGGGTTACAAGATTTTTAGCCGTTTCTTTAGCAATCTCATCCGCAAATGCATTACCACGACCAACGTCATCCATAACCTTTCGATGCGCACTACATTTAATGATCGCCACCTGTTTAGGCAATGTAAGTGCATCCAAAAGATCGTTCACGAGCTGTCCGTGTTGGATCTTCGTACCATGCGATGTCATAAATCCTCTTTCTCTCCACAATCGACCAAAACTATGTGCAACACCAAACGCATACTGACTGTCGGTAAACACATTCACTCTCTTTCCCTTAGATAAAACACACGCTCTTGTCAACGCAATCAATTCTGCCGCTTGCGCTGAATTCTGACTCAATCTCGCAGTTTCCACAACCGTGCTCAACGTCACTACAGCATACGCAGTCATCACATCACCATTCGGCAACTTAAAACATGAACCATCAACATACAAAGTGCCATCGGGGTCTGTCAATGGAGTGTTTTTCAGGTCCACCCGACCCTTAGTTTCTTCCTCAGTTCGTAAATAACAATCATGTGGTGGTACATCATCTGATTCCATATTAGTCGGCAACAATGTCGCCGGATTCAGCACATTACAACGCTTGATCTGTATATGACTTGCCAAAAGTGTCAACTCATACCCGGACAACCTTGCACTCGTCAGATGTTGAGTTTTTGTCCGATTCAGGAGAGTGTCAACTGCATGCGGAACCATCACTATGAGCATATTATCCATGACCAGACCTGCGGATTGTCGAATAGACACCGCAGCTGCCGCTGTCGCTCTCAAGCAACTTGGCAACGCTCTAGCTACCGGGTCTAAAGTCGCGGAAAAATACGCACACGGACGCTGCTTACCACCAAATTGTTGCGTCAAAACACTCAACGCACAACCTTCTCTCTCGTGAACGTATAGTGTAAATGGCTTACTGTAATCAGGAGTACCTAACACAGGAGCCGAACACAGCGCATCACGTAGTTCAGAAATTTTTTTATGACATTCTTCCGTCCATGTCAAAAGAGTCGAAACATCCTTGCACGTGAGAGCTATCAATGGCTTCGCTAACAGTGAAAAGTTCGGAATCCACTGCCTGCAGTATGACGTGATACCGAGAAAGGCACGCACATCTCTCTGAGTTATTGGCACAGTCATTCGAGCAATTGCTGCGATTCTTTCAGGGGTCAACCTTCTTCCCGCCTTTGACAATCAGTGACCTAGATAGGTTACTTCTTGACAACAATATTGTAGTTTAGAAGGTGACACTTTGTGATGTAAGTCACATAGATGCTGTAACAGTGATACTGTAGCAGTTCTGCAAATCTGTTCAGTATCAGCAGCTACCAACAGATCATCAACGTACTGAATCAAGGCCGCACCAGCCGGTAACACAAACGCATCAAGTTGACTCTTAAGAGCTTGGCTGTAGATCGATGGACTCTCACAGTAGCCCTGAGGTGCGCGTTTGAACCTGAAGCTGCGACCACCTAATGAGAAACCGAAGAGATCTCTGCTTTCCTCAGCAATTGTAATGCTAAAGAAAGCATTCTTCAGATAAATTACCGAGAACCATGATGCAGAAGCTGAAATCAGAGTCAGCAAAGCCGTAATGTCAGGCACCACGGGAAACTGTGGAATAACAATTTTATTTACCTCCCTTAAATCAATAACAAAACGATACACAGGAGGCTTGGATGGATCAGTTCGTTTCAAAATAGGTAACACAGGACTATTACACATGTTACCCCGAGCTTCTTCAATGACATCTTTATCGATCAAATCGTAAATGATCGCTAATAGTGCTCGTTCTCCATCAAGAGAGATACGATACTGGGGAATGTGCGGCAAGCGCACATTTGATTTCAATTGAACAACATAAGGTGGTATATCCAACAGGCCTACGTCATTGGGACCTGTCGCCCACAAAGACTCAGGAAGAGAACTCAATTCCGGTGGGAGCTTATCAGTCGACAAATACATAGGAGAGATCACTCTCTGACCCAACGTAAGCTCCACTCCCGCGGGAGAACAGTACAAAGTCGCATATAACCGCTTCAACAAATCCAGGCCCAAAAGATTCTCACCACAACCAGTAGTCAAAATCAAAGGAGCTTCTAACTCACAAGACCCAATTGTAAGGGGCAAAGGGCTAGAAACTGGATTGCTAACGGGGGCGCCAGAGAATCCAACGGAAACATTCGTTAAGCCAGACAAAGGCGCGCCAGGGAGTTTCGAATGCATGATGGAACTTTTCGCTGCACCAGTGTCCAACAGAAAAGGCTCAACTACGCCCAATGTGGTAACTGCGACATAAGGCCCTCTCTGATCAACCGGAACTGATACTACTCCCTTTCTTTGTCTATGGCTATCCTAGTAATTACCGTCAGCATCAACATCATGCTCGACATAATAGTCGTCCACATGATACTGCGCAGACGTACCAGACGATGGATCGCGCCGATCAAAGCAATTTTGCGAGTCTGATGAAGTGGCAAAACGCTCAGTCTGATTCTGAGTAACACCACGACCTCTACCACGTGACGCTTGTTGAGGACCACTACGACCTCCTCGAGCCGAAACACCATTGTTTCGGTCACGCAAAACTGGACAAGCAAACTTCAAATGGCCCTCACCCCTACAATATGCGCATTGATTATACCCCAACATAGAGCGAGGTGTAGAGGAGTCAGTACGCGACTGCGATCTAGAAAACTGCAATTGTAATCGATTTGGCTGTTGCGAGTCATTTTGATTCGAGCGCGGAGGGTACGCTTGCTGCAATAAGACCTTAGTTTTAAGATCCTTCGTTTTCTTATCTGCGCGTTCGCTTTCTTCTTTCTCTCTATTTTCGTAGTATTGGGCCGTGGCTAATATCTGAGCAGTAGTAGAAACGGCCCACGAACTTTCAGAATTCTTCAACTTGTTGCTTAGTTCAGGCAACAAATTCGATACAAATTTATCAACGAACAATCGCTGACCTCCCTCAGAGCTCATATCCTGACCACTATGATCAATAAATGCCTCCTCAAACCTCGTAAAGAAATCGGAGACACTCTCGCCCTTCTTTTGTTTGCACGCAGACAATTTGTCCCAATTAACGCGTAATGCTGGCATAAGTGTCTTCATAAGTGTAATTATCCTCTGGGGCAGATTCTCAATGAGCTGTTCAGGTTTAGCCCCACCAACTTGCCGTCCGTCAGCCGCCGCAAGAGCAGCCCAATCACCGCCTAACTCAGCTGCGTGATTCTCTTGACGGATTTTCGCCCTAATCGGTTGAGGCACTACGTTACCAAACAACATGTCAATATCGGCAAGGTTCATAACAGTAGCATCCACTAATTGGGATAACTCCTTGTAATAACCTGCAGGATTTTTGCGAGGGTCAGGCAAAGTTTGCTTTACCTGCAAAACTTCCGATCGCTTCCACGGGAGGTGTATCCAAACTCTCTGAAAGTGTGGTAGAACAACAGGATTAGCAGCAGGATCACCTGGCATCCATACTGGGGGAACTTCCCACATAGGATACTGACCAGGTTGAGCCGTCCGCTCCTCAGTGTCGTCCTTAAACAATGCTCGAGGTTGTACTGTAGATCGAAAAGATAACAGACGCTCTAAAGCACGTCGAACATTACCACCCACAATCATACCAGTCGAAAATTGATTCTGAAGCTCAGTGATCTCGGGCGGTACATTGTCTACCTCCTCATTATCCCACTCTTCTCTCAAGGATTTACACATTTCCTCGAACACGAATCTTTGTGTGGGCTCATTGACCTGGGAAAATGTCTCAAAAACTATACGCGAAGTGTACTTCGCAGGATGCCTAATCCATTTACGCGCCATTTTCACTAACGACTCACGTTCCCTACCATGAGGAATTTGACTGCGCCTCTGAGCGACATCAGAAAGATCAGACCCGAGTATTGGTCCGAAAAGTGGAGAATAGAGATTAGCGACAGCATTAAATATACGACTACGAACGGAAGGAGAAGAAGAAGGAAGCACAGGAGCAACGACATTAGGAGTAAACGTAGAAGCAGTAGCGGTAGTCGGGATAACAGGAGTAGTAGCAAGATTAGGCTGATGAGATACTGGCAAAGGAGCAGTAGGAAAAAGAGCGGGTAAAGGAGGATGAACAATTTGTGGCACAAGGGGATTTGGAAGAACAGGAGGAACGACAGGCTGACCAGCAGCCGCCAGAACAACAGGTTGAGGAACAGGAGGAATCACAGGACCCACAGTATCTGGTGCATAGGGAGGTGGTGATTTCAATAGATAAGACAATATGGGATCTTCTACCGCTTCTTCTCCCGTCTTATCAGTACTAGACGGTAAAACCGGATAACATTTATCCACTGCCATATGATGAAGTCTAGCACAAACTTCCTGCTCCTTCTCGTCTTTATCTCGCTGATACTGTTCTGCATTTCGCATCACCGTAATAACACCTTCTCTCTTATTTTTCTTAATCTGTTTGATTTCTCTCTGCTTGGCCTCTTTACGCCATAACCGAAAGGAATCAAACATGGCCGGCCTAACCTTCTTTTTAAACAATCTAGCTTCAAGATTATCTAATATTGCAGTTTCGAAACTACCATGTGGTGGCCAACTAAGAACACCATCATTTTTAATGTAACGAATCCAATATTCATTGTTTACAATAGGACCTACTCCGTGGCGACTATAGAGCTCATAAATTGGAGTTCCAACTGGAGGTATCGGACATGAATCCTCCAGTCGGGAATCCGTGCTGCAACATTTAAGGAAACCAAACAAAGTACTACGGCCAGGCATCGTGCACACTAACCGAGTTTACAAACTTCAAGGGCTATCGAATCACGATGTCCTCGCAAAAAAAAAAATGCAAGACCCTCGGTTTTTGGCAATTGCAATCGTCAAATAAAACCCAACAACTAAGAACCAACAACTAAGAACCACAAATGCAATGGAACCATGCAAACAACCAAGGTTAGCGACCCACAAATACTTAACTGAAAGAGCAATGGCGTCACCAGGAAGGCCCGTCTATCGTCTCACCGTACAAAGGACTACGCCAGGCGCCAAAACAGGTCGACAGTCAGGGCATCAGTCCGTCGCAGCCGTCAGGAGGCGGGAATCTTCGTGGGAGAAGTCTTCGGGCCACTTATTTCGACAACTGGATCGATGAAGCGGGGTGCACCTTCCCTCGGAGATTTCACACGAAGTTCCTCACGATCGTCGGGCTTTGGACCAGTACCGCTGATGTCGCCCCACATTGGGCGCCAACTGAAGGACTGGGCTATTCTAAGGCCCAGCGGTGCCAGGGGACAACACCTGAAACCTTCGTGGGTTACCTGTTCCGGCGTACAAAACACAGAGACACGGGACACCTCCTGCGACGTCAAAGATCAGCGTTTATTTACTGCAGGGATACAGAAATCGCAAGAAGTACACAACGTGTAGGTTCTGAGAGACTGCTTCAAATTGCACAAGTGGATCGCTCCTTTTATACACATTTTCGTCATTGCACAACATGACGAACAAAAGGTTACAACTCAGTTCCCACAGTAAACTTCAAAAGGGTCGCATTCATGTTTCAGAAGCCCGGGACATAATTACAGCAACAGTGCCGGTTCCCAACTGTAAAAGCACATTATCCCCACATTAAGCACATTCCATTCTGAACGTAAACGAATTAGGAGAAGGGACAGAAACAGATGCAAAGGAAAAACAAGGATGCACAACAGATTGGAAAAAGAGTGTAAAGAGCAATATCGGAAACTCGATTGCATTATCAAAGGACTCGTGCCTAATGCATGCATGACTGAAACAATAGACTGGCACGGCAAGATGAGCCTCGAGTGGAGCCATCTGCCCTTGCCGTGTCAACCCCCTCATCATAAAGACACCTTCGAAGGAACACGTGTCCTCCACAAGAGCTTGGGAATCCCAGGGTCAAAAAGCGGACAAGGTCCGTTCGCTGGCTACTTGAGGGCAAGAAACAAAATGGATGCCGCATCTAAAATGGAACCCGAGGGTTCAGATGGACATACCCAGGAATGAGACGAACCGTACATAGTAGCGTAGCGAAAACGCGTACACCCACTAAACTCGTCATTTGCGGTTCGTAGATACCAAACTCGTCCATATTCGAACACACCCAAAAAGTGCCATTACGATTCTCACGGAACCTCAGGCTTCCAGACCGCTCAGTCATACCCGACTAACTCATGTGTTTGTAGAACTAAGTCCGCCCAGCAAAATATGAGCGACGGATCCATGACTGTACAGCCTGGATCATCTGGCCCCAGCTGAGCGGAAGCACCACAAACTGTTCCATTGCATCCCTCACCTAAGCGTCATAATGTGGCGGTTTTGACTAAGCCACATGACATAGCTCAGGCCCCTAGCTTTATTCAAGAGCGACTGTTGTAATGTAATGTAATGTAATGTATGTGTCTTGTAAAGCGCACTGCTGCCCTGAGGCGTCGTGGCGCTGTAGACCGCTGGGGAACCCGTCCTGGCTATCCCTGTGAGATGGTCCCTCCTGGGTATCTCCAAGGTGAAACCAGGCATCCCCGGCGAATGTGGGGGGCCGTTGTGGAGATGAGGCAAGCTAATGCCCAGAGTTGCCGAGTGTGTTCCTGGTTAGAGTAGGTACCGAGGCGAGAATTATCAAGTCCGTTTTGACCCTGGTCCACGACCCTGCCGCGTTGGGAATTGAACCCTGGTCCCTGGCCGATTCTCTGCTTGCGGATCTGCCGCCTCTAACTAGTGAGCCACACCTCCCCACTGTTGAATATCTAAAGGGAACCTCCCTCTAGTAGACCTAACTACGCACGCAGAAACGAAGCCCACTTTCAAGTTGTCCAAAGACAAGAAAACCAGCCACTCAGAGGTTCACTCGATACAAACACATTACATCTTCCTCCAGAATCTACATTTTGTGTTGGCCATTGTCCCTACGTTGCCACATGGAGCTAGGGAACATTGAACAACACTAAAAAATAAATCACTACATGTGATAAGTACAAGATTGGGATTATCAAATCTGCTCTTTTCAGAGTTTAAAATGGTCAGATGGATAGGCTGGATAGGAAGATCAAAAAAGTCCCTAGAGCATGACTATGTGGTATTAACTTTTGGGTCACCAGATTTAGTTCAAACAAAACTAGATAGGGCGGGCAACTTGTCAGTAGAACAAAAAGGATTAATATTCTACCATTGGGTTATTTTTATAAGCCACCTGGCCCAACACAGCCTTTACCAGGGGAGGATAGAGGAGGGGGGTGGAGACGATACAGATATACCATCCCAGTGAACAACTACTATGATGTCCTCAATACCCTAGACGATAATGACTGACTAAAGCCATTAAATGGGGGTTTAGCAGACAGTAGGGATACTTCAAGCACTAACTATTACTCAAACAGCAGTACAAGTGTCCGTAGATCCTAAGCCACAGCACTTGCTAAATGTAAGGAACCACTGAGAGATGCACTAAGAGTAGCTTCCCAGTCACTCGACGAGATCTAAGAAAACCATCAGCCATGGCCCAGATACATGCCCCTACTAGTAACCCTTTGCCCCTGGGTCAAGCGGCGGAGGAGCTTGAGTGAGTGGGAGGAGTACAAAGTGAGGAACTACATGGAATCCCCAATATTTGTATTAAAGAAGGTTTACTATTGCAGGTGTATAAATGCCAACAGCAGGTGAACTCACTATTGAAAATCCCAGAAGTTGACAACTCCCCAGCTGGTAATGGCTTATGGCCCTTAGGTAACAAGTCTGGAGGCCCTATTACGTCATTGAATGAGTCACCTAAGCTCCAAATACTATCCTGGAACATTGCAGGCCTCTCCACCAAACTAGATAATTCTAAATCTGATTCCCCGGCAAACTTCAAATATAATAGACTGGGCTGCCCCTCCAGTCTAGAATATATTTTGGTGAACACCAAATCATAGCACAGTAATTGATTTTAAGATCGAGCCGAGATACGACAGCGACCATAATGCGCTGATTCTTGAAATAGTTCCACCCCACACCGGGGACGCTCCAAACAACCATTGTCCAAACTCCTCTGGACTAACCCTAACTAGTTGTAGGAGGAGAGTAAGATGGGGTTCACTTTGCCAAACCCAAGAAAAGCTAGCCTCCCTCTATCGAACCGTCATTCCATTCCTGAGTGCAGCACAACAGTTGAGTGAGACTGTTGATTTTCTAAGTTCATCCACTGAAAATGCGGAGAACCATCATGGTCTAGTAGCTGCCCTGGCCAATATATTTTCCTCTAAACCACGACCAAAGGAAAAGGGGGCACCTGGGCACCCCTGGTACAATGGCAACTTCCACAAGGCCACGCAAACCCTTGTCTTAACCATTAAATCCAACGAGAAGTTGCAAATAAAGGCTAAAAGGTTAGTATATAAAAATATTATTAACCTAGTTAAAAGAAACTGGGAAGAAGACAAATGGGAGAGCCTGA
Source organism: Triturus cristatus (assembly GCF_964204655.1). Taxonomy (NCBI): domain Eukaryota; kingdom Metazoa; phylum Chordata; class Amphibia; order Caudata; family Salamandridae; genus Triturus; species Triturus cristatus. The sequence goes on along the minus strand of NC_140591.1, from coordinate 1,513,576,354 downwards.
GAAACGCATTAAGTAATAGAGACATGAGGTCCTTTTGGAACATAATAAATACAGGCTACAAAGAGTGTAAATCAGCAATCAATCCAAATCTAGGGGCAGAAGTTTGGAAGGCCCACTTTCAGTCCTTATTTTCCAGGGTAGAGGGCAATGGAGGGCAAGCCACAAATGATTGTTCCCACCAACAGTTCTCTGGCTCCGATTCCCCAGAAATTTCCCTAAAAGAGATAAGGGATGCTTTAAGCCGGGTAATTCCTGCAAATGCCCCAGGTCTAGAAAAGATCGCCAGTAATCTCTTTTGTACTGAACCTAGTATTTGGGCCCCGTACTTATGGACCCTATTTAATACCATTCTCCAGGAAATGGCGATCCCCACGACTTGGTTGGGGGCGGAAATCATCCCGATCTATAAAAAGGGATTACCCCTCCATCCTGCAAATTATCGGCCCATCAGACTCATTGATGTCACTCGGAAAATATAAGCCCGAGTGCTCCTAGACCGATTGCAGAATTGGATGGAATAATAAACTATTCTTAGCCCTTATCAGGACGGTTTTAGAGCAAAAATGTCCAGTATCGACCAAATCTTCATGTTGCAATTACTGCACTGGAAGACAGTGATCCTGGAGGGTTGCAGCCTCTACATGAAATTTTCGACTTAAAATTGGCATTCGATTTAGTACCAAGGGAGAAATTATGGGCTATCCTGTCAGAGCTGGGTGCCCACCCATATCTCCTCCACAATCTGAAAAGAGGACATGAACATAACTTTGCCCAAATTAGACATGGGAAAAACACCTCACTCTATAGGTATGTGACAAGGGTGTGTACTGGCCCGACCCTCTTCTGTTTATTTATTAATGGCTTAGTGGAGGCCCTGACAGCAGGGAGGGATATAGATGCCCCAAAGTTGGCGGAACAGCAAGGTACCAGCCCTGATGTTCGCCGACGATACCCTCCTGCTATCAAAGTCCCTTAAGGGAATACAGACGGCCTTGGACACTTTCCATTCATTCTGCAAGAGTAGAGGCCTGGAGATAAATACTCAGAAAACTAAATATATGGCTTTCAATGTAGGGTACTCTACACGACCCAATCCCCAATTAGATGGAGAATCCTTAGAGAAAGTTTCTGTTTGTGAATGCTTGGGACTGCACTTACCGAGAAAATTGAGTGGGGTGTACAAATAAAGAAGGCAAGTCTAAAATTGGCACAGACAACGGAGGGTTAGCAAAGTTGCAGAGGAAGTGCACACACAAAACGATTGGGCCGGAGTTGGAAGTATATAGGGCCCAATCCAGAGAGGCTGTTTTGCGTGAGGGGAAGAAATCTGGGGCCATCGGCCATCTGACCATCTCTATAAGATTGAGAACTCCTTTGTCAGACAACTCCTGGGTCTCCCTAAAAGTACACTGCTCACACCGCTTCGAATGGACCTCGGAGTGAGTCCGATTGCAGTAGAGGTTGCCCATAGACCCTTGTTATATTGGCGTCGCCTATGGAGCACCCCAGAATTAGCTGTGTATAGAGAGAAATTGAGGGAAGTGATAAACCTACAGGGAGCAAGCAAAATTCCATGGTTGGCCCACATTAAGAACTCTCTAATTTCCATGGGAATGGGTGATTTATGGGCTAGTGCCGAAGATACTTGCCTGTCAACACCTAGAAAGTTCCTGTCGAAGAACTATAAGGAACATAATCTTACATTACTAGAGGGGAGTTCCGTGACTGGCACACTAACAACATCCTTCTTAGAAGTAAAACTGCAATATAGGTTAGAACCTGTCATTGATGACATACAGCTAACCCTTGCTAAAAAGTTATATTTGCAGTTTAGTCACAGTACACTTCACCTACATGCCTTTACAAATAAGTGGGGTGGCAGTCTTACTAAGGGCCGCCCAACATGTAACAACATACCGGAGACCGACCTATATGTATTATTCTTCTGCCCGGCATATAAGAAAGTGAGACACCGTTGGTTACTGCAGTTGTGCAGAAACCTCGGAACATCTCACTGCACAAAGGCTTTCAGGATTTTAAAATATGACACTAGTATGCCTATTGCGTATTCAGTTTCTCACTATTTGTTTTCAATGTGGTGTGTACGTCGAGTTGTTTTAAAAACAGGGCTAGCCAAATTAAATCACCCTAATCCCCCATTGTGATTGGTTGCCTTACAAATTTGATTTTGTTTTATTTTATGTGCCACAAATGTGGATTCATATATATTTATTATACTTTTTAACTTTTAGGAATTTTTTAATAACATGTTAATGTGTATGACCTTCACTAATGGAGAACTTTCATTGTTTGGACTGCGTTATATATGTTTTTTAACTGTGCCTTTATGGCCTTGTTAGGCCGAAATAAAGAACTATTTGACTTTAACTTGACTTGAATAAATATATGTATGTATATATATATATATATATATATATATATATATATATATAAAAATGTGTATATATATATAGAGAGAGAGATAGATATAGATATAGATAGATTCACTGAAAAAATCATAGATTTCAGGCACGTTATAGTTTGGAATTAGCATTTGAAAAACCTTAGAAATTCACTGAAAAAACCATAGGTTTCAGGGGCGTTATAGTTAGCTGGACTTTTCACTCGTACAAAACCATTGAAATTCCCCCGTTATAGTTAGTTCAGCTAACTATAACTCGCGCGCCCGCAATGCACTGCTGATGACGTCACATATTACATCACTCATGACATGGTCAGTAACATCACTCATGACATCACTGATGACATCTCAAATTACATCACTGATGACATCATCCTTGTGATAGAGTGGCAGACCTCCTCTCCCCCTAATATAACCTTTGATACACACATTCAAAAATAGAAACAAAAATTTTCAAAACAATGGACATACCAAAATCAGTTACAACAACCTATTCAGTAATTCTAAGATCCACATACACATCCACTCATTCACCAACAGTCCTATACAGTCACTAACTATAACGTGCCTGAAACCTATGTTTTTTATAGTGAATTTCAAAGGTTTTTTAAATGCTAATTTCTAACTATGCCTACAGAGATACAGAGAAAAACGCACAGAAAGAAAAAAAAGAAATGCAGAAAGAAGCAACAGAAGTCCTCAAAGACGAAGAAAAGTGCAGGAAGAAGGATAACGTGCAGAATGAACAAGCAGAAGAGCAGAAAGAAGCCTTGTTGCAAAATCATCCTGTACCCTCAACTTTTTCAGACGGTTACTGGTGGTAACTGAGTCTGACTAACCTGTCCTAGAGCCAGTGCTATGTTAAAAGACACTCAGAATACAGTGAAAACACCTACATACACTAGGGAACACTATGCGTTGGGGTCCCCCTGTGATCAGCATGACCTCCTCTGTAAGCCCCTAGTATATAATAGGGCATGGGATTAAAACTACCTCTTAAAACGCCCCACAAGGCGTGTTTGCACACGTCACCTCAGGCCCGTCCCCTCACTTCCCCACTGTGTAAACACGCCCTGTGGCCGTTTTAAGTTGGGAGATTAAGTCCCCTTGAATCCTGAGGGTCTCTAGGGTCCAACTAGATCACTAAGTACCTCCAGTAAGCGCCACAGAGCTGCGTTGCAGAGAGATGTAAAAAGGGGCACGGCCTAGACCACCTCTCTGCAACGCAGAGCAGTGGCGCTTACTGGAAGCACCTGGTGGGCTAGTTGGCCCCCAGGGTCCCTCAGGATTGAAGGGGAATTTTTTCCCCAACTTAAAACGCGCCACAGGGCTTGTTTGCACACGTTAACTCAGGCCCCATCCCCTCCCTTCACCACTGTGTAAACACGCCCTGTGGCTGTTGTTAGTTGGGAGATTAAGTTCATTTGAATCCTGAGGGTGCCTTGGGTCCAACTAGCCCACTAGGTACCTCCAGTAAGCGCCACAGACCTGCGTTGCAGAGAGGTGTAAAAAGTGGCACGGCCTGAGGGTCCCTAGGGTCCAACTAGACCACTAAGTACCTCCAGTACTTACTGGAAGCACCTGGTGGGCTAGTTAGCCCCCAGGAGCCCTCAGGATTGAAGGGGAATTATTTCCCCAACTTAAAATGCGCCACAGGGTGTGTTTGCACACGTCACCTCAGGCCCCGTCCCCTTCCTTCACCACTGTGTAAACGCGCCCTGTGGCCGTTCTAAGTTGAGAGATTAAGTCCCCTTGAATCCTAAGGGTCACTAGGGTCAAACTAGCCCACTAGGTACCTCCAGTAAGCGCCACAGAGCAGCTCCCTGGCGCATACTGGAGATACCTGTTGGGCTAGTTGGCCCTCAGGGACCCTCAGTATTGAAGGTGAATTAATTCCCAAACTTACAACTGGCCAGGGGGCGCGTTTGCAGAGTGCTGCAAGGCACGATGCCGGTCTTTTTTTATTTAATTTTTTTTAAGAAGGAGGGCTGTGTGGCCCCCCTTCTTTTTCTAATTTACTGGCCCTGGGGACCCCATCCCCCAGGGCCTGCACCCTAATGTTTTTTGTTGAAAAAAATCAATTTGGCCCTCCCAAGGCCTTAATTGGCCCCGGGGACCCCAACCCCCGGGTCATGGCCTTTTTTTTTTATTCTTTAGGAGGGGGCTGCGTTGCCCCCCTCCTCAGTCCACTTATGGCCCCGGGTACCCCATCCCCCGGGGCCGGCCTTTGTTTTTTATTATTTTAAAAAAATATATATTTATAGATAAACCTAGGACATGCTGGACAAACCGTATGTACCTATCACCATGACGATTTGCGTGATATTCATTAAAAGGCGACTATGCATAGAATGAATCCACATGGAATGTATTTACACCGCTAGTGCAGCTCTGACGTGTCTGACGCCCTACCGTGCCTAATCCCGGGGCCCCCGCCGATGGGTACTCTCCAAGTAGACACCCTTGGCGTTTATTTATACAAACATGGGTAGCTATTGACGGCCACATTTAATATACACGCACACCAAGCCATTCAAAGGGGATTCGAGAAAAATTCGACCAAACTATGCAAGAAACCCCCCTCACGGTTAATAAAACACACATCCACCGCCGGATGTGTAATACTTTTTAATTTACTCTCTGGAAAGGAGACGAACCTCACTTGAGTGTCACAGCGTGCTCCTGGCTAAGCCCAATGCTGTTTTACACCCACCAGTGCCCGCCGAGTGCCTCACACCTCTGTGTTGTATTCCACCAGCTAGTGCGTATGCTATGACACTCTCTAGCCCATGTGCACTGTAACACCACCCCGTGAATATGTCATGCCACACTTGTCTTCGCACGGGTTATATTGCCCCATCTAACGTGCCTTCCTCGTTGCCTATGTTATAACGCACAGTGGTATGCCATACATATTACAATCTGGGATCCATATATTTGTTACAGTGCATTTGCAACTTAACACTCCCCAGCACATATTTTATATTACAACTTTAGAGACTAGTTAGGTTACACAACACTGCCCTGTGCATATTACACTCCAAGGCGCATATCGCATAGCACGTGCTAGTGCCTGTGCTATCTCGCGCTCTCCAATGAATCTGTCATTGTGCACAATGTATTACATATTATATTTCACGCCCGGTTCATTTTATATCACACTTTTTGGTGCATAGTTTATACCATATACTATATCTAGTTTTCATTTTCAATCCTGCTCTCAGGACTATGTTCTATATAACACTGCGCCCACCTACCCTTTTCACGGGCATTATATTTTGCGATGGGGGTGGAGGGTTAGGGGGTGTTTCTGCCAAGTGAGCACGGAGTCACAGTCACAAACGTCCTCTTCTTCCTGAATAAAAGTGAGATTATGCTGCATACTTGTTCATATTTTAAGTAGTTCGCACAGACACAATGTTTTAAAAACAATAAAGTTCCTAATACCCGCCTTCTCTGAACAGTTAGCTTGCTGCCCCATCCCCCTCCTCCCTATCCTCTGTTGTGTGAATCCATGGACTAGCCTCCTCCCTCCTGCCATGCATGGTCTGATGTGCTGCCACTGCCCTCAATTTAGTATGATGTACCAGTCCACTCCTCCTGCCCTCCATTGCCCAATTCTATGCCCCATCATTGACCCCCTGCTTAAACTCTGTGCTTAGCTTGCTGCCCCTATTCTCCTTCCCCCTGCACTCCGATGTCTTTGTGCATGCCCCTGCTCCATCCTTTTGCCCACCATGTTCCATGGACTTGCCACTCCTATCTACTCTGAGTGTTCTGTTGAGCTGCCACTCCCCTCCCACCTGCCTAGCATTGTCAGATGACTGTAACCTGTCCCTGCCACCTCCACTCTGCCTGTCCATATGCCATGCCCCTATCCCCTTCCTCCTGTCCTCCATGGTCCATTTTACTGCCACACCCTTCTGCCCTCCCTGGTCTGTTGTGCTGCAACTGCTCCTCCTGCCTGCCCCGCGCGGTCTGTTGTGAGGCCCCTTCCCTTGAACTCTCTTGTCTGTGCCCAGGTCCTGACCCTCCCTTCTATCCTCCATGGCCCTTTGTGCATGCCCCTGCACCCTCCTTCTTGCCCATCATAGCCATTGTGATGCCACTAACCCTCCCGCTTGCCATGCATGGTCTTCTGTGCTGCCATGGCCCCTCCCACCTTCCCTGTGTGGTCAGCTAGCTGCCCCTGACCCCTCCCACCTTCCCTCCATGGTCTGTGTGTATGCCATCATAGTCTCATTGTTGCTCTCCATGGTGTGTCTTGTTTCTAGTGCCCATCCTGCCTGACCTCCATGGTCATCTTGCTGCTCCTGCCCTGCCCCCTTGCCCCCAGCCCTCTGTTTTCATGTGCAGACCCCTATTCCCTCCCTCCTGGCTTGTCTGTTCCATTGTGTTGCACCTGATCCGTCCCTCCTGCCCTTTATGGTCTGTTATGCTGCAGCTTTCTCTCCTGTCTGTCCATTATGGTCAGCTAGCTACCATTGCCTCTTTCCCCTGTGTTCTCTGTTGTCCATGGGCATGGTCCTGTCCCCTCCCTATTGCTTTCTATGGATTGTTGTGCTGCACTCCTGTCCCGCATGTGCTGTGTGGTGTATTGTGCTGCTGCAAACCCTGATGCCTGCCTTGTAGGGTCAGTTTGGTGCACCTCTCCAAGTCCCTCCCATCCTCTGTTACCCGAGTACATGTCCCTAGCCCAATTCCTCCTGCCTACCATGATCCAATGTACCATACTTGCGAACATTTTGAACTTGGTAAGAGGGAGATTTTGAAAAAAAACTGGGGTATTGATTTTCCCCTTTGAGTTACATTGAAAAAGAGGAGATTGTAGATAGGAGACAGATCAAATAAAGCCCATTTGAGCTTAAAAACATTAGACGTTTCCTGGTTGAAACGGGTCTGTTGGCATGTATGGTTGTACTACCACTGCCTCTTCCTTCTGCCCACAATGGTCTATTATATTACCACAGCCTCTCTTGCCAGTCCTGTATTGTTGGTTTGTTGCCCCTGCCCCCCTTTCCACTGCCCTCCATAGTCTGTTGTGTTGCTACTGCCCTTCCTGCCTGCCCAGTGTGGTCAAATTGTTGCATCTGTACTGTCCTACCTGCCTTCTATTTTCAGAGTCCGTACCCCTGGCCTCTGCCTCTCAACAGTATCCCAATGAACAACTAGATTGCTAACATTCTATACTTATTACAAAAGTGTGGAACGCCTGACGTCATCTTGATGTAATCAAAACTGTAATACCTAGAGTATTTCCTTTAGATATTACATATATGAGAGGGTCTTATTTGCATCAAAATTATGGTTAGTGCTCTAAAAAACTAAAATGAGGACATATTTTCTGAGTTTTCAAATAGCGACAAAGAACTTTTAAATTATTTGTAATCTTTATGTTTTTTTATCCAGTTGACCACTTGATTAAATGTTGCACCTAGGGGAGAGGATGTGGTGTTACTCCCAGAGCTGCAGACTTTGCAACTGGGGAACCAGGTTGGAGTTTCTGCTTCAGCTCAACATTCTGTGATTCTGGTCAAATCACTTAATCTCACCATGTCTACAACCAACATGAATTTGATCTTGTGTGATGTAACCAATGCTCATGTAAAGCACTCCAATACCTGACAACTCTGCACTATATAAAACTGTAAATACACAAAAAATAAGTGTTTTGCACACTTCTGTCATTGGGCTACATGTGGGCTACATCTGGGTGATATTTGGGCTACATTTGGGCTCTTTTGTCTCTGGTGGCCATCTTGGGAGATTTATTTGTTATGAAGTTTCCTAATTTCCTCATTTACTGCAGTCTCCTCAGTGGGAATACTTTCAGTTTTTTATTTTGGTTCCATCAAGAAGGCATTCAGATGTGTCACACATTTGCCATAAGTTCTGAATGTTAGCACTCTCGTTGCTCATTAGATCACTGTAGTAAAACTACTGCTCACCAGGGAAGTCTGCTGCTGGTATTGAAAGTGCATGTTTCAGTCTGCATGTCAGAATTTTTTAATGAAATAGAAAAGGATTTGAGAAGTCACTCAAAATGTGCCCTAATTTTTCTTTCTGCATCACTAATCATACTTTCTATGGCAAAATGAACCCCCTCATTGTGTTCCTTTTTAAATTAAATGTTTTAAGAGTTACCACTTTATTCCAACCAAGATGGCTTCAGGTGTGCCATACGTTTGTCATAAGTAGGACTGTTAGCGCTCTAGTTGTTCTTTAGAACACTCTGGTCCATCAATCTATATCGTGGGGTCCATCAATCTATATCGTGGCTTTAATTTGCACCTTGAGGCGGAAGGAAGATGGCGGACTAGAGCCGCCGCATCTCACAGCTCATGGTTCTAGCTCCTAAATGACCCAACTCACCCACATGCTTTTCGCATATTTTTATCTATATTCTGCGGACGACAATGGACAGCTGATTTGATGCGGCACCGGAAATACTTCTGCTAAATTCGGACTCCCCCCCAGAGTACTCACGTCTGTATTCCTCTGCATCCTGGATCGACGGCACCGACTGGATTCTTACAGATCTATCAGCTGATTTTTGGCTGGCCTCCGGCTTTTTCTCATGCTCATTCTGAGCGGTAGGGCTTTCCAGGTGGTAAAAAAATTGATCTCGTACCACCTACACTTCTACAGCAGCTGCAGCGGCTCCTGCTCCTTACTATCGGCGATCAGTTGGGTACGTCTGAGTATGGCGCCACCGAGGAACGTAACGAAAGGTGCACGGGCTGCGGGGCTCAAACATCTGCACTACCCGACGAAGATGCTGAAATCAGGGGTAAAGCCACTCTCCCCAAGATAAGTAAGACAACAGCTCGATGCATGGGAGTAGGTAAGACAGCGCTGTTGCTGGAGGAAGGGGGGCCATGCGCTGCTACAAGGGATACAAAGGATACTATCACCCTCGTTGAGCTACTTGCTAGCTCTAGTGCTAGTATTACTAGTGAAAATGAAAATGAAAAAGATACAGGAAACGATACAGGAAACGGTGAACTTTTGATAAACTGTGGGATAGGAGGGAAAACGGCTATGCTTCAACGTGCAGGATGCTCTGACTTACAATCTGGCACAGTAACCTATAATGAGAAGCAGCCTATCTATGACTCCCTTGCTGGTAGTGGGGCTAATAATACTCAAAGTAATTGCGAAATTGACTGTGCCAGCCTGCAGGATACCACAAAATCTATCGAAGTATTTAGCCCGGACCTCAACCAAGCAGATTTGCTTATTAAAACTACAAGTGCTAATTTGCCTAATTGCTCTTAGCATACTGAGCCTAACAATCGGAGCAGCAATGGATTAGTTTCTCCCTCAGCTTTAACCTTAGCCTCGGTATTACCTCAGCAAGTAACTAACATCCGGCAGCAGTTAATAGCTACCCCAGAACAGGTGCACATGCCATTTGACGATCAAAAAATAGCGTCAGCCAAAATTCAAAATACACCTAGCCTAAAGAAAAAGGTTAACATTACTAAAACTATCAATAAACATAGGAAACCTAGCGATCTACAAGATAAGACTGGTCGTTTAAGTGCCGGCTCCTCCCGCGGTTTAGAAAGCAGCCCATTAAGGACATGGGTACAAGCCAAGGGGGACGTTCGTGCTATGATTTCACGTTTGTCTGCTACTTGTTCAACCAGACCTCAAACTACTGCAAATATTAGTCCTGAAAGCGGTAGCATAGACAGCAACGATCAAGTCCCCCTGCCTCAGGAGGCTCGTGTCAGTAGCCCTCAGCCGTTGATAACGGCAAGTATAGAAACGATAGTAGCTAATGATAGCAATCTGATCACAGGGGTAGAGCCCTCATTGGCTATACTCTTACAATCTTTACAAGAGCAGCGTGTGGAGGCACAGGCACACTACACACAGGCTAGGGCGGACTATTTAAATATCAAGCTAGCACTTGATGAGGTTACAAACACAGTAGCTAACGTTGCCAAAGATGTGAAGGAGCTACAAGGCAGAGTCGCTGAGGTGGAGGAGACAGTTACAACTGTAACACAGGTCGCTCAGACACATGAACAACAAATCCATGGCTGCTTGGTTAAGATCGAAGATTTGGAAAATAGGCAAAGGCGCAATAATCTAAGGCTCTTTGGATACCTGAGGGAAAGGAGGGGTCGGATGCTCGAGGCTTCGTTGTTCAACTCCTTCAGAAGGCCTTCCCTGACCTATCAGATTGGGATTGGGATTGTCAAGTGCAGAGAGCTCAACGATTTCCTTTCTCTATGCAAAGAACCAATGCTCGATATTCTCGCCCCATTCTGATCTTTTTTGGAAACTTTTTGCTGGACAAGCGCTATCTTTTATGGCGCGTCCTAATACCCCGATTGCAGTAGATTCTTTGTCATTTTTTTTCAGGTCGGACTTGAGCCAAGCAACTATGGAAAGGAGATGGAAATTGCGCCAATTAATTGACCCACTTAAGGCTGTCGATGCTCAGGTGTTTTTACAAGAACCGGCTAACCTGAAAGTTGTTAAAGATGCACAGTCTTTTTTCTTTCTGTCAGATATTGAAGCTAAGAATGCATTGGCAAAGTGGCAAACTACATATTGTACCGGTGGTAAATAAGGGTTTTTTGATCTGGGGGGGGCTTACCCCTATTCTCTTTTCCCTATTCCCTATTCATCAAATTCTAGTTTCAGATTAATGATTTAGGATTCTGAGACTTTTACTTTTGTGTTCCTAGTAACTTCTTGCTTCTCAGGATGCTTTTTTTTTTTTTTTTTTTAAGATGGAACCTATGCTGAATCAATTTCTGATTTGTTGCGAGTTCATTTTTTTCTTTCTGAAAACGGGCTAACAGCATTAGCAATGGGGGGGAAAGTGGCCTAAGGGAGGTCCATTAGGGGCTGGGCCTGGGCTAGTGGAGATGATAGCTGCCACTCCAACGGCAGCTGGTCTGGGGGGGATGATTCCTTCTGTGGGAAATAGAACGTATGGTCTTGGAGAAGACAGAGTAATGTGTTTGAGTGATGGGTGGGTATTAAAAAAAAGGGGAGAAAAGTCGAAAAGAGGAGTGTTATTATTTAATGTTTCGATATGGATGTGGGAGAGCACTAGCAAACTTTTTCTTTTTTCTTCTCTTCTTATTTTTCGCTCAGCGTTTTCTATTAAGCAGATATGGCATTAATTTGATGTCTAGCTTGGAATGTTGCTGGCTTGAATGCAAGGTCTAAAAAGCAATTAGTTCGGGAAGAGCTTAAGGCATACAAGCCCCACGTAGCTCTATTGACGGAAACACACTTAGCCTATAAAGATCGTCGACTTTTGGATAATTTTGGGCTAGAGATAGTTGTATGTACTTCTCAAAGCATATCGATTAGAGGAATGGTTATTTTAGTGTCAAAATCACTGCCTTGTCAGGTTCGTAAAGTTTTAGAAGGTCAAAGAGGGAGATGGGCTATTGCGCAAATAGAAATTAATGGTGCTTGCTATGTTTTTTGTGTTTTATATGGCCCGAACATTGATGATCCTACAATATTTGATAATCTGTGTCTAGAGTTAGCTGCCTGGCAAGGGGAACTGATATTGATGGGTGATTTTAATTGCGTTATCTCTTATGGGGTAGACTCTACTAGCCAACCTCTAGCTTCAAGAATGTTGAAGGTGAGAGCTTCCATCTTGGAATTGGCTAGATTATATTCTTTAAAGGATGTGTGGCGCACCCTATACTCAAATAAACCCGGCTATACGTATTATTCAGCACCACATCGTCAATATTCAAGAATAGATATGGCCTGGGTTTCAGAAACCTTATTGCCACTCGCAGATATGGAGATATGTCCCAAAATGACCTCTGATCATAATCCGATAATCTTTTCTTTTTATGCAAAACACCTTACTAAAACTGCTCAAACTTTTACGTTTCCTAAGCAACTGGCGACGAATGAAGAGTTTGGGATCTGTATTGGGAAACAAATCTCTGACTTCTTCACAGATAATATTGATTCTTCTTCATTTTTGATTGTATGGGACGCAATGAAAGCTTATATTAGGGGAGCCATTCAGCAGTTTATATATAAGCAGAATAGACAAGTGAGCGGTCAAATTAAGGATGCTTTTCAAAAGCTTATTAGGGCCGAAATAGAACATGCTGATGCAGTTTACTATCAAACGGCACAGCAAGATCATTTGTATCAACTTCTTTTGGAGCAGAAGGCTATTGTGAATAGTTTTCTAATGGAAAAAGCAGCTGCCTGCTATATGAGACATAAGACATTACAATATGAGTATGGGGACAGGATTGGGAAAGTTCTGGCCTATCAAATTAGGGATAACCAACAAAAGACTAAGGTTAAGTCTATAAAAGGGGAAGGTGGGCTTCTATTTAAGGATCCCGTGGAGATAGTCAATTAATTCTCTATCTTTTATCAACAACTATACTCTCTAGAAATAGGCCAGGACCTGATTGATCCATCTGATATGATGAAATACTTACATCAGAGCAACCTTCCGTATTTGACGAAGGAAGATGCAACTTCTTTAGAACTAGGGATTACAGAAGAAGGGGTTCTCAATGCAATAGAAGGGCTTACTTTAGGGGAAGCTGCAGGAGATGATGCTCTACCAGCGGAGTACTATAAACGTTTTAAAATCTCTTAGCTCCAGCACTATGCGATGTCATATCTCAAATTGCTAGCTCGGGCCAAGTACCTGCTTCTTGTAATATTGCTAATATCATCTTTTTTTTAAAAAAAGGCAAAGATCCTGAAGAACGAGCCTCATATCGCTGGATTTCTTTAATTAATACAGACGCAAAGGTGTTTGCCAAGATATTGGCCACCCGGTTAGCCCCAATGATGACAAATTTGGTTTCTCCCCAGCAACATGGGTTTTTTTCTGGGAGAGACACAACTGCCCATGTGAATACAACAATAGCTGCCTTTGATGCTGCTGAGGAACTAAAAATCGAATTTGGCATGATTTTATTGGATGCCGAAAAAGCATTTGACTGGGTGGCCTGGGATTGTCTCTGGGCGACACTTCTGGCATGTGGGGTTAAAGAAAATTTTCTAAAGTTAATAACTGCTATGTATAAAGAACCAAAGGCAAAACTGCTCTATTGTAATATCAATACTAATCCTTTCCCTTTAAGGTGCGGTACAAGGCAGGGCTGCCGTCTTTCACCTCTTTTATTTGCTCTCTATATTGAGCCATTTATTAGAACACTATTGACTAATAAAGCAATCTCCCAGTTGAACATTGAGCACCGTCTCCTTAAACTGACGGCATATGCCGATGACATAGCTATGTTTACTACAAAAACTAAGGAGACTATAGAACAAATAACTCTGGAGGCAAAAAAGTTTGGTCAATTCTCTGGCTATAAGCTGAACCGCAGCAAAACTCAAGTTTTGCTTAATTTTCAATCATATGATCTGATTGAAGGCGTCTGTGAGAAGGCTACTTATCTAGGGGTCCAAATTTCTTCTAATATTAAGTTAATACACTCGTTGAATTATGTTTTTTTACTAAATAAAGTTGAAAAACAATTAAAAGCATGGCATAAGCTACCTCTAAGCATCTTGGGCAGATGTAATCTTATTAAAATTAATATTCTTACTAAATTTCTTTATTTGTTCATGTCGATTCCACTACATATTCTGAATGATTTCTTTAAAAAATTAGATGGAATTTTTAGTAGTTTTATTTGGGGATACCGGAAGGCAAGAAGGGCTATAGCATTAATGAAATTCCCTTATAATCAAGGAGGACTAGATTTACCCGATTTTAAATCTTATTATCTCTAAGCTTTTGTAGACCACTTACGGAGTCTTTTACTTCCTGAATTGGTGTAATATTGGCATTGGTTGATTTTAGGGGCCGAAAGCAAATTATTTCTCTATCGTATTCATGATCCTAACTACTTCAAGCGTGTTAAATTTAAGACGATACGGAACTTGGTCTATATATGGAAAAATATTGAATCCAGACTCTCTCTGCCTGTAATCCATAGTAGATTTCCTATATGGTGTAATCCAATGTTTCCTGGCATCTATCAAGATAGTATTGCCCTTCAATGGGCTAAACATGGCGTACAATCGCTGGGACAACTGTTTGATTGTAATGGTCTAAAGACATTTGAGAAACTTTCTATAACATTTAATATCCCACAAACCTTTTAAAAAAAATATTTGCAAATTAAAGATCATTTGCTTAGGAGATTAGGAATACGGTTGGTTAAGGGGGCCAGTATGTGGGAACTTATTTATGAAACACAATAAAGGAGAGACGAGGGAAAAGACTGTCTCTGACTCCCTCAAATAGACTTAATCTCACACAACAGAGACGCAATCAAAAAGCAGATAAAACAATGTTGGACGCTATGAGTGGGAAAATCAATAGATATTTTAATACTGCCCTCACACACTCGAAAGTGTCATGCTTCATCATTGGGCCGCATCATACACCTAGGTGCAGACCAACACCTTGGGTGGAGCGCAATTTTTTTAGAATAAATGATGAAGACAAGTGGTGAGGGTAGAGTATAAGGAAAAAACAGAACAAACACTAGAGTGTAATTCTGAAAGAAAAGAAACAAATAGTCTCCAGGACAAAGGGACCAAAAGAAGTGCAGAAAGAAATCTAAAACTGTCTCGGGGTTGACCCTCAAGCTCTATTCTTGTCAACCTCTGGCAGGATTAAAATAAACAAAATGGGGTATTCAGGGCAGGTAACGACCCTACAATCCCCACTGCTAAAACCAACATGTTTCTGCCAGTTTTCTATGTGCCCAACCGGGTCACTCTGGCATTCATCAGGGTGTTGGTCCCTTTTGTTTGGTCTATACCCCTCTTCGGGTATTTTTTACCTTATTCAATCGGGGTAATATCCCCGTGTCCCTCTTTTTCTGGAATTTCCAAGAGGATAAACATATCTACGACAAAAGAAGAAAAAAAGAGAAACGGATCATCATTTCCAATCTCCTTTTTCTCCTGATTATTCACAATACTCATTGTATTTCCCACGCATCCTATAACGTGATATATAATCTCCAATGCAGCCTCACCTTCTAACAAAACCAGAACCCCAAGTCTGTGGACACCGCAACCAACAGAAATCACCTCACCAAGTGTTTGAGTGTCAGGTCATCCTATATGTGTATAAACAAATCTTCAAGTTTAAAAACGGTCCGTAACTATCACCGTGTTTCTTTCCGTGTACACAACGTGTAAAATCACAGGTTATTAGTCTATCTGTCCTGCGCAAGTGGCCCACCTCCAATGGAACCCAATAATACTCACAACAGTTTACGAGTAATGCTCTAAACCCGGGACAGCGGGGGAGGGTGCTCTTGTCGTCACACTCTGTATAAGGAAGGAGCATCATTAGAAAACGCTTGTTTGTGTAAAGATAAACTTCACACTCAATCATCTTCACCACACATACCAAACCCATTGTCTGGCCATATCCATTTGCCCTCGTCCTCATTCCACTCTCCAACTTTTTCTCTAGTGCGGTACTCAGGGCACTGTAGAATGTGAAGGGGTGGGCGAACGACACTCACGCTTCCCGTGACTCATTCGCACAACAGGGATGTCACTTATGCACTTACTACTCCAAAGAGACACTGTCTCTTTACTCCCCTCGTCCGTCCTCCGACGATACGGTTGCCTCACAACAAGCCCTTATTTAAAGAGGAGATGTTACCGTGCACACTGATCCCTGAACGCCCAGTCTGTGCATTACCCAGCTTGCTCTTTTCTTCACCAACATAGAAAGAGGCCCTCTGATCTCTATCATCCAAATCAGTTCTCATGGCGGCCATCTTGGAGTTCCTGTTTTCCCCTACTTTTACCTTGCTAACATCGCAGAGGTGTTCTTATCAACTAGGAAAAATGTATTTTAATTCAATATGCTCGCATTTTGTACTTCTTTGGTGGGTAAGCTTAATGTTTATTCTCCCACAATTACACGAGAGAATCGTACAACACAGTAGATCACTAATGAGTAAAAACCCATTTGCTATTTACGGAATCCCATTTTTTATTGCATGATTCCATATAACTGGAACCAAGGGATACCATTGTTTAATCCTCTGGTATGACTCTTCAAACGTTCTACCCATCTCTGTTCTCTCATTAAAAGGAAACTTGAGATGTCATTTGTGTTCTGTGGTATAAATGGTTTATCCACTACTACCCATCTAAGGTCCTTCTCATTGTGTTCCTTCTCAAGAAAATGGGCGGTAAGTCTCATATTGGATTTACCACAACGTATGGTACTCATGTGTTCCAGAATACAAACTTTTATTTTCAGAGTGGTCATGCCAACGTACAATAAATCGCAAGGGCACTTCAAGATATAGATCACATTTTCAGTATTGCACGTGGTATGTTGTCTGAGTTCCCAGGGACTCTTCAGACCAATGTCAATGTTTTTCCCATTAATTGACAGGGGACAGGCTCTGCAATAGCCACAAGCGTAATGACCAACAACTGGAGGTAAAGGCTGATGGCCAATACGCAGACAACCTTCGTCCCTGACTGGTCTCGGGCGGGTATTCACAATAATGTTCTTAATGTTAGCACTTTTCTTAAATGCAAATAAGGGGACAGGTTGGTTCAGCCCATTGGAATTTAAGATCTGCCATTTCTTCTGGATGATTTTTTTGAGGTGATTAGAGGATGTATTATATGTAGTAACGCAAATACTCCTTTCTGTTGTCTCTCTCGTGTTGGTTTCTAGAAGGACATCCCTATTGCAATTCCTAGCTCTTTTTTGAGCTTTTTTGATTACATTCTCGGGATAGTCTCTATTCCTAAGTTTTTCACTAAGAATTTCTGCTTCCTTTTTGTAGTCCTCCACATGTGAGCAGTTCCTGCGGAGACGCAGGAACTGTCCATAGGGAAGGTTTTCCCTCAAAGCCCGTGGGTGGAAGCTCAGAAAAGATAGTAAATTGTTCCTATCAGTTTCTTTATGGAACACATTACTAGTCAAAAGACCTCCCTCGGCTTTGATATTCAGATCGAGGAAGGGGAGGGTATCATTTGTAATCGTTCCAGTGAAAAACAGGAAAGGATTCCTCAGATTCAACCAGGTTAGGAAGGTCTCTGCCGAAACCCTGTCTCCCCGTCACATGATAAGAACATCATCTATGTACTGATGCCAATCCCTTATGTTGTTCTGAAAGGGATTAGACGGTTGAAAAATTACTTCTTCCTCAAACTTTGATACATAAAGACATGCCAGACTGGGGGCACAAGAGCTCCCCATGGATGTACCGTGGGTCTGTAAATAAAATTTGTCCTCAAACTTGAAGAAATTCTTTGTAAGCGCCAGTTCCAAGAGGCAGAGTATAAAAGCCCTTGGTGTCTGGAAATTCCAGTCCTCCGAAAAGAGTATATTTTCAATCACCCTCAGAGTCTCTTGTTGGGGGATGTTCGTGTACAAAGGTTCTATGTCCAGCCCAATTAGCAAGTCTTTATCTACATCAAAATCTAGATCTTTAATGAGGTTCAGTACCTCTCTAGTGTCCTTAAGGTACGCAGGCATCTTTTGCACAATAGGGCGCAAATAAAAATCACAAAATTTGGACAGGGGTTCCAGGATTGAATTTACGCCAGAAACAATGGGCCGCCCCGGTGGTGGTCGTGTAGGTTTATGTACCTTAGGTAAGGTGTAGAAATAAGGTACAGTTGGATTTTCATTACACAGAAATGTTGCCTCTTTTTGGCTAATCCAGTCATTCGTTAGAGCTTCCTCTAATAGAGAGGCAATTTGGGTCCTAAGTTCTTCTGTGGGATCCCTCTCTAATATGGTGTAATTCCTTCTGTCATTCAGAAGGAGGAGACATTGGGCACTATAGGTATCTAGGTCTTGGATAACTATCGCCCCGCCCTTATCAGCTGGTTTTGTTGCTATTGATTTCTCATCCTTGAGTTCATTAAGGGCTTTGTTTTCCGCTGTAGATAAATTAAAGAAAGGTTTCCCCGTGACCAGTTTTTTCTAAACGTAGAATCTTCCAAGAAGATCAGAGGGGGTCTCCTAGTAGTCAATGAACCTTTGATCTTCTTGGAAGATTCTACGTTTAGAAAAAACTGGTCATTGATAGCGTGGAGATGCTCCAGAGATTGGCTGATACTCATTATAGAAACAGCCAAAAAGATCTCAGACGAACTCTTAATTCAAATACAAGCAAGCGAGGATAACTTAAAAACACTAATCCAAATCTCTGTGTTCAAAAAGAAATTGGAGGAAACAAATAAGGTAGTCAACGAATACAAAGACTACTTGGTGAATTCTAAAGTTCAAAAACTCCAGAAAGATCTGAAAAAATTCTCGAGGGAGAAAGTCTACCCATATATTAATGACGAGTATGTTAAGAACAAAGAAAATATAGCAACACAAAAGAGACAAACTCGGCCGAACACTGATCACTCTAGCTCAGGTAGTGAGAGTAGTGACAGCGATTATAGACCCAGATATAGGGGTAGAGGTTGGTCAAGAGGTTACATGCGACCATATCAACATGGACCACAAATGGGTTTTGGTTGGCCTCCAATGTACCCTCCGTTGGGTCCTCCACAATTCTTCCAGAAAGAATATCCGCCTTTTTTATAGAGAGGCATGGGGAGAGGCAGGGGGAGACAGAGAGCACAGAGAACACAGAGAGTGCAATGGGACAATTTGAAACAGAGGATAACATGCAGCATGGCCCGCGAAGGGGAACCAGGCACCAGCAGGGACCAAGCTTAGTCATGAATTTGAGCAAGATAACCCTGACACCGACACAAGAGAGAGTGCTAGCAAAAGGGTTGGGATTCGTACCTACTAATCAACCTGACAGTTTCAAACTCAAGTGTGAATTAGCTGGGTTCTTTCGGAATATACGCTTGAGAGTCTTTTTCGAAGGGAAAGAAGCAGCTGACAATGAGGATGACACAGGGTTTAGGAAAAAGTCGACATTTGTTCCTACCCTAAATCAGTTACCCCCAGAAGTGGGTGTGTTTGAACAGGCAGTGCTCAGAGAGTTAGATCTATCGGATTCAATACGAACGAGGAAACCTTTCTTTAATTTATCTACAGCGGAAAACAAAGCCCTTAATGAACTCAAGGATGAGAAATCAATAGTAATAAAACCAGCTGATAAGGGCGGGGCGATAGTTATCCAAGACCTAGATACCTATAGTGCCCAATGTCTCCTCCTTCTGAATGACAGAAGGAATTACACCATATTAGAGAGGGATCCCACAGAAGAACTTAGGACCCAAATTGCCTCTCTATTAGAGGAAGCTCTAACGAATGACTGGATTAGCCAAAAAGAGGCAACATTTCTGTGTAATGAAAATCCAACTGTACCTTATTTCTACACCTTACCTAAGGTACATAAACCTACATGACCACCACCGGGGCGGCCCATTGTTTCTGGCGTAAATTCAATCCTGGAACCCCTGTCCAAATTTTGTGATTTTTATTTGCGCCCTATTGTGCAAAAGATGCCTGCGTACCTTAAGGACACTAGAGAGGTACTGAACCTCATTAAAGATCTAGATTTTGATGTAGATAAAGACTTGCTAATTGGGCTGGACATAGAATCTTTGTACACGAACATCCCCCAACAAGAGACTCTGAGGGTGATTGAAAATATACTCTTTTCGGAGGACTGGAATTTCCAGACACCAAGGGCTTTTATACTCTGCCTCTTGGAACTGGCGCTTACAAAGAATTTCTTCAAGTTTGAGGACAAATTTTATTTACAGACCCACGGTACATCCATGGGGAGCTCTTGTGCCCCCAGTCTGGCATGTCTTTATGTATCAAAGTTTGAGGAAGAAGTAATTTTTCAACCGTCTAATCCCTTTCAGAACAACATAAGGGATTGGCATCAGTACATAGATGATGTTCTTATCATCTGGCGGGGAGACAGGGTTTCGGCAGAGACCTTCCTAACCTGGTTGAATCTGAGGAATCCTTTCCTGTTTTTCACTGGAACGATTACAAATGATACCCTCCCCTTCCTCGATCTGAATATCAAAGCCGAGGGAGGTCTTTTGACTAGTAATGTGTTCCATAAAGAAACTGATAGGAACAATTTACTATCTTTTCTGAGCTTCCACCCACGGGCTTTGAGGGAAAACCTTCCCTATGGACAGTTCCTGCGTCTCCGCAGGAACTGCTCACATGTGGAGGACTACAAAAAGGAAGCAGAAATTATTAGTGAAAAACTTAGGAATAGAGACTATCCCGAGAATGTAATCAAAAAAGCTAAAAAAGAGCTAGGAATTGCAATAGGGATGTCCTTCTAGAAACCAACACGAGAGAGACAACAGAAAGGAGTATTTGCGTTACTACATATAATACATCCTCTAATCACCTCAAAAAAATCATCCAGAAGAAATGGCAGATCTTAAATTGCAATGGGCTGAACCAACTTGTCCCCTTATTTGCATTCAAGAAAAGTGCTAACATTAAGAACATTATTGTGAATACCCGCCCGAGACCAGTCAGGGACGAAGGTTGTCTGCGTATTGGCCATCAGCCTTTACCTCCAGTTGTTGGTCATTACGCTTGTGGCTATTGCAGAGCCTGTCCCCTGTCAATTAATGGGAAAAACATTGACATTGGTCTGAAGAGTCCCTGGGAACTCAGACAACATACCACGTGCAATACTGAAAATGTGATCTATATCTTGAAGTGCTCCTGCGATTTATTGTACGTTGGCATGACCACTCGGAAAATAAAAGTTTGTATTCTGGAACACATGAGTACCATACGTTGTGGTAAATCCAATACGAGACTTACCGCCCATTTTCTTGAGAAGGAACACAATGAGAAGGACCTGAGATGGGTAGTAGTGGATAAACCATTTATACCACAGAACACAAATGACATCTCGAGTTTCCTTTTAATTAGAGAACAGAGATGGGTAGAACGTTTGAAGAGTCATACCAGAGGATTAAATGATGGAATCCCTTGGTTCCAGTTATATGGAATCATGCAATAAAAAATGGGATTCCGTAAATAGCAAATGGGTTTTTACTCATTAGTGATCTACTGTGTTGTATGATTCTCTCGTGTAATAGTGGGAGAATAAACATTAAGCTTACCCACCAAAGAAGTACAAAATGCGAGCATATTGAATTAAAATACATTTTTCCTAGTTGATAAGAACACCTCTGCGATGTTAGCAAGGTAAAAGTAGGGGAAACCAGGAACTCCAAGATGGCCGCCATGAGAACTGATTTGGATGATAGAGATCAGAGGGCCTCTTTGTATGTTGGTGAAGAAAAGAGCAAGCTGGGTAACGCACAGACTGGGCATTCAGGGATCAGTGTGCACGGTAACATCTCCTCTTTAAATAGGGGCTTGTTGCGAGGCACCCGTATCGTCGGAGGACGGACGAGGGGAGTAAAGAGACAGTGTCTCTTTGGAGTAGTAAGTGTATAAGTGACATCCCTGTTGTGCGAATGAGTCACGGGAAGCGTGAGTGTCGTTCGGCCACCCCGTCACATTCTACAGTGCCCTGAGTACCGCACTAGAGAAAAAGTTGGAGAGTGGAATGAGGACGAGGGCAAATGGATATGGCCAGACAATGGGTTTGGTCTGTGTGGTGAAGATGATTGAGTGTGAAGTTTATCTTTACACAAACAAGCGTTTTCTAATGATGCTCCTTCCTTATACAGAGTGTGACGACAAGAGCACCCTCCCCCGCTGTCCCGGGTTTAGAGCATTACTCGTAAACTCTTGTGAGTATTATTGGGTTCCATTGGAGGTGGGCCACTTGCGCAGGACAGATAGACTAATAACATGTGATTTTACACGTTGTGTACACGGAAAGAAACACGGTGATAGTTACGGACCGTTTTTAAACTTGAAGATTTGTTTATACACATATAGGATGACCAGACACTCAAACACTTGGTGAGGTGATTCCTGTTGGTTGCGGTGTCCACAGATTCGGGGTTCTGGTTTTGTTAGAAGGTGAGGCTGCATTGGAGATAATATATCACGTTATAGGATGCGTGGGAAATACAATGAGTATTGTGAATAATCAGGAGAAAAAGGAGATTGGAAATGATGATCCGTTTCTCTTTTTTTCTTCTTTTGTCGTAGATATGTTTATCCTCTTGAAAATTCCAGAAAAAGAGGGACACGGGGATATTACCCCGATTGAATAAGGTAAAAAATACCCGAAGAGGGGTATAGACCAAACAAAAGGGACCAACACCCTGATGAATGCCAGAGTGACCCGGTTGGGCACATAGAAAACTGGCAGAAACATGTTGGTTTTAGCAGTGGGGATTGTAGGGTCGTTACCTGCCCTGAATACCCCATTTTGTTTATTTTAATCCTGCCAGAGGTCAAGAATAAACCTTGAGGGTCAACCCTGAGACAGTTTTAGATTTCTTTCTGTACCTCTTTTGGTCCCTTTGTCCTGGAGACTATTTGTTTCTTTTCTTTCAGAATTACACTTTAGTGTTTGTTCTGTTTGTTTTTTCCTTATACTCTACCCTCACCACTTGTCTTCATCATCTATTCTAAAAAAATTGCGCTCCACCCAAGGTGTTGGTCTGCACCTAGGTGTATGATGCGGCCCAATGATGAAGCATGACACTTTCGAGTGTGTGAGGGCAGTATTAAAATATCTATTGATTTTCCCACTCATAGCGTCCAACATTGTTTTATCTGTTTTTTGATTGCGTCTCTGTTGTGTGAGATTTAGGAACTTATTTATGGCCAGAATCTACATGCAACTATCAGCAGGGCATGTCAAATACTCTGTGAGAATAGAGCAGATGGATGCGAGAAACTGGCACTTAGATGGAGTGAGAATTTGGGGGAGGTTATTTCAAGTGATAGGTTAAAACTGGCTTTTGACTATATCTCCCGATCGGTACACTCTACTAATCTTTAGCTTCAGCAATTTCGGACACTGTGTTGCCTCTATTATAGACCTGAAAAAATTGCTCAATGGTCTGCAATTAGGAATTTAAGCTGTCCTCCCCAGCAAGGTTTGCGTCAGAATTGCCCTAAATGTGGACAACATGCGGCAGATATCGTCCATATGTTTGTGCTCTGCCCCTTGTTGAATGGGTTCTGGGATAAGATCTTGGTGACAATATCAGATAGATTTGCTATGGATATAAGATTGTCAACTGCAGAGCGGATGCTAGGTTATAAGGAAGAAAGTGTTCGACAGAATGCCCCCTTTTTGTCTATAATGATTGTTACAGCACGATTGGTAATAGCTAGAGCATGGATCTCTACCAAACCTCCTACAGAGATGGAATGGTGGTCAGCTCTCAGAGAAATTGGGGAAAGAGAGAAATCTCTGGCTAAGAATAGGGGAGTTCGGGCTCTCCTAAAATACAGACCTATATGGGGGGTCTTAGATTAATAAAAACTTTAAGTTATTTATCATGTTTAAAACAAACAAACAAAGAAATTATGTAAATGAAATGACTGCCTAATAAGCTAATTTAGTTAACCAAGAATTTAGATTATGGATTACGGTTTTGATTTGGATCTTGATTTTATATTCAAGCTTACTAGCTAGGCTAGGTTAGTTTATTTACATGATTTCTGATTCAGTTTAATGACAGATTATTGTATTATGCTTTTTGCTTTTCTCTCCCATTTAATGTTATATGTATTATTTTGAAATGTATAATTATAATATCTTTTCTTTTTGACAATAAAAAAAAAATACTCTGGGAAGCTGCAGTAGAACACAAAGGAATCAACTGCCCTTGTTGGATGTACATGTTTTACTGAGAATGTCAGACTTCATTCTCACATGACTGAGAAAGATAATGTGAATTTACAGAAAATATGCTCTCAGTTTAGCTTATAGATCACCTTCCAAACCTCTGTGGGAAAAGCATGAGAAAATAGTTTTCTCTCAAACATGATTCATGATATCACAGCAGAAGGCTTTTTCACATGGTAAAATCACCTTAGAACACACTACAATTCCTAAAATGCGTATGGTAACATCAACAAATGATTTATAATGTAACTAAAGTCGTAAAACCTTCTGTTAACTGCAATGCTTTTTAATGAGGTGCTATCATGTATATTGGTCCCAAGATGGCTGCCAACACTTCTTGATGAAGTGCTGACAGCCAATCAGATCTCACGATGAGATGTGTGATTAGGCTCCGCCCAGATATATATGTGATTTTACTTTTGATTTTCTCAGGAACTATTCAACGGATTTACATCATTTAAGCAAAAGGCACAAGTCTGAACTGAGGACTACCTCTTTGCCAAATTTGATGTAAATCCGTTCAGCACTTTGGGTTGTAGCATAGTCAACAGGTCCTATGGGAAAATGCATGGGGAAAACGCGTTTTAGGACCCCCCTTTTTTCTCGGCCCCCGCTTGACGAACCACCGTGACATTTTCAGGATAGGAGCGGACCGGAGCTGGCCAAAAGTTTTGAAAATTTTGCGAAGATTCATCAATCGACGCCAACGTTATTCCAAATAGAATGTTGTGGATTTCCTATGGAAAATAGGTCCTAACTATAACTACATAGCCCTAGCCACCCAAATACCCTTACCCACGTTAAACTCTAAAACACCCTTGCCACCCAAACACCCCTACCTACCCTAAACGCTAGAAATACCCTTTCCACCCTAATACCCTCACGCACGCTAAAAATTCCTTTGCCACCGAAATACCCTCCCCACCCTAAACCTTGAAAATATCCTTGCCATCCTAAACCCTCACTCACCCTAAACACTAAAAGTACTGTTACCATCCAAATACCCTCATCCTCCCCAATCTCTCAAAAAACCCTTGCCTCCCAAATCACCTCACCAACCCTTAACCCAAAAAATACAGTTGTCACCTAAATACCCCTACCCTCCCTAAACCCTAAAAATACCCTCCCTACCGAAATACCCCTACCCACCCTAAACTCAAAAAATACCCTTGCCACCCAAATACCCCTACCTACCCTAAACCCTAAAATAAACACTTGTTACCCAAATACTCCCACCTATCCTAAACCCTAAACATACCCTAGCAACCCAATACTCTCACCAACCCCTAAAAACAACCTTGCCCTAATATATATATATTACCTACTGGCGATAGCCAGTAGGTAGTTATAGTTAGGACCACGTTTCCATAGGAAAACCTCAACATTCTATTTTGAATAACTTTGGCGCCGGTCGACGAATCCTCGCGAATTTCTCAAAATAGGTGGGGCGCTACGCTCCGCTCCTACCCTGAAAGTCTCGGGGGGATTCGTCAAGCGGGGGCTGAGATAAAAGGGGGGTCCCAAAACGCGTTTTTCCCATGCATTTTTCCATAGGACCTTTAGAACGAGCTACAGCCCGAATGGCTGAACAGAATTACTCAAAATTTGGCAGAGAGGTAGTCCCTAGGTCAAGGAAGTGCCTTTTGTAGGTTTGGTGTAAATCTGTTCAGTAGATTCTGAGAAAATAGCCTTTAAATCAATATATATATCTGAGCCAGCTTACGGTACGCTTACCGTACGCTTACGGTAAGCGTACGGTGGCGTGCGCGAGCGCGATTCTGATTGGCTCTTAGATCTTAGTAAACATTCGAATCGGCCGAAACCAGGAAGCGGCGGCCGCCATTTTGTCTCTCGCACTGAGAGAGATTTTTAAAATCGGAAGCCCAAAAACATGTAAAGGGGCTGTTTTGACAACTCCCTCCCACATAGTCATGTGGAGGGAGTCCCCAAACATCCCCCAAGTGCAAAAACGGTTTTATTTTTTTTTCGGCAATTTCGCGGGGTACGCTTACCGTACGCTTACGGTAAGCGTACGGTAAAAAAATAAAAATAAAAAAAACACTATCCACACTTACCCCACCCCCTGTGCTTTTGGTGGCCGAAGGCCACCAAATGTGCTGGGCTTATTACAATGGAAAAAAACACTATCCACACTTACCCCACCCCCTGTGCTTTTGGTGGCCGTAGGCCACCAAATGTACAGGGCTTATTATAAGGGAAAAAAACTTAGCATTTAAAAAACCGTACTAATTCACTGAAAAAACCATAGGTTTCACACACGTTATAGTTAGGAATTAGCATTTAAAAAACCTTGCAAATTCACTGAAAAAACCATAGGTTTCACACATGTTATAGTTAGTGGAAATTTTACTGATAAAAAACCAATGAAATTGCCCTGTTATAGTTAGCGCAGGCAACTATAACTCACGCGACCGCAATCCTCTGCTGATTTTGACCGATTCGAATGTTTACTGACATCTAACAACCAATCAGAATTTTACTCGCGCAAGGCACTGTGGGCGCTCGGTGCGCGCGTATAGATATTTATATGCTTTTAAATGCAATTTTCTGAGGAAATACTGAACAGATTGACACCAGATATGCAAAAGGCACTTCCCTGACCTGAGGACTACCTCTCTGCCAAATTTCAAGTATTTCTGTTCAGCCGTTCGCGAGGATTCGTCAACTGGCGCCAAAGTTATTCAAAATAAAGTTTTGAGATTTCCTATGGAAACACGATCCTAACTATAACTATCTACTGGCGACCGCCAGTAGATAATAAATATATATTATCTACTGGCGGTCGCCAGTAGATAGTTATAGTTACAACCTAGTTCCCATAGCAAATCTCAAAATTCTATTTTGAATAACTTTGGCGTCGGTTGACGAATCCTCGCGAAATTTTCAAAACTAATGGGGCGCTCCGTTCAGCTCCTACCCTGAAAGTCTCAGGGTGATTCGTCAAGCGGGGGCCGAGAAAAAGGGGGGGTCCCAAAACACGTTTTCACCATGCATTTTTCCATAGGACTTTTAGTCGCAGCTACAGCCCGAACGGCTGAACAGAATTACGTGAAATTTGGCAGAGAGGTAGCCATAAGGTCAAGGAAGTGCCTTTTGCAGGTCTGGTGTAAATCTGTTCAGTATTTCCTGAGAAAATAGCATTTAAAAGCATATATATATGTGGGCGGAGCCTAACCACACATCTCATCCTGAGATATGATTGGCTGTCAGCACTTCATCCAAGAAGTGTTGGCAGCCATCTTGGGACCAATATACATGATAGCACCTCATTAAAAAGCATTGCAGTTAATAGAAGGTTTTAAGACTTTAGTTACATTATAAATCATTTGTTGATGGTACCATACTCATTTTAGGAATTGTGGTATGTTCTAAGGTGATTTCACCATGTGAAAAAGCCTTCTGCTGGGATATCATGATTGAGAGAAAAATATTTTCTCATGCTTTTACCACAGAGGTTTGGAAGGTGATATTTAGGCTAAACTGAGAGCTTATTTTCTGTTAATTCACATTATCTTTCCCAGTCATGTGAGAATGAAGTCTGACATTCTCAGTAAAACATGTACATCCAACAAGGGCAGAGACTGTCAGTTGATTCCTTTGTGTTCTACTGCAGCTTCCCAGAGTGTTCCAAAGAACTACTAGAGCGCTAACAGTCCTACTTATGATAAACGTATGGCACACCTGAAGCCATCTTGCTTGGATTAAAGTGGTAACTCTTAAAACATTTAATTTAAAAAGGAACAAAATGAGGGGGTTCATTTTTCCATAAAAAGTATGATTAGTGCTGCAGAAAGAAAAATTAGGGCACATTTTGAGTGACTTCTCAAATCCTCTTCTATTTCATTAAAAAATTCTGACATGCAGACTGAAACATGCACTTTCAATACCAGCAGCAGTTTTCCCTGGTGAGCAGTAGCTTTACTACAGTTATCTAATGAGCAAAAAGAGTGCTAACATTCAGAATTTATGGCAAATGTGTGACACATCTGAATGCCTTCTTGATGGAATCAAAGTAAAAAACTGAAAGTATTTCCTACTGAGGAGACTGCAGTAAATGAGGAAATTAGGAAACTTCATAACAAATAAGTCTCCCAAGATGGCCACCAGAGACAAAAGAGCCCAAATGTAGCCCAAATATCACCCAGATGTAGCCCAAGTATAGCCCAATGACAGAATGTCCCAGAATGTTCTTAAAAACAACTAGAGCGCTTACTGTCTTCATTATGACAAAAGTATGGCACACCTGAAGCCATCTTGATTGGAATAAACTAGTAACACTTAAAACATTTAATTTAAAAAGGAACACAATGAGGGGGTTCATTTTGCCATAGAAATTATGATTAATGCTGAAGAAAGAAAATGAGGGCACATTTTGAGTGACTTCTCAAATCCTCTTCTATTTCATTAAACAATTCTGACATGCAGACTGAAACATGCACTTTTAATTCCAGGAGCAGACTTCCATGGTGAACAGTAGTTTTAATATAGTGATCTAATGAGCAACTAGAGTGCTAACATTCAGAATGTATGGCAAATGTGTGACATATCTGAATACCTTCATGATGGAATCAAAGTAAAAAACTGAAAGCATTTCCTACTGAGGAGACTGCAGTACATGAGGAAATTAGGAAACTTCATAACAAATATATCTCCCAAGATGGCCACCGGAGACAAAAGAGCCCAAATGTAGCCCAAAATCACCCAGATGTAGCCCAAATATAGCCCAATGACAGAAGTGTGCAAAACACTTATTATTTTGTGTTTTTGCAGTGTTATATAGTGCAGACTTGTCAGGTATTGGAGTGCTTTACATGAGCATTGGTTACATCACACAAGAACAAATTCATTTTGGTTGTAGACATGGGGAGACTAAGTGATTTGACCAGAATCACAGAATGTCGAGCTGAAGCAGAAACTTCAACCTGGTTCCCCTGTTGCAAAGTGTGCAGTTCTGGAAGTAACACCACATCCTCTCCCCTAAGTGCAACATTTAATCAAGTGGTCAACTGGATAAAAAAAACATAAAGATAACAAATAATTTAAAAGTGCTTTGTCGCTATTTGAAAACTCAGAAAATATGTCCTTATTTTAGTCTTTTAGAGCACTAACCATAATTTTGATGCCAATAAGACCCTCTCATATATGTAATTTCTAAAGGAAATGCTCTAGGTATTACAGTTTTGATTACATCAAGATGATGTCAGGCGTTCCAAACTTTTGTAATAATTATAGAATGTTAGCAATCTAGTTGTTCATTAGGATACTGTTGAGCGGCAGAGGCCAGGGGCACGGACTCTGAAAATTGAAGGCAGATAGGAGGGTGCAAAGGCAACAATTTAACCACATTGAGCAGGCAGGAAGGGCCGTGGAAGCACAACAAACTATGGAGGGCAGTGGAAAGGGGGGCAGGGGCAACAAACCAACAATACAGGACTTGCAAGAGAGGCTGTGGCAATGTAATAGACCATTGTGGGCAGAAAGAAGAGGCAATGGTAGTACAACCATACATGCCAACAGACCCGATTCAGCCAGGAAACGTCCAATGTTTTTACGCTCAAATGGGCTTTATTTGATCTGTCTCCTGTCTACAATCTCCTCTTTTTCAATGTAACTCAAAGGGGAAAATCAATACCCCAGTTTTTTTTCAAAATCTCCCTCTTACCAAGTTCAAAATGTTCGCAAGTATGGTACATTGGATCATGGAAGGAAATGGGGTAGGGACATGGACTTGGATAACAGAGGACAGGAGGGACATGGAGAGGTGCACCAAACTGACCCTGCAGGGCAGGCATCAGGGTTTGCAGCAGCACAATACACCACACAGGGCATGCAGGACGGGAGTGCAGCACAACAATCCATAGAAAGCAAGAGGGAGGGGACAGGACCATGCACATGGACAACAGAGAACAGAGGGGCAAGAGGCAATGGTAGCTAGCTGACCATAATGGACAGACAGGAGAGAAAGCTGCAGCATAACAGATCATAAAGGGCAGGAGGGACAATGGAACAGACAAGCCAGGAGGGAGGGAGTAGGGGTCTGCACATGTAAACAGAGGACTGGGGGCAAGGGGGCAGGGGAGGAGCAGCAAGATAGCCATGGAGGTCAGGCAGGATGGGCACTAGAAGAAAGACACACCATGAAGAGCAACAGTGAGACTGTGATGGCATACACACAGACCATGGAGGGAAGGTGGGAGGGGGTCAGGGGCAGCTAACTGACCACACAGGGAAGGTGGGAGGGGCCATGGCAGCAGAGAAGATCATGCATGGCAAGTGGGAGGGTTAGTGGCAGCACAATGGCTATGATGGGCAAGAAGGAGGGTGCAGGGGTATGCACAAAGGACGATGGAGGATAGAAGGGAGGGTCAGGACCTGTGCACAGACAAGAAAGTTCAGGGGAAGGGTCCTCACAACAGACCACACGGGGCAGGCAGGAGGAGCAGTTGCAGCACAACAGACCAGGGAGGGCAGAAGGGTGTGGCAGTACAATGGACCATGTAGGTCAGGAGGAAGAGGATAGGGGCATGGCATGTGGACAGGCAGGGTGGAGGTGGCAGGGACAGGTTACAGTCATCTGACAATGCTAGGCAGGTGGGAGGGGAGTGGCAGCTCAACAGAACACTCAGAGTAGATAGGAGTGGCAGGTCCATGGAACATGGTGAGCAAAATGGATGGAGCAGTGGCATGCACAAAGACATCGGAGGGCAGGGGGAAGGAGAATAGGGGCAGCAAGCTAAGCACAGAGGCTAAGCAGGAGGTCAATGATGGGCCATAGAATTGGGCAATGGAGGGCAGGAGGAGTGGACTGGTACATCATGCTAAATGGAGGGCAGTGGCAGCACATCAGACCATGCATGGCACGAGGGAGGAGGCTAGTCCATGGATTCAGACAACAGAGGATAGGGAGGAGGTGGATGGGGCAGCAAGCTAACTGTTCAGAGAAGGTGGGTATTAGGAACCTTATTGTTTTTAAAATGTGTGTCTGTGTAAACTACTTAAAATATGATCAAGTATGCAGCATAATCTCACTTTTATTCAGGAAGAAGAGGACGTTTGTGACTGTGACTCCGGGCTCACTTGGCAGAAACACCCCCTGACCCTCCACCCCCTATCGCAAAATGTAATGCCCGTGAACAGGGTAGGTGAACACAGTGTTATATAGAACATAGTCCTGATAGCACGATTGAAAATGAAAACTAGATATAGTGTATGGTATAAACTATGCACCAAAAAGTGTGATATAAGATGAACCGGGCGTGAAATATAATATGCAATACATTGTGCGCAATGACAGATTCATTGGAGAGCACGAGATAGCACAGGCACTAGCGCGTGCTATGCGATATACGCCTTGGAGTGTAATATGCACAGGGCAGTGTTGTGTAACCTAACTAGTCTCTAAAGTTGTAATATAAAATATGTGCTGGGGAGTGTAACGTTGCATATGCACTGTGACAAAGATATGAATCCCAGATTGTAATATGTATGGCATAGCACTGTGCATTATAACACAGGCATCGAGGAAGGCACGTTAGATGGGGCAATATAACCCGTGCGAAGACAAGTGTAGCATGACATATTCACGGGGTGGTGTTACAGTGCACATGGGCTAGAGAGTGTCATAGCATATGCACTAGCTAGTGGAATACAACACAGAGGTGTGTGGCACTCGGCAGGCAATGGTGGGTGTAACACAGCATTGGGCTCTGTCAGGAGCGCGCTGTGACTCTCAAGTGATGTTCGTCCCCTTTCCAGAGAGTAAAATAAAAAGTATTACACATCCGGCAGTGGATGTGTGTTTTATTAACCGTGAGGGGGGTTTCTTGCATAGTTTTGGTCGAATTTTTGTCGAATCCCCTTTGAATGGCTTGGTGTGCATGTGTATTAAATGTGCCCGTCAAGAGCTACCCATGTTTGTATAAATAAACGACAAGGGTGTCTACCGGGATTAGGCACGGTAGGGCATCAGACATGTCAGAGCTTCACTAGTGGTGTAAATACATTCCACGTGGATTCATTGTATGCATAGTCGCCTTTTAATGAATATCACGCAAATTGTCATGGTGAAAGGTACGTACGGTTTGTCCAGCATGTCCTAGGTGTGTCTATAAATATATATTTTTTAAAAATAATAAAAAACAGTGGCCGGCCCTGGGGATTGGGGTCAAAAAAATATAATTAGGAGACAGGCCCTGGGGGATGGGGTCATAAATTAGAATAAGAAGGGGAACCACACAGCCCCCCTTCTTAAAAAATTTAAATAAATAAAAGACTGGCATCGTGCCGGAGGCCATGCCCCCTCCGTGCAGCACTCTGCAAACGCGCCCCCAACAGACATCTCCAGTATGTGCCAGGGAGCTGCTCTGCAGACAGGTGTTCTGAGGCCAAGCCCCTTTTTACACCTCTCTGCAACGCAGCTCTGTGGTGCTTACTGGAGGTACCTAGTGGTCTAGTTTGACCCTAGGGACCATTAGGATTCAAGGGGACTTAATCTCTCAACTTAGAACAGCCACAGGGCGCGTTTACACAGTGGTGAAGGTAGGGGACGGGGCCTGAGGTGACGTGTGCAAACACGCACTATGGCACGTTTTAAATTGGGGATATAATTTCCCTTCAATACTGAGGGCCCCTGGGGGCTAACTAGCCCACCAAGTGCTTCCAGTAAGCGCCACTGAGCTGCATTGCAGAGAGGTGGTCCAGGCCCTGCCACTTTTTACACCTCTCTGCAACGCAGCTCTGTGGCACTTACTGGAGGTACCTAGTGGGCTAGTTGGACCCTAGGGACCCTCAGGATTCAAATGAACTTAATCTCCCAACTAAAAACGGACACAGGGCGTGTTTACACAGTGGTAAAGGGAGGGGACGGGGCCTGAGCTAACGTGTGCAAAAACGCCCTGTGGCCTGTTTTAAGAGGTATTTTTAATCCCCATGCCCTATTATATACCAGGGGCTTACAGAGGAGGTCATGCTAATCACAGGGGGACCCCAACGCATAATGTTCCCTAGTGTATGTAGGTGGTTTCACTGTATTCTAAGTGTCTTTTAACATAGCACTGGCTCTAGGACTGGTTAGTCAGACTCAGTTACCACCAGTATCCGTCTGAAAAAGTTGAGGGTACAGGATGGTTTTGCAACAAGGCTTCTTTCTGCTCTTCTTTTTGTTCTTTCTGCACGTTATCCTTCTTCCTGCACTTTTCTTTGTCTTTGAGGACTTCTGTTGCTTCTTTCTGCACTTCTTTTGTTTCTTTCTGTGCATTTTTTCTTCTTTCTTCACATGTCCTATCTCTGTAGGCATAGTTAGAAATTAGCATTTAAAAAACCTTTGAAATTCACAGAAAAAACCATAGGTATCAGGCACGTTATAGTTAAGAATTAGCATTTAAAAAACCTCAGAAATTCACTGAAAAAAACATAGGTTTCAGGGGTATTATAGTTAGCTGGACTTTTCACTTGTACAAAACCATTGAAATTCCCCCGTTATAGTTAGTTCAGCTAACTATAACTCGCGCGCCCGCAATGCACTGCTGTAAACAATGCATTACCATAGTCCTGTCGACTAATGATTAGACCCTGGACCAAAGGTTTCCTGGCTTCTATGGGTAGCCATTTAAAGATCTTGCGTAGTAGACGCATAATACCGAAGCAGGTCCCCAGCACTTGATTTATGTGGGTCTTCAGGGATAGAGAGTTATCAATTGTAATACCCAGGTTACGGACTGCAAGCTTGGGCGAAGGACAGGTGCCCAGCTCTGTTGGCCACCAGTCACAGGTCCAGAGCTGTTCGGTCTTCCCAAATAGGATGACCTCAGTCTACCCACCGTTCAGCTGAAGCCTGTTTAAGTGCATCCAGTCATTGATCTTAATCAAACAGCTCTTGAAACGAGTTTGAACATCAGTCTGGTCAGGATCACAAGTCACTACAACTGGGTATCATCGGCATATGATAGTGTGTCAAAACCATAAGACCTGATTATATCGGCCAGCGGGGCTAGATAAACATTAAACAGCATTGGGCTGAGGATCGAGCCCTGCGGGACCCCGACCGTTACTGGGTATGAACAGGAGGGAATCCCGTCCACGGAAACCATAGTAAAACGATCTGCCAAATAACTCACAAACCAGTCCAGGGCCCTCCCTCTGACACCAATCTCCCACAGGCGATGTTTAAGAATGCTGTGGGAGATGGTGTCAAATGCTGCCGACAGGTCCAGGAGGACCAAAATTGCAGATTCTCGGCGATCCAGGGCCAATCTAATACTGTCCCCTACTTCAATAATTGCGGTCTCCGTGCTATGAGCCGCACGGAAGCCGGACTGGGAGGGATCGAGGAGCCTATGAGTTTCGAGATGAGTCGTGAGACGTTTATTGACTAAGAACTCCAGTACCTTCCCAAAATAGGGGAGCAGGGAGATAGGGCGATAATTGGCTGGCACGCTAGGGTCGGCTGAGGGTTTTTTAAGAATGGGCTTAACCTGTGCCAGTTTCCACCTTCGAGGGAACGTGGCTTGATTAAAAGACAGATTAAAAACAAAGGTTAAAATATCCACAAATAGTGGTAAAATTTTGGCACAGGAGCGGGGAGGAAAGGGATCAGCAGGGGAGCCAGACTTAATCCTTCCTAAGCTATCGCTGACTTCAATGCTTGTTATGGGATCAAACTCAGTTAATAAAGGTGTGTTATTTAGTTGTAGGGAGAGACTGGTTTGACTCATGTTGGTGTTATGGCAGCCGTGATCGGCTGCCCGAGAAGAAAATGAGGCATAGATTGTTTTGATCTTGTTATCAAAAAACAGAGCAATGGAGTCGACCCAATCTTGGGTGGGTACAAAGGAAGATTGCTCAACCTGGGGAGCAGTAAATTCCTTCAGTATTTTATACAGCTCTTTACTCGAATGAGCTGCTTTGTTGATACGCTGAGTAAGATAGACCCCTTTTGCAGATTTAATCTTATTCATATAAATTGAATGAAAATTTATATAATTCCTGCGGTGCTCGTCAGTCTTAGATTTTCTCCACTGACGTTCAGCGGCCCGACATTTTTGTTTGTCGGCTTTTAATGCCACGGTGAAGCATTACTTTTTACTTGGACCCTTGTAAGAGGGAGAACTTTATCAAGGGTCTTTGAGATAGAGGATTCTAAATCACTAACAACGGAATCAACCGCATCCACCTTCACTCCTTGTGAGAGAGGCCCAAAATGCGATAAAAAGGTATCTGTTGAAAGTTTACGCCAAGGCCGTATCCAGGTGTTTTTCTTTAAACTATCGTTGGTTTGCATGATTGAGGGCATGCTGAATTTAAGGATGACATGATCAGTCCATATTGTCGGGCAAGGAGGATTGATATTTAGTTTGAGGGAGTTGGTGAATATTAAGTCTAAGGTGTGACCCGCAGAGTGAGTTGGTCCAATCACCTTCTGTGTCAAACCCAATGTTAACATTGCCCCAATAAGGTGGCCTGTATCGGGGTCGAGCGACTGTTTGGCATGATAGTTAAAATCACCAAGTAGGATGAAGTTATCTGCCGCAAGCACATGAGGTGCAATGAATTCTAACAATTGATTGACAAAATGTGACTTCGAGCCTGGAGGTCTATATATCAAAGCCCCATTCCATGATTCTGAGCCAGGCATGTCTAAGGCAAAGATTAGGATCTCCAATTGTATAGAGGAAAGTGAATCTAATACTCGGATTGTGATCGGGGCTGTCGCAGCTACTGCAATACCACCGCCTCTTCCCGACTCTCTGTCGAGCCGTGTCAAACGATATTGTTGGGGAAACGCTAAAGCTACGCACGCTGACCTTGGAGCCAAGTCTCAGTGATAAAGCAAATTCCAGGTTTTTCTTCATCTAGAAGGCTCCAGAGCTCAAACGCGTGCTTAGGTATGGACCGAGCGTTTAAATATAGGGCCGACAGAGGGTTCAGGGCAGTTTTTGTAGCTTTGGAGGGAAGAATGTCTGGCACCAAGGGACAGATACAGGCCATCTCTCTACTATTAATCACAGGGTGGGGCTGCTCATGTGCCACTAAAGGAGGTTGATGAGTACTGGGCAAGGAGAGTCTGCTAGGATTTAGGAGATGGAGCTCCAGACTCGAGTAGCACAACATAATAGCGGTCTTTACTCACTATTTCCTCCAAGAAGTCAGGGCGTCTAGCGTCTGGCAACGTTCAGGCACGGACGGGCGCAGACGGGCTTACCTTTGGCGCGCCTGTGGCGCGCCGCTGGCACGCCGCTGCGCGCATCTGCGCCCTGAGCCGCGTTAAGTAGGCAAAGATGGGCGGGGCGGGCAGCTGAAGTGAAGACTAGAACATTCACCTAATTAGACTGGAAGTTACTCGTCCGCCCTAGACAAACGAAAATGGCCTCATGTCCCTCCGCGTCAATCGGCACAAGCCGTGGCGGAACGGGGACCGGCCGGTACAAGTAGAAGCAGGTGTGCAAAAGAGCAAAAGCAGCAGGTAATAGATTTCTGACCCAAATATTTTACTAATGTGCACACACAGTAAACAATACAAATCCTAAAAACAATATAAAATGCGTTTAAAATTTACGAGTAAATTTGCACATTACGCGGCTGGCGTGGATTAGAAGAAATGAGGGTGTTTGTTAAAATAAAAACATGCAGTCACCGACCAGGAGCAGTGTCTATGGCTGCGCGCGTCCGCGCCCTGAGCCGCGTTGAGTAGGCAAAGATGGGCGGGGCGTGCAGCTGAAATGAAGACTAGAACATTAACCTAATTAGACCGGAAGTTACTCGTCCGCCCTAGACAAACGAAAATGGCCTCACGTCCCTCCGCGTCAATCGGCACAAGCCGTGGCGGAACGGGGACCGGCCGGTACAAGTAGAAGCAGGTGTGCAAAAGAGTAAAAGCAGCAGGTAATAGATTTCTGACCCAAATATTTTACTAATGTGCACACACAGTAAACAATACAAATCCTAAAAACAATATAAAATGCGTTTAAAATTTACGAGTAAATTCGCACATTACGCGTCTGGTGTGGAATAGAAGAAATGAGGATGTTTGTTAAAACAAAAACATGCAGTCACCGACCAGGAGCAGTGTCTATGGCTGCGCGCGTCCGCGCCCTGAGCTGCGTTAAGTAGGCAAAGATGGGCGGGGCGTGCAGCTGAAATGAAGACTAGAACATTAACCTAATTAGACCGGAAGTTACTCGTCCGCCCTAGACAAACGAAAATGGCCTCACGTCCCTCCGCGTCAATCGGCACAAGCCGTGGCAGAACGGGGACCGACCGGTACAAGTAGAAGCAGCTGTGCAAAAGAGCAAAAGCAGCAGGTAATAGATTTCTGACCCACATATTTTACTAATGTGCACACACAGTAAACAATACAAATCCTAAAAACAATATAAAATGCGTTTAAAATTTACGAGTAAATTCGCACATTACGCGTCTGGCGTGGATTAGAAGAAATGAGAGTGTTTGTTAAAACAAAAACATGCAGTCACCGACCAGGAGCAGTGTCTATGGCTGATGACATCACTGATGACATCATCCATTGAGTATGTGTTTCTGAACAGTTTTAATATGTTTAATATATATAGGGAAAGGCTTGTTGAAGAATGAGTGGGTGTACAAGTGAGTGAATGGATGATTTTCTAGGTGCGTAACTGACTCTATAAGTGAGTCATTAAATGTATCTTACTGCAGACTAGTGACTAAACTGTGTAAATGTCTGTATGTGTCTGTGTGTTGGTGTATAAGTGGCTGCATGATTTTGTGAATAGCTATATGAGTGTCTATATGGGTTATTGATTGGTTGTCTGAGTATCTGTATGGGTGCCTGAGTGTATGAGTGGGTGAGGAGTGTGTGACTCTGTGCATAGATGTGTGAGTGGGTGATTCTATGGGTGCATGGTTTTAAGAGTGCAACTGTGATGGACTGTATAGTTGTGTGAGTGTATGTTATGGTGTGTTAGTGATTGAATGTATATCTCAGTTGTACATGTGACAGTAACTACATATATGGAACACAGTGTATATGTGTATAAGAGTATATAACTATCTATATGTGAGAATGTGTGATTGCGGGACTGGCTGTATGGATGAGTGTGTGCTTGTACATGAAATTGAATAAGAGTGTCAACATTTTTTAGTATTTTTATGAGTAAGTGAACTTGAGTGTGTTTAACTGTATAGGTGAGTCAATTGGACTGTGTTTATTTATTTGCACAACTGACTAGGTGTGTCAGTACCTCAATGGATGATTGGTAGTGTGTGAGTGTCCACATATGTGTATAAATGCATATGATAGTCTTGTACGGAGTGACTGTAAGTATGAGTGACTGTACAGGTGAGTGAGTGGAGGTGCATGTAGATCTAGGAGTCAATGAGTGGGTATGTAGTTATTGGTATTGGAGTATCTATGGTTTTCAAAATGGCCGTCATAAATTTTGAGTTGGTGCATCAAAATTTATATTTGGGTGGGAGAAGGTGTACTAATTTATCACATTTATGACGTCATCAGTGATGTCATCAGTAATGTCATTTGAGATGTCATGAGTGATGTCACTGACCATGTCATGAGTGATGTAATATGTGACGTCATCAGCAGTGGATTGCGGGCGCGCGAGTTATAGTTAGCTGAACTAACTATGACGGGGGAATTTCAATGGTTTTGTACGAGTGAAATGTCCAGCTAACTATAACAGGTGTGAAACCTATGGTTTTTTTCAGTGAATTTGTAAGGTTTTTTAAATGCTAATTCCTTACTATAACGTGTGTAAAACCTATGGTTTTTTCAGTGAATTTCAAAGGTTTTTTAAATGCTAATTTATGAATGTATTTTTATATTTTTTAAATATTTGTTTTACAATAAGCTACCTCTGTTTATAGGTATAGATTGGCTGTATCCTGTAATATGGAATGGCTCAGCTCTTTTTTTTATTATTTGGATAAAGTTGAACAGCATAGTTAATATCTTCTATAAACTTATAAAGACTTTACATTTTTTTTTTTTAAGGGTTTTTGACCGTGCGCGCGCACCGTCATTGTGCGCGCACGTTGCGGGCACGGTGTGCGCATGCGTACGTGCTCCACGTGCGCATGCGTACGTCGTGCGTGCTCTGCGCGCAAGTGCTCTGTACGCGCATGCGCGCATGCTCCGTACGCGCATGTCTGCTTGCTTCGTGTGTGCTCCGTGCATGCTCCGTGCGCGCACCGTGCGTGCACGGAGCGCGCACGGCAAGTCATGTGATTAAGAAACAACACTTTTCATTGGCTCATAGTAGTTTCAGTTCCAGATTCTTCCAACACCACACCCACTCCCCTCATTATTACTTCTGATTCCCTGGGAGAAGGAGATGAGCAGCTTTTCTGTTGAGAATGGCAGAGCAGCAGCCATCTTCTAGGAGTGAGCAGGAGACTCTTGTGCCACAGAGGCAGAGGAAACAGAAAAACTCTTTTATATGGCAATTTTTCACTTTTTCTGAGGGGCAAAAGAAGATGAATGCTCCAAAAGTCACCTGCACTATTTGTGGAGCGACCTTATCAAGAGGAAATCCTAACAAGAAATACTCTTTTAGTATTTTCACTATGATCAGGCACGTTTAAGGAGTACATCCTGTGGCTTATGCTCGAGCTGCTAGAGACAACCCTCCAGCAGCTCAGTCGAGCACATCCGCAGCAGCTCAGCCGAGCACATCATTGGCAGCTCAGCCGAGTACTTCATCTGCGGCGGCAGCTTCACCTACTTCTGTCCCTCTAGATTTGCACCCTCTGTTCCGGAATGTGCATATAAGGTGCAATGAGTGCAATGCTCTTCTCTCTTATGGTGACACCAGCATAAACCTGATAGAGAGGAAGATACAGCAGCACTCATGCTCCACGCCATAATTTTTTTTGCATTTTTTCATTTTTTTGTTCCTCTGTTCCTCCATTAACACAATGGCTCTTTTTAGAGCCACCTAATATCTAAACAGTAAAACTTGATTTTTAATTCTATTTTACGAATTTTTTGCCGCCCTGCGCGCACCGTGTGCACACGGTACGCGCACGGTGTGATTTTTTGTCAAAAAATAAAATGTTTTATTCTTCAGTGTCCCCCTGACAAAGGCTAGGGGGTCAGGAACTCTCTACCCTGCCCCCTTTTCACATTCTCCACCTTTCTTTTAAATGGAGACACACATTTCTATTGGTTGCAAATTACAACCCTTTCCAAATGATTCCTACCCCTAACATGACTTCTGCCTGCTAGCATAGCAACAGATCATGGAAAACTGGTGTGAGCAGAGAGGTCAGAACTTCATCACACAATGGGGCAGATTTGCAAGCCCCTTGCGCCACTTTTGCATCACTTTTAACATGGAAAAAGTGACGCAAAAGTGGCTCAAGGGGCTTGTAAATCTGCCCCAATGTTTCTAATCCAAAGAGCAAGATTGCTTGACTTTTCAAACCTAACAGCAAATCCAAACTAATGTTCTCTGGGAACACATTTTTCTGAACCAATACAAAACATGCTTTTAAATATGTAAACATACAGCCTATTTTTTATTGTTGAGTGGTCTGAAACAGCCAATGAGTTCTTTTTATTAAAAAATATATATATAAGCCTCCATTTTACAACTATCTTTCATTTCATATTGACATTCTACTGAAAGACACCTTCTGAGTGCATCCAGGTCTCCTCCTCACTCCCTGAAGTAGACTGCTGTTCTGCCATTTTCAAGTAAAATTGATACCTTTTCAGCTCCTTGTCCCAGGAAATAAGAAGAAATAGTGAGGGGAGTGGCAAGGCATTTATAGTGGGGACGGTGTACATTTCACTGATGAAGGGAACAGAAGATTCTGGATGAGAAACTACTATGAACCAATGCTTCTGAGTGCATCCAGATCTCCTCCTCACTCCCTGAAGTAGACTGCTGTTCTGCCATTTTCAAGTAAAATTGATACCTGTTCAGCTCCTTGTCCCAGGAAATAAGAAGAAATAGTGAGGGGAGTGGCAAGGCATTTATAGAGGAGTCGGTGTACATTTCACAGATGAAGGGAACAGAGTCTTCCTCTTGAACTTTAGACTCTGCATCGGTACTTACTTATAGGTACCCAAAAACACTCAATTAACATAACGGCTCGTTTTAGAGCCAACCAATATCTAAACACTTAAATTTGATTTTTAATTCTATTTTTTTAACAGGTATGAGGATTAGAAAAGGGGGTAAGGGAAAGTGAGAGATGGAGAGTGAGGGGATGGAGGGATTTAGGAAACTGGAGTGAGAGAAAGGGAGTCAGGATTTCAATGAGCAAAGCAGAGTGAGGGAGATTGAAGGAAAGAATGCAAAAAGGTGAAGGGGTGTGAGATACAGACAGGAGGTAGAGAAGTAGGAGAATAGGAGTGACTATGAGTAAAGGATAGTGACAGTTAGGGAAGGTGAGGGAAGGAGAATGATGGAGAAGTTTAAAAAATTAACATAGATGGAAAATGAGTGATGGAGAGAGGAGGAGTGGTAGAAACAGAGGGGCAGATTTATAACAAACTAACGCAGCACGGTGCAGCAAGTAATTTTCCTGCGCCGTGCTGCGTTAGTTTCGAAGCACAGAGATGCAACATATTTACAAGAATATGTCGCATCTCTATGCTTCCCCTGGGCTGACGCACAAACTGCAGCCATGCGCAGGCTCCCTTGCACCATGGTGCAAGGATGCCTGCGTGGTGGAGAGATTGTTCTTGTGCAGGAAGGGACACCTTCCTGCACAAATACAATCACAAGAGGCTTTTTCCTCTTTCAATGCATGCTGTAGCATGCAGCATGCACTGAAAGAGGAAAAAATGAGTAGAAATGAAAACATTTCTCCTTGTTGTGCCTCGCAACGCCACCTCTAGAGTGGCGTAGCATTCACACATATCTCCAGAGTTACGATTTCTCGTAAATCTGGAGATGTGTGTAGTTCTATGAGTGTTGCATGGGAACACCCACAACAACACCCATAGAATGCCCCTTCAACGCACAGTGCTGCGTGTGAAGTGGCTGTATTTACAAGGAGAGGAAAAGTCACGCAGGGTGGCTTTTCCTCTCCTTATAAATATGGAGGAGCCCCCTGCGCCACCAGTACATCATGAAAAGTGACGTAGTGGTGGCGCAGGGGGCTTGTAAATCTGCCCCAGAGATGTTAAGCAAATTAAGGGTAAAACAGACAAAGGGAGAGAGACAGAAACAGAGACAGAGAGCAAGGAACTGAGAATGAGTAAGGCAGTTAGAATGACTGAGACATATGGAGACAGGGAGAGAAACATGGTTGAAAAAATAGTGATGAAGGCAGTAAACCTAGGGGAGTAGTAGAGAAGGAGCGAGGGAGTTATGAAAGAGCAGTAAAGCAAGAAGAGAGAGGGAAGAGGAATGAGAAAAGAAGAGTGAGGAGAAGTGAAGAAAAGGGAGCATGAAAGTGAAGTGGTGAGAAATACAGATATTTTAAACTTACCTGACAAACAAAATAACTTAATTAGAAATAAATGTTTTTTTTAATTGCAAGAAAAATGGATTCAATTTCCTAAATTTTCTTTCGAGATCTGAAAAAAAAGAAAAAAAGTATTAATATTCAACAATACATTTTATTAAACAGTACATATATTTTCATATTTAACAAAGTAATTTTTTGCCCTTTTTTTGCTGTTTTCAGAATGTATTGAATTTCACTGAAAATAGTGATATCAATTGTATTCATCATTTAACAGCGGGCAAAAAAATAAACAATCTGAAAGATTATTTAGAAAAGCCCTGAATGTATCCTCACTTAAACATACCTTGATAGAAATGTAACATATATATTAAAAATATCTTCTAAGAACAATAACATTTTGCAATAAATAACGTCTGAAAATCTTGTTGCTTAAGCACATACACCGAAATAATATCTGTCAAAGAAGTCCACAATAGAAACATTTACCTTTCCATGAGGCCAAATGGTCATTTTTAAATCCTTTTTAAGTGAAATATCCAATGTTAATACTATAAAATTGAAATAATGGTTTCTTCAGATGCTGCAATTTGTATCTAAAATTTTGGTTTTAGAAAAATTAAGTAACAATTTGGTAATTCTGCTGGCAAACGTTGCTTGAAAATCAATTGAGAATCATTACACAGTGTCCAGCCTTTTTCACATTTTAGATAAACTGTGTAATGACCAGAAGTTATACAAGGTCCATCATGGAATATTATTTCAACTGCAACAAAAGTTTTTCCTGATATTGATAATTGATTTCCTACAAACTTCTTTATTAAAGTGTCCAATTTTGTTCCATCAGCTCTACAACGTTGTATCATTAAAATTACATACTGTCCATATTTCTTTAAAAATAACGTTGACAACATTTCTGATTTACATTGAGAACATTCCATGTTGTGATTTGCATCTTTAACTAATTTACTAAAAGTCACTGATTTACTCTCTGGTAATGTTAAATGTATGAACCTTTCAGAATCAACATTAGTGCTGCATGTGTTCAAACAATTTTCATAACAATGTTCCCATTTATAAGAGAGACCAAATATATTTCCTATTTCTACCCCTTCATCTTCCAGTACCATAAGCATATACATTAAGAATTCCTGTGCATCTTGCTGGACATTTTGTGTAAACTGTGTACATCCAGAACATACATCTAAAAGATTTCTAACATCAGAAGCACTTTCTATTTTAGTTTTATCATTACTCAGCTTCTCATAAAGGAAACTCATCAGAGAACAGAATCTTTTTTCATGATTTAGTATTATCTGCTCTTGCAAACTTTCAAGATAAAATACAACATTCAGCACTGCATTAGCATAGCAGTTGACACCAGAGCTATTTTCAAAATGACAACCAACAACCTCTTCAACATTGTCCTTTTTCTTTTTGCTTGCAATCACATCACTCTCTATTTGTTTACTCTTCTGTACATCCTCATTACAGATATTCTCAATTCTCCTTTTCTGACAAACACGTTTTTCAAACACAGGATTCTGACCTAAATGAGGAGCATAGCTTCTTCTTAATCTATTATACTCCTTTACACAGTTTGCATCAGCACTAACTTTTGAGTCATCAAAGTCTATCATGAATAAACCAGATATTTTTTTAACTCGTGACAAAGCAACATATGCCATACCTTCTTTAAACACACTAGATCCAATGTTTACAAAAGCACTATCTACAGTTAATCCTTGAGATTTGTGAATAGTTACAGCATAAGCTAGAGAAAACGGAAACTGCT
Organism: Triturus cristatus; assembly: GCF_964204655.1. Lineage (NCBI taxonomy): Eukaryota > Metazoa > Chordata > Amphibia > Caudata > Salamandridae > Triturus > Triturus cristatus. The sequence goes on along the minus strand of NC_140591.1, from coordinate 1,513,531,974 downwards.
TCCTACGTACATATAAGTCTTTCACAAGCAAAAAACCAACTGAACAACGACTAATGTCTTTAACCTCTTCAATCTGATCAAATTTTCTTTTTAAAAATTCAATTCCATCTTTTTTCTGGTAATTAACAAAACCCACAACTTTACCCATAGCTCCATTCACTAAACCTTTTTCTACATCCAAATTACGTCTTAAAATTACTCGACAGTTAATACATACATAAAGATTTTTTTTTAAACCACCTGTTTTCGATATGTTTTCTCTAGAGAATCCAATTTAGTTGTCAATTTGCTTGTCAATATAATAGTTATTCCTTCATGTTGTATTTTATCCACAGCTTCCAGTTTTATATTCTCTTCATTTTCCAATTTCAAAAGTTCTTGATTGAATATAGAGCATTCATGTAGTGTTGGCATTAAGCAGATTACAGTATTTTTTTCAGCAATTTTCTTGTATATTTTCTCTGGAACTATTTGTTCTGTTGGAAACAAATTACATAGCAATCGACTCTGTAAAGCTTTTCTGCCATGTTCTGTGAGTAGTCCAATTCTGATATCTTTGAGAATACTTGCATAATCCTCATCATTTGCTTGCCGCATATTGGTAATGAGTTCTTTGTACTCAAAGTATGTCCAAATATTCACATTACCTATACTTCCTAACGACTTTTTCGTGTCTTCATGTGTAAGAGTATGGAATACTGGTTGTCCTTTAACTGGAGGGAGCTGCAAAAGATCCCCAAAAACTATAACATGTTTTCCTCCAAATAACACGTCATAGTCTGTCTTTAGAATTTGCTGCATTCTTAAATGCAAAAGGCAAGCATTAAGTTTGATACCATGCTTACCTCATCAATAATGAGAACTTTCATTTTCTTCAATACTTACAAATGATGTAAGGTAACTCCTTTTATGTTATACGCTGCTAACCCAGTTGGAGCAGTAACAACACAAGACAAAGTTGAATCCTTTTTTTTCTGTAGGTAGCTTCTAATTACTTTAATTAAGAAACTTTTTCCAGTTGCAGCGTGTCCACTCACATACATTCTGATTGGTTCAAATGATGTGCATGAGCACTCTTTTTTTTCATGTAGTAATCCATGATCAATTTTTTTTCTGACTTCCTCATACATTTGTTGTTGTTCATCATTCAGTTGTTGTTCCAAATTTGGTAAGTTTATTAAATCTTCCTGAGCTTGATTCATAGCTGTTCCAATTCAGTCATGGCTATTGCAGCTTCATTTTCTACGATTGGTTGTCCTAGAGGATCTTGACTGAACGTCCAGGAACTTTGACTGTCTTGAGAAATGTCTCTAACTACTTCAGCTGCAATTGTTGCTTCTTGTTCAATTTCTTTATTTAACATTTGTACATAAGTTGTGAAAGTACTGCATTCTATGCTATCTTTGCAGGCATTAAAGGAATCTTCATAGCTCTGAAAATCGTAATTCATCTTCTGAACGCCATGGTTTAAACAGCTGTAAAAGTGCTAAATAGTAAAATTCTTTTTTGTCAGTAGTGTCGCAACTCAGCTTCCTGTGATTAATCAAACTTCCTTTTGTTTATTTCACCAAACAAACTTCCTCACCAATGACTTTATATTTTCCATTGTTGATGTCTTCTGTGGCATTCCGTTTAAAAATGTAGTTCTGCAGCACTTCATAGAGACACATGTTCTCAAGATGATGACTTCTTTGTGGGTAATATGTGTCCAACATGTTTGTTCTTAAAATGTCTGTACTTTCTAGTTCATACTCAGCCAATTATTAAATTTCTCGAATAGATTTGAGTACCCGATTTCGCATTCCTGCAAGGCCTAAACTTACCCAAATTTATCTTCTGGATTTGGAGTACAGACTTGCAGATGATAACCTATCTGAGCATTCGTATGACCCAATTTCTCGATGCGATAACATCTTTAAACTGAAACTGTATAGCTTTTTACTGACAGTCTTCTCGTGAGACATCTCTTCCCACATTTCTTTCAATTCCGTTTTCTCAGATTTAGTGATGTAAGATGTGACATACCGATCAACAGCAATAGAATTGTCAGCTACATATTGAATATCCATTTTAGCATTCCACATGGATAAAATGACTGGGTTGTAGTCATTTATGTATTTTGACTCTTCTTTTCTTCTTAGGTTGTAGGTATTTTTCGGCGATTTTCTTGTAATAGTATGTCGTACAGCTGACATAAAACTGTTTACTCTTCCTTTTGAAAGAACAGGTCATGGAAATCCAAATCGACATTTTGTGTAGAATTTATCTTTACTCTTGTACTTTCGTCGACAGTATTTTCCACACCGATGACTTTGGAAACGTAAAACTTGCTCTTTTAAGTTTTTTTCTTCTGTGCTTTTAGGTATAGCACGTGTTGCATATTCTTCAATGAAAGATAAAACTGCGTCATCAGAATCTGTTCCAAATTTTGGGGCATCCTTGATCCACAACAGCATATGAATATGAGGAGCACCTGTTGCTTAGTACTCTTTTCTCCAAAAGAAATCCACAACTTCTCCTAGAGGTGGATTTTTTGTATTGCAGATGAAGGACATCATAGCCTCAAATCTATGATTGAAATATCTGCAAACATTAACCGGATCCAATGAGCACAATTCTCCTGCTGTCTTGTATTGGATGTTTTCAATATTTGAATTTGCCTCTCGAAGAAAATCCAGTAAATCATCCCAAGCGTACTGAGCACAGCTTAGGGTAAGGAACCATGTAGGAGTTCCTAAATTCCGTAACATACATTTCAATTCTCCATGGCGTTGGTACCAATATTCATTAGTTCCACTCTGACAAGCCATCAGATTAATCAATTGAGATTCCAAATGATCATCTCGCTGTTGCACTTTGTTGATAAAATCCTTTGCAGACACATTATGTAGTGGTACTCCAGTTTTTAAAATGTGATTTACTGCATAAGATAGTGCAGACAAGTCACTTTCAAATAAAAGATGGAATAAATAAGGAATACCTTGACGAAATCTTGGATCTTCTGCATAAAATCTTGTAGTCCGATACTCAGAAGCAGGAATCTGTACTGGACGTTCATCATATTGTCCACCTTTTCTAGTAGGAAACAGCTGGGGAAAACAATGAGCTTCCAAGCTTTCCTCCCATATACTCACGGGAGTTCCTTTTGCTTTTTTCATCTTAAACAGATCAATAGCGTTTCCCATAACTTCTTTAGAATGAAGAGAATGTATGCTGAAATGTTCATAAATTTCTTCTTCTTTTGACTTATCCACTTTTTCAATTTGCCCAGTTGGTATTCCTGTGTCTTCTAGTAAAACTACTTCATCTTCATCCATATAAATTGATTCATACCATTTATTATTTCTTTTCAAATATAAATTTGCTCTTTGTACTTTTCGTACATCTACCAGCTCCTGCCAAATTTTCCTATTCTTTGTAGGTACACCATTAACCAGAATAATTAATGGTTCAGTTTCCAAACTATCTGCATCAATTGTTTCAATATTTTTTTTCAAATCCAATGGCAAATAGACAACTCTTCTTTTAAACCTCTTTGTAAATCTGAAGGAGGTAATTTACCTGTTTTGGGCTCCATACGAACTATAGTCTGAAACAGATGGACACATTGAATGAGTATAGACACATACGTATTTAAATCAGAAAGTTCTGCAGGAATATCAACCAATTCTAAATTATTATGTACAGCTCTAGCTTCCATTTTATTTTCTTCTAACTTGTTATAACAGTATTTACAAATACGCTGATCTTCACCCAAATCAAAACAATTTTCCAGAAATATATATCTAGCAAAATCCTTCCACTTATAATTATCTTCTTTTTCACTTTTTTTATAGAGATCAACATTCCTTGTTTGAATTTTATAATGGCTTCTCCGGCAACAAATACAAGTAATATGTGGTCTTTCATTAGAGATGATAGTAAATTTTGTCATTTCATCTTCAAAATTTTTACTAACATTGGGTTCTACATTCTCTTCCACATTTTCCTCAATAACTGTTTCAATTCCTGCACTTTCTTGTTCTAGACCAAAGTAACAAAACTGAATTTCATCAGAAACCTTCTCTACATCTGATACAGATCCACAGAACAGAGCATTATTCAACTCATTTAACTTTAGTGCTGGACTTTTAGCCAAATACAATCTTCTCACAAACGTTCTCATTTCAGTATGATGTACTGCCAGCATCCTAAAATGGTGAAAAACACTTTGACAAACTTTCCTAGAAAGACAAGCCAGAGAATGTCCTTGCAAACCAGTATTCTTTCTCACTCTGCATGGATCTAGTCTTTGAAGCATCTTAATCTTCTGTTTTACACTTTTTTAATATATTCTCTTAGAAAGTCACGTAATTTATCAATAGATTCCTGTCGTACAGTACAAATACTACTACAATTCCAAGTGTACACTGGGGCTTTAGGACATCTCCCCATAACCTCATCAGCTAACACTTCTTCCTCATTTCTTGGAACCATTTTCTCCTTTTTCATCACACAACCATCTTTAACTTCATAAGCTCGACCTTTGGTGTCAACTGCATGTAGCAAACTATTACTTTGAAGATAACTCTCTTCATTAAAAAATGGTTAAGTACTTGAACTATCCTTCCATTCTCCTAAGAACACTTTACAAAAGTTATTTTTTTTCACTACTATTTTCCTTTTGCTTTTTGACTTCATTACATTGACTAATATATCTAATGTACGGATCCTGTTCAAAATGAAAATGAATAGTTTTCTTTTTAATTCCAAAGCCTTTGCAACAATTGATTCAATATGTTTCTTTTTCTTATAAAATTTGGCTTTCTTTCTATATTTTTTCACATCCTTTAGCAAATTGAACATCACTCTTCTCTGAAACATTTTTCTACGAATGTTTTTAAAATCTATTTTTCTTTTTAAGTCATTCTTTCTTACTTCTGATTGTACATTGGCATTTTTTGTTTTCTGTCCTTTGTTTTGTTGTTTTCTACTTGAAACACTATTTGCAATAGATATATTTTTTACATTTTTTCTTTGTTTGAGGATATTTTTAAAAAAATCCTTAGTGTGCTTACCAGAAGACTTTTTCTTTTTTCCAACATGATGTTCTTCAACTAATTTTTGTTGCCAGTTGTCTTCAAATATAGATGTTGTTGCTGTTCTTATCTCTTTCTTGATTTTATAGGCATCTTTAATTTATTTCAGTGTTGTGCAGCAATACCTGAAATAACAAAAAAAAAATACCTTTATGTAATTTAACTATATTACTATATTTTTTATGAGCTTTTCAAATCCTATCATATGAGCTGTCCCTTTCCTACGACTGCAAGTCTTACACAACAACAGCAACACAAATGAAATCTCTGACATCAATTCCTGTGTGCACACAGACTCATGGTATGATTCTAGGCAGAAAACGATATCTGATTGACAATTTCTAAACACATTTACTACTGTGGTACAGTACGTGATAATTACTGTAACAGCCTGACACATTTTCCTTGTAGTTTAGAGAGGCAGAAAAGAGCACATGTCCTAACAGCTACTTGAGATCATGAGCATGTGTTACCTGGCTGAGTGATTAGACTAGAGCAAAAGAAATGAGCCTTGGTGACGTTGAATGTGTTAGCGTTACACACTGCTATCTGAAATACCACACAGTGCTGAATAGTAAGCATGGGAGTGCAGGAGAAGCAGCTGCCTGTGTGCTAACAGTGTGTTTCTGGAGACTGTGTATTGTCAGGTGCAAGAGAGATCTGCATGGACGCTTGCACAACTGCATGAAGACTGCAGAGATGTATGTAAGAGTACATGTGTGGTAAGGGTTAATTGGAGTTTTGAACATGTAGAAATTACCTCACCCATTGCAGGAGTGGAAGGAAAATCTACCATGTTGATTTCAAATGTGTTAGCATGTGCCTCTCATTTGTGAGATAGTGATTTCTGCTGAATGCTAACCATCACAGTTCAAGAAAACAACCTGCCCCTTTCCTGCAAGTGCAAGTCTTTCAAAACAACAGCAACACAAATGAAATCTCTGACAAAAATTCCTGTGTGCACACAGACTCATGGTGTGATTCTAGGCAGAAAACGATATTTGATTGGCAATTTCAAAGCACATTTACTACTGTGGTACAGTAAGTGATAATTGCTGTAACAGCCTAACACATTTTCCTTATAGTTTAGAGAGGCAGAAAAGAGCACATGTCCTAACAGCTACTTGAGATCATGAGCATGTGTTACCTGGATGAGTGATTAGACTAGAGTGAAGGAAATGAGCCTTGGGGACGTTGAGTGTGTTAGCGTTACACACTGCTATCTGAAATACCACACAGTGCTCATTAGTAAGGATGGGAGTGTAGGAGAAGCAGCTGACTGTGTGCTAAGAGTGTGTTTCTAGAGACTGTGTATTGTCAGGTGCAAGAGAGATCTGCATGGACGCTTGCACAACTGCATGAAGACTGCAGAGATGTATGTAAGAGTACATGTGTGGTAAGGGTTAATTGGAGTTTTGGACATGTAGGAATTACCTCACCCATTGCAGGAGTGGAAGGAAAATCTACCATGTTGATTTCAAATGTGTTAGCATTTGCCTCTCATTTGTGAGATAGTGATTTCTGCTGAATGCTAACCATCACAGTTCAAGAAAACAACCTGCCCCTTTCCTGCAAGTGCAAGTCTTTCAGAACAACAGCAACACGAATGAAATCTCTGACAACGATTCCTGTGTGCACACAGACTCATGGTGTGATTCTAGGCAGAAAACGATATTTGATTGGCAATTTCAAAGCACATTTACTACTGTGGTACAATAAGTGATAATTGCTGTAACAGCCTGACACATTTTCCTTATAGTTTAGAGAGGCAGAAAAGAGCACATGTCCTAACAGCTACTTGAGATCATGAGCATGTGTTACCTGGCTGAGTGATTAGACTAGAGCAAAGGAAATGAGCCTTGGTGACGTTGAATGTGTTAGCGTTACACACTGCTATCTGAAATACCACACAGTGCTCATTAGTAAGCATGGGAATGTGGGAGAAGCAGCTGCCTGTGTGCTAAGAGTGTGTTTCTGGAGACTGTGTATTGTCAGGTGCAAGAGAGATCTGCATGGAGGCTTGCACAACTGCATGAAGACTGCAGAGATGTATGTAAGAGTACATGTGTGGTAAGGGTTAATTGGAGTTTGAACATGTAGGAATTACCTCACCCATTGCAGGAGTGGAAGGAAAATCCACCATGTTGATTTCAAATGTGTTAGCATTTGCCTCTCATTTGTGAGATAGTGATTTCTGCTGAATGCTAACCATCACAGTTCAAGAAAACAAACTGCCCCTTTCCTGCAAGTGCAAGTCTTTCAGAACAACAGCAACACGAATGAAATCTCTGACAACAATTCCTAAGTGCACATAGACTCATGATGTGATTCTAGGCAGAAAACGAAATTTGATTGGCAATTTCAAAGCACATTTACTACTGTGGTACAGTAAGTGATAATTGCTGTAACAGCCTGACACATTTTCCTTATAGTTTAGAGAGGCAGAAAAGAGCACATGTCCTAACAGCTACTTGAGATCATGAGCATGTGTTACCTGGCTGAGTGATTAGACTAGAGCAAAGGAAATGAGCCTTGGAGACGTTGAATGTGTTAGCGTTACACACTGCTATCTGAAATACCACACAGTGCTCATTAGTAAGCTTGGGAGTGTAGGAGAAGCAGCTGCCTGTGTGCTAAGAGTGTGTTTCTGGAGACTGTGTATTGTCAGGTGCAAGAGAGATCTGCATGGACGCTTGCACAACTGCATGAAGACTGCAGAGATGTATGTAAGAGTACATGTGTGGTAAGGCTTAATTGGAGTTTTGGACATGTAGGAATTACCTCACCCATTGCAGGAGTGGAAGGAAAATCTACCATGTTGATTTCAAATGTGTTAGCATTTGCCTCTCATTTGTGAGATAGTGATTTCTGCTGAATGCTAACCATCACAGTTCAAGAAAACAACCTGCCCCTTTCCTGCAAGTGCAAGTCTTTCAGAACAACAGCAACACAAATGAAATCTCTAACAACGATTCCTGTGTGCACAGAGACTCATGGTGTGATTCTAGGCAGAAAACGATATTTGATTGGCAATTTCAAAGCACATTTACTACTGTGGTACAATAAGTGATAATTGCTGTAACAGCCTGACACATTTTCCTTATAGTTTAGAGAGGCAGAAAAGAGCACATGTCCTAACAGCTACTTGAGATCATGAGCATGTGTTACCTGGCTGAGTGATTAGACTAGAGCAAAGGAAATGAGCCTTGGTGACGTTGAATGTGTTAGCGTTACACACTGCTATCTGAAATACCACACAGTGCTCATTAGTAAGCATGGGAATGTGGGAGAAGCAGCTGCCTGTGTGCTAAGAGTGTGTTTCTGGAGACTGTGTATTGTCAGGTGCAAGAGAGATCTGCATGGACGCTTGCACAACTGCATGAAGACTGCAGAGATGTATGTAAGAGTACATGTGTGGTAAGGGTTAATTGGAATTTGAACATGTAGGAATTACCTCACCCATTGCAGGAGTGGAAGGAAAATCCACCATGTTGATTTCAAATGTGTTAGCATTTGCCTCTCATTTGTGAGATAGTGATTTCTGCTGAATGCTAACCATCACAGTTCAAGAAAACAACCTGCCCCTTTCCTGCAAGTGCAAGTCTTTCAGAACAACAGCAACACGAATGAAATCTCTGACAACATTTCCTAAGTGCACATAGACTCATGGTGTGATTCTAGGCAGAAAACGAAATTTGATTGGCAATTTCAAAGCACATTTACTACTGTGGTACAGTAAGTGATAATTGCTGTAACAGCCTGACACATTTTCCTTATAGTTTAGAGAGGCAGAAAAGAGCACATGTCCTAACAGCCACTTGAGATCATGAGCATGTGTTACCTGGCTGAGTGATTAGACTAGAGCAAAGGAAATGAGCCTTGGTGACGTTGAATGTGTTAGCATTACACACTGCTATCTGAAATACCACACAGTGCTCATTAGTAAGCATGGGAGTGTAGGAGAAGCAGCTGCCTGTGTGCTAAGAGTGTGTTTCTGGAGACTGTGTATTGTCAGGTGCAAGAGAGATCTGCATGGACGCTTGCACAACTGCATGAAGACTGCAAAGATGTATGTAAGAGTACATGTGTGGTAAGGGTTAATTGGAGTTTTGAACATGTAGGAATTACCTCACCCATTGCAGGAGTGGAAGGAAAATCTACCATGTTGATTTCAAATGTGTTAGCATTTGCCTCTCATTTGTGAGATAATGATTTCTGCTGAATGCTAACCATCACAGTTCAAGGAAACAAGATGCCCCTTTCCTGCAAGTGCAAGTCTTTCAGAACAACAGCAGCACGAATGAAATCTCTGACAACAATTCCTAAGTGCACATAGACTCATGGTGTGATTCTAGGCAGAAAACGAAATTTGATTGGCAATTTCAAAGCACATTTACTACTGTGGTACAGTAAGTGATAATTGCTGTAACAACCTGACACATTTCCCTTATAGTTTAGAGAGGCAGAAAAGAGCACATGTCCTAACAGCTACTTGAGAACATGAGCATGTGTTACCTGGCTGAGTGATTAGACAAGAGCAAAGGAAATGAGCCTTGGTGATGTTGAATGTGTTAGCGTTACACACTGCTATCTGAAATACCACACAGTGCTCATTAGTAAGCATGGGAATGTAGGAGAAGCAGCTGCCTGTGTGCTAAGAGTGTGTTTCTGGAGACTGTGTATTGTCAGGTGCAAGAGAGATCTGCATGGACGCTTGCACAACTGCATGAAGACTGCAGAGATGTATGTAAGAGTACATGTGTGGTAAGGGTTAATTGGAGTTTTGAACATGTGGGAATTACCTCACCCATTGCAGGAGTGGAAGCAAAATCTACCATGTTGATTTCAAATGTGTTAGCATGTGCCTCTCATTTGTGAGATAGTAATTTCTGCTGAATGCTAACCATCACAGTTCAAGAAAACAACCTGCCCCTTTCCTGCAAGTGCAAGTCTTTCAAAACAACAGCAACACAAATGAAATCTCTGACAAAAATTCCTGTGTGCACACAGACTCATGGTGTGATTCTAGGCAGAAAACGATATTTGATTGGCAATTTCAAAGCACATTTACTACTGTGGTACAGTAAGTGATAATTGCTGTAACAGCCTGACACATTTTCCTTATAGTTTAGAGACGCAGAAAAGAGCACATGTCCTAACAGCTACTTGAGATCATGAGCATGTGTTACCTGGCTGAGTGATTAGACTAGAGTGAAGGAAATGAGCCTTGGTGACGTTGAATGTGTTAGCGTTACACACTGCTATCTGAAATACCACACAGTGCTCATTAGTAAGCATGGGAATGTGGGAGAAGCAGCTGCCTGTGTGCTAAGAGTGTGTTTCTGGAGACTGTGTATTGTCAGGTGCAAGAGAGATCTGCATGGACGCTTGCACAACTGCATGAAGACTGCAGAGATGTATGTAAGAGTACATGTGTGGTAAGGGTTAATTGGAGTTTGAACATGAAGGAATTACCTCACCCATTGCAGGAGTGGAAGGAAAATCTACCATGTTGATTTCAAATGTGTTAGCATTTGCCTTTCATTTGTGAGATAGTGATTTCTGCTGAATGCTAACCATCACAGTTCAAGAAAACAACCTGCCCCTTTCCTGCAAGTGCAAGTCTTTCAGAACAACAGCAACACGAATGAAATCTCTGACAAAAATTCCTAAGTGCACATAGACTCATGGTGTGATTCTAGGCAGAAAACGAAATTTGATTGGCAATTTCAAAGCACATTTACTACTGTGGTACAGTAAGTGATAATTGCTGTAACAACCTGACACATTTCCCTTATAGTTTAGAGAGGCAGAAAAGAGCACATGTCCTAACAGCCACTTGAGATCATGAGCATGTGTTACCTGGCTGAGTGATTAGACTAGAGCAAAGGAAATGAGCCTTGGTGACGTTGAATGTGTTAGCATTACACACTGCTATCTGAAATACCACACAGTGCTCATTAGTAAGCATGGGAGTGTAGGAGAAGCAGCTGCCTGTGTGCTAAGAGTGTGTTTCTGGAGACTGTGTATTGTCAGGTGCAAGAGAGATCTGCATGGACGCTTGCACAACTGCATGAAGACTGCAAAGATGTATGTAAGAGTACATGTGTGGTAAGGGTTAATTGGAGTTTTGAACATGTAGGAATTACCTCACCCATTGCAGGAGTGGAAGGAAAATCTACCATGTGGATTTCAAATGTGTTAGCATTTGCCTCTCATTTGTGAGATAATGATTTCTGCTGAATGCTAACCATCACAGTTCAAGGAAACAAGATGCCCCTTTCCTGCAAGTGCAAGTCTTTCAGAACAACAGCAGCACGAATAAAAACTCTGACAACAATTCCTAAGTGCACATAGACTCATGGTGTGATTCTAGGCAGAAAACGAAATTTGATTGGCAATTTCAAAGCACATTTACTACTGTGGTACAGTAAGTGATAATTGCTGTAACAACCTGACACATTTCCCTTATAGTTTAGAGAGGCAGAAAAGAGCACATGTCCTAACAGCTACTTGAGAACATGAGCATGTGTTACCTGGCTGAGTGATTAGACAAGAGCAAAGGAAATGAGCCTTGGTGATGTTGAATGTGTTAGCGTTACACACTGCTATCTGAAATACCACACAGTGCTCATTAGTAAGCATGGGAATGTAGGAGAAGCAGCTGCCTGTGTGCTAAGAGTGTGTTTCTGGAGACTGTGTATTGTCAGGTGCAAGAGAGATCTGCATGGACACTTGCACAACTGCATGAAGACTGCAGAGATGTATGTAAGAGTACATGTGTGGTAAGGGTTAATTGGAGTTTGAACATGTAGGAATTACCTCACCCATTGCAGGAGTGGAAGGAAAATCTACCATGTTGATTTCAAATGTGTTAGCATTTGCCTCTCATTTGTGAGATAGTGATTTCTGCTGAATGCTAACCATCACATATCAAGAAAACAACCTGCCCCTTTCCTGCAAGTGCAAGTCTTTCAGAACAACAGCAACACGAATGAAATCTCTGACAACAATTCCTGTGCGCACACAGACTCATGGTGTGATTCTAGGCAGAAAACGAAATTTGATTGGCAATTTCAAAGCACATTTACTACTGTGGTACAGTAAGTGATAATTGCTGTAACAGCCTGACACATTTTCCTTATAGGTTAGAGAGGCAGAAAAGAGCACATGTCCTAACAGCCACTTGAGATCATGAGCATGTGTTACCTGGCTGAGTGATTAGACTAGAGCAAAGGAAATGAGCCTTGGTGACATTGAATGTGTTAGCGTTACACACTGCTATCTGAAATACCACACAGTGCTCATTAGTAAGCATGGGAGTGTAGGAGAAGCAGCTGCCTGTGTGCTAAGAGTGTGTTTCTCGAGACTGTGTATTGTCAGGTGCAAGAGAGATCTGCATGGACGCTTGCACAACTGCATGAAGACTGCAAAGATGTATGTAAGAGTACATGTGTGGTAAGGGTTAATTGGAGTTTTGAACATGTGGGAATTACCTCACCCATTGCAGGAGTGGAAGCAAAATCTACCATGTTGATTTCAAATGTGTTAGCATGTGCCTCTCATTTGTGAGATAGTAATTTCTGCTGAATGCTAACCATCACAGTTTAAGAAAACAACCTGCCCCTTTCCTGCAAGTGCAAGTCTTTCAAAACAACAGCAACACAAATGAAATCTCTGACAAAAATTCCTGTGTGCACACAGACTCATGGTGTGATTCTAGGCAGAAAACGATATTTGATTGGCAATTTCAAAGCACATTTACTACTGTGGTACAGTAAGTGATAATTGCTGTAACAGCCTGACACATTTTCCTTATAGTTTAGAGACGCAGAAAAGAGCACATGTCCTAACAGCTACTTGAGATCATGAGCATGTGTTACCTGGCTGAGTGATTAGACTAGAGTGAAGGAAATGAGCCTTGGTGACGTTGAATGTGTTAGCGTTACACACTGCTATCTGAAATACCACACAGTGCTCATTAGTAAGCATGGGAATGTGGGAGAAGCAGCTGCCTGTGTGCTAAGAGTGTGTTTCTGGAGACTGTGTATTGTCAGGTGCAAGAGAGATCTGCATGGACGCTTGCACAACTGCATGAAGACTGCAGAGATGTATGTAAGAGTACATGTGTGGTAAGGGTTAATTGGAGTTTGAACATGAAGGAATTACCTCACCCATTGCAGGAGTGGAAGGAAAATCTACCATGTTGATTTCAAATGTGTTAGCATTTGCCTTTCATTTGTGAGATAGTGATTTCTGCTGAATGCTAACCATCACAGTTCAAGAAAACAACCTGCCCCTTTCCTGCAAGTGCAAGTCTTTCAGAACAACAGCAACACGAATGAAATCTCTGACAAAAATTCCTAAGTGCACATAGACTCATGGTGTGATTCTAGGCAGAAAACGAAATTTGATTGGCAATTTCAAAGCACATTTACTAATGTGGTACAGTAAGTGATAATTGCTGTAACAACCTGACACATTTCCCTTATAGTTTAGAGAGGCAGAAAAGAGCACATGTCCTAACAGCCACTTGAGATCATGAGCATGTGTTACCTGGCTGAGTGATTAGACTAGAGCAAAGGAAATGAGCCTTGGTGACGTTGAATGTGTTAGCGTTACACACTGCTATCTGAAATACCACACAGGGCTCATTAGTAAGCATGGGAGTGTAGGAGAAGCAGCTGCCTGTGTGCTAAGAGTTTGTTTCTGGAGACTGTGTATTGTCAGGTGCAAGAGAGATCTGCATGGACGCTTGCACAACTGCATGAAGACTGCAAAGATGTATGTAAGAGTACATGTGTGGTAAGGGTTAATTGGAGTTTTGAACATGTAGGAATTACCTCACCCATTGCAGGAGTGGAAGGAAAATCTACCATGTTGATTTCAAATGTGTTAGCATTTGCCTCTCATTTGTGAGATAATGATTTCTGCTGAATGCTAACCATCACAGTTCAAGGAAACAAGATGCCCCTTTCCTGCAAGTGCAAGTCTTTCAGAACAACAGCAGCACGGATGAAATCTCTGACAACAATTTCTGTGTGCACACAGACTCATGGTGTGATTCTAGGCAGAAAACGATATTTGATTGGCAATTTCAAAGCACATTTACTACTGTAGTACAATAAGTGATAATTGCTGTAACAGCCTGACACATTTTCCTTATAGTTTAGAGAGGCAGAAAAGAGCACATGTCCTAACAGCTACTTGAGATCATGAGCATGTGTTACCTGGCTGAGTGATTAGACAAGAGCAAAGGAAATGAGCCTTGGTGATGTTGAATGTGTTAGCGTTACACACTGCTATCTGAAATACCACACAGTGCTCCTTAGTAAGCATGGGAATGTAGGAGAAGCAGCTGCCTGTGTGCTAAGAGTGTGTTTCTGGAGACTGTGTATTGTCAGGTGCAAGAGAGATTTGCATGGACGCTTGCACAACTGCATGAAGACTGCAGAGATTTATGTAAGAGTACATGTGTGGTAAGGGTTAATTGGAGTTTGAACATGTAGGAATTACCTTACCCATTGCAGGAGTGGAAGGAAAATCTACCATGTTGATTTCAAATGTGTTAGCATTTGCCTCTCATTTGTGAGATAGTGATTTCTGCTGAATGCTAACCTTCACAGATCAAGAAAACAACCTGCCCCTTTCCTGCAAGTGCAAGTCTTTCAGAACAACAGCAACACGAATGAAATCTCTGACAACAATTTCTGTGTGCACACAGACTCATGGTGTGATTCTAGGCAGAAAACGAAATTTGATTGGCAATTTCAAAGCACATTTACTACTGTGGTACAGTAAGTAATAATTGCTGTAACAGCCTGACACATTTTCCTTATAGTTTAGAGAGGCAGAAAAGAGCACATGTCCTAACAGCCACTTGAGATCATGAGCATGTGTTACCTGGCTGAGTGATTAGACTAGAGTGAAGGAAATGAGCCTTGGTGATGTTGAATGTGTTAGTGTTACACACTGCTATCTGAAATACCACACAGTGCTCATTAGTAAGGATGGGAGTGTAGGAGAAGCAGCTGCCTGTGTGCTAAGAGTGTGTTTCTAGAGACTGTGTATTGTCAGGTGCAAGAGAGATCTGCATGGACGCTTGCACAACTGCATGAAGACTGCAGAGATGTATGTAAGAGTACATGTGTGGTAAGGGTTAATTGGAGTTTGAACATGTAGGAATTACCTCACCCATTGCAGGAGTGGAAGGAAAATCTACCATGTTGATTTCAAATGTGTTAGCATTTGCCTCTCATTTGTGAGATAGTGATTTCTGCTGAATGCTAACCATCACAGTTCAAGAAAACAACCTGCCCCTTTCCTGCAAGTGCAAGTCTTTCAGAACAACAGCAACACAAATGAAATCTCTGACAACAATTCCTAAGTGCACATAGACTCATGGTGTGATTCTAGGCAGAAAACGAAATTTGATTGGCAATTTCAAAGCACATTTACTACTGTGGTACAGTAAGTGATAATTGCTGTAACAGCCTGACACATTTTCCTTATAGTTTAGAGAGGCAGAAAAGAGCACATGTCCTAACAGCCACTTGAGATCATGAGCATGTGTTACCTGGCTGAGTGATTAGACTAGAGCAAAGGAAATGAGCCTTGGTGACGTTGAATGTGTTAGCTTTACACACTGCTATCTGAAATACCACACAGTGCTCATTAGTAAGCATGGGAGTGTAGGAGAAGCAGCTGCCTGTGTGCTAAGAGTGTGTTTCTGGAGACTGTGTATTGTCAGGTGCAAGAGAGATCTGCATGGACGCTTGCACAACGGCATGAAGACTGCAAAGATGTATGTAAGAGTACATGTGTGGTAAGGGTTAATTGGAGTTTTGAACATGTAGGAATTACCTCACCCATTGCAGGAGTGGAAGGAAAATCTACCATGTTGATTTCAAATGTGTTAGCATTTGCCTCTCATTTGTGAGATTATGATTTCTGCTGAATGCTAACCATCACAGTTCAAGAAAACAAGCTGCCCCTTTCCTGCAAGTGCAAGTCTTTCAGAACAACAGCAGCACGGATGAAATCTCTGACAACAATTCCTGTGTGCACACAGACTCATGGTGTGATTCTAGGCAGAAAACGATATTTGATTGGCAATTTCAAAGCACATTTACTACTGTGGTACAATAAGTGATAATTGCTGTAACAGCCTGACACATTTTCCTTATAGTTTAGAGAGGCAGAAAAGAGCACATGTCCTAACAGCTACTTGAGATCATGAGCATGTGTTACCTGGCTGAGTGATTAGACTAGAGCAAAGGAAATGAGCCTTGGTGACGTTGAATATGTTAGCGTTACACACTGCTATCTGAAATACCACACAGTGCTCATTAGTAAGCATGGGAGTGTAGGAGAAGCAGCTGCCTGTGTGCTAAGAGTGTGTTTCTGGAGACTGTGTATTGTCAGGTGCAAGAGAGATCTGCATGGACGCTTGCACATCTGCATGAAGACTGCAAAGATGTATGTAAGAGTACATGTGTGGTAAGGGTTAATTGGAGTTTTGAACATGTAGGAATTACCTCACCCATTGCAGGAGTGGAAGGAAAATCTACCATGTTGATTTCAAATGTGTTAGCATTTGCCTCTCATTTGTGAGATAATGATTTCTGCTGAATGCTAACCATCACAGTTCAAGAAAACAAGCTGCCCCTTTCCTGCAAGTGCAAGTCTTTCAGAACAACAGCAACACGAATGAAATCTCTGACAACAATTCCTGTGTGCACACTGACGCATGGTGTGATTCTAGGCAGAAAACGAAATTTGATTGGCAATTTCAAAGCACATTTACTACTGTGATACAGTAAGTGATAATTGCTGTAACAGCCTGACACATTTTCCTTATAGTTTAGAGAGGCAGAACAGAGCACATGTCCTAACAGCTACTTGAGATCATGAGCATGTGTTACCTGGCTGAGTGATTAGACTAGAGTGAAGGAAATGAGCCTTGGTGATGTTGAATGTGTTAGTGTTACACACTGCTATCTGAAATACCACACAGTGCTCATTAGTAAGGATGGGAGTGTAGGAGAAGCAGCTGCCTGTGTGCTAAGAGTGTGTTTCTAGAGACTGTGTATTGTCAGGTGCAAGAGAGATCTGCATGGACGCTTGCACAACTGCATGAAGACTGCAGAGATGTATGTAAGAGTACATGTGTGGTAAGGGTTAATTGGAGTTTGAACATGTAGGAATTACCTCACCCATTGCAGGAGTGGAAGGAAAATCTACCATGTTGATTTCAAATGTGTTAGCATTTGCCTCTCATTTGTAAGATAGTGATTTCTGCTGAATGCTAACCATCACAGTTCAAGAAAACAACCTGCCCCTTTCCTGCAAGTGCAAGTCTTTCAGAACAACAGCAACACAAATGAAATCTCTGACAACAATTCCTAAGTGCACATAGACTCATGGTGTGATTCTAGGCAGAAAACGAAATTTGATTGGCAATTTCAAAGCACATTTACTACTGTGGTACAGTAAGTGATAATTGCTGTAACAGCCTGACACATTTTCCTTATAGTTTAGAGAGGCAGAAAAGAGCACATGTCCTAACAGCCACTTGAGATCATGAGCATGTGTTACCTGGCTGAGTGATTAGACTAGAGCAAAGGAAATGAGCCTTGGTGACGTTGAATGTGTTAGCTTTACACACTGCTATCTGAAATACCACACAGTGCTCATTAGTAAGCATGGGAGTGTAGGAGAAGCAGCTGCCTGTGTGCTAAGAGTGTGTTTCTGGAGACTGTGTATTGTCAGGTGCAAGAGAGATCTGCATGGACGCTTGCACAACGGCATGAAGACTGCAAAGATGTATGTAAGAGTACATGTGTGGTAAGGGTTAATTGGAGTTTTGAACATGTAGGAATTACCTCACCCATTGCAGGAGTGGAAGGAAAATCTACCATGTTGATTTCAAATGTGTTAGCATTTGCCTCTCATTTGTGAGATTATGATTTCTGCTGAATGCTAACCATCACAGTTCAAGAAAACAAGCTGCCCCTTTCCTGCAAGTGCAAGTCTTTCAGAACAACAGCAGCACGGATGAAATCTCTGACAACAATTCCTGTGTGCACACAGACTCATGGTGTGATTCTAGGCAGAAAACGATATTTGATTGGCAATTTCAAAGCACATTTACTACTGTGGTACAATAAGTGATAATTGCTGTAACAGCCTGACACATTTTCCTTATAGTTTAGAGAGGCAGAAAAGAGCACATGTCCTAACAGCTACTTGAGATCATGAGCATGTGTTACCTGGCTGAGTGATTAGACTAGAGCAAAGGAAATGAGCCTTGGTGACGTTGAATATGTTAGCGTTACACACTGCTATCTGAAATACCACACAGTGCTCATTAGTAAGCATGGGAGTGTAGGAGAAGCAGCTGCCTGTGTGCTAAGAGTGTGTTTCTGGAGACTGTGTATTGTCAGGTGCAAGAGAGATCTGCATGGACGCTTGCACATCTGCATGAAGACTGCAAAGATGTATGTAAGAGTACATGTGTGGTAAGGGTTAATTGGAGTTTTGAACATGTAGGAATTACCTCACCCATTGCAGGAGTGGAAGGAAAATCTACCATGTTGATTTCAAATGTGTTAGCATTTGCCTCTCATTTGTGAGATAATGATTTCTGCTGAATGCTAACCATCACAGTTCAAGAAAACAAGCTGCCCCTTTCCTGCAAGTGCAAGTCTTTCAGAACAACAGCAACACGAATGAAATCTCTGACAACAATTCCTGTGTGCACACTGACGCATGGTGTGATTCTAGGCAGAAAACGAAATTTGATTGGCAATTTCAAAGCACATTTACTACTGTGATACAGTAAGTGATAATTGCTGTAACAGCCTGACACATTTTCCTTATAGTTTAGAGAGGCAGAACAGAGCACATGTCCTAACAGCTACTTGAGATCATGAGCATGTGTTACCTGGCTGAGTGATTAGACTAGAGCAAACGAAATGAGCCTTGGTGACGTTGAATGTGTTAGCGTTACACACTGCTATCTGAAATACAACACAGTGCTGAATAGTAAGCATGGGAGTGCAGGACAAGCAGCTGCCTGTGTGCTAAGAGTGTGTTTCTGGAGACTGTGTATTGTCAGGTGCAAGAGAGATCTGCATGGACGCTTGCACAACTGCATGAAGACTGCAGAGATGTATGTAAGAGTACATGTGTGGTAAGGGTTAATTGGAGTTTTGACCATGTAGGAATTACCTCACCCATTGCAGGTGTGGAAGGAAAATCTACCATATTGATTTCAAATGTTAGCATTTGCCTCTCATTTGTGGGATAGTGATTTCTACTGAATGCTAACCATCACAGTTCAAGAAAACAAGCTGCCCCTTTCCTGCAAGTGCAAGTCTTTCAGAACAACAGCAACATGAATGAAATCTCTGACAACAATTCCTGTGTGCACACAGACTCATGGTGTGATTCTAGGCACAAAACAGTATTCCTGGGTGATACCAGTACACCTTAACTTATGGTGAACACATACTCCATAATATCTTACAAGTTCAAGGCACTTAAATATCTTAGTGATTTCTGCTGAATGCTAACCATCACAGTTCAAGAAAACAAGCTACCCCTTTCCTACTTGTGCAAATCTTACACAACAAGAGCAACACAAATTAAATCTCTGACAACAATTCTTGTTTGCACACAGACTCATGATATGATTCTAGGCACAAAACAGTATTCCTGGGTGATACCAGTACACCTTAACTTATGGTGAAGACATACTCCATAATATTTTACAAGTTCATGGCAGTTAAATACCTTCCAAAACATAAAATGTAAAACACAACTTTAAAAGAAGAAACACATTTCTATTATTTATATCAAAATGCACCACATACATCTCCTCTCAAAGTCATAACTCACCTTTAAAAGTAGTTAGTTGAGAAAGAAATGTGGCACTCACACAGCAGATTATCAGAGCCAGAATCTCTGAGCTGTACTCCTCTCACCAGAACCAGTAAATGGCAAAGTTTCCCTCTCTTTTTTCACACATATACATGTTAACTTCAAATCACATTGCTTCCCACATTTTTTCAAATGGAAACACACATTATTATTGGTTGCAAATTTCAACCCTTTCCAAATGATCCCTGCCCCCAACATGACTTCTACCTGCTAGCACAGCAACAGATCATGGAACACTGGTGTGAGCAGAGAGGTCAGAAGTTCAGCACACAATGTTTCTAATTCAAAGAGCAAGAGTGCTTGACTTTTCAAACCTAACAGCAAATCCAAACTAATGTTCTCTGGGAACACATTTTTCTGAACCAATACAAAACATGCTTTTAAAAATGTAAACATAGAACCTAGTTTTAGTGTAGAATGGTTTGAAACAGCCAATGAGTTCTTTTTATTAAAAAAAAAGTATGTAAGCCTCCATTTTATAACTATCTTTCTTTTCATATTGGCATTCTACTGAAAGACACCTTCTGAGTGCATCCAGATCTCCTTGGAAGGTGTTCGCAGTGTGGACTGTAGGTCATAGCTATGTCTTCTGGAGTGAAAAGTATGCAGAAAAAAGAGGTATTGTGAAAGACCTTGCTTTGCCAAATGTAGACATTAAATGGATTGGTCAGAGAGGGTTAAAGTGGCACTGAATCTCCTGAGGCGGAAGCCGGGAGTACGACCGCAAAAGCACATTTTTTAAATTTGAGTGTCACGATTATATTGTTTTTAATCCTACCTGCACTCTGTTTTCGGGGCTCTATCACGCTCCTGTCACACCCGCGCAACGGATATTAGCGCTGCCGTGGGACAAACCCCAAAGTCCTTTGCCGCCATTCCCGGTGAGCCCACAGGCCACGCCCCTTACGAGAGGCCACGCCCACACCGACCCTCTCCCTCTCTGTACGAAAATGTGCATCTTCCGGAAGCGCAGCGGACGAGCGCAGCGGGAGCGCCGTTTGCGAGCCGAAGGCGCGCCAAAGGAAAGCCCGTCTCCGCCGGTCCGTGCCAGGCCGGGCCCAGGGCCCGTAACCCCTGGAGGAAACTCCAGTATAGGTAACATCTATACGCCTGAGCTGCTACATTCACTGCGACCCCCTGTGAAACATAACTGTGAAATCTTATCCAACTATAGGAACACCTGTATTGCATGCCCTGCATGCAACTTTCAACTTGACGTCCCGCAGCTCTGTCGGCCCGGATCCAAAGGCCGTAAGTCGGCACACACATGGCGTCTTGGTAGCCTGAACTGCAGGTCACTCAGCAAACACAAAAGAGACATATTTGACCTCCTGTCCGACAACTGACTAGACGCCCTTTTCCTCACTGAGACATGGCTACACGTCAGCTCTGGCCCAGACATTGCTGAAGCCCTACCATCAAATTATGCCATCATCCGAAAAGACCGAACCACCGGCATTGGAGGTGGGATAGCAGTCATCTCCAAAAAATCACTGCAATGTACTTTGGAACCCATTCCCTTAACCGCCTGTGAAATGGCCCTTTTTAAACTCCAACTCCACCTGAAATTCACCTTTACAGGTCTCCTGATTTACCGTCCACCTGGCCCTATACAACCTTGGGCCACCCAACTAGTGGATTGGACTGCTTCAGTAAGGGTAAACTACAACAACCTATCTATCGTAGGCGACCTGAACATTCATTTCGACGACCCAACAAACAAACCAGGAAACAATTTAGTTCATGACCTGGCCGCCATGAACCTCACCTTATGGAACTCGGGCCCAACACACAAAGGGGGCCACCTCCTGGACCCTATTTTTTCCAGCCTTCCCCTGCTACATTGCCAGCCTGCTCTGCCCCTAGATTGGTCAGACCACTTCCTAATAAAATTCAGCGTGGATGATCATACGACTTCTAGCCTTCCGAGTGGGACAAGCAAGTCCTTCACAAGAAATTGGAAAAAACTGGACATAAACCATTTCGCGTCCGTCCTAATCGCTGCCCCTCTGGATGAAATATTCGACCCCGAAGACATAGAGATCGTAGCCATCAAAATTAACAAATGGCTTCTAGGTGCCCTAGACATTTGCCTGCCCCAAGCTCACAAAAAATCCACCCCTCATAACTCCCCTGCCCTATGGTATAATGAGCAACTGAAGGCTATAAAATCCAAATGCAAATGCCTAGAACGCCTTTGGAGGAAAGATTACTACCCGGTTGCCAGCTCGAACTATAGAAACGAGCTCAAGCTTTATCATAAATCCTGTAACATGGCAAGAACCAACTATGTAGCCAAATCTATCTCTGAAGCTACAAACAAATCTAAGACTCTTTTTAACCTTGTAAAAGAGTTAGCAGGCTCGAATACATCAGCCAAACCTCTTCCTCTGAACAGTTTCCAGTGTGAAGAACTAGCGAAATATTTCACAACGAAGATTGAGACAATCTACCAGGAGATATTAAAACAACACCAGGTTCATGCTAAAAGGGTGCAAGTCGCCGGCCCTAACGGAGAGGACATTTCCTCTCAACCTCATCTGTCCTATGAGCCACTTACAGCGTGGCCCGGGATCGATGTTCAGGGTCTGCAAGACATCTTAGGGAAAGTAAAATCTGGTTCGCCTGCCGACCCCCTCCTGATCTCAATACTCAGACTCCTGGACACCCCACTACTTGCCGTGATATGTCAAACATTGAACTTATCCCTCTCCACGGCCAAGGTCCCGTCATCCTGGAAACATGCCATGGTCTCACCCCTACTCAAGAAACCATCGGCTGATCCAAAAATCCTGGCAAACTTCCGTCCAATATCCCTCCTGCCCGTCTTCTCCAAAATCTTGGAGAAACATGTCCATGAACACCTCGCAAGGTTTGCGGAGGCTAACAACATCCTGCACCCCTCCCAATCGGGTTTCCGCCACGGTTTCTCGACGGAGACTACAGTACTCGGAGTGATGGAAAATCTCCGCCTACTGGTCGATAAAGGGGACTCAGCTGCGCTGATTCTACTCAACCTCAGCGCAGCGTTCGACACCCTCTCTCACAACATACTGCTTGCCTTACTCTCCAACATGGGCATTAAAGGTAATGCATTAGACTGGATCGCATCTTTCCTGACTCTCAGGACATTTCAAATCTCCTCCAGCAGTGCGGCATCTAATGTGCATCTTTCCCCCTATGGAGTGCCACAAGGATCGGTGTTAAGCCCCCTGCTTTTTAACCTCTATGTAACCCCGCTCGCCCAGATTGCTGAAGCAGCTGGTCTCAAAATGTTCACATACGCCGACGACTCACAAATCGTATTTTCCCTTTCTAATAGTGACAACGATTCCCCCTCCCTCCTGCAGACAGGCCTCAGGAGCATCGCCACCTGAATGAGCACTAATATGCTTAAACTCAACGGCAGCAAAACAGAGGTCTTAATAGTGGATCCTAACCAAAACCTCTGGAATTCCAGACACTGGCCATCTGAAATGGGCCCCTTACCAACCCCGTCGCAACAAGTCCGTAATCTTGGCATTACCATTGATAATGGCCTAACTATGGAGCCCCAGGTCAACAACCTCACAGCTACCTGTTTTACAATTCTGAGATGGCTCAGAAAAATCATTTGGATGCTCCCGGACGATACACAAAAGACTGTGGTCAACGCACTAATCACCTCCCGCTTAGATTATGGTAATGTCCTCTATTTAGGGGCATCACAGGCAGTCATGCGACACCTCCAATTGGTACAAAACGCTGCAGCCAGACTGCTATGCAAATGCAATAGGAGGGAACGCATGTCTGGTCACCTTAAAGCGCTCCACTGGTTAAGAATTGAAAATAGGGTCAAATTCAAAACTCTTAGCCTCATGCATAGAATAAAATGGGGCAATGCCCCCGGATACCTCCAAACCCTCGTGCACACTTACACACCTGCTCGATGCCTGAGGTCCTCCACTCAAGGCCTTTTCTGTGTTCCCAAAACACGCCGAGCGAGGATGGGAGGAAGATCCTTCTCCCTTGTAGGCCCCAAACTCTGGAACTCCATCCCGCAACCTCTCCGTTTGAAAACTCGCTACATTCATTTCCGCAAAGCCATTAAGACCTGGCTTTTCAACCAGTAACATGCTCTGGTCTCTTTCCTGAGACTTTCTCTTGCCTTTATGGTTCAGTATCTTATAGCGCCGGGAAACCCTTTTTGGGTAGCTGTCGCGCTCAATAAGCCCAATAAATAAATAAATAAATAATAAATTAATGCCTTTGGTGAAATCCTTTCTATATCTCCCACAGCCTAACCTTATAATTGTGCACTGTGGTGGAAATGACCTAGGCACTTTAACTGGGGTAGGTCTGGAAATGCTTGTTAAGGACACCTTTGTGCAATTGATGTCACTTTTTCCACAAACTACCTTTGTATATTCTAATATATGCCAAAGGCAAAAGTGGAACCGGTCCAACCAACATTGTCCACAGATTGACAAAGCAAGGAAGCACGTCAACAAATCTATTTCTGCTTTCCTCAGAGACTATGGTATGGGTTCTATATACCACAACAACTTGCGTTACAACATGCAAGGCATTTATAGAGGAGACGGTGTACATTTCAATGATGAAGGGAACAGAGTTTTCCTCTTGAACTTTAGACTCTGCATCGGTACTTACTTGTAGGTACCAAAAAACACTCAATGAACACAATGGCTCTTTTTAGAGCCACCTAACATCTAAACACTTAAACTTGATTTTTAATTCTATTTTTTTAAAGATTTTTTTTCTACCGTGCACGCACGGTGTGCGCACGGTGCGCACACCTCGCGATTTAAAAAAAAAAAAATTAAAAAATGTTTTCACCCTTAGGGGTCCTTCAGGGGCCCCCTGACAAAGGCTAGGGGGTCAGGAACTCTCTACCCTGCCCCCTTTCCACGTTCTCCACCTTTCTCTTTCAGTGCGACACACAAAATGGCGTCTGACACTTCCTGATTTCGACCGATTCGAATGTTGACTGACATCTAACCACCAATCAGAATTACGCTCGCGCACGGAACCGTGCGCGCACTGTGCGTGAACGATGCGCGCATATAGATATTTACGTACTTTTACCTGCAATTTTCTCAGGAACTACTGAACAGATTGACTTCATATATGCAAAAGGCACATGCCTAACCCGAGGACTACCTCTTTGCCAAATTTCAAGTAATTCTGTTCAGCCGTTCGGGCTGTACCTTCGACTAAAGGTCCTATGGGAAAATGCATGGGGCAAACGCGTTTTGGGACCCCCCTTTTTTCTCAGCCCCCACTTGACGAATCACCCCGAGACTTGCAGGGTAGGAGCTGAGCAGAGCGCCCCATTAGTTTTGAAAATTTCGCGAGGATTCGTCAACCGGCGCCAAAGTTATTCAAAATAGAATTTTCTGATTTCCTATGGAAACTCGGTCCTAACTATAACTATCTACTGGCGACCGCCAGTAGATAAGAGAGATATATATATATATATATATTCACTGAAAAAACCATAGGTTTCAGGGGTGTTATAGTTAGCTGGACATTTCCCTCGTACAAAACCCTAGAAATTCCCCTGTTATAGTTAGTTCAGCTAACTATAACTCGTGCCCCCGCAATGCACTGCTGATGACGTCACATATTACATCACTCATGACATGGTCAGTGACATCACTGATGACATCACTGATGACATCTCAAATGACATCACTGATGACATCACGGATGACATCAGAATACGCTCCACGGGATCCAGCGGCAGTAGAAAAAGGGTCCAACTCCTGATATCACCAACACCCCGGTGAAACAAACAGGGTGTTCGAGGGATCAGGCGAGGGAAAGGGTAGGGAAGGGAACAGCAGGGGAATTAGAACCTGTAACAAAAAGGAACAAGGGCGTGAGATTTTTGCAAAAAAAGCTACTGTCATTCATTCTCGCTATGAGTCGTCTGTTATACCTGGGAATGGGGAATGCTGTCAACCTCCCCACAGAATGCCTTCAACAGCCTTTGATGCAATTCAGTTCTGTAATGAAATACCACAAACATTAATGGCGTAATACTTCCTCCTTCCAGGCACTCTGCACCAGCTCTTATTCTGCAACACGTACCCCAGACAGTATCTCCTCTGCATCCAATGGGGGTGCGTATTCAAAGAATAAACTCCTCTTGTCAAAACCAATCTTGTTTGCAGCCTAAAATGTCTTGCAACTGAAACGTATCCCTCCCCCTTGGTTCCTACGGCAGAATGTGGTTCCTTCACCGCTGCCCTCCGTTAGGGGTTCCCTGAGGGTTCTTTAAGACACTGAACGTGCTGTGCCACAATGGAAGTCTGCGGTTGGGTTTACCGCATCCTCTCTCCAGAACGATCGGAGTGATTTAGATAGGTCCAGCCAGGCGCACACACGGTAGCGTGCGGTTCCTGATCACCGCTGCACTCCGCTGTGCCTAGAACAACAAAAATAAGGGAAAGGGGAAGCGAAGGGTCAATGCGTCTCCTCGTCCTCCCTTGGGAGCAGACTGCCACCGCCCTTCGTATCCCGCCACGAAGCAAATAAATCAACAAGGTCCAGAAACCGCGAGAGGGGCAACGGCACTCTCCCGCGGTACTTACAGTTCCAACGCGGCTTTGATCCGGCCCCTGAAGTCTTCACAGGGTCTCCGTGCTGCCAGGTTAGAACGCTTCCGAAACAGCACTTCTTTCCGAACAGTCCAGGACGGAAGTGACTGTAGAATTATGTGCGCCGGCTCCCGCAATCAGCGCGCCTTTATCCTTACTTCCGCATTAGCATCATGGGAAATGTTGTCTTTACCTCTGAAACCCGCGAGGTAGGCGCCGCTGTGCCTGATTCCTGACAGATGACATCATCCAGTGAGTATGTGTTTCTGAACAGTTTTAAGATGTTTAATATATATAGGGAAAGGCCTGTTGAAGAATAAGTGGGTGTACAAGTGTGTGAATGGATGATTTTCTAGGTGCGTAACTGACTCTTTAAGTGAGTTATTAAATGTATCTTACTGCAGACTAGTTACTAAACTGTGTGAATGCCTGTATGTGTCTGTATGTTGGTGTATAAGTGGCTGCATGGTTTTGTGAATAGCTATATGAGTGTCTATATGGGTTATTGATTGGTTGTCTGAGTATCTGTATGTGTGCCTGAGTGTTTGTGTGGGTAGGGTGTGTGTGACTCTGTGACTAGATGTGTGAGTGGGTGATTCAGTGGGTGCATGGTTTTAAGAGTGCATCTGTGATGAACTGTATGGTTGAGTGAGTGTATGTATGGGTGTGTTAGGGATTGAATGTATATCTCAGTGGTACATTTGTGACTAACTACATATGTGAAAGGCAGTATATATGCGAGTAAGAGTATATAAGTGCGTATATGTGAGAGTGTGTGATTGTGAGAGTGACTGTATGGATGAGTGTGTGCTTGTATCAATGATTGTATAAGAGCGTAAGAATGTTGTACTATTTTTATGAGTAAGTGAACTTGAGTGTGTATAACTGCATAGGTGAGTATCTGGGAGTGTGATTATTTGTATGACTGACTAGGTGTGAGAGTACCTCTATGGATGATTGGTGGTGTGTGAGTGTCTATATAGGTGTATAAATGCATATGATAGTCTTGTATGGAGTGACTGTAAGTATGAGTGACTGTACAGGTGAATGAGTGGAGGTGTATGTAGACCTAAGAGTTAATAAGTGGGTATGTAGTTATTGGTATTGGAGTATCTATGGTTTTGAGAATGGAAGTCTGAAATTTTGAGTCGGTGTATCAAAGGTTATATTAGGGTGTGAGAAGATACGGTAATTTATCACATGGATAACGTTATCAGTGATGTCATCAGTGATGTCATTTGAGATGTCATCAGTGATGTCATCAGTGATGTCACTGACCATGTCATGAGTGATGTAATATGTGACGTCATCAGCAGTGCATTGCGGGGGCGCGAGTTATAGTTAGCTGAACTAACTATAACAGGGGAATTTCTAGGGTTTTGTATGAGGGAAATGTCCAGCTAACTATAACACCCCTGAAACCTATGGTTTTTTCAGTGAATTTCTAAGGTTTTTTAAATGCCAATTCCTAACTATAACGCCCCTGAAACCTGTGGTTTTTTCAGTGAATTTCAAAGGTTTTTTAAATGTTAATTCCTATCTATAACTTATCTCTAAAGATATCATGAAAAGCATTCTTTTTTAAAAGTAGGGTGCACATTAGTTTTGTGGAAAAGCATATTTGTGATTGGTTAAGAAAAAGCAGTTTCAACGTGGAGTACATATTAAAGGATAAAATTTGCTCAGATCAACCACACCTGCTACTTGCATTTGGAAGGCACTGTTCAAACTTAAAACAATCGTCAACTTTTAACCTGCACGTGTCGTTAAATATTCAAGAAAATGTTACAAAATAATATCGTTAAGTTTAAAAAAATTGATGAACTTTTAACCTGCACGTGTTGTAGAATGTTCTAGAAAGTTTGTTGATAGAATACGTTGCACTTCTGACTTCTATGTGTTGTTGAATATTGAAAAAAACGGTTCATATGGAAAATTAAAAAGAAACCAATAGAGAAGTTTTGAAACCTAAAAGAATCAAGGAACTATTCTAATTTATTCTTTACATGTATTCATGTGTGCAGCAACAAAATTATAGACACAACAGCACTAGGAAGAGGAAGAAGCTGGGAGTGAGGGGAAGGGGTAGATGGGCAGAATGGCATACATGCACAATTAAGTACAACACACATATAGACTAACAATGGACAAAATGAAACAAACCAACAAGGAGCACAAGTCACACAACCCGCCAACATCACACCACTGAACGAGCATAGAAGTGAAAACCACGCTGCATTCATACAGGATGTGTACAAAGGCCAGTCGTTGGTGTTGTGGGATGTCTGCGACCGTGGTCATCATGGATGAGATGCCCAGCATGTGGCACATGGTCGAGTTCACTGTGTGTTATGTTGCCAAACGGCTGCACCTCCCTCCCACGAGCCCCCACACTTTTGTACGGTGTGCTTTTGTATCTCGTGCACTTGTACGGCACACCATTGTAATGCCTATTTGCGCATGTCCTGCTACATTCCAACTACAACATCACAGTGCCGTTTGGAGGTGGTGCATGCCAGTTTACAACATCGACTGCTGCGGCTCTTGTAGCAGGCCACACCAGAACACAGAGACACATTTACCGCACTTCCTGTACATGGACATGTCCGAGACACCCCGTTCCCCTTGCCGGATAGGCACACCCCTGCACTGACCTGTGAACCCCAGACCAGCACACGCCAGTTGTGCATGCAGGAGGATGCGTGCATAGCTACACATCCAGGCTCACTGCCAACGCTGAGGTGACAGCACACTGTGATGTTGCAGGGCTCGTGCCTATCATGCTAAGACAATGACCACAGGGACACACTTACTAAGATGTGGGTTTGGGGGGCATTGGCGGTCCTGGAGTTGTTGAGATGAGTCTTCTGGCCCTCATGGGTATCCCTGTACCATGCTCATTGACTCTATGGTACCTGTGGGTGTTCTGGTGTGGCTCTTGGCTGTGTTCCCTTTCATGGTGCAGGTAGTTGTCCTGCTTAACACCAGCAGAAAGCAGGTGTAAAATCCCTGGTGCTAACGTGTCTTATCGCCAGAATTTGTTTCGCATTGCAATTGGTGTGAAAGTTGTGATGTGATTTTTTTCGTGTGCAGAACAATATATGAACTGAGCAGTGTATCTCATCAAGATCCAGCACCTGACGCACTATTCCCAATCAATATAAATACAATGAGATTTCTTAATAGATTTTGTGTGTACACTGTAAGTGCAGCCAAAACCTCAGTGCAATTCAATACAGGATTTTAGTATTTAGAATAAATCGGAAAGGTGCACCTTGTGTCTTTTTGCATGGGAACGGCTACTCTCCATTTCATTATCAGCACTTTAACGGAAGTAAAGTTGAGATAAATCTAACACACTATTCAGAAGTTGGTGCAAACTGCAGATATCACCAGTATTCCAGCGATAAGTGCCCCAAAATTTAAAACCATGGTGGACTCCATCAAATAACAGTAATAAGAACAAGAAAGAGTCACACAGCAGTTAAGAGAACAACCAAAAACGTTATTAATTTTGTTTTCAAACTTTATTTTTTATAATAATAAATATATAAACGAAAAATTATTTTCAAACTTTATTTTTTTATTAACATATATATGAACAATAAACTAATAAACAAAATGTAACAACAATAATAAAAAACAACAAGGCGGAACACTACTGTGGGGACAATGGATGTCGATGACAGACCTGGAAAATAAGAAAGATTGTTAAAAAAACAACAACATGGTATTCTCAACAAAATACCACAAGAAACAAATCACAAATATATAAAATGCATACAGCTAACAAAATTTTACAAGTTTAACTTACAAAAACTTTAAATGTTGCCGCTTTAACCCCTTGCCTGCTCATGACGGAACCACTCCGTCATGAGCCATGGGCGCCGTGTGCTCATGACAGAGTGGTTCTGTCATGCTGTGGCTGCTGCGACCGCTCCGCCCACGCGGTGCTGATTCCCTGCCTGTGTGGGCGAATAGCGCGAGTGGGCGGAGTCGTGACGGAACCACTCCGTCATGAGCACAGCGCGCCCGTGGCTCATGACGGAGTGGTTCCGTCACGAGCATGGCGGCGTCGCGCTCACCCTGAACCCCCCCAGCACCGCGGCAAAATTTGTGCTGCGGCGAAGGGGTTAAAATATTTACCGAATCTGAAGAAAATGTTTTGCAGAAGGCACCACACCAACAACGTTTTTCTTCAGTGGTGAGGATATTTTTTACTTTTTCCAAGGAGCAAACAAAGACCAATGCCACCTTCGTCACTCGCAAGATTTGCCAAAGAGTTCTGTTACGAGGAGATCCTAACAAAAAATACTCGTGCGGCACAGCAAGTATGATGAAACACCTAAGGACCCTTCATCCAAACAATCTTGCACGAGAAGAGTGCAAATAGATGAGAAACACTCCTGTTCTGTATCTGTAAAAAAGAATCACAAATAAATATATATTAATAACTTTCAAATTTATACTATTCCATTACTGTACAAACACATTTTATTTAAAAACTGACTATGAAACTATAACCCTGAACCACAAGTGCGACGATCATTGAAACACTACATGCATAGTGCATACTACTGTGAAGCAGTTCATGCCCTAAAGCCTACCTCACTAAAAGACTACATGCTAACTGACTAAATCATTACAGTTCTATAAGGAGACACACTGGGTGACTCACAGGGTGTTTGCTAGAAGAGTATGAATACTAACTAGGGAATAAAAGGTGTGAAACACAACTGTGTAGGTGATTAGAGGCCTGCATCCATACTGCATAGGCATTTAAAGCAGTCCATGTGCTAAGGCCTGGCTCTCTGCATGACTACTTGGGTACTGACTGAATGATTATAGTACAGCAAGGAGAGTGCCTAGGTGAATTTATAAGTGCTAGGCTTTTCGCACAGGGAATAGATTAGTACTTGGTACTGAATGGGTCACTAGAGGAGTGCAAAGGCAGTGACAAGTGCTGGGCTGTATGGATACTGACCAGGAAATTGAAAGTGTGAAAGACAAGTGTCTAGGTGGTTAGAAGACTGCATGCATAGTGCATAGGGGTTTGAAGCAGTCCATGTGCTAAGGCCTGGCTCAGTGTATGAATACTTAGGCACTGACTGAATGATTAGAGTACTGCAAAGATAGTATCTTGGTGAATTTATAAGTGTTTGGGTTTTAGCACAGTGAATGGATGAGTACATGGTGCTGAATGGGTCACTAGAGGACTGCAAAGAGAGTGACAGGGTATTTCCTGGAAGTGTATGGAGACTGACTAGGGAATTGAAGGTGTGAAAGACAATTGTGTAGGTGGTTAGAGGACTGCATACATAGATGATAAGGGTGTGAAGCAGTCCATATACTAAGGCCTGGGTCACTGGATGAGTACTTGGGTGCTGACTGAATGATTAGAGTACTGCAAGGAGAGTGCCTGGGTGAATTTATTAGGGTTTGGCGCTGTGAATGGATTAGTACATGATGCTGAATGGGTCACTAGAGGAGTGCAACGGCAGTGACAGGGTGTTTGCTGGAAGTGAACGGATACTGACTGGGGAATTGAAGGTGTGAAAAACAAGTGTGTAGGTGGTTAGAGGACTGCATGCATAGTGGATATGGGTTTGACGTAGTCCATGTGCTAAGACCTGGCTCAGTGCATGAATACTTAGGCAGTGACTGAATCATTAGAGTACTGGAAAGAGAGTGTCTAGGTGAATTTATAAGTGTTTGAGTTGTGGCACAGTCAATGGATTAGTACATGCTGTTAAATGGGTCTCGAGAGGACTGCAAAGGAAGTGACAGGATGTTTCCTGGAAGTATATGGATACTGACTAGGGAATTGAAGGTGTAAAAGACAAGTGTATAGTATGTTAGAACACTTTTATTTGAAGCAATCTATTTGGTACTTAGAAACTGACTAAATAATCAGACTACTTCTAGGACAGTGCTTAGGTAAAACTTTTAAATTGTCAGTTCTACCACAGTGAACAGAATAGTACATGGTACTGCACCTTAGTGTCAAACTCTGACTCATTTTATCAATGCATAAGCAAAAACTAGCTTCTAAGGCTACTAAAACTTGACAACATGAGAGGTTTTAAATTAGTTATCTGTCAGCAAATACACGATGTAACCAAATGCTTCTCTCACAGTGGTTCCCAAATGCACACAGACTCACAGTGTGATTCTAGACAACAACCATTATACCTAGGAGTTTACCAAAAATCATTCACTACTGTGGAAGTGGTAAAGGATCTGCACACAATCTTCATATTTCAGGACTGCACTTTTATGTGAAAGCCTGACTCATATAATCAAAGCTTAAGCAAAGACTGGATTCTAATGCTACTAAAACTTGACAACATGACCGGTTTTACAACAGTTATCTGTCACCAAATACACAATGTTACCAAATGCTTCTCTCACAATCCTTACCCAAATGCACACAGACTCACAGTGTGATTTTAGACAAGCAACACTATCCTAGGAGTTTACCAAAACTCATTCACTAGTCTGGAAGAGTTAATGGTACTGCACACAATCTACATATTTAAGTACACCACATCAGTGTCAAAGCAGGACTCATTTAAACAACGCATAAGCAAAGTCTGGATTCTAATGCTACTAAAACTTCACAACATGACAGGTTTTAAAACAGTTATCTGTCAGCAAATACATGATGTTACCAAATGCTTCTCTCACAGTAATCCCAAATACACAATAACTCACAGTGTGATTCTAGACAAGCACCACTATCCCTATGAGTTTACCAAAACTCATTCACTACAGTGCAAGTGGTAAGGGAACTGCACACAATCTACATATTTCACAACTACAATTTACTGTCAATGCCTGACTCATATAATGAAAGCATAAACCATAACTGTCTTCTAATGCTACTAAAACTTGACAACAAGACATATTTTAAAACAGTTATATGTCAGGAAATACATGATGTTACCAAACACTTCTCTCACAGTGGTTCCCAAATGCACACAGACTCACAGTGTGATTCTAGACAAACAACACTATCCATAGCAGATTACCTAAACTCATTCACTACTGTGGAAATGGTAAGGGAACTGCACACAATCTTCATATTTCAGGACTGCACTTTTGTGTCAAAGCCTGACTCATTTAATCAAAGCATAAGCAAAGACTGGCTTCTAATGCTACTAAAACTTGACAACATGACCGGTTTTAAAACAGTTATCTGTCAGCAAATACACGATGTTACCAAATGCTTCTCTCACAATCCTTACCCAAATGCACACAGACCCACAGTGTGATTTTGCACAAGCAACACTATCCTATGAGTTTACCAAAACTCATTCACTAGTCTGGAAGAGTTAATTGTACTGCAAACAATCTACATATTTCAGTACAGGACATCAGTGTCAAGGCATGACTCATTTAATCAACGCATAAGCAAAGATTGGATTCTAATGCTACTAAAACTTCACAACGTGACAGGTTTTAAAAAAGTTATCTGTCAGCAAATACATGATATCACCAAACGCTTCTCTCACACTGATCCCAAATACACACTAACTCACACTGTGATTCTAGACAAGCACCACTATCCCTAGGAGTTTACCAAAACTCATTCACTACAGTGCAAGTGGTAAGGTAACTGCACACAATCTCCATATTTCACAACTGCAATTTACTGTCAATGCCTGACTCATTTAATGAAAGCATAAACCATAACTGTCTTCTAATGCTACTAAAACTTGACAACATGACATGTTTTTAAACAGTTATCTATCAGCAAATACACGATGTCACCAAACGCTTCTCTCACACTGGTTCCCAAATGCACACAGACTCACAGTGTGATTTTAGACAAACAACACTAGCCCTAGCAGATTACCAAAACTCATTCATTACAGTGGAAGTGGCAAGGGAACTGCACACAATCTACATATTTCACAACTGCACTTTACTGTCAATGCCTGACTCATTTAATCAACGCATAAGCAATGACTGGCTTCTAATGCTACTAAAACTTGGCTGTGTGATTCTAGACAAACAACACTATCTCTTGCACTATACCAAAACACATTTCTTCATCTAGAAGTAGTACTACATTTTAGTAAAGAAACATAACATAACTCATTTCACAAATTCATAAACAATGACTGGTTTCTAATTCTACCAAAATATAAAAACAGCACAGTTATCTGTCTAAAAACACATGAAAAACACAAATGCTTATCACAGAATGGTTTCTACATGCACACACATTGTAGAGAAAAAAAGTACTCCCTACACTTTAGCATGAGAAATACATTAGTCTGATTAAAATCAAAATAGTCTACATACATCCCCTCACAATTAAATAACTCATCTTTCAAGTTCTTTTGTAGCTTAAGAAGTATATCAATCACTCACCATATTTTCTTTTACAGAATCTCTGCACTGTGCACCTCTCAGCAAAAACAAAGAATGGAAAAGTTTCCCTCTCATTTTCCACACATATACATGTAAACATCAAATCACAATCCTTCACACATAAACTCAAAAGCAAACACACATTTCTATTGGTTAAACATTTCAACCCTTTCCAACTGCAATACATTTCAACCCTTCCCCCAATCTGCCATCTGCCTGTTACCATAGAAACAGGTCATGGAACACTGCACTGAGCAAACAGGTCAGAAGTTCAGCACACAATGTTGCTAATCAAGACAGGAAGAGTGCTTGACTTTTCAACATATCAGCTTATCATATATAATGTTCCTTACAATCTGTTTTTGTTAACCAATAAGAATCATACCTTTAAAAAACAGAAATATACACCCTACTTTTCAGTGTAGAAAGTAGTCATACAACCAATGATTTCTTGTCTTTTTTCAAAAAACATTGCCGTGGATCCACGCACCCACCGCGAGAGGATCTGTGCATCCAACGCGATAGGATGCGTGCACCATGGGCGCATTTCGCCGTTTTTTTTTTAAAAAGGGGGGCCCCAGGGGGTCCTTCTGAGACCCCCTAAGCACCTCTAGAGAGTCAGAGTATTTCCACTCTGCCCCCTTTATATGTTTTACACACTTATTCCCCTTCCATCTTCAGCTTCGCTTCTACCGAGGCAGAAAATGGCCGCCAACAGTTCCTGGTTTCGAATGTAGAGGGACACTCGACAGCCAATTAGCATTCAGCGTGCGATCGGGATGTTGCGCGCTCCGTTCGGGGAGGGTGCGCTTACGGTGCGGGTACGGTCCACGGATCCTCCGCGGCCATAGATATCACTAACTTTTTTACCTTCATTTTCCCAGGAACTACTGAACAGATTCAAACCATATATGCAAAAGGCACGAGTCCAAACTGAGGACTACCTCTTTGCCAAATTTGGTGTCATTCCGTTCAGCGGTTCGGGCTGTAGCTGCGACAACAGATCCTATGGGAAATTGCATGGGGAAAACGCGTTTTGAGACCCCCCTTTTTTCTCAGCCCCCGCTTGACGGATCACCACGAAACATTCAGGGTAGGAGCGCAGCGGAGCTGGCCAAAAGTTTGGAAAATTTTGCGAGGATTCGTCAACCGGCGCCAACTTTATTCCAAATAGAATGTTGCGGATTTCCTATGGAAAATAGGTCCTAACTATAACGACCGCCAGTAGAATATATATATATATATATATATATATATATATATATATATATATATATATATATATATATATATATATATATATATATATATATATACATATATATAACCTTCTGGCAGTCGCCAGTAGGTAGTTATGGTGAGGACCTATTATCCATAGGAAGTCCGCAACATTCTATTTGGAACAACTTTGGCGCCCGTTGACGAATCTTTGTGAAATTTTCAAAACTCATGGCCCGCTCCGGTCTGCTCCTATCCTGAAAGTCTCAGGGTGATTCGTCAAGCGGGGGCCAAGAAAAAAGGGGGGTCCCAAAACGTGTTTTCCCCATGAAATTTTCCATAGGGACCGTTAGTCGCAGCTACAGCCGAACTGCTGAACAGAAGTACACCAAATTTGGCAAAAAGGTAGCCCTTTTGCTCAAATAGTGTAAATCCGTTCAGTAGTTCCTGAGAAAATCAAAACTAAAATCATAGATATTTCTATGGGCGCGGTGGATCCGCGCACCCTGCCGAGCACGAGCTGTATGCTAATTGACTGTCAATAGTCCAAACCAGGAAGTGTTGGCAGCCATCTTGTGCCTCGGTAGAACCGAGGCACAAGAAAAGAGAAGAAAAAGCACGCAGAACGCAAAAAGGGGGCAGGGGAAAAACATCCTGAGCCCCTAGGCCTGCTTAGGGTGTCCCACAAGGACCCCCAGGGCCCAACATTTTTTTTATTATTTTTAAAAAATGACCAAAATCCACGCTGGGTGCGTGGATCCTGCTGATAAAAAAAAATGAAGCGTGGGCTCCCGTGCTTCGTTGCTAATTTGCCCCCAGGGGTGCCAAATCCCGGGGGCTATGCAAGTATTGGGTTTGGGGGCCCAAAGGGGCCCCCCAGCCCCGGGGACCGCCACCCCCTGGGGCTTTATGGAAATATGTGGGGGGCTCACAGCCCACCAGCCCTCAGGACCGCCACCCCCCGGGCTTCAAAAATGAATGGCTGGAGGACCAAAGGCCCCCCCAAGTCCTGGGGACTGCCACCCCCTGGGGCTTTGTGAAAATATTTGCGGGTGGGCTCACGGCCCCCCCGCTGCCCCAGGGACCACCACTCCCTGGGGCTTGTGTATTTAAAAAAAAAAGAAAAACCCTGTGTGGGGGGCTCAAGCCCCCCCAGCCCCGGGGACCACCACCCCCGGGGTTTTCTAAATTGGTGGGAGGGGCGGTGCATGCACCCCATGGAGCCAATGATTGCCCTGGGGACAGCCACACCCCAGGGCCAGCTCCTGCAGTGTCTCGGGGTGCCCACCCCTGGGACACTGCTGTTTGCTATGGCAGGGAGGGAGCCTCGCAGCTCCCGCCCTGCCATAGCAAACTTGGTTTGAATTTTGAAAGAGAGAGCAGGGAAACCTGCTCTCTCTTTCAAAATTCAAACCAAATTGCTTTTCCACACGGGGAGCTGCATGTTAGCAGCTCCCCATGTGGAAAAGCAATGCTGGCTCCCGCAGGAGGTGGGGAGACGGTGGGACCGTGGGGGGATTGGGGACCCCCCCACGGCCACCGACGGAGAGGGCCAGCCCAGTGGGATGGGGTCCCCGGGGCTATTAGTGGCCCAGGAGGGGGGTCAAGCGGCCCCCCTCTCCCAAAAAATAAATATAAAAATAAATAAATTTGAAAGGTCAGCCCTGGGGGATGGGTTCCCGGGGCCTTTAGTGGCCAGAGGAGGGGGGCAATGCAGCCCGCCTCCAAAAAAAATTATTTAAAAAAAGGCCATGCCCTGGGGGATGGGGTTCTCGGGGCTGTTTAAGGCCTCGGGAGGGGGGTCACATGGCCCCCTTCCCAAATGTTAAAGAATTTTTTGTTAAATTAGGGGGCAGGCCCTGGGGAAGTGGTTCCCCAGGGCCAAAAATAAGAAAAAGAAGGGGGGCTATGCAGCCCTCCTTTTAAAAAAAGGAATACCGGCATCGCACCGGATGCCACGCCCCTCATTTTAGCACTCTGCCAATGCACATCCTTGTGCGTTTGCGGATGGGGAACAAATTCCCCTTGAAAACTGGGGGTCCCTGGGGGCCAACTAGCCCACCAGGAACCTCCAGTATGCGCCAGGGGGCTGCGTTGCAGAGAGGTGTTCTGAGGGCACGCCCGTTTTTACACCTCTCTGCAACACAGCTCTGTGGCACTTAATGGAGGTAGCTGGTGGGGTAGTTGCACCCCAGGGACGATCAGGATTCAAGGGGGGGGTAATCCCCCAACTTAAAATGCGCAACAGGGCGTGTTTGAAGAGTGGTGAAGGGAAGGGGCTGGGCCTGAGGTGATATGTGTGCAAACACGTAGGTATTTTAACTGTATTCTAAGTGTCTTTTAGCATAGCACTGACTCTAGGACTGGCTAGTCAGAGTCAGTTACCACCAGTACTCATCTGAAAAAGTTGAGGGTACAGGATGATTTTGCAACACAGACTCTTTCTCTTCCTCTGTTGTTCTTTCTGCACGTCTTCCTTCTTCCGGCACTTTTCTTTGTATTTGAGGACTTCTGTGGCTTCTTTCTGCATTTCTTTTTCTTCTTTCTGTGTGTTTTTCTTCTTTCTTCACATGTCCTATCTCTGTAGGCATAGTTAGAAATTAGCATTTAAAAAACCTTTGAAATTCACTTAAAAAACCATAGGCTGCAGGCAGGTTATAGTTAGGAATTAGCATTTTAAAAACCTTAGAAATTCACACAAAAAAACATAGGCTTCAGGGGTGTTATAGTTAGATGGACATTTCACTCGTACAAAACCATTGAAATTCCCCCATTATAGTTAGTTCAGCTAACTATAACTCGCGCCCCCGCAATGTACTGCTGGTGAAGTCACATATTACATCACTCATGACATGGTCAGTGACATCACTCATGACATCACTTATGACATCTCAAATGACATCACTGATGACATCACTGATGACATCATCAATGTGATAATTTGATGCATCTTCTCACACCCTAATATAACCTTTGATACACCCACTCTAAATTACAGACTGCCATTTTCAAAACCATAGACACTCCAACACCAATAACTACATACCCATTTACTGATTCTTACGTCTACACACCCATCCACTCACTCACCCATACAGTCACTCATACTTATGGTCACTCAGTACAGGACTATCATATGCACTCATACACCTATATAGATACTCACACACCACCACTCATCCACAGAGGTACTCACACACCTACTCAGTCATGCAAATAATTAATCACACTGCCATTTACTCACCTATACAGTTATACACACACCAGCTCAATTACTTATACAAATAGTAGCACATTCTCATGCTTTTATACAATCAATGATACAAGCACACACTCATCCCTACAGCTGCTCTCACAATCACACACTCTCAATTATAGCCATTTTTGTACTCCAACACACATATATACTGTCTTTCACATATGTAGCTACTCACACATGTACCACTGAAATATACATTCACTCACTAACACAACCATACACACACTCACCCACCCATACAGTCTATCACAGATACACTCTTGAAACCATGCACCCAGTGAATCACCCAGTCACACATCTATGCACAGGGTCACACATACCCCACCCACACAAACAGTCAGGCACCCATAGAGATACTCAGACAACCAATCTATAACCTATATAGACACTCATGTAGCTATTTGCAAACCCATGCAGCCGCTTACACACCAACAGACAGACGGATACAGACATTCACACAGTTTAGTCACTAACCCATGCATTCAGTAAGATACGTTTAATCACTCACTTATAGAGTCAGTAACACACCTACAAAATCATCCATTCACACCCATATACACCCACTCATTCTTCAATATGCCTTTCCCTATATATAATAAACATATTTAAACTTTACAGAAACACACAGACACTGGAGGATTTTATCAGTGATGTCATCAGTGTTGTCATTAGAAATGTCATCAGTGAGGTCATCAGTGATGTCACTGACCATGTCTTGAGTGATGTAATATGTGACGTCATCAGCAGTGCATTGCGGGAGCGCGAGTTATAGTTAGCTGAACTAACTATAACAGGGGAATTTCAATGGTTTTGTACAAGTGAAATGTCCAGCTAACTATAACACCCCTGAAACCTATGTTTTTTCTGTGAATATATATGTAGATAAACAAATACCTCATGAACCAAGGAATGAAGACGCCATGTTCTGGCCAAATTTCATTTATTTAGTCAGCTCGTAGGATGCGTTTCGCCTGTCCAGCAGGCTTGATCACACTGCTGGACAGGCGAAACGCGTCCTACCAGCTGACTAAATAAATTAAATTTGGCCAGAACACGGCGTCATCATTCCTTGGGTCATGAGGTATTTGTTTTTGTTACCAGACCTTGCTTGGGTTGTCCGCTCGCGACAATGCACCCTCTGTTCTGGAGCAGCGGAAGCTGTAACCTAAGCATGGAGGAGATATATATATATATATATATATATATATATAATCTACTGGCGGTCGCCAGTAGACAGTTATAGTTAGGACCGAGTTTCTATAGGAAATCTCAAAATTCTATTTTGAATAACTTTGGCGCCGGTTGACGAATCCTAGCGAAATTTGCAAAATAGGTGGGGCGCTCCGCTCCGCTCGTATCCTGAAAGACTCGGGGTGATTCGTCAAGCAGGGGCCGAGAAAAAAGGGGGGTCCCAAAACGCATTTTCTCCATGCATTTTTCCATAGGATCTTTAGTTGCAGCTACAGCCCGAACGGCTGAACAGAATTATGTAAAATTTGGCAGAGAGATAGCCATAAGGTCAAGGAAGTGCCTTTTGCAGGTCGGGTGTAAATCTGTTCAGTATTTTCTGAGAAAATAGCATTTAAAAGCATATCAATATCTATGCGCGCGCAGCGTGCGCGCACTGTGCAAGCCCTGTGCGCGCACCCTGCCGTGCACGAGCGTAATTCTGATTGGTGGATAGATGTTAGTAAACATTCGAATCGGTCGAAATCAGGACGTGTCGGCCGCCATTTTGTATCTCGCAGTCTGAGGGGGTAAAAAACAAAGGTGGACAACGTGAAAAGGGGGCAGAGTAGGGAGTTCTTGACCCCCTAGCTATTGTCAGGGGGTCACAGTAGGACCTCGAAGATCAAAAAAAAAGATTTTTATTTTTTTTAAAAATATCGCCGGGTGCGCGCACTCTGCGCGCACCCGAAAAAAAACCTTAAGAAAAAAAGAATAAAAAAAAAAGTTTAAGTGTTTAGATATTAGGTGGCTCTAAAAAGAGCCCTTGAGTTTATTGAGTGTTTTTCGGTATGTACAAGTAAGTACCGATGCAGAGTCTAAAGTTCAAGAGGAAGACTCTGTTCCCTTCATCATTGAAGTGTACACCGTCTCCTCTATAAATGTCTTGCATGTTGTAACGCAAGTTGTTGTGGTATATAGAACCCATACCATAGTCTCTGAGGAAAGCAGAAACAGACTTATTGACGTGCTTCCTTGCTTTGTCAATCTGTGGACCATGTTGGTTGGACCAGTTCCACTTTTCTCTTTGGCATATATTAGAATATACAAAGGCAGTTTGTGGAAAAAGTGACATCAATTGCACAAAGGTGTCCTTAATAAGCATTTCCAGACCTACCCCAGTTAAAGTGCCTAGGTCATTTCCACCACAGTGCACAATAATAAGGTTAGGCTGTGGGAGATATAGAAAGGATTTCACCAAGGCCATTAATTGGTGCCACTTTAACCCTCTCTGACCAATCCATTTAATGACTACATTTGGCAAAGCAAGGTCACTCACCATACCTCTTTTTTCTGCATACTTTTCACTCCAGAAGACATAGCTATGACCTACAATCCACACTGTGAACATCTTCCAAGGAGATCTGGATGCACTCAGGAGGTGTCTTTCAGTAGAATGGCAATATGAAAAGAAAGACAGTTGAAAAATGGAGGCATACATACTTTTTTTTAATAAAAAGAACTCATTGGTTGATTCAAACCATTTTACAGTTAAAACTAGGCTGTATGTTTACATTTTTACAAGCATGTTTTGTATTGGTTCAGAAAAATGTGTACTCACAGAACATTAGTTTGGATTTGCTGTTAGGTTTGAAAAGTCAAGCACTCTTGCTCTTTGGATTTGAAACATTGTGTGCTGAACTTCTGATCTCTCTGCTCACACCAGTGTTCCATGACCTGTTGCTATGCTAGGAGGTAGAAGTCATGTTGGGGGTAGGGATCATTTGGAAAGGGTTGACATTTTCAACCAATAGAAATGTGTGTCTCCATTTGAAAAAATGTGGGAAGTAATGTGATTTGAACTGTGCCATTTACTGGTTCTAGTGAGAGGAGAGAGGTGTACAGCTCAGAGATTCTGGCACTGATAAACTGCTGTGTGACTGCCACATTTCTTTCTCAACTAACTAATATTAAAGGTGAGTTATGAGTTTGAGAGGGGATGTATGTGGAGAATTTTCATATAAAT
This sequence comes from Triturus cristatus, assembly GCF_964204655.1. Classification (NCBI taxonomy): domain Eukaryota; kingdom Metazoa; phylum Chordata; class Amphibia; order Caudata; family Salamandridae; genus Triturus; species Triturus cristatus. The sequence goes on along the minus strand of NC_140591.1, from coordinate 1,513,489,302 downwards.
AATAGAATTGTGATTCTTCTTTTAAAGTTGTGTTTTACATTTTGTGTTTTGGGAGATATTTAACTGTCATGAACTTGTAAGATATTATGGAGTATGTGTTCACCATAAGTTAAGGTGTACTGGTATCACTGAGGAATACTGTTTTGTGCCTAGAATCAAACCATGAGTCTGTGTACAGACAGAAATTGTTGACAGAGATTTAATTTGTGTTGCTGTTCAAATGTAAGACTTGCAGTTGTAGGAAAAGGACAGCTTCTTTTTAACTGTGATGGTTAGCATTCAGTAGAAATCATTCTTGAACTGTGATGGTTAGCATTTAGCAGAAATCACTATCAAAGAAATGAGAGGCAAATGCAAACACATTTGAAATTATCATGGTAGATTTTCATTCTACTTTAAAAGTTGTGTATTACATTTTAAGTTGTGTACTACTCAGGTCTGTGTTGTGTTCCAGATAGCAGTGTGTAACGCAAACATATTGAACGTCACCAAGGCTCATTTCCTTTGCTCTAGTCTAATCACTCACCCTGTAACACATGCTCATAGTCTCAAGAAGCTGTTAGGACATGTGCTCTTTTTTACCTCTCTAAATGATAAGGAAAATGTGTCAGACTGTCACAGTAAATATCACTTGCTCCACCACAGTAGTAAATGTGCATTGAAATAGCCAAAGTAAATATCGCTTTCTGCCTAGAATCACACCATGAGTCTGTGTGCACACAGGAATTGTTGTCAGAGATTTAATTTGTGCTGCAGTTGTTCTGTGAAACTTGCACTTGCAGGAAATGGGCTGTTTGTTTTCTTCAACTGTGATGGTTAGCACTCAGCAGAAATCACTTTCTCACAAATGACAGGCAAATGCAAACACATTTGAAATTATCATGGTAGATTTTCATTCTACTTTAAAAGTTGTGTAATACATTTTAAGTTGTGGAAGATATGTATCTGCCTTGAACTTGTAAGATATTATGGAGTATGTCTTCCCCATAATTTAAGGTGTACTGGTATTTACCCGGGAATACTGTTTTGTGCCTAAAATCACACCATGAGTCTGTGTGTTCACAGGAATTGTTGTCTGAGATTTTATTTGTGAAATTGTTGTTCTGTAAGACTTGCACTCCCAGGAAAGAGGCAGCCTGTTTTCGTCAACTGTAATGGATAGCAGTTAGCCCAAATCGGTATTTCACAAATGAGAGGCAAATGCAAACACGTTTGAAATCAACAGGGTAGATTTTCCTTCCAATCTTGCAATTACAGAGGTAGTTGTTACATGTTCAAAACTCAAATTAATCCTTACCACACATGCACTGTCAAAAGTCAAAGTCAAAATAAGCTTTATTCGGAAAGTTAATTTCAATCCATAAAAGCATGTACAGTATAACATATCATTTTATACATTTAAAACAAATAATTTTTATAAAAAATGTATATACAAAACATGTATCAAAAGAAGCTCATTTACATGGTTCCAATTAATGAATGTGCGAATATAGCAGCAAGTGGGCCCGGAAGGACAACATTTCATTTTCAAAAAATAGACAGTTAAAAATAATGAAGTGCGGTGACAGTAATACAACTGGTAAGTATACAAATCATTATTTCCAAATTGAACTATTGATTTGTTAAGTTAGTAAAATTAAATGGAACTTCGGATCAGGAAAGAAGAAACATAGGCCCCCTACTGCGTTATTAGGATGCATTGGGGGATAAATCCAAAACAACGTTTGGAATCTAAGGAATGCTGTTTCTTCATTTCAATGGCTCTGTATTTCCCTCTATTCACCATGAACCTAACTCGATACTATTACTGCACATGCACTGTAACATACATCTCTGCAGTCTTCATGCAGTTGTGGAAGTCTCCATGCTCATCTCTCTTGCACCAGACAATACACAGTCTCCAGAAACACACTCTTTGCACACACGCAGCAGCTTCTCCTACACTCCCATGTGTACTTCTCAGGTCTGTGTTGTGTTTCGGATAGCAGTGTGTAACGCAAACATATTGAACGTCACCAAGGCTCATTTCCTTTGCTCTAGTCTAATCACTCACTCTGCAACACATGCTTATAGTCTCAAGAAGCTGTTAGGACATGTGCTCTTTTCTGCCTCTCTAAATGATAAGGAAAATGTGTCAGGCTGTCACAGTAATTATCACTTGCTCCACCACAGTAGTAAATGTGCATTGAAATAGCCAAAGTAAATATCGCTTTCTGCCTAGAATCACACCATGAGTCTGTGTGCACACAGGAATTGTTGTCAGAGATTTAATTTGTGCTGCAGTTGTTCTGTAAAACTTGCACTTGCAGAAAAGGGGATGTTTGTTTTCTTCAACTGTGATGGTTAGCACTCAGCAGAAATCACTTTCTCACAAATGACAGGCAAATGCAAACATATTTGAAATTATCATGGTAGATTTTCATTCTACTTTAAAAGTTGTGTATTACATTTTAAGTTGTGGAAGATGTGTATCTGCCTTGAACTTGTAAGATATTATGGAGTATGTCTTCCCCATAGTTTAAGGTGTACTGGAATTATTCAGGAACACTGTTTTGTGCCTAAAATCACACCATGAGTCTGTGTGTTCACAGTAATTGTTGTCTGAGATTTTATTTGTGAAATTGTTGTTCTGTAAGACTTGCACTCCCAGGAAAGAGGCAGCCTGTTTTCGTCAACTGTGATGGATAGCAGTCAGCACAAATCGGTATTTCACAAATGAGAGGCAAATGCAAACACGTTTGAAATCAACAGGGTAGATTTTCCTTCCAATCTTGCAATTGCAGAGGTAGTTGTTACATGTGCAAAACTCAAATTAACCCTTACAACACATGCACTGTTACATACATCTCTACAGTCTTCATGCAGTTGTGGAAGTCTCCATGCTCATCTCAATTGCACCAGACAATACACAGTCTCCAGAAACACACTCTTTGCACACACGCAGCAGCTTCTCCTACACTCCCATGTGTACTACTCAGGTCTGTGTTGTGTTTCAGATAGCAGTGTGTATCGCAAACATATAAAACATCACCAAGGCACATTTCCTATGCTTTAGTCTAATCACTCACCCTGTAACACATGCTCATAGTCTCAAGAAGCTGTTAGGACATGTGCTCTTTTCTACCTCTCTAAATGATAAGGATAATGTGTCAGGCAGTCACAGTAATTATCACTTGCTCCACCACAGTAGTAAATGTGCTTTGAAATTGCGAAAGAAAATATCGCTTTCTGCCTAGAATCACACCATGAGTCTGTGTGCACACAGGAATTGTTGTCACAGATTTAATTTGTGTTGCAGTTGTTCTGTAAAACTTGCACTTGCAGGAAAGGGGCTGTTGGTTTTCTTCAACTGTGATGGTTAGCACTCAGCACAAACCACTATCTCAGAAATGAGAGGCAAATGCTAACACATTTTAAATCAACAGGGTAGATTTTCCTTGCAATCTTGTAAAGTGTGAGGTTGTTCCTACATGTTCTAAACTCCAATTAACCCTTACCACACATGTACTGTTACACACATCTCTGCAGTCTGCATGCAGTTGTTCAAGTCTCCATGCAGATCTCTCTTGCACCTGACAATACACAGTCTCCAGAAGCACACTCCTTGCACACAAGCAGCAGCTTCTCCTACACTCCCATGCTTACTATTCAGCACTGTGTGGTATTTCAGATAGCAGTGTGTAACGCTAACACATTCAACGTCACCAAGGCTCATTTCCTTTGCTCTAGTCTAATCACTCACCCAGGTTCTACATGCTCATGGACTCAAGTAGCTGTTAGGACATGTGCTCTTTTCTGCTTCTCTAAACTATAAGGAAAATGTGACAGGCTGTTATAGTAATTATCACTTACTGTACCACAGTAGTAAATGTGCTTTGAAATTGCCAATCAAATATCGTTTTCTGCCTAGAATCACACCATGAGTCTGTGTGCACACAGGAATTGTTGTCAGAAATTTAATATGTGTTGCTGTTGTTCTGTAAGACTTGCACTCGCAGGAAAGGGGCAGCTTGTTTTCTTGAACTGTGATGGCTAGCATTCAGCAGCAATCACTATCTCACAAATGAGAGGCAAATGCTAACACATATGAAATCAACATGGTAGATTTTCCTTCCACTCCTGCAATGGGTGAGGTAGTTCCTACATGTTCAAAACTCCAATTAACCCTTACCACACATGTACTCTTACATACATCTCTGCAGTATTCATGCAGTTGTGCAAGCGTCCATGCAGATCTCTCTTGCACCTGACAATATACAGTCACCAGAAACACACTCTTAGCACACAGGCAGCTACTTCTCCTACACTGCCATGCTTACTATTCAGCACTGTGTGGTATTTCAGAAAGCAGTGTGTAACGTTAACACATTCAACGTTACCAAGGCTCATTTCCTTTGCTCTAGTCTAATCACTCACCCAGGTTCCACATGCTCATGGTCTCAAAAAGCTGTTAGGACATGTGCTCTTGTCTGCTTCTCTAAACTATAAGGAAAATGTGTCAGGTAGTTAAAGTAATTATCGCTTGCTCAACCACAGTAGTAAATGTGCATTAAAACTACCAAAGAAAAAATCGCTTTCTGCCTAGAATCACACCATGAGTCTGTGTGCACACAAGAATTGTTGTCAGAGATTTAATTTGTGTTGAAGTTGTTTTGTAAGACTTGCACTCATAGGAAAGGGTCAGCTCATATAATAGGATTTGAAAAGCTAAAAAAAAATTGTAATGAATTAAAATTACATAAAGGTATTTTTTTTAGTTTCTTGCAGGTATTGCTGAGCAACAGTGAAAAAATTTAAAAATGCCTTTAAAGTCAAGAAAGAGAAAAGAAAAGCAACAACAACTATATTTGAACACAACTGGTAAAAAAAAATAGGAGGAGAAGCTCATGTTGGAAAAAAGAAAAAGTCTTCTGGTAAGCAAACTAAGGATTTTTAAAAAAATATCTTCAAAAAAACGAAAAATGTTAAAAATATATGCACTTCAAAGTTTTTCAAGTACAAAGCAACAACAGAGTCGACAGCAAAAACAAAAAGCAAATGTACAATCAGAAGTAAGAAAGAGTGACAACACGAAAATTAGATTTTAAAAACATTCGCCGAAAAATGTTTCAGTGAAGAGTGATGTTAAATTTGCTAAAGGATGTGAAAAAATATAAGAATAAAACCAAATTTTATAAGAAAAAGAAATTTATTGAAACCATTTTTACTAAGGCATTGGAAATAAAAAGAAAACTATTCATTTTAATTTTGAACAGGATGCGTAGATTAGATAAATTAGTCAATGCAATGAAGTCACAAAGCAAAAGGAAAAGAGTAGTTAAAAAAAATAACTTTTGTAAAGTGTTCTTAGGAGAATGGAAGCATAGTTCAAGTACTGAACCATTTTTTAATGAAGAGAGTTATCTTCAAAGTAATAGTTTGTTGCATGCTGTTGACACCAATGGTAGAGCATATGAAGTTAGAGATGGTTGTGTAATGGAAAAGGAAAAAATGGTTCCGAGAAATGAGGAAGAAGTGATGGCTGCTGAGGTTATGGGGAGACGTCCTGGAATTGGAATTGTAGTAGTATTTGTACTGTGCGTCAGGAATCTATTGATAAATTACGTGACTTTCTAAGAGAATATAGTAAAAAGAGTGTTAAACAGAAGATTAAGGTGCTTCAAAGACTAGATCCATGCTTTTAACATTTTTATGACTGACAGAGACTTATTGGTCAATAATGCCAAATCATATAATATGCATGTTGGCCGTAAACCCAAAAATAATTTTGTTTTCAAACTAGATGATGTTTTAATCCCCACTATACAATCATTTTCTTATCTTGGTGTCTTATTCGACTCCAAGCTTAGCTGGGGCCCCCACCTGGCTAAAAAAAAAGGGGAAATGGCAAGGGTAAATGCCTCTATTTTTAACTTTGCAACAAAACTGGGGAAGAAGCCAACTAATGCAATGATTAAACTCTATAATGCTAAATCAGTAGCTACCGCTGTATATGGTAGCGAATTATGGGGCTATGTAACATGGAGAGCAGTTACAGGTTGCAGAAAACAATTTTCTTAAACGTCTTCTCTGTGTTTCCACCAGCACATCGAATATAGCAGTACATGAAGAATTGGGGACAAAGTATTTATGTGATATATTTGCCCTAAGACCATTGATCTGCTGGGTAAATTTGTGGTTAAATAAAGATATACCGCTTACCCATCTGATTGTGAAAGATCTTGTATCTCAGGATAATTCAATGTGCGTCCCCTGGTTAAAATATCTGAAATCCTGCTTTCTCAGGCTTGGCCGTCTGAATTTGTTTGAAAACCCGTGCGGGATTGTAAAGGGGGATGTGGTAGCAATCAAGCAGGCTTTCTTTATGGATAGGGTGGCCCAAAGAGAAGGGGTGGAGCTTATGAAACCCAGTATCAGAAAATATGTGATCCTTAAAACCTGTGATACAATGGAGCCGTACTTAACGGGCAGTTTTACTTCGCATGAAAAATTTCTGTTGACAAGGTTTAGGCTCAATATTTATCATCACCTTTTAATTAGACCAAAATTAGATATTTTTAATAAGACTGCTGCTTCCTGTGGCTGCGACGGAATGTCTCCACAGGATATGCTGCATTTTATATTTTTATGTAAGTTCTATGAATACCCGCGCAGACGTTATCTTGTTGCCCTTTTAAAAAAACTTAATTTTAATCAAATCAGACCAGCACTTGTGTATTTACAGCTCCTGCATAGTGATAGTGTTTTACATGTAATAGAATTTTTAAAATTAACTGTTAAATTGAGAAATTGTTTGGATCAGTGAAGTTTCATCGCTCAAAGTATGATCAGTTTACCTACTGGAAGATCTTTTTAGCATCTACTAAACCTGACACTATTTGCACTTTATATTCTTTTTCATTCTGTTTATTTGCTTTTTGTACTATGTACGTTTTTTTGAGTACGATTGATGGTAATATTTAATGTGTTGTACATGTGTACTTTTATGGTGTGAAATAATACCGAAATAAAGTCTCGATTGATTGATTGATTGACTAGATCCATGCAGAGTGAGAGAGAATACTGGTTTGCAAGGACATTCTCTGACTTGTCTATCTAGGAAAGTTTGTGAAAGTGTTTTTCACCATTTTAGGATGCTGGCAGTACATCATACTGAAATGAGAAAGTTTGTGAGAACATTGTATTTTGCTAAAAGTCCAGCACTAAAGTTAAATGAGTTGAATAATGCTCTGTTCCGTGGATCTGTATCAGATGTAGTGAAGGTTACTGATGAGATTCAGTTTTGTTATTTTGGTCCAGAACAAGAAAGTGCAGAAAATGACACCGTTATTGAGGAAAATGTGGAAGAGAATGTAGAACCCAGTGTTAGTAAAAATTTTGAAGATGAAATGACAAAATATACTATCATCTCTAATGAAAGACCAAATATTACTTGTATTTGTTGCCGGAGAAGCCATTTTAAAATTCAAACAAGGAATGTTGATCTGTATAAAAAAAGTGAAAATGAAGATAATTATAAGTGCTAAGATTTTGCAACATATATATTTCTGGAAAATTGTTTTGAATTGGGTGAAGATCAGCGTATTTGTAAATACTGTTATAACAAGTTAGAAGAAAATAGAATGCCGGCTAGAGCTGTACATAATAATTTAGAATTGGTTGATATTCCTCCAGAACTTTGTGATTTAAATACGTATGAGTCTATACTCATTCAATGTGTTCATCCGTTTCAGACCATAGTGCGTATGGAGCAAAAAACAGGTAAATTACCTGCTTCTGATTTACAAAGAGGCTTAAAAGGACGAGTTGTGTATTTGCCATTGGATTTGAAAAAAAATATGGAAACTATTGATGCAGATACTTTAGACACTGAACCATTAGTTATTCTGGTTAATGGTGAACCTACCAAGAATAAGAAAATTTGGCAGGAGCTGGTAGAGGTACGAAAAGTACAAAGAGCAAATTTATATTTGAAAAGGAATAATAAATGGTATGAATCAATTTATATGGATGAAGATGAAGAAGATTTACTAGAAGACACAGAAACACCAACTGGGCAAATTGAAAAAGTGGACAAGTCAAAAGAAGAAGAGATTTATGAACATTTCAGCATACATCCTCTTCATTCAAAAGAAGTTATGGCAAACACTATTGATCTGTTTCAGATGAAGAAAGCAAAAGGAACTCCCGTGAGTGTATGGGAGGAGAGCTTGGAAGCTCAATGTTTTCCCCAGCTGTTTCCAACAGGAAACGGTGGACGATACGATGAACGCCCAGTACAGATTCCTGCTTCTGAGTATCGGACTACAAGATTATATGCAGAAGATTCAAGATTTCGTCAAAGTATTCCTTATTTGTTCCATCTTTTATTTGAAAGCGACTTGTCTGCACTATCTTATGCAGTAAATCACATTTTAAAAAGAGGAGTACATCTACATAATGTCTGCTAAGGATTTTATGAACAAAGTGCAACAGCGAGATGATCATTTGGAATCACAATTGATCAATCTGATGGCTTGTCAGCGTGGGACAAATGAATATTGGTACCGACGCCATGGAGAATTGAAATGCATGTTACGAAATTTAGGAACTCCTACATGGTTCCTTACCCTAAGCTGTGCCGAGTACGGTTGGGATGATTTACTGGATTTTCTACGAGAGGCAAATTCCAACATTAAAAATATCGAATACAAGACAGCAGGAGAATTGTGCTCATTGGATCCGGTGAATGTTTGCAGATATTTCAATCATAGATTTGAGGCTATGATGTCCTTCATCTGCAATAAAAAAAATCCACCTCTTGGAGAAGTTGTGGATTTCTTTTGGAGAAAAGAGTACCAAGCAAGAGGTGCTCCTCATATTCATATGCTGTTGTGGATCAAGGATGCCCCAAAATTTGGAACAGATTCTGATGATGCAGTTTTAAGTTTCATTGAAGAATATGCAACATGTGCTATACCTAAAAGCACAGAAGAGAAAAAGTTAAAAGAGCAAGTTTTACGTTTCCAAAGTCATCGGTGTGGATAATACTGTCGGCGAAAGTACAAGAGCAAAGATAAATTCTACACAAAATGTCGATTTGGATTTCCATGACCTGTTCTTTCAAAAGGAAGAGTGAATAGTTTTATGTCAGCTGTGCGACATACTATTACAAGAAAATCTCCCAAAAATACGTACAACCTAAGAAGAAAAGAAGAGTCAAAATATATAAATGACTACAACCCCGTGATTTTATCCATGTGGAATGCTAACATGGATATTCAGTATGTGGCTGACAATTCTGTTGCTGTTGCTCGGTATGTCACATCGTACATTACTACATCTGAGAAAACGGAATTGAAGGAAATGTGGGAAGAGATTTCTCACGAGAAGACTGTCAGCAAGAAGCTATACAGTTTCAGTTTAAAGATGTTATCGCATCGAGAAATTAGATCCTACGAATGCTCAGATAGGTTATCATCTGCAAGTCTGTACTCGAAATCAAGAAGAATAATTTGGGTAAGTTTAGGCCTTGCAGGAATGCGAAATCGGGTACTGAAATCTGTTGGAGAAATTGAATATTTGGCAGAGAACGACCCGGAAAGTACAGATATTTTGAAAACAAACATGTTGGACACTTATTACCCAAAAAGAAGTCGCCATCTTGAGAACTTGTGTCTCTATGAAGTGCTGCAGAACGACATTTTTTCACGGAAAGCCACAGAAGACATCAACAATGGAAAATATAAAGTCATTGGTGAGGAAGGATGTTTGGTGAAGCAAACAAAAGGAAGTTTGATTAATCACAGGAAGCTGAGTTGCGACACTACTGAGAAAAAGGAATTTTTTCTACTTGGCACTTTTACAGCTCTTTAAACCATGTCGTTCAGAGGACAAACTACTTGGAGAATTTCACAGCTATGAAGATTCATTTAATGCATGTAAAGATACGATTGAATGCAGTAGTTTCACTAATTATGTACAAATGTTAAATGAAGAAATTGAACAGGAAGCTACAATTGCAGCTGAAGTAGCTAGAGACAGTTCTCAAGACAGACAAAGTTCTGGAACACACAGTCAAGATCCCCTAGGACAACCAATTGTAGAAAATGAAGCTGCAATAGCCATGACTGAAGTGGAAACGGCTATGAATCAAGCTCAGGAAGATTTCATAGACTTACCAAATTTGGAACAACAACTGAATGAAGAACAACAACAAATTTATGAAGAAGTCACAAAAAAAATTGATCATGGATTACTACATGAAAATAAAGAGTGTTCATGCACATCATTTGAACCAATCAGGATGTATGTGAGTGGACAAGCTGGAACTGGAAAAAGTTTCTTAATTAAAGTCATCAGAAGCTACCTACAGCAAAAAACGGATTCAACTTTGTCTTGTGTTGTTACTGCTCCAACTGGGTTAGCAGCATATAACATAAAAGGAATTACCTTACATCGCTTGCTAATGTTACCAGTGGAGCATGAGAACAAAATAGAATATCACAAGCTAACAGGAGAAGCATGCTTCGAAGTTTCAAGAGTGTTGAAGAAGATGCAAGTTCTCATTATTGATGAGGTAAGCATGGTATCAAACTTAATGCTTGCCTTTGTGCATTTAAGAATGCAGCAAATTCTAAAGAGAGACTATGACGTGTTATTTGGAGGAAAACATGTTATAGTTTTTGGGGATCTTCTGCAGCTCACTCCAGTTAAAGGACAACCAGTATTTAATACTGTGACACATGAAGACACGAAGAAGTCATTAGGAAGCATTGGTAATGCGAATATTTGGTCGTTCTTTAAGTACAAAGAACTTACTACCAATATGAGGCAAGCGAACGATGAAGATTATGCAAGTATTCTGAAAGATATCAGAATTGGACTACTCACAGAAGTTGGCAGAAAAGCATTACAAAGTCGGTTGCTACATAATTTATTTCCAAAGGAAGAAATAGTTGCAGAGAAAATATACAAGAACATTGCAGAAAAAAAACTGTGATCTGCTTAATGCCAACCCCACGTGAATGCTCGATATTCAATGAGGAACTTTTGAAATTGGAAAAGGAAGAGATTAAGAAAATGGAAGCAGTGGACAAAATTCAGCATGAAGGAATTACTATTACATTAACAGGCAAACTGAAAAATAAATTGGATTCTCTAGAGAAGAACATTTCGAAAACAGCTGGATTAGAAAAAAATCTATATGTTTGCATGAACTGTCGAGTAATTTTAAGGAGAAATTTGGATGTAGAAAAAGGTTTAGTGAATGGAGCTATGGGTAAAGTTGTGGGTTTTGAGAAGTACCAGAAAAAAGATGGAATTGAATTTTTAAAAATGAAATTTGATCAGATTGAAGAGGTTAAAAACATTGGTCGTTGTTCAGTTCGTGTTTTGCTAGTGAAAGACTTATATGTACGTGGGAAGCAGTTTCCGTTTTCTCTAGCATATGCTGTAACTATTCACAAATCTCAAGGATTAACTGTAGATAGTGCTTTTGTAAACATTGGTTCTACTGTGTTCAAAGAAGGTATGGCATATGTTGCTGTGTCACGAGTGAAAACATTATCTGGTTTATTCATGATAGACTTTGATGACTCAAAAGTTAGTGCTGATGCAAATTGTGTAAAGGAATATAATAGATTAAGAAGAACCTATGCTCCTCATTTAGGTCAGTATCCTGAGATTGAAAAACGTGTTGTTTGTCGGAAAAGGAGAATTGAGAATATCTGTAATGAGGATGTACAGAAGAGAAAACAAAAGGAGAGTGATGTGATTGCAAGCAGAAAGAAAAAGGACAGTGTTGAAGAGGTTGTTGGTTGTCATTTTGAAAATAGCTCTGGTGTCAACTGCTACGCAAATGTAGTGCTGAATGTTGTATTTTATCTTGAAATGTTGCAAGAGCAGATAATACTAAATCATGGAAAAAGATTCTGTTCTCTGCTGAGTCTCCTTTATGAGAAGCTGAGTAATGATAAAACTAAAACAGAAAGTGCTTCTGATGTTAGAAAACTTTTAGATGTATGTTCTGGATCTACACAGTTTAAAGAAAATGTCCAGCAAGATGCACAGGAATTCTTAATGTAGATGCTGAGGGTACTGGAAGATGAAGGAGTAGAAGTAGAAAATGTATTTGGTGTCTCTTATAAATGGGAACATTGTTGTGAAAACTGTATGAACACATGCAGTAGTAATGTTGATTCTGAAAGGTTCATATATTTACGATTACCAGAAAGTAAATCAGTGTCTTTTAGTAAATTACTTAAAGATGCTAATCACAACATGGAATGTTCAGAATGTAAATCAGAAATGTTGTCAACGTTATTTTTAAAGAAATATGGATAGTATGTAATTTTAATGGTACAACGTTGTAGAGCTGATGGAACAAAATTGGAAACTTTACTGAAGAAGTTTGTTGCTAATCAATTATCAATATCTGGAAAAACTTTTGTAGCACTTGCAATAATTTTTCATGACGGTTCTTTTATAACTTCTGGTCATTACACAGTTTATCTTAAATGTGAAAAAGGATGGACACTGTGTAATGATTCTCAATTGATTTTCAAGCAACGTTTGCCTTATGATTTACCCAATTCTTACTTAATTTTTCTGAAACCCAAATTTTAAATACTAAAATCTGCATCTGAAGAAAGCATTATTTAACTTTTAAAGGATTAAAATTGAAGATTTCACTAAAAAAGGATTTTAAAATTACTATTTGGCCTCAAGGAAAAGTAATACAAACAATTGTGGACTTCTTTGACAGATATTATTTTGGCCTATGTTCTTTTGCAACAAGGTTTACAGACGTAATTTCTTGAAAATTGTTATTGATCTTAAAAGGTATTTGTAATATATATGTGAGATTTCTATCAAGGTATGTTTTAGTGAGGATACTTTTGGGGCTTTTTTAAACAATCTTTCCGATTGTTTTTGTTTTTTTGCCCGCTGTTAAATGATGAATACAATTGTTTTCACTATTTTCAGTGAAAATCAAAACATTCTGAAAACAGCAAAAAAAGGGCAAAAATGTTTTTGTTAAATATGTAAAAACATGCACTGTTTAATAAAATGTATTGTTGAATATTAATACTTTTTTTCTTTTTTTCAGAACTAGAAAGAAAATTAAAAAAATGTAATTCATAACTCGTACAAAACCATAGAAATTCCCCCGTTATAGTTAGTTCAGCTAACTATAACTCGCGCGCGCGCAATGCACTGCTGATGACGTCACATATTACATCACTCATGACATGGTCAGTGACATCACTCATGACATCACTGATGACATCATCCAGTGAATATGTGTTTTTCTGAAAATTATATATGTTTTATATATGTATATCTCAAGGTCGATGGAAGAATAAATGGGTATATAAGTGTCTGAATGAATGATTTGTTTTTGAAAAATTGATTGTATTACTGACTGATTAAGTGTATCTTAGTGAGTAATGTTTAAATATGTAAATATCTGTATAAGTCTCTCACTTTGTGTATAAGTGGCTGCATGGGTTGGTGAGTAGCTACATGAGTGTCTATATAGGTTATTAGTTGATTTTTTGAGTATCAGTATGAGTGTCTGATGTCTGTATGGTTCGGTGGGGGGTATTACGTAGTGCATAGGTGCATGAATGAGTGACTCACTGTTTGTATGTGTTGAAGACAGCATATGTGCAGGACTGTATGGGTGGATGAGTGTGTGCATGGGTGTGTTAGTGAGTGAATGACTGTCTCAATAGTGTCTCTATGAGTAACTACATATGTTTTAAACTAGTATATGTGACTATTGGTGTATATAAGTGAGTATATGTGAGAGTGAGAGATTGAAAGAGTTCCTGTATGAATAAGTATGTGTTTCTATAAGTGATTGTTTAAAAGACTAAGTATGTGTAAGTTTCTGTAGAAGTAAGTGTGGTGGTGTGTGTATAACTGAATATGCAGGTAAACGGATGTTTGATTCTTTATTAGCATGAGTGACTACGTGTGTGAGTAACTTTATGGATGAGTGGCGTTGTGTAACAGAATGTATAGGTGTATGAATACATATGATGAGTGAGTGCATGTATGAGTGACTGTATAGGACTGTTGGTGAATGAGTCGATGTGTATGTGGATCTTACAATTACTGAATAGGTTGTTGTAACTGGTACTGGTATGTCCATTGTATTGAAAATTTTAATTTCTATTTTTGAATGTGTGTATGAAAGGTTATATTAGGGGGAGAGGAGGTCTGCCACTCTATCACAAGGATGATGTCATCAGTGATGTCATGAGTGATGTCACTGACCATGTCATGAGTGATGTAATATGTGACATCATGAGCAGTGCATTGGGGGCGCGCGAGTTATAGTTAGCTGAACTAACTATAACAGGGGAATTTCTATGGTTTTGTACGAGTGAAAAGTCCAGCTAACTATATCGCGCCTGAAACCTATGGTTTTTTCAGTGAATTTCTAAGGTTTTTTAAATGCTAATTCCTTGCTATAACGTGCCTGAAACCTATGGTTTTTTCAGTGAATTTCAAAGGTTTTTTAAATGCTAATTTCTAACTATGCCTACAGAGATAGGACATGTGAAGAAAGAAGGAAAAACACACAGAAAGAAAAAAAAGAAATGCAGAAAGAAGCAACAGAAGTCTTCAAAGACGAAGAAAAGTGCAGGAAGAAATATAACGTGCAGAAAGAACAAACAGAAGAGCAGAAAGAAGCCTTGTTGCAAAATCATCCTGTACCCTCAACTTTTTCAGACGGAAACTGGTGGTAACTGAGTCTTCCTAAGCAGTCCTAGAGCTAGTGCTATGTTAAAAGACACTCAGAATACAGTGAAAACACCTACATACACTAGGGCACACTATGCGTTGGGTTCCCCCTGTGATTAGCATGACCTCCTCTGTAAGCCACTAGTATATAATAGGGCAGGGGATTAAAACTACCACTTAAAACGCACCACAGGGCGTGTTTGAACACGTCGCCTCATGCCCCGTCCCCTCCCTTCCCCACTGTGTAAACACACCCTGTAGCCATTTTAAGTTGGGAGATTAAGTCCCCTTGAATCCTGAGGGTCCCTAGGGTCCAACTAGACCACTAGGTACCTCCAGTAAGCGCCACAGAGCTGCGTTGCAGAGAGGTGTAAAAAGTGGCACGGCCTGCACCACCTCTCTGCAACGCAGAGCAGTGGTGCTTACTGGAAGCACCTGGTGGGCTAGTTGGACCCCAGGGTCCCTCAGGATTGAAAGGGATTTATTTTCCCAACTTAAAAACGTGCCACAGGGCGTGTTTGCACACGTCACCTCAGGCCCCGTCCCCTCCCTTCACCACTGTGTAAACGCGCCCTGTGGCCGTTCTGAGTTGAGAGATTAAGTCCCCTTGAATCCTAAGGGTCCCTAGGGTCAAACTAGCCCACTAGGTACCTCCAGTAAGCGCCACAGAGCTGCGTTGCATGGAGGTGTAAAAAGTGGTGTGGCCTCAGAACACCTGTCTGCAACGCAGCTCCCTGGCGCATACTGGAGATACCTGTTGGGCTAGTTGGCCCTCAGGGACCCTCAATATTGAAGGGGAATTAATTCCTCAACTTACAACTGGCCAGGGGGTGCGTTTGCAGAGTGCTGCAAGAAGGGGGCATGGCCTCCGGCGCGATGCCGGCCTTTTATTTATTTATTTTAAAGAAGGAGGGCTGTGTGGCCCCCTTTCTTTTTCTAATTTATTAGCCCTGGGGACCCCATCCCCCAGGGCCTGCCCCTAATTTTTTGTTGTTGAAAAAAATTAATTTGGCCCTCGCAAGGCCTAAATCGGCCCCGGGGACCCCAACCCCCGGGTCATGGCCTTTTGTTTTTTTTGTTTTTTTTATTCTTTAGGAGGGGGGCTGTGTTGCTGGACAAACCGTATGTACCTATCACCATGACGATTTGCATGATATTCATTAAAAGGCGACTATGCATACAATGAATCCACGTAGAATGTATTCACACCGCTAGTGAAGCTCTGACATGTCTGACACCCTACCGTGCCTAATCCCGGCGCCCCCACTGGTGGGTACTCTCCAAGTAGACACCCTTGTTGTTTATTTATACAAACATGGGTAGCTATTGACGGGCACATTTAATACACATGCACACCAAGCCATTCAAAGGGGATTCAACAAAAATTCGACCAAACTATGCAAGAAACCCCCTCACGGTTAATAAAAAACACATCCACCGCCGGATGTGTAATACTTTTTATTTTACTCTCTGGAAAGGAGACAAACCTCACTTGAGAGTCACAGTGTGCTCCTGGCTGAGCCCACTGCTGTGTTACACCCACCATTGCCTGCCGAGTGCCACACACCTCTGTGTTGTATTCCACCATCTAGTGCTTATGCTATGACACTCTCTAGCCCATGTGCACTGTAACACCACCCCGTCAATATGTCATACCACACTTGCCTTTGCACGGGTTATATTGCCCCATCTAACGTGCCTTCCTCGATGCCTATGTTATAAAGCACAGCGCTATGCCATACTTATTACAATCTGGGATCCATATCTTTGTCACAGTGCATATGCAATGTTACACTACCCAGCACATATTTTATATTACAACTTTAGAGACTACTTAGGTTACACAACACTGCCCTGTGCATATTACACTCCAAGGCGCATATCACATAGCAAGCGCTAGTGCCTGTGCTATCTCGCGCTCTCCAATGAATCTGTCATTGCGCACAATGTATTGCATATTATATTTCACGCCCCGGTTCATCTTATATCACACTTTTTGGTGCATAGTTTATACCATATACTATATCTAGTTTTCATTTTCAATCGTGCTCTCAGGACTATGTTCTATATAACACTGCGTCCACCTACCCTTTTCACGGGCATTACATTTTGCGATTGCGGGTGGAAGGTCAGGGGATATTTCTGCCAAGTGAGCCCGGAGTCACAGTCACAAACGTCCTCTTCTTCCTGAATAAAAGTGAGATTATGCTGCATACTTGTTTATATTTTAAGTAGTTCGCACAGACACACATTTTAAAAACAATAAAGTTCCTAATACCCACCTTCTATGAACAGTTAGCTTGCTGCCCCATCCACCTCCTCCCTATCCTCTGTTGTCTGAATCCATGGACTAGCCTCCTCCCTCCTGCCATGCATGGTCTGATGTGCTGCCACTGCCCTCCATTTAGCATGATGTACCAGTCCACTCCTCCTGCCCTCCATTGCCCAATTCTATGGGCAATCATTGACCTCCTGCTTAGCCTCTGTGCTTAGCTTGCTGCCCCTATTCTCCTTCCCCCTGCCCTCCGATGTCTTTGTGCATGCCCCTGCTCCATCCTTTTTGACCACCATGTTCCATGGACCTGCCACTCCTATCTACTCTGATTGTTCTGTTGAGCTGCCACTCCCCTCCCACCTGCCTAGCATTGTCAGATGACTGTAACCTGTCCCTGCCACCTCCACCCTACCTGTCCACATGCCATGCCCCTATCCTCTTCCTCCTGTCCTAAATGGTCCATTGTACTGCCACAACCTTCTGCCCTCCCTGGTCTGTTGTGCTGCAACTGCTCCTCCTGCCTGCCCCATGCGGTCTGTTGTGAGGCCCCTTCCCCTGAACTTTCTTGTCTGTGCACAGGTCCTGACCCTCCCTTCTATCCTCCATTGTCCTTTGTGCATGCCCCTGCACCCTCCTTCTTGCCCATCATAGCCATTGTGCTGCCACTAACCCTCCCACTTGCCATGCATGGTCTTCTGTGCTGCCATGGCCCCTCCCACCTTCATTGTGTGGTCAGCTAGCTGCTCCTGACCCCCTCCCACCTTCCCTCCATGGTCTGTGTGTATGCCATCAGTCTCACTGTTGCTCTCCATGGTGTGTCTTGTTTCTAGTGCCCATCCTGCCTGACCTCCATGGTCATCTTGCTGCTCCTGCCCTGCCTCCTTGCCCCCAGACCTCTGTTTCCATGTGCAGACCTCTATTCCCTCCTTCCTGGCTTGTCGGTTCCATTGTAATGCCCCTGATCCGTCCCTCCTGCCCTTTAGGGTCTGTTATGTTGCAGCTTTCTCTCCTGCCTGTCCATTATGGTCAGATAGCTACCATTGCCTCTTTCCCCTCTGTTGTCTGTTGTCCTTGTGCATGGTCCTGTCCCCTCCCTATTGCTTTCTACAGATTGTTGTGCTGCACTCCCGTCCCGCATGCCCTGTGTGGTGTATTGTGCTGCTGCAAACCCTGATGCCTGCCCTGTAGGGTCAGTTTGGTGCACCTCTCAATGTCCCTCCTGTCCTCTGTTATCCGAGTCCATGTCCCTACCCCAATTCCTCCTGCCTACCATGATCCAATGTACCATACTTGCGAACATTTTGAACTTGGTAAGAGGGAGATTTTGAAATAAATCTGGGGTATTGATTTTCCCCTTTGAGTTACATTGAAAAAGAGAGGATTGTAGACAGGAACCAGATCAAGTAAAGCCCATTTGAGCTTAAAAACATTGGACGTTTCCTGGCTGAAACGGGTCTGTTGGCATGTATGGTTGTATGACCACTGCCTCTTCCTTCTGCCCACAATGGTCTATTACATCACCACAGCCTCTCTTGCCAGTCCTGTATTGTTGGTTTGTAGCCCCTGCCCCCCTTTCCACTGCCCTCCATAGTCTGTTGTGCTGCCACTGCCCTTCCTGCCTGCCTAGTGTGGTCAAATTGTTGCCTCTGCACTCTCCTACCTGCCTTCAATTTTCAGAGTCCGTGCCCCTGGCCTCTGCCTCTCAACAGTATCCCAATGAACAACTAGATTGCTAACATTCTATATTTATTACAAAAGTTTGGAACGCCTGACGTTATCTTGATGTAATCAAAACTGTAATGCCTAGAGCATTTCCTTTAGAAATTAAATATGTGAGATGGTCTCATTTGCATCAAAATTATTGTTAGTGCTCTAAAAAACTAAAATGAGGACATATTTTCTGAGTTTTCAAATAGCGACAAAGAACTTTTAAATTATTTGTAATCTTAGTTTTTTTATCCAGTTGACCACTTGATTAAATGTTGCATCCAAGGGGAGAGGGTGTGGTGTTACCTCCAGAGCTGCAGACTTTGCAACTGGGGAACCAGGTTGGAGTTTCTGCTTCAGCACAACATTCTGTGATTCTGGTCAAATCACTTAATCTCCCCATGTCTACAACCAAAATGAATTTGATCTTGTGTGATGTAACCAATGCTCATGTAAAGCACTCCAACACCTGACAAGTCTGCACTATATAAAACTGCAAATACACAAAAAATAAGTGTTTTGCACACTTCTGTCATTGGGCTACATTTGGGCTACATGTGGGTGATATTTGGGCTACATTTGGGCTCTTTTGTCTCTGGTGGCCATTTTAGGAGATTTATTTGTTATGAAGTTTCCTAATTTCCTCATTTACTGCAGTCTCCTCAGTAGGAAATGCTTTCAGTTTTTTACTTTGATTCCATCAAGAAGGTATTCAGATGTGTCACACATTTGCCATAAATTCTGAATGTTAGCACTCTAGTTGCTCATTAGATCACTGTAGTAAAGCTACTGCTCACCACGGAAGTCTGCTGCTAGTATTAGAAGTGCATGTTTCAGTCTGCATATCAGAATTTTTTAATGAAATAGAAGAGGATTTGAGAAGTCACTCAAAATATGCCCTAATTTTTCTTTCTTCAGCACTAATCATAATTTCTATGGCAAAATGAACCCCCTCATTGTGTTCCTTTTTAAATTAAATGTTTTAAGTGTTACCAGTTTATTCCAATCAAGATGGCTTCAGGTATGCCATACGTTTGTCATAAGTAAGACAGTAAGCGCTCTAGTTGATCTTAAGAACACTCTGGGACGTTCTGTCATTGGGCTACATTTGGGCTACATCTGGGTGATATTTGGGCTACATTTGGGCTACATTTGGGCTCTTTTGTCTCTGGTGGCCATCTTGGGAGATTTATTTGTTATGAAGTTTCCTAATTTCCTCATTTACTGCAGTCTCCTCAGTAGGAAATACTTTCAGTTTTTTACTTTGATTCCATCAAGAAGGTATTCAGATGTGTCACACGTTTTCCATAAATTCTGAATGTTAGCACTCTAGTTGCTCATTAGATCACTGTAGTAAAGCTACTGCTCACCAGGCAAATCTGCTGCTGGTATTGAAAGAGTATGTTTCAGTCTGCATGTCAGAATTTTTTTATGAAATAAAAGAGGATTTCAGAAGTCAAAATGTGTTTTTCTTTCTGCAGCACTAATCATAATTTATATGGCAAAATGATCCCCTCATTTTGTTCCTTTGTAAATTAAATGTTTTAAGTGTTACCACTTTATTCCAATCAAGATGGCTTCAGGTGTGCCATACTTTTGTCATAAGTAAGACTGTTAGCGCTCTAGTTGTTCTTTAGAACACTCTGGGAAGCTGCAGTAGAACACAAAGGAATCAACTGACAGTCTCTGCCCTTGTTGGATGTACATGTTTTACTGAGAATGTCAGACTTCATTCTCACATGACTGAGAAAGATAATGTGAATTTACAGAAAATATGCTCTCAGTTTAGCTTATAGATCACCTTCCAAACCTCTGTGGGAAAAGCATGAGAAAATAGTTTTCTCTAAAACATGGTTCATGATATCACAGCAGAAGGCTTTTTTTCACATGGTAAAATCACCTTAGAACACACCACAATTCCTTAAATGAGTATGGTACCATCAACAAATGATTTATAATGTAACTAAAGTCTTAAAACCTTCTATTAACTGCAATGCTTTTTAATGAGGTGCTATCATGTATATTGGTCCCAAGATGGCTGCCAACACTTCTTGGATGAAGTGCTGACAGCCAATCAGATCTCAGGATGAGATGTGTGGTTAGGCTCCGCCCAGATATATATATGATTTTACTTCTGATTTTCTCAGGAACTACGGAACAGATTGACTCCATATATACAAAAGGCACATCCCTGAGCTGAGGACTACCTCTTTGCCAAATTTCAAGTAATTCTGTTCAGCCGTTCGGGCTGTACCTTGAACTAAAGGTCCCTATGGAAAATTGCATGGGGAAAACACGTTTTGGGACCCCCCTTTTTTCTCAGCCCCCGCTTGGCGATCCCCCCCGAGACTTTCAGGGTGAAGCGGTGTGCTCCCACCCCTGTTCCTGTTTAATAGTAGTCCCGTGAGTCATTGAGCTGACGAGCTTGTGGATGAAGCACCCGTATGCCTGTGAGAGGTACCTGACCTGAGAAAAATGTTGGCAGCCTAATCAGCAAACCCCAAATTTCAAAGACTGTAATCTCTACTGATGATGGTTAAAGAACCAGAAACACGTGTCTAGAAATCAGCACTATCTTTGTCAACTGTGGCGAAACACTCGAACACTCTTGAAGCAAGCAAGTAACTGAAACTGCATTTACCACAATGCCAGGGGCGAAACTTGCTGGGAGATGAAGCGGCGTCCTCCCACCCCTGTTCCTGTTTAATAGTTCTCCCGTGAGTCATTGATCTGACGAGCTGGTGGATGAAGCAACCGCATGCCTGTGAGAGGTACCAGACCAGATAAAGATGTTGGCAGCCTACTCAGCAAACCCCATATTTGAAAGACTGTAATCTCTACTGATGACGGTTAAAAAACCAGAAACACATGTCTAGAGATCAGCACTATCTGGGCCAACTGTGGCTAAACAATCGAACAGACTTGAAGCAAGCAAGTAACCGAAACTGCATATACCACATTGCCAGGGGCGAACCTTGCTGGGAGGTGCAGCGGTGTGCTCCCACCCCTGTTCCTGTTTAAAAGTACTCCTGTGAGTCTTTGAGCTGAGGAGCTCGTGAATGAAGCACCCGCATGCCTGTGAGAGGTACCTGACCTGAGAAAGATGTTGGCAGCCTAATCATCAAACCCCAAATTTCCAAGACTGTAATCTCTACTGATGATGGTTAAAGAACCAGAACCACTTGTCTAGAGATCAGCACTATCTTCGCCAACTGTGGCAAAACACTCGAACACTCTTAAAGCAAGCAAGTAACTGAAACTGCATTTACCACAATGCCAGGGGCGAACCTTGCTGGGAGGTGAAGCGGTGTGCTCCCACCCCTTTTCCTGTTTGATAGTACTCCTGTGAGTCATTAAGCTGACGAGCTCGTGGATGAAGCACCCTCAAGCCTGTGAGAGGTACCTGATCTGATAAAGATGTTGTCAGCCTATTTAGCAAACCCCAGGTTTCAAAGACTGTAATCTCTACTGATGACGGTTAAAGAACTAGAAACACGTGTCTAGAGATCAGCACTATCTGCGCCAACTGTGGCGAAACACTCGAACACTCTTGAAGCAAGCAAGTAACCGAAACTGCATTTACCACAATGCCAGGGGCGAACCTTGCTGGGAGGTGAAGCGGTGTGCTCCTACCCCTGTTCCTGTTTAATACTACTCCCGTTAGTCATTGAGCTGACAAGCTCGTGGATGAAGCGCCCGCATGCCTGTGAGAGGTACCTGATCTGATAAAGATGTTGGCAGCCTACTCAGCATACCCCTAATTTGAAAGACTGTAATCTCTACTGATGACGGTTAAAGAACCAGAAACACGTGTCTAGAGATCAGCACTCTATGCGCCAACTGTGGCGAAACACTTGAACACTCTTGAAGCAAGCAAGTGACCGAAACTGCATTTACCACAATGCCAGGGGCGAACTTTGCTGGGAGGTGAAGCGGTGTGCTCCCACCCCTGTTCCTGTTTAATAGTTCTCCTGTGAGTCATTGAGCTGACGAGCTGGTGGATGAAGCACCCGCATGCCTGTGAGAGGTACCTGACCTGAGAAAGATGTTGGCAGCCTACTCAGCAAACCCCAAATTTCAAAGACTGTAATCTCTACTGATGACGGTTAAAGAACCAGAAACACGTGTCTAGAGATCAGCACTATCTGCTCCAACTGTGGCGAAACAATCCAACACACTTGAAGCAAGCAAGTAACCGAAACTGCATTTACCACAATGCCAGGGGCGAACCTTGCTGGGAGGTGAAACGATGTGCTCCCACCCCTGTTCCTGTTTAATACTACTCCTGTTAGTCATTGAGCTGACAAGCTCGTGGATGAAGCGCCCGCATGCCTGTGAGAGGTACCTGACCTGAGAAAGATGTTGGCAGCCTACTCAGCAAACCCCAAATTTCAAAGACTGTAATCTCTACTGATGACGGTTAAAGAACCAGAAACACGTGTCTAGAGATCAGCACTATCTGCTCCAACTGTGGCGAAACACTCGAACACTCTTGAAGCAAGCAAGTAACCGAAACTGCATTTACCACAATGCCAGGGGCGAACCTTGCTGGGAGGTGAAGCGGTGTGCTCCTACCCCTGTTCCTGTTTAATACTACTCCCGTTAGTCATTGAGCTGACAAGCTCGTGGATGAAGCGCCCGCATGCCTGTGAGAGGTACCTGATCTGATAAAGATGTTGGCAGCCTACTCAGCATACCCCTAATTTGAAAGACTGTAATCTCTACTGATGACGGTTAAAGAACCAGAAACACGTGTCTAGAGATCAGCACTCTATGCGCCAACTGTGGCGAAACACTTGAACACTCTTGAAGCAAGCAAGTGACCGAAACTGCATTTACCACAATGCCAGGGGCGAACTTTGCTGGGAGGTGAAGCGGTGTGCTCCCACCCCTGTTCCTGTTTAATAGTTCTCCTGTGAGTCATTGAGCTGACGAGCTGGTGGATGAAGCACCCGCATGCCTGTGAGAGGTACCTGACCTGAGAAAGATGTTGGCAGCCTACTCAGCAAACCCCAAATTTCAAAGACTGTAATCTCTACTGATGACGGTTAAAGAACCAGAAACACGTGTCTAGAGATCAGCACTATCTGCTCCAACTGTGGCGAAACAATCCAACACACTTGAAGCAAGCAAGTAACCGAAACTGCATTTACCACAATGCCAGGGGCGAACCTTGCTGGGAGGTGAAACGATGTGCTCCCACCCCTGTTCCTGTTTAATACTACTCCTGTTAGTCATTGAGCTGACAAGCTCGTGGATGAAGCGCCCGCATGCCTGTGAGAGGTACCAGACCTGAGAAAGATGTTGGCAGCCTACTCAGTAAACCCCACATTTTAAAGACTGTAATCTCTACTGATGGCGGTTAAAGAACCAGAAGCACGCGTCTAGTGATCAGCACTATCTGCGCCAACTGTGACGAAACACTCGAACACTCTTGAAGCAAGCAAGTAACCGAAACTGCATTTACCACAATGCCACCGGCGAACCTTGCTGGGAGGTGAAGCGGTGTGCTCCCACCCCTGTTCCTGTTTAAAAGTACTCCCTTGAGTCATTGAGCTGACGAGCTCGTGTATGAAGCACCCGCATGCCTGTGAGAGGTACCTGACCTGAGAAAGATGTTGGCAACCTACTCAGCAAACCCTATATTTGAAAAACTGTAATCTTCTACTGATGGCGGTTAAAGAACCAGAAACACGTGTCTAGATATCAGCACTATCTGCGCCAACTGTGGAGAAACACTTGAACACTCTTAAAGCAAGCAAGTAACTGAAACTGCATTTACCAAAATTACAGGGGCGAACCTTGCTAAGAGGTGAGGCAGTGTGCTCCCAACCCTTTTCCTGTTTAATAGTACTCCCATGAGTCATTGAGCTGACAAGCTCATGGATGAAGCACCCGCATGCCAGTGAGAGGTACCTGACCTGAGAAAGATGTACGCAGCCTTCTCAGCAAACTCCACATTTAAAAGACTGTCATCTGTACTGATGACAGTTAAAGAACCAGAAACGCATGTCTAGAGATCAGCACTATCTGCGCCAACTGTGGCAAAATACTCAAACACTCTTGAAGCAAGCAAGTAACTGAAACTGCATTTACCACAAGGCCGGGGGCGAACCTTGCTGGGAGGTGAAGCGGTGTGCTCTCAGCACTTTTCCTGTTTAATAGTACTCCTGTGAGTCATTGAGCTGACGAGCTGGTGGATGAAGCACCCGCATGCCTCTGAGAGTTACCTGACCTGAGAAAGATGTTGGCAGCCTACTCAGCAAACCCCAGATTTCAAAGACTGTAATCTCTACTGATGACAGTTAAAGAACCAGAAACACGTGTCTAGGTATCAGCACCATCTGCGAAAACTGTGGCGAAACAATCAAACACACTTGAAGCAAGCAAGTAACCTAAACTGCATTTACCACATTGCCAGGGGCGAACATTGCTGGGAGGTGAAGCGGTGTGCTCCCACCCCTGTTCCTGTTTAATAGTACTCTCATTAGTCATTGAGCTGACGAGCTCGTGGATGAAGCACCCGCATGCCTGTGAGAGGTACCTGACCTGAGAAAGATGTTGGCAGCCTACTCATCGAACCCCAAATTTCCAAGATTGTAATCTCTACTGATGACGGTTAAAGAACCAGAAACACGTGTCTTGAGATCAGCACTATCTGCGCCAACTGTGGTGAAACACTCGAACACTCTTGAAGCAAGCAAGTAACCGAAACTGCATTTACTACAATACCAGGGATGAACCTTCCTGGCAGGTGAAGCGGTGTGCTCCCACCTTTTTTCCTGTTTAATAGTTCTCCAGTGAGTCATTGAGCTGACGAGCTCATGGATGAAGCACCCGCATGCCTGTGAGAGGTACCTGACCTGAGAAAGATGTTGGCAGCCTACTCAGCAAACCCCAAATTTAAAAGACTCTAATATCTACTGATGATGGTTAAAGAACCAGAAAGACGTGTCTAGAGATCAGCACTATCTGCACCAACTGTGGCGAAACACTCGAACACTCTTGAAGCAAGCAAATAACCAAAACTGCATTTACCACAATGCCTGGGGAGAACCTTGCTGGGAGGTGAAGCGGTGTGCTCCCACCCCTGTTCCTGTTTAATAGTAATCCCGTGAGTCATTGAGCTGACGAGCTCGTGGATGAAGCACCTGCATGCCTGTGAGAGGTACCTGACCTGAGAAAAATGTTGGTAGCCTAATCAGCAAACCCCAAATTTCAAAGACTGTAATCTCTACTGATGATGGTTAAAGAACCAGAAACACGTGTCTAGAAATTAGCACTATCTGCGTCAACTGTGGCGAAACACTCGAACACTCTTGAAGCAAGCAAGTAACTGAAACTGCATTTACCACAATGCCAGGGGCGAAAGTTGCTGAGAGGTGAAGCGGCGTCCTCCCACCCCTGTTCCTGTTTAATAGTTCTCCCGTGAGTCATTGAGCTGACGAGCTGGTGGATGAAGCACCCGCATGCCTGTGAGAGGTACCTGACCTAAGAAAGATGTTGGCAGCCTACTCATCGAACTCCAAATTTCCAAGATTGTAATCTCTACTGATGACGGTTAAAGAACCAGAACCACTTGTCTAGAGATCAGCACTATCTTCGCCAACTGTGGCAAAACACTCGAACACTCTTGAAGCAAGCAACTAACTGAAACTGCATTTACCGCAATGCCAGTGGCGAACCTTGCTGGGAGGTGAAGCGGTGTGCTCCCACCCCTTTTCCTGTTTAATAGTACTACTGTGAGTCATTAAGCTGACGAGCTCGTGGATGAAGCACCCGCAAGCCTGTGAGAGGAACCTGATCTGATAAAGATGTTGGCAGCCTACTCAGCAAACCCCAGATTTCAAAGACTGTAATCTCTACTGATGACGGTTAAAGAACCAGAAACACATGTCTAGAGATCAGCACTATCTGCGCCAACTGTGGCGAAACACTCAAACACTCTTGAAGCAAGCAAGTAACCAAAACTGCATTTACCACAATGCCAGGGGCGAACCTTGCTGGGAGGTGAAGCGGTGTGCTCCCACCCCTGTTCCTGTTTAATAGTACTCCCGTGAGTCATTGAGCTGACAAGCTCGTGGATGAAACGCCCGCATGCCTGTGAGAGGTACCTGATCTGAGAAAGATGTTGGCAGCCTCACCATACCCCAAATTTGAAAGACTGTAATCTCTACTGACGACGGTTAAAGAACCAGAAACACGTGTCTAGAGATCAGCACTATATGCGCCAACTGTGGCGAAACACTTGAACACTCTTGAAGCAAGCAAGTGACCGAAACTGCATTTACCACAATGCCAGGGGCGAACTTTGCTGGGAGGTGAAGCGGTGTGCTCCCACCCCTGTTCCTGTTTAATAGTTCTCCTGTGAGTCATTGAGCTGACGAGCTGGTGGATGAAGCACCCGCATGCCTGTGAGAGGTACCTGACCTGAGAAAGATGTTGGCAGCCTACTCAGCAAACCCCAAATTTCAAAGACTGTAATCTCTACTGATGACGGTTAAAGAACCAGAAACACGTGTCTAGAGATCAGCACTATAAGCGCCAACTGTGGCGAAACAATCCAACACACTTGAAGCAAGCAAGTAACCGAAAATGCATTTACCACAATGCCAGGGGCGATTCTTGCTGGGAGGTGAAGCAGCGTGCTCCCACCCCTGTCCTGTTTAATAGTACTCCCGTGAGTCATTGAGCTGCCAAGCTCATGGATGAAGCTCCCGCATGCCTGTGAGAGGTACCTGATCTGAGAAAGATGTTGGCAGCCTAATAAGCATACCCCAAATTTGAAATTCTGTAATCTCTACTGATGACGGTTAAAGAACCAGAAACACGTGTCTAGAGATCAGCACTATCTGCGCCAACTGTGGCGAAACAATCGAACACACTTGAAGCAAGCAAGTAACCGAAACTGCATTTACCACAATGCCAGGGGCGAACCTTGCTGGGAGGTGAAGCGGTGTGCTCCAAGCCCTGTTCCTGTTTAATAGTACTTTCATGAGTCATTGAGCTGACGAGCTCGTGGATGAAGCACCTGCATGCCTATGAGAGGTACCAGACCTGAGAAAGATGTTGGCAGCCTACTCAGTAAACCCCACATTTTAAAGACTGTAATCTCCACTGATGGCGGTTAAAGAACCAGAAACAAGCATCTACTGATCAGCACTATCTGCGCCAACTGTGGCAAAACACTCGAACACTGTTGAAGCAAGCAAGTAACCGAAACTGCATTTACCACAATGCCACCGGCGAACCTTGCTGGGAGGTGAAGAGGTGGACTCCCACCCCTGTTCCTGTTTAATAGTTCTCCCGTGAGTCATTGAGCTGACGAGCTCATGGATGAAGCACCCACATGCCTGTGAGAGGTACTTGACCTGAAAAAGATGTTGGCAGCCTGCTTAGCGAACTCCACATTTGAAAGACTGTAATCTCTACTGATGACGGTTAAAGAACCAGAACCACGTGTCTAGAGATTAGCACTATCGGCGCCAACTGTGGTGAAACACTCGAACACTCTTGAAGCAAGCAAGTATCTGAAACTGCATTTACCACAATGCCAGGGGCGAACCTTGCTGGTAGGTGAAGCGGTGTGCTCCCACCCCTGTTCCTGTTTAATAGTAGTCCCGTGAGTCATTGAGCTGACAGGCTCGTGGATGAAGCACCTGCATGCCTGTGAGAGGTACCTGACCTGAGAAAAATGTTGGCAGCCTAATCAGCAAACCGCAAATTTCAAAGACTGTAATCTCTACTGATGATGGTTAAGGAACCAGAAACACGTGTCTAGAAATCAGCACTATCTGCGTCAACTGTGGCGAAACACTCAAACACTCTTGAAGCAAGCAAGTAACTGAAACTGCATTTACCACAATGCCAGGGGCGAAACTTGCTGGGAGGTGAAGTGGCGTCCTCCCACCCCTGTTCCTGTTTAATAGTTCTCCCGTGAGTCATTGAGCTGACGAGCTGGTGGATGAAGCACCCGCATGCCTGTGAGAGGTACCTGACCTGAGAAAGATGTTGGCAGCCTACTCATCGAACCCCAAATTTCCAAGATTGTAATCTCTACTGATGACGGTTAAAGAACCAGAACCACTTGACTAGAGATCAGCACTATCTTCGCCAACTGTGGCAAAACACTCGAACACTCTTGAAGCAAGCAAGTAACTGAAACTGCATTTACCACAATGCCAGGGGCGAACCTTGCTGGGAGGTGAAGCGGTGTGCTCCCACCCCTTTTCCTGTTTAATAGTACTCCTGTGAGTCATTAAGCTGACGAGCTCGTGGATGAAGCACCCGCAAGCCTGTGAGAGGTACCTGATCTGATAAAGATGTTGGCAGCCTATTCAGCAAACCCCAGATTTCAAAGACTGTAATCCCTACTGATGACGGTTAAAGAACCAGAAACACGTGTCTAGAGATCAGCACTATCTGCGCCAACTGTGGCGAAACACTCAAACACTCTTGAAGCAAGCAAGTAACTAAAACTGCATTTACCCTAATGCCAGGGGCTAACCTTGCTGGGAGGTGAAGCGGTGTTCTCCCACCCCTGTTCCTGTTTAAAAGTACTCCTGTGAGTCATTGAGCTGAGGAGCTCGTATATGAAGCACCCGCATGCCTGTGAGATGTACCTGACCTGAGAAAAATGTTGGCAGCCTACTCAGCAAACCCCACATTTGAAAAACTGTAATCTCTACTGATGACGGTTAAAGAACCAGAAACATGTGTCTAGAGATCAGCACTATGTGTGCCAACTGTGGGGAAACACTCGAACTCTCTTAAAGCAAGCAAGTAACTGAAACTGCATTTACAAAAATGCCAGGGTGCGAACCTTGCTGGGAGGTGAAGTGGTGTGCTCCCACCCATGTTCCTGTTTAATAGTACTCCTGTGAGTCATTGAGCTGACAAGCTCATGGATGAAGCACCCACATGCCTGTGAGAGGTACCTGACCTGAGAAAGATGTACGCAGCCTTCTCAGCAAACTCCACATTTGAAAGACTGTCATCTCTACTGATGACAGTTAAAGAACCAGAAACACATGTCTAGAGATCAGCACTATCTGCGCCAACTGTGGCAAAACACTCAAACACTCTTGAAGCAAGCAAGTAACTGAAACTGCATTCACCAAAATACCACGGTGCGAACCTTGCTGGGAGGTGAAGCGGTGTGCTCCCACCCCTGTTCCTGTTTAATAGTACTCCCGTGAGTCATTGAGCTGACAAGCTCCTGGATGAAGCACCCGCATGCCTGTGAGAGGTACCTGATCTGAGAAAGATGTTGGCAGCCTACTCAGCATACCCCAAATTTGAAAGACTGTAATGTCTAATGATGACGGTTAAAGAACCAGAAACACGTGTCTAGAGATCAGCACTATCTTCGTCAACTGTGGCGAAACACTCGAACACTCTTGAAGCAAGCAAGTAACTGAAACTGCATTTACCACAATGCCAGGGGCGAAACTTGCTGGGAGATGAAGCGGCGTCCTCCCACCCCTGTTTCTGTTTAATAGTTCTCCCGTGAGTCATTGATCTGACGAGCTGGTGGATGAAGCACCCGCATGCCTGTGAGAGGTACCAGACCTGAGAAAGATGTTGGCAGCCTACTCAGCAAACCCCATATTTGAAAGACTGTAATCTCTACAGATGACGGTTAAAAAACCAGAAACACATGTCTGGAGATCAGCACTATCTGCGCCAACTGTGGCTAAACAACCGAACAGACTTGAAGCAAGCAAGTAACCGAAACTGCATATACCACATTGCCAGGGGCGAACCTTGCTGGGAGGTGCAGCGGTGTGCTCCCACCCCTGTTCCTGTTTAAAAGTACTCCTGTGAGTCATTGAGCTGAGGAGCTCGTGAATGAAGCACCCGCATGCCTGTGAGAGGTACCTGACCTGAGAAAGATGTTGGCAGCCTACTCATCAAACCCCAAATTTCCAAGACTGTAATCTCTACTGATGACGGTTAAAGAACCAGAACCACTTGTCTAGAGATCAGCACTATCTTCGCCAACTGTGGCAAAACACTCGAACACTCTTAAAGCAAGCAAGTAACTGAAACTGCATTTACCACAATGCCAGGGGCGAACCTTGCTGGGAGGTGAAGCGGTGTGCTCCCACCCCTTTTCCTGTTTGATAGTACTCCTGTGAGTCATTAAGCTGACGAGCTCGTGGATGAAGCACCCTCAAGCCTGTGAGAGGTACCTGATCTGATAAAGATGTTGGCAGCCTATTTAGCAAACCCCAGGTTTCAAAGACTGGAATCTTTACTGATGACGGTTAAAGAACTAGAAACACGTGTCTAGAGATCAGCACTATCTGCGCCAACTGTGGCAAAACACTCAAACACTCTTGAAGCAAGCAAGTAACTGAAACTGCATTCACCAAAATACCACGGTGCGAACCTTGCTGGGAGGTGAAGCGGTGTGCTCCCACCCCTGTTCCTGTTTAATAGTACTCCCGTGAGTCATTGAGCTGACAAGCTCCTGGATGAAGCACCCGCATGCCTGTGAGAGGTACCTGATCTGAGAAAGATGTTGGCAGCCTACTCAGCATACCCCAAATTTGAAAGACTGTAATCTCTAATGATGACGGTTAAAGAACCAGAAACACGTGTCTAGAGATCAGCACTATCTTCGTCAACTGTGGCGAAACACTCGAACACTCTTGAAGCAAGTAACTGAAACTGCATTTACCACAATGCCAGGGGCGAAACTTGCTGGGAGATGAAGCGGCGTCCTCCCACCCCTGTTCCGGTTTAATAGTTATCCCGTGAGTCATTGATCTGACGAGCTGGTGGATGAAGCACCCGCATGCCTGTGAGAGGTACCAGACCTGAGAAAGATGTTGGCAGCCTACTCAGCAAACCCCATATTTGAAAGACTGTAATCTCTACAGATGACGGTTAAAAAACCAGAAACACATGTCTGGAGATCAGCACTATCTGCGCCAACTGTGGCTAAACAATCGAACAGACTTGAAGCAAGCAAGTAACCGAAACTGCATATACCACATTGCCAGGGGCGAACCTTGCTGGGAGGTGCAGCGGTGTGCTCCCACCCCTGTTCCTGTTTAAAAGTACTCCTGTGAGTCATTGAGCTGAGGAGCTCGTGAATGAAGCACCCGCATGCCTGTGAGAGGTACCTGACCTGAGAAAGATGTTGGCAGCCTACTCATCAAACCCCAAATTTCCAAGACTGTAATCTCTACTGATGACGGTTAAAGAACCAGAACCACTTGTCTAGAGATCAGCACTATCTTCGCCAACTGTGGCAAAACACTCGAACACTCTTAAAGCAAGCAAGTAACTGAAACTGCATTTACCACAATGCCAGGGGCGAACCTTGCTGGGAGGTGAAGCGGTGTGCTCCCACCCCTTTTCCTGTTTGATAGTACTCCTGTGAGTCATTAAGCTGACGAGCTCGTGGATGAAGCACCCTCAAGCCTGTGAGAGGTACCTGATCTGATAAAGATGTTGGCAGCCTATTTAGCAAACCCCAGGTTTCAAAGACTGGAATCTTTACTGATGACGGTTAAAGAACTAGAAACACGTGTCTAGAGATCAGCACTATCTGCGCCAACTGTGGCAAAACACTCGAACACTCTTAAAGCAAGCAAGTAACTGAAACTGCATTTACCACAATGCCAGGGGCGAACCTTGCTGGGAGGTGAAGCGGTGTGCTCCCACCCCTTTTCCTGTTTGATAGTACTCCTGTGAGTCATTAAGCTGACGAGCTCGTGGATGAAGCACCCTCAAGCCTGTGAGAGGTACCTGATCTGATAAAGATGTTGGCAGCCTATTTAGCAAACCCCAGGTTTCAAAGACTGTAATCTCTACTGATGACGGTTAAAGAACTAGAAACACGTGTCTGGAGATCAGCACTATCTGCGCCAACTGTGGCGAAACACTCGAACACTCTTGAAGCAAGCAAGTAACCGAAACTGCATTTACCACAATGCCAGGGGCGAACCTTGCTGGGAGGTGAAGCGGTGTGCTCCCACCCCTGTTCCTGTTTAATACAACTCCCGTTAGTCATTGAGCTGACAAGCTCGTGGATGAAGCGCCCGCATGCCTGTGAGAGGTACCTGATCTGATA
This sequence comes from Triturus cristatus, assembly GCF_964204655.1. Lineage (NCBI taxonomy): Eukaryota > Metazoa > Chordata > Amphibia > Caudata > Salamandridae > Triturus > Triturus cristatus. The sequence goes on along the minus strand of NC_140591.1, from coordinate 1,513,456,498 downwards.
AAGATGTTGGCAGCCTACTCAGCATACCCCAAATTTGAAAGACTGTAATCTCTACTGATGACGGTTAAAGAACCAGAAACACGTGTCTAGAGATCAGCACTATATGCACCAACTGTGGCGAAACACTTGAACACTCTTGAAGCAAGCAAGTGACCGAAACTGCATTTACCACAATGCCAGGGGCGAACTTTGCTGGGAGGTGAAGCGGTGTGCTCCCAGCCCTGTTCCTGTTTAATAGTTCTCCTGTGAGTCATTGAGCTGACGAGCTGGTGGATGAAGCACCCGCATGCCTGTGAGAGGTACCTGACCTGAGAAAGATGTTCGCAGCCTACTCAGCAAACCCAAAATTTCAAAGACTGTAATCTCTACTGATGACGGTTAAAGAACCAGAAACACGTGTCTAGAGATCAGCACTATCTGCTCCAACTGTGGCGAAACAATCCAACACACTTGAAGCAAGCAAGTAACCGAAAATGCATTTACCACAAAGCCAGGGGCGATTCTTGCTGGGAGGTGAAGCGGTGTGCTCCCACCCCTGTTCCTGTTTAATAGTACTCCCGTTAGTCATTGAGCTGACAAGCTCGTGGATGAAGCGCCCGCATGCCTGTGAGAGGTACCTGATCTGAGAAAGATGTTGGCAGCCTACTCAGCAAACCCCAAATTTCAAAGACTGTAATCTCTACTGATGACGGTTAAAGAACCAATAACACGTGTCTAGAGATCAGCACTATCTGCTCCAACTGTGGCGAAACACTCAAACACTCTTGAAGCATGCAAGTAACCGAAACTGCATTTACCACAATGCCAGGGGCGAACCTTGCTGGGAGGTGAAACGGTGTGCTCCCACCCCTGTTCCTGTTTAATACTACTCCCGTTAGTCATTGAGCTGACAAGCTCGTGGATGAAGCGCCCGCATGCCTGTGAGAGGTACCAGACCTGAGAAAGATGTTGGCAGCCTACTCAGTAAACCCCACATTTTAAAGACTGTAATCTCTACTGATGGCGGTTAAAGAACCAGAAACACGCGTCTAGTGATCAGCACTATCTGCGCCAACTGTGACGAAACACTCGAATACTCTTGAAGCAAGCAAGTAACCGAAACTGCATTTACCACAATGCCACCGGCGAACCTTGCTGGGAGGTGAAGCGGTGTGCTCCCACCCCTGTTCCTGTTTAAAAGTACTCCCTTGAGTCATTGATCTGACGAGCTTGTGTATGAAGCACCCGCATGCCTGTGAGAGGTACCTGACCTTAGAAAGATGTTGGCAACCTACTCAGCAAACCCTATATTTGAAAAACTGTAATCTTCTACTGATGGCGGGTTAAAGAACCAGAAACACGTGTCTAGATATCAGCACTATCTGCGCCAACTGTGGAGAAACACTTGAACACTCTTAAAGCAAGCAAGTAACTGAAACTGCATTTACCAAAATTACAGGGGCGAACCTTGCTAAGAGGTGAAGCAGTGTGCTCCCACCCCTTTTCCTGTTTAATAGTACTCCCATGAGTCATTGAGCTGACAAGCTCATGGATGAAGCACCCGCATGCCAGTGAGAGGTACCTGACCTGAGAAAGATGTACGCAGCCTTCTCAGAAAACTCCACATTTGAAAGACTGTCATCTGTACTGATGACAGTTAAAGAACCAGAAACACATGTCTAGAGATCAGCACTATCTGCGCCAACTGTGGCAAAATACTCAAACACTCTTGAAGCAAGCAAGTAACTGAAACTGCATTTACCACAAGGCCAGGGGCGAACCTTGCTGGGAGGTGAAGCGGTGTGCTCTCAGCACTTTTCCTGTTTAATAGTACTCCTGTGAGTCATTGAGCTGACGAGCTGGTGGATGAAGCACCCGCATGCCTCTGAGAGTTACCTGACCTGAGAAAGATGTTGGCAGCCTACTCAGCAAACCCCAGATTTCAAAGACTCTAATATCTACTGATGACAGTTAAAGAACCAGAAACACGTGTCTAGGTATCAGCACCATCTGTGAAAACTGTGGCGAAACAATCGAACACACTTGAAGCAAGCAAGTAACCTAAACTGCATTTACCACATTGCCAGGGGCGAACATTGCTGGGAGGTGAAGCGGTGTGCTCCCACCCCTGTTCCTGTTTAATAGCACTCTTATTAGTCATTGAGCTGACGAGCTCGTGGATGAAGCACCCGCATGCCTGTGAGAGGTACCTGACCTGAGAAAGATGTTGGCAGCCTACTCATCGAACCCCAAATTTCCAAGATTGTAATCTCTACTGATGACGGTTGAAGAACCAGAAACACGTGTCTTGAGATCAGCACTATCTGCGCCAACTGTGGTGAAACACTCGAACACTCTTGAAGAAAGCAAGTAACCGAAACTGCATTTACTACAATACCAGGGATGAACCTTCCTGGCAGGTGAAGCGGTGTGCTCCCACCTTTTTTCCTGTTTAATAGTTCTCCAGTGAGTCATTGAGCTGACGAGCTCATGGATGAAGCACCCGCATGCCTGTGAGAGGTACCTGACCTGAGAAAGATGTTGGCAGCCTACTCAGCAAACCCCAAATTTAAAAGACTGTAATATCTACTGATGATGGTTAAAGAACCAGAAAGACGTGTCTAGAGATCAGCACTATCTGCACCAACTGTGGCGAAACACTCGAACACTCTTGAAGCAAGCAAATAACCAAAACTGCATTTACCACACTGCCTGGGGAGAACCTTGCTGGGAGGTGAAGCGGTGTGCTCCCACCCCTGTTCCTGTTTAATAGTAGTCCCGTGAGTCATTTAGCTGACGAGCTCGTGGATGAAGCACCTGCATGCCTGTGAGAGGTACCTGACCTGAGAAAAATGTTGGTAGCCTAATCAGCAAACCCCAAATTTCAAAGACTGTAATCTCTACTGATGATGGTTAAAGAACCAGAAACACGTGTCTAGAGATCAGCACTATATGCACCAACTGTGGCGAAACACTTGAACACTCTTGAAGCAAGCAAGTGACCGAAACTGCATTTACCACAATGCCAGGGGCGAACTTTGCTGGGAGGTGAAGCGGTGTGCTCCCAGCCCTGTTCCTGTTTAATAGTTCTCCTGTGAGTCATTGAGCTGACGAGCTGGTGGATGAAGCACCCGCATGCCTGTGAGAGGTACCTGACCTGAGAAAGATGTTGGCAGCCTACTCAGCAAACCCCAAATTTCAAAGACTGTAATCTCTACTGATGACGGTTAAAGAACCAGAAACACGTGTCTAGAGATCAGCACTATCTGCTCCAACTGTGGCGAAACAATCCAACACACTTGAAGCAAGCAAGTAACCGAAAATGCATTTACCACAATGCCAGGGGCGATTCTTGCTGGGAGGTGAAGCGGTGTGCTCCCACCCCTGTTCCTGTTTAATAGTACTCCCGTTAGTCATTGAGCTGACAAGCTCGTGGATGAAGCGCCCGCATGCCTGTGAGAGGTACCTGATCTGAGAAAGATGTTGGCAGCCTACTCAGCAAACCCCAAATTTCAAAGACTGTAATCTCTACTGATGACGGTTAAAGAACCAATAACACGTGTCTAGAGATCAGCACTATCTGCTCCAACTGTGGCGAAACACTCAAACACTCTTGAAGCATGCAAGTAACCGAAACTGCATTTACCACAATGCCAGGGGCGAACCTTGCTGGGAGGTGAAACGGTGTGCTCCCACCCCTGTTCCTGTTTAATACTACTCCCGTTAGTCATTGAGCTGACAAGCTCGTGGATGAAGCGCCCGCATGCCTGTGAGAGGTACCAGACCTGAGAAAGATGTTGGCAGCCTACTCAGTAAACCCCACATTTTAAAGACTGTAATCTCTACTGATGGCGGTTAAAGAACCAGAAACACGCGTCTAGTGATCAGCACTATCTGCGCCAACTGTGACGAAACACTCGAATACTCTTGAAGCAAGCAAGTAACCGAAACTGCATTTACCACAATGCCACCGGCGAACCTTGCTGGGAGGTGAAGCGGTGTGCTCCCACCCCTGTTCCTGTTTAAAAGTACTCCCTTGAGTCATTGAGCTGACGAGCTTGTGTATGAAGCACCCGCATGCCTGTGAGAGGTACCTGACCTTAGAAAGATGTTGGCAACCTACTCAGCAAACCCTATATTTGAAAAACTGTAATCTTCTACTGATGGCGGGTTAAAGAACCAGAAACACGTGTCTAGATATCAGCACTATCTGCGCCAACTGTGGAGAAACACTTGAACACTCTTAAAGCAAGCAAGTAACTGAAACTGCATTTACCAAAATTACAGGGGCGAACGTTGCTAAGAGGTGAAGCAGTGTGCTCCCACCCCTTTTCCTGTTTAATAGTACTCCCATGAGTCATTGAGCTGACAAGCTCATGGATGAAGCACCCGCATGCCAGTGAGAGGTACCTGACCTGAGAAAGATGTACGCAGCCTTCTCAGAAAACTCCACATTTGAAAGACTGTCATCTGTACTGATGACAGTGAAAGAACCAGAAACACATGTCTAGAGATCAGCACTATCTGCGCCAACTGTGGCAAAATACTCAAACACTCTTGAAGCAAGCAAGTAACTGAAACTGCATTTACCACAAGGCCAGGGGCGAACCTTGCTGGGAGGTGAAGCGGTGTGCTCTCAGCACTTTTCCTGTTTAATAGTACTCCTGTGAGTCATTGAGCTGACGAGCTGGTGGATGAAGCACCCGCATGCCTCTGAGAGTTACCTGACCTGAGAAAGATGTTGGCAGCCTACTCAGCAAACCCCAGATTTCAAAGACTCTAATATCTACTGATGACAGTTAAAGAACCAGAAACACGTGTCTAGGTATCAGCACCATCTGTGAAAACTGTGGCGAAACAATCGAACACACTTGAAGCAAGCAAGTAACCTAAACTGCATTTACCACATTGCCAGGGGCGAACATTGCTGGGAGGTGAAGCGGTGTGCTCCCACCCCTGTTCCTGTTTAATAGCACTCTTATTAGTCATTGAGCTGACGAGCTCGTGGATGAAGCACCCGCATGCCTGTGAGAGGTACCTGACCTGAGAAAGATGTTGGCAGCCTACTCATCGAACCCCAAATTTCCAAGATTGTAATCTCTACTGATGACGGTTGAAGAACCAGAAACACGTGTCTTGAGATCAGCACTATCTGCGCCAACTGTGGTGAAACACTCGAACACTCTTGAAGCAAGCAAGTAACCGAAACTGCATTTACTACAATACCAGGGATGAACCTTCCTGGCAGGTGAAGCGGTGTGCTCCCACCTTTTTTCCTGTTTAATAGTTCTCCAGTGAGTCATTGAGCTGACGAGCTCATGGATGAAGCACCCGCATGCCTGTGAGAGGTACCTGACCTGAGAAAGATGTTGGCAGCCTACTCAGCAAACCCCAAATTTAAAAGACTGTAATATCTACTGATGATGGTTAAAGAACCAGAAAGACGTGTCTAGAGATCAGCACTATCTGCACCAACTGTGGCGAAACACTCGAACACTCTTGAAGCAAGCAAATAACCAAAACTGCATTTACCACACTGCCTGGGGAGAACCTTGCTGGGAGGTGAAGCGGTGTGCTCCCACCCCTGTTCCTGTTTAATAGTAGTCCCGTGAGTCATTTAGCTGACGAGCTCGTGGATGAAGCACCTGCATGCCTGTGAGAGGTACCTGACCTGAGAAAAATGTTGGTAGCCTAATCAGCAAACCCCAAATTTCAAAGACTGTAATCTCTACTGATGATGGTTAAAGAACCAGAAACACGTGTCTAGAGATCAGCACTATATGCACCAACTGTGGCGAAACACTTGAACACTCTTGAAGCAAGCAAGTGACCGAAACTGCATTTACCACAATGCCAGGGGCGAACTTTGCTGGGAGGTGAAGCGGTGTGCTCCCAGCCCTGTTCCTGTTTAATAGTTCTCCTGTGAGTCATTGAGCTGACGAGCTGGTGGATGAAGCACCCGCATGCCTGTGAGAGGTACCTGACCTGAGAAAGATGTTGGCAGCCTACTCAGCAAACCCCAAATTTCAAAGACTGTAATCTCTACTGATGACGGTTAAAGAACCAGAAACACGTGTCTAGAGATCAGCACTATCTGCTCCAACTGTGGCGAAACAATCCAACACACTTGAAGCAAGCAAGTAACCGAAAATGCATTTACCACAATGCCAGGGGCGATTCTTGCTGGGAGGTGAAGCGGTGTGCTCCCACCCCTGTTCCTGTTTAATAGTACTCCCGTTAGTCATTGAGCTGACAAGCTCGTGGATGAAGCGCCCGCATGCCTGTGAGAGGTACCTGATCTGAGAAAGATGTTGGCAGCCTACTCAGCAAACCCCAAATTTCAAAGACTGTAATCTCTACTGATGACGGTTAAAGAACCAATAACACGTGTCTAGAGATCAGCACTATCTGCTCCAACTGTGGCGAAACACTCAAACACTCTTGAAGCATGCAAGTAACCGAAACTGCATTTACCACAATGCCAGGGGCGAACCTTGCTGGGAGGTGAAACGGTGTGCTCCCACCCCTGTTCCTGTTTAATACTACTCCCGTTAGTCATTGAGCTGACAAGTTCGTGGATGAAGCGCCCGCATGCCTGTGAGAGGTACCAGACCTGAGAAAGATGTTGGCAGCCTACTCAGTAAACCCCACATTTTAAAGACTGTAATCTCTACTGATGGCGGTTAAAGAACCAGAAACACGCGTCCAGTGATCAGCACTATCTGCGCCAACTGTGACGAAACACTCGAATACTCTTGAAGCAAGCAAGTAACCGAAACTGCATTTACCACAATGCCACCGGCGAACCTTGCTGGGAGGTGAAGCGGTGTGCTCCCACCCCTGTTCCTGTTTAAAAGTACTCCCTTGAGTCATTGAGCTGACGAGCTCATGTATGAAGCACCCGCATGCCTGTGAGAGGTACCTGACCTTAGAAAGATGTTGGCAACCTACTCAGCAAACCCTATATTTGAAAAACTGTAATCTTCTACTGATGGCGGGTTAAAGAACCAGAAACACGTGTCTAGATATCAGCACTATCTGCGCCAACTGTGGAGAAACACTTGAACACTCTTAAAGCAAGCAAGTAACTGAAACTGCATTTACCAAAATTACAGGGGCGAACCTTGCTAAGAGGTGAAGCAGTGTGCTCCCACCCCTTTTCCTGTTTAATAGTACTCCCATGAGTCATTGAGCTGACAAGCTCATGGATGAAGCACCCGCATGCCAGTGAGAGGTACCTGACCTGAGAAAGATGTACGCAGCCTTCTCAGAAAACTCCACATTTGAAAGACTGTCATCTGTACTGATGACAGTTAAAGAACCAGAAACACATGTCTAGAGATCAGCACTATCTGCGCCAACTGTGGCAAAATACTCAAACACTCTTGAAGCAAGCAAGTAACTGAAACTGCATTTACCACAAGGCCGGGGGCGAACCTTGCTGGGAGGTGAAGCGGTGTGCTCTCAGCACTTTTCCTGTTTAATAGTACTCCTGTGAGTCATTGAGCTGACGAGCTGGTGGATGAAGCACCCGCATGCCTCTGAGAGTTACCTGACCTGAGAAAGATGTTGGCAGCCTACTCAGCAAACCCCAGATTTCAAACACTGTAATATCTACTGATGACAGTTAAAGAACCAGAAACACGTGTCTAGGTATCAGCACCATCTGCGAAAACTGTGGCGAAACAATCGAACACACTTGAAGCAAGCAAGTAACCTAAACTGCATTTACCACATTGCCAGGGGCGAACATTGCTGGGAGGTGAAGCGGTGTGCTCCCACCCCTGTTCCTGTTTAATAGTACTCTTATTAGTCATTGAGCTGACGAGCTCGTGGATGAAGCACCCGCATGCCTGTGAGAGGTACCTGACCTGAGAAAGATGTTGGCAGCCTACTCATCGAACCCCAAATTTCCAAGATTGTAATCTCTACTGATGACGGTTAAAGAACCAGAAACACATGTCTTGAGATCAGGACTATCTGCGCCAACTGTGGTGAAACACTCGAACACTCTTGAAGCAAGCAAGTAACTGAAACTGCATTTACTACAATACCAGGGATGAACCTTCCTGGCAGGTGAAGCGGTGTGCTCCCACCTTTTTTCCTGTTTAATAGTTCTCCAGTGAGTCATTGAGCTGACGAGCTCATGGATGAAGCACCCGCATGCCTGTGAGAGGTACCTGACCTGAGAAAGATGTTGGCAGCCTACTCAGCAAACCCCAAATTTAAAAGACTGTAATATCTACTGATGATGGTTAAAGAACCAGAAAGACGTGTCTAGAGATCAGCACTATCTGCACCAACTGTGGCGAAACACTCGAACACTCTTGAAGCAAGCAAATAACCAAAACTGCATTTACCACAATGCCTGGGGAGAACCTTGCTGGGAGGTGAAGCGGTGTGCTCCCACCCCTGTTCCTGTTTAATAGTAGTCCCGTGAGTCATTGAGCTGACAAGCTCGTGGATGAAGCACCTGCATGCCTGTGAGAGGTACCTGACCTGAGAAAAATGTTGGTAGCCTAATCAGCAAACCCCAAATTTCAAAGACTGTAATCTCTACTGATGATGGTTAAAGAACCAGAAACACGTGTCTAGAAATTAGCACTATCTGCGTCAACTGTGGCGAAACACTCGAACACTCTTGAAGCAAGCAAGTAACTGAAACTGCATTTACCACAATGCCAGGGGCGAAACTTGCTGGGAGGTGAAGCGGCGTCCTCCCACCCCTGTTCCTGTTTAATAGTTCTCCCGTGAGTCATTGAGCTGACGAGCTGGTGGATGAAGCACCCGCATGCCTGTGAGAGGTACCTGACCTGAGAAAGATGTTGGCAGCCTACTCATCGAACTCCAAATTTCCAAGATTGTAATCTCTACTGATGACGGTTAAAGAACCAGAACCACTTGTCTAGAGATCAGCACTATCTTCGCCAACTGTGGCAAAACACTCGAACACTCTTGAAGCAAGCAACTAACTGAAACTGCATTTAGCGCAATGCCAGTGGCGAACCTTGCTGGGAGGTGAAGCGGTGTGCTCCCACCCCTTTTCCTGTTTAATAGTACTCCTGTGAGTCATTAAGCTGACGAGCTCGTGGATGAAGCACCTGCAAGCCTGTGAGAGGAACCTGATCTGATAAAGATGTTGGCAGCCTACTCAGCAAACCCCAGATTTCAAAGACTGTAATCTCTACTGATGACGGTTAAAGAACCAGAAACACGTGTCTAGAGATCAGCACTATCTGCGCCAACTGTGGCGAAACACTCAAACACTCTTGAAGCAAGCAAGTAACAGAAACTGCATTTACCACAATGCCAGGGGCGAACCTTGCTGGGAGGTGAAGCGGTGTGCTCCCACCCCTGTTCCTGTTTAATAGTACTCCCGTGAGTCATTGAGCTGACAAGCTCGTGGATGAAACGCCCGCATGCCTGTGAGAGGTACCTGATCTGAGAAAGATGTTGGCAGCCTCAGCATTCCCCAAATTTGAAAGACTGTAATCTCTACTGACGACGGTTAAAGAACCAGAAACACGTGTCTAGAGATCAGCACTATATGCGCCAACTGTGGCGAAACACTTGAACACTCTTGAAGCAAGCAAGTGACCGAAACTGCATTTACCACAATGCCGGGGCGAACTTTGCTGGGAGGTGAAGCGGTGTGCTCCCACCCCTGTTCCTGTTTAATAGTTCTCCTGTGAGTCATTGAGCTGACGAGCTGGTGGATGAAGCACCCGCATGCCTGTGAGAGGTACCTGACCTGAGAAAGATGTTGGCAGCCTACTCAGCAAACCCCAAATTTCAAAGACTGTAATCTCTACTGATGACGGTTAAAGAACCAGGAACACGTGTCTAGAGATCAGCACTATAAGCGCCAACTGTGGCGAAACAATCCAACACACTTGAAGCAAGCAAGTAACCGAAAATGCATTTACCACAATGCCAGGGGCGATTCTTGCTGGGAGGTGAAGCAGCGTGCTCCCACCCCTGTCCTGTTTAATAGTACTCCCGTGAGTCATTGAGCTGCCAAACTCATGGATGAAGCTCCCGCATGCCTGTGAGAGGTACCTGATCTGAGAAAGATGTTGGCAGCCTAATAAGCATACCCCAAATTTGAAATTCTGTAATCTCTACTGATGACGGTTAAAGAACCAGAAACACGTGTCTAGAGATCAGCACTATCTGCGCCAACTGTGGCGAAACAATCGAACACACTTGAAGCAAAGCAAGTAACCGAAACTGCATTTACCACAATGCCAGAGGCGAACCTTGCTGGGAGGTGAAGCGGTGTGCTCCAAGCCCTGTTCCTGTTTAATAGTACTTTCATGAGTCATTGAGCTGACGAGCTCGTGGATGAAGCACCTGCATGCCTGTGAGAGGTACCAGACCTGAGAATGATGTTGGCAGCCTACTCAGTAAACCCCACATTTTAAAGACTGTAATCTCTACTGATGGCGGTTAAAGAACCAGAAACACGCGTCTACTGATCAGCACTATCTGCGCCAACTGTGGCGAAACACTCGAACACTCTTGAAGCAAGCAAGTAACCGAAACTGCATTTACCACAATGCCACCGGCGAACCTTGCTGGGAGGTGAAGAGGTGGACTCCCACCCCTGTTCCTGTTTAATAGTTCTCCCGTGAGTCATTGAGCTGACGAGCTCATGGATGAAGCACCCACATGCCTGTGAGAGGTACTTGACCTGAAAAAGAACGTTGGCAGCCTGCTTAGCGAACTCCACATTTGAAAGACTGTAATCTCTACTGATGACGGTTAAAGAACCAGAACCAAGTGTCTAGAGATTAGCACTATTGGCGCCAACTGTGGTGAAACACTCGAACACTCTTGAAGCAAGCAAGTAACTGAAACTGCATTTACCACAATGCCAGGGGCGAACCTTGCTGGTAGGTGAAGCGGTGTGCTCCCACCCCTGTTCCTGTTTAATAGTAGTCCTGTGAGTCATTGAGCTGACGAGCTCGTGGATGAAGCACCTGCATGCCTGTGAGAGGTACCTGACCTGAGAAAAATGTTGGCAGCCTAATCAGCAAACCCCAAATTTCAAAGACTGTAATCTCTACTGATGATGGTTAAAGAACCAGAAATACGTGTCTAGAAAGCAGCACTATCTGCGTCAACTGTGGCGAAACACACAAACACTCTTGAAGCAAGCAAGTAACTGAAACTGCATTTACCACAATGCCAGGGGCGAAACTTGCTGGGAGGTGAAGCGGTGTGCTCCCACCCCTGTTCCTGTTTAATAGTTCTCCCGTGAGTCATTGAGCTGACGAGCTGGTGGATGAAGCACCCGCATGCCTGTGAGAGGTACCTGACCTGAGAAAGATGTTGGCAGCCTAGTCATCGAACCCCAAATTTCCAAGATTGTAATCTCTACTGATGACGGTTAAAGAACCAGAACCACTTGACTAGAGATCAGCACTATCTTCGCCAACTGTGGCAAAACACTCGAACACTCTTGAAGCAAGCAAGTAACTGAAACTGCATTTACCACAATGCCAGGGGCGAACCTTGCTGGGAGGTGAAGCGGTGTGCTCCCACCCCTTTTCCTGTTTAATAGTACTCCTGTGAGTCATTAAGCTGACGAGCTCGTGGATGAAGCACCCGCAAGCCTGTGAGAGGTACCTGATCTGATAAAGATGTTGGCAGCCTATTCAGCAAACCCCAGATTTCAAAGACTGTAATCCCTACTGATGACGGTTAAAGAACCAGAAACACGTGTCTAGAGATCAGCACTATCTGCGCCAACTGTGGCGAAACACTCAAACACTCTTGAAGCAAGCAAGTAACTGAAACTGCATTTACCACAATGCCAGGGGCTAACCTTGCTGGGAGGTGAAGCGGTGTTCTCCCACCCCTGTTCCTGTTTAAAAGTACTCCTGTGAGTCATTGAGCTGAGGAGCTCGTGTATGAAGCACCCGCATGCCTGTGAGAGGTACCTTACCTGAGAAAAATGTTGGCAGCCTACTCAGCAAACCCCACATTTGAAAAACTGTAATCTCTACTGATGACGGGTAAAGAACCAGAAACATGTGTCTAGAGATCAGCACTATGTGTGCCAACTGTGGGGAAACACTCGAACTCTCTTAAAGCAAGCAAGTAACTGAAACTGCATTTACCAAAATGCCAGGGTGCGAACCTTGCTGGGAGGTGAAGTGGTGTGCTCCCACCCATGTTCCTGTTTAATAGTACTCCTGTGAGTCATTGAGCTGACAAGCTCATGGATGAAGCACCCACATGCCTGTGAGAGGTACCTGACCTGAGAAAGATGTACGCAGCCTTCTCAGCAAACTCCACATTTGAAAGACTGTCATCTCTACTGATGACAGTTAAAGAACCAGAAACACATGTCTAGAGATCAGCACTATCTGCGCCAACTGTGGCAAAACACTCAAACACTCTTGAAGCAAGCAAGTAACTGAAACTGCATTCACCAAAATGCCACGGTGCAAACCTTGCTGGGACCTGAAGCGGTGTGGTCCCACCCCTGTTCCTGTTTAATAGTACTCCCGTGAGTCATTGAGCTGACAAGTTCCTGGATGAAGCACCCGCATGCCTGTGAGAGGTACCTGATCTGAGAAAGATGTTGGCAGCCTACTCAGCATACCCCAAATTTGAAAGACTGTAATCTCTAATGATGACGGTTAAAGAACCAGAAACACGTGTCTAGAGATCAGCACTATCTGCGCCAACTGTGGCGAAACACTTGAACACTCTTGAAGCAAGCAAGTCACCGAAACTGCATTTACCACAATGCCAGGGGCGAACTTTGCTGGGAGGTGAAGCGGTGTGCTCCCACCCCTGTTCCTGTTTAATAGTTCTCCCGTGAGTCATTGAGCTGACGAGCTGGTGGATGAAGCACCCGCATGCCTGTGAGAGGTACCTGACCTAAGAAATATGTTGGCAGCCTACTCAGCAAACCCCAAATTTAAAAGACTGTAATATCTACTGATGACGGTTCAAGAACCAGAAACACGTGTCTAGAGATCAGCACTATCTGCGTCAACTGTTGCGAAACACTCGAACACACTTGAAGCAAGCAAGTAACCGAAACTGCATTTACCACAATGCCAGGGGCGAACCTTGCTGGGAGGTGAAGCGGTGTGCTCCCACCCCTGTTCCTGTTTAATACTACTCTCGTGAGTCATTGAGCTGACGAGCTCGTGAATGAAACACCCGCATGCCTGTGAGAGGTACCAGACCTGAGAAAGATGTTGGCAGCCTACTCAGTAAACCCCATTATTTTAAAGACTGTAATCTCTACTGATGGCAGTTAAAGAACCAGAAACACATGTGTAGTGATCAGCACTATCTGCGCCAACTGTGGCGAAACACTCGAACACTCTTGAAGCAGGCAAGTAACCGAAACTGCATTTATCACAATGCCAGGGGTGAACCTTCCTAGGAGGTGAAGCGGTGTGCTTCCACCCCTGTTTAATAATTCTCCAGTGAGTCATCGAGCTGACGAGCTCATGGATGAAGCACCCGCATGCCTGTCAGAGGTACTTGACCTGAGAAAGATGTTGGCAGCCTACTCAGCAAACCCCCAATTTCAAAGACTGTAATCTCGACTGATGATGGTTAAAGAACCAGAAACACGTGTCTAGAGATCAGCACTATCTGCGCCAACTGTTGCGAAACACTCAAACACTCTTGAAGCAAGCAAGTAACTGAAACTGCATTTACCACAATGCCAGGGGCGAACCTTGCTGGGAGGTGCAGCGGTGTGCTTCCACCCCTGTTCCTGTTTAAAAGTACTCCTGTGAGTCATTGAGCTGAGGAGCTCGTGTTTTGAAGCACCCGCATGCGTGTGAGATGTACCTGACCTGAGAAAGATGTTGGCAGCCTACTCATTAAACCCCACATTTGAAAAACTGTAATCTCTACTGATGACGGTTAAAGAACCAGAAACATGTGTCTAGAGATCAGCACTATCTGCGCCAACTGTGGTGAAACACTCGAACACTCTTAAAGCAAGCAAGTAACTGAATCTGCATTTACCAAAATTCCAGGGTGCGGACCTTGCTGGGAGGTGAAGTGGTGTGCTCACACCCCTGTTCCTGTTTAATAGTAGTCCCGTGAGTAATTGAGCTGTCAAGCTCGCGGATGAAGCACCCGCATGCCTGTGAGAGTTACCTGACCTTTGAAAGATGTACGCAGCCTACTCAGCAAACTCCACATTTGAAAGACTGTAATCTCTACTGATGACAGTTAAAGACCCACAAACACGTGTTTAGAGATCAGCACTATCTGCTCCAACTGTGGTGAAACACTCGAACACTCTTGAAGCAAGTAAGTAACTGAAACTGCATTTACCCCAATGCCAGGGGCGAACCTTGCTGGGAGGTGAAGCGGTGTGCTCCCACCCCTTTTCCTGTTTAATAGCACTTCTGTGAGTCATTGAGCTGACGAGCTCGTGGATGAAGCACCTGCATGCCTGTGAGAGGTACCTGACCTGAGAAAGATGTTGGCAACCTACTCAGCAAACCCCACATTTGAAAAACTGTAATCTCTACTGATGACGGTTAAAGAACCAGAAACATGTGTCTAGAGATCAGCACAATGGGCCCGATTCACAAAACTAACTTAAGACAAAATCCTAAACTTACTACTTTTGGTATTCACAGAATGCATTTAGTAGTAGTAAAGTAAGAATTTTGTCTTAAGTCTGTCTTAAGTCTGTCCTAAGTTTGTCTTAAGTTTGTCTAAAGTCTTTCTTAAGTTTGTCTTAAGTCTGTCCTAAGTTTGTCTTAAGTTGTCTTAAGTCTGTCTTAAGTTTGTCTTAAGTCTGTCTTAAGCCTGTCTTAAGTCTGTCCTAAGTTTGTCTTAAGTGTGTCTTAAGTCTGTCTTAAATCTGTCCTATTACTTTTGGTATTCACAGAAGGCATTTAGTAGTTGCAAAGTTTGGATTTTGTCTTAAGTTTGACTTAAGACAGACTTAAGACAGACTTAAGACAGACTTAAGACAGTCTAAAGACAGTCTTAAGACAAACTTAAGACAAACTTAGGACAGACTTAAGACAGACTTAAGACAGACTTAAGACAGACTTAAGACAAACTTAGGACAGATTTAAGACAGACATAAGGCAGACTTAAGACAGACTTAAGACAGATTTAAGACAGACTTAAGACAAAATCCTAACTTTACTACTAATAAATGCCTTCTGTGAATACCAAAAGTAGTAAGTTTAGGATTTTGTCTTAAGTTAGTTCTGTGAATCGGGCCCAATCTGCGCCAACTGTGGCGAAACACTTGAACACTCTTAAAGCAAGCAAGTAACTGAAACTGCATTTATCAAAATGGCAGGGTGCGAACCTTGCTGGGAGGTGAAGCTGTGTTCCCACCCCTGTTCCTGTTTAATAGTACTCCTGTGAGTCATTGAGCTGACAAGCTCATGGATGAAGCACCCGCATGCCTGTGAGAGGTACCTGACCTGAGAAAGATGTACGCAGCCTTCTCAGCAAACTCCACACTTGAAAGACTGTAATCTCTACTGATGACAGGTAAAGAACCAGAAACACATGTCTAGAGATCAGCACTATCTGTGCCAACTGTGGCAAAACACTCAAACACTCTTGAAGCAAGCAAGTAACTGAAACTGCATTCACCAAAATGCCATGGTGCGAACCTTGCTGGGAGGTGAAGCGGTGTGCTCCCACCCCTGTTCCTGTTTAATAGTACTCCCGTGAGTCATTGAGCTGACAAGCTCCTGGATGAAGCACCCGCATGCCTGTGAGAGGTACCTGATCTGAGAAAGATGTTGGCAGCCTACTCAGCATACCCCAAATTTGAAAGACTGTAATCTCTAATGATGACGGTTAAAGAACCAGAAACACGTGTCTAGAGATCAGCACTATCTGCGCCAACTGTGGCGAAACACTTGAACACTCTTGAAGCAAGAGAGTGACCGAAACTGCATTTACCACAATGCCAGGGGCAAACTTTGCTGGGAGGTGAAGCGGTGTGCTCCCACCCCTGTTCCTGGTTAATAGTTCTCCCGTGAGTCATTGAGCTGACGAGCTGGTGGATGAAGCACCCGCATTGAGGAACTTCGATTTTTGATCGTGATTGAATCGACCCGCCATTTTGTGCTCCACCGCCATTTTATGTTGCCCTCACTCAGGCAACACGGCGAACGAAGTCATTTCTGCATTTCTGCTTTTTCTGCAACATTGTGTCGAAATGAACCTTCTGCCTCTGTTTACGAAGCTGGTGTTTGGACTGGCCGAGTACACTAATCCTGGTCTGGTTTCCTTAATCCCTGTCTCAACTATCTGTTGGTTCACACTATTCTTTTCTGTCTTTATCTTATCGTCTGGCCTTCGCTGTCCTCTGCTCGTATTCTCTCGTTTCTCGACTGTCCTCCAAAACATACAAAGGTGTCTCGCCATCTGCAAGTCAGTTACAAATCCTTTAAAACATTAACCTGAGGGGAGGGGTGACAAACACAGTTGGAGGAGAGGTTTTCCCGAGTCACATGATACATTGTTTTCAAACTCTTCCTATTGGTTCTGGTCTATTTTCTGACTTTTCTTACTGGCTCTCTCTGTATGTTTTAGGTGTGTTCTTGGTTAATGTATATGTTACCTATATACTATAAAAGACTGTGCGCCACAGAGTGAAGTGGCAGTCTCCTGAGAACCTACCTGGTGTACTTCTGGGATAACTGTACTAGCTGCAGCTAAAATAAATCCGATCTTTTACGCCTGACAGAGTGTCCCGTGTCTCTGTGAAGCTGAGCAGGAGAACCCCGAAGATTAAGGCGTACCCTGCACCGCCAGGCCCATAAGGTTCTGGTTCTTCAAATGGCGCCCAACGTGGGGCGGCTTCAGTGGTAGTGGTTCTGCCTGAAGGTCGTGAGGAACCCCGCAAGAAAATTCTGGAGGAATCGCGAGCCACGTTAAGCGACCCCTGTATGTCGAAGTGGTCCGAAAGTCTTTTGCAGCGTGGTTACTCCTTGCTGACGGCTACTGAAGACTGCTGCCCTGACTGCTGCCCTGCCTTGGCCCTTTCTTTGATGATGTATGGTAAGGCGAGACGATAGACGGGCCTCTGTCGGTGTAAGAAGACGTCCTTAGTTAAGTATCTTCGTGGGTCGCGCCCACATTTTTTGTCCTTTGTTCTTTGTTTAGTCCTTAGATTCGGATATTGCAATAACCGAAGCTGAGGGGTAAGTGCATTTGTGCTGCGTAACCATAGATTACCCCCTTGAAGTTTGTGAACAGTCAGGTAAATTCAAGAGAATGCCTGGTCTGACTAAGTTTGGAAAATGTTGTTGCTTTGGTTGTAATAGGGATTCCCGACTTGAGGTTTCTTGTCCGATTCCTTCGGTTGGAACTCCCAAATATGAGCTCTATTCAAAACATGGTATTGGCCCCATTGCCTTTAACATGACATGGACCCGATATACAAAGAAATATGGTGTTTTAAAATGGCCAGAAAATGGTAGTTTCGAGCCTGAAGTGTTAGATAATTTGGAAACAGCTTTATTTAAAAGAAAAGCCCGGCCGGCAATGTTTGACTCTTTCTGCCTTTGGCGTAAGGAAGCCAAACAGAGAGAAATTAAACAAGCTAAACAAGATAGGAAAGCACAGGGTATGATGATTATACAGGCTGCCCAATAATTTAAAGATGATGAAATTAGTAATGCGATGGAAATTTCAGAAAGACAGCATCGTATGGCGATAGATAAATGCTATCCGGTATTGCCTGTTTCCCTTCCCGATAATAAGAAAGACATAAAAGAAGATCCCCTGATGTCTCATTTATTAAGATTGCCTCCGCCCTATGTACAAGGTGCTAATGCCCCTCAGTTGTTACAGCCTGTTCAGCCGCCAGCAGTACCTCCGCCTGCTCCGGCTCTCCCGAATTTGCCCCTTCCAGTATTACCGCCCTTACCAGCTTTGCCCTCAACTTCTTCTGTGCCCTCATCTTCTGAAGATCAATCTCCTACGCCTTCTGCTCCTCCGGCAGTTGCTGGTTCTCCTTCTGTTAGTTCGCCTAATACCTTGTCCCCTATTCTTATGTCCAATTCTCCGTCTGTACGTAAGCGACTCACAGACACTGTCACTGGTATTTTATCTCCTTTCATTGAAGCTTTAAATGTGTCTCCGGCTTTTGCTCGAAGACAATCTCGTAGTCAGCTTCCAGATTTCGAAGAACGAGAAAAGTTGGACTCTCTCGCACGTAAATGGATCGAGAGAGGTCCACAATATAGTGTGCCCGATATTATGTCCACCTTTTCACAATTAAATGCGCCTACGCAAAGATATGTTTTTAATATAATGTGTGACACCCTTGCTAAAGAGTGGGAGGATATGAATTTGAGTTCAGTTCCACAGGGTCTGTTAGATGTTCAGGCTGATTTTGATAAAGGTCTTATTGTGGGTTCTAAGGTTGAGAAAGCTGTAAGGACACTTATTACCTTTAGAACTTTATTGTCCTCACAGACTTTCCTTGATTCCGATCCGTCGGTTAGACTGACACTGAAAAATTATCCTATGAGAGAGGTTCCCCCAGTGTGGAAAGAAGCGGTTGAAGCACAAGGTGCAAATCCGGCTGTTCCTGCTCAGTTCCAACGTATATGGGTACATGTTCCCTGGAAGAGATCTGAAGTATTAGCACTAAAACAGTCTCTGCCAGATCCACGTAAAAATCCTACAGGTTATTATAAAGAACAATCACAGACTGTTGATGCTTGTATCATGAATCTACCTGATATTGACATGTTGATGGGAAATGTAGTTCCACAAGCGTTATGGGCTAAAATTCGTAAAGAGGACCATGTTCAAGAATTGGGTGGTGATTTGAATGCTATAATTACCGCAGATGCAGCACAAGTAGGTGGTGCCAAACCTGATGCTTTGATTACGGAACTCCCCAGTAGAATCATTACATTAATGAAAACAATGATGCCTGCCTTGAGAGTAAATTGGGATAACCTGGCAGCATGCAAACAAAAGAAAGATGAGAGTGTCTCCGATTTCTTCACTCGTTTTGAGGAGACGTTCATTGATCACAGTGGTCAAGATATGGCTACAGAGGGTGGACAGCGATTATTTGTAGACAAGTTTGTATTTAATTTGCTTCCCGAGCTGTCACACAAATTAAAAGACTCCGAAAGCTCATGGGCCGTTTCTTCTTCTGCTCAAATATTGGCTACTGCACAATATTATGAAAACAGGGATAAAGAAGAAAAAGAAAAACAAGAGAAAAAGACGAAAGAATTAAAAACTAAGGTTCTCTTACAACAAGCTTATCCTCCTCGTTATGCTCAGCCCCAGATTCAACAGCCTCCGCAATTTCAGAGGCTGTATCAAAAACCTGAGCCATATATTCCGCGACCTTTGTTAGGTCCTAATCAATGTGCCTATTGTAGAGAGGAAGGACATTTTAAGAATAGTTGTCCGGTTTTATTGCAGCGTAATGGAGCACTATCTGCTCCACGAGGTCGTGGTGGCCTCCAGTCATCAAATAGAGGTAGAGGTCGAGGTATGTTGACTCAAGAACAGCGTTCCCTTCCTCCTCCGAGTTCCTTGAACTACTTTGATCAGCAGAATGTTAGATCCACACAGTATTACAATGAAGACCATTATATTGAAGGTGAGGATGAAAGTCTTCATGCTAACTAGGACAGCCATGGACAAAGTAAGGAGGTTGTATCGATTCCAGTAGATCAGAATGGACCTTATGTTAATGTTACTACAATGGGTGTTTCAGAGCCATTACTTTTAGATACTGGTGGGATGAGAAGTTCTATCATTCATTCCAAACTCCCTGGGGCACCTTTGTCTGGCTTAACGAATGTATCTGTAGGATTTTCTGCCGCCCCTGTTCGTAATCCGGTCTCTAACCCTTTGTCTATTTCAATTGGTCCTTATGATTTGGAAGCTCCGCTTCTTTTGACGAATGGTTGTGGTGAAAATCTGCTGGGTTTAGACTTGTTAAAAAGAATGTATGCTACGATATATTGTTCTCCTTCTGGTGTACATCTCACTTTAGGACTGAAACTTACTTCTCCAATGTATCTGTCTAAAGACCAATTTCCACCTGAACTGCTTTCTCTCCCTACAACGCTCTGGGCTACAGGTCCGAACGATGTGGGTTGTCTTGAGATTCCACCGTATGTTGTTACTCTCAAACCGAATGCTGAATTGCCACGTATTCCACAGTATAGAATTTCCTTTTTTTTTTTTTAAATATTTTTATTTTATACTTTCAACGATGCACACATAATACATTCATTTGATCAATAGGACAACATAATCCTTTTTACACATTTTATACATCATATATTCCAACTAAACAAGCCTGACCGATCCCTAATTCGGGTATTACCCACTCACCCTATCCCCTCCCTCCACCGCGCCAGAGGCTCCCAAATTCTTATACCCAGGGCTCTCCCTGCTCTGCCTTTTTTTGCATATATAGATTTTTCCAAATTAAATGTAGCAATTAAATTTGCTAACCATAATCGCATGGGCGGAGGGGATTTATCTAACCAAGCCCTAGCTAAGATTAATCTATACACTGCCATTACCATAAAGACAAATTCCCTCTCTACATTACTACTTCCATCATGTCCTATTCCGAGCAAAATCCGCGAGGGGGATAGTGAGATCTGTAACCCTAAAGCCCTATCCAGAAAAACCTCTATATCCCCGATTAAAGTATGTAGTTGCGGGCAAGTGGCAAACATATGAACTATATCTGCGTCGAAGGCACTGCATCGAGGGCAGCTTATCCCAGTTGTACCCCCCCATTTAGCAATTCTGGCAGGCGTATGGTATAGTGAAAATAGGGTTTTATAATGCTGGGATTGTAGAGGAGCTGAGCATAAGATGTTACGACCCAAGTCCAGTGACTCCTGAAAATCCTCTATTTCTCCTCCAAGCTTCTCAGCCCACTTACGCATATGCTTATCCAGGTCATCTACTTTAGTTTTAACTAATAGCGCATACGCTGACCTAATAGTGTAAAAACCGCCCATAATTAAAATCTCCAGAAAGTCGTCAACCTTATAGCCTGCTGAGCCGCCCCGTTTATCACCCAAAAAGCTTCTAACTTGTAAATACTTACAAAAATCTCTCCTATTTAAATCATGTTTATTTGCAAGTACATCCAACAGTACCACACCCACAGCATCTCTTAAATCCCCAATTTGGTTGATTCCTTTTCGGTTCCATGCGGCCATAACTGTATCTGAGAAAATCTCTGAGGGAAACGACTTATTGTTATATAATTTAACATATCTATTATATCTACCAAGTCCCGTCTTCCTCAGAAAAGCCTTCCATACATTTATGGCCGCATTGAGAGTCCTGAACTGCTTCCTTCTAAGGTGCCCAAGATCAGTATAATATAAAAAGCAGTTTTCTGCCTCTTCTCCCAGCAAAATTGCATAGACATCTGTAGATAAGAAAGCAGTTTTCTGTAGCATCCCCCTCCTCCAATTAAGCCCTGCATATATTGGAGGGCAGTTGCCAAATAATATAATC
Organism: Triturus cristatus; assembly: GCF_964204655.1. Lineage (NCBI taxonomy): Eukaryota > Metazoa > Chordata > Amphibia > Caudata > Salamandridae > Triturus > Triturus cristatus. The sequence goes on along the minus strand of NC_140591.1, from coordinate 1,513,435,015 downwards.
TAAAATCCGGGGCTCCCCAGCCCCCTCTGTCTCTCGGTAGAGTCATAAATCTATAAGCCCTACGAGTTTTCCCATGGGCCCATATAAACTTATTGAGGATACCTTCCAATATATTAAACCATTTGGCTTCAAAAGTTAACGGGATTGCTCTGAATAAATAAAGAAACTTTGGTAGAATACTCATTTTTAGGACATTGGTGCAGCCTACTAAAGATAGATGTAAATTATTAATTCTATCTAAATCCATTTTAACTTTATCAAGCAGAGGGGTTATATTAATCTCAACGAGAGTATCCAAATTTGCAGCTATCACTATACCTAAATAGATAGCAGAAGTAGCCACCCTAGAGTCGATGCAAGTGGTGTATTTATTCCTGACTATCTGGGTCTTAGATCTATTCAAACTGTAACCCGACAGTTGCCCAAACATACTAGCTTCCCTTTCAACCTCCATGATAGCTAAATCCGGATTCGGGGTGAGTATGGCGACGTCATCTGCATACGCCAGGATTTTAATTACACGACCATTCGAGACCATTGGGGATATCTCTCTGTTTCTTTCTAATCTTCGTAAGAAAGGCTCCAGAAATAGCGCAAATAGCAGGGGGGATGAGGGACAACCCTGTCTCGTTCCCCTAAAGATTGCTACTGCATCCGAGTGTCCTCTATTTACTCTAATTCTAGCTGTTGGACCGTCATATGAGGCTCGAATAGCTGTTACGAAGCCTTCTCCAATACCACTCCACCTCAGAACTGCCCAAAGGAATCCCCAGGCGACCCTATCGAAAGCCTTTTCAGCATCTAACAACAGCGCTGCGGCAGGGTCACCCAGGGACCCTGCCGCATCAAATATTGTAATGACCGTCCTGACATGCTGAGTAGTTCCCTTGCCTGGTATGAAGCCGTGCTGTGATAGACTTACAAGTTGCTCTATGTTACCTGCAAGCCTCATTGCCAGCATTTTAGAAGAACGTTTTATGTCAGAGTTCATAAGGGTGATAGGTCTATATGAGCCCGGGAGTGTCGGAGGTTTACCTTTTTTAGGGATAACTATAATATCTGCCGCCCCCCAGGACTGTGTATGTAGCATAATATTAAACATATCTCCGATTAGGATGTTTTGAAACAGTTTGTAAAATTCCACCGGGATTTGGTCTGGCCCTGCCGCTTTCCCTGAGGGCAGACTCCCGATGGCTCCCTTAAACTCATCTAAATGAAAAGGAGCATCCAGCCCCGCTCTATCCTGTGAGGACAAGGAGGGAGCTAAAGTGTCCCTAAGATACCTCGCCGCCTCTTCCTCTGTAAAGCTACTCCCCTCATCCCGAGTATAAAGTTTGGCATAGAACTTCCGAAACACTTCCCGGATAAGATCAGGATCTGTGACTAGATTACCTTGACTATCTTGAATTTCTTTAATATCAGCCATGGCTATACGCTGCCTAGTTCTGACAGCGAGGATATGTCCAACTCTCTCACTCAACTCATAGGAATCTTGTTTATGCACCAGATACTTTTCAGCGGCTTTCAAACTGATGCCCTCAGTAGCACCTCCTTTAAGGGCAATTATGCTAACTAAATAGGGTTCAAGTGGAAGACCCAGAATTATAGCTCTAGCAAGATTTTCTTCTGCTGCCAGCAAACCAAGCCTTATATCCTCCGGGTGTTTTCTTTCCCTTTTTTGTTTAGCCAGTACGTAACTCAACGTTTCTCCCCTAACCCCGGCTTTAAAGCAATCCCAAACCACACCAGGGGGGGCAGTGTTTCTGTTAACTTCCCAGTAGAACTTTATCCAAGATTCCATATACTTCTGATAGGCCCTATCCCTTAGCAATGTACGCTCAAAAGTCCACTGAGACTCCCTAACGTTTATATGTGTAGTATTTAATGTTAAAACAAGAGGGCTATGATCCGAGACAATTCTAGGCTGTTTCTCTATTTTTGAGTGAGAAATTAAGGAATTAGAAATTAAAAAATAATCCAGCCTAACCAAAATTTTATGCGGAGCCGAAAAGTAGGTGCTACCGTCTATAAGATGATGCAACTTTGTCCACGGATCGACAAGGGAGTTCTGTTGGACCATGCTAACCAGGCCTCTGAATGTCTTCCTCTTTCTCCCTAGGTACCTCCCCCTGGGTTCTGTAAAGGAGCTCCTTGGATCATGGATATTAAAATCTCCACAACATATAATGGGTTCTGGCCACTGCGCCAGTTCCGAATCCATAAACTGCCAAACATCTGGATCGTCTTCTGTAGAGCCATATTTTGTGACTAATGTAATCCGTACCCCTTTTATACTCAAGTCCACAATCACCCATTTCCCCCATTGGTCCTCGCTTTTTCGATGCACCACCAACTCACTTTTTCTCCCTAGTATTGCTACCCCCCTAGTTCTAGTCCCTTGTTTACTTGCTGCTAATACGTCAAAACCAAGTTGTTTTAACAGGTAGATCTGTGTTGCTTCAATATGGGTTTCTTGGAGGCAAACCAGATCCAGTTTCAAGGATTTCAGCAACCCTGCTACTTTCACTCTCTTCCCGGGATTATTCAGGCCACATACATTAATTGAAGCAATCTTACAGGGCATTACAGGAGATCAGCGTGGTTCCTACATCTAGTCAACCAAAGAATAAGCATCAGAACACTACAGCGACCTACATTCATTTGATACCGTCTGAACCATCTAATTTGCATATACCGCGATTCACACAGAAAAAAAGAGAAAATAAAAATGTGCATTAAAATGTGCATTATCACACCAGAAGAAACACAGATTTTTTTAACCCAAGGTTATAGAATTTCCACTGAAGGTTAAAAAGCGCTTTTGGAAATCATTCATGATTTGATTCAGAAGGGTGTGGTTGAAGAAAGGAGAGGAAACATATGTAACAGTCCGATTCTTCCTGTTCTTAAAACGCACTGATCCTTCTCAACCTCCTGTTTACTGTTTTGTAATTGATCTTCGAGAGGTAAACAAAATTGTTGTACCACATTTCCTGTTGTCCCAGATATCACTGCTCTGTTGACAATGATACCTTCCACAGCGAATTGGTTTTCAGTTATTGATCTAAAGAATGCCTTTTTTAGTATTCCTGTTGGACCCGGCCTCGTGGCGTGGTCTTAACCCCCTTGGATTGTGCTCGTTCCCCGCACCAGCCTAAACGGGCCACCCTTTCGGGCCGCCCCGGGACCCCTCCCTCTTCGAGGTCCCCCCTTGGATTGTACCCGTTTCCCTACACCAGCCTAAGCGGCCCCCTTTTCCAGGCTGCACAGGGACCCCTCACCCTTTCGGGGTACCCCCCTTGGATCCTGTTTGCTCCCCGCACCAGCCCACGCAGCCCGGCCCCCGCCGGCCTCGGCCCCCAGCAAAGCCCCGACATCGAGGCACCAAGATCTGGCCAGGGGGCATCACCGGACCACTTCACCACTCCCGGAGGAGGGGAGTTTCGATGGGCCCCCCACCGTCCCCCAACACCCAGGTGCGATCGTCCTCCGGCCTCCCTGGGCCTCGCGCCTCTCCCGCTGAGCATCTGGCCTCTCCCAGCCCGGCCTCTCCGCCCCCCCAGGCGCAAGGGTCCGGACATCAAAGGGCTCCAGACCTATATCTGGGGCAACCCCGCAATGGGACGGCAGTTGTATCCCGGAGTCGAGAGCCCTGCTGATTGAATCGCAGCCGACCCTACGGAGAAGAACTCTTGCTTGAGACTCTACCACGAGCCCTGCTGACTGCGTCGCGGCTCCACCTTATTGAGATCACGAAACCTCCCGGAACATCGGGGCCCTGCTGACGCTGTCGCGGCCCAACCTCGCGGAAACCTCCCTCGGAGCCCTGCTGACGTCGTCGTGGCTCGAGCTGAACCAAGACACCGTAAGAGCCCCGCTGACCTGGTCGCGGCTCGAACTCCACGAACTGAATGCCAGAGCCCTGCTGACGCCGTCGCGGCTCGACCACTCCGAGAACCGGAGGCCCTCCAGCTTGAGGATAAGAACTGGGCACCATGTACCCTCGTACCAAGCTGCTGCTAAAGACTGTCCCGCTACCCCGTCCCTACCAAAGACTTTGAGACTCTTGTGGATCCCTCGATCCCCCCTTGTAAATATTGATAACCGTAACTTCACAAGTGCTGATAAAGAACTGCCTGTCTTGCTAAATCTCCTCGAGTCCTGTGTGGTGGTGTTACTGTGCTAGTACGTTATAGGAGAAAGGACCTCTCCCGGAGGCTTCTCAGCAGCGCTCGGCTACTTCGTGCAGTGTGGGGGCCCCTCTGGGTGGTCTCTCCGACTCCCCCGAGGCCCGTCTTCCAACAATTCCCATTACTGAAGAGAGTAGGGATATTTTTGGCTTCTCTCTTGGAGGCCGAAGCTTCGGGTTCAAACGCGCACCACAAGGCTATTGTGAGAGTCCCTCTATTTACAGTCAAGCTTTAAAATGTCATCTTGATGCTTTTCATTTACCGTCCGGTGCTGCTCTTATCCAATACATGGGTGATCTGTTAATCGCTGCTGATTCAGAAGACATCTGCAAAAATGTGACTGTTGCAGTATTGCGACACCTGTTTGATCTGAATCACAAGGTATCACCTTCCAAACTACAATATGTCTGTCGAGAGGTTACCTATTTGGGTCATCTCTTGTCAAAGGAAGGAAGGCGATTAACACCAGAACGAATCCAAGCAATTGCTAAAATGTCTGTGCCATCCACACAAAGAGAGGTACGTGCCTTTCTGGGCATTACTTCTTATTGTAGGCAGTGGATCCCGAACTTTTCTTTGTTGGCCAAACCTCTATTGGCACTTACTCTGAAAAATACACCTCAGCCCCTTCCATGGACTAATGAATGTCAGAAGAGTTTTTCTGACTTACGTAATGCCTTATACTCTGCTCCTGTGTTGGGAACTCCTGATTACAGTAAGCCTTTCACACTCTATGTCCATGAGAGAGAGGGTTGTGCATTATCAGTCTTAACACAATGTTTTGGAGATAAACAGAGGCCATGTGCTTATTTCTCAGCTACGTTAGATCCAGTAGCTAAAGCGTTACCTAGTTGTCTTAGAGCAACAGCAGCAGCTGCAATCTCTATTCGACAGTCTGCTGGATTGGTGTTGGATAACACTCTTATTGTTATGGTACCACATGCAGTGGATACCTTGCTGAACAGAACAAAAACACAACATTTGACTAGTGCTCGTTTGTCTGGATATGAGCTGACGCTTTTAGCTAGTCGCGTACACATAAAACGATGTAACACTTTGAATCCAGCCACATTGTTGCCCCTACCAGAAGAGAATGGTGTTCAAGAACAGCATGATTGTTACTTCCGTACTGAGGAGGAAACAAAAGGAAGGATTGACTTGAGAGATACACCACTAGAAAATCCGGATGGAATTCTATGGGTGGTTGGTTCTTGTTTCAAACTTCCAAATGGAGATACAGTATCAGCTTATGCTGTTACTACTTTACATACAGTTGTGGAAGCAGCACGCATTAGACACAATTCAGCTCAAGCAGCAGAACTAACAGCTTTAACGAGAGCATGTGGGTTATCAAAAGGGAAGAGAGTGAATGTGTATACTGACAGTCAGTATGCATTTGGGATGGTGTTTAATTATGGACGCCTTTGGAAAGAAAGGGGATTCCTTACTTCACATGGCACCAAAATACAACATGGTGAGTTAGTGACAAATATTCTTGAGTCACTTGCTTTACCTGCTCAAATAGCGATTGTGAAGTATAGTGCACACAAAAAGATTACAGATGATGTTGGCCGAGGAAATGCATTTGCAGATGAGGTAGCGAAAAAGACAGCGAGAGATGTGACGAGTCGAATGTATGTTGCAGGTCCCGCAAATTGGGTCAAAGAGAGAGGAATGTACGAGGATACAGTGGAAAGCGTAAAAGCGATTCAGAAAGAGGTTACAGAGAAAGAAATAAGAAAGTAGAAGGAAAGTACGGGAAGGTTAGATGAGATGGGATGTTGGGTTGAATTGTCTGAACATCAACGTTGGCTGTTACCAAACGCTTATGTACTACCAGTAGTTACTATGGCGCATGGTCCAGCTCACCTAAGTACAAAAGGCATTTGCAAGCTCTTGGCTCCAGTATGGCAAAATGAAGGAATCCCAAAATGTGCAGAAAATGTAGTAAAACATTGTATTGTCTGACTAATGTACAATCCAGGAAAGGGAACCCCAACTCCAGCAGGTCACTTTGCTCCTCCGACATATCCATTTGAAGTATTACAAATTGATTATATTAATATGGAAAGGTGTAATAACCTCAAATATGTTCTGGTGGTAGTTTGCGCTTTTTCAAGATGGATTGAGGCTTACCCCTTAAAGGACAATACAGCTTTGTCAACTGCTAAAATTCTACTAAAAGAATTCTTCCCCAGGTTTGGTTTGCCGCGCATTGTTTGGAGTGACAATGGGAGCGAATTTGTGGGTCAGGTTATGCAAAAAGTTTGTGCCGGACTTGGCATAAAGCAAAAGTTTCATGCGGCAAACCATCCACAGTCAGCGGGTTTAGTAGAGTGCTACAATGGTACATTGAACCTTAAAATAGCAAAAGTGCAGGCTAGTACAGGATTAAATTGGCCAGATGCTCTACCACTAGCTCTTCTATCCACCAGAACAGCAGTACATTCTCGTTTGGGACTTAGCCCTTACGAAGTGGTTTTTGGGCGCCCAGCTAATATATGGGGAGTCCCTCGCCCCAAGAAATACTCAGACCTGCCATATCCTATGTTGGTTGATTACTTGCATGACCTGACGACTAAATTGCGTGTTCTCCATCAACAGGTTCAGAGTACTCTGCCGGAGGCTTCTACAGACCCAGGTCATTCCATCCAGCCAGGTGACTGGGTCTGTATAAAGAACTTCCAGAGGACGAAAAATCTGGAGCCCAGGTGGAGGGAACCTCGGTTGGTCCTCCTAACTACGAGAAAAGCAGTAAAAGTCGAAGGAAAGAAAAACTGGATTCACGGCGTGCATTGTAAGAAAGTGCCGTTGCCTCTACCCTTTGATCAGTGGGTGCGTAAGGGTATCAGAGACTCGGAGAGCGAAGAAGTTCCACGTTTTATACCTTTCAGTGACGCACACCTGAATGGAACATTGTCGGAGAAAGAGGATGATGACATTCTACAGGAAGCAATACCATCGCATCGTCGTTTAAACACTACAAACCCACGAACATTGTTTCAGGAACAAACTGTCCCAAACAAGGAAAGATATAACCTAAGATCCCGGCTAAACAAGAACACTTAAGATTTTCCTCTCCTATGTAGTCTTTTGTCTCGGTTGCAGGGTCACGGTAGGAGTCTTAGTCACGACCTGAGTAGTGGCAATAGGTCTGCAGGACTTGCAGTGTCATAGGACGGCAGACAATCGTGACTTAAGTGATTGAGGAAGATTGCCGTGAGCATCCATTTAGAAAGATGGAAGCTACATTTGGCGTGAGAGAGAAGAAGCATAAGATGAAAGATAATCATTATGAAATAATGTATAGTCGTTGTGGTATTGCTTTATGTATAATTATATTATTGTGTATTCTTTTAGTGTGTATTGGTTGGATTGTTTATGCTCTGCAGCAAAAAGTTGTCCCTACTATTTCTACCTCTGTGTCTTCCTCTTCTACTGCTTCTCCGCATCTATTTCATACACTTCCCAATCATGAACTCATTAGACGAACTGAATATTATAATAATTCATTTATTCAACTGTTACATCAACACCAATTAGTGATAAATACAACCAACTGCTGGGTATGTGGACTTATGCCACATACCACAGAAAAAGGGATGCCATATTTGGTTCTTCCATTCTCCTAAGAGGGTTCTGCTTGGGCTTACTTCGTTATATTCTCTAATGCTTATCAAAGTAAATTTAGGCGACCTGTTGGCTCATATATTGGTGGTCCAGATTTCAGCCATAGTTCATTGATAAAGGGTATGGTGGCTATGGCTAAAATCATGGAAAATAGTAAAATCTCTATTGATGAAAGAAACGCATATACCAATTGGAACATCACGCATTATATTACTAGTCTTAATGACAAAGTTAAGCAGAGAAAATCATCACCAATATGAACTATACCCTATCAGGGCAATTTCTGTCTACAAATAAATGACCGATCTGCTGACACCGAACACAGAAATAGCTTTTCTCACACATACATCTTCTCTTCTCAGAATTCACCGCCATTAGTACCATCTCAGGGCACGTATTTTATCTGCCACGATAGAGCTTATACGTGGTTGCCGGCTGGTTTTTCCGGCACTTGTTATATAGCTTTTCTTCTTCCCCCTACATATACTGCTTCTGCAAGTCATCATCGAAACAGGTATGGCAGAGGGGTTATTGATTCAAAAGACACAGCAGGACAAGAGGGAGGAGATTTCCCCAAAGGTTTTCTTCCTTTTTGAGGTCCCATGGCCAATAGCAGAAATATAAGGCAACTGGTTCTTGTCGTAGAAACCACCATAGACATCACTGTAGGAGCCTTGAGTAATATCACGGCAGAACTACAAGCGGATCGTCTTATGACTTTACAGAACCGAGTTGCCTTAGACTTTGTTCTTGCAGATCGCGGTGGAGTATGTAGATTGATCGGGTCAAGTTGCTGTGTTTTCATACCTGATGACGCTCCGACAGTATACCAAGCCATTTCAAAGTTACATATAATCTCCGAGTCTATTCATCAAGATGAAGAAGATTGGTCAGTATTGGAATGGTTTTGGGGACTACTGTCCAAATGGGGCTGGAAGATATTGACGTTCCTTGGAGTAATATTAGCCATCATATTCTCTTGTTGCTTATGTATTCATTGTGGGCCCGCTATCTGCGACCTCTGTGCTACCATGTGTATCCCTACGCCCGAAACACAAAGAACAGAGAATATTAGAACGATGCTACAGCAACAGCTCGATGACATCATGGCCATCGACATTGACTCAGATTGACGTGAGTCTATGTATCTTGCCTGATTCTGGCAAAAGGAGTGTTAGACCTGGCACTTTGGCGTGAGTTTCCCTTCCACTTTTTGATGGTGTGCCTCGATTGTTTTTCTGGTGTTGTCCGCTCAGGGCGCTGCGCCACGGCTAATCCATGCCGCAGCGCAAGTGCTCCCTAGATAAAGTGTTCATAATTGATATACATGATTGGTTTATTGGATTCACTGTCAGTCCCCAGTAAAGTGCACCCGGAGTGCCAGGGCTTGTGAATGCCAATGCCGCTAGTGGGCTGCAGCGCTGGTTGCGCCACCCACAACAGCGGCCATGTAAAATGTGTCCTGGGTCTGCCACTGCAGACCCCGCGTGCAGTCCCGTACTGTCCCGCTGGCTGGGCAAGTGCACACACTTGCCAGCCCCCAAAACCTTCCCTTTGCCTCATGTTAGTCACCCCTCTGGTAGGCCCACGGGCAGGGTGCGTTGTAGGTGTAAGGTAGGACAAGCCCTGGTTGTGTGGCCTGTCCTAATAGTGAATTGCCGCCATATTCGTGGTTCACTATTGCAAGGCTGCCTGTTTCCCTTAGGCCAGATGAGCGTCTGGAATTATTACATCCTATAATCCCAGCAGGCTCAGGGAACATGGTAGAGAGATATGTTTAGTATGCCTGAACTCGGAATGATAAAATACTTCTTGTAGTCAAGTTTATTTTACTATCCTGGGTTTGTAAATACGACTTTTAGAAAGTTAGTATTTACTCGCTTGACCACTTCAGCCCGCCTCTGCTGTGCGTGTATCTGACTGTCTGGGCTATGTGAGTGACAGGGCTGGGGGGATGACGGGTAGCGAATGGCAGGAAAACACCTTGGTGGGAGGTGGGGGGGCCCCTTGGACTCTGAATAGGGCAGTGGTCCACCACCACAATGCTGGCTCTGCCCCCTGGGGAGCGACTGATGACTCAGCCTGCACCTGGCCCAGGACGGGCGAAGCGCTGTCCACAAGGTGCTCCTGAAAGTACTTGTCCCCTGAATGTCGGCTTCACCTCCTGTGGAGCGGCTGATGTGCCTGCCCCTCACACTGAAAGTAGAAGTCAGAGTACCCCCAACAAAGTGCTCAGGACTGAGAACGGTTATGCGAAGGCCCCCCTGGCCTGAAAGAACAAAAGAAATGTGGTATAAAAGTAGGAGCCCTGCTCCTTGCAAATCAGAATCCTGTTTACCACAAAGAACCTCTGCCCGACTAGGAGGAGAAGAAGACGCTGGAAGGACTGGCCTGCTGCTTGCCTTGCTGAGAAAGAAGAGGAAAAGACTTGCTGAAAAGACTTTGCTGCTTTGTGCTTGAACATTCTCCAAGGGCTTGATCTGAGCTTGCCCCCTGAACTGAACCCCAGGACCAGTGGGTTCTCTGTGCTTTTGCTCGTCCTCCAATCGAGCCGTGTGTGCATCCCGCTGGAAAGAGACTGCGCCCCTCATCGCCCCTCCTAGGGCCGTGACACTCAGGAGCTTGCCTGCCTTAACCCCGTGAGAGCCCCGCTCCGTCCGGAGCCGCTCTCTGTCCCCGGGCTAGGTTGCCTGCGCCCCTGTCACCGCCTGCCACTGGAGTGCGCTGAACGCGCTGTCACCCCCGGCCGCAATCCGTCCGACGATCGTGATTTATGCTGGGTCACCCCGCTGCACTGACCGTGCCCTGTGACCCCGCTTCGCTATCCCCGGACACCTCAGGCAGCGCCGTCCCCGCTGTGGAGACCCCCCTGCACCGCCGTGCTAAGGGTCGCTGGCCGCGCCTGCCTGCTGCCCACACCCGCTGATTGAGGATCCAAGAACACTTCCCCAAAGCCGAGAGTCGCCCCGATCTGTGCCGACTCTCTCCTCGCAACAGTGTTACAGGAGTTCCAGTATCGGGCTCGGGGCCCGCACTGCCTTACTTCCCCGTTAAATCCTCACCGCACGCCCGTCTCACCGCCGTTGCCCGGGAGACACCGGGAAGAGCTGTGTACGGCGCAAGCGCGCCCACGACCGATGCGTGAGCCACGGTAGGCTCGAAGTAAGTCAAGACTGGAATCTCCCAAGTGACATTGAGAAACGACTAAAGAAGTATTCGCGTAGAGAATTGTTTACCTGCTTTATAATCTAGTGGCCTAGAAACAACGTTACTGGTCTTGTGATAAGTCTGCATATTGAGATAACTATTTTTATATAAAAGAGCGTATTTTCACATACCTAAGCCTGGTGTCCGTTTCTGGGGGGATTAATGTGTTTACTGTGTGTGTGATTATAATTGCTTAACCAACAACGCCTGAAGAATCGCCTTGGCTGCTCACGCCACCCACCTAGAGGGTGAGCAAGGGTCATTCCCAAAGGGGTTATCCTTTGCCCTGACGTGGAGGAGAGGGTCACTGCTTGACACAAGGACATCCTTGCGCCAATCAGGGATCCCCGTCTCTAACAAGGAGGGTCTGAGGAACTTCGATTTTTGATCGTGATCGAATCGACCCGCCATTTTGTGCTCCACCGCCATTTTCTGTTGCCCTCACTCAGGCAACACGGCGAACAAAGTCATTTCTGCATTTCTGCAACATTGTGTCGAAATGAACCATCTGCCTCTGTTTACGAAGCTGGTGTTTGGACTGGCCGAGTACACTAATCCTCGTCTGGTTTCCTTAATCCCTGTCTCAGCTATCTGTTGGTTCACACTATTCTTTTCTGACTTTATCTTATCGTCTGGCCTTCGCTGTCCTCTGCTCATATTCTCTCGTTTCACGACTGTCCTCCAAAACATACAAAGGTGTCTCGCCATCTGCAAGTCAGTTACAAATCCTTTAATACATTAACCTGAGGGGAGGGGTGACAAACACAGTTGGAGGAGAGGTTTTCCAGAGTCCCATGATACAGTGTTTTCCAACTCTTCCTATTGGTTCTGGTCTATTTTCTGACTTTTCTTACTGGCTCTCTCTGTATGTTTTAGGTGTGTTCTTGGTTAATGTATATGTTACCTATATACTATAAAAGACTGTGCGCCACAGAGTGAAGTGGCAGTCTCCTGAGAACCTACCTTGTGTACTTCTGGGATAACTGTACTAGCTGCAGCTAAAATAAATCCGATCTTTTACGCCTGACAGAGTGTCCCGTGTCTCTGTGAAGCTGAGCAGGAGAACCCCGAAGATTAAGGCGTACCCTGTGCCGCCAGGCCCATAAGGTTCTGCTTCTTCAGGATGCCTGTGAGAGGTACCTGACATGAGAAAGATGTTGGCAGCCTACTCAGCAAACCCCAAATTTCGAAGACTGTAATCTCTACTGATGCCGGTTAAAGAACCAGAAACACGTGTCTAGAGATCAGCACTATCTGCGCCAACTGTGGTGAAACAATCAAACACACTTGAAGCAAGCAAGTAACCGAAACTGCATTTACCACAATGCCAGGGGCGAACCTTGCTGGAGGTAAAGCGGTGTGCTCCCACCCCTGTTCCTGTTTAATACTACTCTCGTGAGTCATTGTGCTGACGAGCTCATGAATGAAAAACTCACCTGCCTGTGAGAGGTCCAGACATGAGAAAGATGTTGGCAGCCTACTCAGCAAACCCCACATTTTAAAGACTGTAATCTGTACTGATGGCAGTTAAAGAACAAGAAACACGTGTCTAGTGATCAGCACTATCTGCGCCAACTGTGACGAAACACTCAAACACTCTTGAAGCAAGCAAGTAACCGAAACTGCATTTACCACAATGCCAGGGGCGAACCTTGCTTGGAGGTGAAGAGTTGGACTCCCACCCATGTTCCTGTTTAATAGTTCTCCTGTGAGTCATTGAGCTGACGAGCTCGTGGATGATGCACCTACATGCCTGTGAGAGGCACTTGACCTGAAAAAGATGTTGGCAGCCTACTTAGCAAACTCCACATTTGAAAGACTGCAATCTCTACTGATGACGGTTAAAGAACCAGAACCACGTGTCTAGAGATCAGCACTATCGGCACCAACTGTGATGAAACACTCAAACACTCTTGAAGCAAGCAAGTAACTGAATATGCATTTACCACAATGCCCGGGGCAAACCTTGCTGGTAGGTGAAGCGGTGTGCTCCCACCCCTGTTCCTGTTTAATAGTACTCACGTGAGTCATTGAGCTGATGAGCTCGTGGATGAAGCACCTGCATGCGTGTGAAAGGTACCTGACCTGAGAAAGATGTTGGCAGCCTACTTAGCAAACCCCAAATTTCAAAGACTGTAATCTCTACTGATGACAGTTAAAGCACCAGAAACATGTGTCTAGAGATCAGCACTATCTGCGCCAACTGTGGCGAAAAACTCAAACACTCTTGAAGCAGGCAAGTAACCGAAACTGCATTTACCACAATGCCAGGGGTGAACCTTCCTGGGAGGTGAAGCTGTGTGCTCCCACCCATGTTCCTGTTTAATAGTTCTCCAGTGAGTCATCGAGCTGAGGAGCTCGATTATGAAGCACCCGCATGCCTGTGAGAGTTGCCTGACCTGAGAAATATGTTGGCAGCCTACTCAGCAAACCCCCAATTTCAAAGACTGTAATCTATACTGATGACGGTTACAGAACCAGAAACACGTGTCTAGAGATCAGCACTATCTGCGCCAAGTGTGGCGAAACACTCAAACACTCTTGAAGCAAGCAAGTAACTGAAACTGCATTTACCACAATGCCAGGGGCGAACCTTGATGGGAGGTGAAGCGGTGTGCTCCCACCCCTGTTCCTGTTTAAAAGTACTCCTGTGAGTCATTGAGCTGAGGAGCTCGATTATGAAGCACCCGCATGCCTGTGAGAGGTACCTGACCTGAGAAATATGTTGGCAGCCTACTCAGCAAACCCCACATTTGAAAAACTGTAATCTCTACTGATGACGGTTAAAGAACCAGAAACATGTGTATAGAGATCAGAACTATCTGCGCCAACTGTGTGGAAACACTCGAACACTCTTAAAGCAAGCAAGTAACTGAAACTGCATTTACCAAAATTCCAGGGTGCGAACCTTGCTGGGAGGTGAAGCGGTGTACTCCCACCCCTTTTCCTGTTTAATAGTACTTCTGTGAGTCATTGAGCTGACGAGCTCGTGGATGAAGCAGCTGCATGCCTGTGAGAGGTACCTGACCTGAGAAAGATGTTGGCAGCCTACTCAGCAAACTCCACATTTGAAAAACTGTAATCTCTACTGATGACGGTTAAAGAACCAGAAACATGTGTCTAGAGATCAGCACTATCTGCGCCAACTGTGGTGAAACACTCGAACACTCTTAAAGCAAGCAAGTAACTGAAACTGCCTTTACCAAAATGCCAGGGTGCGAACCTTGCTGGGAGGTGAAGCTGTGTTCCCACCCCTGTTCCTGTTTAATAGTACTCCCGTGAGTCATTGAGCTGACAAGCTCATGGATGAAGCACCCACATGCCTGTGAGAGGTACCTGACCTGAGAAAGATGTATGCAGCCTTCTCAGCAAACTCCACACTTAAAAGACTGTAATCTCTACTGATGACAGTTAAAGAACCAGAAACATATGTCTAGAGATCAGCACTATCTGCGCCAACTGTGGCAAAACACTCGAACACTCTTGAAGCAAGCAAGTAACTGAAACTGCATTTACCACAATGCCAGGGGCGAACCTTGTTGGGAGGTGAAGCGGTGTGCTCCCACCCCTGTTCCTGTTTAATAGTACTCCCGTGAGTCATTGAGCTGACGAGCTGGTGGATAAAGCACCCGCATGCCTGTGAGAGGTAGCTGACCTGAGAAAGATGTTGGCAGCCTTCTCAGCAAACCCCAGATTTTAAAGACTGTAATATCTACTGATGACGGTTAAAGAACCAGAAACACGTGTCTAGAGATCAGCACTATCTGCGCCAACTGGGGTGAAAAACTCGAACACTCTTGAAGCAAGCAAGTAACCGAAACTGCATTTACCACAATGCCAGGGGTGAACCTTCCTGGGAGGTGAAGCGGTGTGCTCCCACCCCTGTTCCTGTTCAATAGTTCTCCAGTGAGTCATTGAGCTGACGAGCTCGTGGATGAAGCACCCACATGCCTGTGAGAGGTACCAGACCTGAGAAAGATGTTGGCCGCCTAATCAGCAAACCCCAGATTTGAAAGATTGCAATCTCTACTGATGACGGTTAAAGAACCAGAAATATGTGTCTAGAGATCAGCACTTATCTGCGCCAACTGTGGTGAATTACTCTAACACTATTGAAGCAAGCAAGTAAGCAAAACTGCATTTACAACAATGCCAGGGGCGAACCTTGCTGGGAGGTGAAGCGGAGTGCTCCCACCCCTGTTCCTGTTAAAAAGGTCTCCCGTGAGTCATTAAGCTGACGAGCTGGTGGATAAAGTACCCGCATGCCTGTGAGAGGTACCTGACCTTTGAAAGATGTTGGCAGCCTTCTCCGCAAACCCCAGATTTCAAAGACTGTAATCTCTACTGATGACTGTTAAAGAACGAGAAACACGTGTCTAGAGATCAGCACTATCTGCTCTAACTGTGGCGAAACAGTCGAACACACTTGAAGCAAGTAAGTAACCGCAACTGCATTTACCACATTGCCAGGGGTGAACCTTGCTGGGAGGTGAAGCGGTGTGCTCCCACCCCTGTTCCTGTTTAATAGTGCTCTCATGAGTCATTGAGCTGACGAGCTCACGGATAAAGCACCCGCATGCCTGTGAGAGGTACTTGACCTGAGAAAGATGTTGGCAGCCTACTCAGCAAACCCCAAATTTCAAAGACTGTAATCTCTACTGATGACGGTTTAAGAACCAGAAACCCGTGTATAGAGATCAGCACTATCTGCGCCAATTGTAGCGAAACACTCAAACACTCTTGAAGCAAGCAAGTAACTGAAACTGCATTTACCACAATGCCAGGGGCGAACCTTGCTCGGAGGTGAAGCGGTGTTCTCTCACCCCTGTTCCTGTTTAAAAGTACTACCGTTAGTCATTGAGATGACGAGCTCTTGGATGCAGCACCCGCATGCCTGTGAGAGGTACCCAACCTGAGACACACTTGAACAAGCATTTGCAATGCAATAGGTCTCGCATTTATACAAGTTTGAGCTGTTGACAATGTAAACGACAATGCTTTTTATTTAAGTTTGTTTTTTTTAAAACATAAATAAAAGGCACTGTCCTTTACAATGCCAATAGCTCAAACTCGTATAACTGCGAGACCTATTGCATTGCAAATGCTTGTTCGAAGCGCTGCGAGATTTAAATGATATAGCGCTACATACCCCCGAATAACGCCGAGAAGCGTGTGTTTTTTACTCCCTCTGCCCCAATTATACAACTTGCCAACATCGGAGGATTTAGAATGTAAAATTAGTAAGTATGCAATGTACGTAAAAAGAAAAAAAAAAGAGCTTGTCCCGAGGAGAAGCGCCTAAAAGCGATTCCAGGTGCATACAAGTGTCGAATGTATTCCCTATGGACTGCTGGGATAGTACTGTGCCCTTCAGAAGAGTGCCATAGCAGGCGCAGGGGAAAGGCTATATTGAAATAAGGCTGGGCAAAAAAATGTGTATTAAGGACCTGCGTTGGTAAAACGAACTGTCGGTGATCTGCTCCCTCTCCCAACAAAGTCCTCATCAACAGTACAAGAGCCCCCCCCCATCATCTACCGGGAAGGCTGCCTGTTTCCTTTGTGAAGCCGCTCATGCGTGCAGGGAGTTCGCCGCATTGAAGTAGGCCGACAAGCCGTCTTTCATCACCCCAGATTTAAAGGGTTTAGACTTTAATCGCAATAAAGACAATGCAAAAAGCATAAATAAAATCAGAGTAAAGGAGGGAAGTATGCTGACGAGGGAGAGTGCAGGTCAGTGAGGCTTATGGGGGGAAGGAGATGAAGAGGGAAGAGATGAAGAGGGGGGCTGAGGGTAGAGGTGATAAAAGGGGAGATGAAATCATTGGAACTCTCCGAAAAGGGGACAGCAGGGGAAGGAGGGAGCGTTGATGGGTAGCGTGGGGATGGACTAATGCAGGGGGAGAGTAGTGGAGGAGAAGAAGGCGGGATGGTAAGTGAGGTAGGAAAAAGTTGAAAAGAAAGAGGAGTGTGGGGAGAGGGAACTGACCTGGTGGAGGTCACAAGAAGGGAAGGGGGAAAGGAAGTAGAAGTGCTGGGTACAGGAGATGAAAGGATGGGGAGAGAAACATAGGAAATGACAGTAAGGGTGTCTAGTCAGGAGAAGGCGCAAGGGTGGTAGCAGAGAAGTTGGGAGGCACATCATAGAGGAGGCAGTGGCAGGCGAAAGATCATTAAAGAGGAAAGAAGTGGGGGAGTTGTAAAGCACTCCAATACCTTTGGGTCGAGTCAGCACTAAATAAAACTGCAAAAAAGCCACACACAAAAAGACTGACTGATAAATAGAGAAGAAAGTGTAGAAATGAAGGGAGAAAGAGGTAGACAGAAAATGTAAGGGAGTGAAGACGAGTCAGGGAGTAGAGAGTGTGAGGTGTAAATGAATGAAGGAGGTATGGGACATAGAGACGGGACGTGCACGAAGGAGGTGAAAGAAATCCTACAGAATTTGAACAAACCCCAGAGAAAAGTGAGTCATTTATAGATCGCTTTTCGGCCTCAAATGGGCCCCTTGGAACTACCTTTGAAATGCGGTTGAAGGAAAAAAAATCGCTACTATTGAAAGCTATATCAGAGAGAGGAGGGGGGGGGGGGGGTTGAGTTATGCCAGACGAAAAGTGGGGGGAAAAGGGCATCACGATGAGAAATGACAAAATAAAGTGTAAGACACCCCGTTAGTTTGTGTAAGAGGTCTGGGTGGCACCGCTTCCTGCCGCACGCGCTCCACCTCCACTGTTGCACACCTGCTAACAGCACTGCACC
This sequence comes from Triturus cristatus, assembly GCF_964204655.1. Classification (NCBI taxonomy): domain Eukaryota; kingdom Metazoa; phylum Chordata; class Amphibia; order Caudata; family Salamandridae; genus Triturus; species Triturus cristatus. The sequence continues at coordinate 1,513,417,232 of NC_140591.1, read as the reverse complement.
GCTTCCTGCAGCACGCGTCCCACCTCCACTGCTGCACACCTGCTACTAGCACTGCAGCGCTTCCTGCAGCACGCGTCCCACCTCCTCTGCTGCACACCTGCTACTAGCACTGCAGCGCTTCCTGCAGCACGTGTCCCACCTTCACTGCTGCACACCTGCTACTAGCACTGCAGCGCTTCCTGCAGCACGCGTCCCACCTCCTCTGCTGCACACCTGCTACTAGCGCTGCAGCGCTTCCTGCAGCACGCGTCCCACCTCCTCTGCTGCACACCTGCTACTAGCACTGCAGCGCTTCCTGCAGCACGCGTCCCACCTCCTCTGCTGCACACCTGCTACTAGCACTGCAGCGCTTCCTGCTGCACGCGTCCCACCTTCACTGCTGCACACCTGCTACCAGCACTGCAGCGCTTCCTGCAGCACGCGTCCCACCGCCTGCACTGCACCGCTTCCTGCAGCACGCATCCCACCTCCACTGCTGCACACCTGCTACTAGCACTGCAGCTCTACCTGCAGTACGTGTCCCGCCACCTGCACTGCACCGCTTCCTGCAGCATGCATCCCACCTCCACTGCTGCACACCTGCTACTAGCACTGCAGCTCTTCCTGCAGCAAACGTCCCACCTCTCCTGCAGCACCAGTCCCTCCACCTCCACTGCACCACACCTGCCACCTACACTGCAGCGCGGCACCGCTTCCGGTAGCCCATGTCTCACCTCCTCTAGTGTACCGTTTCCTGCAGCACGCATAAGCACGCACATCCTTCACTGCAGCACTGTTGTTTCCTGCAGCAGGCGTACCACCTTCACAAACACTGCACCGCTCCCTGTAGTTCTGCCGCGCATCATCCACCGCAGCACTGTCGTTTCCTGCAGCACTGCATACCACCCTCTCAAACACTGCACCCCTCCCTGCAGCACTGTGCCGATCTTGTTGCATCTAACCTAGCACGGCTTTCGTCTATTTGGAATAAATAAACTGAAAGCACACAGTACTTGCCGGTTGTCACACTCTCTTGGGTGCTTTGTTGTTGCACATAAATGCATTAAAGGCCCGCTAATAATAGCGGCCCGGGAGCCTTGCCGCGGATCATCGACGCCCCCACGGTTGGCCCTTAAAAGCTCCCGCTGCTCTCCTCCTCCTCAGTTGTGACTAAAGAGACGCTTCAGGAGGGGGAGAGGGCGCCGATGGTAGGAAGACCTCTCTCTGGACGGCCTTGCACTCGTGGTCCTGGAGGAGCCCGTCCGTGAGACCACATCCGATGGCCGAGGAAAATGCGCTTCATTGCTGGCAGAATAATACCTGGACCACGGAAAAGACTTCTCCGCGAGCCTGGGTCCCGGAGACACTCAAGCTAACTTAAAGCGGAGCCTGAGCACGTGCACCCGTGATTCTGAGTGCGTCAGAGTTCCCTGACCAATGGCGAACCCATGTTTGCTCAGGGGTCAGAATTCAGAGTTCCGTCGAATTAACTGCAGGAGGAAGTCGTCATCCGTCTTTAGTCATTTCGGCTGGTCAAACCTCCTGGAGGTTCAAGGGAAAAACGTGCAGGGTATTTACTGTGACTTGCGGATACATCTGCATTATATATTTATATATATATATATATATATATATATATATATATATATATATATATATATATATATATATATATATATATATATATATATATAGTTTGTCGCTCCCGTTAAATTCCAGTGAGTAGGATTTTATCCCTGTGATAAATCGCCCCCATCATCCAGGGTATGTTTGTGTTGAGATTGAACGTATACACCCCTCAGGTGTGTCCAGACTGCTCCACCAACCAAAGTATGCTGTTGAGTTGGGCGCAATTCACTCTGTAGAGAAGATCCGGTTATACTGCAGCGGAGCTCAGGGTACACTGTAGAAAAGATACCCATCTATACTGCAGTGGAGCTCAGTATACGCTGTAGAGAATATCCGGTTATGCTGCAGTGGAGCTCAGTATACGCTGTAGAGAATATCCGGTTATGCTGCAGTGGAGCTCAGTGTACACTGTAGAGAATATCCGGTTCTGCTGCAGTGGAGCTCAGTGTACACTGTAGAGAATATCCGGTTATACTGCAGCGGAGCTCAGTCCACTCTGTAGAGAAGATCTGGTTATACTGCAGCAGGAGCTCAGTGTACACTGTAGAAAAGATACCCATCTATACTGCGGAGAATATCTGGTTATTTGCAGTGGGGCTCAATGCACACTACTCTGAATATCCGTTCATACTGCAGTGGAGATCAGTGCACACTGTAGAGAATATCCGGTTATACTGCAGTGGAGCTCACTGCACTGAATATCCGTTTATACTGCAGTAGAGCTCACTGTACACTACAGAATATCCGGTTATGCTGCAGTGGAGTTCAGTGGACACTGTAGAAAAGATCCGTTCATACTGCAGTGGGGCTCAGTGTACACTGAGCTTCACTGCAGTATAACCGGATATTCTCTAGAGTGTACAGTGAGCCTCACTGCAGTATGAACGGATATTCAGCGCAGTGTACATTGCGCTCCACTGCAGTATAACCGGATTTCTCTACAGCACACACTGAGTTCCACTGCAGTATAACCGGATATTCTACACAGTGTGCGCTGTAGAGAATATCCGTTTATACTGCAGTGGAGCTCAATGTACACTGCACTGAATATCCGGTTATACTGTAGTGGAGATCAGTGCACACTGTAGAGAATATCCGGTTATACTGCAGTGGGGGAACTCAATGCACTGAATAGCCGCTCATAATGCAGTAGAGCTTAGTGCACACTGTACAGAATATCCGATTATACTGCGTCGAAGCTCAGTGTACACTGCAGAAAAGTTCTGTTCACACTGCAGTGGAGCTGAATGCACACTGCAAAGAATATCCGTTCACACTGCAGTAGTGCTCGCCGTAGAGAATATCTGTTCATACTGCAGTGGAGTACAATGTACATTAGAGAGAATGGCTGTTTATACTGCAGTGAAGCTCGATGTACACTGTACAAATATCCGTTTATCCTGCAGTGCAACTCAGTGCACACTGAATATAATACCCGTTCACACTGCAGTAGAGCTCATTGCACAGAATATCTGTTTATCCTGCAGTGGAGCTCAGTGCACACTGTATAAAATATCCGTACTCTGGAGCTCAGTGCACACTATAGAGGTGAGCCGTTTACACTGTAGTGGAACTCAGTGCATACAGAAGAGAATATCCGTTCATCCTGCAGTGAAGCTCAGTGCACACTGTAAAGAAGCGCATAAACTGCTAACGGGCGCAATGCACCCTGTAAAGATGTGCCCAGAGTCCACCGGAGCTCAGTGCACACTACATAGCAGCTGTGTTCGGACTCACGCAGGGGGTGGGGGCCCTTGATGCAGGCACTGTGGAAGTGGAAGCCCCTGTTACACCGCAGGGTTGCCCAAGGACCGCGTTGAACTCTGGTCTTTCACATATGTATGGCCCGCACCGCACGAGTTGGAGTCCCGCCGAGGCCGCCTCAGCTCTTCATCCTTCAGAGCTCGGCCAATGGAGGAGCATCACATTGGAAACTGGCGCCACCGCACATTTACCGCGCCTCCAGACGTGGCAAGAAAAACAAGTTGTTAGTACGAACAGTTGTTTGTTTGTTGTGGGTTAACAAGCAGACTACAACTGTGCTACTTTAATTCAGGCAGCAACACGGGCACTGCCAATCTTCCTTCAGTGTACCCTCCTTAGGCTGGAACCGCCCACACGGGCACTGCCAATCGCCCCTCAGAGTACCGCCTGCACGGGCACTGCCAGTCTTTCCTCAGTGTACCCTCCTCGGGGCTGTGTGGTGTGCTTGTGATTGTAGAAGAGGGTGTGAACAGAAGAATCTGGCGTCTTCTAGACTCAGCTCACATAACTTGAATTTTAAAGAAATGTGCGCTCAAAATTGTGACTCCCGGAAACGACACGGGGTTCAAAGTGCAAAACCTCACAAGTAGCATGGGAAACAGGCCCTGCCAACGCACCAATCGTTTTCTTTTCGATGTCAAATTAAAGGGAAATCAAAGTAAATGCGCACTGCCCGCCTTTTCGTACCAGTGGTAACGAGTCAATCGACGAACGAATACCCGTGAATGAGAGTGAGTACGCCTGCTTATGCAGGACGTTCCCACACTGTGATAAGGTGCTAGAAAAGAGGAGAGGCGGGCAAACCGCAATGAAGAAAGCAGTTTAGAGGTAAGTATGGAGCAGTTATTGGTTGGGGGGGAGGTGCATTGACAGAGGGAGGTAAAAAGAGGATCCGGCCGGGGTCAGTTCCAGATTCAGTAAAGGGGAAGTGCCATCGCATAAGGAAATACATGATGCTAGACTTAAGGAATAAGCCAAAAGTCACCTTTACTCCTTCCCCGTTTTGTTGACTTAAAATAAACCAGTCCAGAGATATTCCCCTAAAAGAGCGAGTTTCAGCGGCGTTTATTTATTTATTTTTTGAGATTTATACAGCGCATACAATTGCCCGTAGGCGTCTCGGCGCTAGAAACTTTGAATGTATTCCCGAGGTTAAGCAGGTAACTATTCTAGATCAAACAGCCAGGTCTTTATCTTTCTACGGAAATGCATCAGGGATGGGCTGTCTTTGATGGATGATGGCAGGGAGTTCCATAACCTGGGAGCTGCCACAAGGATGCGTCTATCGCCCCAGTTAACTGTTTTTGTTCGTGGTATTTGAAGGATTTTAAGGTTATTAGATCGGAGCGATCTTATGGAGGACTGGTATCTGAGATGGGATTTCAGGAAATGTGGACCACACTTGTGCAATGCTTAATAGAGTATGCACAGCGCTTTGAACTTGATCCTGTTTCGAATCTTGAGCCAATGCAAGTCCCTTATAGTCTCAGTAATTGGTGAGAACTTAGGGATTCCAGACAGGAGGCGGGCTGCAGCATTCTGTATGGTCTGCATTTTGTTGGTCACTCTTGCTTGGGCGTTGATGAATAAGCCGTTACAATAGTCAAGAGATGACAGCACAAGGGCGCTTACCAGCGTCTTACCTGCTGAGATTGGTAAAAACTGCATGATTTTCTTGATCAGCCTAAATTTGTGATGGGCTGTTGCTGCTATTTTATTTGAGTGGGCCATAAAATTTAATTTATCGTCAAAAATCACCCCCAGATTTCTGACGGTGATGGCTGGTGTAGGTGGTGTTCCGTGCGTAGGGGGCCACCAGGTGTTTGACCATCCTGGGGAGAGATGTCCAAATATGACGACCTCCGTTTTTTCGGCATTTAACTTTAGACAGTTAGAGGCCATCCACTGACCAATCGCCCGCATGCCCTCTTGGAAGTTTTCAGCTACCTTGTCTCCATTCCCGTTAATGGCCAACACAAGCTGGGTGTCATCTGCGTTCCATGGGTCCAAATACTTACACTTTTAATACCGTTGATATAATACTTTCTTTGAATCAGGGACACCCCAGGTACTGTTTCGTTACAGGTCTGTTGATTTACTTAACTATAGCTCCAGAACTGACACTACTCTGTAATGTGCTATGACAACATGGAGGGTATGACCCGCTACATATAAACCAAAATAAATACATGAGCATGTTGAAGTTTCGCCCCTTACTCAACACGAGATGTGATATTTCTCTTTGAATGTATATATAAATTCACGCCTCACTTCTACCTTTTCTAAGGTGTTTAAATCGTAGGTGGTATTACTGTCAAGTTGAATGGCACGCATGTTACTGGGCCTCGGAAAGATGGAAGGCTGCGCCGGCGTCGAACCGGTGGCCTGTACATCACAGCCAGTGTCAGAGAAGGGGCTGAGAGAGCTAGGCCTGGCGTGCGGTCTGCGGGAAATGCGCCAGTGTGCGCCCCGCACTTTGTATGCTGTTTTACAACGAGCGAGGGATAGGGGACCGAACGGGACGGGGAAGCGGGCACGGGAGTAGGCCGGGGTGCATGGACCCAAAGAAATGGCCCTCGTTTCCACAAACCGCAGCAGGATCATAGCAAAATCACAGAGGCGGCAAACGGTATAAACAAAATGAACACTGCTTTATGAAACAACAAGAAGTAGAAACAGAATACGGTTTGAGACAAGTACCAAGAAAAAAGTTCTTGACTTTCGTGGACGCCAATCGAGAACCTAAGAGCAACAGAATTTCTGAGCTAAGGAAAACAAACCAAGAAAAACAGGAAAAATAGCCAGAGACAATCAAACAAAACAGTAACTTCAGATTCCGTGGATTAAAAATCTATAATCCACGATTAGTGCGACAAGTAAAAAACAATCTAACCCAGGGTTTTCCGGGGCAGCGAAAATAACCATAATTTTATAACTGGGTGGGAGAGTAAGGGGGTGTAGCGTGACAGGAAGCAAAGCCAACAAGCAGGAAGGGGGTGGCAAATGGTGTGCGCTTTCGCGGCCGCTTTGATGTCCTCAGTGGCCGCGCGGCTCACTGAGGACATCAAAGCGGCCCCGAAAGTGATCAGGCAGTGCTTTTCAGGCTGCCAAATGGTGCGTGCACCCGGCGCACATGCACTGTATTTGGAGGCCTGAAAAGCACTCGTTTGCACTTCCAGATCCCCCTTTAACAAAAGCTAGAGAGAGAGCAGCGCTAAAGCGCTGGCTCAGGCGAGACCTAAAAACTGTAATCTCTACAGATGACGGTTAAAGAACCAGAAACACGTGTCTGGAAATCAGCACTATCTGCGCCAACTGTGGCGAAACACTCGAACACTCTTAAAGCAAGCAAGTAACTGAAACTGCATTTACCAAAATGCCAGGGTGCGAACCTTGCTGGGAGGTGAAGCGGTGTGCTCCCACCCATGTTCCTGTTTAATAGTACTCCCATGAGTCATTGAGCTGACAAGCTCCTGGATGAAGCACCCGCATGCCTGTGAGAGGTACGTGACCTGAGAAAGATGTTGGCAGCCTTCTCATCAAACCCCAAATTTCAAAGGCTGTAATCTCTAATGATGACAGTTAAAGAACCAGAAACATGTGTCTAGAGATCAGCAATATCTGCGCCAACTGTGGCAAAACACTCGAACACTCTTAAAGCAAGCAAGTAACTGAAACTGCATTTACCAACATGCCAGGGTGCGAACCTTGCTGGGAGGTGAAGCGGTGTGCTCCCACCCCTGTTCCTGTTTAATAGTAGTCCCGTGAGTCATTGAGCTGACAAGCTCGTGAATTAAGCACCCCCATGCCTGTGAGAGGTACCTGACCTGAGAAAGATGTACGCAGCCTTCTCAGCAAACTCCACATTTGAAAGACTGTAATCTATACTGATGACAGTTAAAGAACCAGAAACATGTGTCTAGAGATCAGCACTATCCGCGCCAACTGTGGCAAAACACTTGAACACTCTTGACGCAAGCAAGTAACTGAAACTGCATTTACCACAATGCCAGGGGCGAAACTTGCTAGGAGGTGAAGCGGTGTGCTCCCACCCCTTTTCCTGTTTAATAGTACTCCTGTGAGTCATTGAGCTGACGAGCTCGTGGATGAAGCACCCACATGCCTGTGAGAGGTACCTGATCTGGGAAAGATGTTGGCAGCATACTCAGCAAACCCCATATTTGAAAGACTGTAATCTCTACTGATGACGGTTAAAGAACCAAGTGTCTAGAGATCAGCACTATCTGCGTCAACTGTGGCGAAACACTCGAATACTCTTGAAGCAAGCAAGTAACTGAAACTGCATTTACCACAATGCCAGGGGCGAAACTTGCAGGGAGGTGAAGCGGTGTCCTCCCACCCCTGTTCCTGTTTAATAGTTCTCCCGTGAGTCATTGAGCTGACGAGCTGGTGGATGAAGCACCCGCATGCCTCTGAGAGGTACCTGACCTGAGAAAGAAGTTGATAGCCTACTCAGCAAACCCCAGATTTCAAAGACTGTAATATCTACTGATGACGGTTAAAGAACCAGAAACACGTGTCTAGAGATCAGCACTATCTGCGCCAACTGTGGTGAAACACTCAAACACTCTTGAAGCAAGCAAGTAACCGAAACTGCATTTACCACAATGCCAGGTGTGAACCTTCCTGGGAGGTGAAGCAGTGTGCTCCCAACACTGTTCCTGTTTAATAGTAGTCCCGTGAGTCATTGAGCTGACGAGCTCGTGGATGAAGCACCCGCTTGCCTGTGAGAGTTACCTGACCTGAGAAAAATGTTGGCAGCCTAATCAGCAAACCCCAAATTTCAAAGACTGTAATCTCTACTGATGATGGTTAAAGAACCAGAAACACGTGTCTAAAGATCAGCACTATCTGCATCCACTGTGGCGAAACACTCGAACACTCTTGAAGCAAGCAAGTAACTGAAACTGCATTTACCACAATGCCAGGGGTGAAACTTGCTGGGAGGTGAAGCGGCATCCTCCAACCCCTGTTCCTGTTCAATAGATCTCCAGTGAGTCATTGAGCTGACGAGCTCGTGGATGAAGCACCCGCATGCCTGTGAGAGGTACCAGACCTGAGAAAGATGTTGGCAGCCTACTCATCAAACCCCAGATTTAAAAGACTGTAATTTCTACAGATGACGGTTAAAGAACCAGAAACACGTGTCTAGAGATCAGCACTTATCTGCGCCAACTATGGTGAAACACTCGAACACTCTTGAAGCAAGCAAGTAACCAAAACTGCATTTACCACAATGCCAAGGGCGATGCTTGCTGGGAGGTGAAGCGGTGTGCTCCCACACCTGTTCCTGTTTAATAGGTCTCCCGTGAGTCATTGAGCTGACGAGCTGGTGGATGAAGCACCCGCATGCCTGTGAGAGGTACCTGACCTGTGAAAGATGTTGGCAGCCTACTCCGCAAACCCCAGATTTCAAAGACTGTAATCTCTACCGATGAGGGTTAAAGAACGAGAAACACGTGTCTAGAGATCAGCACTATCTGCTCCAACTGTGGCGAAACAATCGAACACACTTGATGCAAGCAAGTAACCAAAACTGCATTTACCACATTGCCAGGGGCGAACCTTGCTGGGAGGTGAAGCGGTGTGCTCCCACCCCTGTTCCTGTTTAATAGTGCTCTCATGAGTCATTGAGCTGACGAGCTCGTGGATGAAGCACCCGCATGCCTGTGAGAGGTACCTGACCTAAAAAAGATGTTGGCAGCCGACTCAGCAAACCCCAAATTTCAAAGACTGTAATCTCTACTAATGACGGTTTAAGAACCAGAAACACGTGTCTAGAGATCAGCACTATCTGCGCCAACTGTAGCGTAACACTCAAACACTCTTGAAGCAAGAATGTAACTGAAACTGCATTTCCACAATGCCAGGGGCGAACCTTGCTGGGAGGTGAAGAGGTGTTCTCTGACCCTTGTTCCTGTTTAAAAGTACTACCGTGAGTCATTGAGCTGAAAAGCTTGTGAATGAAGCACCCGCATGCCTGTGACAGGTACCTGACCTGAAAAAGATGTTGGCAGCCTACTCAGCAAACCCCAAATTTCAAAGACTGTAAGATCTACTGATGACGGTTTAAGAACAAGAAACACGTGTCTAGAGATCAGCACTTATCTGCGCCTACTATGGTGAAACACTCGAACACTCTTGAAGCAAGCAAGTAACCAAATCTGCTTTTACCACAATGCCATAGGCGAACCTTGCTGGGAGGTGAAGTGGTGTGCTCCACCCCTGTTCCTGTTTAATAGTTCTCCCGTGAGTCATTAAGCTGACGAGCTCGTGGATGAAGCACCCGCATGCCTGTGAGAGGTACCTGACCTGAGAAAGATGTTGGCAGCCTACTCAGCGAACCCCAAATTTCAAAGCTGTAATCTCTACTGATGACGGTTAAAGAACCAGAAACACGTGTCTAGAGATCAGCACTATCTGCGCCAACTGTGGCGAAACACCCGAACACTCTTGAAGCAACCAAGTAACCGAAACTGCATTTACCACAATGCCAGGGGCGAACCTTTCTGCTAGGTGAAGAGGTGTGCTCCCACCCCTGTTCCTGTTTAATAGTACTCCCATGAATCATTAAGCTGACGAGCTCGTGGATGAAGCACCGCATGCCTGTGAGAGGTACCTGACCTGAGAAAGATGTTGGCAGCCTACTCAGCAAACCCCAAATTTCAACGACTGTAATCTATACTGATGACAGTTAAAGAACCAGAAACACATGTCTAGAGATCAGCACTATCTGCGCCAACTGTGGCGAAACACTCAAACACTCTTGAAGCAAGCAAGTAACCGAAACTGCATTTACCATATTGCCAGGGGTGAACCTTGCTGGGAGGTGAAGCGGTGTGCTCCCACCCCTGTTCCTGTTTAATAGTTCTCCAGTGAGTCATTGAGCTGACGAGCTCGTGGATGAAGCACCCGCATGCCTGTGAGACATACCTGACCTGAGAAAGATGTTGGCAGCCTACTCAGCAAACCCCACATTTGAAAGACTGTAATCTCTACCTATGACAGTTAAAGAAACAGAACCGCATGTCTAGAGATCAGCACTATCTGCGCCAACTGTGGTGAAACAGTCGAACACTCTTGATGCAAGCAAGTAACGGAAACTGCATTTACCACAATGCCAGGGGCGAACCTTGCTGGGAGGTTAAGCGGTGTGCACCCACCCCTGTTCCTGTTTAATAGTACTCCCATGAGTCATTGAGCCGACAAGCTGGAGGCTGAAGCACCCGAATGCCTGTGAGAGGTACCTGACCTGAGAAAGATGTATCGAGCCTACCCAGCAAACCCCACATTTGAAAGACTGTAAGCTCTACTGATGACGGTTAAAGAACCACCAACACGTGTCTAGAGATCAGCACTATCTGCGCCAACTGTTGCGAAACACTTGAACACTCTTGAAGCAAGTAAGTAACTGAAACTGCATTTACCACAATGCCAGGGCTGAACCTTCCTGGGAGGTGAAGCGGTGTGCTCCCACCCCTGTTCCTGTTTAAAAGTTCTCCTGTGAGTCATTGATCTGATGAGCTCGTGGATGAAGCACCCGCATGCCTGTGAGAGGTACCTGACCTGAGACCGATTTTGGCAGCCTACTCAGCATACCCCAAATTTGAAAGACTGTAATCTCTTCTGAGGATGGTTAAAGAACCAGAACCACGTGTCTAGAGATCAGCACTATCTGCGCCAACTGTGGTGAAACACTCGAACAACCTTGAAGCAACCAAGTAACTGAAACTGCATTTACCACAATGCCAGGGGCGAACCTTGCTGGTAGGTGAAGCGGTGTGCTCCCACCCCAGATCCTGTTTAATAGTTCTCCCTTGAGTCATTGAGCTGACGAGCTCGTGGATGAAGCACCGCATGCCTGTGAGAGGTACCTGACCTGAGAAAGATGTTGGCAGCCTACTCAGCAAACCCCAGATTTCAAACACTGTAATCTCTACTGATGACAGTTAAAGAACCAGAAACACGTGTCTAGAAATCAGCACTATCTGTGCCAACTGTGGCGAAACACTCAAACACTCTTAAAGCAAGCAAGTAACTGAAACTGCATTTACCAAAATGCCAGGGTGCGAACCTTGCTGGGAGGTGAAGTGGTGTGCTCCCACCCCTGTTCCTGTTTAATAGTACTCCCGTGGGTCATTGAGCTAACAAGCTCGTGGATGAAGCACCCGCATGCCTGTGAGAGGTACCTGACCTGAGTAAGATGTTGGCAGCATACTCAGCAAACCCCATGTTTGAAAAACTGTAATCTCTATTGATGACAGTTAAAGAACCAGAAACACGTGTCTAGATATCAGCACTATCTGCGCCAACTGTGGCAAAACAATCGAACACACTTGAAGCAAGCAAGTAACCGAAACTGCATTTACCACATTGCCAGGGGCAAACCTTGCTGGGAGGTGAAGCGGTGTGCTCCCACACCTGTTCCTGTTTAATAGTTCTCTCATGAGTCATTGAGCTGATGAGCTCGTGGATGAAGCGCCCGCATGTCTGTGAGAGGTACCTGACCTGAGAAAGATGTTGGCAGCCTACTCAGCAAACCTCAAATTTCAAAGACTGTAATATCTACTGATGAAGGTTAAAGAACCAGAAACACGTGTCTAGAGATAAACACTATCTGCGCCAACTGTGGCAAAACTCTTGAACACTCTTGAAGCAAGCAAGTAACTGAAACTGCATTTGCCACAATGCAAGGGGGGAACCTTGACGGTAGTTGAAGGGGTGGTCTCCCACCCCTGTTCCTGTTTAAAAGTACTCCCGTGAGTCATTGAGTTTATAGCTTGTAGATGAAGCACCCGCATGCCTGTGAGAGGTACCTGACCTGAGAAAGATGTTGGTAGCCTACTCAGCAAAGCCCACATTTGAAAAACATTAATCTCAACTGATGACGGTTAAAGAACCAGAAACACGTATCTAGAGATCAGCACTATCTGCGCCGACTGTGGCGAAACACTCGAACACTCTTGAAGCAAGCAAGTAACTGAAACTGCATTTACCACAATGCCAAGGTGTGTGCCATGGTGGGAGGTGAAGCGGTGTGCTCCCACCCCTGTTCCTGTTTAATAGTACTCCTGGGAGTCATTGAGCTGACAAGCTTGTGGATGAAGCACCCGCATGCCTGTGAGAGGTACCTGACCTGAGAAAGATGTATGCAGCCTACTCAGCAAACTCCACATTTGAAAGACTGTAATCTCTACTGATGACAGTTAAAGAACCAGAAACATGTGTCTAGATATCAGCACTAACTGCGCCAACTGTGGCAAAACACTCGAACACTCTTGAAGCAAGCAAGTAACTGACACTGCATTTACCACAATCCCAGGGGCGAACCTTGCTGGGAGGTGAAGCGGTGTGCTCCCACCCCTTTTCCTGTTTAATAGTACTCCTGTGAGTCATTGAGCTAACAAGCTCGTGGATGAAGCACCCGCATGCCTGTGAGAGATACCTGACCTGAGAAAGATGTTGGCAGCCTACTTAGCAAACTCCACATTTGAAAGACCCTAATATCTACTGATGTCAGTTAAAGAACCACAATCACGTGTCTAGAGATCAGCACTATCGGTACCAACTGTGGCGAAACACTCGAACACTCTTGAAGCAAGCAAGTAACTGAAACTGCATTTACCACAATGTGAGGGGCGAACCTTGCTCTTAGGTGAAGCGGTGTGCTCCCACACCTGTTCCTGTTTAATAGTACTCCCGTGAGTCATTGAGCTGACGAGCTCATGGATGAAGCACCCGCATGCCTGTGAGAGGTACCTGATCTGAGAAAGATGTTGGCAGCCTAATCAGCAAACCCCAAATTTCAAAGACTGTAATCTCTACTGATGACGATAAAAGAACCAGAAACACGTGTCTAGAGATCAGCACTATCTGCACCAACTGTGGCGAAACACTCAAACACTCTTGAAGCAAGCAAGTAACTAAAACTGCATTTACCACAATGCCAGGGGCGAACCTTTCTGGGAGGTGAAGCGGTGTGCTCCCACCCCTGTTCTTGTTTAAAAGTACTCTCGTGAGTCATTGAGCTTACGAGCTCGTGGATGAAGCACCCGCATGCCTGTGAGACGTACCTGACCTGAGAAAGATGTTGGCAGCCTACTCAGCAAACCCCACATTTGAAAAACATCAATCTCTACTGATGACGGTTAAAGAACCAGAAACACATATCTAGAGATCAGCACTATCTGCGCAAACTGTGGCGAAACACTCAAACACTCTTGAAGCAAGCAAGTAACTGAAACTGCATTTACCACAATGCCAGGGGCGAACCTTGCTGGGAGGTGAAGCGGTGTGCTCCCACCCCTTTTCCTATTTAATAGTACTCCTGTGAGTCATTGAGCTGATGAGCTCGTGGATGAAGAACCCACATGCCTGTGAGAGGTACCTGATCTGAGAAAGATGTTGGCAGCATACTCAGCAAACCCCATATTTGAAAGACTGTAATCTCTACTGATGACGGTTAAAGAACCAGAACTACGTGTCTAGAGATCAGCACTATCTGCGTCAACAGTGGCAAAACACTTGAACACTCTTGAAGCAAGCAAGTAACCGAAACTGCATTTACCACATTGCCACGGGCGAACCTTGCTGGGAGGTGAAGCGGTGTGCTCCCACCCCTGTTCCTGTTTAATAGTTCTCCAGTGAGTCATTGTGCTGACGGGCTCATGTTTGAAGCAACCGCATGCCTGTGAGAGGTACCTGACCTGAGAAAGATGTTGGCAGCCTACTCAGCGAACCCCAAATTTCAAAGCTGTAATCTCTACTGATGACGGTTAAAGAACCAGAAACACGTGTCTAGAGATCAGCACTATCTGCGCCAACTGTGGCGAAACACCGGAACACTCTTGAAGCAACCAAGTAACCGAAACTGCATTTACCACAATGCCAGGGGCGAACCTTTCTGGTAGGTGAAGCGGTGTGCTCCCACCCCTGTTCCTGTTTAATAGTACTCCCGTGAGTCATTAAGCTGCCGAGCTCGTGGATGAAGCACCGCATGCCTGTGAGAGGTACCTGACCTGAGAAAGATGTTGGCAGCCTACTCAGCAAACCCCAAATTTCAAAGACTGTAATCTCTACTGATGACAGTTAAAGAACCAGAAACACGTGTCTAGAGATCAGCACTATCTGCGCCAACTGTGGCGAAACACTCAAACACTCTTGAAGCAAGCAAGTATCTGAAACTGCATTTACCACATTGCAAGGGGCGAACCTTGCTGGGAGGTGAAGCGGTGTGCTCCCACCCCTGTTCCTGTTTAATAGTTCTCCAGTGAGTCATTGAGCTGACGAGCCCGTGGATAAAGCACCCGCATGCCTGTGAGACGTACCTGACCTGAGAAAGATGTTGGCAGCCTACTCAGCAAACCCCACATTTGAAAGACTGTAATCTCTACCTATGACAGTTAAAGAACCAGAACCGCGTGTCTAGAGATCAGCACTATCTGCGCCGACTGTGGCAAAACAGTCGAACACTCTTGATGCAAGCAAGTAACGGAAACTGCATTTACCACAATGCCAGGGGCGAACCTTGCTGGGAGGTGAAGCGGTGTGCACCCACCCGTGTTCCTGTTTAATAGTACTCCCATGAGTCATTGAGCCGACAAGCTGGAGGCTGAAGCACCCGAATGCCTGTGAGAGGTACCTGACCTGAGAAAGATGTATCGAGCCTACCCAGCAAACCCCACATTTGAAAGACTGTAAGCTCTACTGATGACGGTTAAAGAACCACAAACACGTGTCTAGAGATCAGCACTATCTGCGCCAACTGTGGCGAAACACTTGAACACTCTTGAAGCAAGTAAGTAACTGAAACTGCATTTACCACAATGCCAGGGCTGAACCTTCCTGGGAGGTGAAGCGGTGTGCTCCCACCCCTGTTCCTGTTTAAAAGTACTCCTGTGAGTCATTGATCTGACGAGCTCGTGGATGAAGCACCCGCATGCCTGTGAGAGGTACCTGACCTGAGACAGATGTTGGCAGCCTACTCAGCATACCCCAAATTTGAAAGACTGTAATTTCTTCTGAGGATGGTTAAAGAACCAGAACCACGTGTCGAGAGATCAGCACTATCTGCGCCAACTGTGGTGAAACACTCGAACAACCTTGAAGCAACCAAGTAACTGAAACTGCATTTACCACAATGCCAGGGGCGAACCTTGCTGGTAGGTGAAGCGGTGTGCTCCCACCCCAGTTCCTGTTTAATAGTTCTCCCGTGAGTCATTGAGCTGACGTGCTCGTGGATGAAGCACCCGCATGCCTGTGAGAGGTACCTGACCTGAGAAAGATGTTGGCAGCCTACTCAGAAAACCCCAAATTTCAAAGACTGTAATCTCTACTGATGACAGTTAAAGAACCAGAAACACATGTCTAGAAATCAGCACTATCTGTGCCAACTGTGGCGAAACACTCAAACACTCTTGAAGCAAGAAAGTAACTGAAACTGCATTTACCACAATGCCAGGGGCGAACCTAGCTGGGAGGTGTAGCGGTGTGCTCCCACCCCTGTTCCTGTTTAAAAGTACTCCCGTGAGTCATTGAGCTGACGTGCTCGTGGATGAAGCACCCGCATGCCTGTGAGAGGTACCTGACCTGAGAAAGATGTTGGCAGCATACTCAGCAAACCCTATGTTTGAAAGACTGTAATCTCTACTGATGACAGTTAAAGAACCAGAAACACGTGTCTAGATATCAGCACTATCTGCGCCAACTGTGGCAAAACAATCGAACACACTTGAAGCAAGCAAGTAACCGAAACTGCATTTACCACATTGCCAGGGGCAAACGTTGCTGGGAGGTGAAGCGGTGTGCTCCCACACCTGTTCCTGTTTAATAGTACTCTCATGAGTCATTGAGCTGATGAGCTCGTGGATGAAGCACCCGCATGTCTGTGAGAGGTACCTGACCTGAGAAAGATGTTGGCAGCCTACTCAGCAAACCTCAAATTTCAAAGACTGTAATATCTACTGATGACGGTTAAAAAACCAGAAACACGTGTCTAGAGATAAGCACTATCTGCGCCAACTGTGGCAAAACTCTTGAACACTCTTGAAGCAAGCAAGTAACTGAAACTGCATTTACCACAATGCCATGGGGTAACCTTCCTGGGAGCTGAAGGGGTGTGCTCCAACCCCTGTTCCTGTTTAATAGTACTCCCGTGAGTCATTGAGATGACAAGCTCATGGATGAAGCACCCGCATGCCTGTGAGAGGTACCTGACCTGAGAAAGATGTTGGCAGCCTAATCAGCAAACCCCAAATTTCAAAGATCGTAATATCTACTGATGACGGTTAAAGAACCAGAACCATGTGTCTAGAGATCAGCACTATCGGCGCCAACTGTGGTGAAACTCTCGAACACTCTTGAAGCAAGCAAGTAACCGAAACTGCATTTACCACATTGCCAGGGGCGAACCTTGCTGGGAGGTGAAGCGGTGTGCTCCCACCCCTGTTCCTGTTTAATAGTTCTCCAGTGAGTCATTGTGCTGACGAGCTCATGTTTGAAGCAACCGCATGCCTGTGAGAGGTACCTGACCTGAGAAAGATGTTGGCAGCCTACTCAGCAAACCCCAAATTTCAACGACTGTAATCTATACTGATGACAGTTAAAGAACCAGAAACACATGTCTAGAGATCAGCACTATCTGCGCCAACTGTGGCGAAACACTCAAACACTCTTGAAGCAAGCAAGTAACCGAAACTGCATTTACCATATTGCCAGGGGTGAACCTTGCTGGGAGGTGAAGCGGTGTGCTCCCACCCCTGTTCCTGTTTAATAGTTCTCCAGTGAGTCATTGAGCTGACGAGCTCGTGGATGAAGCACCCGCATGCCTGTGAGACGTACCTGACCTGAGAAAGATGTTGGCAGCCTACTCAGCAAACCCCACATTTGAAAGACTGTAATCTCTACCTATGACAGTTAAAGAAACAGAACCGCATGTCTAGAGATCAGCACTATCTGCGCCAACTGTGGTGAAACAGTCGAACACTCTTGATGCAAGCAAGTAACGGAAACTGCATTTACCACAATGCCAGGGGCGAACCTTGCTGGGAGGTTAAGCGGTGTGCACCCACCCCTGTTCCTGTTTAATAGTACTCCCATGAGTCATTGAGCCGACAAGCTGGAGGCTGAAGCACCCGAATGCCTGTGAGAGGTACCTGACCTGAGAAAGATGTATCGAGCCTACCCAGCAAACCCCACATTTGAAAGACTGTAAGCTCTACTGATGACGGTTAAAGAACCACCAACACGTGTCTAGAGATCAGCACTATCTGCGCCAACTGTTGCGAAACACTTGAACACTCTTGAAGCAAGTAAGTAACTGAAACTGCATTTACCACAATGCCAGGGCTGAACCTTCCTGGGAGGTGAAGCGGTGTGCTCCCACCCCTGTTCCTGTTTAAAAGTTCTCCTGTGAGTCATTGATCTGATGAGCTCGTGGATGAAGCACCCGCATGCCTGTGAGAGGTACCTGACCTGAGACCGATTTTGGCAGCCTACTCAGCATACCCCAAATTTGAAAGACTGTAATCTCTTCTGAGGATGGTTAAAGAACCAGAACCACGTGTCTAGAGATCAGCACTATCTGCGCCAACTGTGGTGAAACACTCGAACAACCTTGAAGCAACCAAGTAACTGAAACTGCATTTACCACAATGCCAGGGGCGAACCTTGCTGGTAGGTGAAGCGGTGTGCTCCCACCCCAGATCCTGTTTAATAGTTCTCCCTTGAGTCATTGAGCTGACGAGCTCGTGGATGAAGCACCGCATGCCTGTGAGAGGTACCTGACCTGAGAAAGATGTTGGCAGCCTACTCAGCAAACCCCAGATTTCAAACACTGTAATCTCTACTGATGACAGTTAAAGAACCAGAAACACGTGTCTAGAAATCAGCACTATCTGTGCCAACTGTGGCGAAACACTCAAACACTCTTAAAGCAAGCAAGTAACTGAAACTGCATTTACCAAAATGCCAGGGTGCGAACCTTGCTGGGAGGTGAAGTGGTGTGCTCCCACCCCTGTTCCTGTTTAATAGTACTCCCGTGGGTCATTGAGCTAACAAGCTCGTGGATGAAGCACCCGCATGCCTGTGAGAGGTACCTGACCTGAGAAAGATGTTGGCAGCATACTCAGCAAACCCCATGTTTGAAAAACTGTAATCTCTATTGATGACAGTTAAAGAACCAGAAACACGTGTCTAGATATCAGCACTATCTGCGCCAACTGTGGCAAAACAATCGAACACACTTGAAGCAAGCAAGTAACCGAAACTGCATTTACCACATTGCCAGGGGCAAACCTTGCTGGGAGGTGAAGCGGTGTGCTCCCACACCTGTTCCTGTTTAATAGTTCTCTCATGAGTCATTGAGCTGATGAGCTCGTGGATGAAGCGCCCGCATGTCTGTGAGAGGTACCTGACCTGAGAAAGATGTTGGCAGCCTACTCAGCAAACCTCAAATTTCAAAGACTGTAATATCTACTGATGAAGGTTAAAGAACCAGAAACACGTGTCTAGAGATAAACACTATCTGCGCCAACTGTGGCAAAACTCTTGAACACTCTTGAAGCAAGCAAGTAACTGAAACTGCATTTGCCACAATGCAAGGGGGGAACCTTGACGGTAGTTGAAGGGGTGGTCTCCCACCCCTGTTCCTGTTTAAAAGTACTCCCGTGAGTCATTGAGTTTATAGCTTGTAGATGAAGCACCCGCATGCCTGTGAGAGGTACCTGACCTGAGAAAGATGTTGGTAGCCTACTCAGCAAAGCCCACATTTGAAAAACATTAATCTCAACTGATGACGGTTAAAGAACCAGAAACACGTATCTAGAGATCAGCACTATCTGCGCCGACTGTGGCGAAACACTCGAACACTCTTGAAGCAAGCAAGTAACTGAAACTGCATTTACCACAATGCCAAGGTGTGTGCCATGGTGGGAGGTGAAGCGGTGTGCTCCCACCCCTGTTCCTGTTTAATAGTACTCCTGGGAGTCATTGAGCTGACAAGCTTGTGGATGAAGCACCCGCATGCCTGTGAGAGGTACCTGACCTGAGAAAGATGTATGCAGCCTACTCAGCAAACTCCACATTTGAAAGACTGTAATCTCTACTGATGACAGTTAAAGAACCAGAAACATGTGTCTAGATATCAGCACTAACTGCGCCAACTGTGGCAAAACACTCGAACACTCTTGAAGCAAGCAAGTAACTGACACTGCATTTACCACAATCCCAGGGGCGAACCTTGCTGGGAGGTGAAGCGGTGTGCTCCCACCCCTTTTCCTGTTTAATAGTACTCCTGTGAGTCATTGAGCTAACAAGCTCGTGGATGAAGCACCCGCATGCCTGTGAGAGATACCTGACCTGAGAAAGATGTTGGCAGCCTACTTAGCAAACTCCACATTTGAAAGACCCTAATATCTACTGATGTCAGTTAAAGAACCACAATCACGTGTCTAGAGATCAGCACTATCGGTACCAACTGTGGCGAAACACTCGAACACTCTTGAAGCAAGCAAGTAACTGAAACTGCATTTACCACAATGTGAGGGGCGAACCTTGCTCTTAGGTGAAGCGGTGTGCTCCCACACCTGTTCCTGTTTAATAGTACTCCCGTGAGTCATTGAGCTGACGAGCTCATGGATGAAGCACCCGCATGCCTGTGAGAGGTACCTGATCTGAGAAAGATGTTGGCAGCCTAATCAGCAAACCCCAAATTTCAAAGACTGTAATCTCTACTGATGACGATAAAAGAACCAGAAACACGTGTCTAGAGATCAGCACTATCTGCACCAACTGTGGCGAAACACTCAAACACTCTTGAAGCAAGCAAGTAACTAAAACTGCATTTACCACAATGCCAGGGGCGAACCTTTCTGGGAGGTGAAGCGGTGTGCTCCCACCCCTGTTCTTGTTTAAAAGTACTCTCGTGAGTCATTGAGCTTACGAGCTCGTGGATGAAGCACCCGCATGCCTGTGAGACGTACCTGACCTGAGAAAGATGTTGGCAGCCTACTCAGCAAACCCCACATTTGAAAAACATCAATCTCTACTGATGACGGTTAAAGAACCAGAAACACATATCTAGAGATCAGCACTATCTGCGCAAACTGTGGCGAAACACTCAAACACTCTTGAAGCAAGCAAGTAACTGAAACTGCATTTACCACAATGCCAGGGGCGAACCTTGCTGGGAGGTGAAGCGGTGTGCTCCCACCCCTTTTCCTATTTAATAGTACTCCTGTGAGTCATTGAGCTGATGAGCTCGTGGATGAAGAACCCACATGCCTGTGAGAGGTACCTGATCTGAGAAAGATGTTGGCAGCATACTCAGCAAACCCCATATTTGAAAGACTGTAATCTCTACTGATGACGGTTAAAGAACCAGAACTACGTGTCTAGAGATCAGCACTATCTGCGTCAACAGTGGCAAAACACTTGAACACTCTTGAAGCAAGCAAGTAACCGAAACTGCATTTACCACATTGCCACGGGCGAACCTTGCTGGGAGGTGAAGCGGTGTGCTCCCACCCCTGTTCCTGTTTAATAGTTCTCCAGTGAGTCATTGTGCTGACGGGCTCATGTTTGAAGCAACCGCATGCCTGTGAGAGGTACCTGACCTGAGAAAGATGTTGGCAGCCTACTCAGCGAACCCCAAATTTCAAAGCTGTAATCTCTACTGATGACGGTTAAAGAACCAGAAACACGTGTCTAGAGATCAGCACTATCTGCGCCAACTGTGGCGAAACACCGGAACACTCTTGAAGCAACCAAGTAACCGAAACTGCATTTACCACAATGCCAGGGGCGAACCTTTCTGGTAGGTGAAGCGGTGTGCTCCCACCCCTGTTCCTGTTTAATAGTACTCCCGTGAGTCATTAAGCTGCCGAGCTCGTGGATGAAGCACCGCATGCCTGTGAGAGGTACCTGACCTGAGAAAGATGTTGGCAGCCTACTCAGCAAACCCCAAATTTCAAAGACTGTAATCTCTACTGATGACAGTTAAAGAACCAGAAACACGTGTCTAGAGATCAGCACTATCTGCGCCAACTGTGGCGAAACACTCAAACACTCTTGAAGCAAGCAAGTATCTGAAACTGCATTTACCACATTGCAAGGGGCGAACCTTGCTGGGAGGTGAAGCGGTGTGCTCCCACCCCTGTTCCTGTTTAATAGTTCTCCAGTGAGTCATTGAGCTGACGAGCCCGTGGATAAAGCACCCGCATGCCTGTGAGACGTACCTGACCTGAGAAAGATGTTGGCAGCCTACTCAGCAAACCCCACATTTGAAAGACTGTAATCTCTACCTATGACAGTTAAAGAACCAGAACCGCGTGTCTAGAGATCAGCACTATCTGCGCCGACTGTGGCAAAACAGTCGAACACTCTTGATGCAAGCAAGTAACGGAAACTGCATTTACCACAATGCCAGGGGCGAACCTTGCTGGGAGGTGAAGCGGTGTGCACCCACCCGTGTTCCTGTTTAATAGTACTCCCATGAGTCATTGAGCCGACAAGCTGGAGGCTGAAGCACCCGAATGCCTGTGAGAGGTACCTGACCTGAGAAAGATGTATCGAGCCTACCCAGCAAACCCCACATTTGAAAGACTGTAAGCTCTACTGATGACGGTTAAAGAACCACAAACACGTGTCTAGAGATCAGCACTATCTGCGCCAACTGTGGCGAAACACTTGAACACTCTTGAAGCAAGTAAGTAACTGAAACTGCATTTACCACAATGCCAGGGCTGAACCTTCCTGGGAGGTGAAGCGGTGTGCTCCCACCCCTGTTCCTGTTTAAAAGTACTCCTGTGAGTCATTGATCTGACGAGCTCGTGGATGAAGCACCCGCATGCCTGTGAGAGGTACCTGACCTGAGACAGATGTTGGCAGCCTACTCAGCATACCCCAAATTTGAAAGACTGTAATTTCTTCTGAGGATGGTTAAAGAACCAGAACCACGTGTCGAGAGATCAGCACTATCTGCGCCAACTGTGGTGAAACACTCGAACAACCTTGAAGCAACCAAGTAACTGAAACTGCATTTACCACAATGCCAGGGGCGAACCTTGCTGGTAGGTGAAGCGGTGTGCTCCCACCCCAGTTCCTGTTTAATAGTTCTCCCGTGAGTCATTGAGCTGACGTGCTCGTGGATGAAGCACCCGCATGCCTGTGAGAGGTACCTGACCTGAGAAAGATGTTGGCAGCCTACTCAGAAAACCCCAAATTTCAAAGACTGTAATCTCTACTGATGACAGTTAAAGAACCAGAAACACATGTCTAGAAATCAGCACTATCTGTGCCAACTGTGGCGAAACACTCAAACACTCTTGAAGCAAGAAAGTAACTGAAACTGCATTTACCACAATGCCAGGGGCGAACCTAGCTGGGAGGTGTAGCGGTGTGCTCCCACCCCTGTTCCTGTTTAAAAGTACTCCCGTGAGTCATTGAGCTGACGTGCTCGTGGATGAAGCACCCGCATGCCTGTGAGAGGTACCTGACCTGAGAAAGATGTTGGCAGCATACTCAGCAAACCCTATGTTTGAAAGACTGTAATCTCTACTGATGACAGTTAAAGAACCAGAAACACGTGTCTAGATATCAGCACTATCTGCGCCAACTGTGGCAAAACAATCGAACACACTTGAAGCAAGCAAGTAACCGAAACTGCATTTACCACATTGCCAGGGGCAAACGTTGCTGGGAGGTGAAGCGGTGTGCTCCCACACCTGTTCCTGTTTAATAGTACTCTCATGAGTCATTGAGCTGATGAGCTCGTGGATGAAGCACCCGCATGTCTGTGAGAGGTACCTGACCTGAGAAAGATGTTGGCAGCCTACTCAGCAAACCTCAAATTTCAAAGACTGTAATATCTACTGATGACGGTTAAAAAACCAGAAACACGTGTCTAGAGATAAGCACTATCTGCGCCAACTGTGGCAAAACTCTTGAACACTCTTGAAGCAAGCAAGTAACTGAAACTGCATTTACCACAATGCCATGGGGTAACCTTCCTGGGAGCTGAAGGGGTGTGCTCCAACCCCTGTTCCTGTTTAATAGTACTCCCGTGAGTCATTGAGATGACAAGCTCATGGATGAAGCACCCGCATGCCTGTGAGAGGTACCTGACCTGAGAAAGATGTTGGCAGCCTAATCAGCAAACCCCAAATTTCAAAGATCGTAATATCTACTGATGACGGTTAAAGAACCAGAACCATGTGTCTAGAGATCAGCACTATCGGCGCCAACTGTGGTGAAACTCTCGAACACTCTTGAAGCAAGCAAGTAACCGAAACTGCATTTACCACATTGCCAGGGGCGAACCTTGCTGGGAGGTGAAGCGGTGTGCTCCCACCCCTGTTCCTGTTTAATAGTTCTCCAGTGAGTCATTGTGCTGACGAGCTCATGTTTGAAGCAACCGCATGCCTGTGAGAGGTACCTGACCTGAGAAAGATGTTGGCAGCCTACTCAGCGAACCCCAAATTTCAAAGCTGTAATCTCTACTGATGACGGTTAAAGAACCAGAAACACGTGTCTAGAGATCAGCACTATCTGCGCCAACTGTGGCGAAACACCGGAACACTCTTGAAGCAACCAAGTAACCGAAACTGCATTTACCACAATGCCAGGGGCGAACCTTTCTGGTAGGTGAAGCGGTGTTCTCCCACCCCTGTTCCTGTTTAATAGTACTCCCATGAGTCATTAAGCTGCCGAGCTTGTGGATAAAGCACCGCATGCCTGTGAGAGGTACCTGACCTGAGAAAGATGTTGGCAGCCTACTCAGCAAACCCCAAATTTCAAAGACTGTAATCTCTACTGATGACAGTTAAAGAACCAGAAACACGTGTCTAGAGATCAGCACTATCTGCGCCAACTGTGGCGAAACACTCAAACACTCTTGAAGCAAGCAAGTATCTGAAACTGCATTTACCACATTGCAAGGGGCGAACCTTGCTGGGAGGTGAAGCGGTGTGCTCCCACCCCTGTTCCTTTTAAAAAGTTCTCCAGTGAGTCATTGAGCTGACGAGCTCGTGGATAAAGCACCCGCATGCCTGTGAGACGTACCTGACCTGAGAAAGATGTTGGCAGCCTACTCAGCAAACCCCACATTTGAAAGACTGTAATCTCTACCTATGACAGTTAAAGAACCAGAACCACGTGTCTAGAGATCAGCACTATCTGCGCCGACTGTGGCGAAACAGTCGAACACTCTTGATGCAAGCAAGTAACGGAAACTGCATTTACCACAATGCCAGGCGCGAACCTTGCTGGGAGGTGAAGCGGTGTGTACCCACCCGTGTTCCTGTTTAATAGTACTCCCATGAGTCATTGAGCCGACAAGCTGGAGGCTGAAGCACCCGAATGCCTGTGAGAGGTACCTGACCTGAGAAAGATGTATCGAGCCTACCCAGCAAACCCCACATTTGAAAGACTGTAAGCTCTACTGATGACGGTTAAAGAACCATAAACACGTGTCTAGAGATCAGCACTATCTGCGCCAACTGTGGCGAAACACTTGAACACTCTTGAAGCAAGTAAGTAACTGAAACTGCATTTACCACAATGCCAGGGCTGAACCTTCCTGGGAGGTGAAGCGGTGTGCTCCCACCCCTGTTCCTGTTTAAAAGTACTCCTGTGAGTCATTGATCTGACGAGCTCGTGGATGAAGCACCCGCATGCCTGTGAGAGGTACCTGACCTGAGACAGATGTTGGCAGCCTACTCAGCATACCCCAAATTTGAAAGACTGTAATTTCTTCTGAGGATGGTTAAAGAACCAGAACCACGTGTCGAGAGATCAGCACTATCTGCGCCAACTGTGGTGAAACACTCAAACAACCTTGAAGCAACCAAGTAACTGAAACTGCATTTACCACAATGCCAGGGGCGAACCTTGCTGGTAGGTGAAACGGTGTGCTCCCACCCCAGTTCCTGTTTAATAGTTCTCCCGTGAGTCATTGAGCTGACGTGCTCGTGGATGAAGCACCCGCATGCCTGTGAGAGGTACCTGACCTGAGAAAGATGTTGGCAGCCTACTCAGAAAACCCCAAATTTCAAAGACTGTAATCTCTACTGATGACAGTTAAAGAACCAGAAACACATGTCTAGAAATCAGCACTATCTGTGCCAACTGTGGCGAAACACTCAAACACTCTTGAAGCAAGAAAGTAACTGAAACTGCATTTACCACAATGCCAGGGGCGAACCTAGCTGGGAGGTGTAGCGGTGTGCTCCCACCCCTGTTCCTGTTTAAAAGTACTCCCGTGAGTCATTGAGCTGACGTGCTCGTGGATGAAGCACCCGCATGCCTGTGAGAGGTACCTGACCTGAGAAATATGTTGGCAGCCTACTCAGAAAACCCCACATTTGAAAAACTGTAATCTCTACTGATGACGGTTAAAGAACCAGAAACATGTGTGTAGAGATCATCACTACCTGCGCCAACTGTGGCGAAACACTCGAACACTCTTAAAGCAAGCAAGTAACTGAAACTGCATTTACCAAAATGCCAGGGTGCGAACCTTGCTGGGAGGTGAAGCTGTGTGCTCCCACCACTGTTCCTGTTTAATAGTACTCCCGTGGGTCATTGAGCTAACAAGCTCGTGGATGAAGCACCCGCATGCCTGTGAGAGGTACCTGACCTGAGAAAGATGTTGGCAGCATACTCAGCAAACCCTATGTTTGAAAGACTGTAATCTCTACTGATGACAGTTAAAGAACCAGAAACACGTGTCTAGATATCAGCACTATCTGCGCCAACTGTGGCAAAACAATCGAACACACTTGAAGCAAGCAAGTAACCGAAACTGCATTTACCACATTGCCAGGGGCAAACGTTGCTGGGAGGTGAAGCGGTGTGCTCCCACACCTGTTCCTGTTTAATAGTACTCTCATGAGTCATTGAGCTGATGAGCTCGTGGATGAAGCACCAGCATGTCTGTGAGAGGTACCTGACCTGAGAAAGATGTTGGCAGCCTACTCAGCAAACCTCAAATTTCAAAGACTGTAATATCTACTGATGACGGTTAAAAAACCAGAAACACGTGTCTAGAGATAAGCACTATCTGCGCCAACTGTGGCAAAACTCTTGAACACTCTTGAAGCAAGCAAGTAACTGAAACTGCATTTACCACAATGCCATGGGGTAACCTTCCTGGGAGCTGAAGGGGTGTGCTCCAACCCCTGTTCCTGTTTAATAGTACTCCCGTGAGTCATTGAGATGACAAGCTCATGGATGAAGCACCCGCATGCCTGTGAGAGGTACCTGACCTGAGAAAGATGTTGGCAGCCTAATCAGCAAACCCCAAATTTCAAAGATCGTAATATCTACTGATGACGGTTAAAGAACCAGAACCATGTGTCTAGAGATCAGCACTATCGGCGCCAACTGTGGTGAAACTCTCGAACACTCTTGAAGCAAGCAAGTAACTGAAACTGCATTTGCCACAATACAAGGGGGGAACCTTGATAGTAGTTGAATTGGTGGTCTCCCACCCCTGTTCCTGTTTAAAAGTACTCCCGTGAGTCATTGAGCTTAGAGCTTGTAGATGAAGCACCCGCATGCCTGTGAGAGGTACCTGACCTGAGAAAGATGTTGGTAGCCTACTCAGTAAAGCCCACCTTTGAAAAACATTTTTCTCTACTGATGACGGTTAAAGAACCAGAAACACGTATCTAGAGATCAGCACTATCTGCGCCGAATGTGGCGAAACACTCGAACACTCTTGAAGCAAGCAAGTAACTGAAACTGCATTTACTACAATGACAAGGTTTGTACCATGCTGGGAGGTGAAGCAGTGTGCTCCCACCCCTGTTTCTGTTTAATAGTACTCCTGGGAGTCATTGAGCTGACAAGCTCGTGGATGAAGCACCCGCAGGCCTGTGAGAGGTACCTGACCTGGGAAAGATGTATGCAGCCTACTCAGCAAACTCCACATTTGAAAGACTGTAATCTCTACTGATGACAGTTAAAGAACCAGAAACACGTGTCTAGAGATCAGCACTATCTGCGCCAACTGTGGCAAAACACTCGAACACTCTTGAAGCAATCAAGTAACTGACACTGCATTTACCACAATCCCAGGGGCGAACCTTGCTGGGAGGTGAAGCGGTGTGCTCCCACCCCTTTTCCTGTTTAATAGTACTCCTGTGAGTCATTGAGCTAACGAGCTCGTGGATGAAGCACCCGCATGCCTGTGAGAGATACCTGACCTGAGAAAGATGTTGGCAGCCTACTTAGCAAACTCCTCATTTGAAAGACTCTAATCTCTACTGATGACAGTTAAAGAACCACAACCACGTGTCTAGAGATCAGCACTATCGGTACCAACTGTGGCGAAACACTCGAACACTCTTGAAGCAATCAAGTAACTGAAACTGCATTTACCACAATGTGAGGGGCAAACCTTGCTCTTAGGTGAAGCGGTGTGCTCCCACCCCTGTTCCTGTTTAATAGTACTCACGTGAGTCATTGAGCTGACGAGCTCATGGATGAAGCACCCGCATGCCTGTGAGAGGTACTTGACCTGAGAAAGATGTTGGCAGCCTAATCAGCAAACCCCATATTTGAAAGACTGTAATCTCTACTGATAACGGTTAAAGAACCAGAACCACGTATCTAGAGATCAGCACTATCTGCGCCGACTGTGGCGAAACACTCGAACACTCTTGAAGCAAGCAAGTAACTGAAACTGCATTTACCACAATGCCAAGGTGTGTACCATGCTGGGAGGTGAAGCGGTGTGCTCCCACCCCTGTTCCTGTTTAATAGTTCTCCAGTGAGTCATTGAGCTGACGAGCTCATGTTTGAAGCACCCGCATGCCTGTGAGAGGTACCCGACCTGAGAAAGATGTTGGCAGCCTACTCAGCGAACCCCAAATTTCAAAGCTGTAATCTCTACTGATGACGGTTAAAGAACCAGAAACACGTGTCTAGAGATCAGCACTATCTGCGCCAACTGTGGCGAAACACCCAAACACTCTTGAAGCAACCAAGTAACCGAAACTGCATTTACCACATTGCCAGGGGCGAAACTTGCTGGGAGGTGAAGCGGTGTGCTCCCACCCCAGTTCCTGTTTAATAGTTCTCCAGTGAGTCATTAAGCTGACGAGCTCATGGATGAAGCACCCGCATGCCTGTGAGAGGTACCTGACCTGAGAAAGATGTTGGCAGCCTACTCAGCGAACCCCAAATTTCAAAGCTGTAATCTCTACTGATGACGGTTAAAGAACCAGAAACACGTGTCTAGAGATCAGCACTATCTGCGCCAACTGTGGCGAAACACCCGAACACTCTTGAAGCAACCAAGTAACCGAAACTGCATTTACCACAATGCCAGGGGCGAACCTTTCTGGGAGGTGAAGCGGTGTGCTCCCACCCCTGTTCCTGTTTAATAGTACTCCCGTGAGTCATTAAGCTGACGAGCTCGTGGATGAAGCACCACATGCCTGTGAGAGGTACCTGACCTTAGAAAGATGTTGGCAGCCTTCTCAGCAAACCCCAAATTTCAAAGACTGTAATCTCTACTGATGACAGTTAAAGAACCAGAAACACGTGTCTAGAGATCAGCACTATCTGCGCCAACTGTGGCGAAACACTCAAACACTCTTGAAGCAAGCAAGTAACCGAAACTGCATTTACCACATTGCCAGGGGCGAACCTTGCTGGGAGGTGAAGCAGTGTGCTCCCACCCCTGTTCCTGTTTAATAGATTTCCAGTTAGTCATTGAGCTGACGAGCTGGAGGCTGTAGCACCACATGCCTGTGAGAGGTACCTGACCTGAGAAAGATGTTGGCAGCCTACTCAGCAAACCCCAAATTTCAAAGACTGTAATCTCTACTGATGACAGTTAAAGAACCAGAAACACGTGTCTAGAGATCAGCACTATCTGCTCCAACTGCGGCAAAATACTCGAACACTCTTGAAGCAAGCAAGTAACTGACACTGCATTTACCACAATCCCAGGGGCGAGCATTGCTGGGAGGTGAAGCGGTGTGCTCCCACCCCTGTTCCTGTTTAATAGTACTCCCGTGAGTCATTGAGCTGACGAGCTCATGGATGAAGCTCCCGCATGCCTGTGAGAGGTACCTGACCTGAGAAAGATGTTGGCAGCCTAATCAGCAAACCCCAAATTTCAAAGACTGTAATCTCTACTGATGACGATAAAAGAACCAGAAACACGTGTCTAGAGATCAGCACTATCTGCACCAACTGTGGCGAAACGCTCAAACACTCTTGAAGCAAGCAAGTAACTAAAACTGCATTTACCACAATGCCAGGGGCAAACCTTTCTGAGAGGTGAAGCGGTGTGCTCCCACCCCTGTTCTTGTTTAAAAGTACTCCCGTGAGTCATTGAGTTTACGAGCTCATGAATGAAGCACCCGCATGCCTGTGAGAGGTACCTCACCTGAGAAAGATGTTGGCAGCCTCCTCAGCAAACCCCACATTTTAAAAACATTAATCTCTACTGATGACGGTT
This sequence comes from Triturus cristatus, assembly GCF_964204655.1. Classification (NCBI taxonomy): domain Eukaryota; kingdom Metazoa; phylum Chordata; class Amphibia; order Caudata; family Salamandridae; genus Triturus; species Triturus cristatus. The sequence continues at coordinate 1,513,387,369 of NC_140591.1, read as the reverse complement.
AAAGAACCAGAAACACGTATCTAGAGATCAGCACTATCTGCGCAAACTGTGGCGAATCACTTGAACACTCTTAAAGCAATCAAGTAACTGAAACTGCATTTACCACAATGCCAGGGAGCGAACCTTGTTGGGAGGTGAAGCGGTGTGCTCCCACCCCTGTTCCTGTTTAATAGTACTCCCGTGAGTCATTGAGCTGATAAGCTCGTGAATGAAGCACCCGCATGCCTTTGAGAGGTACCTGACCTGAGAAAGATGTACGCAGCCTACTCAGCAAACCCCAAATTTCAAAGACTGTAATCTCTACTGATGACAGTTAAAGAACCAGAAACACGTGTCTAGAGTTCAGCACTATCTGCACCAACTGTGGCGAAACACTCAAACACTCTTGAAGCAAGCAAGTAACTGAAACTGCATTTACCACAATGCCAGGGGCGAACCTTGCTGGGAGGTGAAGCGGTGTGTTCCCACCCCTTTTCCTATTTAATAGTACTCCTGTGAGTCATTGAGCTGACAAGCTCGTGGATGAAGAACCCACATGCCTGTGAGAGCACCTGATCTGAGAAAGATGTTGGCAGCATACTCAACAAACCCCATATTTGAAAGACTGTAATCTCTACTGATGACGGTTAAAGAACCAGAACCACGTGTCTAGAAATAAGCACTATCTGCGTCAACTGTGGCAAAACACTTGAACACTCTTGAAGCAAGCCAGTAACCGAAACTGCATTTACCACATTGCCAGGGGCGAACCTTGCTGGGAGGTGAAGCGGTGTGCTCCCACCCCTGTTCCTGTTTAATAGTTCTCCAGTGAGTCATTGAGCTGACGAGCTCATGGATGAAGCACCCACATGCCTGTGAGAGGTACCTGACCTGAGAAAGATGTTGGCAGCCTACTCAGCGAACCCCAAATTTCAAAGCTGTAATCTCTACTGATGACGGTTAAAGAACCAGAAACATGTGTCTAGAGATCAGCACTATCTGCGCCAACTGTGGCGAAACACTCGAACACTCTTGAAGCAAGCAAGTAACCAAAACTGCATTTACCACAATGCCAGGGGCGAACCTTGCTGGGAGGTGTAGCGGTGTGCTCCCACACCTGTTCCTGTTTAATAGCAGTCCCGTTAGTCATTGAGCTGACGAGCTCGTGGATGAAGCACCTGCATGCCTGTGAGAGGTACCTGACCTGAGAAAAAGGTTGGCAGCCTAATTAGCAAACCCCAAATTTCAAAGAATGTAATCTCTACTGATGATGGTTAAAGAACCAGAAACACGTGTCTAGAGATCAGCACTATCTGAGTCAACTGTGGCGAAACACTCGAACACTCTTGAAGCAAGCAAGTAACTTAAACTGCATTTACCACAATGCCAGGGGCGAAACTTGCTGTGAGGTGAAGCGGCATCCTCCCACCCCTGTTCCTGTTCAATAGTTCTCCAGTGAGTCATTGAGCTGACGAGCTTGTGGATGAAGCACCCGCATGCCTGTGACAGGTACTAGACCTGAGAAATATGTTGGCAGCCTACTCTGCAAACCCCAGAATTCAAAGACTGTAATCTCTACTGATGACTTTTAAAGAACGAGAAACACGTGTCTAGAGATCAACACTATCTGCACCAACTGTGGCGAAACACTCGAATACTCTTGAAGCAACCAAGTAACCGAAACTGCATTTACCACAATGCCAGGGGCGAACCTTGCTGGAAAGTGAAGTGGTGTTCTCCCACTCCTGTTCCTTTTTAATAGTTCTCCTGTTAGTTATTGAGCTGACGAGCTCGTGAATGAAGCACCCGCATGCCTGTGAGGGGTACCTGATCTGAGAAAGATGTTGGCAGCCTACTCAGCAAACCCCATATTTCAAAGACTGTAATCTCTACTGATGACGGTTAAAGAACCAGAAACACATGTCTAGAGATCAGCACTATCTGCGCCAACTGTGGCGAAACACTCGAACACTCTTGAAGCAAGCAAGTAACCAAATCTGCATTTACCACAATGCCAGGGGCGAACCTTGCTGGGAGGTGAAGCGGTGTGCACCCACCCCTGTTCCTGTTTAATAGTACTAGTAATAGTCATGCAATCTCTACTGATGATGGTTAAAGAACCAGAAACACGTGTCTAGAGATCAGCACTATCTGCGCCAACTGTGGCGAAACACTCGAACACTCTTGAAGCAACCAAGTAACCGAAACTGCATTTACCACAATGCCAGGGGCGAACCTTTCTGGGAGGTGAAGCGGTGTGCTCCCACCCCTGTTCCTGTTTAATAGTACTCCCGTGAGTCATTAAGCTGACGAGCTCGTGGATGAAGCACCACATGCCTGTGAGAGGTACCTGACCTGAGAAAGATGTTGGCAGCCTACTCAGCAAACCCCAAATTTCAAAGACTGTAATCTCTACTGATGACAGTTAAAGAACCAGAAACACGTGTTGTAAATTGCAACTTCGATGTGATTAAGCATTTACTAAAGACATGAATTCCTCTGCTTTACACATGCCCCTTTGTTATGTTGACTGAAGTCTGGACTCCATTTTGTATTGTCATGTCTCCACGTGCTCAGCACGAGAAGAGTCTTATCTTTGTGTTAGTTGCTCTTGTAATCTGCCTAGTAACAGTCTATAAATAGTTCCTTTGTCCGTCTGGCGCATGCCCAGACTTGACCACATCTGTTATCAGTTAGTCCTTGCTTGACTATGTTTTCGCGGGCTCAAGGAGTATGTCAGCTCCGCCCACATATCGATCTAGTATTGCAAATGTCCATAAAAGGTAACATTCTTCGTCTCATGTCGTATCCTCCCACTTATGAGCCCCTCTGTTGTGTATAAAAGGGGTCCGTGTATGCAAGTTCTGTGTGCTACTCTATGCAATACTGAAGGGTATTGTATGGATTGTAGGACCACCCTTAAGGGTTAATAAACTGTGTCTTTGTACTTTGCAGTTTCCGTGCCAACTTCCTTATAGATTCCTTTACAGGAGAGCGAACCCTTGCGTCCTGCGGGCCTAGCTGGGGCCTGTATTCATCAATTGGTGCCCGTCACGTGGGGCTCATCGGCGACTCGGATGCTCGAAGGATTGGTCGCGACGAAGGTGAGGAATTTGGCCGGGGATGTGATCACTGCCAGAGGCACTTTAGTCCTGGCATCCCGAGGTTTTTCTTCCTTCCCTTCCGAGCTGACCATCTGGGTGGCGCCGGTCCTCGACTGAGACCTCTTCTGTCGGTTCTGCCGTGACAGCCGTTTGGGCGAATTTCGGAGCTTGGCAGTTGGAATCTGGACTCTTGATTGGTAAGAACCGTTGTACGGTACTTGCTCAGATTTTTTGAAGCCTGGGTTGGCTATTTGAGTTTGATTTGTGATGACCGGTCATATCTTGTATTGATTATTGTGAGAATATATGCGTTGCAACACATATAGGCAGGTAATGTGGAGATATTTCTCCGAAACTGTGTAACTTTGAACGGCACAACGTTTAAGTGCCATTGTTTTGATAATACTGCATATTCTGCATTATTTTTGAGCATGCCTGCTTTTAGCGCACTCCGTAAGTGGTGCTGCTGCTTTGGAAGCCGGTTAAACCTCGAGGAATCTGCTCCAGCTCCCCCAGAGGGGACTCCTAATAGGGATATGTATGTGAAGCATGGTCTTTCCTCCATAATGTACAGCACAGTATGGAGGAAATATACCAAGAAGGATCCTGAGTTACGGTGGCCGTTGTATGGGTCGTTTGATATACGTAAGATTGAGTATGTGGAACAGTGTATGTGTAAACGGCGTGCGCGTCAAGACATGTTTGAATGTGTGCGACTATGGGTGAAGGAAGTGCGTGAGCGAGAGAAACGCGAGAAAGCGCTGTTTGATAAAGAGCAACGAAAGAATGATCATGTGAGAGCGCAGGAAGCAAAGCGTCGGGAGGAAAGAGAACAGACGGAGAAACAAGAGAAAGAACATAGGTTACAGGTCTCGGGTCAATATGCTGTTCGTCAGCCACTCTATCCTGTCCTTAATAATCATGATGATGATTTTTATTTATTAGATCGTTCCCCGCCTCCTTATGTTGGCGCATCTGCCCCGAGGCCACAAGATTCTGGATCGGGTTCGAGTAAGGTAGACACGCGGTCCATGTTATCGGCTGAGCGAATGGGTGAGCTTCGACAGTTTTCCTATCGTGCATGTAAGGGCAAGTTATCCCTTGATGAACTGTTGGCTTCTTGGGAGTCGTGGCAGGATAGAGAAAGGTTGTATTTCTTGGGACACTTTTCTGATGAAGTGATTGCTGCTTTTCGGACACATTCCAGTGTTTTTGAACCTGCTGATGTGGTATTAGATTCTAAAGCATTGCGTAATGATGTTTTCTCTCCCTCTAAGGCGCCTGAGGCGGTTCGGCGACTGTTTGCCTTGCGGGATGCGGCAGCAGATCTTAAAGAGAAAGCGCGCCAACACCTTGAGGAGGAAAAGCGGTCGGATTCGCGTACTTGAGGCGGCCATTCATCCACCTCTCAATCAGATAAGAGCGATCCAGTGCATGCTAAACCAATGCGCGAGGCGGCGCCTTTGTATGTTCCTCCTAAAGGAGCGGGGACTAGCTCGGATATTACCTCCGCCGATGCTAAGGGATATTTTGTGTATAATTGGGTTTATACTCCCTGGCACAGGGCTGACGTCATGGCATTAAAGAATGCGTTGCCTGATCCCCGCAAGAATCCAGCGGCCTTTTACGAAGAAGTCGAGGGGGCCTTGAATTCTTGTATTATGACCTTAGCAGATATAGATTTGTTCTTTGGGCTTATTCTACCACCAGATATGTGGCGATCCGTGCGGAAGGTGGATGATGTTGCCACTTTTAAGGCTCGATGGTCTGAACTTGAGGATGAGGATAGGGAGAGAAAGCCCGCGCAGAAACCACCTCAGATTATCTTAGATCTCCCCGATGCTATTCTGACTAAGTTGAAGACCATCATTCCTCCTAAAAAGATTGACTGGAATATGCTAGCCTCGTGTAAGCAGAAAGCCGATGAATCAGTTGCAGATTTCTTTACGCACTTTGAGGAGACGTTCCATGATTTTAGTGGTCAGTCTCTTACGGATGATACGGGTCGGCACCTTTTTGCTGACAAATATGTGGTGAATTTATTACCGGCAATTGCAGCTCGCCTCAAAGCGAGTGAAAGTTCTTGGTCCACTACGACCCCGACAGCCCTTTTGACTATAGCTCAGTACTGTGAGCGCCAGGAGCTAGAAGCGAAGGGGCAGGAGGAAAAGAAATCGAAGGATTTAAAAACGAAGGTGATGTTAGCACAAGTATATGGTCCGCCCCGACGGGGTGTAAGTAGAGGTAGGGGAGGATTTTAATGTCCTCCCTCGGGTCGATCTGATCTGAATAGGAATCAATGTGCGTATTGTAAGCAATCGGGGCACTGGGCCAGAGATTGCCCAGCGTTGCATGCTTCGCGGCAGGGACACAGTCAGGGACACAATCAGGGTGGCCCGAGAGGAAGAGGGGGTCTCTCGAATTTTAGAGGGAATTCTAATGATCACGCTCGTTTTGACCTTGCCGGGCAGCAACGAGATAGGTCTAATGTTTTTGATCGACAAAATCAGTATCAAGTGTCGGGGATTGACCGTTCTGGGTACCATGATTCTCAGCATGCATAGGAATGCATTGGATGGGGGTTAGAATCAGTTGAGGTGCCGGTTGATCAGAAGGGTCCTTACGTATCAGCTGAGGTTTTGGGTTCTACTGATCAGTTCCTAGTGGATACAGGAGCGACTCGTAGTGCGCTGTCTAAACAATTGGTTCCGAGGGCTCCCCCATCTGGCTTAATGGTTACATCGGTAGGGTTTGATGGTACACTCTCCCGAAGCCCTCTTTCGCAGCCCCTCACATTCCAGGTTGATTCCTTTTCTGCATCCTGTCCGTTTTTGCTTGCCCCGAACACGCCGGACAATATTATGGGCCTTGATATGCTGAAGCACTTCAGAGCTACGATCCGCTGTTCCCCTGCTGGAGTGCGGGTGATATTGAATGACAATTACCCCTTGTCTGAACGGATGTGTGTGGTTACAGAAGATGCTGTGTTAGCTGCCCTCCCTCGTGCTCTGTGGGCCACCTCGGATACTGATGTGGGACAGATGGTGATTCCGCCTGTTCACATTAGTGTCCAGGAGGGGGCGGTGTTACCACGCCTTCCCCAGTATCGTATTTCGCAGGAGGGGGAGGAGGCTCTTATACAGATTGTGCAGGATTTGATTAAGGTGGGAGTGGTGGAAGAAGTTCCCTATAATGTTTGTAATAGCCCGATTCTACCCATTCTGAAAAAGGATACAGATGCCAAAGTCTATCGGTTTATCATTGATTTGAGAGAAGTGAACAAGATCGTGATACCTCAGTACCCAGTGGTTTCGGATATCCCGACGTTGCTTACTTTGGTCCCGCCTACGGCGACCACGTTTTCAGTTATTGATTTGAAAAATGCCTTCTTTTCAATTCCCATTCATCCCGATAGTCGATACCTTTTTGGTTTCACTCTAAATAATAGGTCTTACCGATTTTGTAGAATACCTCAGGGCTACACAGAAAGCCCTAGCATTTACAGTCAAGCTTTGAAAAGACAATTGGACTCCTTTGTTCTGCCTGAGGGTGTCGCCCTCATTCAATATGTCGATGACATCTTGCTGGCGGCTGACACTCCGGAGTTGTGTGAAACGAGTACGTTGTCTTTGCTTTCCTTTTTGGCATCCCACAATCACAAAGTCTCTCGGAAAAAGTTGCAATTCTGTAGACCAAAGGTGACTTATCTAGGTCACCTTTTGTCTAAGGAGGGACGTGCACTCACACCGGATCGTGTTCAAGTGATTCTGGATACACCGACGCCGTCCACGCAGAAGGACGTGCGCGCATTTTTGGGTCTTGTCTCTTTTTGTAGGCAGTGGATATTAGGGTTTTCGTACATAGCCAAGCCATTGTTAGCCCTTTTGACAAAAGATACACCTATCCCGCTTCCTTGGACGAATGAGTGTGACACTGCCTTTCAGAAACTGCGACAGGCCCTCTGTTCAGCACCAGTGTTAGGGACTCCTGATTATACCAAGCCTTTTTCGCTGTATGTGCATGAGAAAGATGGATGTGCATTATCGGTTTTAGTGCAGATGCACGGCGACAAGCAGCGCCCTTGTGCATATTTTTCGGCTGTACTTGATCCTGTTGCCCGAGCATTGCCTGGTTGTTTTCGCTCGGTCGCGGCGACAGCTGTGTCAATACGCCAGAGCGAGGGAATTGTGTTATCTCATAAGCTGTTGGTGTTAGTCCCCCATGCTGTTGATGCTCTGCTTAATCAGACAAAGACGCAGCATTTGACCAGTGCCCGTTTAACGGGATATGAGCTGACGCTTTTGGCTCCTCATATTACGTTGAAGAGGTGCGTGACGTTAAATCCTGCCACATTGTTGCCATACCCCGAGACTCGGTCTGAGGCACGAGAAGTACATGATTGTATCCTTGTGACCGAGGAACAAACAAAGGGTCGTATTGATCTCCAGGATACGCCCTTTTCAGATGTAGATGGAGAACTGTGGGTGGATGGGTCATGCCTGAAGCTACCAGATGGTACGACTTCAGCAGCGTATGCGATTACCACATTGCAAACAATAGTGGAGACAGCACGCATACCACAGAAATCAGCTCAAGCAGCGGAACTGATAGCATTAACACGAGCATGTGAGCTCAGTACAGGATTGTGTGTGAATGTTTATACAGATAGCCGCGATGCCTTCGGAGTAGCGCACGATTTCGGCCTGCTCTGGAAGGAAAGAGGGTTCTTAACGTCACATGGAGTACAAATAATGCATGGGGAGTTAGTTCATAATCTTTTAACTGCATTGACATATCCGAAGAAAATTGCTATCATTAAATGTAGCGCCCATAGGAAAGTAGTCGATAAAGTTGGAGAAGGGAATGCGTTAGCAGACCGGGTGGCGCGGGAGACTGCGATGCAGCCCGGTGCTACTGCCATGTATGTAGTGAAGTCGCAAGTAGAAAGATGGCATGATGCGAAGGAAGAAGTGCGAGAAATACAGAGGACCGCTTCGGATAAAGAACGGGAGCAATGGTCCAGTGAGGGAGAATTGGATGATGAGGGTTGCTGGAGAAATAAGCAGATGGATCGATGGAAATTACCCACAGCTTTTGTACAACCTATGGTTCAGATGGCACATGGGCTAGCACATGTTGGAGCTTCCGCAATTGTAAAATTGCTTACCCAAGTTTGGGAGCATCCAGAGATTGCTAGCGCGGCAAAGAGGGTGGTACAGACCTGTATGATCTGCCTGAGGTACAACCCAGGAAAGGGGACTCGGACCCCAGCAGGAGGGTTCGTAACGCCTACTGCACCCTTTGAGGTTTTGCAGATGGATTACATCCAGCTCGTGCGATGTAACATTTTGAAGTATGTTCTAGTAGTGGTGTGTGCCTTTAGCAAATGGGTTGAGGCATACCCCACGAAGGACAATACTGCAATGACTACCGCTAAGATGCTGTTGAAGGAGTTCTTCCCTCGATATGGCGTTTGTAGACTTCTGTGGAGTGATAACGGGCCCCACTTTATAGCGGATGTTATAAAGTATGTTCTGAAGGGTCTAGGCATCCCCCAGAAGTTCCACGCAGTATTCCACCCTCAATCTGCAGGACTAGTCGAGAAGTATAATGGTACACTGAAGCTCAAGATTGCTAAAATTCAAGCTTCAACGTCTTTGACTTGGCCAGATGCTTTACCGCTGGCATTGTTGTCAATTAGGTCGGTACTGCACTCTCGAATCGGTCTTACACCGTATGAGATTGTCTTTGGACGTCCAATGAATATTTGGGGTCCACCAAAACCTAAGACTGTGTATGATGTACCTTGTGTAATGATGAATGATTATCTGGCACAGTTAACGGATAACTTGGTTTCCATTCATCAACAGGTCCGGGAGGCGCTCCCTGATCGGTCTGCCGGCGAAGGACATAGTCTCCGGCCTGGAGACTATGTCATGCTGAAAATCTTCGACAGGACGAACAGCCTGGAGCCGAGATGGGTTGGCCCTGAGCAAGTCTTACTGGCAACAAGGACGGCTGTGCGAGTTTCCAACAGAAAGAATTGGATCCATTCCCTGCACTGCCGCAAAGTACCGCCCGGATTGGTGGAGCCCGCTGTATTGACCGATCAACGAGAGATTCTGACCACAGAGAAAGGCCGTGCTGTGGAATCGAACGACGCTGAGGAGCTCTTTCCGGACCACGCGACTCCTGGAGGAAGGCGATATCATCTGAGGCCAAGAAAGTGAATCCTTCAGTATCGGGACATGTTGTCAGAACGGCCCTTGGGTTAGTGAAACGGAGAGCCAGTGAGGCAAGGGGGGGGGATCAGCCCTGCATTAGTGTAGTGACACCCGTCTTGGCCCGTTGGTGAAGAAATCGACCGCTGCCCAAGGGGAAGAGTTCTGACAAACCTTTAGTTTCAGGAAGATATTGATTCTCTATTCTGACATGGAGAAAAAGAAGATCCTTTGTGCAACAGGTTTTATGCTCACAGTAGCTATTGTTGGGATAACCACATGGTTTGTGGAGGATGTGACTCCTGCTCGAGAGTTACTTGTGTTGACCACTCCAGTGCCTGCGGAGCACTACTTCTATACCCTTCCGTATCAAGAATTGAAGCATCGTCAATCTTATTTGAATAACACTTTCATCCAGATGTTGCATCATACCCACGTTGCCACGAATGCTACGAACTGTTGGATATGTGGTATGATGCCAGCTCATCAGAAGAAAGGAGGAACGCCATTCATACCTCTTCCTTTCTCTCATAATGGCTCTTGTAGAGCATGGTACACTTTGCTTTTTGCCACCCGGAAACCCACAGTGGGACGATTACTCTTCAGACTCAATAAAGAATGTCATCAGGATAAAGATGGATATCCGCAAGCGAATGGGACAATTTGGGAATGGGAAGAGTATCGACCAGACAATGAATCGATTCCATATGTTTTCACGAACACCAGAGACACTGTGGGAAAAGACAAATTTGTGATTCAAGTGGCACAAGCGGACCTGTGTGTCCAAAGTGTGGGTTATATTCCTGTCGGTGTTAGCGATTGTATTACCATATTAAACATCGATGGATTGAATAACAGTACTTTCTTAGCATCCCATAATACGTACTTTGTGTGTGGAACTAAAGGTTATTACCGTTTGCCAGCCGGTTGGTCCGGAGTATGCTATGTATCATTTTTGTTACCTCCTGTATTTCTGGCACCTGCATCCTATCATAAGGATTTAAAGTTGTTAAATAATGTGACTGTAAATAGGTATAAACGTACTCTATCAATTGATGACGTGGACCAGACTGACACCAGTTTGCAGCAGTATATCGACTTCAATTTAGGATTGTTTTTCTTCGTTGGAGCTGCCCTAAATAGTAGGAAAGTTCGAAGATTAACACGAGTGGTAGAGGCTGTGACGAACCAAACCGCTGCTGCTCTTGGGAATCTTACGGAAGAATTACAGATTACCAGAATTGTTGCATTGCAGAATCGTATGGTGTTAGATGTTATGTTAGCTGATCGAGGTGGAGCTTGTAAAATTATCGGAAGCAGTTGTTGTGTGTTTATCCCTGACCACACACCTTCAGTCTATAATGCAATTAACAGGTTGCATAAAATTGCAGCTGAAATCCATACAGAAAACGGCACTTGGTCCTTTTCTGGATGGTTCTGGGCATTGATCACTGCTTGGGGTTGGAAGGTTTTAACTGGTCTCTGCATAATTATAGCAGTTCTGTTTTCTTGTTGCATCTGTGTTCAATGTGGTCCCTTGCTCTGTTCCTTATGTGTATCATTCTGTATCCCCGATAAGAAAGCTATTGCCAATGTCACTTATCAGAAACGTTTAGCTAAGGAAGTAGAAGAGATGATGATAATTGATATATATGATGATTATTCTAACAAGCCGGATGTCTTCAGTAAATGCTGAAAGGGTCGTCTGTTGTAAATTGCAACTTCGATGTGATTAAGCATTTACTAAAGACATGAATTCCTCTGCTTTACACATGCCCCTTTGTTATGTTGACTGAAGTCTGGACTCCATTTTGTATTGTCATGTCTCCACGTGCTCAGCACGAGAAGAGTCTTATCTTTGTGTTAGTTGCTCTTGTAATCTGCCTAGTAACAGTCTATAAATAGTTCCTTTGTCCGTCTGGCGCATGCCCAGACTTGACCACATCTGTTATCAGTTAGTCCTTGCTTGACTATGTTTTCGCGGGCTCAAGGAGTATGTTAGCTCCGCCCACATATCGATCTAGTATTGCAAATGTCCATAAAAGGTAACATTCTTCGTCTCATGTCGTATCCTCCCACTTATGAGCCCCTCTGTTGTGTATAAAAGGGGTCCGTGTATGCAAGTTCTGTGTGCTACTCTATGCAATACTGAAGGGTATTGTATGGATTGTAGGACCACCCTTAAGGGTTAATAAACTGTGTCTTTGTACTTTGCAGTTTCCGTGCCAACTTCCTTATAGATTCCTTTACAGGAGAGCGAACCCTTGCGTCCTGCGGGCCTAGCTGGGGCCTGTATTCATCACACGTGTCTAGAGATCAGCACTATCTGCGCCAACTGTGGCGAAACACTCAAACACTCTTGAAGCAAGCAAGTAACCGAAACTGCATTTACCACATTGCCAGGGGCGAACCTTGCTGGGAGGTGAAGCAGTGTGCTCCCACCCCTGTTCCTGTTTAATAGATTTCCAGTTAGTCATTGAGCTGACGAGCTGGAGGCTGAAGCACCACATGCCTGTGAGAGGTACCTGACCTGAGAAAGATGTTGGCAGCCTACTCAGCAAACCCCAAATTTCAAAGACTGTAATCTCTACTGATGACAGTTAAAGAACCAGAAACACGTGTCTAGAGATCAGCACTATCTGCTCCAACTGCGGCAAAATACTCGAACACTCTTGAAGCAAGCAAGTAACTGACACTGCATTTACCACAATCCCAGGGGCGAGCATTGCTGGGAGGTGAAGCGGTGTGCTCCCACCCCTGTTCCTGTTTAATAGTACTCCCGTGAGTCATTGAGCTGACGAGCTCATGGATGAAGCACCCGCATGCCTGTGAGAGGTACCTGACCTGAGAAAGATGTTGGCAGCCTAATCAGCAAACCCCAAATTTCAAAGACTGTAATCTCTACTGATGACGATAAAAGAACCAGAAACACGTGTCTAGAGATCAGCACTATCTGCACCAACTGTGGCGAAACACTCAAACACTCTTGAAGCAAGCAAGTAACTAAAACTGCATTTACCACAATGCCAGGGGCAAACCTTTCTGAGAGGTGAAGCGGTGTGCTCCCACCCCTGTTCTTGTTTAAAAGTACTCCCGTGAGTCATTGAGTTTACGAGCTCATGAATGAAGCACCCGCATGCCTGTGAGAGGTACCTCACCTGAGAAAGATGTTGGCAGCCTCCTCAGCAAACCCCACATTTTAAAAACATTAATCTCTACTGATGACGGTTAAAGAACCAGAAACACGTATCTAGAGATCAGCACTATCTGCGCAAACTGTGGCGAATCACTTGAACACTCTTAAAGCAATCAAGTAACTGAAACTGCATTTACCACAATGCCAGGGAGCGAACCTTGTTGGGAGGTGAAGCGGTGTGCTCCCACCCCTGTTCCTGTTTAATAGTACTCCCGTGAGTCATTGAGCTGATAAGCTCGTGAATGAAGCACCCGCATGCCTTTGAGAGGTACCTGACCTGAGAAAGATGTACGCAGCCTACTCAGCAAACCCCAAATTTCAAAGACTGTAATCTCTACTGATGACAGTTAAAGAACCAGAAACACGTGTCTAGAGTTCAGCACTATCTGCACCAACTGTGGCGAAACACTCAAACACTCTTGAAGCAAGCAAGTAACTGAAACTGCATTTACCACAATGCCAGGGGCGAACCTTGCTGGGAGGTGAAGCGGTGTGTTCCCACCCCTTTTCCTATTTAATAGTACTCCTGTGAGTCATTGAGCTGACAAGCTCGTGGATGAAGAACCCACATGCCTGTGAGAGCACCTGATCTGAGAAAGATGTTGGCAGCATACTCAGCAAACCCCATATTTGAAAGACTGTAATCTCTACTGATGACGGTTAAAGGACCAGAACCACGTGTCTAGAAATAAGCACTATCTGCGTCAACTGTGGCAAAACACTTGAACACTCTTGAAGCAAGCCAGTAACCGAAACTGCATTTACCACATTGCCAGGGGCGAACCTTGCTGGGAGGTGAAGCGGTGTGCTCCCACCCCTGTTCCTGTTTAATAGTTCTCCAGTGAGTCATTGAGCTGACGAGCTCATGGATGAAGCACCCGCATGACTGTGAGAGGTACCTGACCTGAGAAAGATGTTGGCAGCCTACTCAGCGAACCCCAAATTTCAAAGCTGTAATCTCTACTGATGACGGTTAAAGAACCAGAAACACATGTCTAGAGATCAGCACTATCTGCGCCAACTGTGGCGAAACACTCGAACACTCTTGAAGCAAGCAAGTAACCAAAACTGCATTTACCACAATGCCAGGGGCGAACCTTGCTGGGAGGTGTAGCGGTGTGCTCCCACACCTGTTCCTGTTTAATAGCAGTCCCGTTAGTCATTGAGCTGACGAGCTCGTGGATGAAGCACCTGCATGCCTGTGAGAGGTACCTGACCTGAGAAAAAGGTTGGCAGCCTAATTAGCAAACCCCAAATTTCAAAGAATGTAATCTCTACTGATGATGGTTAAAGAACCAGAAACACGTGTCTAGAGATCAGCACTATCTGAGTCAACTGTGGCGAAACACTCGAACACTCTTGAAGCAAGCAAGTAACTTAAACTGCATTTACCACAATGCCAGGGGCGAAACTTGCTGTGAGGTGAAGCGGCATCCTCCCACCCCTGTTCCTGTTCAATAGTTCTCCAGTGAGTCATTGAGCTGACGAGCTTGTGTATGAAGCACCCGCATGCCTGTGACAGGTACTAGACCTGAGAAATATGTTGGCAGCCTACTCTGCAAACCCCAGAATTCAAAGACTGTAATCTCTACTGATGACTTTTAAAGAACGAGAAACACGTGTCTAGAGATCAACACTATCTGCACCAACTGTGGCGAAACACTCGAATACTCTTGAAGCAACCAAGTAACCGAAACTGCATTTACCACAATGCCAGGGGCGAACCTTGCTGGAAAGTGAAGTGGTGTTCTCCCACTCCTGTTCCTTTTTAATAGTTCTCCTGTTAGTTATTGAGCTGATGAGCTCGTGAATGAAGCACCCGCATGCCTGTGAGAGGTACCTGATCTGAGAAAGATGTTGGCAGCCTACTCAGCAAACCCCATATTTCAAAGACTGTAATCTCTACTGATGACGGTTAAAGAACCAGAAACACATGTCTAGAGATCAGCACTATCTGCGCCAACTGTGGCGAAACACTCGAACACTCTTGAAGCAAGCAAGTAACCAAATCTGCATTTACCACAGTGCCATAGGCAAACCTTGGGGAGGTGAAGTGGTGTGCTCCCACCCCTGTTCCTGTTTAATAGTTCTCCTGTGAGTCATTAAGCTGACGAGCTCGTGGATGAAGCACCCGCATGCCTGTGAGAGGTACCTGACCTGAGAAAGATGTTGGCAGCATACTCAGCAAACCCTATATTTGAAAGACTGTAATCTCTTCTGATGACGGTTAAAGAACCAGAACCACAGGTATAGATATCAGCACTATCTGCGCCAACTGTGGAAAAACAATCAAACACACTTGAAGCAAGCAAGTAACCGAAACTGCATTTACCACATTGCCAGGGGCGAACCTTTCTGGTAGGTGAAGCGGTGTGCTCCCACCCTTGTTTCTGTTTAATAGTACTCCCGTGAGTCATTACGCTGACAAGCTCGTGGATGAAGCACCGCATGCCTGTGAGAGGTACCTGACCTGAGAAAGATGTTGGCAGCCTACTCAGCAAACCCCAAATTTCAAAGACTGTAATCTCTACTGATGACAGTTAAAGAACCAGAAACATGTGTCTAGAGATCAGCACTATCTGCGCCAACTGTGGCGAAACACTCAAACACTCTTGAAGCAAGCAAGTAACCGAAACTGCATTTACCACATTGCCAGGGGCGAACCTTGCTGGGAGGTGAAGCGGTGTGCTCCCACCCCTGTTCCTGTTTAATAGTCCTCCAGTGAGTCATTGAGCTGACGAGCTCGTGGATGAAGCACCCGCATGCCTGTGAGACATACCTGACCTGAGAAAGATGTTGGCAGCCTGCTCAGCAAACCCCACATTTGAAAGACTGTAATCTCTACCTATGACAGTTAAAGAACCAGAACCGCGTGTCTAGAGATCAGCACTATCTGCGCCGACTGTGGCGAAACAGTCGAACACTCTTGATGCAAGCAAGTAACGGAAACTGCATTTACCACAATGCCAGGGGCGAACCTTGCTGGGAGGTGAAGCGGTGTGCACCCACCCCTGTTCCTGTTTAATAGTACTCCCATGAGTCATTGAGCCGACAAGCTGGAGGCTGAAGCACCCGAATGCCTGTGATAGGTACCTGACCTGAGAAGGATGTATCGAGCCTACCCAGCAAACCCCACATTTGAAAGACTGTAAGCTCTACTGATGACGGTTAAAGAACCACAAACACGTGTCTAGAGATCAGCACTATCTGCGCCAACTGTGGCGCAACACTTGAACACTCTTGAAGCAAGTAAGTAACTGAAACTGCATTTACCACAATGCCAGGGCTGAACCTTCCTGGGAGGTGAAGCGGTGTGCTCCCACCCCTATTCCTGTTTAAAAGTACTCCTGTGAGTCATTGATCTGACGAGCTCGTGGATGAAGCACCCGCATGCCTGTGAGAGGTACCTGACCTGAGACAGATGTTGGCAGCCTACTCAGCATACCCCAAATTTGAAAGACTGTAATTTCTTCTGAGGATGGTTAAAGAACCAGAACCACGTGTCTAGAGATCAGCACTATCTGCGCCAACTGTGGTGAAACACTCGAACAACCTTGAAGCAACCAAGTAACTGAAACTGCATTTACCACAATGCCAGGGGCGAACCTTGCTGGTAGGTGAAGCGTGTGCTCCCATCCCAGTTCCTGTTTAATAGTTCTCCCGTGAGTCATTGAGCTGACAAGCTCGTGGATGAAGCACTGCATGCCTGTGAGAGGTACCTGACCTGAGAAAGATGTTGGCAGCCTACTCAGCAAACCCCAAATTTCAAAGACTGTAATCTCTACTGATGACAGTTAAAGAACCAAAAACATGTGTCTAGAGATCATCACTACCTGCGCCAACTGTGGCGAAACACTCGAACACTCTTAAAGCAAGCAAGTAACTGAAACTGCATTTCCCACAATACCAGGGGGTAACCTTCCTGGGAGGTGAAGGGGTGTGCTCCAACCCCTGTTCCTGTTTAATAGTACTCCCGTGAGTCATTGAGATGACGAGCTCATGGATGAAGCACCCGCATGCCTGTGAGAGGTACATGACCTGAGAAAGATGTTGGCAGCCTAATCAGCAAACCCCAAATTTCAAAGATCTTAATCTCTACTGATGACGGTTAAAGAACCAGAACCATGTGTCTAGAGATCAGCACTATCGGCGCCAACTGTGGTGAAACTCTCGAACCCTCTTGAAGCAAGCAAGTAACTGAAACTGCATTTGCCACAATACAAGGGGGGAACCTTGATGGTAGTTGAAGGGGTGGTCTCCCACCCCTGTTCCTGTTTAAAAGTACTCCCGTGAGTCATTGAGCTTAGAGCTCGTAGATGAAACACCCGCATGCCTGTGAGAGGTACCTGACCTGAGAAAGATGTTGGTAGCCTACTCAGCAAAGCCCACATTTGAAAAACATTTTTCTCTACTGATGACGGTTAAAGAACCAGAAACACGTATCTAGAGATCAGCACTATCTGCGCCGACTGTGGCGAAACACTCGAACACTCTTGAAGCAAGCAAGTAACTGAAACTGCATTTACCACAATGCCAAGGTGTGTACCATGCTGGGAGGTGAAGCGGTGTGCTCCCACCCCTGTTCCTGTTTAATAGTACTCATGGGAGTCATTGAGCTGACAAGCTCGTGGATGAAGCACCCGCATGCCTGTGAGAGGTACCTGACCTGAGAAAGATGTATGCAGCCTACTCAGCAAACTCCACATTTGAAAGACTGTAATCTCTACTGATGACAGTTAAAGAACCAGAAACACGTGTCTAGAGATCAGCACTATCTGCGCCAACTGAGGCAAAATACTCGAACACTCTTGAAGCAAGCAAGTAACTGACACTGCATTTACCACAATCCCAGGGGCGAACCTTGCTGGAAGGTGTAGCGGTGTGCTCCCACCCCTCTTCCTGTTTAAAAGTACTCCCGTGAGTCATTGAGCTGACGTACTCGTGGATGAAGCACCCGCATGCCTGTGAGAGGTACCTGACCTGAGAAAGATGTATGCAGCCTACTCAGCAAACTCCACATTTGAAAGACTGTAATCTCTACTGATGACAGTTAAAGAACCAGAAACACGTGTCTAGAGATCAGCACTATCTGCGCCAACTGTGGCAAAATACTCGAACACTCTTGAAGCAAGCAAGTAACTGACACTGCATTTACCACAATCCCAGGGGCGAACCTTGCTGGAAGGTGTAGCGGTGTGCTCCCACCCCTGTTCCTGTTTAAAAGTACTCCCGTGAGTCATTGAGCTGACGTACTCGTGGATGGAGCACCCGCATGCCTGTGAGAGGTACCTGACCTGAGAAAGATGTTGGCAGCCTACTCAGAAAACCCCAAATTTCAAAGACTGTAAGATCTACTGATGACAGTTAAAGAACCAGAAACACGTGTCTAGAGATCAGCACTATCTGCGCCAACTGTGGTGAAACACTCGAACACTCTTGAGGCAAACAAGTAACCGAAACTGGATTTACCACAATGCCAGGGGTGAACCTTCCTGGGAGGTGAAGCGGTGTGCTCCCGCCCCTGTTCCTGTTTAATAGTTGTCCAGTGAGTCATTGAGCTGACGAGCTCATGGATGAAGCACCCGCATGCCTGTGAGAGGTACCTGACCTGAGAAAGATGTTGGCAGCCTACTCAGCGAACCCCAAATTTCAAAGCTGTAATCTCTACTGATGACGGTTAAAGAACCAGGAACACGTGTCTAGAGATCAGCACTACCTGCGCCAACTGTGGCGAAACACTCGAACACTCTTAAAGCAAGCAAGTAACTGAAACTGCATTTACCAAAATGCCAGGGTGCGAACCTTACTGGGAGGTGAAGCGGTGTTCTCCCACCCCTGTTCCTGTTTAATAGTACTCCCGTGGGTCATTGAGCTAACAAGCTCGTGGATGAAGCACCCGCATGCCTGTGAGAGGTACCTGACCTGAGAAAGATGTTGGCAGCATACTCAGCAAACCCCATGTTTGAAAGACTGTAATCTCTACTGATGACAGTTAAAGAACCAGAAACACATGTCTAGATATCAGCACTATCTGCGCCAACTGTGGCAAAACAATCGAACACACTTGAAGCAAGCAGGTAACCGAAACTGCATTTACCACGTTGCCAGGGGCAAACCTTGCTGGGAGGTGAAGCGGTGTGCTCCCACACCTGTTCCTGTTTAATAGTACTCTCATGAGTCATTGAGCTGATGAGCTCGTGGATGAAGCACCCGCATGTCTGTGAGAGGTACCTGACCTGAGAAAGATGTTGGCAGCCTACTCAGCAAACCTCAAATTTCAAAGACTGTAATAGCTACTGATGACGGTTAAAGAACCAGAAATACGTGTCTAGAGATAAGCACTATCTGCGCCAACTGTGGCAAAACTCTTGAACACTCTTGAAGCAAGCAAGTAACTGAAACTGCATTTACCACAATGCCAGGGGGTAACCTTCCTGGGAGGTGAAGCGGTGTGCTCCAACCCCTGTTCCTGTTTAATAGTACTCCCGTGAGTTATTGAGATGACGAGCTCATGGATGAAGCACCCGCATGCCTGTGAGAGGTACATGACCTGAGAAAGATATTGACAGCCTAATCAGCAAACCCCAAATTTCAAAGATCGTAATCTCTACTGATGACGGTTAAAGAACCAGAACCATGTGTCTAGAGATCAGCACTATCGGCGCCAACTGTGGTGAAACTCTCGAACACTCTTGAAGCAAGCAAGTAACTGAAACTGCATTTGCCACAATACAAGGGGGGAACCTTGATGGTAGTTGAAGGGGTGGTCTCCCACCCCTGTTCCTGTTTAAAAGTACTCCCGTGAGTCATTGAGCTTAGAGCTTGTAGATGAAGCACCAGCATGCCTGTGAGAGGTACCTGACCTGAGAAAGATGTTGGTAGCCTACTCAGCAAAGCCCACATTTGAAAAATATTTTTCTCTACTGATGACTGTTAAAGAACCAGAAACACGTATCTAGAGATCAGCACTATCTGCGCCGACTGTGGTGAAACACTCGAACACTCTTGAAGCAAGCAAGTAACTGAAACTGCATTTACCACAATGCCAAGGTGTGTACCATGCTGGGAGGTGAAGCGGTGTGCTCCCACCCCTGTTCCTGTTTAATAGTACTCCTGGGAGTCATTGAGCTGACAAGCTCGTGGATGAAGCACCCGCATGCCTGTGAGAGGTACCTGACCTGAGAAAGATGTATGCAGCCTACTCAGCAAACTCCACATTTGAAAGACTGTAATCTCTACTGATGACAGTTAAAGAACCAGAAACACGTGTCTAGAGATCAGCACTATCTGTGCCAACTGTGGCAAAATACTCGAACACTCTTGAAGCAAGCAAGTAACTGACACTGCATTTACCACAATCCCAGGGGCGAACCTTGCTGGGAGGTGAAGCGGTGTGCTCCCACCCCTGTCCCTGTTTAATAGTACTCCCGTGAGTCATTGAGCTGATGAGCTCATGGATGAAGCACCCGCATGCCTGTGAGAGGTACCTGACCTGAGAAAGATGTTGGCAGCCAAATCAGCAAACCCCAAATTTCAAAGACTGTAATCTCTACGGATGACGATAAAAGAACCAGAAACACGTGTCTAGAGATCAGCACTATCTGCACCAACTGTGGCGAAACACTCAAACACTCTTGAAGCAAGCAAGTAACTAAAACTGCATTTACCACAATGCCAGGGGCGAACCTTTCTGGGAGGTGAAGCTGTGTGCTCCCACCCCTGTTCTTGTTTAAAAGTACTCCCGTGAGTCATTGAGCTTACGAGCTCGTGGATGAAGCACCCGCATGCCTGTGAGAGGTACCTGACCTGAGAAAGATGTTGGCAGCCTACTCAGCAAACCCCACATTTGAAAAACATTAATCTCTACTGATGACGGTTAAAGAACCAGAAACACGAATCTAAATATCAGCACTATCTGCGCAAACTGTGGCGAAACACTTGAACACTCTTAAAGCAATCAAGTAACTGAAACTGCATTTACTACAATGCCAGGGAGCGAACCTTGTTGGGAGGTGAAGCGGTGTGCTCCCACCCCTGTTCCTGTTTAATAGTACTCCCGTGAGTCATTGAGCTGATAAGCTCGTGAATGAAGCACCCGCATGCCTTTGAGAGGTACCTGACCTGAGAAAGATGTACGCAGCCTACTCAGCAAACCACAAATTTCAAAGACTGTAATCTCTACTGATGACAGTTAAAGAACCAGAAACACTTGTCTAGAGATAAGCACTATCTGCGTCAACTGTGTCAAAACACTTGAACACTCTTGAAGCAAGCAAGTAACCGAAACTGCATGTACCACATTGCCAGGGGCGAACCTTGCTGGGAGGTGAAGCGGTGTGCTCCCACCCCTTTTCCTGTTTAATAGTTCTCCAGTGAGTCATTGAGCTGACGAGCTCATGGATGAAGCACCCGCATGCCTGTGAGAGGTACCTGACCTGAGAAAGATGTTGGCAGCCTACTCAGCGAACCCCAAATTTCAAAGCTGTAATCTCTACTGATGACGGTTAAAGAACCAGAAACACGTGTCTAGAGATCAGCACTATCTGCGCCAACTGTGGCGACACACTCGCACACTCTTGAAGCAAGCAAGTAACCAAAACTGCATTTACCAAAATGCCAGGGGCGAACCTTGCTGGGAGGTGTAGCGGTGTGCTCCCACACCTGTTCCTGTTTAATAGTATTCCCGTGAGTCATTGAGCTGACGAGCTTGTGGATGAAGCACCCGCATGCCTCTGAGAGGTACCTGACCTGAGAGAAATGTTGGCAGCCTAATCAGCAAACCCTAAATTTCAAAGAATGTAATCTCTACTGATGATGGTTAAAGAACCAGAAACACGTGTCTAGAGATCAGCACTATCTGAGTCAACTGTGGCGAAACACTCGAACACTCTTGAAGCAAGCAAGTAACTTAAACTGCATTTGCCACAATGCCAGGGGCGAAACTTGCTGGGCGGTGAAGCGGCATCCTCCCACCCCTGTTCCTGTTCAATAGTTCTCCAGTGAGTCATTGAGCTGACGAGCTCGTGGATGAAGCACCCGCATGCCTGTGACAGGTACTAGACCTGAGAAAGATGTTGGCAGCCTACTCTGCAAACCCCAGAATTCAAAGACTGTAATCTCTTCTGATGACTTTTAAAGAACGAGAAACACGTGTCTAGAGATCAGCACTATCTGCACCAACTGTGGCGAAACACTCGAATACTCTTGAAGCAACCAAGTATCTGAAACTGCATTTACCACAATGCCAGGGGCGAACCTTGCTGGAAAGTGAAGTGGAGTTCTCCCACTCCTGTTCCTGTTTAATAGTTCTCCTGTTAGTTATTGAGCTGACGAGCTCGTGAATGAAGCACCCGCATGCCTGTGAGAGGTACCTGATCTGAGAAAGATGTTGGCAGCCTACTCAGCAAACCCCATATTTCAAAGACTGTAATCTCTACTGATGACGGTTAAAGAACCAGAAACACATGTCTAGAGATCAGCACTATCTGCGCCAACTGTGGCGAAACACTCGAACACTCTTGAAGCAAGCAAGTAACCAAATCTGCATTTACCACAATGCCATAGGCGAACCTTGTTGAGAGGTGAAGCGGTGTGCTCCCACCCCTGTTCCTGTTTAATAGTTCTCCAGTGAGTCATTGAGCTGACGAGCTCATACATGAAGCACCCGCATGCCTGTGAGAGGTACCTGACTTGAGAAAGATGTTGGCAGCCTACTCAGCGAACCCCAAATTTCAAAGCTGTAATCTCTACTGATGACGGTTAAAGAACCAGAAACACGTGTCTAGAGATCAGCACTATCTGCACCAACTGTGGCAAAACACTCGCACACTCTTGAAGCAAGCAAGTAACCAAAACTGCATTTACCACAATGCCAGGGGCGAACCTTGCTGGGAGGTGTAGCGGTGTGCTCCCACACCTGTTCCTGTTTAATAGTAGTCCCGTGAGTCATTGAGCTGACGAGCTTGTGGATGAAGCACCTGCATGCCTGTGAGAGGTACCTGACCTGAGAAAAATGTTGGCAGCCTAATCAGCAAACCCCAAATTTCAAAGAATGTAATCTCTACTGATGATGGTTAAAGAACCAGAAACACGTGTGTAGAGATCAGCACTATCTGAGTCAACTGTGGCGAAACACTCGAACACTCTTGAAGCAAGCAAGTAGCTTAAACTGCATTTGCCACAATGCCAGGGGCGAAACTTGCTGGGAGGTGAAGCGGCATCCTCCCACCCCTGTTCCTGTTCAATAGTTCTCCAGTGAGTCATTGAGCTGACAAGCTCGTGGATGAAGCACCCGCATGCCTGTGACAGGTACTAGACCTGAGAAAGATGTTGGCAGCCTACTCTGCAAACCCCAGAATTCAAAGACTGTAATCTCTACTGATGACTTTTAAAGAATGAGAAACACGTGTCTAGAGATCAGCACTATCTGCGCCAACTGTGTCGAAACAATCGAACACACTTGAAGCAAGAAAGTAACCGAAACTGCATTTACCACATTGCCAGGGGCGAACCTTGCTGGAAGGTGAAGCGGTGTGCTCCCACCCCTGTTCCTGTTTAATAGTTCTCCTGTTAGTTATTGAGCTGACGAGCTCGTGAATGAAGCACCCGCATGCCTGTGAGAGGTACCTGATCTGAGAAAGATGTTGGCAGCCTACTCAGCAAACCCCATATTTCAAAGACTGTAATCTCTACTGATGACGGTTAAAGAACCAGAAACACATGTCTAGAGATCAGCACTATCTGCGCCAACTGTGGCGAAACACTCGAACACTCTTGAAGCAAGCAAGTAACCAAATCTGCATTTACCACAATGCCATAGGCGAACCTTGTTGGGAGGTGAAGTGGTGTGCTCCCACCACTGTTCCTGTTTAATAGTTCTCCCGTGAGTCATTAAGCTGACAAGCTCGTGGATGAAGCACCCGCATGCCTGTGAGAGGTACCTGACCTGAGTAAGATGTTGGCAGCATACTCAGCAAACCCCATATTTGAAAGACTGTAATCTCTTCTGATGACGGTTAAAGAACCAGAACCACAGGTCTAGATATCAGCACTATCTGCGCCAACTGTGAAAAAACAATCAAACACACTTGAAGCAAGCAAGTAACCGAAACTGTATTTACCACATTGCCAGGGGCGAACCTTGCTGGTAGGTGAAGCGGTGTGCTCCCACCCCAGTTCCTGTTTAATAGTTCTCCAGTGAGTCATTAAGCTGACGAGCTCGTGGATGAAGCACCGCATGCCTGTGAGAGGTACCTGACCTGAGAAAGATGTTGGCAGCCTACTCAGCAAACCCCAAATTTCAAAGACTGTAATCTCTACTGATGACAGTTAAAGAACCAGAAACACGTGTCTAGAGATCAGCACTATCTGCGTCAACTGTGGCGAAACACTCAAACACTCTTGAAGCAAGCAAGTAACCAAATCTGCATTTACCACAATGCCATAGGCGAACCTTGTTTGGAGGTGAAGCGGTGTGCTCCCACCCCTGTTCCTGTTTAATAGTTCTCCATTGAGTCATTGAGCTGACGAGCTCATGGATGAAGCACCCGCATGCCTGTGAGAGGTACCTGACCTGAGAAAGATGTTGGCAGCCTACTCAGCGAACCCCAAATTTCAAAGCTGTAATCTCTACTGATGACGGTTAAAGAACCAGAAACACGTGTCTAGAGATCAGCACTATCTGCGCCAACTGTGGCGAAACACTCGCACACTCTTGAAGCAAGCAAGTAACCAAAACTGCATTTACCACAATGCCAGGGGCGAACCTTGCTGGGAGGTGTAGCGGTGTGCTCTCACACCTGTTCCTGTTCAATAGTTCTCCAGTGAGTCATTGAGCTGACGAGCTCGTGGATGAAGCACCAGCATGCCTGTGAGACGTACCTGACCTGAGAAAGATGTTGGCAGCCTACTCAGCAAACCCCATATTTGAAAGACTGTAATCTCTACCTATGACAGTTAAAGAACCAGAACCGCGTGTCTAGAGATCAGCACTATCTGCGCCGACTGTGGCGAAACAGTCGAACACTCTTGATGCAAGCAAGTAACGGAAACTGCATTTACCACAATGCCAGGGGCGAACCTTGCTGGGAGGTGAAGCGGTGTGCACCCACCCCTGTTCCTGTTTAATAGTACTCCCATGAGTCATTGAGCCGACAAGCTGGAGGCTGAAGCACCCGAATGCCTGTGAGAGGTACCTGACCTGAGAAAGATGTATCGAGCCTACCCAGCAAACCCCACATTTCAAAGACTGTAATCTCTACTGATGACGGTTAAAGAACCAGAAACAAGTATCTAGAGAACAGCACTATCTGCGCAAACTGTGGCGAAACACTTGAACACTCTTAAAGCAATCAAGTAACTGAAACTGCATTTACCACAATGCCAGGGAGCGAACCTTGTTGGGAGGTGAAGCGGTGTGCTCCCACCCCTGTTCCTGTTTAATAGTACTCCCGTGAGTCATTGAGCTGATAAGCTCGTGAATGAAGCACCCGCATGCCTTTGAGAGGTACCTGACACGAGAAAGATGTACACAGCCTACTCAGCAAACCCCAAATTTCAAAGACTGTAATCTCTACTGATGACAGTTAAAGAACCAGAAACACGTGTCTAGAGTTCAGCACTATCTGCACCAACTGTGGCGAAACACTCAAACACTCTTGAAGCAAGCAAGTAACTGACACTGCATTTACCACAATCCCATGGGCGAACCATGCTGGAAGGTGTTGCGGTGTGCTCCCACCCCTGTTCCTGTTTAAAAGTACTCCCGTGAGTCATTGAGCTGACATACTCGTGGATGAAGCACCCGCATGCCTGTGAGAGGTACCTGACCTGAGAAAGATGTTGGCAGCCTACTCAGAAAACCCCACATTTGAAAAACTGTAATCTCTACTGATGACGGTTAAAAAACCAGAAACATGTGTCTAGAGATCATCACTACCTGCACCAACTGTGGCGAAACACTCGAACACTCTTAAAGCAAGCAAGTAACTGAAACTGTATTTACCAAAATGCCAGGGTGCGAACCTTGTTGGGAGGTGAAGCGGTGTGCTCCCACCCCTGTTCCTGTTTAATAGTACTCCCGTGAGTCATTGAGCTGATAAGCTCGTGAATGAAGCACCCGCATGCCTTTGAGAGGTACCTGACACGAGAAAGATGTACGCAGCCTACTCAGCAAACCCCAAATTTCAAAGACTGTAATCTCTACTGATAACAGTTAAAGAACCAGAAACACGTGTCTAGAGTTCAGCACTATCTGCACCAACTGTGGCGAAACACTCAAACACTCTTGAAGCAAGCAAGTAACTGAAACTGCATTTACCACAATGCCAGGGGCGAACCTTGCTGGGAGGTGAAGCGGTGTGTTCCCACCCCTTTTCCTATTTAATAGTACTCCTGTGAGTCATTGAGCTGACGAGCTCGTGGATGAAGAACCCACATATCTGTGGGAGGCACCTGATCTGAGAAAGATGTTGGCAGCATACTCAGCAAACCCCATATTTGAAAGACTGTAATCTCTACTGATGACGGTTAAAGAACCAGAACCACGTGTCTAGAGATAAGCACTATCTGCGTCAACTGTGGCAAAACACTTGAACACTCTTGAAGCAAGCAAGTAACCGAAACTGCATTTACCACATTGCCAGGGGCAAACCTTGCTGGGAGGTGAAGCGGTGTGCTCCCACCCCTGTTCCTGTTATAGTTCTCCAGTGAGTCATTGAGCTGACGAGCTCATGGATGAAGCACCCGCATGCCTGAGAGAGGTACCTGACCTGAGAAAGATGTTGGCAGCATACTCAGCAAACCTCATATTTGAAAGACTGTAATCTCTTCTGATGACAGTTAACCCCTTCAGTGCCCGCCCCTTTCCCCGCCCTGTGCCGGCCGTTGTATTAGCGGGCGGGGTCTATGACGAGCTGGACTCGTCATGGGCACAGCGCCACCGCGGCCCATGACGAGTCCAGCTTGTCATGGGCACTGAAGGGGTTAAAGAACCAGAACCACAGGTCTAGATATCAGCACTATCTGCGCCAACTGTGGAAAAACAATCAAACACACTTGAAGCAAGCAAGTAACCGATACTGCATTTACCACATTGCCAGGGGCGAACCTTGCTGGGAGGTGAAGCGGTGTGCTCCCACCCCAGTTCCTGTTTAATAGTTCTCCAGTGAGTCATTGAGCTGACGAGCTCATGGATGAAGCACCCGCATGCCTGTGAGAGGTACCTGACCTGGGAAAGATGTTGGCAGCCTACTCAGCGAACCCCAAATTTCAAAGCTGTAATCTCTACTGATGACGGTTAAAGAACCAGAAACACGTGTCTAAAGATCAGCACTATCTGCGCCAACTGTGGCGAAACACCCGAACACTCTTGAATCAACCAAGTAACCGAAACTGCATTTACCACAATGCCAGAGGCGAACCTTTCTGGGAGGTGAAGCGGTGTGCTCCCCCCCCTGTTCCTGTTTAATAGTACTCCCGTGAGTCATTAAGCTGACGAGCTCGTGGATGAAGCACCGCATGGCTGTGAGAGGTACCTGACCTGAGAAAGATGTTGGCAGCCTACTCAGCAAACCCCAAATTTCAAAGACTGTAATCTCTACTAATGACAGTTAAAGAACCAGAAACACGTGTCTAGAGATGAGCACTATCTGCGCCAACTGTGGCGAAACACTCAAACACTCTTGAAGCAAGCAAGTAACCGAAACTGCATTTACCACATTGCCAGGGGCGAACCTTGCTGGGAGGTGAAGCGGTGTGCTCCCACCCCTGTTCCTGTTTAATAGTTCTCCAGTGAGTCATTGAGCTGACGAGCTCGTGGATGAAGCACCAGCATGCCTGGGAGACATACCTGACCTGAGAAAGATGTTGGCAGCCTACTCAGCAAACCCCACATTTGAAAGACTGTAATCTCTACCTATGACAGTTAAAGAACCAGAACCGCGTGTCTAGAGATCAGCACTATCTGCGCCGACTGTGGCGAAACAGTCGAACACTCTTGATGCAAGCAAGTAACGGAAACTGCATTTACCACAATGCCAGGGGCGAACATTGCTGGGAGGTGAAGCGGTGTGCACCCACCCCTGTTCCTGTTTAATAGTACTCCCATGAGTCATTGAGCCGACAAGCTGGAGGCTGAAGCACCCGAATGGCTGTGAGAGGTACCTGACCTGAGAAAGATGTATCGAGCCTACCCAGCAAACCCCACATTTGAAAGACTGTAATCTCTACTGATGACAGTTAAAGAACCAGAAACACGTGTCTAGAGATCAGCACTATCTGCGCCAACTGTGGCAAAATACTCGAACACTCTTGAAGCAAGCAAGTAACTGACACTGCATTTACCACAATCCCAGGGGCGAACCTTGCTGGGAGGTGAAGCGGTGTGCTCCCACCCCTGTTCCTGTTTAATAGTACTCCCGTGAGTCATTGAGCTGACGAGCTCATGGATGAAGCACCCGCATGCCTGTGAGAGGTACCTGACCTGAGAAAGATGTTGGCAGCCTAATCAGCAAACCCCAAATTTTAAAGACTGTAATCTCTACTGATGACGATAAAAGAACCAGAAACACGTGTCTAGAGATCAGCACTATCTGCACCAACTGTGGCGAAACACTCAAACACTCTTGAAGCAAGCAAGTAACTAAAACTGCATTTACCACAATGCCAGGGGCGAACCTTTCTGGGAGATGAAGCGGTGTGCTCCCACCCCTGTTCTTGTTTAAAAGTACTCCCGTGAGTCATTGAGCTTACGAGCTCGTGGATGAAGCACCCGCATGCCTGTGAGAGGTACCTGACCTGAGAAAGATGTTGGCAGCCTACTCAGCAAACCCCACATTTGAAAAACATTAATCTCTACTGATGACGGTTAAAGAACCAGAAACACGTATCTAGAGATCAGCACTATCTGCGCAAACTGTGGCGAAACACTTGAACACTCTTAAAGCAATCAAGTAACTGAAACTGCATTTACCACAATGCCAGGGAGCGAACCTTGTTGGGAGGTGAAGCGGTGTGCTCCCACCCCTGTGTCTGTTTAATAGTACTCCCGTGAGTCATTGAGCTGATAAGCTCGTGAATGAAGCACCCGCATGCCTTTGAGAGGTACCTGACATGAGAAAGATGTACGCAGCCTACTCAGCAAACCCCAAATTTCAAAGACTGTAATCTCTACTGATGACAGTTAAAGAACCAGAAACAAGTGTCTAGAGTTCAGCACTATCTGCACCAACTGTGGCGAAACACTCAAAAACTCTTGAAGCAAGCAAGTAAAAAAAAAACTGCATTTACCACAATGCCAGGGGCGAACCTTGCTGGGAGGTGAAGCGGTGTGTTCCCACCCCTTTTCCTATTTAATAGTACTCCTGTGAGTCATTGAGCTGACGAGCTCGTGGATGAAGAACCCCCATGCCTGTGAGAGGCACCTGATCTGAGAAAGATGTTGGCAGCATACTCAGCAAACCCCATATTTGAAAGACTGTAATCTCTACTGATGACGGTTAAAGAACCAGAACCACGTGTCTAGAGATAAGCAATATCTGCGTCAACTGTGGCAAAACACTTGAACACTCTTGAAGCAAGCAAGTAACCGAAACTGCATTTACCACATTGCCAGGGGCGAACCTTGCTGGGAGGTGAAGCGGTGTGCTCCCACCCCTGTTCCTGTTTAATAGTTCTCCAGTGAGTCATTGAGCTGACGAGCTTATGGATGAAGCACCCGCATGCCTGTGAGAGGTACCTGACCTGAGAAAGATGTTGGCAGCATACTCAGCAAACCCCATATTTGAAAGACTGTAATCTCTTCTGATGACAGTTAAAGAACCAGAACCACAGGTCTAGATATCAGCACTATCTGCGCCAACTGTGGCGAAACACCCGAACACTCTTGAAGCAACCAAGTAACCGAAACTGCATTTACCACAATGCCAGGGGCGAAACTTTCTGGGAGGTGAAGCGGTGTGCTCCCACCCCTGTTCCTGTTTAATAGTACTCCCGTGAGTCATTAAGCTGACGAGCTCGTGGATGAAGCACCGCATGGCTGTGAGAGGTACCTGACCTGAGAAAGATGTTGGCAGCCTACTCAGCAAACCCCAAATTTCAAAGACTGTAATCTCTACTGATGACAGTTAAAGAACCAGAAACACGTGTCTAGAGATCAGCACTATCTGTGCCAACTGTGGCGAAACACTCAAACACTCTTGAAGCAAGCAAGTAACCGAAACTGCATTTACCACATTGCCAGGGGCGAACCTTGCTGGGAGGTGAAGCGGTGTGCTCCCACCCCTGTTCCTGTTTAATAGTTCTCCAGTGAGTCATTGAGCTGACGAGCTCGTGGATGAAGCACCAGCATGCCTGTGAGACGTACCTGACCTGAGAAAGATGTTGGCAGCCTACTCAGCAAACCCCACATTTGAAAGACTGTAATCTCTACTGATGACAGTTAAAGAACCAGAAACACGTGTCTAGAGTTCAGCACTATCTGCACCAACTGTGGCGAAACACTCAAACACTCTTGAAGCAAGCAAGTAACTGAAACTGCATTTACCTCAATGCCAGGGGCGAACCTTGCTGGGAGGTGAAGCGGTGTGTTCCCACCCCTTTTCCTATTTAATAGTACTCCTGTGAGTCATTGAGCTGACGAGCTCGTGGATGAAGAACCCACATGCCTGTGAGAGGCACCTGATCTGAGAAAGATGTTGGCAGCATACTCAGCAAAACCATATATTTGAAAGACTGTAATCTCTACTGATGACGGTTAAAGAACCAGAACCACGTGTCTAGAGGTAAGCACTATCTGCGTCAACTGTGGCAAAACACTTGAACACTCTTGAAGCAAGCAAGTAACCGAAACTGCATTTACCACATTGCCAGGGGCGGACCTTGCTGGGAGGTGAAGCGGTGTGCTCCCACCCCTGTTCCTGTTTAATAG
This sequence comes from Triturus cristatus, assembly GCF_964204655.1. NCBI lineage: Eukaryota > Metazoa > Chordata > Amphibia > Caudata > Salamandridae > Triturus > Triturus cristatus. The sequence continues at coordinate 1,513,356,943 of NC_140591.1, read as the reverse complement.
TTCTCCAGTGAGTCATTGAGCTGACGAGCTCATGGATGAAGCACCCGCATGCCTGTGAGAGGTACCTGACCTGAGAAAGTTGTTGGCAGCCTACTCAGCGAACCCCAAATTTCAAAGCTGTAATCTCTACTGATGACGGTTAAAGAACCAGAAACACGTGTCTAGAGATCAGCACTATCTGCGCCAACTGTGGCGAAACACCCGAACACTCTTGAAGCAACCAAGTAACCGAAACTGCATTTACCACAATTCCAGTGGCGAACCTTTCTGGGAGGTGAAGAGGTGTGCTCCCACCCCTGTTCCTGTTTAATAGTTCTCCAGTGAGTCATTGAGCTGACGAGCTCGTGGATAAAGCACCAGCATGCCTGTGAGACGTACCTGACCTGAGAAAGATGTTGGCAGCCTACTCAGCAAACCCCACATTTGAAAGACTGTAATCTCTACCTATAACAGTTAAAGAACCAGAACCGCGTGTCTAGAGATCAGCACTATCTGCGCCGACTGTGGCGAAACAGTCGAACACTCTTGATGCAAGCAAGTAACGGAAACTGCATTTACCACAATGCCAGGGGCGAACCTTGCTGGGAGGTGAAGCGGTGTGCACCCACCCCTGTTCCTGTTTAATAGTACTCCCATGAGTCATTGAGCCGACAAGCTGGAGGCTGAAGCACCCGAATGCCTGTGAGAGGTACCTGACCTGAGAAAGATGTATCGAGCCTACCCAGCAAACCCCACATTTGAAAGACTGTAATTTCTTCTGAGGATGGTTAAAGAACCAGAACCACGTGTCTAGAGATCAGCACTATCTGCGCCAACTGTGGTGAAACACTCGAACAACCTTGAAGCAACCAAGTAACTGAAACTGCATTTACCACAATGCCAGGGGCGAACCTTGCTGGTAGGTGAAGCGGTGTGCTCCCACCCCAGTTCCTGTTTAATAGTTCTCCCGTGAGTCATTGAGCTGACAAGCTCGTGGAGAAAGCACCGCATGCCTGTGAGAGGTACCTGACCTGAGAAAGATGTTGGCAGCCTACTCAGCAAACCCCAAATTTCAAAGACTGTAATCTCTACTGATGACAGTTAAAGAACCAGAAACACGTGTCTAGAAATCAGCACTATCTGCACCAACTGTGGCGAAACACTCAAACACTCTTGAAGCAAGCAAGTAACTGAAACTGCATTTACCACAATGCCAGGGGCGAACCTTGCTTGGAGGTGTAGCGGTGTGCTCCCACCCCTGTTCCTGTTTAAAAGTACTCCCGTGAGTCATTGAGCTAATAAGCTCGTGGATGAAGCACCCGCATGCCTGTGAGAGGTACCTGACCTGAGAAAGATGTTGTCTAGATATCAGCACTATCTGCGCCAACTGTGGAGAAACACTTGAACACTCTTAAAGCAAGCAAGTAACTGAAACTGCATTTACCAAAATTACAGGGGCGAACCTTGCTAAGAGGTGAGGCAGTGTGCTCCCAACCCTTTTCCTGTTTAATAGTACTCCCATGAGTCATTGAGCTGACAAGCTCATGGATGAAGCACCCGCATGCCTGTGAGAGGTACCTGACCTGAGAAAGATGTTGGCAGCCTACTCAGAAAACCCCACATTTGAAAGACTGTAATCTCTACCTATGACAGTTAAAGAACCAGAACCGCGTGTCTAGAGATCAGCACTATCTGCGCCGACTGTGGCGAAACAGTCGAACACTCTTGATGCAAGCAAGTAACGGAAACTGCATTTACCACAATGCCAGGGGCGAACCTTGCTGGGAGGTGAAGCGGTGTGCACCCACCCCTGTTCCTGTTTAATAGTACTCCCATGAGTCATTGAGCTGACAAGCTGGAGGCTGAAGCACCCGAATGCCTGTGAGAGGTACCTGACCTGAGAAAGATGTATCGAGCCTACCCAGCAAACCCCACATTTGAAAGACTGTAATTTCTTCTGAGGATGGTTAAAGAACCAGAACCACGTGTCTAGAGATCAGCACTATCTGCGCCAACTGTGGTGAAACACTCGAACAACCTTGAAGCAACCAAGTAACTGAAACTGCATTTACCACAATGCCAGGGGCGAACCTTGCTGGTAATGAAGCGGTGTGCTCCCACCCCAGTTCCTGTTTAATAGTTCTCCCATGAGTCATTGAGCTGACAAGCTTGTGGATGAAGCACCGCATGCCTGTGAGAGGTACCTGACCTGAGAAAGATGTTGGCAGCATACTCAGTGTTGGACCCGGCCTCGTGGCGTGGTCCTGACTTCCCTGGGGTTGGGCCCGTTCCCCGCCCTGGCCTCCACGGGCCACCCGTTCGAGCCGCACGAGGTCGCATACACCTCGGGGCTCCACCATTTTGTTGCCTGCCACGTGACCCTGCACACCAGTCCCCCTGACTCCGCTCAACCCGGCCTCGGCCCCAGCGAGGCCCAGACATTGAGGCACCAAGAACTGGCCAGGGGGTATCACGTGAACACCTCATCGCCCTGGCAGAGGGCGGTATCGATGGGACCCCCAACCGTCCCCACACACCGAGGTGCGATCGGCCTCCATCTCTCCTGGGCCCGGCGCCTCTCCTGCTGGGCGTCTGGCCGCCCCCAACCCGGCCTCTCCGCCCCTCCGGGCGCAAGGGTCCGGACTTCAAAGGGCTCCAGGCCTATATCTGGGGCGACCCCACAACAGACCGGCAGTTGTATCCCGGAGTCGAGAGCCCTGCTGATTGAATCGCGGCCGACCCTACGGAGGAGAACTCTTGCTTGAAACCACCACGAGCCCTGCAGACTGCGTCGCGGCTCCTTCTTGCTGAACCCTTGAAGCCCCCCGGAACATCGGGGCCCTGCTGACGCCGTTGCGGCCCAACCTCGCTGAAACCTCCCTCGGAGCCCTGCTGACGACGTACCGGCTCGAGCTGAGCGGAAACCATCTTGAGAGCCCCGCTGACCTGGTCGCGGCTCTCCACGAACTGAACGCCAGAGCCCTGCTGACGCCGTCGCGGCTCGACCCCTCCGAGTCCCGGAGGTCCTCCAGCTTGAGGATAAGAACTGGGCCCCAGGTACCCTCGTACCAAGCTCCTGCCAAGGACTGTCCCGCTACCCCTTCCCTTCTAAAGAGACACTGAGACCTTTGTGGATCCCTTGATCCCCTTTCGTGTAAATATTGATCCCATAACGTGCTGATAAAGAATTGCTCGTCTTGAGACAACCTCCTTGAGTCCTGTGTGGTGGTGTTACTGTGCTAGTACATTATAGGAGAAGGATCTCCCAGGAGGCTTCTCTGCAGCGCTCGGCTACTTCGTACAGTGTGGGGGCCCCTCTGGGTGGTCTCTCCGACTCCCCGAGGTCCGCCTTCCAACATTTGGTGGCCAGCGACGGGATCCGAGCCGAACGCAGTACGTACCAGCCAGTAACCCACTAGCTACCCATCCAGACAAACAGAAGTCATGAGCAACCAAGGAAACAACGCGACCACGGAGTTCCAGCCCGAACGGTTGGAGGAATACACGCACAAAGAATTGAAACAGTTCTGCAAGGACAAAGGCCTTGCAACCACCGGCCTAGGTACCAAAGAGGAGATGCAGAAAGCCCTAAGGACCTGGCTGGAGGCCGAGGCAGGCCACTCCCAGGAAGAAGGTCCCCTGCCCCTGACGGTGGCCACATCAACCGCACCGACTCCGGCAACCGGAGGAGGAAAGAGCCTAGAAACCGGCCTCTCCGAAGAGGAGATACGAGAGCGGGAGAAGGTCCGGAACCACGAACTAGAGCTCGCACGACTGCGGCTGGACGGCGAACTCCAGCTGGCGGAAAAGAAACTGGCCCTAGAGCAGCTACGGCTACAAGAGGAGATAGAAGAGAAGAGACGGCACCGAGAGTTGGAGGAAAAAAGACTGACCCTTAAGCACGAGCGAAGTCTCAAAGAGCTCGAAATCAAGGCCAAGAACGGGGGGACCGACACCCCCAGTAATAGAGACACCCTACCGCCTGTCGAGGCCAAGGTACATATCCCGAAAGAGGTCGTCAGGGAGTACTATAAGAATGACGACATCCAACAATGGTTCAAGGCCTACGAGGTGGCCATGACCTCCCATCGGGTGCCTCGAAAGGACTGGGGCGCCGGCCTGTGGGGTCGGTTCCTGAGTGAAGGTCGAGACACACTGCTTCAGCTACCAGAGGAGGTGATGACCTCCTACGACCACATGAAGGAGGCCCTGCTCACCCGCTACGGGCTAACCGCGGAAATGTACCGCCAGCGGTTCAGAGACTGCAAAAAGATCCCGGGTACTACCTGGGTGGAATATGTGGACTTTTTCAGCCGGGCCCTAGAAGGATGGATCAAGGGTAGCAAGTCACCACCTACGGGCAGCTGGTCGACCTCATTGTTTGGGAACATCTCTCCAACAATTGCTTTGTGGAGCTAAGGCAACACCTCCTCGACAGCAAGATGACCGACCCACGAAAACTCGCCGTCGAGGCCGATCGATGGGTCAACACCCGAGTCCCCCGGAACTCGATGGGGGAGTACCAGAGGAACCCCACCGGACCTCCCCGCCAACGCGGTGGAGGGGGAGGGCCGAACAGGAACTGGGACCCCCCCGCCGGGGCCCCCAGGAGCCCACCTCGAGGGCCGCTGCAGCAACCCCTCTCCCCGAGCATAGCCCGAAGAGGGGCGACCCCAGCCAGAACCGGACCACGGCCCCCAGTAACATGCTACGGCTGCCAACAAACCGGACACTATGCCAGCGATCCGGTCTGCCCCCTGAACCGAAGAAGCGGGGCCGGCGGGCCCCCGCACCGACAGCTGGCGGCCGCCGCCCTGGGGGAAGGAGAAGAAGAAGAAGAGACCCTCGACCGAGGAACCACCGAATGGGAACCGGCGGCCATGTCCCTGGTCTGCCTGTGCAGCCGAGAAATGGTGCCCCGCACCCCCATCCCAAGCAACACCCAGAAGTACCGGCAGCAGGTCACCGTCAATGGACAACGGGCCGAAGCCCTTCGTGACACCGGCGCCAGTGTCACCGCTGTCCGCTGCCACCTGGTGACCCCCGAACAGATCCTACCCAATGTGCTGTGCCCTGTCCGGACGGCCGACAACAGCGAAAGCCTGTGCCAGATGGCCCTGGTCCCCTTCGAGTGGGGAGGGGTGACAGGCCTACTAAAAGTGACTGTCCGCGACGATGCCCCAGTAGACTGCCTCCTGGGGAACGACCTGGAGAGTTCCCCCTGGGCTCAAGTGGAGCGACGAGAGCACCTCCAAATGCTGGGACTATCCGAATGGGCCTGCGCCATAACCCGGTCCATGACCGCCCAGGCTCCCCGCTCGTCCCTGGCCCCCGGTGCCGCCCAGCCCGAGGGGTTCGCACCACCCCCCGCCTGCAGCGAGGGGGAGGCGGACACCGACACTGGACCTACTGAACCCTCCCCCGAAGAGATTGCTTCCCTCGGCGCCCTACCAGAACTTGCACAATGGTGCCACGAAGGGGGCCCCACCCGTGAGCAGTTCCAGCAAGAACAGCAGTCCTGTCCCTCTCTCGAAGGGGTCCGACAACAAGCATCCGCACAAGCCAACGGGGACCAGACCGGCACCCACTGGGTCTACTGGGCCGAGGGCCTGTTGTACAGTGAACAGAAAGTGGCAGAACTCGGGGCCAGCCGCGTGTTGGTGGTCCCCCTCCGCTTCCGGGAGTTCCTTCTCAACCTGGCACATGACGTGCCCCTCGCCGGACACCTAGGGCAAGACAGCCGTCTGGTGACCCACTTCTACTGGCCCCGGATGCGGAGAGACGTGGACAACCACTGCCGGTCCTGCTGGACCTGCCAAGCCAGCGGGAAGACGGGGGGTCGGGTCAAGGCCCCCCTCCAGCCCTTTCCAGGCGTCAACACCCCGTTCGAACGGGTCGGGATCGACATCGTGGGGCTCCTGGACCCCCGGACCGCCCTGGGCCACCGCTTCATCCTGGTCCTCGTGGACCACGCCACCAGGTACCCAGAGGCGGTCCCGCTAAGAACTGTAACGGCCCCCGTGGTAGGCCGGGCCTTGATGGGGATCTTCTCCCGAGTGGGATTCCCCCGCGAAGTGGTGAGCGACAGGGGCACAAACTTTATCTCCAAGTACATGCGGTCCCTGTGGCAGCAGTGCGGGGTCACGTACAAATTCACAACCCCCTATCACCCTCAGGGGAACGGGCTGGTCGAGCGCTTTAACAGAACCCTGAAGGGGATGATTCAGGGCTTGGAAGAGCCCCTCCGGCGGAAATGGGATGTCCTACTACCATGCCTCCTGTTCGCCTATCGGGAGGTCCCGCAGAAGTCCCTGGGGTTCAGCCCGTTTGAACTATTGTACGGACATCCGGTCCGCGGACCGCTCAGCCTGGTCAAAGAGGGCTGGGAGACGAAGCTCCAAGGCGCCCCTCCTGACGTCTACCGATACCTCCTGACCCTACGAAACCAGACCCGCAAGTTCCGAGCCATGGCCGAGGCCAGCCAGGAGGACATGAAGCGGTGGTACGATCGGAACACCTCTACCATCGAGTTCGAGCCAGGCCAGCGGGTCTGGGTCATGGCCCCTGTGGAGCCCTGCGCCCTCCAGGACAAGTGGACTGGGTCCTTCAAGGTGGTGGAAAAGAAGAGCCCCGTCACCTACCTAGTTGACCTAGAGTCCCCCCGAAACCCCCTCCGGGTTCTACATGCTAACAGGCTCAAACCCTACTTCGCCCGGACCGAACTGAGCCTGCTGCTGGCGACCGACGAGGGGGGCGAGGACGACTCCGAGCCCCTACCCGACCTCTTGCAGAACGACGTCCACGACGGATCCATCAAAGATGTCCAGCTCGCCTCCTCCCTGACCCCGGAACAGCGCAGCGACTGTCAACAACTGCTGCAGGACTACGCAGCCCTCTTCTCCCTCACCCTGGGGGTGACCCACTGGTGCGTCCACGACGTCGACACCGGGGACAGTCCCCCCGTGCGACACCGAGCCTACAGGGTACCCGACCGAGTATGGGCATGCATCCAGGCCGAAGTAGCGAAGATGTTGGCCCTCGGGGTCATCGAGCCCTCTGACAGCCCATGGGCCAGCCCTGTCGTCCTGGTACCAAAGGCCGCAGCCCCCGGCCATCCCCCGGAGCTGCGATTTTGTGTAGACTACCGGGCCCTGAATGCTGTGACCAAGACGGACGCCCATCCTATACCCCGGGCCGACGAACTCATCGATCGCTTGGGGTCCGCCCGCTACCTGAGCACGCTGGACCTCACCGCCGGGTACTGGCAGATTCAGCTTACCCCTGGCGCCCTGATGGGCATTACCACTTTCGGGTGATGCCCTTCGGCATGAAGAATGCCCCGGCCACTTTTCAGAGACTCGTAAACAAGGTCCTGGCCGGGCTCGAGGCCTTCAGCGCGGCCTATTTGGATGACATCGCCGTATACAGCCACCACTGGGCTGAGCACCTAGTTCACCTCAAGGCCGTCCTGGCCGCCCTCCAAAAGGCTGGGCTCACGATTAAGGCCAGCAAATGCCAGGTCGGCCAAGGATCGGTGACCTACCTGGGCCATCAGGTGGGAAGCGGTCAGGTGGCCCCCCTCCAGCCAAAAGTCGACGCCATCCAGGCATGGGAAGCTCCCACTACCCAGACCGCGGTGCGGGCCTTCCTTGGCCTCACCGGATACTACCGGCGGGTCATCCGGGACTATGGGAGCATTGTGGGGCCTCTCACGGAACTCACCTCGAAGAAGCAGCCCAAGAAGGTGCACTGGACTCCCCGCTGCCAATCAGCTTTTGAGACTCTCAAAGCCGCGATGTGCACTGCCCCTGTGCTCCAGGCCCCTGACTACAGTAAAGAGTTTATCGTACAGACAGAGGCCTCCGAATATGGGATCGGGGCCGTCCTGTCTCAGGTTGATGAGAAGGGACTCGACCGCCCAGTGGCCTTCATCAGCTGACGGCTGCTGCCCCGGGAGCAACGATGGAGCACCATCGAGCGCGAGGCCTTCGCGGTAGTGTGGGCCCTTAAGAAGCTCCGGCCCTATCTCTTCGGTACCCACTTTCGGGTCCAGACCGACCACCGGCCTTTGCGGTGGTTAATGCAAATGAGAGGCGAGAATCCAAAGCTGCTGCGATGGTCCATTGCCCTGCAAGGGATGGACTTTTCGGTTGAGCACCGACCCGGCAATGACCACGCCAACGCTGACGGCCTGTCCCGCTTCTTCCGCCTTGACGAGGAGAATCCCCAAGAAGATGGGTGACTCTCCCTGCCTTCGGCTGGGGGGGACGCCTGTTGGACCCGGCCTCGTGGCGTGGTCCTGACTTCCCTGGGGTTGGGCCCGTTCCCCGCCCTGGCCTCCACGGGCCACCCGTTCGAGCCGCACGAGGCCGCATACACCTCGGGGCTCCACCATTTTGTTGCCTGCCACGTGACCCTGCACACCAGTCCCCCTGACTCCGCTCAACCCGGCCTTGGCCCCAGCGAGGCCCAGACATTGAGGCACCAAGAACTGACCAGGGGGTATCACATGAACACCTCATCGCCCTGGCAGAGGGCGGTATCGATGGGACCCCCAACCGTCCCCACACACCGAGGTGCGATCGGCCTCCATCTCTCCTGGGCCTGGCGCCTCTCCTGCTGGGCGTCTGGCCGCCCCCAACCCGGCCTCTCCGCCCCTCCGGGCGCAAGGGTCCGGACTTCAAAGGGCTCCAGGCCTATATCTGGGGCGACCCCACAACAGACCGGCAGTTGTATCCCGGAGTCGAGAGCCCTGCTGATTGAATCGCGGCCGACCCTACGGAGGAGAACTCTTGCTTGAAACCACCACGAGCGTCGCGGCTCCTTCTTGCTGAACCCTTGAAGCCCCCCGGAACATCGGGGCCCTGCTGACGCCGTCGCGGCCCAACCTCGCTGAAACCTCCCTCGGAGCCCTGCTGACGACGTCGCGGCTCGAGCTGAGCGGAAACCATCTTGAGAGCCCCGCTGACCTGGTCGCGGCTCTCCACGAACTGAACGCCAGAGCCCTGCTGACGCCGTCGCGGCTCGACCCCTCCGAGTCCCGGAGGTCCTCCAGCTTGAGGATAAGAACTGGGCCCCAGGTACCCTCGTACCAAGCTCCTGCCAAGGACTGTCCCGCTACCCCTTCCCTTCTAAAGAGACACTGAGACCTTTGTGGATCCCTTGATCCCCTTTCGTGTAAATATTGATCCCGTAACGTGCTGATAAAGAATTGCTCGTCTTGAGACAACCTCCTTGAGTCCTGTGTGGTGGTGTTACTGTGCTAGTACATAATAGGAGAAGGATCTCCCAGGAGGCTTCTCTGCAGCGCTCGGCTACTTCGTACAGTGTGGGGGCCCCTCTGGGTGGTCTCTCTGACTCCCCGAGGTCCGCCTTCCAACACTCAGCAAACCCCATTTTTGAAAGACTGTAATCTCTACTGATGACAGTTAAAGAACCAGAAACACGTGTCTAGATATCAGCACTTTCTGCGCCAACTGTGGCAAATCAATCGAACACACTTGAAGCAAGCAAGTAACCGAAACTGCATTTACCACATTGCCCGGGGCAAACCTTGCTGGGAGGTGAAGCGGTGTGCTCCCACACCTGTTCCTGTTTAATAGTACTCTCATGAGTCATTGAGCTGATGAGCTCGTGGATGAAGCAGCCGCATGTCTGTGAGAGGTACCTGACCTGAGAAAGATGTTGGCATCCTACTCAGCAAACCTCAAATTTCAAAGACTGTAATATCTATTGATGACGGTTAAAGAACCAGAAACACGTGTCTAGAGATAAGCACTATCTGCGCCAACTGTGGCAAAACTCTTGAACACTCTTTAAGCAAGCAAGTAACTGAAACTGCATTTACCACAATGCCAAGGTGTGTACCATGCTGGGAGGTGAAGCGGTGTGCTCCCACCCCTGTTCCTGTTTAATAGTACTCCTGGGAGTCATTAAGCTGACAAGCTCGTGGATGAAGCACCCGCATGCCTGTGAGAGGTACCTGACCTGAGAAAGATGTATGCAGCCTACTCAGCAAACTCCACCTTTGAAAGACTGTAATCTCTATTGATGACAGTTAAAGAACCAGAAACACGTGTCTAGAGATCAGCCTTATCTGCGCCAACTGTGGCAAAACACTCGAACACTCTTGAAGCAAGCAAGTAACTGACACTGCATTTACCACAATCCCAGGGGTGAACCTTGCTGGGAGGTGAAGCGGTGTGCTCCCACCCCTTTTCCTGTTTAACAGTACTCCTGTGAGTCATTGAGCTAACGAGCTCGTGGATGAAGCACCCGCATGCCTGTGAGAGATACCTGACCTGAGAAAGATTTTGGCAGCCTACTTAGCAACTTCCACATTTGAAAGACTCTAATCTCTACTGATGACAGTTAAAGAACCACAACCACGTGTCTAGAGATCAGCACTATCGGTACCAACTGTGGCGAAACACTCGAACACTCTTGAAGCAAGCAAGTAACTGAAACTGCATTTACCACAATGCGAGGGGCGAACCTTGCTTTTAGGTGAAGCGGTGTGCTCCCACCCCTGTTCCTGTTTAATAGTACTCCCGTGAGTCATTGAGCTGACGAGCTCATGGATTAAGCACCCGCATGCCTGTGAGAGGTACCTGACCTGAGAAAGATGTTGGCAGCCTAATCAGCAAACCCCAAACTTCAAAGACTGTAATCTCTACTAATGACGATAAAAGAACCAGAAACACGTGTCTAGAGATCAGCACTATCTGCACCAACTGTGGCGAAACACTCAAACACTCTTGAAGCAAGCAAGTAACTAAAACTGCATTTACCACAATGCCAGGGGCGAACCTTTCTGGGAGGTGAAGCGGTGTGCTCCGACCCCTGTTCTTGTTTAAAAGTACTCCCGTGAGTCATTGAGCTTACGAGCTCGTGGATGAAGCACCCGCATGCCTGTGAGAGGTTCCTGACCTGAGAAAGATGTTGGCAGCCTACTCAGCAAACCCCACATTTGAAAAACATTCATCTCTACTGATGACGGTTAAAGAACCAGAAACATGTATCTAGAGATCAGTACTATCTGCGCAAACTGTGGCGAAACACTTGAACACTCTTAAAGCAATCAAGTAACTGAAACTGCATTTACCTCAATGCCAGGGAGCGAACCTTGTTGGGAGGTGAAGCGGTGTGCTCCCACCCCTATTCCTGTTTAATATTACTCCCGTGAGTCATTGAGCTGACGAGCTCATGGATTAAGCACCCGCATGCCTGTGAGAGGTACCTGACCTGAGAAAGATGTTGGCAGCCTAATCAGCAAACCCCAAACTTCAAAGACTGTAATCTCTACTGATGACGATAAAAGAACCAGAAACACGTGTCTAGAGATCAGCACTATCTGCACCAACTGTGGCGAAACACTCAAACACTCTTGAAGCAAGCAAGTAACTAAAACTGCATTTACCACAATGCCAGGGGCGAACCTTTCTGGGAGGTGAAGCGGTGTGCTGCGACCCCTGTTCTTGTTTAAAAGTACTCCCGTGAGTCATTGAGCTTACGAGCTCGTGGATGAAGCACCCGCATGCCTGTGAGAGGTTCCTGACCTGAGAAAGATGTTGGCAGCCTACTCAGCAAACCCCACATTTGAAAAACATTAATCTCTACTGATGACGGTTAAAGAACCAGAAACATGTATCTAGAGATCAGTACTATCTGCGCAAACTGTGGCGAAACACTTGAACACTCTTAAAGCAATCAAGTAACTGAAACTGCATTTACCTCAATGCCAGGGAGCGAACCTTGTTGGGAGGTGAAGCGGTGTGCTCCCACCCCTGTTCCTGTTTAATATTACTCCCGTGAGTCATTGAGCTGATAAGCTCGTGGATGAAGCACCCGCATGCCTTTGAGAGGTACCTGACCTGAGAAAGATGTACGCAGCCTACTCAGCAAACCCCAAATTTCAAAGACTGTAATCTCTACTGATGACAGTTAAAGAACCAGAAACACGTGTCTAGAGTTCAGCACTATCTGCGTGAACTGTGGCGAAACACTCAAACACTCTTGAAGCAAGCAAGTAACTGAAACTGCATTTACCACAATGCCAGGGGCGAACCTTGCTGGGAGGTGAAGCGGTGTGCTCCCACCCCTTTTCCTATTTAATAGTACTCCTGTGAGTCATTGAGCTGACGAGCTCGTGGATGAAGAACCCACATGCCTGTGAGAGGCACCTGATCTGAGAAAGATGTTGGCAGCATACTCAGCAAACCCCATATTTGAAAGACTGTAATCTCAACTGATGACGGTTAAAGAACCAGAAGCACGTGTCTAGAGATCAGCACTATCTGCGTCAACTGTGGCAAAACACTTGAACACTCTTGAAGCAAGCAAGTAACTGAAACTGCATTTACCACAATGCCAGGGGCGAAACTTGCTGGGAGATGAAGCGGCGTCCTCCCACCCCTGTTCCTGTTTAATAGTACTCCCGTGGGTCATTGAGCTAACAAGCTCGTGGATGAAGCACCCGCATGCCTGTGAGAGGTACCTGACCTGAGAAAGATGTTGGCAGCATACTCAGCAAACCCCATGTTTGAAAGACTGTAATCTCTACTGATGACAGTTAAAGAACCAGAAACACGTGTCTAGATATCAGCACTATCTGCGCCAACTGTGGCAAAACAATCGAACACACTTGAAGCAAGCAAGTAACCGAAACTGCATTTACCACATTGCCAGGGGCAAACCTTGCTGGGAGGTGAAGCGGTGTGCTCCCACACCTGTTCCTGTTTAATAGTACTCTCATGAGTCATTGAGCTGACGAGGTCGTGGATGAAGCACCTGCATGTCTGTGAGAGGTACCTGACCTGAGAAAGATGTTGGCAGCCTACTCAGCAAACCTCAAATTTCAAAGACTGTAATATCTACTGATGACGGTTAAAGAACCAGAAACACGTGTCTAGAGATAAGCACTATCTGCGCCAACTGTGGCAAAACTCTTGAACACTCTTGAAGCAAGCAAGTAACTGAAACTGCATTTACCACAATGCCAGGGGGTAACCTTCCTGGGAGGTGAAGGGGTGTGCTACAACCCCTGTTCCTGTTTAATAGTACTCCCGTGAGTCATTGAGATGACGAGCTCATGGATGAAGCACCCGCATGCCTGTGAGAGGCACCTGATCTGAGAAAGATGTTGGCAGCATACTCAGCAAACCCCATATTTGAAAGACTGTAATCTCTACTGATGACGGTTAAAGAACCAGAACCACGTGTCTAGAGATCAGCACTATCTGTGTCAACTGTGGCAAAACACTTGAACACTCTTGAAGCAAGCAAGTAACTGAAACTGCATTTACCACAATGCCAGGGGCGAAACTTGCTGGGAGGTGAAGCGGCGTCTTCCCACCCCTGTTCCTGTTTAAGAGTTCTCCTGTGAGTCATTGAGCTGACGAGCTGGTGGATGAAACACCTGCATGCCTCTGAGAGGTACCAGACCTGAGAAAGATGTTGGCAGCCTACTCCGCAAACCCCAGATTTCAAAGACTGTAATCTCTACTGATGATGGTTAAAGAACCAGAAACACGTGTAAAGAGATCAGCACTATCTGCATCAACTGTGGCAAAACACTCGAACACTCTTGAAACAAGCAAGTAACTGAAACTGCATTTACCACAATGCCAGGGGCGAAACTTGCTGGGAGGTGAAGCGGCGTCCTCCCACCCCTGTTCCTGTTCAATAATTCTCCAGTGAGTCATTGAGCTGACGAGCTCGTGGATGAAGCACTCGCATGCCTGTGAGAGGTACCAGACCTGAGAAAGATGTTGGCAGCATACTCAGCAAACCCCATGTTTGAAAGACCGTAATCTCTACTGATGACAGTTAAAGAACCAGAAACACGTGTCTAGATATCAGCACTTTCTGCGCCAACTGTGGCAAAACAATCAAACACACTTGAAGCAAGCAAGTAACCGAAACTGCATTTACCACATTGCCCAAGGCAAACCTTGCTGGGAGGTGAAGCGGTGTGCTCCCACCCCTGTTCCTGTTTAATAGTACTCCCGTGGGTCATTGAGCTAACAAGCTCGTGGATGAAGCACCCGCATGCCTGTGAGAGGTACCTGACCTGAGAAAGATGTTGGCAGCATACTCAGCAAACCCCATGTTTGAAAGACTGTAATCTCTACTGATGACAGTTAAAGAACCAGAAACACGTGTCTATATATCAGCATTTTCTACGCCAACTGTGGCAAAACAATCGAACACACTTGAAGCAAGCAAGTAACCGAAACTGCATTTACCACATTGCCCGGGGCAAACCTTGCTGGGAGGTGAAGCGGTGTGCTCCCACACCTGTTCCTGTTTAATAGTACTCTCATGAGTCATTGAGCTGACGAGCTCGTGGATGAAGCACCCGCATGCCTGTGAGAGGTACCTGACCTGAGAAAGATGTTGGCAGCCTAATCAGCAAACCCCAAATTTCAAAGACTGTAATCTCTACTGATGACGGTTAAAGAACCAGAACCATGTGTCTGGAGATCAGCACTATCGGCGCCAACTGTGGTGAAACTCTCGAACACTCTTGAAGCAAGCAAGTTACTCAAACTGCATTTACCACAATGCCAGGGGAGAACCTTGCTGGGAGGTGAAGCGGTGTGCTCCCACCGCTTTTCCTGTTTAATAGTACTCTCATGAGTCATTGAGCTGACAAGCTCGTGGATGAAGCACCCGCATGCCTGTGAGAGGTACGTGACCTGAGAAAGATGTTGGCAGCCTTCTCATCAAACCCCAAATTTCAAAGACTGTAATTTCTACTGATGACGGTTAAAGAACCAGAAACATGTGTCTAGAGATCAGCAATATCTGAGCCAACTGTGGCAAACACTCGAACGCTCTTAAAGCAAGCACGTAACTGAAACTACATTTACCAACATGCCAGGGTGCGAACCTTGCTGGGAGGTGAAGCGGTGTGCTCCCACCCCTGTTCCTGTTTAATAGTAGTCCCGTGAGTCATTGAGCTGACAAGCTTGTGAATTAAGCACCCCCATGCCTGTGAGAGGTACCTGACCTGAGAAAGATGTACGCAGCCTTCTCAGCAAACTCCACATTTGAAAGACTGTAATCTCTACTGATGACAGTTGAAGAACCAGAAACACGTGTCTAGAGATCAGCACTATCTGCGCCAACTGTGGCAAAACACTTGAACACTCTTGACGCAAGCAAGTAACTGAAACTGCATTTACCACAACGCCAGGGGCGAACCTTGCTAGGAGGTGAAGCGGTGTGCTCCCACCCCTGTTCCTGTTTAATAGTAGTCCCGTGAGTCATTGAGCTGACAAGCTTGTGAATTAAGCACCCCCATGCCTGTGAGAGGTACCTGACCTGAGAAAGATGTACGCAGCCTTCTCAGCAAACTCCACATTTGAAAGACTGTAATCTCTACTGATGACAGTTGAAGAACCAGAAACACGTGTCTAGAGATCAGCACTATCTGCGCCAACTGTGGTGAAACACTCAAACACTCTTGAAGCAAGCAAGTAACCGAAACTGCATTTACCACAATGCCAGGGGTGAACCTTCCTGGGAGGTGAAGCAGTGTGCTCCCAACCCTGTTCCTGTTTAATAGTAGTCCCGTGAGTCATTGAGCTGACGAGCTCGTGGATGAAGCACCCGCATGCCTGTGAGAGTTACCTGACCTGAGAAAAATGCTGGCAGCCTAATCAGCAAACCCCAAATTTCAAAGACTGTAATCTCTACTGATGATGGTTAAAGAACCAGAAACACGTGTCTAAAGATCAGCACTATCTGCATCCACTGTGGCGAAACACTCGAACACTCTTGAAGCAAGCAAGTAACTGAAACTGCATTTACCACAATGCCAGGGGCGAAACTTGCTGGGAGGTGAAGTGGCGTCCTCCCACCCCTGTTCCTGTTTAATAGTTCTCCCGTGAGTCATTGAGCTGACGAGCTGGTGGATGAAGCACCCGCATGCCTGTGAGAGGTACCTGACCTGAGAAAGATGTTGGCAGCCTACTCATCGAACCCCAAATTTCAAAGACTGTAATTTCTACTGATGACGGTTAAAGAACCAGAAACATGTGTCTAGAGATCAGCAATATCTGAGCCAACTGTGGCAAACACTCGAACGCTCTTAAAGCAAGCACGTAACTGAAACTACATTTACCAACATGCCAGGGTGCGAACCTTGCTGGGAGGTGAAGCGGTGTGCTCCCACCCCTGTTCCTGTTTAATAGTAGTCCCGTGAGTCATTGAGCTGACAAGCTTGTGAATTAAGCACCCCCATGCCTGTGAGAGGTACCTGACCTGAGAAAGATGTACACAGCCTTCTCAGCAAACTCCACATTTGAAAGACTGTAATCTCTACTGATGACAGTTGAAGAACCAGAAACACGTGTCTAGAGATCAGCACTATCTGCGCCAACTGTGCCAAAACACTTGAACACTCTTGACGCAAGCAAGTAACTGAAACTGCATTTACCACAACGCCAGGGGCGAACCTTGCTAGGAGGTGAAGCGGTGTGCTCCCACCCCTGTTCCTGTTTAATAGTAGTCCCGTGAGTCATTGAGCTGACAAGCTTATGAATTAAGCACCCCCATGCCTGTGAGAGGTACCTGACCTGAGAAAGATGTACGCAGCCTTCTCAGCAAACTCCACATTTGAAAGACTGTAATCTCTACTGATGACAGTTGAAGAACCAGAAACACGTGTCTAGAGATCAGCACTATCTGCGCCAACTGTGGTGAAACACTCAAACACTCTTGAAGCAAGCAAGTAACCGAAACTGCATTTACCACAATGCCAGGGGTGAACCTTCCTGGGAGGTGAAGCAGTGTGCTCCCAACCCTGTTCCTGTTTAATAGTAGTCCCGTGAGTCATTGAGCTGACGAGCTCGTGGATGAAGCACCCGCATGCCTGTGAGAGTTACCTGACCTGAGAAAAATGCTGGCAGCCTAATCAGCAAACCCCAAATTTCAAAGACTGTAATCTCTACTGATGATGGTTAAAGAACCAGAAACACGTGTCTAAAGATCAGCACTATCTGCATCCACTGTGGCGAAACACTCGAACACTCTTGAAGCAAGCAAGTAACTGAAACTGCATTTACCACAATGCAAGGGGCGAAACTTGCTGGGAGGTGAAGCGGCATCCTTCAACCCCTGTTCCTGTTCAATAGATCTCCAGTGAGTCATTGAGCTGTCGAGCTCGTGGATGAAGCACCCGCATGCCTGTGAGAGGTACCAGACCTGAGAAAGATGTTGGCAGCCTACTCATCAAACCCCAGATTTAAAAGACTGTAATCTCTACTGATGACCGTTAAAGAACGAGAAACACGTGTCTAGAGATCAGCACTATCTGCTCCAACTGTGGCGAAACAATCGAACACACTTGAAGCAAGCAAGTAACCGAAACTGCATTTACCACATTGCCAGGGGCGAACCTAGCTGGGAGGTGAAGCGGTGTGCTCCCACCCCTGTTCCTGTTTAATAGTGCTCTCATGAGTCATTGAGCTGACAAGCTCGTGGATAAAGCACCCGCATACCTGTGAGAGGTACCTGACCTGAGAAAGATGTTGGCAGCCTACTCAGCAAACCCCAAATTTCAAAGACTGTAATCTCTACTGATGACGGTTAATGAACCAGAACCAAGTGTCTAGATATCAGCACTAGCTGCGTCAACTGTGGCGGAACACTTGAACACTCTTGAAGCAAGCAAGTAACTGAAACTTCATCTACCACAATGCCAGGGGCGAAACTTGCTGGGAGGTGAAGCGGCGTCCTCCCACCCCTGTTCCTGTTTAATAGTTCTCTCGTGAGTCATTGAGCTGACGAGCTGGTGGATGAAGCACCCGCATGCCTCTGAGAGGTACCTGACCTGAGAAAGATGTTGGCAGCCTACTCAGCAAACCCCAGATTTCAAAGACTGTAATCTCTACTGATGACGGTTAAAGAACCAGAAACATGTGTCTAGATATCAGCACTATCTGCGCCAACTGTGGCGAAACAATCGAACACACTTGAAGCAAGAAAGTAACCGAAACTGCATTTACCACATTGCCAGGGGCGAACCTTGCTGGAAGGTGAAGCGGTGTGCTCCCACCCCTGTTCCTGTTTAATAGTACTCTCATGAGTCATTGAGCTGACGAGCTCATGGATGAAGCACCTGCATGCCTGTGAGAGGTACCTGACCTGAAAAAGATGTTGGCAGCCTACTCAGCAAACCCCAAATTTCAAAGACTGTAAGATCTACTGATGACAGTTAAAGAACCAGAAACACGTGTCTAGAGATCAGCACTATCTGCGCCAACTGTGGTGAAACACTCGAACACTCTTGAGGCAAACAAGTAACCGAAACTGGATTTACCACAATGCCAGGGGTGAACCTTCCTGGGAGGTGAAGCGGTGTGCTCCCGCCCCTGTTCCTGTTTAATAGTTGTCCAGTGAGTCATTGAGCTGACGAGCTCATGGATGAAGCAACCGCATGCCTGTGAGAGGTACCTGACCTGAGAAAGATGTTGGCAGCCTACTCAGCGAACCCCAAATTTCAAAGACTGTAATCTTTACTGATGATGGTTAAAGAACCAGAAACACGTGTCTTGAGATCAGCACTATCTGCGCCAACTCTGGTGAAACACTCGAACACTCTTGAAGCAAGCAAGTAACCAAAACTGCATTTACCACAATGCCAGGGGCGAACCTTGCTGTGAGGTGAAGCGGTGTGCTCCCGCCCCTGTTCCTGTTTAATAGTAATCCCGTGAGTCATTGAGCTGACGAGCTCGTTGATGAAGCACCCGCATGCCTGTGAGAGGGACCTGACCTGAGAAAAATATTGGCAGCCTAATCAGCAAACCCCAAATTTCAAAGACTGTAATCTCTACTGATGATTGTTAAAGAACCAGAAACACATGTCTAGAGATCAGCACTATCTGCGTCAACTGTGGCGAAACACTCGAACCCTCATGAAACAAGCAATTAACTGAAACTGCATTTACCACAATGCCAGGGGCGAAACTTGCTGGGAGGTGAAGCGGCGTCCTCCCATCCCTGTTCCTTTTCAATAGTTCTCCAGTGAGTCATTGAGCTGACGAGCTCGTGGATGAAGCACCTGCATGCCTGTGAGAGGTACCAGACCTGAGAAAGATTGTGGCAGCCTACTCAGCAAACCCCAGATTTGAAAGACTGTAATCTATACTGATGATGGTTAAAGAACCAGAAACACGTGTCTAGAGATAAGCACTTATCTGCACCAACTGTGGTGAAACACTCGAACACTCTTGAAGCAAGCAAGTAACCAAAACTGCATTTACCACAATGCCAGGGGCGAACCTTGTTGGGAGTTGAAGTGGTGTACTACCACCCCTGTTCCTGTTTAATAGGTCTCCTGTGAGTCATTGAGCTGACGAGCTGGTGGATTAAGAACCCGCATGCCTGTGAGAGTTACCTGACCTGTGAAAGATGTTGGCGGCCTACTCCGCAAACCCCAGATTTCAAAGACTGTAATCTCTGCTGATGACGGTTAAAGAATGAGAAACACGTGTCTAGAGATCAGCACTATCTGCGCCAACTGTGGCGAAACACTCGAACACTCTTGAAGCAGGCAAGTAACCAAACATGCATTTACCACATTGCCAGGGGCGAACCTTGCTGGGAGGTGTAGCGGTGTGCTCCCACACCTGTTCCTGTTTAATAGTGCTCTCATGAGTAATTGAGCTGACGAGCTCGTGGATGAAGCACCCGCATGCCTGTGAGAGGTACCTGACCTGAGAAAGATGTTAGCAGCCTACTCAGCAAACCCCAAATTTCAAAGACTGTAATATCTACTGATGACGGTTAAAGATCAAGAAACACGTGTCTAGATATCAGCACTATCTGCGCCAACTGTGGCGAAACAATCGAACACACTTGAAGCAAGAAAGTAACCGAAACTGCATTTACCACATTGCCAGGGGCGAACCTTGCTGGAAGGTGAAGTGGTGTGCTCCCACCCCTGTTCCTGTTTAATAGTACTCTCATGAGTCATTGAGCTGACGAGCTCATGGATGAAGCACCTGCATGCCTGTGAGAGGTACCTGACCTGAAAAAGATGTTGGCAGCCTACTCAGCAAACCCCAAATTTCAAAGACTGTAAGATCTACTGATGACAGTTGAAGAACCAGAAACACGTGTCTAGAGATCAGCACTATCTGCGCCAACTGTGGCAAACCACTTGAACACTCTTGACGCAAGCAAGTAACTGAAACTGCATTTACCACAATGCCAGGGGCGAACCTTGCTAGGAGGTGAAGCGGTGTGCTCCCACCCCTGTTCCTGTTTAATAGTAGTCCCGTGAGTCATTGAGCTGACAAGCTTGTGAATTAAGCACCCCCATGCCTGTGAGAGGTACCTGACCTGAGAAAGATGTACGCAGCCTTCTCAGCAAACTCCACATTTGAAAGACTGTAATCTCTACTGATGACAGTTGAAGAACCAGAAACACGTGTCTAGAGATCAGCACTATCTGTGCCAACTGTGGTGAAACACTCAAACACTCTTGAAGCAAGCAAGTAACCGAAACTGCATTTACCACAATGCCAGGGGTGAACCTTCCTGGGAGGTGAAGCAGTGTGCTCCCAACCCTGTTCCTGTTTAATAGTAGTCCCGTGAGTCATTGAGCTGACGAGCTCGTGGATGAAGCACCCGCATGCCTGTGAGAGTTACCTGACCTGAGAAAAATGCTGGCAGCCTAATCAGCAAACCCCAAATTTCAAAGACTGTAATCTCTACTGATGATGGTTAAAGAACCAGAAACACGTGTCTAAAGATCAGCACTATCTGCATCCACTGTGGCGAAACACTCGAACACTCTTGAAGCAAGCAAGTAACTGAAACTGCATTTACCACAATGCCAGGGGCGAAACTTGCTGGGAGGTGAAGCGGCATCCTTCAACCCCTGTTCCTGTTCAATAGATCTCCAGTGAGTCATTGAGCTGTCGAGCTCGTGGATGAAGCACCCGCATGCCTGTGAGAGGTACCAGACCTGAGAAAGATGTTGGCAGCCTACTCATCAAACCCCAGATTTAAAAGACTGTAATCTCTACTGATGACCGTTAAAGAACGAGAAACACGTGTCTAGAGATCAGCACTATCTGCTCCAACTGTGGCGAAACAATCGAACACTCTTGAAGCAAGCAAGTAACCGAAACTGCATTTACCACATTGCCAGGGGCGAACCTAGCTGGGAGGTGAAGCGGTGTGCTCCCACCCCTGTTCCTGTTTAATAGTACTCTCATGAGTCATTGAGCTGACAAGCTCGTCGATAAAGCACCAGCATACCTGTGAGAGGTACCTGACCTGAGAAAGATGTTGTCAGCCTACTCAGCAAACCCCAAATT
Source organism: Triturus cristatus (assembly GCF_964204655.1). Taxonomy (NCBI): domain Eukaryota; kingdom Metazoa; phylum Chordata; class Amphibia; order Caudata; family Salamandridae; genus Triturus; species Triturus cristatus. The sequence continues at coordinate 1,513,335,629 of NC_140591.1, read as the reverse complement.
TCAAAGACTGTAATCTCTACTGATGACGGTTAATGAACCAGAACCACGTGTCTAGATATCAGCACTAGCTGCGTCAACTGTGGCGGAACACTCGAACACTCTTGAAGCAAGCAAGTAACCAAAACTGCATTTACCACAATGCCAGGGGCGAACCTTGCTGTGAGGTGAAGCGGTGTGCTCCCGCCCCTGTTCCTGTTTAATAGTAATCCCGTGAGTCATTGAGCTGAGGAGCTCGTTGATGAAGCACCCGCATGCCTGTGAGAGGGACCTGACCTGAGAAAAATTCTGGCAGCCTAATCAGCAAACCCCAAATTTCAAAGACTGTAATCTCTACTGATGATTGTTAAAGAACCAGAAACACGTGTCTAGAGATCAGCACTATCTGCGTCAACTGTGGCGAAACACTCGAACACTCATGAAACAAGCAATTAACTGAAACTGCATTTACCACAATGCCAGGGGCGAAACTTGCTGGGAGGTGAAGCGGCGTCCTCCCATCCCTGTTCCTTTTTAATAGTTCTCCAGTGAGTCATTGAGCTGACGAGCTCGTGGATGAAGCACCTGCATGCCTGTGAGAGGTACCAGACCTGAGAAAGATTGTGGCAGCCTACTCAGCAAACCCCAGATTTGAAAGACTGTAATCTATACTGATGATGGTTAAAGAACCAGAACCGCTTGTCTAGAGATCAGCACTTATCTGCACCAACTGTGGTGAAACACTCAAACACTCTTGAAGCAAGCAAGTAACCAAAACTGCATTTACCACAATGCCAGGGGCGAACCTTGTTGGGAGTTGAAGCGGTGTACTACCACCCCTGTTCCTGTTTAATAGGTCTCCTGTGAGTCATTGAGCTGACGAGCTGGTGGATTAAGAACCCGCATGCCTGTGAGAGTTACCTAACCTGTGAAAGATGTTGGCGGCCTACTCCGCAAACCCCAGATTTCAAAGACTGTATTCTCTGCTGATGACGGTTAAAGAATGAGAAACACGTGTCTAGAGATCAGCACTATCTGCGCCAACTGTGGCGAAACACTCGAACACTCTTGAAGCAGGCAAGTAACCAAACATGCATTTACCACATTGCCAGGGGGGAACCTTGCTGGGAGGTGTAGCGGTGTGCTCCCACACCTGTTCCTGTTTAATAGTGCTCTCATGAGTAATTGAGCTGACGAGCTCGTGGATGAAGCACCCGCATGCCTGTGAGAGGTACCTGACCTGAGAAAGATGTTAGCAGCCTACTCAGCAAACCCCAAATTTCAAAGATTGTAATATCTACTGATGACGGTTAAAGATCCAGAAACACGTGTCTAGATATCAGCACTATCTGCGCCAACTGTGGCGAAACAATCGAAAACACTTGAAGCAAGAAAGTAACCGAAACTGCATTTACCACATTGCCAGGGGCGAACCTTGCTGGAAGGTGAAGCGGTGTGCTCCCACCCCTGTTCCTGTTTAATAGTACTCTCATGAGTCATTGAGCTGACGAGCTCATGGATGAAGCACCTGCATGCCTGTGAGAGGTACCTGACCTGAAAAAGATGTTGGCAGCCTACTCAGCAAACCCCAAATTTCAAAGACTGTAAGATCTACTGATGACAGTTAAAGAACCAGAAACACGTGTCTAGAGATCAGCACTATCTGCGCCAACTGTGGTGAAACACTCGAACACTCTTGAGGCAAACAAGTAACCGAAACTGGATTTACCACAATGCCAGGGGTGAACCTTCCTGGGAGGTGAAGCGGTGTGCTCCCGCCCCTGTTCCTGTTTAATAGTTGTCCAGTGAGTCATTGAGCTGACGAGCTCATGGATGAAGCAACCGCATGACTGTGAGAGGTACCTGACCTGAGAAAGATGTTGGCAGCCTACTCAGCGAACCCCAAATTTCAAAGACTGTAATCTTTACTGATGACGGTTAAAGAACCAGAAACACGTGTCTAGAGATCAGCACTATCTGCGCCAACTCTGGTGAAACACTCGAACACTCTTGAAGCAAGCAAGTAACCAAAACTGCATTTACCACAATGCCAGGGGCGAACCTTGCTGTGAGGTGAAGCGGTGTGCTCCCGCCCCTGTTCCTGTTTAATAGTAATCCCGTGAGTCATTGAGCTGACGAGCTCGTTGATGAAGCACCCGCATGCCTGTGAGAGGTACCTGACCTGAGAAAAATATTGGCAGCCTAATCAGCAAACCCCAAATTTCAAAGACTGTAATCTCCACTGATGATTGTTAAAGAACCAGAAACACGTGTCTAGAGATCAGCACTATCTGTGTCAACTGTGTCGAAACACTCGAACACTCTTGAAACAAGCAATTAACTGAAAGTGCATTTACCACAATGCCAGGGGCGAAACTTGCTGGGAGGTGAAGCGGCGTCCTCCCACCCCTGTTCCTTTTCAATAGTTCTCCAGTGAGTCATTGAGCTGACGAGCTCGTGGATGAAGCACCTTCATGCCTGTGAGAGGTACCAGACCTGAGAAAGATTGTGGCAGCCTACTCAGCAAACCCCAGATTTGAAAGACTGTAATCCATACTGATGATGGTTAAAGAACCAGAAACACGTGTCTAGAGATCAGCACTTATCTGCACCAACTGTGGTGAAACACTCGAACACTCTTGAAGCAAGCAAGTAACCAAAACTGCATTTACCACAATGCCAGGGGCGAACCTTGTTGGGAGTTGAAGCGGTGTACTACCACCCCTGTTCCTGTTTAATAGGTCTCCTGTGAGTCATTGAGCTGACGAGATGGTGGATTAAGAACCCGCATGCCTGTGAGAGTTACCTGACCTGTGAAAGATGTTGGCGGCCTACTCCGCAAACCCCAGATTTCAAAGACTGTAATCTCTGCTGATGATGGTTAAAGAATGAGAAACACGTGTCTAGAGATCAGCACTATCTGCGCCAACTGTGGCGAAACACTCGAACACTCTTGAAGCAGGCAAGTAACCAAACCTGCATTTACCACATTGCCAGGGGCGAACCTTGCTGGGAGGCTTAGCGGTGTGCTCCCACACCTGTTCCTGTTTAATAGTGCTCTCATGAGTAATTGAGCTGACGAGCTCGTGGATGAAGCACCCGCATGCCTGTGAGAGGTACCTGACCTGAGAAAGATGTTAGCAGCCTACTCAGCAAACCCCAAATTTCAAAGACTGTAATATCTACTGATGACGGTTAAAGATCCAGAACCATGTGTCTAGAGATCAGCACTATCTGCGCCAACTGTGGCGAAACACTCGAACACTCTTGAAGCAGGCAAGTAACCAAACCTGCATTGACCACAATGCCAGGGATGAAACTTCCTGGGAGGTGAAGCGGTGTGCTCCCATCCCTGTTCCTGTTTAATAGTTCTCCAGTGAGTCATTGAGCTGACGAGCTCATGGATAAAGCACCCGCATGACTGTGAGAGGTACTTGACCTGAGAAAGATTTTGGTAGCCTACTCAGTAAACCCCAAATTTCAAAGACTGTAATCTCTACTGATGACGGTTCAAGAACCAGAAACACGTGTCTAGAGATCAGCACTATCTGCGGCAACTGTAGCGAAACACTCAAACACTCTTGAAGCAAGCAAGTAACTGAAACTGCATTTACCAAAATGCCAGGGGCGAGCCTTGCTGGGAGGTGAAGCGGTGTTCTCCCACCCCTGTTCCTGTTTATGTTTAAAATATTTTATTCATTTTAATCAGCCCGACACTCAAAGCTCATACAACGCAACACAAAGTCAGCAAATGAAGAGAGGCAGGAGCCTTGCTTAACACAACATTTTGATACAAACAGCCCCCACCACTCCAACACCCCAACACCCCCAGCCCCCCCCACTCCCCCCCACCCACCCCACCCACTGTCCAGTGCGCCATGAACCTACAGTCCCACTCGCAAAGGCACAGGTAAGTGCAGAGAGAGATCTTGTCTTTCTCACTGATCGGGCACTAGCGGGCTCGTAAGCCTCAGGAGGTGAAGGTACCTCGGACAGGTGAGCTCCCTGAACTCTGTGAGCAGCAGGGAGCGGAAAGGTTGCCACAAGTCGTCAAATTGCATTACATCCCTAGCCGCCACCAAAGACAACTTCTCCATTCCCAGCACATGCCAAAGACGGTGGAGCCAGCCTATCAACGTGGGTACCGTGTCTGTACGCCAATATATCAGAATGTTCTGCACCGCAGATCCAAGTGCAATGGCGATCTGCCTGCCCCGTCTAGACCTGAGGGGATACATGAGGTCGTTTGGGAGTCCTAGCAAGGTATACGCCGGGAAGCGAGAGAGCTCTATGTTGAAATGGGAGTCGATTTCATCCAGCACTTCCTTCCAATAGCCAGTTAATAAAGGACAGTCCCAGAGAATGTGCGTGAGCGTGCCCCGTTGTCCGCACCCTCGCCAGCAAGTGTCCGGCTTACTATGATCAAACTCATGAATCCGCTCAGGCGTATAATACCAGTAGGTAGACACCTTAGTAAAGGTGTCAGTGAGGCCCATATGATACGCTGAGTGGCGCGCCCTGTAGGATATGCGTTCCCAGTTTTTGGGGCTCAAGACCCTCCCAAGCTCCCGTTCCCATCGTGACCTCCCAGGATTGTGGAAGTGTGTCGGAGGCAATTGCAAAAACTTATACAGGTCAGAGATGAGTTTCGAGTCCGACGTACGGGACAACAGCCATCTCTCACACGGTGAGAGCCGCCTGTCCGCCATATCCCTGACCTGTGGCTGAAGGGCCCAATGCCGGACCTGCATATAGCGGTGTCTCTCCGTTTCGGGAAGGGAAAATTCCAACCGGAATTGTGTGAACGGGATGACACCCTCGGGGCCATACAGGTGACATAAGGCCCTGCACCCCGCCTGTTGCCAATGTGTAAAGGCTCCCTTCTCCATCCCAGGGGTGAAGGCAGGATTGTCCACCAGCGGCGAAAGCGGCGACGGAAAAGTGGTAAGCTCATATCTAAGATAGGTCGCATCCCAGACCCGCAGAGGTACCCTAGTGACAAAAGAGGCGTAAAGATTCTTAGGCCGGTGGGACCGGTGCAGGAACGGTATCTCCTGCAAAGGCCGCCCTGCCACCGCCTGGTCTTGGAAAAGCCAGTGCTTATCCGACTCCCACCTGCACCATTCAACCAAATATCTCAATTGCGTCGCCTGAAAGTATTTACGGAAATCCGGAATACCTAGACCTCCGGCTTCAGGAGACAAGAGGGAGAGGGCCCTGCGCAACCTAGGCTTTTTCCCTTGCCAGACAAAACGGGCCACGTCTGACTGCAGTTGCTGTATCCACCCCTTAGGCGGCGGCAGCGGCAGAGCCCGAAATAGATAGAGCACTTGTGGCAAAATCGTCATCTTAACGGCGACGATCCGACCCAACCAGGCCAGAGTGCCGCGGTTCCAGCGGCCCAGCTCACTCTTAATCTTGGCGCCCAAAGCCGAGTAATTGGCGGAGACCATGGCCGGCAGCGTGGGGGCAATTAGAATTCCCAAGTACGGTATCGCTTCTGAGGACCAGAGCAACGGGAACCTGTTCTGCAGATACGCCTTGGTAGCAGGCGCCAGGGAGATATCCAAAGCCACCGATTTCCCCATATTTACTTTAAAGCCCGAGACCGCGCCGAACGCCGCCAATTCCTCCATACAGGCCGGAAGTGATGTCCGGGGGGCAGCCAATGTGAAGATGACATCGTCCGCGTAGAGACTGACCGCGTGGGTGAATCCCCCCATCCGTATCCCCTCCACTGCCGGTCGCGTCCGCACTCTTTGCGCAAACGGCTCCATGTAAAGGGCAAAAAGCAAGGGCGAAAGTGGACAGCCCTGCCTGGTGCCTCTCTCTATGGAAAAGGCTGCGGAGGTGTAGCCATTCACTCGGACTACTGCCGAGGGTCCCTTATAGCAATTGAGGACCATAGTGCGAAACCGTTCCCCAATACCCGCCTTCATCAGCACTTGCTCCAAGAAGGGCCAATGCACTCGATCAAACGCCTTTTCCGCGTCCACCGTGAGCATCATCCTCTCACCCGGGATCCTGGAAGCCTTTTCCAGCAGGTGGACCACCCGCTTTGTATTATCCACCGTCTGCCGCCCCGGAACAAAACCCGCCTGGTCCGGATCCACAAGGCCAGGTAGATGGAGCGCCAGGCGACTCGCCAAAATCCCAGTATAGAGTTTCAGATCTACATTTAGTAGAGAGATTGGGCGATAAGAGCCACAGTACTTAGGATCTTTCCCCGGTTTGGGTATGACCGTGACGGAGGCTCTCAGGAGGTCGGGCGGAATGGCTCCCTGTTCCGAAAACGAGTTGAAGATGCGGGCGAGGATAGGAGCTAGTGACCCACAGAACGTCTTATAAAAGAGAGCCGAGTAGCCATCCGGGCCCGGCGCTTTACCATGCTTAAGTCTGGCAATAGCTGTCACCACCTCCTCTACCGTGATGGCCCTATCCAGCCGGTCCGCCTGCAGGGGGTCCAGAGAGGGCAGGGTAACCGAGTCCAGGTAGGAGGACGTGGCCGGTACATCCGGCGGGTCACCCGCGTAGAGATTTGCATAGAACCCGCGGAACGCGGCCGAGATGCCGGCATCATCCGTCACCGCACCGCCCCCGGGGTCAGAAAGCTCCCTTACCAGCAGGCTTTGTCGAGTGGCCCGGAGCCTGTTGGCCAACAATTTGCCACAACGGTCCCCCCCGTATAGAATGCGTGGCGCAACCGTAAGGCCGCATATTCCGCCCGGTCCATGTCTAAGGCAGCAAGCAGTTTCCTCGCTGCCTTAAGCTGTCGCCAAATCCTCGGCGCCCCAGTTCTGCGGTGGATCAACTCCAAGTCCCGGACCCTATCAGTAAGCTCATCCCTCTTGATCTGGCTCTCTCTATTTTCGGCCGCGGAGATCGACAGAAATTCCCCCCGGAGGACTGCCTTCAAAGCCGCCCACTGGGTAGCCCTGGTAGTATCGGGGTTATCATTGTGTGCCAAATATTCACGAAGGACCCGTGTAATACGGTCCGTTACCGTTTTCCTATGGAGCAGAGTATCTCGGAGGCGCCAGACCCTCGCCGGGGCGACAGACGGCGGCAGGCAGAAAGTAGCCTCAACAGGAGCATGATCCGACAAGGAAATAACCCCCATGTCCACGGCAGACGCCAGGGCCTGCACCGGGGAGGTGACCAAGAGGTGGTCAAGCCTCGCATAGGTCTTGTGTGCATGGGAGTAGTAGTAGTAATCCCTATCTACAGGGTGGTGATGACGCCAGAGGTCTTGGAGGTCCACCTCCGCCAGCCCAGCCTTACAACCAGCCGAGAGTTCCCCCACTTGCGGGGAGCGCTGCGCCGACCGGTCAATAGCTGAGTCAAAGACCATGTTAAGGTCTCCCCCGAGAATAATATGTCTATCCGACGAGGCCGAGATCTCCTCTACCGCAGACTGCAGGAACCGCTCCTGCCTATCATTGGGATTATAAAGGGAGCCGATCGTGAATGTGATGCCTCCCACCCGAAACCTATGCGCCAGCATCCTGCCCTTGATTTCTGCAAATTTATGGATGTGCTCCCCCCTAAAATGTCGAGCCACTAGGATCGCCACCCCCGCAGTCTTGTTGGGGCCGGGGGAGAAGAATTGCAGCGGAAACTTACAAGAACGTAGCCGGTGTGTGTCCTGTGGTAGCAGGTGGGTTTCCTGAAGGAGGCATATGTCCGCACGAGTGTGTTCCAACAGGGAGAGCACCGCACGCCTCTACACAGGGTTGTTCAGACCCCGGACATTCAGGGTCACAATCTTAAAGGTAGGAGGAGGCATAGTGGAAAATATGTGTTAAGTCGCGCGCGTCCGCCGAGGTGGCCCACGCGGGCGGACCCACTCCCCCCAGCTCAGACCTCAAAGCATTCTCCCAAAGGCAATATACCAGGCCTCCCCCCCTAGCGCAGCGCCATCTCTTACCGGCCCTCAGCCTCAAAGTGTCCCAGTCATCCACCACCCCTCTGCCAACTCCCCAATCCTCCGCCCCAAGCATCCCTCCCTCCTCACAGAGCAAGACATAATGAAAATACACAGACCAGACGACAAACTCTAGCACAGCGCACTGGACAACCCTTTCCCCCACGCCCAACTCCCACAACCCCTCCCGGAGCCCCAACACCCCAAAACCCCTCCTCCCTCCAAACCCAAAACACCATCCTCGTCTCCCGGAACAGATAGGCAAGGAAACCATTGTCCAAGACCGGCCCAAAAGGCAAGTCTGTGGAAAAGTCTCAAAAGTGGACGTCCAGCCACCACGCCACCTCTGCTCCCCCCCCGCCCACCAGGCCCCCGAACCTGTAGAAGAAGCTAAGTCGATCTCCCCCCGGAGAAGTCCTAGGCAGTCAGAGCGGCCAGTCCTGATGCTGTGTCCCTGGCGACCTCACGCACCGCATTATCCCTTTCTGCCCGGATAGTAGGCGAGTCCGGCCGCACCGAAGAAGCCGGAGACCCCCGACCCGGGATCGACTGCCAGCCATCCCTGGTGATCCGGCGGCGACGTGGAGTGGGGGCATCGTCGTCAGTTGCTGTGATGCCCAATACGGAACAGGTGTCGTGAAGAGAACGCAGCTGATGCAGTATTCCGTTCCAGCGAAAAATAATCCGGAAAGGGTGGACCCAGGAGTATTGGGTGTCGTGCTCCCGCAGGAAGTCAGTCACAATTTTAAAGGATTTGCGTTTCTGTAGAGTGACCACCGAGAGGTCCTGAAAGAGGGCCACCCTATGGCCCCTGAATTCCAAAGCCTGCTTAGTGCGAGCCACCCGTAGAATCCGCTCCTTCAGAGGGTAGTCCGGCAGGTAGGCCAGGAGATCGGGTGGAGGCGCCAGGGCCCTGCGCCGCTGGCCCACTCTATGTGCCCTATCAATCCGGAGAGGAAAGTCCGTCTGCTCCCCCAATACCTCCCGGAATAAGTCCTGCAGGTAAGTGGCTGCATCTTCTCCCTCTTCTCCGAGTGGAACGCCCCGGACTCTGATGTTGTTCCTCAGGGAACGGTTCTCGAGGTCCTCCACGTGGGATTGTAGATCGATTTGCTGGTCCCGGAGCCTGATCCCTTCCTGCTGGAGTTGTGCGATTTCTTCGTCCCGGGCATGTCCCGCCTCTTCCACAGAAGAGACCCTTTCCCCCAGGCCATCAACTGCTCGCCGGACCTCGCGCATCTCCCCAGCCACCTCCTGCTTGAGAGTCTGGAAGTCCTCGCGTAGGGAGCTGAAGAGAGACTCCAGGAACGATCTGGTGACCGGTGGCTCCCCTCCACTCGCCCCCTGCGAGCTGCTAGCCGGATGAAAAAGGTCAAACCGCACCCAACAGCGGCAGTGATCCGTACACCGCTCAGCCACCCGTCGGGCCCGGCCGCCGTCCGCTCCTGTTATGCAGCCCAACACTCAGTCCCCACCTCTTCGGGCTCCCCGGGCGTCGCTCCTGCCAAGGTGTCTTCCACGAGCCGTAGTACTCCTCCGCACAATGTTCACCCCGGGTGGCTTCCAACCCACGCACCAGACAGGGGCCAGTGGGACACCAGGGTCAAATGTTGAAACGAGTCCTGAGGCCGACAGGGCCCGAGGCGCACCTCCAGGCCCGCACCACCTCCCCGGCAGCTTCCATGGGGGGAACGTCTCGGTGCCTCGAGCCAGTCCAGGCGGGGCCCTCGAGGACCACGGCTCCGCTCCTAACCTGCCCACGGCCAAGGATCCGCCGGTCCACCCAGCGGGGCACTGACCGCTCGCTGTCTCGTCAGCTGGCGCACATCTGCACACCCAGCGGCGCACTCCAGGCCTCACCGCCGGCCTCCGCGCGGCGCCCCCGGCTCGCGTAAACGTGGAGGCGGAGCCAGCAGCACCTCCGGTCGGCCGCAGCCTTCGATGTCGCGACGCGTCAGCTCCAGGCCGCCGGCTAGACCCTCCGGGGCACAACTCGACCTCTCAGCTAGGACCGCGAGTTCCCCACTGCACCCGCCGTCGCCGGCTAGTGCCGATGGGGGGAGATCAGCGGCACAGAAGGCGTTCAGGCGCCCTGGTCGGAGGAGCTTGCAGAGGCCGCGTCCACCTTCGCCGCCATCTTGGCCACGCCCCCCCCCCTGTTCCTGTTTAAACGTACTACTGTGAGTCATTGAGCTAAGGAGCTCGTGGATGAAGCACCCGCATGTCTGTGAGAGGTACCTGACCTGAGAAAGATGTTGGCAGCCTACTCAGCAAACCCCACATTTGAAAAACTGTAATCTCGACTGATGATGGTTAAAGAACCAGAAACATGTGTCTAGAGATCAGCACTATCTGCTCCAACTGTGGCAAAACACTCAAACACTCTTAAAGCAAGCAAGTAACTGAAACTGCATTTCACAAAATGCCAGGGTGCAAACCTTGCTGGGAGGTGAAGCGGTGTGCTCCCACCCCTTTTCCTGTTTATTAGTTCTCCCGGGAGTCATTGAGCTGACAAGCTCGTGGATGAAGCACTCGCATGCCTGTGAGAGGTACCTGACCTGAGAAAGATGTACGCAGCCTTCTCAGCAAACTCCACATTTGAAAGACTGTAATCTCTACTGATGACAGTTAAAGAACCAGAAACACGTGTCTAGAGATCAGCACTTCCTGCGCCAACTGTGGCAAAACACTCGAACACTCTTGAAGCAAGCAAGTAACTGAAACTGCATTTACCACAATGCCAGGGTGCAAACCTTGCTGGGAGGTGAAGAGGTGTGCTCCCACCCCTTTTCCTGTTTAATAGTACTCCTGTGAGTCATTTAGCTGACGAGCTCGTGGATGAAGCACCCACATGCCTGTGAGAGGTACCTGATCTGAGAAAGATGTTGGCAGCATACTCAGCAAACCCCATATTTGAAAGACTGTAATCTCTACTGATGACGGTTAAAGAACCAGAACCACGTGTCTAGAGATCAGCACTATCTGCGCCAACTGTGGCGAAACACTCAAACACTCTTGAAGCAAGCAAGTAACCAAAACTGCATTTACCACAATGCCAGGGGCGAACCTTGCTGGGAGGTGAAGCGGTGTGCTCCCACCCCTGTTCCTGTTTAATAGTTCTCCAGTGAGTCATTGAGCTGACGAGCTGGTGGATGAAACACCTGCATGCCTCTGAGAGGCACCAGACCTGAGAAAGATGTTGGCAGCCTACTCCGCAAACCCCAGATTTCAAAGACTGTAATCTCTACTGGTGATGGTTAAAGAACCAGAAACACGTGTAAAGAAATCAGCACTATCTGCGTCAACTGTGGCGAAACACTCGAACACTCTTGAAACAAGCAAGTAACTGAAACTGCATTTACCACAATGCCAGGGGCGAAACTTGCTGGGAGGTGAAGCGGCGTCCTCCCACCCCTGTTCCTGTTCAATAAATCTCCAGTGAGTCATTGAGCTGACGAGCTCGTGGATGAAGCACCTGCATGCCTGTGAGAGGTACCAGACCTGAGAAAGATGTTGGCAACCTACTCAGCAAACCGCAGATTTGAAAGACTGTAATCTATACTGATAACGGTTAAAGAACCAGAAACACGTGTCTAGAGATCAGCACTTATCTGCACCAACTGTGGTGAAACACTCGAACACTCTTGAAGCAAGAAAGTAACCAAAACTGCATTTACCACAATGCCAGGGGCGAACCTTGTTGGGAGGTGAAGCGGTGTACTCCCACCCCTGTTCCTGTTTAATAGGTCTCCCTGGAGTCATTGAGCTGACGAGCAGGTGGATGAAGAACCCGCATGCCTGTGAGAGGTACCTGACCTGTAAAAGATGTTGGCAGCCTACTCTGCAAACCCCAGATTTCAAAGACTGTAATCTCTACTGATGACGGTTAGAGAATGAGAAACACATGTCTAGAGATCAGCACTATCTGCTCCAACTGTGGCGAAACAATCGAACACACTTGAAGCAAGCATGTAACCGAAACTGCATTTACCACATTGACAGGGGCAAACCTTGCTGGGAGGTGAAGCTGTGTGCTCCCACCCCTGTTCCTGTTTAATAGTGCTCTCACGAGTCATTGAGCTGACGAGCTCGTGGATGAAGCACCCGCATGCCTGTGAGAGGTACCTGACCTGAGAAAGATGTTAGCAGCCTACTCAGCAAACCCCAAATTTCAAAGACTGTAATATCTACTGATGACAGTTAAAGATCCAGAACCATGTGTCTAGAGATCAGCACTATCTGCGCCAACTGTGGTAAAACACTCAAACACTCTTGAAGCAAGCAAGTAACCAAAACTGCATTGACCACAATGCCAGGGGTGAAACTTCCTGGGAGGTGAAGCGGTGTGCTCCCATCCCTGTTCCTGTTTAATAGTTCTCCAGTGAGTCATTGAGAAGACGAGCTCATTGATAAAGCACCCGCATGCCTGTGAGAGGTACTTGACCTGAGAAAGATGCTGGTAGCCTACTCAGCAAACCCCAAATTTCAAAGACTGTAATCTCTACTGATGACGGTTTAAGAACCAGAAACACATGTCTAGAGATCTGCACTATCTGCGCCAACTGTAGCGAAACACTCAAACACTCTTGAAGCAAGCAAGTAACTGAAACTGCATTTACCACAATGCCAGGGGCGAACCTTGCTGGGAGGTGAAGCGGTGTTCCCCCACCCCTGTTCCTGTTTAAAAGTACTACCGTGAGTCATTGAGCTGACAAGCTCGTGGATGAAGCACCCGCATGTGTGTGAGAGGTACCTGACCTGAGAAAGATGTTGGCAGCCTACTCAGCAAACCCCACATTTGAAAAACTGTAATCTCTACTGATGATGGTTAAAGAACCAGAAACATGTGTCTAGAGATCAGCACTATCTGCGCCAACTGTGGCGAAACACGCGAACACTCTTAAAGCAAGCAAATAACTGAAACTGCATTTACCAAAATGCCAGGGTGCAAACCTTGCTGGGTGGTGAAGCGGTGTGCTCCCACCCCTTTTCCTGTTTAATAGTTCTCCCGTGAGTCATTGAGCTGACAAGCTGGTGGATGAAGCACTCGCATGCCTGTGAGAGGTACCTGACCTGAGAAAGATGTACGCAGCCTGCTCAGCAAACTCCACATTTGAAAGACTGTAATCTCTACTGATGACAGTTAAAGAACCAGAAACACGTGTCTACAGATCAGCACTTCCTGCGCCAACTGTGGCAAAACACTTGAACACTCTTGAAGCAAGCAAGTAACTGAAACTGCATTTACCACAATGCCAGGGGTGAACCTTGCTGGGAGGTGAAGCGGTGTGCTCCTACCCCTTTTCCCGTTTAATAGTACTCCTGAGAGTCATTTAGCTGACGAGCTCGTGGATGAGCACCCACATGCCTGTGAGACGTACCTGATCTGAGAAAGATGTTGGCAGCATACTCAGCAAACCCCATATTTGAATGACTGTAATCTCTACTGATGACGGTTAAAAAACCAGAACCACAGGTCTAGATATCAGCACTATCTGCGTCAACTGTGGCAAAACAATCAAACACACTTGAAGCAAGCAAGTAACCGAAACTGCATTTACCACATTGCCAGGGGCGAACCTTGCTGGGAGGTGAAGTGGTGTGCTCTCACCCCTGTTCCTGTTTAATAGTACTCCTTTGAGTCATTGAGCTGACGAGCTCGTTGATGAAGAACCCACATGCCTGTGAGAGTCACCTGATCTGAGAAAGATGTTGGCAGCATACTCAGCAAACCGCATATTTGAAAGACTGTAATCTCTACTGATGACGGTTAAAGAACCAGACCCACGTGTCTAGAGATCAGCACTATCTGCGTCAACTGTGGCAAAACACTTGAACACTCTTGAAGCAAGCAAGTAACTGAAACTGCAATTACCACAATGCCAGGGGCGAAACTTGCTGGGAGGTGAAGCGGCGTCCTCCCACCCCTGTTCCTGTTTAAGAGTTCTCCTGTGAGTCATTGAGCTGACGAGCTGGTGGATGAAACACCTGCATGCCTCTGAGAGGTACCAGACCTGAGAAAGATGTTGGCCTCCTACTCCGCAAACCCCAGATTTCAAAGACTGTAATCTCTACTGGTGATGGTTAAAGAACCAGAAACACGTGTAAAGAAATCAGCACTATCTGCACCAACTGTGGTGAAACACTCGAACACTCTTGAAGCAAGAAAGTAACCAAAACTGCATTTACCACAATGCCAGGGGCGAACCTTGTTGGGAGGTGAAGCGGTGTACTCCCACCCCTGTTCCTGTTTAATAGGTCTCCCTTGAGTCATTGAGCTGACGAGCAGGTGGATTAAAAACCCGCATGCCTGTGAGAGGTACCTGACCTGTGAAAGATGTTGGCAGCCTACTCTGCAAACCCCAGATTTCAAAGACTATAATCTCTACTGATGACGGTTAGAGAATGAGAAACACATGTCTATAGATCAGCACTATCTGCTCCAACTGTGGCGTGAGGGGATCTAGTCGATATGTATGATTAGCACAGTATATCTAATATCAGCCCGGTCAGTTCTAGACTACCAAATAGGCCGAAACTATTGTTAGGCCTAGTACGATAGAAAGGGCCGAGAACAGAATGACGGCCATCTTGGATTGTGACTCTTCGGTCACATGGTCTCTTCTGTCCACCATTTGTTCTTAGTTTATCACGCTTTAGTTAGGAGACAGGCTGAGTTATATTTACGGCTGAGAAGCAAGGTCACATCTGCTAAAAGGGAGTATCGAGCGAATTCCTCTGAACCTGGGATGAGAAGGGAGTCACCCCGTCGACCTTCTCTGTAAAGATAGTAACTCCTTTGTATGTGTAACCGAAACTGGATATAGAAATGAGCTCATTAGGAGCGCCTGGACTAGCTGGTACTTTTCCTCTTATAAGGTTTTGTATGCTGAACTGATAATGTATAAAAGTGTGTTACTGTCAAGGAGCCAGCAGTCTTCCTCGGTACACCTCATGGGTGAGGATCGACGAGGCTCCTCTATATAGAGTTCTGTTGTGGCCAATAAACGCTTGAACCTTCTACGTTGCCAACTGCTTATTATTTGACTTTACATTGCGGGCCACTGGTAAGTGTGGCCCTTGAGATAACTTATGGATTACTTCAGTTGGCGACTCTGGTGGGACCCCGTGATAGGGTCTTCCCCCCCCCCGTATTCGGGTGGTGGGGTTGGGGGCGTCCTGGTCGGTCGAGTAGAGAGGAGCTCGAAGAATTGTTCGCTCTGCGCGCCCGATTGGGGCGTCCTCTGCTGCTAGTCGCCCTTCGCCGGGGTCCTACGGGCTTAACCCAGGAACGGACCAGGTTGGTTGAGAGAAGTTGGCAGCGGAGAACGAACATTCGTATCTGGGTGCACCCGGTGAGTATAGATTATTTGATTTGAAGCACGCTTTGTAGACGGTGCATTATTGGATTTGAAGCACTCATCCTGAATGGTGCGTCTTGTTATTTGATTTGAAGCATTCGTTGTAAACGATGCATTTTGATTGATCTGAAACACTGGTTGTAAGCGGTCCATATTTGTTTGAAGCTCGTGCTGGAAGGCGGTGCATTGACTTGGAGGCACGCACCGGAGGGTGGTGTTTTTTTTCTGATTTGAAGACCGTTTTGTAGGACTATGTCTTGATTTGAAGTACGTACATTCTGTCTAATTTCGATAAATAGCGCGCTGAATGGTATGGTCAGGCTGTACTTAGGAGAAACCTGCAAACCGGACTGGGTAGCCACCAGGCATATCTCTGAGGAGGCTAGACCTCGTCGAGACTAGTCTCAGCGGTGAGCCAGGAAGGTGGCGGGAATCCCGTGTGCAGTCCGGCGTTTCGATTACGAACCAGAGCCGACGGGCTTGGTTCCTAGGCATAGATTGTATATCATTTGTGTTGTTCGTGTGTAAGTGTCTCAAACTAACAAAATGTCTTGTTTCAGTAAACTGAATTGTTTCGGTTGCTGTTGTCGAGCGGGTGGCTCTAGGTTAGCAGAGAGCCAACCCGTCCCACCGGAGGGTAGCCCTAGCCATTTTATGTATGTGAAGCATGGGATTTCTCCTTTATTGTTCTGCACTTTGTGGCATAAGTATACGAAAGGTAATGAAGAGTTACGATGGCCTAAGACCGGTTCGTTTGATGAAAAGAAGATTGCTTTCCTACAGGAACAACTGTTTTCTAGACGCAGTAGGCAGGCTATGTTTGACGCCTTGAATGCCTGGCAGAAGGAGTCCAAGCAACGGCGGATGAGGGAAGAAAAGCTGGCTAGGGCTAAAGCAGGACAGACTATAACTCAGAAGGCTGTGGCTTACGACAGGGCTCGAGTAGAAAAGGGATTGGACTGTATGAACCGTGAATTTAGGCTGAAGGTTGATAAAAGTTATGTAGCTCGCCCAAATGCGGAGGATGAAATAGAGGACTTGTTGGACACCAGACCCCCACCTCCTTATGTGCCGCAGCGATTGTACCCTGAGGTAGCGGGGGCCTCGGCCCCGGACTCAAACATATCCCCAGGGGCCCTAGCCTCAGCCCCTCCAGTTACTTCTCTGGCCCCTCCCTTATCAGACCTCTCTCGGTTGTCTACATCTGTGTCTGAAGTTATGGCCATGTTGCCTAATTTATTGACAGCAGCTGCAGCTGGGACGCCTCAGCTGCCCTCCGGGTCAATGTCTTCCCCTTCTGTCCTGCCCTCCTCCTCTGCAAGCACAACACCGGCAGCAGCTGTTACTACTCCGACATATCCGGCGGGTCTCGTGGAGGGTAGGAGACTGTTTACTCGTTCCGCTTTAGGAACAGAGGAAAGGGAAGCCATCGCCACTCAGGCATCCCAATGGATGCGACATTCCATTTACACATTATCCGACATTTGGAATACTATGAGAGACTTTGAGCCAGTAATGCAGCAGCATGCATTGGAACATATGGCCAAGCGCCTTATCTCATTGTGGGAGCAGGTACATAAGGAAGGGAGGGCTCCGGCTATATTATACGATATCCTCGACTAAACTCACAAGTCACAACTGACGCTGGAAGCAGTATATGGGAATGTACAGACCCTGGTAGCTTATAGAACTCGCTTGCAGCCTGCCATTCCCGCAGGACTATCTCAGTTCCCTATGCGGGAGGTACATCCCATCTACCATCCTGAGGCTGCAGAAGTAGTTGATGCCCTCGGGGTGGTTACTCGTCCTAGAGTGGACGCCCGCTTCCAGGAACAATGGGTCTATACTCCCTAGAAACGCAGTGAGGTATTGTCACAAAAAAGCCAATTGCCAGATCCCAGGAAGAACCCTACTGCGTATTATAAGGAACTGACCGAGGCCGCCGCGTCGGCGGTGATGACGCTGGCAGATATTGAATTATTCTTTGCCTTATTGGTACCAGTGGATATCTGGCGTCAGGTTCATGATCAGGACCACGTTACCGAATTTGGGGGAACATGGGACCAATTGAGAGACTGGGACAGGGACCGTAAACCAGGGAATAAAACCCGATCTGAGATATTAACCCTGCCTGAGAAAATAATAACGTATATGCATTCATTGATCCCTCCCCGGAAAGTAGATTGGGATAAGTTGTCGGCATGTAAGCAAAAGAAAGATGAAAGTGTGTCTGATTTCTTTACGAGGTTTGAGGGTGTATTCATTGACTTCAGTGGACAGGACCTGGCCACTGAAGGGGGTGTGCGTTTGTTTGTTAATAGATTCGTAACTAATCTATTACCGGAGTGTAAAGATGGGTCCCAGACCGTGGTTGAATAAAGTAGTTTTATTCTTAAGTTGCAGATAAATAAACCCACCAGTGCGGATAACAGAGACCCTCCAGCACCGGTCAGCACAGAACACGAAGTGAGTACAAACATTCTTCACAGTAACTAAGCAACCTGGAACAGACCTACATCATGCTACTGACATCAGGGCATTCCAATAAACTAACTACTAATTAAAAGGACACCACACAACATGTCCCCTCTTTTTTTTTTTTTTTTACAAATAAATCCCAATAAAACAAATAAACAAAACAAAAAAAAACAAATCATTTTAAAACAAAATCTTCGAATTTTTTAGGTAATTTCACAACCCTTTTTACAGGAACCTCAAAAGAAGCCCCCTCGGGAATCAACTCCTCAGAAGAAGAGATATTGTGAGCATCAGAATCAGAAACAGACACATCAAAACATGACTTGGAAGTATTATCAGAAGAAGTACTAGCTACATGTGTACTATCAACAGAGTATGTAAGATTAGGATCACATGCACCTTTATCATTGGAAGATCCTACATCCCAAAAAGACTCATCTGCGTCAGGTGCATTAAACAACTTTTCTTGCCCAGGTTTAAGAAGAATTATAGAACTCTTATTCCACCACCCTCTTTCGTGTAAAAGAACAGCAGTTTCAGAGACTTTAATTACTTGAACAGGAGCAGAAAATCTAGACAAACCTTTGCGTGGCAGACCAGGATTAATTATGCGTACCCAATCACCAACACTAACGTCCTTGTACTTGGTCCTGTGTATTTCATCATGATAAACCTTATTTTTAGATGCAGCCTCATCTAAACTGTCTTTCACCTTATCAAGAGTTTTCTCAAAATCCTTATGAACATCTAATTCAAATGATGGTGATACTAGAGTACAACACCCTCTTCCTCTCATCAAATAAAAGGGAGAAACTCCCGTCACTGAATGCGGCATGGTATGATATGCCCAAATCTTCTCATTAAGAAAATCAAACACATTCTTCTTACTCTCCAAAGCACATTGAATACCATCCTTGACAAACCTATTAGCCCTCTCCACTTGACCGTTGGCTTTTGGACAATATAAAGGAGCACGCTCAGCTCTAATGCCACACTTTTTTAAGAAGGAAACCATTTTAGATGAAACAAACTGGACACCATTGTCAGACATAAGTATCCTAGGAAAACCTTCAACAATAAAAACTTTTTCTAGAAACATAATCACTTCATCAGTGTTGGGATGTTCCACAAAAGTGTGGTAAATCCATTTAGAAAAATTGTCAATTAACACAATAAGAAATCTGTGTTGCCTACCTAAGATGTCATAAGGACCTGAAAAGTCAATGGATACCTTCTGCCAAGGACCCTTAGGAATTTCTTGTAAACCAATAGGCTCAGTGGAAACCTTGTAATGCTTATCAGAACGAACACAAACAGCACAAGTATCCACAAATCTCTCCACTGAAGCATCCATACCTGGCCACCAATAATGTTGTCTAAGAGCTCTCTTAGTTCCAGAAACACCATTGGGACCAAGATGAGCTAATTCTATTAGCTTATTCCTGAGACCCACAGGGGGAACTAACACACTATGTCTGACCAAAAATCCATTTTCAACACTAAGTTCACTTGAAATTTGTGCAAAACTGTGTAACCCCGCTTCAAGATTCCTGAAAGGAGGCCAACCATGGATCAGAAATTCTTTGACTTTGTTAATCAAAATGTCTTCACTATAAAATTTGACCCAATCAGCTTCAGAAATTTTTCCTTCACAACTGTTAAACACATCCACCAAAGCAACTACACATTCATGATTATCCACAAAGGAATCTTCAGTGACATTTTCAGCGGGCAATCTAGACAAACAGTCTGCAGTGATGTTTTTCCCTCCAGAAATATGCTCAATCTTAAAGTTAAATTCTTGTAACCTAGCAATAAGCCTAATGAGTCTGGAAGAAGCATTGCCAGAACGTACACCATCCATCATAAACACTAAAGGTTTATGATCAGTGATTAACCTGAATGATTTTCGCCATAAAAAGTTCTTGAACTTTTCTACAGCCCACACGCATGCAAGCGCCTCCTTTCAATTGTACTGTAATGAAGCTCAGCACCTTTCAAGGCTCTAGAAATAAATGAAATGGTTCTTTCCTTGCCACCTACAAATTGAGTGAAAACAGCCCCAAGACCAATTGAACTGGCATCAACAGTTACTACCGATTCTCCACAGGGATCAAACGTTTTTAAAGCAGGAGCTCTAGAAATGAGCTCTTTAACCTGTACAAAAGCCTTGTCATGATCTTCACACGGAGGTATCGGCCCGGTTGCAGGCCGCTGAAAGCACTTGGACGACCACTACACCTTCAACTATACTAAGTGTGGCCCAATATTATGAACATCGGGAAAATGAGAGCAAAGACAAGACCGAAAAGAAATCGAAGGATTTGAAAACGCGAGTGCTATTGCAGCAAGTAGGGAGAGGTCGAGGAAGAGGAAGAGGGTTGCAGAATTTCGTTCCGAGAGGGGAGGGACCTATGCAGACGGTGGGACGAACGGACCTAGGTATAAATCAATGTGCCTTCTGTAAAGAGGAGGGGCATTGGCGAGCCCAATGTCCGTTGTTGCTTGAACAGTCGAGTGTTCCGAGGGGTCGTGGAAGGGGACGGCCGAGTGGTCGGCCAGGTGGACACCGAGGCGGATACACAAGACAGGAGCATTCGGCTCAGGGTGAGTATAGTCAGAATTATTTTGACCAGACTCAGGGCAAACAGTATTACAACAAAGGATGTTTGGCTGATGAAGGCTCAGGTTATTCTCAAGCATAGGACAGCCAGAGACAGAGTGAGGGACAGGTGTCAATCCCGATAGACCAGGCAGGACCTTATGTCCATGCGCAATTGTTGGATGCATCAGGTAAATTTTTAGTTGACACAGGGGCCATGAACAGTTCTGTTTCACGTGCCCTGGTCCCGGGGGCCGCTCTGTCTGGCCAGAACAATGTGTCTGTGGGGTTTTCTGGAACTCCGGTAGTAAGCCCCATTTCTAAACCACTTTCCCTTACTCTGGGACCAGTGTCCGTAGATTCACCCTTCCTCTTAACGTCTCAGTGTGGGGAAAATCTCTTGGGTATGGACATATTGAAGAAATTACATGCCCGCATCTATTGTTCCCCTGATGGTGTTTATTTGACCATTAGACATCCCTCGATTCCTTCCACCCAATGTTTTTCCAAAACGGACCCTCTACCACCTGAACTTGCTCACATTCCGAAAAATCTCTGGGCTACGGGGGACACTGACGTTGGGTTCTTATAGATTCCCCCGGTTTCTATCACCCTGAAACAGAATGCTCAATTACCGAGGGTCCCACAGTATAAAATAGCCCCTGAGGGGGAACGTGCTTTATTAACTATTATTTCTGATTTGATTAAGACTGGGGTGGTGGAAGAAACGGCCTCCAATCTTTGTAATAGCCCGATTCTTCCGATTCTTAAACGAGCCCCCACGCACCAGACCCCTGATTATGCCGACACCTATCGATTTGTGATTGATCTGCGAGAAATTAACAAAATTGTGGTACCGCAATATCCAGCGGTACCCGATATTAATGCTATTTTAACAATGATTCCTCCCACGGCAAAATTTTTCTCGGTAATCGATTTGAAGAATGCTTTTTTTAGTATTCCTATTCATCCTGACAGCTGGTATCTTTTCGGCTTCTCATTAGGAGGCCGCAGCTTCAGGTTCTGTCGCGCTCCTCAGGGGTATACAGAAAGCCCCAGTATTTACAGTCAAGCATTAAAAAGAGTTTTGGATACTTTGCATTTGCCTCCAGGTAATGTATTGTTGCAATACGTTGATGACCTCCTTGTAGCTTCTGATACTGAGCATGGTTGCCGAGATGCGACAGTCGCCTTGTTGCAGCATCTGGCGACGCATGGTAACAAAGTGTCGCTTTCCAAATTTCAATATTGTCGACCGGAGGTGACCTATCTCGGTCATCTACTGTCGAAGGAGGGAAGACGGCTGACTTCTGAACGTATTGCAACCATCACTAACATGCCTGTTCCTCGCACGCAACGTGATGTCCGCACTTTGCTTGGTATAACCTCTTACTGTCGCCAATGGATTGCTAACTACTCTCTCTTGACTAAACCTTTCTTGTATCTAACAACGAAGGATGTGCATGAACCTTTACCTTGGACAGTCGAATGCCAGAACGCTTTTATCGCCCTGAAAACTGCTCTTTGCTCTGCTCCTGTGCTTGGCACCCCTGACTACCGGAAGCCTTTTGTGCTCTATGTGCATGAGGTGGACGGTTGTTCGCTTTCAGTGTTAACACAGGACTTTGGGGGTAAGCAAAGGCCTTGTGCATATGTTTCGGCGATTTTGGATAATGTCGCCAGAGCGCTTCCCAGTTGTCTGAGAGCTACGGCGGCAGTAGCAATAGCGATCAGACAATCGGAAGGGCTTGTCCTGAATACGGATTTGACAGTGATGGTGCCTCATGCTGTAGACGTATTACTGAACAGGACGCAGATGCAGCACTTAACTAGTGCGCGTCTCACGGGGTACGAATTGACCCTGTTTTCCCCTCATATAACGATCAAGAGATGTGTCACTTTGAACCCGGCCACGCTGTTACCCCTCCCTCAGGGAGACGGTGAACAGGACATACATGATTGCATATTCCGAACTGAAGAAGAAACAAAGGGCCGGATAGATTTAACAGACATTGCATTATCTGATGCCCAAGGAGAATTGTACGTTGATGGTTCATGTTTTAGATTACCTAATGGTACGACAGCTGCGGCTTATGCGATCACTACTCTGCAAACGGTAGTTGAGGCAGCAAAGGTACCATATCGCTCGGCCCAGGCGGCCGAACTGGTTGCATTACTGAGGGCCTGTGAATTGGGTGAAGGTCTGAGGTTGAATGTCTACACCGATAGCCAGTATGCTTTCGGTGTAGCACATAGTTTTGGGAGGTTGTGGGCAGAAAGAGGGTTTCTTACATCCCATGGCGAGAAAATAAAGAATGGGCCATTAGTGGAACGATTGCTAGCGGCATTGACCTTGCCTAAGACCCTGGCCATAGTAAAATGTAGTGCACACAAAGCTATAACTGATGATGTGGGTAAAGGGAATTCCTTTGCCGACAGAATTGCCAAAGAAACTGCCCAGACCGACACCACCTCTAAGTTTGTTGTAAACCAGTGTAGGGGGATGGTAGAGGCAGGTATATTTAGTAGCACTATAGACAGTGTGAAAGAACTGCAGAAGGAAGTGACCCCAGAGGAGCTGAAGTATTGGCAGGAACAGGTGGGGAGGCTTGATGAGAATGGGTGTTGGACTGACCTCTCAGAGAAATCTAGATGGCTGCTACCAAATGCATTCGTGAATGCGGTAGTATCCATGGCACATGGACCCTCGCATGTAGGAATTCAGGGCATTTGTGCAACACGGGATCCTGTCTGGTATAATACCAATATCCATAAGACAGCTAAGAATCTGGTTCAGCATTGCATGATTTGCCTCCAGCATAATCCAGGGGGTAGTATCCCCGTTTTGACAGGAAGCTTTGCCCCACCCACTTTACCCTTTGAGGTACTACAGATGGATTACATACAGCTTGAGCGAGTTAATAATCTTAAATACGTTTTGGTGGTGATATGCACTTTCAGTAAGTGGGTGGAGGCATATCCCACGAAGGAGAATACTGCCCTAGCAACCGCCAAGGCTTTGGTAAAAGAGTTCTTCCCCCGATATGGATTGCCACGAGTGATTTGGAGTGATAATGGGACACATTTTAATGCTAAGTTGGTCAAATATGTATGTAAGGGTCTGTCCATTCAGCAGAAGTTCCACGCAGCACGGCACCCTCAGTCAGCAGGCCTAGTTGAGAAATACAACGGAATCTTAAAATTAAAACTGGCTAAACTCCAGGACACGACAGGCTTAAAATGGCCCGATCTCCTACCTCTTGCCCTACTGTCTGTGAGAACTACTCCTCATTCACGGAGTGGTATCTCACCGTATGAAGTAATTTTTGGGAGGCCCGCCAATGTGTGGGGAGTGCCCTGGCCCAAATCTTTTAGGGACATTGAGTATCCTATGTTAACTGACTATCTGTATGCTTTAACTAAAGATCTTCGTTCCATTCATCAACAGATATCTGCCGTACTGCAGCCCCTGCCGGAGGGTCCAGGACACAGCGTAGAGCCAGGACAATGGGTCCTGGTTCGTAACTATCAACGGAAATCGAGTTTGGATCCACGCTGGTCCCAGCCACACCAGGTGCTCCTGGCTACAAGGACGGCGGTGAAAGTTGAAGGGAAGCAGCATTGGATTCACGTCTCTCACCTGAACAGAGTGCCCCTCCCGTTGCCAAGGGAACCGCTAGACCAGGAAAAGAGCTCGCAGCCTCAAGACGAGCACGGTACTGAAGGATCGCTTTCCCTGGACACCCACGAGGAAGTTGATGGGCGAGGGGAGAGTGCCACGAGTTCAGAATTGTCTGTTCTGGGCGACTTGACTCCAAAAGACGGAGTACCTGATCGAGAGAGTCACACGCCCTGTTCCGCGTCTGATCCTACTGTGCCTGTTTTGTTTGTTGACCCTGAAACTCCTGGTCAAGCACGATATCACCTGCGGCCCCGGAAATAAGGAATCCCAGGTCTAGCCTCGGTGAAGTAAAATTGGTGGCTCGAGTCAAAGACCTGAGGATTGTAAAACACTGGACTGAACCCGTTGAGGGCATGGAACTTTGAGTGAAGCCCTGTTCAGAGCGAAGATAGAGACATAGATCAGTTGGCGGGGCCCAGGCGGATTTCCCTTCCAGCAAGGGCTGTGGCAAGTGCAACCCCAACGCGAGAAGTTTTTGTGTTTTTACTTTTTTTGATCTTTTGAACTTTAGGAGTCTGCCTGTGAGGCTCTATACGGACACAGGAAAGAAGCACCCTCTGGCAGGTTGGACTGCGTATAGATCCCTTTTCCCCGAGATTATATTGGACTTTTAGTGAGGATGTACCCCATTGCTCGTTTTGTCCCTGAAGAAGAGCGTCCCATGATACCCCGTCCCGTCTACCCATATTTACCAATGTTTTCCACATGGAGTTTGCGTGCTAAGATTGTTTTCATTTCCATAGTGACTGTATCATTTATATTATGTTTGGGTTTGTTTATATATCTAGAGTTCCGTCATCCAGTACACACCTTGATAGTATCCATCCCTGCTCCTAAGGAGCATCATTTTCAGACTCTGGCTCCTCATAAGGAAAGGCACCGAAAAACTTATGTACATAATGCCTTCATCGAATTACTGCATCAGACTCATAGTTCCACAAATGTTACAGATTGTTGGGTGTGTGGTCTTCTATCCTCAGTAATGCATAAGCAGGATTTGTTTATATCTATGCCTCTGTCATATTTAGGTAGTTGTGAAGCTTGGTTTAAAATGTTATCCATGATGTATGAACACTACACTATAGATGAACGCCGGTTTTCAGAGGAGGATTATGCTCTGATTCTAGCCTATATAGAGAAACATCAGGGTTTCACTCCAAATGCTGAAGGTATCGATGGTACTTTAGATCCGACCGCTTGTATGAATGTTTACACAGAACATGAAAATGACACCTGGTTGAAGGACGAAATCTTGGATTTTGTGACTTTCAACTTTACTGAATACGTCAAATACCTTCAGGACCGAAATGTTTCAGATGATAAAATCATTCCCGTCCCGGTGTTGAATACATCCTCTTCTTTCTGTGTACAGGGTGCTGGACACTTATTCGTAGGTTATAGTAGATGCAATTACACTTATAGGCTGCAGACGTTTAGTAGCCCCCCTATGCTCACCCCGCCCAATATCTATTTTGTGTGCGGCGAAAGCGCGTACACCTGGCTTCCCAGGGGATGGTCAGGAAGATGCTACTTATCTTTCCTTTACCCACCCGTCTATATAGCACCCTCCGATTATCATAGGTCCCATTCCCTGAGTCGACGAAGTTTGGGATCCGGGACCACTAATAATGATGCCACTGATCAGACTGATACTCCTGCCCAGCACTTCGTGGATATTATGAAAGGGGTCCTGCCTATATGGGGACCCATCCTAACTAGTAAAGAAATTAGAAGATTGTCTAGGGTAGTAGAAGGGGTCGTTAATACCACGGCGGGAATATTAACTAATATTACTGTCGAGCTCCAGGCGACCCGGCTTGTGACCCTTCAAAATCGTCTTGTTTTAGACGTTATCCTGGCTGACCGGGGAGGAGCCTGTAGGGTCATCGGCAGCTCCTGTTGTGTATATATACCTGACTCCGCCCCTTCCGTCCATTTAGCAATTCAGAAGCTGCATCGATTAGCATCTGAAAAACATACAGACACGGGTACTTGGTCCCTATCTGGGTGGTTTTGGGATCTTCTGACCACCTGGGGCTGGAAGCTATTCATGATCCTTCTAGGAGTAGTGGGTTTCTTTTTTACTTGCTGCCTTTGTATTCAATGTGGTCCAGCCTGTTGCGCTTTCTGTGCAGCTCTGATTCGCCGGTCTATCCCTAAGCCCAAGCCTAGTCAAACTAGAATAGACACTCAACGAGCTCAAAAGGAGACGCATGACCTGATGCAGATAGATGAGGGTATCTTCGAAGATTGACCCAATTATTAGCTATGCTGTGCTAAAAGGACCGTTCTGAGGGGATCTAGTCGATATGTATGATTAGCACAGTATATCTAATATCAGCCTGGTCAGTTCTAGCCTACCATATAGGCGGAAACTATTGTTAGGCCTAGTACGATAGAAAGGGCCGAGAACAGAATGACGGCCATCTTGGATTGTGACTCTTCGGTCACATGGTCTCTTCTGTCCACCATTTGTTCTTAGTTTATCACGCTTTAGTTAGGAGACAGGCTGAGTTATATTTACGGCTGAGAAGCAAGGTCACATCTGCTAAAAGGGAGTATCGAGCGAATTCCTCTGAACCTGGGATGAGAAGGGAGTCACCCCGTCGACCTTCTCTGTAAAGATAGTAACTCCTTTGTATGTGTAACCGAAACTGGATATAGAAATGAGCTCATTAGGAGCGCCTGGACTAGATGGTACTTTTCCACTTATAAGGTTTTGTATGCTGAACTGATAATGTATAAAAGAGTGTTACTGTCGAGGAGCCAGCAGTCTTCCTCGGTACACCTCATGGGTGAGGATCGACGAGGCTCCTCTATATAGAGTTCTGTTGTGGCCAATAAACGCTTGAACCTTCTACGTTGCCAACTGCTTATTATTTGACTTTACATTGCGGGCCACTGGTAAGTGTGGCCCTTGAGATAACTTATGGATTACTTCAGGCGAAACAATCGAACACACTTGAAGCAAGCATGTAACCGAAACTGCATTTACCACATTGCCAGGGGCAAACCTTGCTGGCAGGTGAAGCGGTGTGCTCCCACCCCTGTTCCTGTTTAATAGTGCTATCATGAGTCATTGAGCTGACGAGCTCGTGGATGAAGCACCCGCATGCCTGTGAGAGGTACCTGACCTGAGAAAGATGTTAGCAGCCTACTCAGCAAACCCCAAATTTCAAAGACTGTAATATCTACTGATGAAAATTAAAGATCCAGAACCATGTGTTTAGAGATCAGCACTATCTGCGCCAACTGTGGCAAAACACTCAAACACTCTTGAAGCAAACAAGTAACCAAAACTGCATTGACCACAATGCCAGGGGTGAAACTTCCTGGGAGGTGAAGCGGTGTGCTCCCATCCCTGTTCCTGTTTAATAGTTCTCCAGTGAGTCATTGAGCAGACGAGCTCATGGATAAAGCACCCGCATGCCTGTGAGAGGTACTTGACCTGAGAAAGATGTTGGTAGCCTACTCAGCAAACCCCAAATTTCAAAGACTGTAATCTCTACTGATGACGGTTTAAGAACCAGAAACACGTGTCTAGAGATCTGCACTATCTGCGCCAACTGTAGCGAAACACTCAAACACTCTTGAAGCAAGCAAGTAACTGAAACTGCATTTACCACGATGCCAGGGGCGAACCTTGCTGGGAGGTGAAGCGGTGTGCTCCTACCCCTTATCCTGTTTAATAGTACTCCTGTGAGTCATTTAGCTGACGAGCTCGTGGATGAGCACCCACATGCCTGTGAGAGGTACCTGATCTGAGAAAGATGTTGGCAGCATACTCAGCAAACCCCATATTTGAAAGACTGTAATCTCTACTGATGACGGTTAAAGAACCAGAACCACAGGTCTAGATATCAGCACTATCTGCGTCAACTGTGGCAAAACAATCAAACACACTTGAAGCAAGCAAGTAACCGAAACTGCATTTACCACATTGACAGGGGTGAACCTTGCTGGGAGGTGAAGTGGTGTGCTCTCACCCCTGTTCCTGTTTAATAGTACTCCCGTGAGTCATTAAGCTGACGAGCTCGTGGATGAAGCCCCCGCATGCCTGTGAGAGGTACCTGACCTGAGAAAGATGTTGGCAGCATACTCAGCAAACCCCATATTTGAAAGACTGTCATCTCTACTGATGACAGTTAAAGAACCAGAAACACGTGTCTAGAGATCAGCACTATCCGCGCCAACTGTGGCAAAACACTTGAACACTCTTGAAGCAAGCAAGTAACTGAAAGTGCATTTACCACAATGCCAGGGACGAAACATGCTGGGAGATGAAGCGGCGTCCTCCTACCCCTGTTCCTGTTTAAGAGTTCTGTGAGTCATTTAGCTGACGAGCTGGTGGATGAAACACCTGCATGCCTCTGAGAGGTACCAGACCTGAGAAAGATGTTGGCAGCCTACTCCGCAAACCACAGATTTCAAAGACTGTAATCTCTACTGATGATGGTTAAAGAACCTTAAACACGTGTAAAGAGATCAGCACTATCTGCGTCAACTGTGGCGAAACACTCAAACCCTTTTGAAACAAGCAAGTAACTGAAACTGCATTTACCACAATGCCAGGGGCGACACTTGCTGGGTGGTGAAGCGACGTCCTCCCACCCCTGTTCCTGTTCAATAATTTTCCAGTGAGCCATTGAGCTGACGAGCTCGTGGATGAAGCACCCGCATACCTGTGAGAGGTACCAGACCTGAGAAAGATGTTGGCAGCCTACTCAGCAAACCCCACATTTGAAAGACTGTAATCTATACTGATGACGGTTAAAGAACCAGAAACACGTGTCTAGAGATCAGCACTTATCTGCACCAACTGTGGTGAAACACTCGAACACTCTTGAAGCAAGCAAGTAACCAAAACTGCATTTACCACAATGCCAGGGGCGAACCTTGTTGGGAGGTGAAGCGGTGTACTCCCACCCCTGTTCCTGTTTAATTGGTCTCCCGTGAGTCATTGAGCTGACGAGCAGGTGGATGAAGAACCCGCATGCCTGTGAGAGGTCCCTGTTGGACCCGGCCTCGTGGCGTGGTCCTGACTTCCCTGGGGTTGGGCCCGTTCCCCGCCCTGGCCTCCACGGGCCACCCGTTCGAGCCGCACGAGGTCGCATACACCTCGGGGCTCCACCATTTTGTTGCCTGCCACGTGACCCTGCACACCAGTCCCCCTGACTCCGCTCAACCCGGCCTCGGCCCCAGCGAGGCCCAGACATTGAGGCACCAAGAACTGGCCAGGGGGTATCACGTGAACACCTCATCGCCCTGGCAGAGGGCGGTATCGATGGGACCCCCAACCGTCCCCACACACCGAGGTGCGATCGGCCTCCATCTCTCCTGGGCCCGGCGCCTCTCCTGCTGGGCGTCTGGCCGCCCCCAACCCGGCCTCTCCGCCCCTCCGGGCGCAAGTGTCCGGACTTCAAAGGGCTCCAGGCCTATATCTGGGGCGACCCCACAACAGACCGGCAGTTGTATCCCGGAGTCGAGAGCCCTGCTGATTGAATCGCGGCCGACCCTACGGAGGAGAACTCTTGCTTGAAACCACCACGAGCCCTGCAGACTGCGTCGCGGCTCCTTCTTGCTGAACCCTTGAAGCCCCCCGGAACATCGGGGCCCTGCTGACGCTGTCGCGGCCCAACCTCGCTGAAACCTCCCTCGGAGCCCTGCTGACGACGTACCGGCTCGAGCTGAGCGGAAACCATCTTGAGAGCCCCGCTGACCTGGTCGCGGCTCTCCACGAACTGAACGCCAGAGCCCTGCTGACGCCGTCGCGGCTCGACCCCTCCGAGTCCCGGAGGTCCTCCAGCTTGAGGATAAGAACTGGGCCCCAGGTACCCTCGTACCAAGCTCCTGCCAAGGACTGTCCCGCTACCCCTTCCCTTCTAAAGAGACACTGAGACCTTTGTGGATCCCTTGATCCCCTTTCGTGTAAATATTGATCCCGTAACGTGCTGATAAAGAATTGCTCGTCTTGAGACAACCTCCTTGAGTCCTGTCCTGTGTGGTGGTGTTACTGTGCTAGTACATAATAGGAGAAGGATCTCCCAGGAGGCTTCTCTGCAGCGCTCGGCTACTTCGTACAGTGTAGGGCCCCTCTGGGTGGTCTCTCCGACTCCCCGGGGTCCGCCTTCCAACATTTGGTGGCCAGCGACGGGATCCGAGCCGAACGCAGTACGTACCAGCCAGTAACCCACTAGGTACCCATCCAGACAAACAGAAGTCATGAGCAACCAAGGAAACAACGCGACCACGGAGTTCCAGTCCGAACGGTTGGAGGAATACATGCACAAAGAATTGAAACAGTTCTGCAAGGACAAAGGCCTTGCAACCACCGGCCTAGGTACCAAAGAGGAGATGCAGAAAGCCCTAAGGACCTGGCTGGAGACCGAGGCAGGCCACTCCCAGGAAGAAGGTCCCCTGCCCCTGACGGTGGCCATATCAACCGCACCGACTCCGGCAACCGGAGGAGGAAAGAGCCTAGAAACCGGCCTCTCCGAAGAGGAGATACGAGAGCGGGAGAAAGTCCGGAACCACGAACTAGAGCTCGCACGACTGCGGCTGGACGGCGAACTCCAGCTGGCGGAAAATAAACTGGCCCTAGAGCAGCTACGGCTACAAGAGGAGATAGAAGAGAAGAGACGGCACCGAGAGTTGGAGGAAAAAAGACTGACCCTTGAGCACGAGCGAAGTCTCAAAGAGCTCGAAATCAAGGCCAAGAACGGGGGGAACGACACCCCCAGTAATAGAGACACCCTACCGCCTGTCGAGGCCAAGGTACATATCCCGAAAGAGGTCGTCAGGGAGTACTATAAGAATGACGACATCCAACAATGATTCAAGGCATACGAGGTGGCCATGACCTCCCATCGGGTGCCCCGAAAGGACTGGGGCGCCGGCCTGTGGGGTCGGTTCCTGAGTGAAGGTCGAGACACACTGCTTCAGCTACCAGACGAGGTGATGACCTCCTACGACCACATGAAGGAGGCCCTGCTCACCCGCTACGGGCTAACCGCGGAAATGTACCGCCAGCGGTTCAGAGACTGCAAAAAGATCCCGGGTACTACCTGGGTGGAATATGTGGACTTTTTCAGCCGGGCCCTAGAAGGATGGATCAAGGGTAGCAAAGTCACCACCTACGGGCAGCTGGTCGACCTCATTGTTTGGGAACATCTCTCCAACAATTGCTTCGTGGAGCTAAGGCAACACCTCCTCGACAGCAAGATGACCGACCCACGAAAACTCGCCGTCGAGGCCGACCGATGGGTCAACACCCGAGTCCCCCGGAACTCGATGGTGGAGTACCAGAGGAACCCCACCGGACCTCCCCGCCAATGCGGTGGAGGGGGAGGGCCGAACAGGAACCGGGACCCCCCCGCCGGGGCCCCCAGGAGCCCACCTCGAGGGCCGCTGCAGCAACCCCTCTCCCCGAGCATAACCCGAAGAGGGGCGACCCCAGCCAGAACCGGACCACGGCCCCCAGTAACATGCTACGGCTGCCAACAAACCGGACACTATGCCAGCGATCCGGTCTGCCCCCTGAACCGAAGAAGCAGGGCCGGCGGGCCCCCGCCCCGACAGCTGGCGGCCGCCGCCCTGGGGGAAGGAGAAGAAGAAGAAGAGACCCTCGACCGAGGAACCACCGAATGGGAACCGGCGGCCATGTCCCTGGTCTGCCTGGGCAGCCGAGAAATGGTGCCCCGCACCCCCATCCCAAGCAACACCCAGAAGTACCGGCAGCAGGTCACCGTCAATGGACAACGGGCCGAAGCCCTTCGTGACACCGGCGCCAGTGTCACCGCTGTCCGCTGCCACCTGGTGACCCCCGAACAGATCCTACCCAATGTGCTGTGCCCCGTCCGGACGGCCGACAACAGCGAATGCCTGTGCCAGATGGCCCTGGTCCCCTTCGAGTGGGGAGGGGTGACAGGCCTACTAAAAGTGACCGTCCGCGACGATGCCCCAGTAGACTGCCTCCTGGGGAACGACCTGGAGAGTTCCCCCTGGGCTCAAGTGGAGCGACGAGAGCACCTCCAAATGCTGGGACTATCCGAATGGGCCTACGCCATCACCCGGTCCATGACTGCCCAGGCTCCCCGCTCGTCCCTGGCCCCCGGTGCCGCCCAGCCCGAGGGGTTCGCACCACCCCCCGCCTGCAGCGAGGGGGAGGCGGACACCGACACTGGACCTACTGAACCCTCCCCCGAAGAGATTGCTTCCCTCGGCGCCCTACCAGAACTTGCACAATGGCGCCACGAAGGGGGCCCCACCGGTGAGCAGTTCCAGCAAGAACAGCAGTCCTGTCCCTCTCTCGAAGGGGTCCGACAACAAGCGTCCGCACAAGCCAACGGGGACCAGACCGGCACCCACTGGGTCTACTGGGCCGAGGGCCTGTTGTACAGTGAACAGAAAGTGGCAGAACTCGGGGCCAGCCGCGTGTTGGTGGTCCCCCTCCGCTTCAGGGAGTTCCTTCTCAACCTGGCACATGACGTGCCCCTCGCCGGACACCTAGGGCAAGACAAAACTTACAGCCGTCTGGTGACCCACTTCTACTGGCCCCGGATGCGGAGAGACGTGGACAACCACTGCCGGTCCTGCCGGACCTGCCAAGCCAGCGGGAAGACGGGGGGTCGGGTCAAGGCCCCCCTCCAGCCCTTTCCAGCCGTCAGCACCCCGTTCGAACGGGTCGGGATCGACATCGTGGGGCCCCTGGACCCCCGGACCACCCTGGGCCACCGCTTCATCCTGGTCCTCGTGGACCATGCCACCAGGTACCCGGAGGCGGTCCCGCTAAGAACTGTAACGGCCCCCGTGGTAGGCCGGGCCTTGATGGGGATCTTCTCCCGAGTGGGATTCCCCCGCGAAGTGGTGAGCGACAGGGGCAAAAACTTTATCTCCAAGTACATGCGGTCCCTGTGGCAGCAGTGCGGGGTCACGTACAAATTCACAACCCCCTATCACCCTCAGGGGAACGGGCTGGTCGAGCGCTTTAACAGAACCCTGAAGGGGATGATTCAGGGCTTGGAAGAGCCCCTCCGGCGGAAATGGGATGTCCTACTACCCCCGGAGCTGCGATTTTGTGTAGACTACCGGGCCCTGAATGCTGTGACCAAGACGGACGCCCATCCTATACCCCAGGCCGACGAACTCATCGATCGCTTGGGGTCCGCCCGCTACCTGAGCACGCTGGACCTCACCGCCGGGTACTGGCAGATTCAGCTTACCCCCGGCGCCCTGATGGGCACTACCACTTTCGGGTGATGCCCTTCGGCATGAAGAATGCCCCGGCCACTTTTCAGAGACTCGTAAACAAGGTCCTGGCCGGGCTCGAGGCCTTCAGCGCGGCCTATTTGGATGACATCGCCGTATACAGCCACCACTGGGCTGAGCACCTAGTTCACCTCAAGGCCGTCCTGGCCGCCCTCCAAAAGGCTGGGCTCACGATTAAGGCCAGCAAATGCCAGGTCGGCCAAGGATCGGTGACCTACCTGGGACATCAGGTGGGAAGCGGTCAGGTGGCCCCCCTCCAGCCAAAAGTCGACGCCATCCAGGCATGGGAACCTCCCACTACCCAGACCGCGGTGCGGGCCTTCCTTGGCCTCACCGGATACTACCGGCGGTTCATCCGGGACTATGGGAGCATTGTGGGGCCTCTCACGGAACTCACCTCGAAGAAGCAGCCCAAGAAGGTGCACTGGACTCCCCGCTGCCAATCAGCTTTTGAGACTCTCAAAGCCGCGATGTGCACTGCCCCTGTGCTCCAGGCCCCTGACTACAGTAAAGAGTTTATCGTACAGACAGACGCCTCCGAATATGGGATCGGGCCGTCCTGTCTCAGGTTGATGAGAAGGGACTCGACCGCCCAGTGGCCTTCATCAGTCGACGGCTGCTGCCCCGGGAGCAACGATGGAGCACCATCGAGCGCGAGGCCTTCGCGGTAGTGTGGGCCCTTAAGAAGCTCCGGCCCTATCTCTTCGGTACCCACTTTCGGGTCCAGACCGACCACCGGCCTTTGCGGTGGTTAATGCAAATGAGAGGCGAGAATCCAAAGCTGCTGCGATGGTCCATTGCCCTGCAAGGGATGGACTTTTCGGTTGAGCACCGACCCGGCAATGACCACGCCAACGCTGACGGCCTGTCCCGCTTCTTCCGCCTTGACGAGGAGAATCCCCAAGAAGATGGGTGACTCTCCCTGCCTTGGGCTGGGGGGGACGCCTGTTGGACCCGGCCTCGTGGCGTGGTCCTGACTTCCCTGGGGTTGGGCCCGTTCCACGCCCTGGCCTCCACGGGCCACCCGTTCGAGCCGCACAAGGTCGCATACACCTCGGGGCTCCACCATTTTGTTGCCTGCCACGTGACCCTGCACACCAGTCCCCCTGACTCCGCTCAACCCGGCCTCGGCCCCAGCGAGGCCCAGACATTGAGGCACCAAGAACTGGCCAGGGGGTATCACGTGAACACCTCATCGCCCTGGCAGAGGGTGGTATCGATGGGACCCCCAACCGTCCCCACACACCGAGGTGCGATCGGCCTCCATCTCTCCTGGGCCCGGCGCCTCTCCTGCTGGGCGTCTGGCCGCCCCCAACCCGGCCTCTCCGCCCCTCCGGGCGCAAGGGTCCGGACTTCAAAGGGCTCCAGGCCTATATCTGGGGCGACCCCACAACAGACCGGCAGTTGTATCCTGGAGTCGAGAGCCCTGCTGATTGAATCGCGGCCGACCCTACGGAGGAGAACTCTTGTTTGAAACCACCACGAGCCCTGCAGACTGCGTCGCGGCTCCTTCTTGCTGAACCCTTGAAGCCCCCTGGAACATCGGGGCCCTGCTGACGCTGTTGCGGCCCAACCATGCTGAAACCTCCCTCGGAGCCCTCCTGACGACGTCGCGGCTTGAGCTGAGCGTAAACCATCTTGAGAGCCCCACTGACCTGGTCGCGGCTCTCCACGAACTGAACGCCAGAGCCCTGCTGACGCCGTCGCGGCTCGACCCCTCCGAGTCCCGGAGGTCCTCCAGCTTGAGGATTAGAACTGGGCCCCAGGTACCCTCGTACCAAGCTCCTGCCAAGGACTGTCCCGCTACCCCTTCCCTTCTAAAGAGACACTGAGACCTTTGTGGATCCCTTGATCCCCTTTCGTGTAAATATTGATCCCGTAACGTGCTGATAAAGAATTGCTCGTCTTGAGACAACCTCCTTGAGTCCTGTGTGGTGGTGTTACTGTGCTAGTACATAATAGGAGAAGGATCTCCCAGGAGGCTTCTCTGCAGCGCTCGGCTACTTCGTACAGTGTGGGGGCCCCTCTGGGTGGTCTCTCCGACTCCCCGGGGTCCGCCTTCCAACAGTCCCTGACCTGTGAAAGATGTTGGCAGCCTACTCCACAAACCCCAGATTTCAAAGACTGTAATCTCTACTGATGATGGTTAGAGAATGAGAAACACATGTCTAGAAATCAGCACTATCTGCTCCAACTGTGGCGAAACAATCGAACACACTTGAAGCAAGCATATAACCGAAACTGCATTTACCACATTGCCAGGGGCAAACCTTGCTGGGAGGTGAAGCGGTGTGCTCCCACCCCTGTTCCTGTTTAATAGTGCTCTCATGAGTCATTGAGCTGACGAGCTCGTGGATGAAGCACCCACATGCCTGTGAGAGGTACATGACCTGAAAAAGATGTTAGCAGCCTACTCAGCAAACCCCAAATTTCAAAGACTGTAATATCTACTGATGACAGTTAAAGATCCAGAACCATGTGTCTAGAGATCAGCACTATCTGCGCCAACTGTGGCAAAACCCTCAAACACTCTTGAAGCAGGCAAGTAACCAAAACTGCATTGACCACAATGCCAGGGACGAAACTTCCTGGGAGGTGAAGCGGTGTGCTCCCATCCCTGTTCCTGTTTAATAGTTCTCCAGTGAGTCATTGAGCAGACGAGCTCATGGATAAAGCACCCGCATGCCTGTGAGAGGTACTTGACCTGAGAAAGATGTTGGTAGCCTACTCAGCAAACCCCAAATTTCAAAGACTGTAATCTCTACTGATGACGGTTTAAGAACCAGAAACACGTGTCTAGAGATCTGCACTATCTGCGCCAACTGTAGCGAAACGTTCAAACACTCTTGAAGCAAGCAAGTAACTGAAACTGCATTTACCACAATGCCAGGGGCGAACCTTGCTGGGAGGTGAAGCGGTGTTCCCCCACCCCTGTTCCTGTTTAAAAGTACTACCGTGTGTCATTGAGCTGACAAGCTCGTGGATGAAGCACCCGCATGTCTATGAGAGGTACCTGATCTGAGAAAGATGTTGGCAGCCTACTCAGCAAACCCCACATTTGAAAAACTGTAATCTCTACTGATGATGGTTAAAGAACCAGAAACATGTGTCTAGAGATCAGCACTATCTGCGCCAACTGTGGCGAAACACTCGAACACTCTTAAAGCAAGCAAGTAACTGAAACTGCATTTACCAAAATGCCAGGGTGAAAACCTTGCTGGTAGGTGAAGCGGTGTGCTCCCACCCCTTTTCCTGTTTAATAGTTCTCCCGTGAGTCATTGAGCTGACAAGCTCGTGGATGAAGCACTCGCATGCCTGTGAGAGGTACCTGACCTGAGAAAGATGTACGCAGCCTGCTCAGCAAACTCCACATCTGAAAGACTGTAATCTCTACTGATGACAGTTAAAGAACCAGAGACACGTGTCTACAGACCAGCACGTCCTGCGCCAACTGTGGCAAAACACTTGAACACTCTTGAAGCAAGTAAGTAACTGAAACTGCATTTACAACAATGCCGGGGGTGAACCTTGCTGGGAGGTGAAGCTGTGTGCTCCTACCCCTTTTCCTGTTTAATAGTACTCCTGTGAGTCATTTAGCTGACGAGCTCGTGGATGAGCACCCACTTGCCTGTGAGAGGTACCTGATCTGAGAAAGATGTTTGCGGTCCTAGGAAGCTTGTTTCCGGTCCAGGGAAGGCATGGCTTGGCAGTTCGGGCTGGACTGTTCCCATGAGGCACAGGGTCAGACTGATTTGCATATGGCCATGTCTGAACTGGGGTGGCAGAGTGGGCTAAAGAACGGTGATGGATCAAACCCAGATCTCTTGACTGGGTGTGAGTGTTTGATTGGTTCTGATGCTCCGTCCATCACCACCCCCTTTTGTACTGCTTTGTTCGCCATAAGTTGGCAGGGTATGCTCAGACGTGAGTCCCTTGCTCACTTTGCCACTGGATTCAAGCAAGCCGGGCTGAAGACGGCTGAAATGCCAGAAACCGGTCCTAGGAAGCTTGTTTCCGGTCCAGGGAAGGCATGGCTTGGCTGTTCGGGCTAGACTGTTCCCATGAGGCACAGGGTCAGACTGATTTGCATATGGCCATGTCTGAACTGGGGTGGCAGAGTGGGATAAAGAACGGTGATGGATCAAACCCAGATCTCTTGACTGGGTGTGAGTGTTTGATTGGTTCTGATGCTCCGTCCATCACCACCCCCTTTTGTACTGCTTTGTTCGCCATAAGTTGGCAGGGTATGCTCAGACGTGAGTCCCTTGCTCACTTTGCCACTGGATTCAAGCAAGCCTGGCTGAAGACGGCTGAAATGCCAGAAACCGGTCCTAGGAAGCTTGTTTCAGGTCCAGGGAAGGCATGGCTTGGCAGTTCGGGCTAGACTGTTCCCATGAGGCACAGGGTCAGACTGATTTGCATATGGCCATGTCTGAACTGGGGTGGCAGAGTGGGCTAAAGAACGGTGATGGATCAAACCCAGATCTCTTGACTGGGTGTGAGTGTTTGATTGGTTCTGATGCTCCGTCCATCACCACCCCTTTTTGTACTGCTTTGTTCGCCATAAGTTGGCAGGGTATGCTCAGACGTGAGTCCCTTGCTCACTTTGCCACTGGATTCAAGCAAGCCTGGCTGAAGACGGCTGAAATGCCAGAAACCGGTCCTAGGAAGCTTGTTTCCGGTCCAGGGAAGGCATGGCTTGGCAGTTCGGGCTGGACTGTTCCCATGAGGCACAGGGTCAGACTGATTTGCATATGGCCATGTCTGAACTGGGGTGGAAGAGTGGGCTAAAGAACGGTGATGGATCAAACCCAGATCACTTGACTGGGTATGAGTGTTTGATTGGTTCTGATGCTCCGTCCATCACCACCCCCTTTTGTACTGCTTTGTTCGCCATAAGTTGGCAGGGTATGCTCAGATGTGAGTCCCTTGCTCACTTTGCCACTGGATTCAAGCAAGCCTGGCTAAAGACGGCTGAAATGCCAGAAACCGGTCCTAGGAAGCTTGTTTCCGGTCCAGGGAAGACATGGCTTGGCAGTTCGGGCTGGACTGTTCCCATGAGGCACAGGGTCAGACTGATTTGCATATGGCCATGTCTGAACTGGGGTGGAAGAGTGGGCTAAAGAACGGTGATGGATCAAACCCAGATCTCTTGACTGGGTGTGAGTGTTTGATTGGTTCTGATGCTCCGTCCATCACCACCCCCTTTTGTACTGCTTTGTTCGCCATAAGTTGGCAGGGTATGCTCAGATGTGAGTCCCTTGCTCACTTTGCCACTGGATTCAAGCAAGCCTGGCTGAAGACGGCTGAAATGCCAGAAACCGGTCCTAGGAAGCTTGTTTCCGGTCCAGGGAAGGCATGGCTTGGCAGTTCGGGCTGGACTGTTCCCAGGAGGCACAGGGTCAGACTGATTTGCATATGGCCATGTCTGAACTGGGGTGGCAGAGTGGGCTAAAGAACGGTGATGGATCAAACCCAGATCTCTTGACTGGGTGTGAGTGTTTGATTGGTTCTGATGCTCCGTCCATCACCACCCCTTTTTGTACTGCTTTGTTCGCCATAAGTTGGCAGGGTATGCTCAGACGTGAGTCCCTTGCTCACTTTGCCACTGGATTCAAGCAAGCCTGGCTGAAGACGGCTGAAATGCCAGAAACCGGTCCTAGGAAGCTTGTTTCCGGTCCAGGGAAGGCATTGCTTGGCAGTTCGGGCTGGACTGTTCCCATGAGGCACATGGTCAGACTGATTTGCATATGGCCATGTCTGAACTGGGGTGGCAGAGTGGGCTGAAGAACGGTGATGCATCAAACCCAGATCTCTTGAATGGGTGTGAGTGTTTGATTGGTTCTGATGCTCCGTCCATCACCACCCCCTTTTGTACTGCTTTGTTTGCCATAAGTTGGCAGGGTATGCTCAGACGTGAGTCCCTTGCTCACTTTGCCACTGGATTCAAGCAAGCCTGGCTGAAGACGGCTGAAGTGCCAGAAACCGGTCCTAGGAAGCTTGTTTCCGGTCCAGGGAAGGCATGGCTTGGCAGTTCGGGCTGGACTGTTCCCATGAGGCACAGGGTCAGACTGATTTGCATATGGCCATGTCTGAACTGGGGTGGCAGAGTGGGCAAAAGAACGGTGATGGATCAAACCCAGATCTCTTGACTGGGTGTGAGTGTTTGATTGGTTCTGATGCTCCGTCCATCACCACCCCCTTTTGTACTGCTTTGTTCGCCATAAGTTGGCAGGGTATGCTCAGACGTGAGTCCCTTGCTCACTTTGCCACTGGATTCAAGCAAGCCTGGCTGAAGACGGCTGAAATGCCAGAAACCGGTCCTAGGAAGCTTGTTTCAGGTCCAGGGAAGGCATGGCTTGGCAGTTCGGGCTAGACTGTTCCCATGAGGCACAGGGTCAGACTGATTTGCATATGGCCATGTCTGAACTGGGGTGGCAGAGTGGGCTAAATAACGGTGATGGATCAAACCCAGATCTCTTGACTGGGTGTGAGTGTTTGATTGGTTCTGATGCTCCGTCCATCACCACCCCTTTTTGTACTGCTTTGTTCGCCATAAGTTGGCAGGGTATGCTCAGACGTGAGTCCCTTGCTCACTTTGCCACTGGATTCAAGCAAGCCTGGCTGAAGACGGCTGAAATGCCAGAAACCGGTCCTAGGAAGCTTGTTTCCGGTCCAGGGAAGGCATGGCTTGGCAGTTCGGGCTGGACTGTTCCCATGAGGCACAGGGTCAGACTGATTTGCATATGGCCATGTCTGAACTGGGGTGGAAGAGTGGGCTAAAGAACGGTGATGGATCAAACCCAGATCTCTTGACTGGGTGTGAGTGTTTGATTGGTTCTGATGCTCCGTCCATCACCACCCCCTTTTGTACTGCTTTGTTCGCCATAAGTTGGCAGGGTATGCTCAGATGTGAGTCCCTTGCTCACTTTGCCACTGGATTCAAGCAAGCCTGGCTGAAGACGGCTGAAATGCCAGAAACCGGTCCTAGGAAGCTTGTTTCCGGTCCAGGGAAGGCATGGCTTGGCAGTTCGGGCTGGACTGTTCCCATGAGGCACAGGGTCAGACTGATTTGCATATGGCCATGTCTGAACTGGGGTGGAAGAGTGGGCTAAAGAACGGTGATGGATCAAACCCAGATCTCTTGACTGGGTGTGAGTGTTTGATTGGTTCTGATGCTCCGTCCATCACCACCCCCTTTTGTACTGCTTTGTTCGCCATAAGTTGGCAGGGTATGCTCAGATGTGAGTCCCTTGCTCACTTTGCCACTGGATTCAAGCAAGCCTGGCTGAAGACGGCTGAAATGCCAGAAACCGGTCCTAGGAAGCTTGTTTCCGGTCCAGGGAAGGCATGGCTTGGCAGTTCGGGCTGGACTGTTCCCAGGAGGCACAGGGTCAGACTGATTTGCATATGGCCATGTCTGAACTGGGGTGGCAGAGTGGGCTAAAGAACGGTGATGGATCAAACCCAGATCTCTTGACTGGGTGTGAGTGTTTGATTGGTTCTGATGCTCCGTCCATCACCACCCCTTTTTGTACTGCTTTGTTAGCCATAAGTTGGCAGGGTATGCTCAGACGTGAGTCCCTTGCTCACTTTGCCACTGGATTCAAGCAAGCCTGGCTGAAGACGGCTGAAATGCCAGAAACCGGTCCTAGGAAGCTTGTTTCCGGTCCAGGGAAGGCATTGCTTGGCAGTTCGGGCTGGACTGTTCCCATGAGGCACATGGTCAGACTGATTTGCATATGGCCATGTCTGAACTGGGGTGGCAGAGTGGGCTGAAGAACGGTGATGCATCAAACCCAGATCTCTTGAATGGGTGTGAGTGTTTGATTGGTTCTGATGCTCCGTCCATCACCACCCCCTTTTGTACTGCTTTGTTCGCCATAAGTTGGCAGGGTATGCTCAGACGTGAGTCCCTTGCTCACTTTGCCACTGGATTCAAGCAAGCCTGGCTGAAGACGGCTGAAGTGCCAGAAACCGGTCCTAGGAAGCTTGTTTCCGGTCCAGGGAAGGCATGGCTTGGCAGTTCGGGCTGGACTGTTCCCATGAGGCACAGGGTCAGACTGATTTGCATATGGCCATGTCTGAACTGGGGTGGCAGAGTGGGCAAAAGAACGGTGATGGATCAAACCCAGATCTCTTGACTGGGTGTGAGTGTTTGATTGGTTCTGATGCTCCGTCCATCACCACCCCCTTTTGTACTGCTTTGTTCGCCATAAGTTGGCAGGGTATGCTCAGACGTGAGTCCCTTGCTCACTTTGCCACTGGATTCAAGCAAGCCTGGCTGAAGATGGCTGAAATGCCATAAACCGGTCCTAGGAAGCTTGTTTCCGGTCCAGGGAAGGCATGGCTTGGCAGTTCGGGCTGGACTGTTCCCATGAGGCACAGGGTCAGACTGATTTGCATATGGCCATGTCTGAACTGGGGTGGCAGAGTGGGCTAAAGAACGGTGATGGATCAAACCCAGATCTCTTGACTGGGTGTGAGTGTTTGATTGGTTCTGATGCTCCGTCCATCACCACCCCCTTTTGTACTGCTTTGTTCGCCATAAGTTGGCAGGGTATGCTCAGACGTGAGTCCCTTGCTCACTTTGCCACTGGATTCAAGCAAGCCTGGCTGAAGACGGCTGAAATGCCAGAAACCGGTCCTAGGAAGCTTGTTTCCGGTCCAGGGAAGGCATGGCTTGGCAGTTCGGGCTGGACTGTTCCCATGAGGCACAGGGTCAGACTGATTTGCATATGGCCATGTCTGAACTGGGGTGGCAGAGTGGGCTAAAGAACGTTGATGGATCAAACCCAGATCTCTTGACTGGGTGTGAGTGTTTGATTGGTTCTGATGCTCCGTCCATCACCACCCCCTTTTGTACTGCTTTGTTCGCCATAAGTTGGCAGGGTATGCTCAGACGTGAGTCCCTTGCTCACTTTGCCACTGGATTCAAGCAAGCCTGGCTGAAGACGGCTGAAATGCCAGAAACCGGTCCTAGGAAGCTTGTTTCCGGTCCAGGGAAGGCATGGCTTGGCAGTTCGGGCTGGACTGTTCCCATGAGGCACAGGGTCAGACTGATTTGCATATGGCCATGTCTGAACTAGGGTGGCAGAGTGGGCTAAAGAACGGTGATGGATCAAACCCAGATCTCTTGACTGGGTGTGAGTGTTTGATTGGTTCTGATGCTCCGTCCATCACCACCCCCTTTTGTACTGCTTTGTTCGCCATAAGTTGGCAGGGTATGCTCAGACGTGAGTCCCTTGCTCACTTTGCCACTGGATTCAAGCAAGCCTGGCTGAAGACGGCTGAAATGCCAGAAACCGGTCCTAGGAAGCTTGTTTCCGGTCCAGGGAAGGCATGGCTTGGCAGTTCGGGCTGGACTGTTCCCATGAGGCACAGGGTCAGACTGATTTGCATATGGCCATGTCTGAACTGGGGTGGCAGAGTGGGCTAAAGAACGGTGATGGATCAAACCCAGATCTCTTGACTGGGTGTGAGTGTTTGATTGGTTCTGATGCTCCGTCCATCACCACCCCCTTTTGTACTGCTTTGTTCGCCATAAGTTGGCAGGGTATGCTCAGACGTGAGTCCCTTGCTCACTTTGCCACTGGATTCAAGCAAGCCTGGCTGAAGACGGCTGAAATGCCAGAAACCGGTCCTAGGAAGCTTGTTTCCGGTCCAGGGATGGCATGGCTTGGCAGTTCGGGCTGGACTGTTCCCATGAGGCACAGGGTCAGACTGATTTGCATATGGCCATGTCTGAACTGGGGTGGCAGAGTGGGCTAAAGAACGGTGATGGATCAAACCCAGATCTCTTGACTGGGTGTGAGTGTTTGATTGGTTCTGATGCTCCGTCCATCACCACCCCCTTTTGTACTGCTTTGTTCGCCATAAGTTGGCAGGGTATGCTCAGACGTGAGTCCCTTGCTCACTTTGCCACTGGATTCAAGCAAGCCTGGCTGAAGACGGCTGAAATGCCAGAAACCGGTCCTAGGAAGCTTGTTTCAGGTCCAGGGAAGGCATGGCTTGGCAGTTCGGGCTGGACTGTTCCCATGAGGCACAGGGTCAGACTCATTTGCATATGGCCATGTCTGAACTGGGGTGGCAGAGTGGGCTAAAGAACGGTGATGGATCAAACCCAGATTTCTTGACTGGGTGTGAGTGTTTGATTGGTTCTGATGCTCCGTCCATCACCACCCCTTTTTGTACTGCTTTGTTCGCCATAAGTTGGCAGGGTATGCTCAGACGTGAGTCCCTTGCTCACTTTGCCACTGGATTCAAGCAAGCCTGGCTGAAGACGGCTGAAATGCCAGAAACCGGTCCTAGGAA
The DNA here is from genome assembly GCF_964204655.1 of Triturus cristatus. Lineage (NCBI taxonomy): Eukaryota > Metazoa > Chordata > Amphibia > Caudata > Salamandridae > Triturus > Triturus cristatus. The sequence goes on along the minus strand of NC_140591.1, from coordinate 1,513,292,025 downwards.
GCTTGTTTCCGGTCCAGGGAAGGCATGGCTTGGCAGTTCGGGCTGGACTGTTCCCATGAGGCATAGGGTCAGACTGATTTGCATATGGCCATGTCTGAACTGGGGTGGCAGAGTGGGCTAAAGAACGGTGATGGATCAAACCCAGATCTCTTGACTGGGTGTGAGTGTTTGATTGGTTCTGATGCTCCGTCCATCACCATCCCCTTTTGTACTGCTGAGAAAGATGTTGGCAGCATACTCAGCAAACCCCATATTTGAAAGACTGTAATCTCTACTGATGACGGTTAAAGAACCAGAACCAAAGGTCTAGATATCAGCACTATCTGCGCCAACTGTGGCAAAACAACCAAACACACTTGAAGCAAGCAAGTAACCGAAACTGCATTCACCACATTGCCAGGGGCGAACCTTGCTGGGAGGTGAAGTGGTGTGCTCCCACCCCTGTTCCTGTTTAATAGTACTCCCGTGAGTCATTAAGCTGACGAGCTCGTGGATGAAGCCCCAGCATGCCTGTGAGAGGTACCTGACCTGAGAAAGATGTTGGCAGCATACTCAGCAAACCCCATATTTGAAAGACTGTAATCTCTACTGATGGCGGTTAAAGAACCAGAACCACAGGTCTAGATATCAGCACTATCTGCGCCAACTGTGGCAAAACACTCGAACACTCTTGAAGCAAGCAAGTAACTGAAACTGCATTTACCACAATGCCAGGGGCGAACCTTGCTGGGAGGTGAAGCGGTGTGCTCCCACATCCTTTTCCTATTTAATAGTACTCCTGTGAGTCATTGAGCTGACGAGCTCGTGGATGAAGAACCCACATGCCTGTGAGAGGCACCTGATCTGAGAAAGATGTTGGCAGCATACTCAGCAAACCCCATATTTGAAAGACTGTAATCTCTACTGATGACGGTTAAAGAACCAGAACCACGTGTCTAGAGATCAGCACTATCTGCATCAACTGTGGCAAAACACTTGAACACTCTTGAAGCAAGCAAGTAACTGAAACTGCATTTACCACAATGCCAGGGGCGAAACTTGCTGGGAGGTGAAGCGGCGTCCTCCCACCCCTGTTCCTGTTTAAGAGTTCTCCTGTGAGTCATTTAGCTGACGAGCTGGTGGATGAAACACCTGAATGCCTCTGAGAGGTACCAGACCTGAGAAAGATGTTGGCAGCCTACTCCGCAAACCCCAGATTTCAAAGACTGTAATCTCTACTGATGATGGTTAAAGAACCTTAAACACGTGTAAAGAGATCAGCACTATCTGCGTCAACTGTGGCGAAACACTCGAACACTTTTGAAACAAGCAAGTAACTGAAACTGCATTTACCACAATGCCAGGGGCGAAACTTGCTGGGAGGTGAAGCGGCATCCTCCCACCCCTGTTCCTGTTCAATAATTCTCCAGTGAGCCATTGAGCTGTCGAGCTCGTGGATGAAGCACCCGCATGCCTGTGAGAGGTACCAGACCTGAGAAAGATGTTGGCAGCCTACTCAGCAAACCCCACATTTGAAAGACTGTAATCTATACTGATGACGGTTAAAGAACCAGAAACACGTGTCTAGAGATCAGCACTTATCTGCACCAACTGTGGTGAAACACTCGAACACTCTTGAAGCAAGCAAGTAACAAAAACTGCATTTACCACAATGCCAGGGGCAAACCTTGTTGGGAGGTGAAGCGGTGTACTCCCACCCCTGTTCCTGTTTAATAGGTCTCCCGTGAGTCATTGAGCAGACAAGCTCATGGAGAAAGCACCCGCATGCCTGTGAGAGGTACTTGACCTGAGAAAGATGTTGGTAGCCTACTCAGCAAACCCCAAATTTCAAAGACTGTAATCTCTACTGATGACGGTTTAAGAACCAGAAACATGTGTCTAGAGATCTGCACTATCTGCGCCAACTGTAGCGAAACACTCAAACACTCTTGAAGCAAGCATGTAACCGAAACTGCATTTACCACTTTGCCAGGGGCAATCCTTGCTGGGAGGTGAAGCGGTGTGCTCCCACCCCTGTTCCTGTTTAATAGTGCTCTCATGAGTCATTGAGCTGACGAGCTCGTGGATGAAGCACCCGCATGCCTGTGAGAGGTACCTGACCTGAGAAAGATGTTGGCAGCCTACTCAGCAAACCCCAAATTTCAAAGACTGTAATATCTACTGATGACAGTTAAAGTTCCAGAACCATGTGTCTAGAGATCAGCACTATCTGCGCCAACTGTGGCAAAACATTCAAACACTCTTGAAGCAGGCAAGTAACCAAAACTGCATTGACCACAATGCCAGGGGCGAAACTTCCTGGGAGGTGAAGTGGTGTGCTCCCATCCCTGTTCCTGTTTAATAGTTCTCCAGTGAGTCATTGAGCAGACAAGCTCATGGATAAAGCATCCGCATGCCTGTGAGAGGTACTTGACCTGAGAAAGATGTTGGTAGCCTACTCAGCAAACCCCAAATTTCAAAGACTGTAATCTCTACTGATGACGGTTTAAGAACCAGAAACATGTGTCTAGAGATCTGCACTATCTGCGCCAACTGTAGCGAAACACTCAAACACTCTTGAAGCAAGCAAGTAACTGAAACTGCATTTACCACAATGCCAGGGGCAAACCTTGCTGGGAGGTGAAGCGTTGTTCTCCCACCCCTGTTCCTGTTTAAAAGTACTACCGTGAGTCATTGAGCTGACGAGCTTGTGGATGAAGCACCCGCATGTCTGTGAGAGGTACCTGACCTGAGAAAGATGTTGGCAGCCTACTCAGCAAACCCCACATTTGAAAAACTGTAATCTCTACCGATGATGGTTAAATAACCAAAAACATGTGTCTAGAGATCAGCACTATCTGCGCCAACTGTGGCGAAACACTCGAACACTCTTAAAGCAAGCAAGTAACTGAAACTGCATTTACCAAAATGCCAGGGTGCAACCCTTGCTGGGTGGTGAAGCGGTGTGCTCCCACCCCTTTTCCTGTTTAATAGTTCTCCCGTGAGTCATTGAGCTGACAAGCTCGTGGATGAAGCACTCGCATGCCTGTGAGAGGTACCTGACCTGAGAAAGATGTACGCAGCCTTCTCAGCAAACTCCACATTTGAAAGACTGTAATCTCTACTGATGACAGTTAAAGAACGAAAAACACGTGTCTACAGATCAGCACTTCCTGCGCCAACTGTGGCAAAACACTCGAACACTCTTGAAGCAAGCAAGTAACTGAAACTGCATTTACCACAATGACAGGGGCGAACCCTCCTGGGAGGTGAAGCGTTGTTCTCCCACCCCTGTTCCTGTTTAAAAGTACTACCGTGAGTCATTGAGCTGACGAGCTTGTGGATGAAGCACCCGCATGTCTGTGAGAGGTACCTGACCTGAGAAAGATGTTGGCAGCCTACTCAGCAAACCCCACATTTGAAAAACTGTAATCTCTACCGATGATGGTTAAATAACCAAAAACATGTGTCTAGAGATCAGCACTATCTGCGCCAACTGTGGCGAAACACTCGAACACTCTTAAAGCAAGCAAGTAACTGAAACTGCATTTACCAAAATGCCAGGGTGCAACCCTTGCTGGGTGGTGAAGCGGTGTGCTCCCACCCCTTTTCCTGTTTAATAGTTCTCCCGTGAGTCATTGAGCTGACAAGCTCGTGGATGAAGCACTCGCATGCCTGTGAGAGGTACCTGACCTGAGAAAGATGTACGCAGCCTTCTCAGCAAACTCCACATTTGAAAGACTGTAATCTCTACTGATGACAGTTAAAGAACGAAAAACACGTGTCTACAGATCAGCACTTCCTGCGCCAACTGTGGCAAAACACTCGAACACTCTTGAAGCAAGCAAGTAACTGAAACTGCATTTACCACAATGACAGGGGTGAACCTTGCTGGGAGGTGAAGCGGTGTGCTCCCACCCCTTTTCCTGTTTAATAGTACTCCTGTGAGTCATTTAGCTGACGAGCTCGTGGATGAAGCACCCACATGCCTGTGAGAGGTACCTGATCTGAGAAAGATGTTGGCAGCATACTCAGCAAACCCCATATTTGAAAGACTGTAATCTCTACTGATGACGGTTAAAGAACCAGAACCACAGGTCTAGATATCAGCACTATCTGCGCCAACAGGGCAAAACAATCAAACATACTTGAAGCAAGCAAGTAACCGAAACTGCATTTACCACATTGCCAGGGGCGAACCTTGCTGGGAGGTGAAGCGGTGTGCTCCCACGCCTGTTCCTGTTTAATAGTTCTCCAGTGAGTCATTAATCTGACGAGCTCATGGATTAATCACCCGCATGCCTGTGAGAGGTACATGACCTGAGAAAGATGTTGGCAGCCTACTCAGCGAACCCCAAATTTCAAAACTGTAGTCTCTACTGATGATGGTTAAAGAACCAGAAACACGTGTCTAGAGATCAGCACTATCTGCGCCAACTGTGGCGAAACACTCGAACACTCTTGAAGCAAGCAAGTGACCAAAGCTGCGTTTACCACAATGCCATTGGCGAACCTTGCTGGGAGGTGAAGCGGTGTGCTCCCACCCCTGTTCCTGTTTAATAGTAGTCCCGTGAGTCATTGAGCTGACGAGCTCATGGATGAAGCACCCGCATGCCTTTGACAGGTACTAGACCTGAGAAAGATGTTGGCAGTCTACTCTGCAAACCCCAGATTTCAAAGACTGTAATCTCTACTGATGACGGTTAAAGAACGAGAAACACGTGTCTAGAGATCAGCACTATCTGCACCAACTGTTTCGAAACACTCGAATACTCCTGAAGCAACCAAGTAACCGAAACTGCATTTACCACAATGCCAGGGGCGAACCTTGCTAACAAGTGAAGCGGTGTGCTCCCACCCCTGTTCCTGTTTAGTAGTTCTCCCGTTAGTTATTGAGCTGACGAGCTCGTGAATGAAGCACCCGCATGCCTGTGAGAGGTACCTGATCTGAGAAAGATGTTGGCAGCCTACTCAGCAAACCCCAGATTTCAAAGACTGTAATCTCTACTGATGACGGTTAAAGAACCAGAAACACGTGTCAAGAGATCAGCACTATCTGCGCCAACTGTGGCGAAACACTCGAACACTCTTGAAGCAAGCAAGTAACCAAAACTGCATTTACCACAATGCCAGGGGCGAAACTTGCTGGGAGGTGAAGCGGCGTCCTCCCACCCCTGTTCCTGTTCAATAGTTCTCCAGTGAGTCATTGAGCTGACGAGCTCGTGGATGAAGCACCCGCATGCCTGTCAGAGGTAGCAGACCTGAGAAAGATGTTGGCAGCCTACTCAGCAAACCCCAGATTTGAAAGACTGTAATCTCTACTTATGACAGTTAGAGAATGAGAACACATGTCTAGAGATCAGCACTATCTGCTCCAACTGTGGCGAAACAATCGAAGACACTTGAAGCAAGGATGTAACCGAAACTGCATTTACCACATTGCCAGGGGCGAACCTTCCTAGGAGGTGAAGCGGTGTGCTCCCACCCCTGTTCCTGTTTAATAGTGCTCTCATGAGTCATTGAGCTGACGAGCAGGTGGATGAAGAACCCGCATGCCTGTGAGAGGTAACTGACCTGTGAAAGATGTTGGCAGCCTACTCCGCAAACCCCAGATTTCAAAGACTGTAATCTCTACTGATGACGGTTAGAGAATGAGAACACATGTCTAGAGATCAGCACTATCTGCGCCAACTGTGGCGAAACACTCAAACACTCTTGAAGCAGGCAAGTAACCAAAACTGCATTGAACACCATGCCAGGGGTGAAACTTCCTGGGAGGTGAAGCGGTGTGCTCCCATCCCTGTTCCTGTTTAATAGTGCTCTCATGAGTCATTGAGCTGACGAGCAGGTGGATGAAGAACCCGCATGACTGTGAGAGGTAACTGACCTGTGAAAGATATTGGCAGCCTACTCCGCAAACCCCAGATTTCAAAGACTGTAATCTCTACTGATGACGGTTAGAGAATGAGAACACATGTCTAGAGATCAGCACTATCTGCGCCAACTGTGGCGAAACACTCAAACACTCTTGAAGCAGGCAAGTAACCAAAACTGCATTGAACACCATGCCAGGGGTGAAACTTCCTGGGAGGTGAAGCGGTGTGCTCCCATCCCTGTTCCTGTTTAATAGTTCTCCAGTGAGTCATTGAGCTGACGAGCTCATGGATAAAGCACCCGCATGCCTGTGAGAGGTACTTGACCTGAGAAAGATGTTGGTAGCCTACTCACCAAACCCCAAATTTCAATGACTGTAATCTCTACTGATGACGGTTTAAGAACTAGAAACACGTGTCTAGAGATCAGCACTATCTGCGCCAACTGTAGCGAAACACTCAAACACTCTTGAAGCAAGCAAGTAACTGAAACGGCATTTACCACAATGCCAGGGGCAAACCTTGCTGGGAGGTGAAGCGGTGTTCTCCCACCCCTCTTCCTGTTTAAAAGTACTACCGTGAGTCATTGAGCTGACGAGCTCGTGGATGAAGCACCCGCATGCCTGTGAGACGTACCTGACCTGAGAAAGATGTTGGCAGCCTAATCAGCACGCGCGCTTGGTCTCGTTATTCTGAGAGACAACGCACTTACCTGCATCTTCTTCGGAGATCGGCTCTTCCGTTGGTCTCACAGCGCTCCAGGCAATCCCCGTTCCCCGCTGGAGCACTTACCAGGCTGATTTCGCAGAGCAGTCCTTTTGATCCCGGCGTATCGGCGGCACTTCTATCCACTTCAGCGCTTACGGTGACATCAGCAAGGACCTGAAAAGAAACAAGTACAGATAAATTCAACAAAAATTACAGCTGTCTATTGGTGATTTTCTTTACTTGTTTTACTTACCTTGAGGTGACTTTCAAACAACGAAGCAAGAACTTAAGACTTTTTGAACAGTTCATTGATACCATTTTATTTCGCTCATTCTGGAGAAGCTATCCAGG